>NC_085073.1:1200000-2400000 GCF_963662255.1 Cinclus cinclus | reverse complement strand
AGTGGGGAACCCCTCCAGAGGGGCCATGGGGCCCATGGGCCCATGGGCTGTGTTCCCATCCCCAGGAGGTGCTGCTTCATTCCATGCACCTTTTAAGTTGAGGAGCACAGGTGGCACAGGACATGTCCCTGCACAGCTCTGCTGTCACACTCAGCCCCCAGACCCTGGGAGTGCCTCTATCCCTCATCCCTGCATGGGCAGTGGACACTTTCCAAGCTCTGAAATGTGCTTTTTGTTTGTTCTGTGTTCCCTGGACAGCTGATGCCTCTGGGGCCAGATTCCCCAGGGACTCGCTCTGGCATCCCCCCAGCCCTGACCCACACCCCCCTCCTCCCAGGCAGGGCCCTGGGTTTGCTCTGTTCCAGTTTTGGGCTCCATGGAGGTGGTGACAGCCCTGGCACAAGGGAACAGTCACCAGCATGGCACGTGCCCCCTCTCCCTTGTATGGCACGGGCCAGGCCAGGGGCCAGCAGCTCCAGGAACATGGGCAGGACCTGGAATGCTTCTGGAAAAATGCTGGAGTGGGCAGGACATGTCCCATCCCCACAGGTGACACTGATACCTGCTGCTCCAGCCCCATGGGGACAGCAGGTCCCTCCTCACCCTCTGCTTTACCAGGAGAAGGGGCCCCAGGATCATTTTTGGTCCTGGTGAACAAATACTTGCTAATCCCAGAGGCTGCTGAGACATGGCCACTGGCACCCACGTCCTCCAGCACGGGGTGTACAGGCCCTGCTGTGGTTTCAGTGCCCTTTCCAAGGGAGCAGGGGGAATTTTTTGGTGGTCTGGGAGCTTTTCTGCTCTTTCTAAGAAAATGTGCAACGTGCCAGCCTGAACTTCTTCCTGCCACAGCCCTGCACTTTCAGGACTTCCCCAGAGTGACCCAGTTGCAGTGGGTCAGGGCTGCTCTTGCAGATTTCCCCCTTCCCAGGGAACTGGGAGGATGGAGGAGGGGGAAAAGAGCCTGGGGTGTTTAAAGTCCTCCTGGAAATGCTTTTCCCATTTGCTGCTATCTGCTAAGACAGGACTCCCACTGTGGCACAGCATGAGCCTTCTCCCAGACACCCCAAAACCACATCTCCTGCAGCCCCTGCCCTTGTTTTAGGGACTGCAGGGATTTCCCTCCTGGAGGAACTTGGTTCATCTTTCCAGTAGATCCCTGGGCAAAGCCCCATTGCAATCCCACCATCTCCATGTCCTTGTCCCCTGGGTTTTGGCTGTGTGGGGTGTCAGAGCCAGGACTGGGTGATGGGGGTGGGAGGATGCTCCCCATTGAACTGGCACCTCCCTTGAAGGGCTTTTCTTGGGTGAGAGCACCCCAGGTGTGTTTGGACCCTCCCTCAGGACACACTTCCCTGCAGCTTCAATTTTGGGTTCCAGCTACTCTCTCACTTTATGGCACCTCTTCCAGCTAGGGAAGCTGAGGCATGACACCACCATCCCCTTCCATGTGACCCCTCATCCCTCTGCCTGTCCCCCAGCTGTCCTGAGACTGGGCAGCTCTGCTGGGGGTTCCTGGGCAAGGGGGCAGCCCTGAAATGTGGGGGTAAAGCAGGAGCTGGGAAAGCCAAGCAGGGTTCAGCCCAGCCCCTTCCTTGCAGCAGATGGGGGGTGAGGAACCAGGGCCGTGTCCCCACGCTGCCAGGGTGGGGACTTGGGGTGCACTGGAGACCTGGCAGGAGCTGCCAAAACTCTCCCAGTGGCTTCAAGGTAAGGAGAAACAACAGTGATCCACCAGCACAGGAACCAGCTCAGCCATGAGCCTGTGTGTGACTTGGGTGTGAGGAGGGGGGTGTGTGTGTGTGTCTGTGTGTCTGCCTGTGTGTCCTCTGTGTCCCCTGTGTCCCTCGTGCTCCCCGTCCCTCCCACCCCTCCTGTCCCACCCCAGCACCAGGAGTGTCAAACCTCCGGGTTTCTGCCCAGCAGGAAATTCCAGGTTTTTTGCAGGGTTTTTTCATTTGAAACAGAGCCAGGGTTCCAAATCCTCCAGCTTCCAGGGGCGGGAAGCTGGGCCCTCCTTGGGCCAGGGAACTAACACGCGGAAAAAAGAGGTTTGTTTATTTTCCCTTCCAAAGCAGAGCAGTGGGGTGGGAGGGGAAGCCCTGGACAGCCCCGAGCAGCTGCCTGCCCACACTGGGGCACATCCAAGGGGAGTGGGCAGCCACGAGTGGTTCAGGGCACAGAGGGGTGACAGGGTGGCCACGATGCCTCTGGCCCCTCATGCTCCCTCTGCTCCCTGGCCAACAATAGCTGCCTTCCGGCACGGCCCTGCTCGCTTTCCTGTTTTCCCTCAGCCAGTCTTGGAGTGTGGGGCTCCAGCAGCTCTTGGAGACCCCACAAGATTGTGGATCCTGATGGAACACAGAGGTGTGGGGACAGGTGACACCTTGGGGACACAGCAGGAGGCTCACCATTAGTGGATCCTGGAGAGAACTGGGACATGAGGAATTTGCTGCTAACCAGCCCCATGTTTGCACCCCTGGGACGCTGGATGTGATCAGGAGGGGGAAGGGGGCTGGGGAGCTCAAATGCATCAAAAATCGTGTTTCCCTGGAAAAAACATTAGGAAGCCCTGAGCTGTTGCCTGTGAGCTGCCAGCGCTGCCTGGCCCTTTCCACTGTCCACAGGCATGTGTGTCCCCAGAGCAGGAGCCACCAGTGCAGGGACCTGCTGTGGCCCCAGACCTGGGATGTCCCAGGGGGATATTGTGGCAGGACCCTGCAGGCAGCAGGTGAGGGGGAAAGGGAAAGCCCTGGTCCTGTGCGGGAAACGTGGGTGGTACACTGGGATGAACAAGTTTGCAGGCAAAAAACAACACATGATCACACGTGTGTGTGTTTGTGCAAACACCCCCTAGGCCGACGCTCTGGCCTTGCACACACGAGTGTGGTTTCTGCCATTCCCTGGCAGCAGTTGCACAGGGACAAGCACTGGGAAGGGAAGCCCAGGGAAGAGGAAGGAGCCTGTCCCACTGTCCCGGTGCCCCGCAGCTGAGTCCCAGGGATGTTGCCACACCCGGCTGGAAACCTCCCCTTGAGCGTGTACTGAGTGTGCACAGCAAGTGTGACAACCACGGGGGGCAAACTCGCCAAGGTCACACCAGGGCCACACGGGGAACAGGGGGTGGGCACGCAGAGGGCACAGTGACGTGGGGACCGCGCAGGGGACACTCAGGTGACACGACACACAGCCAGCATGCAGCACACACGGCACACGTGTGGCACACATGTGGCACACAATGAACACACCGCCCCTGCCCCAGCTTCCCACACGGTGACAGGGACCCCCGTGGATAGGGCGAGCCCCCAGCACACCAAGCACCTCTGGGTGGCCCCGGGGCTGTGGGTCTGCCCTGTCATTCCCGGCTCAGTGACCCACATGGTGACGGGTGCAATCTCAGAATGCGTGGCTCCTCAGGAGCCCCAGGAGGGGAAGGGACCGTCCCTGTCTCCCTGCAGACCCCCCAGTAGTGGGGGCACCCCCACTCACACCCCCCTCCCCCCCAGTCCGGATTAACTGGGAGCCCTCATTAGCACCACTAACAAACAAAGGCCAGGGTTTGCCCTGGCCCAGGATGCAGAAGCCATTAGGGCCTGGAAAAGCAGGAATTTCAGCAGATTTTGGGAGGGAATGGCCAGGACCTCACCCTAGTGACCCCATGCCAGGCTGGCACCGGGCTCTGGGGCAATGCAGATCCCCCCCAAACACCCCCCACCAGCGGGGCAGAGCAGGGCCAGGGGCTGCGGGGAGCCGGGGGGGGGGGGGGGGGGACATGGGGAGGTGCTAATGGCAGTGAGGGGGGGTCTGGGGGTGCTGATGGAGATGGGGAAGGGTCCAGGGGTGTTGACAGCAGTGAGGGGGGATCTGGGGGTGCTGGTGGTGACGGGGGGGAGAGGGTCTGGGGTTGCCGAGGCAGTGAGGGGGGGGGGGGGGTGCCAATGACGGTGACGAGGGGGGTCTGGAGGTGCCGAAGGCAATAATGGGGGGGTTCCAGGGGTCGTGGGAGTGCCCATAACAAGGAGGTCGAGGGGTGCCCATAATGCTGGGGGGCGCTCCGGGAGTGCCGGTGACAGGGGGGTCCGGGGGTGCCGTGGCGGTACCGGGGTGGTTCGGGGGTGCCGTGGCGGTGACGGGGGGGGTTCGGGGGTGCCGTGGCGGTGACGGGGGGGGGGTTCGGGGGTGCCGTGGCGGTGACGGGGGGGGTTCGGGGGTGCCGTGGCGGTGACGGGGGGGGTTCGGGGGTGCCGTGGCGGTGACGGGGGGGGGTTCGGGGGTGCCGTGGCGGTGACGGGGGGGGGGTTCGGGGGTGCCGTGGCGGTGACGGGCGCAGCCAATACGCGGGGCGGGCGGTGAAGTCACCGCGGTGCCGCAGCCATCGGCCCCGGCGCAGCCGCTGCGCGCAACGAGCGCGTCTGTTCCGAGTCCTCGCTGGCGTCACACGGGGCGGGGGGGGGGACGGTCGCACACACGCGTGGTCAGGGGCTCCCACGGGGTCACCGCGCCGGGAGGGGGGTCCTGCTGCCGACCCCGCTCCCCACAGCCAGTGGTGGCCCGCGGGGACGGAGGGACGTGACCCCCCTGCTCTGCCCGCCCCCCCCCCTCGGTGCAGGGCTGAGCTCTGCCCCACTCGTGACCTGTGCGGGCTGGGGAGCCCTGGGGGCTCAGGGGGCCCCCGCTCCCCTGCCGTCAGCGTCCTGAACACAGAGCCGGAGTGCCCTGGTCCCGGGGCAGGGGGGTCCCCAAGAGGTGCCCCTGTCTTTGGGTGTCCAGGGCTGTCCCCATCCCTGTGCCCAAGTGTGTCTGAAGGGGGGAATCGGGGTGCGTGGGGGTTGCCATTGTCCCCTAAATTAGTGCAGGGGGGTCTGAGGGATGCGGGAGGGTGCCCTCCTTGGTGGGTGCAATTTGGGGGGACCGGGGATGTCCCTGTCCATGGGTGCAGCACAGGGGAGTGTCAGGGGGGTCCTTGTCCCTGGGTGCAGCGGGGGGGATGGCAAAGAGGTGCAGCACAGGGGGGTGCCGGCTGTGGGGGTGCAGGGACCCTTTCGAGGAGTGTCCCCAGCCTATCCCACACCACAGGAGGGTGCCGGGGGGGTCCCGGCCCCCGGAGCAGCACAGAAGGTGCCCCGGTGCAGCAAGGGGGGTACCCGAGGGGGGTACGGTGTCCCCAGACGGTATTCGGGGGTTGGGTGTCCCCGAGGGGAGTTTGGGGTTTCCCCCTAGAAGTCTGTTTCCCCAGTGAGTGCCCGGGGGGCGGGTGTCTTTGTGTTTCCAGGAGGAATTGGGATGTCCGGGGGGGCTGTTTGTGCCCCCGGTGCTGCACGGGCGGGGTTTGTGCCCGGGGGGCGGGGGGGGGGGGGGGGGGGGTGGTACCGGGAGAGGTGTTCCTGTCCCCGGTGTGTGCCCGGAGCTCTGGGATGTCCGGGGGGGTTGTTTGCGTTACTGGGGATGGCGGGGGGAGGCCCTGCGTCCTCGAGGGGTGCTCCCGGTGGGGAGCGCTTGTGTCTCCGGGTTAGGGGGGGCCGTGTCCCCGGTGGGTGTGCGGGGGGGTGTTTGTGACCCTGGGCGGGGCTGTTCGTGTGCCCGGGGTGGCCGCCTGTGTCCCCGGCGGGGTGTCCCCGTCCCGGGGCGCGGCGGGGGGGTGTCCGCGGGGCCGGGGGCGGGGCGGGGGCGGGGCCGGTGCCGTCCCTATAAAGGCGGCGGGGGCGGGGGCGGCGCGTCCCCCCCCCGGCGGCGGCGGAGCGGCGCGGAGCGGAGCGGGCGGCGGTGCGGGCTGCGGTACCACCAGCAGCGGCGGCGGCTCTGCGGGGCCGCGCCGGTGAGCGCCGGCCCGGGGGGCTCGGGGGCGGAACCGGGCAGGGTCCGGGGGGGAGGCTGCAGTCGCCTGACCCCCTCACCCCCCGCCCCCTCCTCTCCCCGCAGGTCTCGGCCACCCCCCGGACTCCCCTCCGGCTCTGCCCGTCCCTCCGCCTCCGTCCCCCCATCCCCCTTTTTTTTTTAAATTTTGCCGCCCCCCCTCCCCCCTCATTTCTACCAGCAACGCCGCCCCCCGCCTCCCCCCGCAGCAAGATGGTGCAGAAGAAATCAGAGATCCCGGGATTCCACCGCTCCTTCAAGGTAGGCGGGTGTTCCTCGCCCTCACGGGGGTGCTCGGGGGGGGCTCGGGGGGGCTCCGGGGTCGGGGTGCGGGTAGGGCCGGGGTGCACCCGCATCACCCGCCCGGGAACGGAGGGGGCCCGGCCGCTTCCCGCACCCCCCACCCCGACACCGACACCCCCCCAAACTGAGGAGCTCCGGAGCGCTGCCACCCAAACCGAGCAGGGGGACCCCCCCTGTTCCCCGTCCCGGAGGTCGCGGTGCTCCCGGGGGTTGGGTCAGTGTCTTTCCTATCCTCCCTCGGGTGGGCGCTGGGATGCTGCAGCTCCCACGGGGATCCCCCGTGGGTGGGGTGGCTTCACTTTCCCCCCGCCCAGTTGCGCCCCTTCGGCCTGGTCCGGCCGATGTGGGGGTGGTCTCGGGGCTCCCCAGGCCCGGCCCGGGGGCACCGTGCGAGTGTCGATCCCGCAGCACCGCCAACCCCTGGATGTCTTGTGCACCCCCAGCCCGGCCCCCCCCCCCCCCGCCACTGTCACCTCGGGGTGTGCGGGGGGGGGGGGGGGGTGTCTCTGTGCTCCCGCTGCTTTTGGTTCCCCCCCTCCCGAGCCGTTTCCTGGCTGTGGGTTTGGGGGTCCTTTGTTCGGTTTCGCTCCAGCTCCGAGGTGCGGGGGGGGGGGGGTTGCCCCTACCCGCCCCCTCATTGCAGTGACCCCCGCTTGTGCTCGGGTGGACTCTGGCCGGGGTTTGTGTCCCCCGCGGTGTCTGGGGATGGAGGCGGGGGGGACACCTCGGCTGCGCTGATGGAGCTGGTGCGCAATCTCCCATCCCCCAGACCTTTGTGTGGCAGTGCTGCGGCAGCTGGCAGGGCCCCCTGTCCCCCTATTGCCCCCCCAGTGCCTCCCCTACTTCCCCTGCCCCCCGTGCACCCCGTACCTCTCCCGGAGGCCTCGTCTCCCCCATCATGCCAGGGCTCGTCCCGAGGGGCAGCAGCTGCGGGGCGATGCTGCGCTCCCCACATCCAGGTTGTGAGGGGTAGGAAAGCCGGCAAAATGCGGCACAGGAGAGTTTTGACTCCGGAGATCCAAAGTGGTGCTTGGTGGGGGGATGCTCCTGGAGTGAAGCTTTCCCCCTGTTCCGGCTGGGGACCCCCGTTTCCCCCAGGGCTGCAGTAAACAGGCACGTTCTGGGTGTTTCTGGCGGTGGCCGGGGTTGGCCGTGCTGGGGCTGGCAGCCGGCCCGGGCACCGGGCGGGTTTGGGAACGCCGCTGGAGCTGCCACCTCCACCCAAACAGATTTCATAATCCTGGGGAGGATGGGGCCCTTTGGCCCCTAGCACTGCCCCGTCCCATGGGTGGCTCAGGGGAGCAGGAAGCAGAGGGTCCCCGTGTCCCATCGGGCGCCACTGGGGTTCAGCACGGGGGAAGGAGTGGATCCCATGCCCTCCATGCATCCTGGGGTGCAGGAGGGTTTGACGTGAGGCCTGATCCTGCTGGGTATGGGGTGTCCTGCAGCCTGGTGGACATGATGTCCACTAGGGCAGAGCAGGCTCCAGCCACTGTGACTTTGCAGGGAGCTGGGAGGACACGCAGGGGTGGCTCTGGACTTGCCCTGTGGCTTCTCTTCCTCCCCCTCCTTCCTCACCGTGGTTCAGGTTTGGGTGGAGATTTGGGGTTGGGTTGGTGTGGGCGGCTTCGGTCCCTCTCATCATCCCCAGTGTGCTGGCCTGGGGCTGGCTGGGGAAGCGACCCTGCAGCACCGTCCCCATCAGGAGATGTGGTCAAAGCCTTCCTCCTCATCCTCTGGCTCTCCCTGGAGCTCTGCTGTGTCCCACCGTGAGCTGGTGTCCTGCACCATGGGGCAATGAGCAGGATGTGTCCCAGGAGCCGGAGCATGCTGGGCTGCGTGTCTGTGCTGGGCACAGGGTGGCAGCCGGTGATGGCTGATCCAGCAGCTGCCACCTCACTCCTACTCTTGACTCCCACAGGGGCAAAACCCTTTCGACCTGGAGTTCGACCAGTCCAACCACCTGGAGCCAGTCTTCAACTTCGAGTGCCCGCCCCGTCCCGGTGAGTCTCGGCCTCCTCACGGGGCTCCATCCCAGCGGGGCTCCTCCCATTCTGCCCTCTGGGATTTTGGCCCTGAAGGCTTTGGGGGCAGCCCTGGCGGTGCTGGGGGAGCTGTGGGTGGACAGGGATGGCTGACCCCGGTGGCTTTGCAATGGCCCAGACATGCCTTCAAGTCAACCCATCGACATCCCTGACGCCAAGAAAAGGAACAAGAAGAAGAAGCGCTGCAGAGCCACCGACAGCTTCTCTGGCAGGTTCGAAGGTGAGCGGGGCTGCTCAGGGACCTCAGGGGTTCCCCCTGGCCCAGGGCAGGGCTGGGCCTTCCTGGTGTCCCCAGACTATGCAGTGAGACTGGCAGCTCAGGTGACCTCTCCCCTGCCAGATGTTTACCAGCTGCAGGAGGAGGTGCTGGGAGAAGGGGCCCATGCCAGAGTCCAGTCCTGCGTGAACCTCATCACCAACAAGGAGTATGCCGTGAAGGTAAAGCTGCACTGCTGTCTGCACACCTGTCCCCCTCCCACCCCTGCCTCAGTTTCCATTTCTGCCCTCCACATCTGGGGCTCTCCCAGCTTGCAGAACCATCTGATGCTGGCCCAGGACTGAGCTGTGATGGTGGCACACCAACCTCTGCCACCACCCAGCTCAGGGTCCCCGGTGACCCCCGTTAGCCACGCTTCTCTCTCTGCCAATGAGGGCATGCTGGAGACTGAATTAACACTTGGGATGTGTCCGGGGACTTGGGGCAGGCAGGGGCATGTGGTGATGGCAGGGTGGTCACCTCCTGCTCACTCCAGGGATATCTCTCTCATGCGGGTGCTGGAGGGAGTTGGTGTGGGCCAGCTGCTTTTGGGGTCAGGGATGGTGGTCCCGTGGCATTGCACCCCTCAGACTCTGAGCCATGGCACGGGGATTCTGGGATGGGCCCTGTGTCAAAATGCAGTCAAGTGCCAGGGGAACTTTGCCTCCCCCATCGCTCTGTGAGGACCCTTGGGCACCCCAGAGGGGAAACTGAGGCAGCAGGGAGGGCTGTGGTGGTGGGGTGTTCTGTGTGCCCCGAAGGGGCACAACGAGAGAACCCATCTGCCCCTCCCGTTTGGGGTGTCCCCCTGTCCACCCTTGGCACGGCCGGCAAGCCCTGCTGTGCCAGCGCTCAGCGGGGCACAGGGCCCTTTGCAGCGCCGGTGCTCCAGCATCACGTGGAGCTGTGCTGGCCCCGGCCCCGGAGGGAGCGGCTTGGCACCGCTGCTGCCGCTTGGCACCGGCGCCGGGAACAGCCTGTTCTGCTGCCTTAACCCCGCCGGGCTCCGCTCCCCGCCCGGCCCCGCGGGTCCCCGAGCTGGGGGGGCAGGGGTGCCCCGGCCTCGCCCTGGCAGAGCTGCCTCTCCCTCAGCACCCCCCACCTCTGCCTTCCAGATCATAGAGAAGCGCCTGGGACACATCCGGAGCAGGGTTTTCCGGGAGGTGGAGATGCTCTATCAGTGCCAGGGACACAGGTAGGGCAGGGCAGCTGCTGCATCCCCCGCTGTGGGCACGAGGAGTGGGTTGAGACATCCCGGTGTCAGCCTGGTGGCTGATGCTTTGTGACACCCATGGGTCACCCTCTGCTCCAGACTCCCTCCCCTTGGCCCCACTGGCTGCAGTGGAGCATCCAGAGGGGATGTTCAGTGGTTTGCCATGACAACAGGACCTCAGTGGCCGAGCTGAGTGGGGCTGTGTGTGGGGCTGTGTGTGGGGCGAGCCAGGAGGGGCTGTGAGCAATTAGGGAGGAGCAGAGCCAGGCGCTGCAAGCCCCTCTCCCTGCTGGAATGGGGCCAGGGGGGCCCTGGCCGTGTGGTTTCAATCACTGCAGGCCCAGTTTTCCCATCCCACATCCCTGCTGGGGTCCTGTGCTGGATGGGGGTGTGGGGGGGGACCCCAGGAGGTGTTTTGGAGGGATGCTGTGCTGATGCCGTGGTTCCTGCAGAAATGTCCTGGAGCTGATTGAGTTCTTTGAGGAGGAGGACAGGTTTTACCTGGTGTTTGAGAAGATGAGGGGAGGTGAGTGCGGCCCTGGGGCAGGGGGAGCTGGGGCGGCAGGACCCCAACGAGCCCCAGCTCTGCTCTCACCTGGCCACAGGCTCCATCCTGACCCACATCCACCGGAGACGCCACTTCAATGAGCTGGAGGCCAGCGTGGTGGTGCAGGATATCGCCAGTGCCCTGCACTTTCTGCACAACAAAGGTGAGCTGGAATGCCCCAGGTGCCACTGAGGACACCCTGGGGTGTGCTGGGCCCTCTGGGGGATGTCACTGCCTCCCCCCATCCTCCTCCCCAGGGGACAGTGCCCATCCCAGCACACAGGGTCAGGCGCAGCTACATCACAAGACTTTGTGGTGCAGATCCTGTTCCTCCAGTTTGGTTGGGATTTGGGGCCAGCAGCAAATTTTCCCTTTTGCTAGGGTGCAGACAGTGATTTGAGGTGGGGAGGGAGGGGTCCCTGTGCCACCCCCAGACTTTGCACTATAAGTCTTGTAGGAAGGGGATTTTTACCCTCATTGGCTCTTTTGCCCCCAGGGATTGCACACAGGGATCTGAAACCAGAAAATATCCTGTGTGAGAGCCTGGACCAGGTGAGCGGGGAGCAGCCGGGGTGGGTGCAGGGTGTGCTGCCTGGGGAGGGCTGGCACAGTGGGGTGATTCCTGAGGTGGGGAGTGTAGGAGGATCCTGCCAGGAACACACACACCCTCCCTATGCCACAGCACAGCGTGGTGTGAAGCATGACACAACCTGGCATTGAGCAGCTGTGGCTTGGGAACAGGACTGTGGTCCCCGGGGGGGCTGCCAGCTGTGGTTCCTGAAGGATGCCAGGGGGGTCACCGACCACTCCTTCCCCCTCTCCCCAGGTCTCCCCAGTGAAGATCTGTGACTTTGACCTGGGAAGTGGCATCAAACTGAATGGCGATTGCTCCCCCATCTCCACTCCAGAGCTGCTCACCCCGGTAAGTGTGTGAGCCCCCCACATGGAACGTCTGTCCCCGGGGACCCCCCCCAGCTGCCCTGCAGGATCAGGGCTGTGCATGGAAACCCTCTGCTCGTCGCTGCTGTCGCTGATGCCGCGAGTCCCCGGTCCCCCCCCGCCCCCGCTGTGGCGGGTGAGATGCGGTTACATAACGCGGGGGGGCCGGGGGGGCTGGCGCGGCGCCCGGGCTGCCGTGAGCCTTAGCAACAGCCCGGGCTCTGCTCCGCTCCGCTCCCCGAGCGGCTGCGCCGAGCCTGCCGGGGAGAACTGGGTCAGCACCGGGCTGGGGGGCGAGGCAGAGGGGACCGCCCTCCGGGCTGTGGGACTGCGGTGCAGGCTGGGCACCCCCAGAGGATCTCGGCTGTCCCCGTGTCGCACAGATCCCATCTCCTGCAGAAAGCCCCGCTCCTCTTATCGCCAGCCGCAGGTGCCCCGCCGTGCAGGGTATCGTCCCGCACCCCGGTTCTTTTGGGGGTGCGAACGCGCCGGGGAGGGCGGAGCCCAGCCCGTGTGGGATGCGCAGCAGCAGCGGCGGGGGCCAGCACTCCCCGGCCCCCTCCTTGCTGCACGTCCGCCCTCTTCCGGGGCGGGATCGCAGTTCTGAGGCGTCCCGAGTTTCCCCGTTCTCAGCCCGCGGGGGACGGGCGCTCCATTCCCCCGGGATCGGGGCTAGGAGGTTTTGTTTTCCTGCGGTGCCATCAGCTGCTGGGGCTGCAGAGGCCCCTCGTCAGGAGGCCTCTCTCGTTACGGGGCGATTATCTGCTGGCTGCAGCTTTTTTCTGCCCTGGTCACGGGGCCTGTGTGGGCTGCGGGTCATGTGCTGGAAAGCCCCAGAGTCCCTGGAACGATTGGGGAATGGGGCCGCTGGCTCTGCTGCTCCCTGCACCGGGGTTAACTCCTCCCGCCCCGGATCCTGCGCGGCAGCTCCGTCTGTGCCGGGTCGGGGAGCGGGCACGGTCAGGATGGGGGAACAGGCACAGCAGGCTCGTCTCAACTGTGTCCTGTGCCTGCTGGGGCTGCCCTGCTGAGCAGGTTGGGTTGCTGTGAGTCCCGTGGGTCTGGCTGTCCTGTGCTGTGGGGGGTTGCACTCTTTAGGCTTTCTTTTTTATTTTCCTTCGGCGTGGCAGCTGCTGTTGGGTGACCCCAGAGACATGTGTCTGTGGCATCCTCTCTGGTGGGAAACCCAGCAGGGTGATGTGGCGGGAGCAAACCTGGGGCGCAGCCGTGTCTACACCTTCCCTTCAGAGGTGCAGCCCCGGAGATCTGGCAGGACCCTCCCAGGTCCCCCTGCTCCATCGGTGAGCTCCCCCCACCCTTCAGGGCTCATCCCACCTGTCTCCACAGTGTGGCTCAGCCGAATACATGGCCCCGGAGGTGGTGGAAGCCTTCAACGAGGAGGCCTCCATCTATGACAAACGCTGTGACCTGTGGAGCCTGGGTGTCATCCTGTACATCATGCTGAGCGGGTACCCCCCCTTCGTGGGCCACTGCGGCTCCGACTGTGGCTGGGACCGGGGCGAGGCGTGCCACACCTGTCAGGTGTGTGGGAGACCCCAGGAGAGCCCAAACTCACCCCCAGTTTGGCTGCAGCACTCCTGGCTGAGCCCCTCCCTGTTGTTTCTCCCCCTGTTCAGAACATGCTCTTTGAGAGTATCCAGGAGGGGAAGTATGAGTTTCCTGACAAGGACTGGGCGCACATCTCCTTTGGAGCCAAAGACCTCATTTCCAAGCTGCTGGTGAGAGATGCCAAGAAGCGGCTTAGCGCAGCCCAGGTCCTGGAGCACCCCTGGGTGCAGGGGGTGAGTGTTGATGTCCCCTCTCCACTCTCTGCTCCCAAAAAACAGGGTGGGGAGTACCTGTCTGTACAATCCTGGCTCTGATTGGTTCCATTTTGTTGCAGTGTGCCCCGGATAACACCCTGCCAACACCCATCATCCTGCAGAGGTGAGTGTAGCTTGCTCTGGGACTCCCCCCAGGCCCCTTGAAACCTGACTCCACTCTGCACTACTGTCCCTTCCTGCTTTTTGGGGGCTCTGCCACGACTCTGTGTCTGGGCAGCCCTGCAGCTATGGGTTTGGGCCATATTTTTGTGTCTGAGCAGTCTGGCCATGACCAGCATGTGAGGAGGGACACACAGATATTTGACCCTGACCTCCCTCCAGTCCCCCACACCCCCCTGAGCCTGTGCCTTCCCCTGCAGGAACAGCAGTGCCAAAGAGCTCACCTCCTTTGCTGCTGAGGCCATTGCTGTCAACCGCCAGCTGACACGGCATGACGAGGACGAGGAGGAAGAGGCGGAGGAGGAAGCACGACCCATCATCATCAAAGCTACCTCACGGGCCATGCAGCTCTCCCCCCCCTCTGAGTCCAAGCTGGCCAAGCGGCGGCAGAAGAGCAGCCTGGCCAAGGCAGTGGCCTCTGGGCAGCACCTGGTGGCCCCGCTGGTCCTGGTGGCCGACCAAGCCTGAGCGGTGCCCCTCGCACCTGCTGTACCCCCTGTCCCACCTTCTCCTCCTTTCTTTTCTTCCCCTTTCCCCCTGATCCCACCGTTTCTGGCTAGTGACAAGATCAGGACTCGTCCCTGTGGCTGGTTTCCAAGGTTTTGCTGATCTTGTAGGTCTGTGGATGGGAGGGCTTGTTAAAAACCTTTTTTTTTTTTTTTTTTCTTAAGGTATTCAATCAAGTGTTGAGGTTGCTTCACCCAGGGCACACTCAAGGACATCTGACAGACACACAGACTTTTGTTTCCTGGCTCTTGGTTTCTCCTCTGACATTTTTCCCCCTCCCTGACACCAAAGGACTCCTTGTATCCGCGGCTGCTTTGACGATTTCAGTTCATTTCATACTGTGAACAAAAGACCCTCGGTCGTGTTTTCCAACAACGGGAGTTGTGTTTTAACCTCGTCCCTCCCCTCGGAGCTGCAGGTTTCTCTCTGATGTTGGGGTAGATCCCACAGAAGCCCCTTACTGGGGGACTGGGAGGCATCTCCTGGGTGTGGGGAGCCCCTGTCCTGTGCTCGGGGGTGTCACCAGCTCTGCTCCAGGGGGTCGCAGTGGGTGTTGTGTAGGGAACTGCTCGGGCTGGGGAGAGACGGTGCCAGTAAGGGAGCAGTACCCAACCCATCCTCTCTCCTCAGCATCTTGCTTCCAGAATAAGCTATTCACCTGTCTTCTTTTTTTTTTTTTCTTTTTTTTTTTTTCCTCTTTTTTAATTACTGTTGGTTTTAAACTGCCAGCTGTGCTTCTCCACAGGGCACGGAGAAATGTCTTCCTTTCCTCCCACGCTCTGGCTGGCGGCTCCCCAGGGAATGCATGGGCATCCAGGGCTGTGCTCTTGTGCCAGGTCAGGTGTTGCACCCTGGGTTTTGGAAGGGCTGGTGCCCTTGGGGAGGTGCAAGGGGGGGATGAGGTGTGCAGGGTGGCCAGAGCAGCCAGAAACACTCTCTGGGAACTGCGTGCTCTGTGAAAAGCAAGGACCCCCTTAAAGAGCATCGGAACCTGCTGCAGGACAGTGAGACCTGCCATGGCTTTGGGCTGGCCCTGAGGCTGCTGTGGCAGGAGGTTCAGGGTGGCACAGAGTGCCCAATGCCCAGGGGCACCAGTGGGTGAGCAGCTAGGCTGGTGGCAGCTCACAAAGGCCAGGGTACGGGGGGAAAAGCCTGGAGACTGCTTGGGATGTGGGGCTGGAAGGTTTGGGGCCAGGGCAGCAGGGTCTTCAACAGTCAGCGCTGGTGTGCGTGGGTGTGCCTCTGCATCCCAGCTCACGTGTGTTCAGGTGTGCATGGCATTGTCCTTGGAATTTGCTTCGGAGTGGAAAGGACTCGGGATGCTGAGTTGGGGTAAGGCCCTTGACTGTTTTCTGGGTCTGCCCAGGAGAGCGATGCCAATGCTCGGGGCTGCACTGGCCTCCAGTTGCCCCGATGCCTCCAGATTCTCCTGATCCCACCTGTTCCCTGCCCCAGGCACTGCTTTGGCACCAAGCTGTGCCTGCTGCCAGCCCCCATCCTGCTGGGAGGGCAATGCTCCCTTCATAGTCACGTCCTGTCCTTTCAGACTCGATGCTTTGAGCTTTATATTTTGCAAAAGCAGCCTGGCCCACCATGTGCACAGGTGAGGGTTTGGGAGCTCTGAGCTGGGGAACAGACTTCCCTGGGTCTTCAGCTGAAGACAGTCGCTGTCTCTGGAAAAAAAAAAAAAAGAACTTTTTATTTTAAGACTGCTGACAGCAATACTATGCAATATATGCTATTTTTTGTTTCAGGGAGGTGTGCATGAGTTACCTTGGGAGATTATGATCTTGGGTGTTGATGGAGTTTTTAGGGCAGGGGCCATCTTCTGTTGCCCTTCCCAGCCTTTCTGCTGACCCAGGGGGGTTGAGGAGGATGACTCCATCCCACCCCCCAAAACTGCCTCGCACTTGCGATCTCCCTCTCCCCTGTGTGTCCCCGGTCCCACCGTGCCGGGCGGGGAGGAGCAAGGCAGTGGTGAGGGGAGTGTCCCCTGCAGGCACCAGGACACCCTGGAGAGGCCTCCTTTAACAGAAAGAAAAAAAAATCCATCTTGATTGTACATTGTTACTTTTTATAGCTTATTTTGTTTTATCAGTTGTAGATAATTCCTTGTTGTCTTATATTAAGAAATACTTGAATGATGTACAGTACGCGATGCCTTGAGCTGGTATTGTGAAGCTATCATTGATGCTGCACGCCGCAGCCTTTTTTGAAAACACAAAAAAATCATGGGAAGGGGATGGCAGGGGGATGTCTCTAAAATTTATCTGTCCCCCGTACTGCTTTTGTTGGCAAACTGAGTTTCCCCTTTTCCCCCACAAATAAGAACGATCTCTTTTATATCTGTGTATTATAAGTACATCACACAATCTGGGGAAGGCCTGGGTGACCCTGCCTGTGTCCTGTGGGTGTCCTTGGCCAGGGATGTGCAGCCAGAGGATGCTGTGGGAGTTTGTGGGAGTTGGAGGATGTGCTGGGAGCATCTGAGCTCGGCCCAGGCTGGGCTTTGCATTTTGGGTGGGGTTCGGCTTGGACCCGGCGCTCCTGGTGTGGTACTTGGCGGTGACCCATGGCTAGGTCTGTGCATTGATAGAGAATCTTTAAATGCCTCCAGAGCTGGGGATCGACTGGAAAACCTCCAGCCTGGCTTGTGGCAGCACTGGGCAGCCACAGGTGCCCCACAGGGCAGGGATGGCTGGGACACCCTTGTGCCAGGGCCAGACATCCCCTCCCTGCTGCCAGCACCTCTCCCGGGGAGATTTCCAGACAGATGCTCCCATGGTCCAGCACCAGCGACCCCCTCTTGCCTACCTTCTCACCCTTCTTCCTCCTCTTTCCAAGCTTTTCCCCCCATAGAGCATCTATCTTGGAAAACAACTTCAAAATTATTTTTTTTTTTAAGCTGGAAATGTTAAGTGTTTTCACTTCCTCTCCTTCCCCCCCACCCTTCCTCCAGCCAACTAACTTGACTTAGAACTGGTTAGAAACGTTTACTGTGAAGCTAACTCTTTTATCAAACCAGGAGAAACTTTCTCCACTTTACAATTGATGAAGACTGCCAAAGCTGGTTCAACAAGAGTCACGTTAACGCACTGTTGGTTTGTGCAACAGCAGCCTCTACTCGGGGGCTGGCTGGGAAACAAAAATGAAAAAATATTAAAAAAAAAAAGACAAAAAAACCCAAACAAAAACAAAAAAAAAGAAAAAAAACACACAAAAATAAGCACTTTACTGTATGTACCAGGTGACCTGATACAGCTGAATTGAAGTTTTCCTTTATAACAATTGTTGATGCCAGAATTTTGTATTCTGTTTTGTAAGAATTTAATAAAAATGCATTGAGACCTACATGGTGGGCAGGTGGCTGTGGCAGGTGGGGTAAATTGCGGGGGGGGAATTGGGCAATTTGGGGAGGTGGGTGGCACTTCATCCAGGGGCTCCTCCCCCAATAATCCCTCCCAACCTTCACTTGTTCCTTCCCAGGCTGCTGCTGGCCCATGGGGGCTGGGAGTGCAGCTGGGGTGGGATGCCAGGAATAGGGGCTGGCAGTGGCTCAGGCCCTGACTCACTTTTCCCAGCAGCATGGTGTGATCCTCTCCATCCCAATGGGAGCTGGAGGCCAAGGGGCAGGGCTGTGCTCCATGCCAGCTGCACCCAGTGGCCTTGGGACTGCCCTGGCACATCCCCCCTACCTCTCTATGGCGCACGGGGCACAGTGGGACACTGAGGCAAGAGGAAAGTGGTGGGATAGGGAAGGTAGTAGGGATTGGAGGCTGGGGATCAGGGTGTGGGAAAAGGGGTGTAGAGGCCCTGCTGAGCTTTTTTACATGGACAAAACAAGACCTTGTAGAATTAAATTAAAAATCCTAACTTCTCCATCCCTGCTGCTGTGTTGGGGGATGGAGCTGGATCCCTGTGGGTGCTATTGCCACGGTGCTGCTGCTCTAGCAGAACCCTATCCATGGGGTTCCTGGTTTGGGGAATGGCTGTGGGCTTTGCCATGGACCCAGCTCTGAGCTGAGAGAACCCTGCTGAGAATCCTGGATCACTGCTTGGTAAATGCTGCAGCTGCTTCTTGCAGCATCTGGGTCAGGACAGGTTGGCTCTGGAAGTCTCCCCTGGCTGTTCCAGGATGGCATGTGGTGAGAACAGAGCTGGGATTCCCTGCATGCAGAGGATGAGGAGCATTTCCCATCCCATGGTGCTGTTCGTGCCTCTGTTGAACAAAGCCATTGCTCTGGCCTGGGGCCACCAGCTGGTGATCCTGGACATTTTAGGAGCATCCAGTTCTTGGTTTTTCTTCCTCTTTTGCATTTTGTTTCACCATCATTGGGCCCTCAGCTGTGTGCTCCAGAAGTCTTTCCCCTCCTGCCTTTTGCTCAAGGGCTATCCTGCAGATAATCCTCCTTCCAAGATTTCAGGTAGACCCCAGACAGGTGTGTCAAAGGCAGCTTTGCAGCAGATGCTGGTTTAACTTTAAATCTCTGAAATTCCTTTGCATGGTCCCTCTTCTCCCCCTTCCCCAGTTTCCCCAACCCCAGAAAGTGCCTGGTAACTGGAAGCCATCCTTGAGCACGTGCAGAGAAGGGCAGCTCTGAAAATAACCCGGCGCTGGGTTAAAATAACCTGTGCTGCTAAATAACGCTGTGCTGCTCTGGTGCCTGAGCATCAGCCCAAAATAGGCTTCACTGGGGCAAGGGTGCTATAAATACCCTGGTGTGGATTTTCATGGGAGAAAAGCCCCGTGGCAGGAGCAGCGCCGGTGCTGCCCATGCTGGCCCAGAGGGAAGGGGGCACTGCAGAGCCACTGGGGCAGCCTGGCTGACATAGGGGGTCACCCAGGCTTTGGGTGATGTGGTGGCTTGTGCCAGTCTGCCTGTCTTCGGGATTTAAAGGAGCCATCGGGTCATGGTTGGATCTGAGTGGTTGAAGTGCTGGGGTGGCCAGTGGGGTCACATCTGGCTTCAGCCCAGGGCACTGAGGCAGCTGGGCAGGAGAAAAGATGAAGTGTCCTCAGTACTTTGGGCCTGAACCCAGCTCTGCTAGTGACAGATGATCTGGGTGATCATCATTAGCCAACATTTTGATTCAACAGCTGCCCATAAAAGCACACTGGAGTGAGTAACATGCATTCCCTCAGACCAGACCACTCTCCTGAACCATCAGTGAAGCCCAAGCTCACAATGGGCAATGCAGAGTGGAAGATGTGAAGTGTGTTTTGATGCAAAACAGCGGTTTTGGATTAAAAAAAAAAAATTCCTTTTTGCACTTTTAAAATGTTTTCTAGGATGGGGCAGAGATGCACTCCTGTGCATTTTGCAGAGAATCATGTATCCTATCCAGGCAACCCAAACAAAGCAGTCTGGGGTGTTTTTTTGGGAGGATGTGCCATTTTGGTGTGATTTTGATTGGTGTGTGCTGGTTCTCCCTCTGAAGTTATCTCAGGGAGTGAGTGATGTGCACCCAAGCAGAGCCCAGCACACAGGTCTGGCCCTGCCTGTGTTTCCTGTGGCTGCTCCCTCTGCACAAGGAGCCTCAGTGGCACTGGCACAGCATGGCACCTGTGTTTCCTCCACAGTCTGGAAAAGGGCTTGGTCAGCCTTGTTTGCGGTTTTGGATGGTGAAGTGTGAATTTTAGAGAGCTGTGGGGTGCAGGTGTGGCTTTCCCACAGGATTCCAGCTCTGGGTGGAATTGCATGTGCAATGGGTGCTGTGGTCAGCAGAAGCAGAGCAGGGTCAGGTTTTCCCAAAACCTGAGAGAGCTGTGCCCATGGCTGGAACAGCCCTGGGCCTTGTGAGTCACCTTCTCACCTGGCTGAAGGTTTAGATCAAGGCTTGGTATTAAGGCACAGAGTTTGGCAGATGCCGCTTTGCCTTCCTCTGGCTCACACTAGGATGTCCCTGTCTTTGCCACACAGTCTTCCTTGGAGCTTCCTTGCATCCTAAAAGGCCTCCTTTGAGGTGAGTTGCTCAACCAGGGGAGAGCTGCCTCTGCCTGGTTTTTGCTTGGAACACACATTTCCAGATTTTGCTTGGAGTACACATTCTAAATGGTTTTTTTTCTGTGTCCACAAGGTGAAGAAAGGCCCCGTGTTATCTGCTATCCAGCTCTGAGCATTCCGGTCCCACTAGTTTCATTCCAGCTGTTTGTAGCCTTGTGAGACCCTTCATCCAGCCCTGGATGGAGTCAGCCTTCATCCCACCAGATAAACCCCAGCAATTTCCCTTCCCAGCACTACTGCTGGAGTGGAGCTTTTGTTCACCCTGTGAAAGACAGCTAAAACAGCACTGCCTTTGCCCAGTGCCTGATCTCTGAAGGAATCTGGCTGCTACCAGACCCAGAAATAATTATGCCGGGCCTTTTATGGGAGCCTTTGCTCCCAGGTTTAATTTTGGGATTGTTAAGTCTTCTGTATGACACTCATCTTTTTATTTGTCTTGTCTAACACACTCCTGATCACCGTGGTGTCGGTTGCTGCAGCAAACCCTCACCCCATCCCACAGCACCCTGGGGAGTGTCCCACAGAAATCTCTGGGCCATTATCCCTTATATCCATGGCTGCATTTCCCTACACTGGTCACGAGTTAAGCCTCTGGCTCCTGCCACAACACAAATCACCCTGATTTAGCTCACCATGGGCTGAATAACCAGGACCAGTCTGATGCAGGGCAGCAGGGCTGGCACAGTGAGCACAGCACAGAGCAGGCTGGTGGTGCTGGGAAGATCAGGATAGAACGGGTGCGGATTCCCCTCTCCAGCGAGAAGCTCCCGTCCTCCCTGGCAGGCACACCTACCCTCCTGAAGCACCACAATTTGTTGAGGATGAATTTGCTGGGATTTTGGAGCAGGGAATGCTATGGTGAAGAAGCTTCATCCTCCAGCAGCAGCATGGGCTGGGCTGGATGATCCTGCACCTCCCAGGCAGGGCAGGAAGCCCTCAGGGGCACCCCTGCAGCACTCCTGGAGCTGGAGAAGTGCGCGATCACAACACAGCCAGTGCCCCCCCCCCCCCCCCCCCCCCCACTTGGGACGCACCTGCAGCCCATTCCTGCCAGCCATCGGACACGTCCAACCATCCAGCCGGGCACAGCGAGTCTCCAGCTCCCTCTAACGTTTCTGGCCCGAAAGGAGCATCCGCAAGCAGGACAGGCCTGAGCAGGGAGCGGGCAGCCAGCCAGGCTGCACGGCCCCGGAGAAGAGTGACGCTGAAATGCGTGGCCAGGAAGGGGGGAGTGATGTGCCGAACAAATGATGTTAAAGAGTAAAAGATGCTGCGTTTTAAGAGAGAATACGACTGTATGGAGTGACTGGTTATTATTAAAAATGTAAAGATTTCACAGGAAAAACGACTGTTCCTCTGAAAAATACTATTTCTAATACTCTAAATAGATACTCTAAAATGCTGTAAGTGCTTCCAACCCTGGAAGTGCTCAAGAAACGTGTGGTGACATGGTTTAGGGGTGAACATGGTGGTGGTGATGGGTAACAGTTTGGACTTGATCTTAAAAACGTCCTCCAGTATTAATGATTCTATGGTTCTGAGGTTCTCTGATTCTCAAGGCTCCTACTCATTCCTGTCTGCACTGGGACTGTTAGGACAAGAGCTGTGCACAGGAGTTTCCCAAACTTGTCCATGTGAAATGCAGCTTTAAAAATGCAGCAAGAAACCTGACAGCACATAATGCAGCAGAAATGGGTACTGATAACACAATACAAAGCCAGGTCAGAAGCCCTCAGTCAAAATCAATGGTGTAGCAGCACTGCTGTGTCCAGCCATATTGGTTCATGGGGAGATCCCAGAGCTGTGCAAGGGACTGGAAGCATTGAATCCACACAAACAGCACACAATCCATACAAACAGCACACAGTCCACACAAACAGCATGACTCTATGTGCTCCAGAAGCTGTAATGCCAAGGCACAGGAAGCAGAAGGGGCAGCCAAGCCATCTCCCCTCTGACACATCGACTCATGGACCACACGCCTGCTCCTGACTGGGTGAGTGCAGCACAGATTGGGGGATGGATAACAGAGAGAGGGGGAATGTAATTACCCTGTGAAGAATAAATCACTTTAACGGTTCAGTTACTGAGATCACAGCGAGGCAGTGGCACAGCCTCTTAATTAATCTTCTGCTTTGCAGCCGGCTCCTGCTCGCATGCCATCTCCACCTCGTGCTGCCTAGCAAGGAGATGCTATCGATGGGGACAACACTGGCCAGTGGTTTCTGGCTGGGCAGGTCCAGTGGGAGTAGCAGAGCATGACCAGGTGAGGGATCAGGGTGCTGTGGCTCCTGGGTTTGTGCGGGGTAACACCTGTGGTAGGTCTGGTAATGTGGTGTCCTGTGGTACTCCAGGCCTGTGTCAGCAGCAGCAGCCAGTAACTCTGAGCTTATTATTGGGAGGAATTGCTGGGCATGAAGCAGGGGTCTGGGGATGCTGGAGGCCTGTGTCTGCTGCAGAGGAATGGCTGGTGTGTTCGATCATGAAGGGAAAACCCCCCTTCACCTCCACAGGCCCAAACCTCCCTGACTCGTCACCCTCAGCACTGACCCTCTTCAGCCCTTTAACTCCCAACCTCTTCTCTGTGGATTGCAACCCCATTTCCCATTTTTTCATAAACTGCTCTCTGGGCTCCCTCATCCCTCATCATCCTCAGAATAACCCCTTTCACAGGACGCTCCCCTTATCCCTCAAAATTTCCCCTCAGGGATTGCTCCCCTTTGTCCTCCTTGGGGAATCGCCATTACCTCCTGAACTGGTTCTCAGGGATTGCTTCTGTCACTCCACCACACTGTTCCTCAGGGAACCTTATCCCTCAAAACTGCCTGTCAGGGATTGCTTCCCTCACCCCCTGTCCCCCCCATTGCTCCTTGGGGAATCACTCTCTTTTCCTTGCTCCCCAGAGATGGCCACTTTCACCCCAGGGATGTGCTCTCATTCTCCTCAGGGATCACCCCCTCATTCCCAAAACCATTCCTCAGGGACTGACCCTCTCCTCCTCAAGGGTGTCCCCTTTGTCCCCCACACTGTCCCTCAGGGATGGTCCCCATCCTTTTCAGGGATCATTCCCTTACTCTCCCTAAGGGATCGTCCCCTCATCCCCCAAACTGTCCCCACGGATCGCCCACCAAAATTGCCTCTCTCAGTCCTCCACATTGGTTCCTCAGGGTCTCATCCCCTCTTGCCCCAGAAGTGCCCTTCAGGGATTGCTCCCTATGTTTCTCGTCAGGGAAATGCCCTCTTACCCTCAGAAGAGCCCCTCAGGGATCGCCCCCTCATCTCCAAATGTGCTCCTCAGGGATGGACCCTCATCCTCCTCAAGGATCGCCCCCTCAGGAATCACCCGTTAGGGATCACTCCCTCATTCCCCCTCGCATTCCCCCTCAATCCTCCCTCTCCGTGCCGGCCCCGCCCGCCGCCCCACGCCCTCTCCCCGCCCCGCCACCGCCTCCGCCGCTCCCCCCGTGCCCGGCCGGCGGCGGCGCCCGCCCCATGCGCCGCTGCTGCCCGGCGCTCTGCATCCGCACCGCCTTCGACGCCACCGCCATCGACGCCACCGCCGACATCTCCGCCGCCCTCGGCCCCGTCCCCGGCCCGCCCGCCGCCGTGTCCCGCCCGCCGCTGCTGGTGCTGGTGCTGCTGCAGCGCCGCCCCACGCCGCCCGCCCCCGCGGCCCCGCCGCACAAGATGGCGGCCGGAGGGAGCGGCGGCCCCGGCGGCCTCTCCTCCTCCTGCCCGCAGCCGCCGCCGCCCCCGCCGGGCAACGGGGCCGCGGCCGCCGCCTGCACCAACGGCGCGCCCGCCTCGCCGCCCGGCCTCACCTACAACCAGAGCGGCGCCGCCAACCCGCCGGCGGCCAGCGGAGGCGCGGGGGGCCCGGCGGCGGCGGGAGCGGCGGGGGCGGCCGGCGGGGCGGGCGGTCCCGGCGGGGCGCTGCAGCGGGAGCCGGTGTACAACTGGCAGGCGACGAAGCCGACGGTGCAGGAGCGGTTCGCGTTCCTCTTCAACAACGAGGTGCTCAGCGACGTGCACTTCCTGGTGGGGAAGGGCCGCGGCTCCCAGCGCATCCCGGCGCACAGGTGGGGCGGGGGGCGCGGGGATCCCACGCGTGGGGAGCCGGGAGTGCGGGAGGGATGAGGGGTGTGGGGGGACCCAGCCCCATGGCTCTGCGGGTTGGCCGCGGGTGCCAGGCCTACGGGAGGGCCCTGGGGGCGTCCCCTCACGCCCCCCACACTGATAAAGGGAATGGCCCATTCATTTGACAGAACTGCCCCTCAGGCGTCGCTCCTTCTCCTGGCAGGCATCACCCCCTCGTCCCCCAAATTGCCCTTTGAGGATTGCTCGTCTTGTCCCTCACGTTATTCCCTGAGGGAATTGCCTCCTTACCCTTCTCACTTCCCATGAGATACCGCTTTCTTCACCCCTCTCTGTTGGTCCTCAGGAAATCACACCCTTATCCCCTAAAACTGTTTCTCGGTGATTACTCCCTTTGTTCCCTCATGTTTCTCCTCAGGGCATTGCCCCCTATCCCCCAAAACGGCCCCTCAGGGAATGTCTCCTTATTCTCAGAACAGTTCCTTAGGGATGATCCCTTTACTCTCCATTAGGTATTGCCCCTCATCCCCAAGACTGCCCCTCAGAGATGGCTCTGGGAGTGCTTTGGGCTCTCCTGCAGCCTCGGGTGGTGATGTGCCATCGAGTGGGCTACAGAGGTTCAGGGTTTGGGCTGCTGCACCTCCCCTGTGAAGAGAAAAAAGGGGGTCACATAACTGCACCCCACATTTCATCCCCTGCTCAGGGACAGATCCTGAGCACAGGACCCCCACTGTGGTCACTCAGTGTTGCCCCAGGTCTCTCCCAGCCCTTGGGTCAGTGTCATGCCTCTCCTCATGATCACCAGCCCAGGATGGGTCCAGGATTTGGGTAAGGGTGTTTTTCCTAGATGGATGGCATGAATGGGGCAGGCACATTGGGGAAAACCCCAAATCTGTGGGTCTCACTTGGAAGTAGGCTTGGTTTGGTGGGAAGCAGAGGAGAGGCGGAATAGTCCCCCAGGCTGCCTGGTCCCTGCTGACAGGGATCACCAAAATCAGTGAGAGCACTGGGGATGGAAATGAAAGAACGATTTGAGAGCCCAAGTTTCAGGTATGACATTTTAATTTTAAAATTACTTTTATTGAATCTTTTCCAAAACCTTGTGCTTTTGGGGGTTAATCCAGTGCCATAAAGAGCTGGAAGAGCTGTGTTGAGAATGACACCTAGGCCTGAGTAACCCGTGGAGGTTAATGCTTAAGGCTGAGCTGCCATTTAAGAATTTGCAGCTCAGAGGAGCTGGGAGTCGCCTCCACCTGGATGATGCAGATGTGATGTGGCTGATTGACATTCAGCTGGTTCCTCAGGGGAGCTCCAGTGAATCCATGTGTGCCACCCTCTTTGCTCTACCCCAGGAAGGGCCTCCCAAGGAAGAGCTCAGAGATGGAACCAACTTTAATTGGGTGAGGTGTACCTGGAAGTGGTGCTTGGCAAAGGGAGTATTGCTCCAAGCAGTTTCAGACTATTGCTTTTCTCCTAAGTGGTCATATTCCTGGAAGTTTCCCCTTCAGATTTCCCCCCTTTTCTCTCACTTTTAGAACAAACCACACTTGTTCTAGGCTGGTTTGAGTGTTTAGGGTGTCAGCTTTGCTCTCTTATAATTTGAAATGTAATTAGTATTTGGGTAAGCTTGCTCCTGTCCTGAGAACTAGGCTTGTTGGGTGGGGACAGTTGATGTTCAGCCCAGAAATAAATGGAAAATAAATGAAGCTTTGGGAAAAAAAATCTCCCAAAAGAGAGATGCTGCTTAATTGCTCTGAAATTCTTCTCGTGCTCTGGGTGGTAAAGATAGAATGGAGTGTGTCATGGTGTGACATCCCACCTAAGGATTCTAGAGGTTTTAGTAAAACTTGGCTGTGTCATGTTACAGTTGGGATATCCTGGTGATTCATGATTTGCACTGTGGTTATTTCAGAAATAAGAGGGCCTAAAATAAAACCACCCAGGACCCCTTCTGTGCTCAGTTCTCCCACAGCAGCTCAACAGCAGAAGATATTTTGTGTTGGAATTGAGTTGCAAAGCAGCATGGGTTCAGTTGGAGAGGTGCTGTTTTGCTTCAGCAGCCAGGGCAGGTGTTGGTGTTTTGTCAGATGTCTGAAATCATAAACTCACAGAGTCATTAAGGTTGGAAAACTCCTTTAAGATCATCAATCCAATCATCAGCCCAGCACCATTGCATTCACCTCCAGACCATATCCCCAAGTGCCACATCCACTGTTTTTTTAAACTCTTCCAGGGATGGTAACTCCACCACTGCTCTGGGCAGCCTATTCCAATGCTTTACAACTTTTTCTGTTAAGAGATTTTCCCTAATATCCAATCTAAGTGTCCCCTGGCACAACAGTGCACAGCTCACAGGTAAATACTTCAGCAGTCTGGTTAAATTGTGTAAATTTTCAGACGAGGTCAGGTACCGAGCATGGCTGCAGGAGGAACAACTCCTAAATAGGGCTCTTGGACAGCTCCTTGTGGTGCCTTGAGGAGTGGTCTGCAGCATCCTGTCTGTCATCCTTGATACAACTTCATGGTGTGCTGGGAATGGCTTTGGCAGCAGACTGGGAAGCACAAATAATCCAAGAGATGCAGTCCTGTGGGAGCTGGAAGTGATGGTGATGCCCAGTCAGTCTTCTCCTGGATGGAGCTGAGGGAATGTGGAGGTAATGAAGTGGGGTGTGCCCAGGTGCTGGTGCCAAGAAGAGGTTTCTGACTGAGCTGTAGGTTCAGGTGTGTTTCTGAGTGTACCTGGCAAATTCAGTTAATGGTCTTAATCTGAAGGAGGGGGAGATTTAGATTTGCTATCAGGAAGGAATTGTTCCCTGGGAGGGTGGGCAGGCCCTGACACAGGATGCCCAGAGCAGCTGTGGCTGCCCCTGGATCCCTGAAAGTGTCCCAGGCCAGGCTGGACATTGGGGCTTGGAGCAGCTTGGGACAGTGGAAGGTGTCCCTGCCATGGCAGGGGTGGCACTGGATGGGCTTTAGGTTCTTTCTCACCCAAACTGCTCTGTGATTCTGTGGCTCAGCAATTCATATCAAGCCACAGAGACAGACGAAAGAAACTTCACAATGTTCATTTTTGTGTGAGAGTCCAGTTTGTAGATAAAAGGTGTAAATGGGTTTGACTGAAGGGTCACCTGTCCAAGTATCTGCCGCCCTGAGAAGATGAGGTGTTTCACACCCGGGGGAGCCTCCAGACCTTGTGGAAGTTCCTTGCCTGCCTTGGAGCAGGCTCTGTCTCTGAGACTTCAGCTCCTTCCCTCTTGCAGCTGAATCAGCCATGAAGAAGAAGAGATGGCCTTAATTTTTTTTCGATGTCAAGCTGGGCCAAGCAGCTGCCTCGAAGCCTCATGGCGTCAGCATGGCCAGGTCACCACATTGATTAGACTCAGCAGTAAGAGGGAAGGGTTTTCTGTCTTTTTCTAGATCTGCTTCACTGAGCACAGTATCAATGGGATTAGAAATGTCTAAACCTCATCAGCCAGGAGCTGTATGGGTGTCATAATTAAACTCCTTAATTGGCCAGAAAACAGGGCCCAAGAGTGAGCAGGGCAAGCATGTGGGGATGCAACCCTTTGCGTGCTCCAGCCTGGGAGATCTATAGCTTGGGGACAGCCTGAGTAAGATTTTGGCTGTTGTTTCCAGGAGTCTCTTCTGAGCCCATCCTGTCTTTTCTCAGGCATGTATTCACTCATAGTTCCTGCAGCATCATGTGCTGAGGTGTCCCAAGGCTCCTGCTCCCATGCAGGGCTGCTCCTGCCTCCTGCTCCTTTCACCTGGGGTCTGCATCCTCTGCAGCCAGCACACCAGCAGCAGCTTCTCATCACCTACAGTGTCACTGAGCTCCAGCACGTCATGTGTTGCTCTGTTCCCATGCCAGCTCTTCTGGAATAGATATTTTAAGGTTTCTCTGCAGTGGTGCAGATGGAGGAGGGAGCTATGCAGCAGCAGGGGGGTAGTTGTGGGTTTTGAGTGGTCTCTTTTATTGGTGTTGCTGTAGTGCCTAGAAAGGGAGCCACCACTGGTGGGTGTGCAGATGAAACAGGTGACAAGTGGAGGTGCCAAGGTGAATGTGAAGCAGTGAAAGTTGTGGTAGGAAGCAAAATAGCAGAAGGAAAGATTTTCTTGTAGGCCTTCAATAGCCTGTAGAGTCAGCTTTGGATCCTTTTGAAGACAAATCAAATGAACGTCTAGGAAGTTCCTGTGACTCTTATTGCTGACAGTCAGTTTACTTTGGCTCTTCCTGGTGCAAAGAGAATGAAGAGAAATCAGGTGTTGCTTTCTTAATTCTTTACTTCTGCTTCTGCTTATTTCTCTGCCTCCTTTTGGTAGTCCATTCTGTTTTGGCCATGAAAGTGTTTAAAAATAACCCTCTGTTGGATTTTCCCATCTGAAACAAACTCCATGTCTTCCTCTTGCAGACCTACATGGTTGGGGGAAGCTGGCAGATCATGTAAGAGGAATGGTGTGCATCCCTGCTTTTCCTGAAGCGGCTTTGTTGCATCCCTGCTTTTCCTGGAGTGTCTTTAGAGCAGCTTTAAATGTTCATTTTAGGAAGAGTAAGAAAACACTGGAGAGAGAGGGATTTTCTTATGTTAATTATGTTCTCTCAGTGTTTTAAGAGAACTTTAAATATAGAGTCCTGTGTTTCTATGGGACCTCCTGGGGTCCTATTAGGGCTCAGCAGTTTGCAAAATCTGATTGATTTGTCCCTGTCTGAAATGGAAGCAAACATTTGAGAGTTTTTTTTAAATTAATGCCCTTTTCAAATAGCTTCTGAAAGCTCTTGCTCATTGAGGACCTATACTGGGCTGGCTGTGAGAATGAAAATTTGAGAGTGCAATTAATATATGTTAATTTTTAGTATCCGACAAAGCCAGCTATTGTTTTGCCACCATCGCTGCTTTTGGAGGAACAAGGATTTTTGTTTCATCTGGCAATTCTGGTATTGTGAGGAAGGTTTTTATTTGTTCTTGACATTTTTCTTGAGCATGGTTTGACAGAAATATGCATGTGTGTACTTTTTTGTAACCACTGTGGTTTGTCCCGAGCTCCCTGAGCCCATCAGGAACAATAAACTGGCTCGTTCAGCCAAACTCTGTCACAGCAAATGAGCCTGGCATATCCATGGAGCTTCACTCCACTGCATCCCTGGGAAGTCTCCTCTCGATGGGAGTGAAAAGTGAGAAAATGAAAACATTGTTTAAATGGAAATTTCCTAATTTTGAAAGGCTATTTCCTATTAAATCTGACTGAAATTCCCCTTTAGTGCCGGATTTTCCTTGGGCTGGAGGCTTCTGCCCCATGCCTGCTGTCTTGTATGGATTTCTGCCTACGTTTCTTGCTGCTTCTCTGGAAGTGTGCATCAAACCACTGCAGCAAGAGCCTGGCTTATTCCAGCTTTTCCCTTTTCCTAGTTATTAGAGAGGTGGTTGTGGTCATCTCCTGCAGCCTGGCCTGCTCTGCTTCCCCACACTGCTGAGCTGTGTCCTTCAGTTTAACTTCAGGGAGCTGCAAGGTGGCAGACACAGGAATCCTTCATGGCAAAAAGCTCATCTCTGCTTTTTTGAGCAAGAAAGTTCTCAAAATGGCTTTCTGAGTCCTGAGGCAGGTACAGCAGCTTAAATGTACACAGGGCCCTCAGCAGCCCAGGCCTGGGCCTCCTTGAAAAACAGGAGATGTTGTCTGTCAGGGGGGAATCATCTTGTTTGCATGGGAGTGCTGGGACATAATTTTTGGTCTCAAACCTGTTTTGTGCAAGTTCCTGCTTCCAGTCTCTTTAGAGCCTGTAATGTCCTTCTCCATGCAAGTAATTCCCACCTAAGCTCCAAGCAGTGCTGAAGGGTTTGTGTGCACCTCACTGTGCTGACTTGCTCTGAGGGAGATTTGTTCTTC
The DNA here is from genome assembly GCF_963662255.1 of Cinclus cinclus. Classification (NCBI taxonomy): domain Eukaryota; kingdom Metazoa; phylum Chordata; class Aves; order Passeriformes; family Cinclidae; genus Cinclus; species Cinclus cinclus. The sequence continues at coordinate 2,370,348 of NC_085073.1, read as the reverse complement.
CCTCTGGGCTGAGCCCAGAGCAGTTATCCATGGAAGGACTCGGCAACATGCCTGGGGAGGGCAGCTCCTGTGCCAGGGCTTGGGATCTGCAGTTCCTGGTGCTGCTGTAATTTTGTGTTTTGGGAGCTTGCTCTGCCATCACGAAAGACAAGTGCCTGGGCCTGCAGAAGAGGATGGATAGTGTGCAGTGACAAATTCTCCATAAGTGTTTCCAGTAGGTGACTGTGGGCAATTGCAGCAAGACTTGGGTTCTGTTTACTGGAAACACTTGAACTCCTTAACTTTGCTTTTTCTTTGCTTCTCAACCTTGGGATGATATGTAGGCTCCTACAGGGACTTTACAAAGGAGCCTTATGTATTCTATTCCATAATTCCCAAAATCTGACCTTTGGGGAACCATTACTGTGCAGTATGCCAGGACAGGGCTCAGAAGGAAGTTCTTGCAGCTCTGGTGCTTTGCAGTTAAGGAGCAGCAGGCCTGACCTTCCCTGCTCTTGCAAAACACTTTTGCTTTAACTCCACAAACAATTTGCTTTCCCTGAGGGTGGCTTTGGGGATTAGCAACCAGCCTAGGATTCTTTTGGAATATAAATATGGTTTAACATAAGGTTTTATTTGCATCTTTGTTTTTTCCATATTAGGTTCGTGCTGGCCGTGGGCAGCGCTGTCTTCGATGCAATGTTTAATGGTGGGATGGCCACAACCTCTACAGAGATTGAGCTGCCTGACGTGGAGCCTGCTGCCTTCCTAGCTCTGCTCAAGTAAGCTGCTTCTGAAGTACAGGATAACTGGGATGCACAGATTTAGTGTAGAAAAAAAAAATGTTTTTAATGAAAGCAGGGAAGTATTTGTAGAGTGGAGATTGTTAACTTCACAAATGAAATGCCTCTTTGATCTGTTCAGTGGTATTTGAATCCCTGTTTTCTTGGGTAAAAGTCTACTGTAGCTACTGCATTTAAAAAATAGATATTATTTATGTAAAAATATATATAATATTGGCCATTGTGTTATAGCTTCTTGTTCATTAATTGGTTTGGTTTAATCCAAGTGCGCTTTGAGAGAAGAGGGGAAAAGTGATCTTTTGAAAGCTCTGTAAGTTACAAATTAGAGCTTGTTTAGGTCATGAGCAAGTTGTAACAGGTAAGCAGGGGTGTGTAATAAATGTCAGCCATTCCATGTTGTATCACCCTTTGTGTGGGTTTTATTCCTCTTTTGGAGAGCTGGGCTTGAATTTACATTTCCAGTGAGTGTTGGAAGTTTTGTGTGCTGGAGGAGGAGGAGGAAGGGGCTGTAACACCCTATTCACTAATTCCTTTAAGCTTGGCTGGTGCTGTACAGCATCCAGCAGCAGTCCTGAATGGATGCTGGAAAGTCATTGTCCTGTTTCTATAGGATTTCTGTAACCTACTTCCAGGGGTTTCCAGTCCTGTGCTCTTGACATGTTCCCCACTCACTTCCTACTGGGAGCAGTCACTATATATAGCTCTGGCACACTTTTTGCTTTACCTTCTGAAAGTGCTTTGGTTTTGCCTGTGCTATCTTGGAATATTTTAAAATTGATCTGGTCTGGAATGAAAGGTCAGAAATAATCGGGAGCCCCGAGCCCCTTCCCCTTTAAAGCAGACAACAGAACATAGGGAATCCCTCTAATTGGTGTGTGCCTGTCAGCCATGTGGATCTCTCCAGAGTGCAGAGCTTGTAACTATCTTTAAATCTTAGTGAGGCCCAAATAGCCAGTGAATTATAGGCAAAAGTCCTGTTGTTTCCCTGCCAGTCCTGAGAGTTCAACACTTGATTAAACAGAGACATTTCAGAAGAAACCCATAATCTCAAAAGACAAAGTGGTGAGTTTAGATGGATTTTCACAGAAATATTTACATTTTTATATGGAAGAAGTTGTTGGATTATCTCAGCGCCCTCTGAGCTGTGCCCATGGTCCAGTGACATCTTGGGTGCTTCAATGTAGAAATGAGTTTTTAAATAGCTTTTAAAATGCTCAGAGCTTAAATGTGCCAGAGGAAGTTCGGATGCTGCTTCCAGGAGGAAGCTGACCAAGTATGTGGTATGAGTTCCTGGAGTAAAACCAGTCCCTCCAAACACTGATGTGGAATGGCAGCTGATCCTTACATATGTCTCTGGACTTGGTCCAAGCCATGATCTAATGCTGTAGGATCAGGAGCTTACCCAGGGACAAAGTGCCCATCCTGAATGTTCAGCAGAAGGTCCAGTCTGGATGCTGGATTGTGATGGAGTTTGGGCAAGTCACCTTTAATAGGTCTGCTGTAGTTGCGTAAGAAATGATTTTTCATTATTATTATTATTATTATTATTATTATTTTCACTTTAACCCAAATATGAGAATGTGTCTGATTGTCTGGGGTTACAGTCTAACTGTTCTTTTAAATTGATACTGGGCTTTTTTACAGTTTGAGCCTCTCTTGCTCCTCTTAGCACACACTGGACTGTGGTAAACAGCAACATTGACACGGTCACTGAAGTAAACAAATAATTGGTTTTAGAGCCACTGTGTTCTTTTAATCTTGCAGTAGAAAGGATTGCTCAGTGCAGATGGGGCTGGGAAGGGATGTGTGCAAATACATTGATGAACCTGTGGCTTGAGGCTTCTATTGACAAATGCCCTGGAGCAGCACAAAGGCCTGCTTTCAGCACTGAGAGTGCTTGCTTCTCTGCCTGTGGATCACACTGTTGATGCTTCCCTGAATGGCATCCTGGTCCTCTAGCTGGAGGAGCAGGAGCTCTTCTGTTGCAGATGGGAATGCTAACTTGCATCCCCCTGGAAAAGTCCTGCTGCTGCATGAAGCTTCCAGGAGTAACAGCCACACAACCTGCTGCTGTGTCCCCTTCAGAGGAATGCAGAGCAAGAAATTGCTGGAGTTTCCAAAATACCCTGTGGAATAAGAATGCCAAGCACAGTTAACACAATATTCTGTGCTTTGTGCCTTTGAGATCCTGACTGCCAAATGCTCTATTGGTTAAAGGAAATACAGTAGAAAAAAACCAAACTAAAACTCTGCATGGGCTGTTCATCCTGGAGAAGAGAAGGCTCTGGGAAGAGCCTAAAGCCCTTTCCAGGGCCTAAAGGGACTCCAAGAGAGCTGGAGAGGGACTGGGGACAAGGAATGGAGGGACAGGACACAGGGAATGGCTGCCACTGCGGAGGGCAGGGCTGGATGGGATATTGGGAAGGAATTGTTCCCTGGGAGGGTAGTGAGGCCCTGGCACAGGGTGCCCAGAGCAGCTGTGGCTGCCCCTGGATCCCTGGCAGTGTCCAAGGCCAGGTTGGGTGGAGTTTGGAGTAACCTGTGGAAGGTGTCCCTGCCCATGGCAGGGGCTGGAACAAGACAGACTTTAAGGTCCCTACCAAGCCAAACCATTCTGGGATTCTGTGATAAGGACTAATACCAGTGTGTCACTGGTTTTACTGAGCTCAGCCTCTCAGTTACTGCTGTCTCTGGTCAGTGAGTTCAGGTATGAGGGGGTTCAGTCAGGTTTCCTTTGTTTTTCAGATCATGAATGTGCTTCCTTGTTTTGGCCTAACAGTGAAGGCTGGTGCTTTGCTGCAACATGGCAGTCCTTGTTTTTCACTGCAATTACCTCTTGCTTTATGTTGAAGTTATATTAGGAGCTGTACTTAAACATCTGTGTCATGAAATGAAACAGTTCAATCTATAAAGTGAAGTGATAAGAAAGGGGGGTGTGGGTAAAGCACTTTGTGTGCAATGGATGGATATGTCTGAGTGCTTCTCAGCACTTCTGAATTACTGGTGTAAAATGGAATTTTTCTTCTGGGGGAGGCCGACAAGGTTGAATCTTTGTCCTTGTTTATTCTAATTGAACAGCCACAAAGATTAATTTTAAGGGGTGCACTTGGTCAGAGACTCTTTTAGTCTGGTATAACTGGCAAGCTAAGAGCTCACTGGTGGTGGGGTACAAGGCAGTTTGAGCTGCTTCAGTGGAAATCCCAGCTGCTAAAAGTTAGTCGAAAATGTCTGTTACAAAAAAAAAAAAAAAAAAAAAAAAGGTAAACCAAGTCAGTGGAAAGGATGTGAAAACCCTTCTGTCTCTCCAGTAGAGGAAATGGACTAGGATGACGGGCAGAGGCACAAACATGTTTTCTGTGAATTGCAGGGGGTTTACCCTGTTATCTTAATTCACCACAGCAGTGTTTGTTTTCATGTTTTCAGATTTCTTTACTCAGATGAAGTTCAGATTGGACCAGAGACTGTTATGACAACACTTTACACAGCTAAGAAATACGCAGTTCCAGCCCTTGAAGCTCATTGTGTGGAGTTTCTTAAAAAAAACCTCCGAGCAGACAATGCATTCATGCTGTTAACTCAGGTGAGTTTGTGATCATCTGCCTTCAGCAAGGTCGAGCACAGGCAGAAAATGTGATTTTTCTGGGTGTTGCAGAATTGATCATCCAAAGTGGAGCAGTTCTGGGTTGTTTTGAATTCTTCCTCCCAGGAGTCCAGCACTGCTGAGCAAGTTCTTACAAAGAACAGTAAAATACAGCAAATGTTGCTGTTGTTTCAGATCTTTCTGTTTCACTGTGGCAGGTGGTTCCTTCCAGAGTGTGAGCTGGGGATGGAGTTAACAGGGTGGAAAGATTTCATCTGCCAAGAAGAAAAGTGGAATGAGAGGATTTCTGTGTGGTACAGAATCAGGACTGGTAATGCTGAGCTTTCTCTCAGTGCTGTGTCTGGCTGCTGAACCATTCCTTGAAGGACTTCTCTGCAATATGTTCCCTGAAGTGGGGGTGAAAAGACTTTTTCATGAGTGCTTTGCTTTATTTTCCTGGGAGAGGGGCAAGGTGTTCTTTTCCTCAGCCTGTTCCAGCCCAGCCTCCTGCACTGAAGGCTCACAGACCCAGGGTGTCAGAGCAGCTGTTCCTTGGCCCTGGGTCCACTCCAGTCTCTGAGGGTTGGGCTCCTCCACCTTCCATTTGACTCTTGAAGCAGCAAAGTAGGAGACAGTGTTTAAAGCTTCTGCTTAGTTTGGAAAAGATCAGACTTTGCATCCAGCTTGATTAAATGAGCATCACCATCGTCCCCGTTCCCAGCCCTATATTCTCTCTGCTCCCTTTCACTCTCTCTGACAGCTGATGCCATATTGGTGACATCCACAGTGCTGTCAGCTGTATGGTGGAGTCTGGCACTGCCAGGGACACCCTGTTCTAGGAGCTGTAGAGGAATAAGAAACACACAGGCGTTGTGTGTGAGTTTCTTTCCTTTAGGGAATGGGCAGACTGGAATGGCTCTGGAGGGATATTTCTCATCAGCCAGCTCAGGAAAGTTGCTGTCGTGTCTGATGTTAAATAGAGCTTGCAGAGGAGTTTCCCAACTGCACTAAGTTGTGAACCAGCACACTAAGGTGGTCTGGCTCTGAGGGATTGCCTGTCTTGCCCAGCACCCTGTCTGCTGGATTTCTCCCCCTTGTCAAGAGTATGGGTGTCTCTCAGGCTATGGCTGTAGGTACCATGTGGGTGGCAGTGGCTGCACCAGCAGTTCTGCAGATACTGAAGCAGTGCTGGCCTGAAGCAGTCACCGCTGAGCTCTTTGCTTGGGATTAGGCTGGGATTTATTTTTTTGAGTTTAAATATTTGGATCAGTTCTCAGAGTAGTTCCATGTCACACTGCTGTTGCAGACACTTGTCGCTGCTTGGGTTCAGCTACTGCTGCAACACTCTATGGCCTTCTTTAAACATCCTCTTTAACCTAGCCCTTTTCCACATGCCATGAGCACATGAGGCAGCCCCTGAGACTGAGGGGGATCCACACTGCCCTTCCCAGAGGCAGATTCAGGACTTGAAGGCTCTTGATTGGGCGATGGCAGCCAAATCTGTGCTCCCATCTGGTTCATGGTGGGACAATTGCAGATCCTTGGCTGCAGCTCTCTTGGGTTCTGCAACTCCTTTGGGTTCAGCAGCTGCAAATCTGAAAGATCTGAAGGTGTTAGTCAGGAGCTAGCAACAGATCTTTTGTGTAGGCTGAAGTTTTGGGAAGGCATCTTAAGTTAGCTGTTGCCTCATGGTGGGTTAGAGATGTTGGCTTTCGCTGGTATTCCTTATGCAGAGATGTTTTTTGTGGCTCCCTGTGTCTCTGCACTTGAGTTTGTAGCTTTGGCAAGGCAATATTTAGGTGTATGGTGATTTTCTTACAGGTCACAGAGGTCCTTCTTTGGCAAAGGAGAAAAGTATCTTTGTGTTTCAGGTACCAAAACAAAAATACTGCGTGGCATTCTCTGTGGCACAGAAGCACGTGAAATGCCAGATGGGGATAGGCTTTCCTGATTCCTTTTGTTTGTGGCTTATTCATTCTGTATAATCATCAGTGGTGATTCCCATCTAGTTTTATGTTCACTATTTCTCTGTATCAAGTCTGAGATGTTTGAGGCAGGTCTTGCTTGAGAAACATGCCTGATCTGGATGACTGGCTGCACCTCACTGAAAGGATCTCTTTTCATAACAGTCTTGTTTCTGATCCTGTAGTGTGAAAACCTGCCTGTTTTCTGCTTCCACTGCACTGAACCATCAACCTCTTCAGTAAATTACAGACCTAAGATATATCTTGTACAAGGCGTTGCCCAGTAGTCTTAAGATCATGGACCTGAGATCCCAGGTAGAGCCCCAAACCTCTTTCTGTGTGTCTGCCCAATCTGCTGGTCCAGCAGTTCTGTCACTGTCTCAAGCAACTGCTGATCACTGGCAGAAATATCAGAGGCAAACAGCTTTCCTGATTGGTTGTGCCTCATAGTGAACCGTGATCCTCTCTCATGCCACATGTATATCCAAATGTCACTTTGAACAGCAAGGAGATGCAGCTTGCCTGGAGCTGCTGTGGGGGGAGCTCTGCAAGCATAATCAAAGTCTTCACGTGTCCAAAGGGCCACTGGAGTAGTAAAATCTGAGTCAGTCACAGCTCTTGATTGCAAGAGTGTAACGGCACTGGCAGCCCTCCAGCTCCTGGAGCAGGTGACAACTGCTAAAGTTTCCCCGTGCCCTGAGAAATCGTTGTTTCAGCTTCCTGCACTTGAGGTCTCAGCACAAAGGTTGGTCTTGCTGAGCTCTGCATGCCACAAACAGGGGAGAAGCAGAAGATGCTTGAAGGTGCCTCCTGAATGATGGAATTCCCAGCCCAAAACATGAGTTTTAAACCTTACTTGTGGCAGGAGTTCAAGTCTTGGTGTGTTCTTGTTAGGTGTGATGTCAAGGCAGTTCCTTCTTAAACAATAAAACCAAAGCACTGAAGTAAGAGGTCATTTAGTGTTTTTTGTGTGTTCCATCCGTTTCTTCTTATGCTGGGCGCAGGGCTGGTAACACGTGGCAATCCAGGGTGATCTGAAGTGGCGAGGCAAAATTCTTACAGGACTTCACTTAAGCTGGGCGGAAAAATTCTGAGCAGCTCTCCAGGCTGTGTACAGGCTTTGCTTGGAATAGTAACCTATTTTGGGACAAATTCTTTAAGGTAACTGGATTAGAGTAGCTGTTTCTGTGGAAAACATGGAAATGCACTAAGCAGGCTGTGTACCCTGTAGGGCTCCCCAGGACACACAGGCACTGCTGCTACAGCTTTTTCTTGCTAATACATGAGGTCAGTGTGGCTGTTCTTACAGAATAAGCTGCCTCTGCATTATTCCTAGAGCCAGCAGGACTGGAGTCAGTGGGCAAACCTTTCTTGTAAATAGAAGAATGATGTAAAAATTGCCTGTGCTCAGCTGACAGGGTCAGTGTGGTGCTGGAAAGCACGATCAGTGCCTGCACCCAGGCTGTGTTAGAACAAAGACGTGCCTGAAGACATGCACAGCTGAACCAGGGCTGCTGCCAAACACAGAATTTTCTAGTGTTTGCCTTGTCATGCTTAACTGCTTATGAAAGGCCCAGTGGATTCCTGATGCAGTCAGGCATGGTATTGCTAATGAAGATGGGCTGTGGCAGGGGAAGGGGGGTTCTTAGTGTAAACTTTAAAATACCTTTTCTGTTAATGATGCTCTTTCCTGCCTAGGCCCGGCTGTTTGATGAGCCCCAGCTGGCCAGCCTGTGCCTGGAGAACATAGACAAGAACACCTCAGATGCTATCAATGCAGAGGGGTTTACAGACATTGACCTGGGTAAGCTCTTTTCCACCCCTCCCTCTCTCTCCCTGCTTTCATAACCAGCTTGTCTCCAAAGTTGTTACAGGTTAATAACGCTTGGCACTTGTGGCTTGGCTGTTCTGGAGCAATCAGTTGAACAGTCTCTGGCACGAAGTGGCTGGAGACAGGGAATTTGCCAAAGAGTTTGCTGCCTTGCCTGCAGAAATACCCTGTTTTTAGTAGTCTGCTTACTTTGGTGCAACTTGAGTTTTCTGGGCATGACACAAAGCCCGCTTCCTGTGTTGATGTTGGCAGGTTTTGGGTGGGTGTAAACTTGCCTTTTTTTGTGGAGTTGGCTTTGTTCCCCAAGTCTTAGTCGGGTTTTGGAGTTAAAAAGGTGTTGTGTTTTTGGAAGCAAGGACTGGCTATTTTAATTACTGTGTGAAGTTTCCAAACTTGCTGGGCACAGTTAATGAACGTTAAAATTCAGGCTTTAACCTTGGTCTAATGAGATGGGCTGTGGAGGTAAGGCACGGGTCACCTTCTGGCTTTCATGCTGCTTGTTTGATCCAAATTTGACGTCAAGCAAGTTGCAATTCATCCTCCTGCACTTGCTTTAACATGCCAATTAAAAGGGCTCTGTTTGCTGCTCCAGTGAGTTCCTTGCTGATGGACTATGCAGATAAATCTTCCTCAGAGGCTGCAGGCAGCACTTTTGGGAGATGCTGTTGGTTCAGCCGCTTCCTCTTTTACCTTGGCTGTGCATGGTGTACTCCTGGTGAGGTGAAAGGGGCTGATTTGGGGTTAGAGCCTGAAGCTGTACCTGTTGTCCTGCCCTGCAGATACCCTGGTGGCAGTGCTGGAGAGGGACACCCTGGGGATCCGGGAGGTTCGCCTGTTCAATGCCGTGGTGCGCTGGTCGGAGGCAGAGTGTCAGCGGCAGCAGCTCCAGGTGATTCCAGAGAACAAGCGGAAGGTTCTGGGCAAAGCTCTCTCCCTTATCCGCTTCCCACTGATGACTATTGAGGAGTTTGCAGCAGGTAACTCAACAAAGGTGTTTCTGGGCAATCCTGGTCTTTGCTTTTCCTCAGCTACAGAGAGTCAAATCAGTCAAATGAAATAGGGTTTTCTCTGTGTATCTTGTAGTGATTTGAGATTACCCCCTGTTCCTCCCCATTTTCCCTCATTCTATCCCATTCTCAACCTAAAAAGGATTTACTAGAAGGCTGGAAAGGGACATTTCATAAGGGCCTAAAGTGGTAGCAAAAGGGGAAATGGCCTGAAGGACGGCAGGTTATCAGAAGGAAAGTCTGTAGTGTAAGGTACAGGGTGCCCAGAGAAACTGTGGCTGCCCCATCCATGGAAGTGTCCATGGCCAGGCTGGACGGGACTTGGAGTACTCTTGGATAGTGGAAAGTGTCCCTGCCTATGGCAAGGGGTGGAATTTGATGAGCTTTAAGGTCCCTTCCAACACTCTTCTGTGATTCTGTGATTGCAGGATCTACTGTCTGAATGCCATTTTCATCCATGCCCATTCACTCATTTTAAAGCCTGTGGCACTGCCCTGGGAGGAGCAGGGAGATGACAGCTGTGTTTGCTTTCAGAGCATGGTTGGATGGTTACTGTCCCATTCAGCTGAGAGCAAAGATCCAAACTGGGCTTCACCTGCTCCACTTTCCAGCCATCCTGAGCATTTAAACTACACAAAGCTAATGGAGTTGCAAATAACAAAAATGATGTTGATCATAGCTTGCTCCCAAAGAGAAATGGGGATGTTTCTCTCCATCCTGTGCTTGTGGTGGTGTTGGCCCTGTCTTGCCAGTCCTGTTCAGAGCAGAGCCCCGTATCCAAAAAACTTTGAAAATGTTCTTTGAGCTGAAGGCTTGATGTTGTTTAGTCTGTGTCTCAAGGCATTTTTCAAGTTTATGTTAAGCTCTTGATCCACAGAGATGTCTAACTCATTTCACAGCTTGGACTATAGATTGCCTTGTTTTGTTTCCATTTCTTGTTCTCTTTCACTTCATCTTCTGGTGATTCCTCAGGGATTGGAAGCTGGCAAATGGCTTAAGTAGTTTTCATGTTAAAAAGACGCAGTGGAGCCATTTTCCAGACTGTAACTTGTTTCAGGCTGCAGTGCTGTGTACACAGAAGGGAGCAGGGGCACTGACCCCCTTCCTTTGCAGGTCACTTCTCAGGGCAGTGCTGGTGTCAGCTGATCACTCCTTCATGTCCCTGTTCCCATGTCAGGCGGGCTGTTAGTAAGGAGAAAAATCTGTGCTTCAGACTTGGTCCCCACTCTCTGCTTGGCCTGTCACAGCTGTGATGTGGCCCTAGGGATGTGGATTTCTTCAGAAGGAGCTTGCTTAGTGAAGCAGAAGCCTTTGCATTTTTTCTGCAGATCCCATTTCAACCCTTCCTTGCCACCTTGCATCATTCTGTCACTGGAAGGAAAGTGTTGATTTTTGGCATGTTTGGATTGAAGGCTTTGAGCTGGGAGTGCCAGTGCCCCTCCCCATGCTGTCACAAACTGCCTGTCCCACTTGGACCTTCGTGCTTTAAGAGAAAGTCTCAAGTTTTCTCCATCCACTTTAACCTAAAAGATGAACAAAGACCCAAACCTGGGGGACTGCAATGGTCAGCTGTGCCTTAAACAAGGAATTAACTTGGAATTCTTTCAGCTTTGTCCTTTTTCTGGGTTTCTGAGTGACTGATTTCTGTGGTGATCACAGTAGACACAGGAGAGGGAAGCCTTTCCCCTCCACATCCCTCTCTCCCAAAAGCCAAATAAAGAGGGAATTTTACAGCAGTGGTTTCATCAGTTTATTGTATAATCTGCTATCAAACGTGGGGTTTTGCATGAAGATGTTTTAACTGGCAAACGTGTCCCTCCCTCCCCTTAGAGCAGGTAATTTGAAACACTGCAGGAGTGAGATGCCGCAAGGTGGGATAAGTTCAGACACGATCAGTGCGGCTGATTTTTCCTGAACAAAGTATCCAAAAGCTCATTTACCTTTGAGGTGTCGACTTCCTTGAATTCTTGAGTCTCTCCCAATTGCATAATTGGACCAGTTTATGTCTGGGTAACGTGCTGAATTTAACCAGTTGCAAGTAGTTTTGGACCTACAAGTAGCTGGGCATTTGCTCACCACTGAAGAGCATTTAACTGCTGTTGTTTCCCCAGTACTCAGGGGTCTTGTTTCTGTCCAAAGCCTTGTGCAAACAGCTGTAGAGAGGCTTTTGAGTGTTAGGCTGACAGACTAATTTTTATCCAGTTTCACTTTTGAAAGTATTTGAAGTAGTTTGCAAAGATTGAGTTTAGCATCGTGAGTTGGTTGCCCAGAGCAGCTGTGGCTGCCCCTGCGTTCCTGAAAGTGTCCCAGGCCAGGTTGGACAGGGCTTGGAGCACCCTGGGACAGTGCAAGGTGTCCCTGCCCAGGGCAGGGTGTGGAATTGGATGAGCTTTAAGGTCCCTTCCAACCCAGACTGCTCTGTGATTCTGTGATCACTCTGGAAAAATGTCTTGTTACTGGAGAAGAGATGAGAACATGCTCCAGCTTTTGCTAAAATCATTAGCATTTTTCCCAAGGTTCTACAATAAAGGTATTAAAATTCACAATGTGGATTTAATGCCTGAAGGAATGAGCTGAACCACCTTAGTCTTGAGTAAAAATACTCTTCAAAGTTTTGAGTTGATGGTAACTGCATGGCAGTTTCTCTCCCTCCTTGTCACGGTCTTCCATCATGTCTGAACTGCTGGTGTGGCTGTATGGAAATCCCTGTCCCTTACCAATGTTATCATTTCCAGAAGGATTGGGTCAAGGATCAGCTGTATGCTTTTGGGTTTTTTTGGTAGCCCAGTGCATTTGGGCCCCACAAAGCTGGGCACTTGATCACAGTTCCATATTCCATGAAGGCTCTGGAGCCCATGACTGCCCTGTGGGTAATGGACAGCACCTTTGTCTGGGATTTAATATCCTGATGCACCACTGGGATCCCATCTGCAATGGGGGTTTAGCCTGCTCCCAGCTGCAAGTCAGGCTTGCTTCCCCATGAAAATCCCAGAGGGATTATTTCTGCTTATGCAGTTCTGGGGCCCACAAGATCAGAAGGAGCCAGAGCTACTGGAGAGTGTCCGAAGGAGGGACACGGAGCTGGGGAAGGGTCTGAGGAGCAGCTGAGGGCACTTGGCTCGTTCAGCTGGAGCAGAGGAGACTGAGGGGAGACTCCTCGGGGGCTGCAGCTCCTCCCGAGGGGAGGCAGAGGGGCTGGGGCTGAGCTCTGCTCTGGGACAGGGACAGGAGCCCAGCAAGGGCTGGAGCTGTGTCAGGGCTTGGGCTGGAGCTCAGGGAAAGGTTCTTCTTTCCCCCGAGGGTGCTGGGCACTGCCCAGGCTCCCCAGGAAATGGTCCCGGCCCCAAGGCTGCCAGAGCTCCAGGAGCGTTTGGACACCGCTCTCAGGGATGCTCAGGGTGGGATTGTTGGGGTGTCTGGGCAGGGACAGGGGCTGGGCTGGGTGATCCTTGTGGGTCCCTCCTGCCCTAGGATATCCCAGGACTCTGTGGTTCCATCAGGCTGACGGCATTGCCACTTCCCTCCCCTCTGCAGGGCCTGCCCAGTCGGGGATCCTGACGGACCGGGAGGTGGTGAGCCTGTTCCTGCACTTCACGGTGAACCCGAAGCCGCGGGTGGAGTTTATCGACCGGCCCCGGTGCTGCCTGCGGGGCAAGGAGTGCAGCATCAGCCGCTTCCAGCAGGTGGAGAGCCGCTGGGGGTACAGTGGGACGAGTGACAGGATCAGGTCAGCTCTCGTGCCCATTCCCACCCCTGGGCTCGTGTTCCTGAGCTTTCCACTGCTTTACCTCTAAACACTCGAGGTTCTGTGCTACACCCCGACTTCCCACCGTGTGAATCCAAAAGGGAAGGTGTTTGCTGGGCAGAACCATCCCCTGATGCACTCACATGCATGTTGCTGCCACTTTGCATCTCTGTTGGCAAAGATTTCCAGGAAACACAGCTCCCAGCATAGGCCCCTGGAAAGGGAGTGAAATAACCCCCCAAAGGCTTCCTGCAGCTTAGGGACATATAAATAACTTGTCACCAGTTGTCCCCTTGCCATGCTTCATGGGGTAACCAGTGCTCCATCAGGTTGATTCCCTGCTCCAGGTGGCAGTGTGTCTTGTTGAAGCCTCTTAACCTCTCCTGTTGGAGGGAGGGGTTGGGATTAAGTTCTGCTGACACCCAATTTGCTCAGACCCGATCTTAGGGAGAACCCAGTTACAATGACAGAGACTGACAGGTGTGGCTGGAAAATGGTGCTTTGCAAGGCTTGTGTGGCCAGGGAGTGAGAGCAAGACAGGAGAGAATCGGGAAACCTTGGTTCTTTCATGATTTGTGTTTATGTTGGGTGGAGGGGGACTCAGAGCAGTGAAGCTCTTCACAATTTTTAAGGTGGTTCTGTTACCCTGGAGCTGTTGGTGAGATCCTCTGGTCCATTCAGCACTGGGAGCTGCTGCCACCTCCAAACACTTCCTGCTCCCACATCTAACACTCACAGACCTTTTGGAGCTTGGGCTTGGCTTCAGGTTCAGCTTCTGCAGCATCTGGGGCAGTTCCAACACTGAATGTTCCATGCTGGCTGCAGAGCAGAGGTTTCCAGCCTGCCCCAGGTGTTTGTTCTGGAAATACAACAGGGCTAAAAGAGTAGGTGAATAAATGAAGAAATACTGTTGTCAGCTTGGCAGGCACTGGAGCTGTAGTAGGGTAAATACCCTTCCCCTTCTTCCTTGGAGATTCCTTCCAGGGATTCCTACACTCAGGAGTGACTGAATCCTTATGTCTGCTCTTGGTAAATTTGGAATCCAGCAAATACCCAGCAGCACATGAACAATTCCCCAAGGCTCAGCAGTGAAATATCCAGTGGTGTTTTCTGGACAGAGCACTGTGAGGTGGGCACTGTTCCACACTTCCAGGCTGCCCTGCCTGGGCCTGGTGAGTGTTTAAGGGTGCTGATGTTTTGCCATAACTTGGAAACACCTCCTGACCCTGGGCCCTGAAATTTGGTGATGACATTGTGCAGCTTTGTGTTTCACACAAGCCCACTGGGCCAATCAATGGTGTGAGTGTGCAGCTGATGGTTTCTTTGCAGAGTTTCACCCCTTAGTAAGGGCTGCACTTAAATCTGTGTAGGTTTGATTAAATCATAGATGTAAAATCAGCACAAATGGAGACATTTGTGCATTGGCTTTGTACTGGAGCAATAGCAATACAGGAGTAGCAAGTTTGGGCTGACATTCCTGCTCTGTTCCTGCAGGTTCTCAGTAAACAAAAGGATATTTGTAGTTGGGTTTGGATTATACGGATCCATACACGGGCCAACGGATTATCAAGTAAATATACAGGTAATTCTCTCTGCTACCTTAAAAATCCTGGCTGTTCTACGAGCTGGCAAGCACATTTTAGTGAATCTCTAACAAAACCTGAGGTTCAGAGGGACTGTGTATGTCCCTGGGGAGTGGGGCTGGCACATGTAGCAAGGGCCAGATGGGGCACTGGGGATTGGGAGGATTATTGCTCTTGATGCTATTGCATACGTCACTGCAGCATCTCCCCAGGTCTGCTCCCAGCTTTGGGGCAGTTGGGAGGCAGTTTGGGAAGCAGCTGTGCATGATTTCCCACCCTGAGCAGGCTGGAGGGAGGCTCAGTTGTCTCAAGTCCATCATGATCTTGTCCAAAGACCAGGTGGATCCCGTGGATGCTGTGTGCCTGTTCTGGGTGCACATGTGCCACCCCAGTGTGGGTCACTGGAGAAGGACTGTCCCTATGAGAGTTACTCCAGCGCACAGGGCGGGTGTGATGAACACAGGCTGTCAGCATTTCTTCCTTGATTGTCAGGGCTCATCCTGCTGCCCTGAGGTCTTGAAGGAGAAGGGTCTAAGCACATCATTGCTCTGCTAGCCTGGGGTTGAGGAGGAAGGGGTGTCCTGGGCTATCTGGGACCTGAGCCCACAGCTCTGTGGTGAGCTCAGAGGGGCCCAGAGCAGCTGTGACTGCCCCATCCCTGATAGTTCAGGTCCAGGATGTGGCTTGGAGCAACCTGGGATAGTGGGTGGCATCCCTGCCCCTGGCAGGAGCGGGGGGTTGGAGATCCTTAAGGTCCCTTCCAACCCAGTTGTGGCATTCTGTGGTTCTGTGATCATAGCATTGATGAGGGACAAGAGTAATGGACAATTCAGTCATCACAGGACTGGTCAATCTGGGAGTGCCTGGAGCTCAGCCCAGCTCAGGGACACTCACGTGGGCAGGGCTGGCAGTGTCCAACCCTGCAGATGAAAGGCTGACCCTGTGTTGCAGATCATCCACACGGACAGCAACACGGTCCTGGGGCAGAACGACACCGGCTTCAGCTGTGATGGATCATCCAACACCTTCAGGGTCATGTTCAAGGAGCCTGTGGAGATCTTACCCAACGTCAACTACACAGCCTGTGCTACTCTAAAGGTACCACAATGGGTGGGGTGAGGTGCAGGCAGGTGAGGGCACCTGCTGTAAGTCTTCAATGTGACCTGGGCCTTGCTCTGTGTCCTTGGAGGCCAGTGGTACAATCTACAAGGTCTCTGTGGAACCTGCTGCTGCCATGAGTATTTAGAGCTGGTTTTTGACTTGTCTCACAGCACTGAACAGGTATTTCACTGAGGAGGGGATGGGGTGATGTTTTTGGTGTATACAGTTGAGCTGTGGGTCCTGCAGGTGTGTAAGCTAGAGTCTCCTGCAGTGGTCTCAAAAAGTTCATATTTAGCTGTTGAGACCTGGTTAAATTGGTGTTAAGTTCTGATAGAGATGAGATTAAGCTCAGAGTACGTGAGGTGCAAATTCAGGAGGAAAAGTGAGGAACTGAGATCTCCACAGCTCCAAACCCACCAGAGAGCCTGAGCAGCAGCAGGGTCCTGACCTGTTCTTGTCTTCTGTGACCCCTGCAGGGTCCAGATTCCCACTATGGAACCAAAGGACTGCGCAAAGTGATCCATGAATCACCAACAACGGGAGCCAAAACCTGCTTTACGTTCTGTTACGCAGCTGGGAACAACAATGGCACCTCCGTGGAGGATGGACAAATCCCAGAGATCATCTTCTACACATAGTGGCACAGCCCAGCCTGCCCTGGACTTGACTCTTCCCCATCACCTCCCAAACTAAATCTCTGGCTGAGTTCGACCACACCAATTGGAGCCACACTAGCCAAAGGTCTCAGTGAAATCATTTCAAAGCTCATGTTCTGCCTTGTGCTAGTGCTGCTGCTGCTCTCAGGTGCCAGGTGAGCTGGTGTCCCAGTGCAGGCCAGCTGGTGTCCCAGTACCATTCGTAGGTTGTCTGTGGCTTGTTGTTTTTCACCTCCTGATTAACCCTATCTAACAGCGTGCGTTTTTTGGACTGTAATGAATGTAGATGCTTTTCCACCGGTCAGAAGCAAGGCAACGAGTGGCTCTGGTTGTGGTTTCCCTTGCTATGAGGAGATGATCCTGCAGACAGATTCAGTCAGGGCTGGGTGGCCTCTGCTCTGCTTCAGCTCAGCAGTTCAGGCCAGACTGCAGGGCTTGGCCAGCCTGTGTCCAGCACCTTCCCTCCCTCCCAGCAGCCTCAGCACACAGAGCCACCTTCAAAAGTCATGGAACGTGGCCTTTTCCCTGAGGCTTTGCTGTTCCAGCACTACTCAAACCTGAGCTCCTCTGAGGGACCATGGCATTTTCCTGCTCTTCTCACCGACCTGTGACAATCTCCACCTCGTGCAGTTGGTGGCAGCGAGGTGACCTCCCTGCAGAGTGGTAAGGGGCAGCAGCCTGGCCAGGCAGGCCCTCCTGCATTCTGAGTCCCAGCGGTGCTGCTTCCAAACTCCTGGCATGTCCCAGGAGCTGGGTGATGCGCAGCTCACCCCTGAGCAGCCCCAGCTCTGTTACTGGTTGTTGTCCTTTGCAGAGTGCCAGCGTTTGTCAGTTGAAGCAGAAGGGCACCTGCCTCACCTGTTACAGGCATTCCTGCAGTTTCCATGCATGTTTCCATGCATTCCCCTCTGTGTGCATTGCTGCCCCGCCCCTGCTGCCCCGATGGAAGCAGGAAGAGAGGCTGGATGTGCACCTGCCTGTTCCCTATAATGCAGCAGATGGACAAGGATTTACCAAATGGTTCAGGAAAACATGGAATATTCTTGCTGGTGTGTGTTTGCACACTGCCTGTTGGCCAGGCACAAGAGGGACATCACAAACATCACCTGTTGAGCTGTGGAGCTCGGTGACCTTGAAGATACCCCTTGTACCTGTTCAGGGCCAGCTGCTTTTCCCTGTGGTTGTAACAGAGAGGGTGGCTGCTCGTGGGCTGCCTGACCAGCCCCACCCTCACTGCCCACGAGTGAAGACCATGGGACTCTTCCTCCCCTCCTCTGCAGAGGAAGCTGGAATTATGCTCAGCCTGGCAGAAAGACCGGAGCTGCCAAAGTCTGTGTGGGTGGGTGCTGCCTCAGGATCCTTTCTCTGACCTCCTCCTCCAGCACATGGAGCCACTGCCACTATCTGGGCAACTGCTGCCACTGGATTTCACTGCTGGAAGTTGAAATCTGGCTGTCCTTGGCTGGAGCACAGCTTTTCCTTCTGCTGCCCCAGCCGGGATCCTGGGACTGTGCTGGCTGGAGTCTTCTCAGCTGTGCAGCAGCAGCCGGGGAATACCCTGCACCTCCTCACCAGTAGCTGTCAGAGATGCCCAGAGTGTGTTCTGTGCTCCAGGGAGATGGTGTGAGCTCTGTATTGTCAGCCTGCATCCAGGTGGGACGGTTCGAATACGGCCAGTACTAAAAAAATAGAAAAATCCCCAATCCTGGGTCCATGACCTGGTGACTGAACCTGACTGTGCAATGCAAGCAGTGTTGTGAGATGGATTTGCAGCCCATGCTCTGTGTCCCTTGGAGTGTCCATGACTATGCCTGCTCCTGTCACCACCCCTCTCCCAAAGGTGGTGGGAAGGTCACTGCTGGCAGCCAGGGCCCATGCTGGGGCCTGCACCTTCCCCAGGGGCTCTGATGTGGGTTCTGCAGCTCGGGGCACTGAGTACAGGTGGAAATAGTGGAATAGTTGGAATTTGAGGGAAGCAGAGCTGTGCACTTGGCTCTGGGAAGAGCAGGGCTTGGGCTGGCCCTGCCCAGCTGCAGTAGGAGTCTCCCACTGGCTATTCCCTGGAATTTCTGTTCTCATTATTATTATTTTGTTACACAAATTCTCTTCCCAAATCCGACCTTTCTGCCTTGCCTGTGTGGGGCAGGTCTGGCAGCTTGTCCTGTCATGAAGGGAGAGGAGTCAAACTCTGAACTACACCTGAGCAACTTCTGTTCTTTATGGCTTTTCTGCAATTTGATGCAATTCTGGCTTTTGTAGATAGATGAATGTAATTCCTTGTTGGACATGCCTGTTCCCAGAAGTATGAGCCATTCTGTTGTACCACGTCACCTTCCAGCAGAGCGGGCTCAGCCCAGCTCCTGTGCTATTTGATGAATGTATCCGATGCTCTCGTCCCGTGTTCACACTCTGCTTTTTGGCCAGCTTTGTGATTTGTAAATAGGAAAACAATAAAGACATGGAGGTTGTCTTTATGAAGTTTCTTTGTGATGGGAGAATGATGGCTACTGGAGTGGGGGAGAGGAAATGTGGGCCAAGCTGGCTCCTGGCCCACCTCCCCTATCTGTGGGGTGTGGGATGAGTTGGATCCTTGGAAATCCTGAAGCCCAGCAATCACTGCTGGGGAGTGCAGATGCTCAGGGTATGAGGTAGTGATAGGAGGGCAGCAGGATGGCACAGGGTGGGCACACTCTGGTCTGGGTCCTATCATTTTATGACTGAACTTCTTGAACCCAAATTGGAGATTTTTGACAACTAAATGGACTAAAAGCTGCCTCAGCCTTTGCAGGGGCCTTGGGGGGGAAAGGCAGATCCTCCGGCTTGTGATTCCCAGCACAGAGAGCAGGGGCTGCTGGAGCAGGGACTGCAGGCTGGGCTCTGCCCCGCCCAGCAGCTGTGCCCAGCACAGCTCCCACTGTCACTCAGCACCGTGGGGCCACCAGGGCCCTGCCCTTTGCCCAGAGGGAGCAGTGGGGCCACGGTGAACGTGAGCCCCTGGGCCAGGGACTGGTTCCCTGTGCTCCATCCAGCCCGTGCTGGAGCTCAGCCTCGGGGCCCAGCAGTGCCGGGAGCTGGGGCAGCGCAGCCCAGCCTGGCTCTCACCCTGCCTGCACTGTGCTCAGCGAGGTGCACAGTCCTGGGGCCTCGGCTGGATCCTGCTGGGCTCAGCACAATGTCCTGGCCTTTTTCCTCTTCAGCCATGATGCCAAGGACTCCCCCAGCTCCTGTACCCGGCTTTGGGCTGTGGTTCCAGTCTGTACCCTCATTCCAACCCCTGCTGGAGCACTTGGCTCAGCTGGGACTTGCCCTCCTGCACCACCACCTTCTTCACTCACGGGCTTTGCAGGAGCATCAGCCGGGAGCCTGGGGAGGGCTGCCCAGAGCCATCGGCTTTGCTGCGGTCTCCTTCACCTACCCCCCCGAGATTTTCCTGCTGCTGCTCCAGGAAAGGTTGCTGGCCAGGGAGCCCCTGCGAGGGGCTGGAGCTGCTTCCACCCACTGCTGAGGGAGCCTCCAACAACAAGAGCGTGTCTGGTCAATGTCCTCACCTTTGGGAGCTACACAGTGAAGCACAGAAGAATGTGTTGGGTTTTAAAGATTTTTTTTTTATTATTTTTTCGTTTTTATTAAAAAAAAAAGCCCCTAAATTCTATGGCTTCCAGGAAGCATCAGAGAAATTGAAATGCCATTTCTGTACACTTGGTTTTAAAGCAGTAACTAAACTCGCAATGGAACAAACGCTCTCACGTACAATCGCAGTATTTGGACTCCTCGCTGGAAGGACAGAGAGTCCCGGGCTCGGGCCACGGCCCCGGCGGCCGGGGGTGTGCGGACAGAGCCGGGCACTCCGGACACACTCCCGTGGCCGCTTTCCCTTTCCCCTCCGCGGCTCCTCTTCGGCCTCTGCCGGGGCTGCTCTGAGCCGATGCGCTGACAAGGGACCACTTCCAGTGAAAATTTTAAGGCGATTTTAAAAATTCGTTTGTTCGCCTCGCTGGGGACACGAGGTCAAACGTTACACGTCCCCTTCCCGCCGTGGCCAGGGACGCAGCAGCAGCCGGGGCTGCCCTGGCTGCTGCAGCCCGGACAAAGCCGAAGCCGAGGTCAATCCCGTAATTAGGATGAAGAGGGGCCCTGGGGAGGGCATGGCCCCATGGCAGACCCCATGCCCCCCCCAGCCCCTCCACAATCCGGGGTCTCCAGCCTCCTCCCCGAGATGGTCAGTTTGGACAAATGTTTCAAAGCAGCCACAGATGGTCCCATCCCTCCCCCGCCCCCCCTCCCAGCACAGCATCAGCCCCTTCTCTGGGGCAGAACAACAGGGTTTTGGTAAAGATAAGTGTGTGTCCCCCCCCCAAAGTGTCACGATCAATACACACGACAGCGCACGGGGTCAGTCAAGTGGGGAGCTGCAGTGCCCTGGGGGTGGCGAAGAACACGGGGGTGCGGGGGGTGTCCGTGTGTCAATTCCAAAACATCCATTTCCCCCAGCCCCAGGAGCAGGCCGGGACGATCCCACAGCTGGGGGATGCCATGGTAGCGGATTCCACGCTGGCACTGCCCCTCCACCCGGGCGCCCTTCACCACCCGCAGCCCCGGCCCCCCGGGAGCAGCCGCGGGGACTCGGGAGGCTCAGGCTGTAAAAGCAAGAGGCCGATCACGCCCTGCCCACACCTCCAGCTGTTGTGGAAACATCCAGCCCCAAGCCACGGCAGCACCAGAGACGAGGCTGCTTTGCTTCCCCTCCCTGCTTCGCCACCGCCATTCATGGGTCCCTTTGGTCTCGGCCGTCCCTGTCCCTGCGTCCCCCACCCCTGGGAGTCTCGGACCTGCTCTAGGCGGGACCGGACGGCGCCTGTATTGCTCGCAAAAGTGCATCGTAAATGAACTGTAAACGCGTTTCCTCTCCCCGCCCCGCACGGCCCCGGCTCTCTCCGCCCGAGCGGGGCCGGAGCGGAGCCCAACTCTGTCACCAAGTCTGTCACCAACTTTGTCACCGACGGCCTGAGCGAGGGGGACCCGGCGGGGACGCGGGGCGGGGCCGGAAGGAAGAGCAGAATTCGGTAACACTGAAGATGACGGTCAAAGACTGACGACTCAGCACTCTGCACCGAGACTCACTTTAAATTAACTTAAGAGACAAAGAAGCAACAGAAAAAAAAAATATTCCTCCTTAGCCCACTGCTCTTGAAATTGTCTTCGTCTTCTTCTGACAGCGACGGGTCAGAGTCTGTAGTTGATCCCCATTTCAGACTGGATATAAACTCAAAGCAAGTGACGCCGTGGGTTTTTCTCTTCTCTTTTTCTGTTTGACGGACGCAGGAACTTCAGCGAAGTTGGGCTTGGTTCGAGTAAACGGCCACGAGTGGCGGAGGAAAGGACAAGCAGTTTGGGGAGGCCCCGCTCCCCACTGCGCGTGGGGCGCTGGGGGAGCCCGTCCGGCCCGGCCCCCCCGTCCCCGTCCGGCCCGAGGGGCCGAGGCTCCGCGGGTCAAGAGGCAGCCACGGCCAGAGGGAGAGGAGCCATCGCTCGCCGCTCCGCCCGGCCCCGGCAGCTCACTTGCGACGCTTGGTGGTTTTCCTCTTCCTTCTCTTGAAGAAACAGCAGCACCTGGGGACAGAGGGAACGCATCAGCGCCGGGGCCAGGGAGGACAGAAACCTCTCGGTGCTTTGGTGAGCCCCATGTGGGCAGAGCTGCTCCACCAAGTGCCCCCTGCCACAGCAAACGGTACCGACCAGGGCAGTGACACTGACCATGGCACACAAGGCCGGCCACGTGGCCAGAGCCAGGGCCAGGCAGGGACTCCAGAGAAGGAGCAGTCCCAGATCCATCCATGCCCCTCTGTGCAAGGGCGGTGGGAAGGGCTGGGCTGGTGGTGGCCCTGCAGGGACCCCCCTCACAGGGTGCCAGGGGACAGCTGGGCTGTTACTGCCCGGGGGGCACAGGACAAGACATGTCAGGCCAGCAGCTGACCCCTCCTCCAGCCCAGCACTGGCGAGGGGGCAGCAGGGCTGGGCCCTTACTTTGTATCGTCTGTCACCTCCACCTCGGTGGGGGCTGTGATGGGGGCGTTCGAATGTCCTGCCGTCGGGTCATCTGTGTTCAGCTCTCCGTTGGTGGAGCTCATCACCTGGGGAAAGACTAGTGTCAGTGGGGACATCCCGGGGGCCTGCAGCCCTTCCCCTCCCTGCAGGGCACAGAAGCCATCCAGGGGACCACCCAGCTTTGCCTGGGAGCACCGAGGTACCCTTGGTGGCAGGATGGTGCCCTCGCCCAGACCACGGTGTTCAGCCTCAGTGCTGAGCTCTCCCCAAGAGCCCCATCACACAGAGCGGCCTGAGCCCCTTAGCCAATGCCTCTGCAAGGATCCCAGCTCCTGGAAGGCCCTGCACCAGGAGAGGGGCTTGCTGGCAGCCGGCTCCAGTGTGGGTGGGAGACAGGGCCTGGGACAGTTGACAGTTCCGAGGAGCCCTTCCCACAGCTGAGCATCTGGACATGACTTCTGCTTCCCAGCACCAACACTCAGCCTAGTGCCCACGCTGCAGGCTCAGGCATCCCTAAGTCTCTTGCCCGCTCACCATGGCAGCAGGGTCAGCCACAGTGCCAGGGCCAGGAGGAGATCCAAGCCACCAAGGCAACTGGGAGGTGCCCGAACACATCCTGTGCCTGCTGCCCACAGGCAAAGCCAGGACCTCCCTGGGAATGCACAGGCCAAACACTCTCCAAGCTACCCAGCCCCAGCGAGGGAGCCTTGGCCTTTCCCAGCCCCTCCAAGGAGCTGCCACCCGACAGCAGTGCCCAGCCAGCAGGGCCACGTCAGGCTCCAGCCCCTGGCACCAGCACAGAGACCCCTGCACGTCACCCCCACAGTGCTGAGTGCAGGCGGAGCACGGCAGGAGGGTTTGCAGAGCAGGAGGAAAGGGATGAAGGACAGGAGGAGCGAGGCAGAGCATGAGCTTGGCCCTTGGAGTGCCTGGCCCCGTGGCCTGCCTGGCACCATGGAGTGCCTGGCCCCGTGATGGCAACAGCGGGAGCTGTGCCCAAGCCTGGGCCAAGCACCAGCAGAGTCACCGTGGAGCAGCAGGAACGAGCAAGAGCGGCGGGGACGGAAGCAGAGACGGAGGAAGCAGCGCAGGCCCGGCCGGGGGCACCCAGCCTGGCTGTCCCACCATCCACACGGGATGAACCCCCAGACCAAGGCAGGGCCGAGCAGCAGCAAGCGTGGGGCTGACGGTGCCAGCACAGGACCGAGGCAGGATCACGGTAGGGGGACATGGCCAAGGAGTGCCTGGGAAGGGAGGAGAAGCAGAGCTTGGAGCCCAGGCTCCAGTCAAGGAGGCACAGGGAAGTCTCTGCTCAGACGAGCGGCACTGGGGGCAGAGCGATGCCTACCCAGCTGCTGTGCTGCAGCATGGCATCCATCCATCCATCCATCCATCCATCCATCCATCCCCAAATGCCCTCTTTTTTCCCCTGGCAGCGCCAAGGGAGCCCAGCAGCCCCTGGGAAGCAGCACCAGCCTCATCTGCGAGCTGTGAGCATCAGGGACAGGCAGCATGTGCTGCAGCTGGGGCAGGACCCCAGGATGTGTGGCCCCGGGGCGGGGGAGCGGGGCTGATCCCGGCTCCGCGGGTGGCCACGAGGCCCAGGGTGGCTCCGCTCCCTCCCGCGCCCGCCCCTGCCCCCTGGCGCGTGGTTTCATGTACCTGGACGGACCCCCCGAGCCTGCCGGCTGCCAGGTGAGCTCCCAAAGGCTCCTCGGCAGGCTGCCCACCGGCCTGAGGATCCCACAACTCCGTCCCCTCGGGCGGCTGCTCGCGACAGGCAGGAGGAACAGAATGAAAAGAAACAAAAGAAAAAAGGGAGAATGGGGAAGAGAAGGGAGAAGTGGAGGGAAGGGGCAGGAAAAGTGGCAAAGGGAGTTGAGAAAATAAGACATGCAAAAGCAAAAATATGAGCGGAGCAGCTCAAGTTGGTGATTGCAGAGGGCACCTGTGCAGCACCGTCCCGGCAGCTCCCAGAGCGGTCCCTGTGATGACAGTGGGGGTCTGTGTCCTCCTGCCACCTCCACACACATCCCCCACGGCCAGCCTCACACAGGGCCACCCCATGGAGCAGGGCGAGCTCCAGCAGGGCTGGTGGCCGTGTTTGGGAGCCACAGCCAGGCCCAGGTGACGCCGTATCCCCAGGACGACGCAGCGCTTGGCGGGGCCTGTGTGGCACCAGCCGGGTGCTCACTCCTCCAGGGCTCAGCTGCCCCACAGCCAAACCCTCCCCTGGTGAGCACGGCATGGCCCCACAGCTGGGGGACACTTTGTGTCCCCAGGCTGGACCCTGCTCCCATGCTCTGGGAGCTTTGTGCTTTGCTTTTCCCCCCACTCTGAGGAAGGGATATCCAACTTGGCATATCCCCTGCTGGGGGCAGAGAGCAGACCTTACTGGGAACGAGTTCCCACAAACGAGCCAGAGGCGATTTGAAGACGTTTCCCTCTCCCTAAGGAAGTGTGGCCAGTGAGAGCCAGGGCTATGCCAGGCTCCCTGTGCTGGGCAGGAGCAGCCTGGGGAGGACTGGGAGCTGCACCCCTGGCTCCAGCCCCTTTGCAGATGCTCTGCCCCCAGGGAGGTTTGGGAGGATGAGGGTTTGTACAGGACTGCTGGGAAACATGAGATTTGCTCTCGGTGGCAGCAGTGCCAGAGACATGTGTCCTGCACCAGGGCAGCACAGGCCACAGCACTGGAGCAGTTCTGAGCAGCCTGGTCCCTTTCCCACACAGCTCTGCCCGATCCCTGCCCCAGGCTTGGTTCCCTGTGCCCTGCACATTCCCAGAACAAAGGCAGCCCCAACATGGGGCAAAATGCTGCCAAGCTGACCTACCAATCCTGCCCTCCCTTGTCCCATCGATGTCACTGTCCCATCAATGGAAGGGCATCACAAGCAGAGCAGCCGAGTCTCCCCATGGGGACACTGTCGTTAGCAGAGGTGGCTCAGCCTGCACCCCAAGCCTTCCCCCACACTCCAGGCTGGACCCTGCACCCTCATCAGCTGATGTCCAGGTCTGGCACCCCCCAGTCATGCTACAGCCTCCACAGTGCTTCCTCCCTCTTCTGCCAGGCCACAGAGACACTGCCCTGGGGCTCTGGCGAGCCACAGGCCCAGAGCTGTGGAAGGGATATCTTTCCACAGACAGCACTGAGTGAAAATGATGTTCCAGTCAGTCCCTGTCACCATCCCTGCTGGGCTCCATGTCCCTGGAGCTGCAGCCCGAGCTTTGCCCATGCCTGTGGCCCCGTGCCCCAGCCAGGCCATGCCGTTGCTCACCTGGTGTTTGGTGTGTGGCTGTGCTTTGTCTCTGTTCGGGGGCTGCACCTGCACCTCGCTGTGCATCGTGCCAATGGGGGTGGGCTGGGGACACAAAGGACAATGTCAATCCTTTGACTGACACAGAGGCCTCCCAACACTGCGCAACCAGATCCAACCTCTGGCCAAACGTGCAAAACCCCCAAGAACCGGGGCCTGATCACTGCCCCTACCCCCGCCCCAGCAGTGCCACGCTTCTTATCGGGCAGCAGCAAGCCCAAGGAATGTGCCCACGGCATGAAGTGAGGTGCCAGCTTGGCTGCCGGGCTGCCCTTGGCTCCAGGAGCCTCAAATTCCCATGTCAAAGCCCTGGAGCTGGTGACTGGTGAAGAGGGTGGAGCTGATCCCCTGGACACAGTGTGTGGCAGGGATGGCTGAGAGCCACACCCAGACCCCAGTGGCCCTGCTCCCTGGGGTGCCTCACCCTCTGCCCCCAGCCCACGTGCACTCACCAGAGGTTTCCCTGCCCAGTCATATTCGTAGTCGAACACGTAACCGTTCCTCTCGAACAAGTCTGTGAAGAGCTTCCTCAGGTAGTCATAGTCGGGCTTCTCGAAGAAATCCAGGCGCCGCACGTAGCGCAGGTACGTGGCCATCTCCTCTGCGGGGACACGGGGGCTCAGGGGGACAGGGGACAGGGGGCTCAGGGCTCGGGACTGGGCTGGGCAGTGCTCTCACCTGGGAAGTTTTCACAGAGCACCTCCACTGGGGTGGCTCTTTTGGTGTCACCAATCTTCTGGTACCTCTCCTTCAGTGTGTCAGCCTGGCAGGGACAAGGGGGGTCAGCACAGGGGCCAGGCACTGCCCCAGGCAGGGGAAAGCACTGGGTACTGTCACACGATGTATCATTTCTTGGACCCCTTTTCCCAAGTAACTCCCTCCCTGGGCAGGTCTGGAGGACAAACCCCAGGGTTTGCAGGACAGCCACCGTGAAAGCAGGTGGGAGGACACAGGGAGACCTGCAGCTGCTCAGAGCTGGTGGGGTGCCAACCATCCAACACCCCAGGGGCCAAACCTTCCTCCTCCCCATGCTACGGCAGAGCCAGACCCACAGGAAATCATGCTCAGGGGCAGCAGGAGCTGGCAGTTACCTTGAGGCCTTGCCAAGGAAGGCTCCCACGGAGGAAGTACATGAACATGTGCCCTAACGCTTCCAGGTCATCCCTGCGGCTTTGTTCTGCATGGAGAAAAAGAGACATGGGTCAGTTCCCACTACAGCCACTGTCCCTGTCCCTCCCCCCCAGATCCTACAGCACCCCATGTATCCTGCCAGCAACCTGAAGAGCAGGAGAGGCAGCTTGTCCCCAGCCCCACCTCTGGCACCCCTGCCCTGCAGTCCCTCCTTTTAGCCAGGAGGCAGGGCTGGCTGCCTGTGCCCACATACCTTTCCCCAGGTGGGTGTTGATGCTCATGTAACGCGCTGTCCCTGTCAGGCTCTTGTGCTCTCGGTATGGGATGTGTTTTTTGGTCTCGGGGTCAATGTACTCTTTGGCCAGGCCAAAATCGATGATGTGGATGGTGTGCTGCCGCTTGCTGCCCGGCCGCCCCACCAGGAAGTTCTCTGGCTTGACGTCTCTGTAGATCAGGCTTTTGGTGTGGACATACTCCATCCGTGTGATCTGGGGCAGAAGGAGATGTCAGTGCCAGGGCAGAGACCTACCCTGTGTCCTGCATGCTCCTGCCCTGAGCCCTGCTCCAGCCACCTCGCCTCTGCTCCCCTCATCCTGGCCCCAGCCCCAAGGATGGGCACATCGGCTCCTTCCCACCATGGGAGACAGCTCCAGGCCAGCTGCACCTTGGGTACACAGTGAGATGCTCTGGGCACCCAGTCAGATACTTGTGTGGGCTCAGAGAAGGGGCCCTCAGCAGGGAAGGGGTGAGGTAAGGGTGAGCCAGGCTGGGATATGCCAGCATCTTTCCCCCATTCCCCGTGGGATGCCCATGCTGCCTGCCCATGGTGCCCACACATCCCCTGCTCCAGGGGCAGCCAGGGGGGCCAGAGGAGCTGTGCAGGGCTGCAGGGGACGTGGAGGGGCTGCACTCACCAGCTGGATTGCGATCATCAGGACGGTCTTGAGCGTGAAGGTCCGATCACACAGATCAAAGAGATCTTCCAGGCTGGGTCCGAGCAGCTCCAACACCATGGCGTTGTACTTCCCACAGGGGCCAAAGTAGTAAACCTGAGGAATTCCTTCTGCAAGAGACAGAGCAGGGGCTGTGCAGAGCTGCATCAGGGCCATGCTGTCACAGCCAGGCCATTGCTGGACAGGGGCTGCAGAGGGGGGGATGTCCCTGCACTGCCCTCCCTGCACAGCCAGCCTGGCTCTGCTCTTGGCAGCAGGGGGATGCAGCTCCATCTGCATCCCCAACTGTGCTGCAGGGACCGTGGGGGGAAAGAACTAAATCAAAAGAGATCAAAGATAAGACGAGGAGTCTGTGTAAAACCAGCCTCTCCCTGAAGAGCAGATGGGCAGGAGCTCAAGCTGGGAGTGAAGTTGCAGAGTCACATTTAGGGAGAACCTCTCTCCCAGAAGTGCCCCTGGCAGGCAACTCCCCAGGCAGCTCAGCCCAGCCCCATACCTGCATTGCCAAGCTGTTTGTAGAACCGATACTCCAGGTGCAGCTGGGGAGCCCGGGATTTTATGGGTTCCTTGGCAGAGAGAAAGGAGAACAATTAAGTAGGAAGCAGGATGTTCAGGGGGTCTGGGTATCAGACACCTCCTTCACATGCTGGCAGCAGCTGGACTGAGAGCATTTGGGGTTGGGAGCAACTGGTATAAAATGGAGAAGAAGCCTCGGGGAATGATGAGAGAAAACCAGCCCATATGGGAGCCAGATTATTTCATCCAGAGAGGGTAAAACATTAATGGAATCAGGTACCAGTGGGGCCACTGTTTCTGCTACTGGCACTGGCTGAGCACAGCTCAGGCCACAGTGAGGGCTGGGAGAAGCAAGACTCATCTCTTCCCTGCCCAGACCCGATCACGATCACTCCACCTGCAGTGACGTGTGTTCCCAGACTGCTCTCAATTCCAAGTGGGAATGGAGCTCCCCTGCAGCCACTCAGCCATCACATCCATATATACCAACCCACTCCGCCCACCCCAACATCAGAGGAGGGGGGAAAAACCTCCTTCCCATCCCGACCATGGAAGAACTCCCTGGTTTGAGAGCTACTCACCAATTTGATAGCTACGTATTCATTTGTGTAGAGATTCTTCCCTGCAGGGAGAGACACAAAAAGGTGATGAAAAGGAGTCTCTGCATCACCCCCACCACACACCCGCTGCTGTCCCTGAGGGCTCCTGGGCTCAAAAACGTCCTGAACAGGTTCTGCTGCTCTCACAACACCTGAAGGGGCCTCAAGGCACAAGCGGGAGCAGAACCCTCTGTAGGGAGTTACAACATGCCTGCTAATTATCCCCAGGTGGGGTACGTGGATTCCTCTGGGATGGGGAGGCTCCTGGGGTTGGAGCCAAGGCTGATGGGAGTGGGCAGCAACAGGGATGTGACTGGGCAAGGCAGGGACAAGGCTGAGACTTGGTGCTTCTCACAGCCCCACAGGGAGAAGGGGCTATAGAGGGATGGCCAGAGTTGGGGGACACCGAGTTATGGCCAGTGGGACCATGCAAAAGGTGAGGCACCCTGCAGGGTGTGGCAGTGAGGAAGGACACCCAGGAGCACTGGGGCAGCTGGCAGTGGTCTGAGGGCACCACAGGCAGGTGGAAATCCCTCCCCCAAGGCCGGGGTCACTGCGGGGAATGGCACGCCCTTGTGCTTAGTGTGTGTGAATCAACCTGAGCCCTGGGGATGCTCCTGCCCAAGCAAAGGCACAGGGGAAGCCAGGAGGAGATCCACGGCATGGCCCAGAATGTACGAGGAGCTGAAGGCTGCAGGGAGAGCGCAGGGGAGTGAAGGAGCAGCCGTGGCACCCAGCACCCTGTACAGGACCCCCTGGAGGGGTCCACACCTGCACGGGACTTTACACACCATAACCACAGGAAGGTTGAGCTCTGGGTGCCTCCACATCCCCTCAAAACCATGGGGCTGAGGAAAAGGGCACACACCTGGGAAGCATCAGCACAACCTCTGCCCAGGCCCATAAGGGCAAAGATTAAAGGTTTGCAGGAACAGCTCAAGGTGTTCCCTGTGCCAGAGACCACAGGAGCCCGGGCATGCAGGGGTTAAGGGCAGCAGGTTCCCTCCAGAGCCAGCAGGCTCCAGATCCCAGCGACGTGGGTATCCGATGGAGCTGCATCTGTCTCCTCGGATTTTCTCCAAGCAATTTGTTTAGAGAACAAGCTCCTCCTGGCGTAAGATTTCATCTGCTCGACTGCTGCTCTCCACCTGAAGCAGCAATAAATCCTGGCCGGGTGACATCAGAGCCAGCTGCTGAGTGCCACAGTCGGCGGCAGGATTACGGGAATAGGGATGAATGGGAGATATTAATGGAGCGGCTCCTCCCAGGGATGGGCTCTGCATCCAAGGAGGGGCTCAGTCCTGCTGCCTCCCTGACCCTCTCCCGTCCCAGGGGACCTCTGCCAAGCCACTTTGTCTGCTGCCTCTGCATAAAGCAAATCCCTTCACAGCGATTAGGGAGGAGGGGATTTGGGAGGGAGGGAGGAATGTCTGGCGAACAGCGTGTGCCAGATGCAAGGGGTTTGTCCCATCACGCACTGACATTTCCTGGGGAGCAGGTGGGATGCCCCCAGACCTGTGCATGGTTCCACAAGGCCACACATTTCAGTCCAAAACAATTACTGCTGCCCTCAGGGCAGCAACATGCGATCAGAAAACTCACAGCTGGATTTTCCCTGAGGTCAGGCAGGATCTGAAGGGGGAAAAATAGAATATGACAGGAAAACTGCCAGAGGGACACTGCGAAAGGGACTCATCAGCCCAGCAGGGAGGGAGCAAAGATGGAGGCAGGAACATTCCCAGCAGGGCTGGGAAGGGAGAAGGTATGAAGGCAGGAGAATCCCCAGCAGTGGCATCTGTCCTGTCCCCACCACACAGGACCCCTGTGGCTCACTGGCACAGAAAGCTACCAACAACAAGGCACTGGAGCTGGCAGAATTCTCCCAGCCCAAAAATGAGTCCAAAGCATTTGGTACTCCCCTGTTTCAGCCCTTCCTTTGGGGACTTGAATACAGCTGATGGGCAAGATGGGGTATGGACTGGTCAAATCACCACTCTCCGCTTCCCCTTTCTGAATTAAAAAAGATGCAAATAGCAGAACTGGCCTGTCATGAGATTAATAAAGCAGCAGAAAAGAAAAAGCAAAAGAGCAAGGAGGGAGGATTCCTTCCATGCCAGGGAACTCCCTGCTCCAGATCCTCAAGCCTCAGTGCTCACAAGGGGGCAACTTTGATACCCAGAATGAACCAGAGCCCAGGGAGTGCCTGGGAGGACTAGAGCAGGCAGGATTTGCAGCACAAAAGGTGCTTTTCAAAGGAAATTAAAGAGAAAAGCAGTGAGATGGGAGGCAGAAAGCAAATATTTGTATTGTAGGGGCCTTTGCCCCACTCGGTGCCGGAGGTGGCTCCAAATCCAGCTGCCAGCACCTGCAGGATGCAGTGTGTGAGATCAGGAGCAGGGAGCCAGGCCTGGGGCTGGGTGTGTTAAAGCCAGACATGGCTTTCTCTGCTGTCCCCTCCCCAGGGATTTGGCCAGTGCCCAGCACCTGCTCCTGCACGTCAGGGCAGCCCAGGAGGAGCCCAGCTCTCCCAGCTGGGTCCCTATCCAAGAAGCTTAGAACCGTGGAATCACAGAATCATGAAGGTGGGAAAAGACCTTTCAGATCACCACTCCACTCATCAACCAGCAGCACCACCATGTTCACATTAGCCCATATCCTCAAGCACCACATTCACACATTTTTGAAGGCTTCCAGGGGTGGTGACTCCACTCCTACCCTGGGCAGCCTGTGCCAATGCTTCACAACCCTTTTAGTGAAGAAATGTTCCCAATATCCAATCTAAACTTCCCCTGGCACAGCTGGAGGCCATTCCCTCTACTCCTGTCCCTGTTCCCTGGAGCACAGCCCGACCCCCCCCCTGGCTGTCCCCTCCTGTCAGGGAGTTGTGCAGAGCCACAAGGGCCCCCCTGAGCCTCCTTTTCTCCAGGCTGAGCCCCTTTCCAGCTCCATCAGCTCCTCCTGGTGCTCTAGCCCCTTCCTCAGCTCCCTTCCCTTCTCTGGACATGCTCCAGCCCTTCGCTGGGAGAGGAAATGCGAGCACTGAGGATGTCCCTTGCCTGTTGCACAGCACTGTGCCCACACCAGTGGAACCTTTGTGCAGCAGCAGCGACACACAGCCGTGCCTGGGCACTGGGGTGGGAATTTGGCTTCCCAGACCTGGGAATGCAGTGGAGGAACAGGGGATGAGGCAGTTCCATGCAAAGCCCAGCCCTACCAGCACTGCTGCTCCAGTGACAGTGGCTGCGTGAGGCCAAGACATGACAGCTCTGTGGAGCGCTGGGGTTTAACCCCATCAGAAGAAAAATGTTATTTTAAAGCTTGACCTTCTCTTCAGAGGTGGCTCAGAAAAACCAGGGGGAAAAGCAAGTCTGAGCCTTCAGCAAGGGAGGAAGGAGCAGCAGGAATTTTGTGGGTTCCTCTCTCCCAAGGCCTCCAAAGACACCCGTGTGCTACCTCTGGCATGCGGTGGGTCTGCGGCTCCTCTGGGAGATGGCCGAGCCCCTGGCCACACTGCAGGTGCTCACAGGGGGTCACTGCAGAGCCCAAGCCAGAAAGCCCAAGACAGGTATGAGCAGTGGACTGAGCCTGCACAGACGCATTTTCAGAAGGCATCTTTTGTGGCCCCAGGTAACTCCCTGTGAGTTCCTGGGAGGCTGCATGACAGGCCCGAGAGCCACAGCTCAGAGTGTTTGGGAATGTCCCCAGCACCTGCACATGACCTTTCAGCTGGGGCATGGCCCTGGTCCAGCTGCAGCAGTGACCTGCTCCTGGCTCACACACTGCACAGACTCGCCCCTCATGTTCTTCCCTCCCGAGTTTACTTTAAAAAATAATCAATTACCAGCTTTTAATTTTGAAGGAAAACAGCTGCTATGGCTCCGAGCTGCCAGCAGCAACACGTGCAGCAGGCTGGGGGAGAGGGGTGTGCATTGAGAAGCTGCAAAAAGCACATTTGTAGAAGTTTACTGATAGAAGAACAGAAGCAGCAGCTGCTGCCAGGTCCCTCATCCTTCCCTGCACCCTGCTCTAGGCTGAGGCTGCCCTGAGGCAGCTCCATGGCACAGCCTGGCAGGAGCACCAGCCTTGAGCCAGACTCAGGCAGGGGCCCTCAGGGAGTGTGCCAGCACTAAGGGCAGTTCCTGGCTCTGAGGCAGCCCTGCACCAGGGAAGGACCTGCACAGCACCCAGGTGCTTCAGGCTCAGTTCTGACCTTTCTGCTTAATGCCTGGGTTTTCCTCCTCTCCCTCTACCCCAGCCCATCCCAAGCAATCCTGAGTAGCTGCTAAGGGGAACCTGCTCCAACAAACCCTCTCTGTGAGTGTGCTGGCCCTGCTCCCAGGGCACAAGGAGCTGGCAGGGCTGCAGCTCGGCCGTGCCCAGTGCCAGGGCACACGAGCCACCAGCCACACTCTGGTCACCCACTGCCACCAGAGTCCTGCCCTGTGTTTCAGAAGGCAGTGTCCCTGGCATGAAGTGGGGCTGGCTGTGGGCAGCACATGGGCAGGGGGAGCTCAGGGGACTGCTGCCAGCGGGCACTGCCCTGGGATGCTGTTGGAAGCCCCAGAAGGAGCTGGGCTGGCACTGGACCACAGCTGGAGGCTGGCAAGGGGAGGGATGAGCACTCACCAGCTCAGGGTGAAGCTCCAGGACATAAGAAGGTAACAACACCCAGTACCTGCACAACATAAAGCTGCCCCTCTGTGCCAGAGGGCTGGGGCAGCCACCCTGCTCCAGCTCCCAGCCCAGCTCTCCAGTCATGCTGGTCCAGTGCAGAACTGGCTGGCAGCACTGCCAGACTGGGACTGGCACTATGTCCCTGCATTGCCCAGGATGCCAAGGCCAGCAGGGACAAGCAGGATCCAAATGCACAGCCCTGGCAGCCACAATTCCTGCCCACGTCATTCCCCTTCTGGCTTCCCACAGATGCCTTATGCCAATTGTTTTTTTATGTTTCATCTTCAAACAGATCACTTTACTTTGGACACCTCCTGCATGGACATTTGTCTCTACTTGAGTCAGTTGAGCTGAAGCACCCTAAGAACAGATCATCACGTGCCTCCTGGTGTGGTGGAGAAACAGGGCAAAGTGGCACCTTTTTGAGGAAGACAATGTCCCCTTCCTCCAACCCCATCATTGGGAACTTGAGGAGTCACCTTCAGGTACATTTTTTCAAGATCTCACAGCCTTTGTTATGAGAGGAAAAAGGCCACAGAAGAGCTGGGAGCTTTTACATACAGAACCACAGTTTGACCTCTAAAGCCTTGAGGACTGGATTCTCTATTCCCAGGGGAAAGCTGAGTGCCCAGCAAGATCCCTGCTCATGCCACCACTTCACAGCAGGAGCCCTCTGGTCCCTTGCCATTCATCTGCAGTTGGAGGAATCCCTAAATCCTGAAAGCATTCCTGAGCCCTGATGCAGTTTGAAGGCACACCTAAGGAAGAGAGATGTGATTTTAGGAGAAAAGCCACATAGCTGTGGCTTCCACTGCCGTGATGAAATCTCATGCTCAGGCCTGTATCATGTTATGGCCAGGCACTGCAGGGCGTGACAGAGCAAAAAAGCCACGTGAAGGGACTGGAAGCTTCTCTTGCTGGTGGCAAGGACAAACTCTCACTGTGAGAATCGACCATTGTGGAGCCCTGGAGCAAGAGCTCACTGCTTGTCCCTGGAGCCACGAGCAAACTGAACCAAACTGCTCCCAGGTCCCTGCAGCAACCTCACTGTCAGTTTGACAGACATTCCTCAGATCCATGTGAGACTCGTGTCCCCTTGCTGCTGCCCCTGGAAAATGAGGGGGAGGCTGAGGTAGGGGGGGAGCACACTGACTCTCAGCACTGAGCATGGCAAAGCAACACAGCCCCAGCCTCCTGCCTTGAGCAGGATCCTGGGATCCAGCTCACCCAAAAACGTGGATCCACTGTGGAATGCTCAGTGGCAAGCAAGGAAAAGGACGTTTAAGGACACTGGGGGACCCTGCACAGCTCATGGCTCTCTGTTCACTGGTCAAGCAGGGAGGCACTGGCAGCAGGACTGTCCAGATCCACCCAGGGAACTGAAAGGAGCAGCTGGTGTGGCAAAATCGCCCAGTACCTCTCCTTCCACAAGCCCTG
Source organism: Cinclus cinclus (assembly GCF_963662255.1). Classification (NCBI taxonomy): domain Eukaryota; kingdom Metazoa; phylum Chordata; class Aves; order Passeriformes; family Cinclidae; genus Cinclus; species Cinclus cinclus. Next base: position 2,335,430 of record NC_085073.1, on the reverse strand, counting down.
GGTCAGGAGGAAGGCTCAGAGCTTTTCATGTCACCGGGAGAGAGAGCTGAACACGGGACCTCTTGGCTGGATTTTAACCAGAGCACTTCCCCAGCTCTGCAATTACGTGGCAATCCCGCCGGGAAGTGCAGGGATGGATGGGTGAGCCTGGCACCAGCCAGTCTGTCACACCGGGAAGAGCTGACATTAACTCTCCACACAGGGAGGTGGGGACTAACCCCACCCAAGCCAGGGCTGCCGCGGTTCCTCCCTGGACCCATTGTCAGGGCAGGTTTAGCTCAGAGCTCAGTTTGGGAAGGTACTGTCTAAAATACAATGGAGCAATGCTGTGGCTGTCACAGGCTCTGACGACTGCCTCTCTTCCCTCTTCCCAGAGCACAAGCCCCTTCCCAAAGCACTCACAGGCAAGGACAGTGCTACAGCTGGCAGGGACTCCACCCACACGTCCCATGTGCATTTCTGGTGACATCCAGACTTCACTACTGGCACAGAGGTGCCTGGCCCTGCCAGACCACTCCCAGCTGCCTGATGTCAAAGGGTTAACAGCTTGCTGAAAGTCTCCAGGGACATTCCCAGTCCTGAGAGAGGAGCAACCTCCCCACCCTCCAAACAGGAGTTTGCTTGAGGAGTTTTCTGATAAACTAGGTTCAAAATGGAAAGTGACTATGGAAGATGCTTGGGTTTTATTCCTCCTCTTCTCTGTCCTGCATAGAATTTCAGGAGAGTCTCTCAAACAACGGAAGAGTTTACCCAGAATACAACACGGATTCTCCTCCCTAGATGTTTGTCCCAGCAGACTGAACATCCCTCAGGCCCCCATGCTCCATCCCCTGTCCTGAGGCACAGTGGGAGGGCAGCACCCAGAGCACAAGTGGGGTGAGATTTGGTGAGCAAATCCTTACTCAGTGTTTCTGGATTTGGGGGACACCCAGTTCTCCATGGCCACCACCACTTACAACAGACAGACCCAGACTGCAGCATTCTCCCAGAGAGCAACAGGCACAGGGAGGAGATGGCAAACACCTCTGCAATCAGTCCTTCAGGCTGGGATGGGCCTTGGTAGATCAAGCACAGTGTGAAAGGATTAAAGAAGTGGAACCTCTGTGCCAGAACAAGGGTGCAAGGGGCAATGCTTCAATTCTGTGGCTGGTCAGCACCCCAGTGCCCATGGTCACAGCCTGTCCTGCTCCTCCCACTGCAGGAGGAGGATGTCAGGGCAATCTAGCACGAGTGGGTACAGTGAGGACAAAACATGACCCTTCTCACCTAGGCGGAGTTCCCCGAAATTGCCGCATCCAATCTTCTTGCCGACACGGAAGTTGGGACCCACCATTAAGACTCCCGAGTTGGTTCCAGCACCCCGGCCTCCATGACCACTCCTTCCTCCACCTGTCTTGGACATCCTTTTACCTTCCTCCAGCTCCCCTTTCCCTCCTCTCTTATCAAAATCCATAAGTTTGTGATACCCCGGCCTCTCCACGGTTACGCTGCTGCCATACAAATCCCAGAGCTGCCGAAAATGGAAGGGTGAGGAGGAAAGAAGCAGGGTTCCTCTTGGTTAATACACCATCCCGGTGAGCGGTGGGAGGGCGGGGTCTGGAGAAGGAGGGGTAAGAGGCCGTCCCTGGGTGCTGGGCTACTGAAATGTTAGTGCTTCCCAAGGTTCCGCCGGGACTGTCATCATCGCCGGTCACAGGGAGTTCTTTGGTGGAGAGAACATCCTGCAGACAGGGTCCTCCCAGCGCAGCTCCTCGGTCTCCCAGCTGTGGAAAAGGAGAGGGAGAAAATCAGTATAAGGTGGCAGAGGACAACAGAGGGTCGTGGGCTCTGGGTTCCTGCCCCCAGCTCCACAGAGCCCTTCCAGCACCTTCCCTGCAAACAATAATGTGACACATAATTCCTACAGCAATGACAGTGCCACAGTTGAGGGGTGGGAGCAGCTGGGATAAACATCAGGTCCCAGAGTGCCCCATGCCTGAGATGTAGATTTAAATAAAAAAAATTTAAATGAGTTTATTTTGAATTTTGAATTACGAGTTCTAAAAAAGTTTGGTCAGCCAGAGGTGAAATGGTTGATGCATGTCTCCATGTTTGAGCTAGCTAAGAGCAATGTAGGGACAAAACTGTCCCCATGGGGAAGGGCTGCTGGCAGCTTCTGGAAGCATTCAGAGGCACCAGCCAGGGACTCTGAGAGCTCCCCAAGAGCAGAGGACACACGTGAACCCAGCATTACATGTGCCAGGCCACACATGGGGCTGCCCATGGAGTGAAAATTATTCCACCTGGCTGGGAGGATTCCTGTGGATCCAGGGGCAGGGGCCAGTGGTGTTGGAGCACTTCCCACTCCAGCAGCAGCCTCTGCTGTGGTGGGCCAGGACCTTGTGCCAGCAGCCCTGCCCAGGACACGGGTCCTGGGGAACAGCCACTCTCAGGGCACCCACCACAGCCCACCTGGGCTGGGGGAAACACCCACTTGGCAAACAGGAGCTTACTAACATCCCACTGCCTTTTCCTTTGCTCTTATCAACCAACCTTGATTTTAATTGCAAAGCTGGGAGCGAGGCCCCTTGGCTGCAGCCTGGGCCAATGTTGTGACACTTGCCAGAGCAAATGATGCTTGTGGGAGCTTGTTTGCTCAGGGGTGCAGCACCTTGCCTACCTCCTGTGCTCCCAGTGAGGCTGCTGGAAAGCGCCATGCTGCTGGTGGGTTCCCCTCAGCTCCCACAAACAGGCAGGAATCAGCTCAGCCCCCTCAACCAGGGAGCTCCTTCCCATGTGCACAGTCCTGCTCATGGATCAGGTGACCTTAAAAGATCCCTCCAACCCAATCTACTCCATGATTTCATGACACTGGCTCAACACACATCCCTGTGCAGCTGCCTGTCCTCACATGGGTACAACAGCCCAACATCAAGGCCAAACCAACCCCTTGCTTCCTTCTGGACACAAGACTGGGATGAAAAGAGCCATCGACCCACTCTGTGCTCAAGGTACCAGGTGCCCAAGAAGGAACTGCCTCCCTCCAGCATTCCACCAGGGTGAGACTGTCCTGCACTGGGGGAAGGTCAGGCTGGGTCCCTCCTTGCAGGGATGTACATGTGGGAGGCAGGAAGGACAGTCAGGAAGCTAAACATGGACAGAGGGGGTTAAGCAGGATCCAGGCACACACTGGGAGGGCACACGAGAGACCCACACCTCCATTCCCCCCCGACTCGTTTTGCTCCCAGCTTGACCCTTGCCAACCTCCCACTCCCCTCCTTTACCCTCTCCCCCTCCCCCTGCTCCTCTCCAGGCCCCTGTGACACCACTGAAAGCTTCCCAAGAGTCCCCAGCACTGCAGACTCCAGCTGTCTCCGTGGGTTATCCAAGCAAACCCCCCCCTCAGCTCCAGGAAATGAACACACTGTGAGCTCTGATGCTTGGCCAAACCCCGTAAAACTTTTTACTGGCTCTCAATAGCTATTAATAACAAAAAAAAAAAAAAATTCTCGTGCTCAAGAGTGCACAGAGGGAAATGTGGGAGCTTTAAGAGCAACCCAGGGAAAAAGACACCAAAGCCAGAGCTCAGCAGGAGGAAGGACTGGCTGTGTAAGGGTCCATGGGCAGGACAGCCCCCAAGGCAGCCCCCTAGGGCTGTCCTGCTCCCAGCCCCCTCCTGACACCAAATCCTCCCTCTCCACAGCATCCTGGCACACTGCCACTGCTCTCCAGCAGGGATCAGAGCTGCTCCAAAGGCACAGATTGCTGGGGTCCCACTTGTGGGACCTGCCAGTTCAAGCACAGGAGAATAAAGCTTTCATGCATCATGGAAGGCCCCTCCTGCCCCCACAGGCTCCAGCCAACACCTCTGAAGCATCCCTAGAGCACAGCAGCCTGGCCCCCTGAGGCCAGCCCCAGCACACCAACAACCGCGGACATCCTGCTGCACCCAGCACACCCCAGCCGAGGGAAACCGAGGCACAGGGAGCCTTTCCAGCTCTCCCAAAGGTGGGCAGCCACGGACTGGTTCCTGGCCTGGTGCTCCCTTCCCCCAGCAGCGTGTCCGTGCCAGCAGGAAGCGGGGTGGGAGCGGCAGGAGCAGGGCTTCCCTGCGCTTTGTTCTGCCCCAGCCCCGAGCGCACACGGCCCACACGTGACATCCTGCTCATTCTTTGCTCCCCCAATAATTTCCGCTCCGGGTTCAGCACATGGTGCTGCCCTCCCGACCTCCTCATGCTTCTCCTACCTCCACAGGACATCGGGAGCCATTCCCCCACCGTGGGCTCCCAGCTCCCAGAGCAGGCGGCTCTCGCCTGGCGTTTCGAGAGCTGCTTTCCCTGGCCACGGCTCCAGCCACACGCTGGGAAAGGGGAGCAGCCGGTGATGCACAGGCCCTGCTGCTCCATAACCTGTTTTCGTTCTGAATCAGACCTTTATGCTCAGTCCCAGGGGATTCCAGGCCCAGACTGTTTGCACAGTCAGGCGGCCGACAGCCAGAGCCGAGGGAGCTCCAGCCCCAGCGCTTGGGATTATTTTCTTTGAAGAGTTATGGGCCAACCTCTGCAAGGGAATTTCAGACAATGAAGTGAGACAGAAGGGAAAAATTAAAGCCTGTTTCCTGTGAGCACAGGGAGACTGTGCTGCCTTCTCCCAGCCCAGACAAACACAGGGAACAGCACAGCACAACTCTGGTCCTGCATGCGGAGCCTCGGGAGCAGCCCTCCTGGAGGGGCCTGGCCCCAAATCCCAATTTCAGGCTTCTGGGTTAGATTCAGTCCCAGCGAGGTCACAGCCCAGCCCCCACGCTGGGACTGCCATGCTGCAATTCCCCTTCCCAAACTGGCCGGTCAGAGCAGCAGGGACCACATATCCATGTGAGTCTGGCCAGGGCAAGTGATGCTCCCTCACACTCTGCTCACCAGCCTCCCCCATGGCTGAGCCAAGGGCTGGGAGGAATTAGTGTCTCATCCAGGAGTGTCAAGGAGACACAGTGGCTCCCTGGACTTCGGGACAAAAGCAGGACCCACCTCTGTGCAGTGTCAGTGACTGCTCAGGTTTTCCACCCTGTGCCATAAAGTGATCACTGGCCTTTAAAATTGAGAACAACCTTATTAGAAACAGAAACTTTTGGTAAAATCCCAGGGCTCCCACTGTTCTGGAGCAAAAAAACCCCTGTTTGTTAAAACGCAGCAGCCTTTCGACAGGCAACAGGGGCCCAGATCTGACCCATCCTCCCCAGGCAGCAGCACCATGGGGGAAGATTCCCGGATAAAACTGGTATCACATTGTTCCATTTTGCACAGGAATCCTCTCCCAAAAGGTCACAGCGAGGCAAGCAGCCTCAGGAAAGCACCTTCTAGGCTGGATTTGTTGGCCTGGAATCAAATCTGATGCAAGATGAGACTAAGGAAACTTGTTTCTCCCTTTGGGTGTGGGATAAATAAAAAAAAAAAAAAAAAAAAAAGAGAGAGAAAATTGGCCTGAAGTTTGGCAGAAGAAATTCCAAAGCAAGCTGTGGTCTTAAAACAAATAAGCAGTACCCTGTGGTGTTTGCAGTGCCACTGCTCTGAGCCAGGGATCCTGGAAGAGGGACAAGCTGCAAGTGCAATGCCTCAGCACCCCCAGAACAGAACCTCAGAAGCACTGGAAGTGCCATAAAAACGGGGCAAGCCCACACACCCTCTGATTCCCAAAGAGGGAGTTCACAGTGCTTTTGCTGAAATACTGTTTGCCATCTGGTTTTAAGCAGGTCAGAGCTGCTCCAGTCATATTTACAAGCTTCTCCCTGCAGATGTAAGGGTGAGAAAAGGGGAATTGGGGTTGGGGGGGAGTTGTTTTTTTCCTTAAAGAAGAAAAGATGCAGTTCTAGTACTACCACTTGTCTCTGTGACTTGGACCAAAATATCATGGCTCGGGAAGTTCCTGCTCACATTTGCAAGTATAAGATGCTGAAGAGTTGTATTTTTGAGAATTTCTTTCCTGTAGAATGAAGCTCCGTGGCTGCTGAGAAGGCACTTGTACAAACCATCTGGGGCACATTGTTCTCAGCCCTTTATATGAACACACACACCGTGTTCCTGCCCGAAAGAGGTTACAGCTAAACGGGGCAAGACAAAGCAAGGGAAGAAGAGGAAAAAACAGCAGCCTGGAGCAGGGAAATGGCTGGTGAAGGTGAGGGAGCAGGGCCATGGTGCTGCTCAGAACAGGACCCAGGTGTCCTGAACAGGTGGCATCACCGGGTGCTGCTCCCTGAGCCCCACCAGCCTTTGGGATGGTTCTTGGAGCTGGTTTCTCCATGTACTCTGTGCTCTGTGAGCAGAAGAGAAACACAGCTGCATCCAGATGAAAGAGAAAGGAAAGCTTCTTGAGAGCATAAAGAGAAAAGCCCTTGACACTCTGCAGCTCCAAGTACAGATCCCTGCCAATTAAAGGCTAAAAATAATCACAAATACCCCAATGTCCTAAAGGATGACCCATCAGCTGGCTCCCAGCGCAAAAATCCAGACCAAAAAGCAACCAGTTACACAGTTGAAACCAAATCCCAATAAATTCTAAAAGCTGAAGAGGCTGAGCTTACAGAAAGATCAAAAGTCTTAAAACAAAGCAAAGTCTTAAAACATCTTCAAGAGCGAGCTACAGATGGTCCCAAATGATGTCTGCAAGGGTTTGTTGTTAAACACATGTTCCAGCCTGCAGAACTGCAGCCAGCCTTGCCCACGACCCAGCAGGGAAAGCTGGGCCACCACGCAGAGGTTTCCCAAAGCAGGGGGTCATGGAAAGCCTCACCAGGTTTCCCATGGGAGTCCTGCAATGGGTACAGACAGCCAAGCTGGCTGCCAGCTCGCAGAGCTGGGTCACATCAAATTTCTCATCCATCAAAGTTCCCAAATCCCTCTCTCCAGGGAGAGCTGATCTCCATCCATTCTTTAGCTAGCATGCGATTGTGCTTGGGATTGTCCCAGCCCACGGCAGGACCTTGTGCTTGTCCTTGTTGAGCTTTATGAGTTCGGCACAATCCCACCTCTCGGGTCCCTGTGGACTCTCCATCCCTTCCCTCCCACATGTGACTGCTTCACACAGCTCTTTGTCACCAGCAAACTCACTGAAGGTACCCCCGTCCCACTGTCCATGTCACCAGCAGAGATGTAAAACAGCACTAGTCCCAATACCAGCCCCTGAGGACACCACTTGTCATTGGTCTCCACTTGGAGTGTGACCACCCAACAGCTCTAGAGAGATCTCCTGAGCTTCCTCCACCCTTGGACAGGCACCTCTCCTCTGAGCTAGACATAGCAGCTGAACAGGCTGAAACTCAAGTCCGTGGGATGTGCTGTTTGGAGAAGACTCATCTTGAACTTACAAGGAAGTTTCCTCCACGGGCTTGAGAGGCAGAGGGGCTGTACAGCCCTCAGAATTTACTCCACCTTGGACCTCCACCAGCGACAGCTCCAGTCACAGGAGATTCAAGCAAACCTACCAGGACAGCAGAACATTCCTCATGGCAAAGAAAGACTGGCTTGTTCTGGCCCCATTTCCTCTCGATCCCTCAAGAAAACAGGAGTTCCAGTGCTCTGACTGAGGAATTCCAGGAACCTGGTGGAGATGGGAGCTCTGGATGCGAGTTGTGAGAGCTATGCCCACCCTGTCAGGATGGAGGATGGGCTGCACCACTCTGGGGACAGCACCCATGGAGGAGTTGGTGCAGCAGGCAAGAGGTGAAGGGGCCTTTATCCATCCCAGAAATTCTCTTAAAAACCAAGCAGTCCTGGAAGCAGCCACTTTCCCAGCAGTTTCTGCCAAGTGCAAGAACATCATCCCTGGTCCAGCAGGTTGGGTTCCGAAGTGATGGCACCCCGGCCTCCTCCTGATCTCCAACCCTCTTTCCAGCCTCCAGCAAGGCAGGAGCCAGCACAGCTCTGTTTACTCCTTTGTACGTTGGTGTTGGTGTCAGCACAACAGGAAGCTCTTGTTAAATAGTTTGTTACTTAACTGCTGATGCAGAGCCACAGGGGAACCCGAGCGGAACGTGCAGCGCGTTCTGAGAGCCGGGACAGCCTCGAGCTCAGCTTCAGGGATTTAAGAGCTCTTGGCTCAGCCACCCCTTCCCTGGTGATTTGGGCACGTACTGAGTCCCTGGTCCTTCACATCCCGCCTGTTACACTGGGATAACTTCCCTGCATCCACCTCCTCCATCTGAGCTCCCTGGAAAGATGCCTGGCTCTTTTTCAGCTTTTGAACAGTGCTGAGAGCTCAGCAAGCTCCCCCCCCCCCCCACACACCTTTTGCTTCAAGGCACCTGCAGAGACAAGAACCCAGAACTGAAGGAACTGCCCCACCAGCCAGGAACAGCCTCCTGTGAAAGCCACCCACCCCACCTGTGCTGCTGCTGCCTGCACACAGGCCAGGGAATAGCCAATGGTCACAGATCCACTGTTTGGATCCCCACAGGAGGCCCACAGCCAGCTGGTGCCAGAGCAGCCAGAGCAGCCCTCAGTCCACCTCCCTGATTGCATCCTGAGTCTGCTGTGTCCCTCATCCCCCAAACATGGACCAGCTCATCCATGAGGTGCCACCAGGCTGAGTCACTGATGACACTGCAGACACAGCTCTGTCACCATGGCCACTGCACCAGGAGTATCTGAAGCACTGACAGTGCTGGCTGGTTTCCCTCTCAGCAAAAAAAACAGGGGGTTTCACTCTGATGCCCCAATATTTACAACTAAGAAATCTGCATGGGCAGTTTGTCCAAAACATGCTTTTTTCCATCCAAATTCTTTCTTGAAAAGAACACGAGAATAAAGCCGACACTAATGTTTCTACTAGAATTTCTTCTAGTGTTCAGAGGAAAAAAAGAAAAAAAAAACAACAGAAACAACCAACTCACAAAAACCCTGAACCATGGCAGCAAAGCTTTTAATCCAACCTGATCCCAGCATCCTTGCTCCAAACCTCTCCTCCCTTCCTGCCTTCCCAGCTCTTTACCAAGAACACCGCGTGTCTGTGAGGAGAGAGGATCACACCCAGCTCCCAGAGCAGTGGGCACAGGGCCCTCCTGACACCTCCAGCCTGGCCAGTGCCCCACAGCCAGGATCTGACCCTCCCCTTGCATGGCCCCAGGGACAGACACAGCCAACAACACTCCCAGCACCGCAATTAAAAACATAAATCCACTCTCAGAGCAAACAACCAGACACACCATCACCTCTAGCTGCACAGGTAACACAGAACAAACAAAAATAAGGCAAACGAGGCAGGAATGTACTCAGCCTGTCAGACACTACAGAAGTTACCACGTGCAGGTGCTGCCCTGCTCCCAGCACAGGTCATCAGTCAGCCCCAACATCTCAGGATTTCACACAGGTATCCATCCATGGGTCTCAGCATGTCCATAAAAACACCCAAGGCACAAAACCACCAGGATGCAAACAAAAAAACAAAAACAAACAAAACAAAATTTAAAAATAATAAAGCATTTGTTTTTTTCCCCTAGAATTAAGCTGTGTTGTGAAGAAGATGGATTTTTCTTTCTGGCTTCCTCTTCCACTCTCATGTCTATTAAACTTTTCTCTAAATTAGAAATGTTCTCTTATTACCAGCTATTCCCTTCCCCAGGAGACTTTTATGACACTGTGAACTCTGGTAAGCCCTTAACCTACAACAAATCAAGCTCCAGATTGTTTCAAAGTTATTTTCTCCCAACCTCTGAACCCAAATATGGCTTTTTAATGGATTGCTATGAATTTTCAATATATTTTTTTAACGTTTGTGCCACACCATTCCTCTGTAACAATGAGGAGAGCAGACTTTCAACAAAGCAGCAGGGAAATGCTTCTGCTGAAGGGGCTCCTGCTTCCCACCTCGGAGTCTTAACCCACAGATTCTCACAACACACCCAGTAACTTGTGTGTGGTTTCAGAGATTTTTAAAGGACACCAGGTGACAGGCAAACCCATCAGGCTGCCTTAAAAGCAAAATCTCAGCTGTTCCTCAAACTCCAGCCCAACCTTCCCAGGCTCCTGCAGCCCATGAGCTGGTTGTGGCCACGGACCTGGAGTGTGCACAGCATCCCCCTGTGCAAAGGCTCCTAAAGGGACTGGAAGCAAAACTGAAACTGTTCTCCAAACAAGAAGTAAAAGATGGGGGCAAACCACCAGTAGCAAGAGTTTTCAGTTTCCAGTGGAAACACAAGGCACCACTCAAGAGCTGGTGTGAATTCCTTACACCGGTGGGATCCTAACCCAAAAAATTTCCTCCTCTCGAGATGAGCACAGCAGGGCTGTACAAGCCACGTGCCAGAACACCCCTGGAGCAGCAGCTGGAGAACTTCACCCCAAATTCTCACTGTGCACACAGCTCAGTGTGGATGAGGAGAATCCCTGCCTGGCAGCAGTATGCGTGTGCAGTGTCAGCTTTCCAGCAGCAGGCCAGCAGGAGTCATTTTGCACCCAAAAATATCTGAGGAGGAATCAGGCTCCTCTTCAACCAACAGGAGTCAGACTGATAAGCATTTGCTCTCTGCACATATGAGCAGAAAGAAATCCATGTGCTTTGGACGGTCCAGATGCAGAACTCAGATCTTCAATATCCAAATTCAGAACAACCCAGATCTTCATGTTTTTGAAACCAGCCTGCAGAGTAAGGACACTTCTAAATCTCTTAGTGGCCACAAGAAAAACAAACATACAAACATGAAGCATCTCCACTCCTATGAGCTGCCAATTCACTTCCAGCCCAAGGCACAATTTCACTCTTTTCCTTGGATCCTCATCCAAAGCAGCTACACCTGGATGGAAAATATTAAACTGTGCTCCACCAAGGAGCTGGAAATACCACGATGGAAATTTCGGCAGCAGCACAGAAACCAAGCAAAAAGCTGAAAGTACTTCTGTAGGAAAAATAATAACAGTAAATACAAAATGCTAAAATTAGACCAGATCTGAAAACTAGTCTGGAAATAACAAACCCACCCCAAGTCAGACAAACCAATCCATGAAGCAAGTGCCTAAGAGAGTTGATTCACCATTTTGGGTTCATCGGGCACAAATTTAAACTTGCAGCTGCTGCATTAATTCACTGAAGCTCTACGAGAAATTACTTGAAAGGAAGCAGCTTTTTGGTTGACTTTACAGACTCCACAAAAGGGTATGCATTTTGATTTACACCTTTTCTAACAAGATTGTGCCCAACTGTTTCCCAGCTCTTGGCTGTGCCCATCTTGGGACCCGTTCCCATAATCCCCATGCAGGATCCATTGCACAGGAACAGGAGGAACACAAAAGCACAATGGATGGTGGAAATGCAAAACCCCTGGTCAAAGGAGGGAGTCAGGGAGCAACTGGTACCTAACTCCCACCTTCCCATCCAGCCCTGCCATGATGCTTCTGGGATGTTACCATCACCTTCCACTCCAGCATCCCTTCTCCATGACCAGCAACAGCTATCCCTCAGGGCTGCTGGGCCAGGAAAAGTTCTGGCATGGAGCTGAAAGATGTCAAGATGAACAAATGACCCAGCTCCAGCCCACTGCCCCACTGCTTGTGCCAGCCTCACTCTGGTGTCCCTGCTCACACCAGACAATTTCTGTCTGAGGAACAGCAACTTGCTTTGGTCTTACTGTAAGAGGAAGGGCACAGGTAGCAGGCAGGTAACCAGAGCAGGAAACCTCCTTCTGCACAATGAAGGCACAGGTTTGCTTTCTGCCTGTGTAGCAATGCTGCAGAATCTATCTCCCCAGTTCAACACAGAAAAAGCCAATTAGGATGTCAAATTGGTTTCGGTTTTACTAAGCCAGAATTTGTAGCACCGGAAGAAAGGAAGTTCAGTACAGACAAAGCTGAGTCTCTGGCTGGGAGACCTTAAAAGGACAGCAGAGCCCAGCTCCCAGTGCCTCGTCCCTTCCCATCTGCTCCGGCGTTTCCATGGGACACGTGCAGCCACCCTGGCCAAGATGTGACTTTTCCCTGCAGCCCCGCTCGCCGCGGCAGGAGCTGGATCCACTGAGACATTTCTCACACAGCCACTGACTCAACCCAGTGGTCTCTGCTCGCAGCCCCTCACATGTGCCAGATTTGGCAGCTCTGCCACGGGGTTTTCCATTTAAATGGGACAATACACCCCAAACACAGCAAGCTCCAGGGAGACACTGGATCCTAATTAAATCCATGCTGCTGCTGGAAAAACGAGCTGCAGAGGAACCAGCTGCCTTCCAAAAGTCCACAGCAGTTGGCCAGCAAAGAGGCATTTACCAGTCCCATGGCTTCTGCTTCTCCTGCTCCCCCATCCGTACATTTACGTTTTCCAACCAGTCCCATCCTGCTCAGTTCTTGCACAGATTCATTATCACAAGTGTGCTCATCTTGGGAAGGAGCCTGCAAAAGTTTCCTTTCTACAAGAAGGCCCAACATTACTTTTAACCCACTCACGCCCAGAGCATAAAGCTCAAGACTCAGCTGCTCCACCAACACCAAATCTGAGATGTTTCACAGCAGAACAACCCAGGCAGATCTGACAGACACACTGAGAAAGGCCAGGTCCCCAGTGCTCACCTCCAGCAAAACCTGAACTTTGCTTTCACACCTGGTAATTCTCTGTACAACAGGCTTTGCCTGCAAGTAGGTGTCCAAAGCACTGTCTGTATCCCACATCACTGAGTCACATCTGTGTGTGCTCACGCTGGGAAACAGAGAAGCCCAAGGAAAGCTGCTGCTCACACAGCTGCTGAGCAGACTACAGAGCCCACAGCACCTTCTGGGCAGGCAGCCCTATCCCATACATCAATCTCTGCCACTGGATGCTGTAGGAAAAAATACCCAACGTCTTGACAGCTCAGGTACCCTTTTACTTCCCCAGGAGGACAAACAAGGATAGATTCAAGTGCCTGCCTGTCCTGCAGGACCATAGGGATCCAGCCCAAGGGCAGCTGGCTGATGAGAAATGGGAGCTGCATGAGCACATCTGGAACAGGCATCACCAAGCCCTCTCCATCCCCAGCTCCACAGAAGTTTCTAGAACAGATTTAGCTTCAGATTTAGGCAGCAGCTCTAAGACTCCCCTGCAAAGCGTTTCTGTGAAAGGTATGATCCTACGTGTGTCACAAACACACAAATTCATCACCACCATAACCCACATCACCAGTCTGGCCATGACAATCGCTCTGCTGGGCCACAAGAACCAGGCAAGAAAGCACTGCGTTCAGATGTCAGGTTTCTGAGTAGGTGAGTACCCCTTCCACCTCCTCCCCTCCCCAGAGCTTGCAGCCTGCTTTGCAGTCACCAGGCAGTGGGAAAAAAAACAGGCTTCTAGACAAATAGATAATTTTCACCCAGCAGCTGGGAACAACAGCTTCCATTTCCATCTGAGGCTGGAGCACCTCCTCTTATGCTGCTGTAGCCTGAAATAAGGTTAAGACCATCTACTTCCCCAGCCCTGTCCCTGAATACTCCACGCCCTCAAAAGCCAGCACTTTTCATAAAAAGAAGATGAAGTGCTGCTCGCCTTTCCCTTGATAAGTGATCTTAATGCACTTCCAGCAGCATGCCCAGGAATGGATGTGGAAGAGGAGCTGCCATCAATTTCCCAGGGAGAACAGGGGAAGGCTCTCTCTCTCTCCCCACCTCCACTACATCCAGAGATGTGTTGCACCTTTCCTTTGCAGCCATGGCCACAGCTGACTGCTGCTCTGGCTCCAGAGAGCTCCAGGCACGGGCTGCAGGACGTGCCCAGCTGAAGGACAAGGCCTAGGGACAACCTGCTGCAAGAGGATTTGACAGCACGCCCAGAGGAACAGCAGGTATAAACACAGGCAGCAGCAGGAGGAAACATCAGAGGAACATGCCTCTGGCTCAGAATGGCCCAGCAAAGCAGAGAGTGGAACGCTGCAGCAGCTGTGAGGCCACAGCGTGTCCATCCAAGAGCTGATCCTGAGCCCACCTGCTCAGCATCTCATGGAGCCAGTGGGCACAGGGACCCATGGAGAACAGCACAGTGCTGGCACTGCTGACACACCTCACCAGGGCAGGAGGGGCAGCTGTCTTGGCAAACAGCCATCCACTTCCCAACACACTGAGATGGGCTTATGTTCCAGCCTGGTATCCAGACCACTCTGCACTGCTTGTCGTCAAACTTCAGGGTCTTCCCTCCCTCCATTGAATTTTCAGTAATACACAAGAGCACACACATGGATTTAAACTTTAGTGCCTAGTCAGATGGTTGAAACAGCAAACTACCAGAGATCTCCAAATCCCAGTTCACAAAATTAGTTCTTCCCACCAAAGCAGGGGGATAGGAAGGTGTCCTGCTCTCCCTGCCCTGGGACAGCCCAAACACCACCACAAGGCCAGTCCATCACAAAGCCCCATCACACACACAGAGCTGTATGTGATGCCATTGCTTCTCTCCACTGCACTGAAAGCAGAGCAGGGTCCACAATCTCCACTACAATCCACCTAGAAGGCCCTACAGCAAAAGGTTCCTCCTTTATGCAAACACAGGCACCCAAGGACAGAAACTGAAGCAGGACATGGCAGCAACTATTCTCACAGCAGAGAATGCCCCAGGAGGGGCTGCAGTGCCATTGCCACCCCATTGCCACAAGCAAGTGAGTCCCCACCTCACAGCAGTCCCCTGCTGTGGCAGGCAGCCCTGGACCCACAGCCATCAGTGCAGCCAGTGCATGACACAACAGCTCCCTGCTGACACAGCTTTATCAACTCCCATGCTTGGGAAAGCTGAGAGCAGATCTCAGTGAGGATGGGGACCCCCTGCAGCACCCAACACCCTGAGTTATGGCCCTCTCTGTCCCATGGGACTCCCTGGAGAGGCATGTTCTCCCCAGCTAGCCCTGCCTCCCACCCATCCACTCCTCTCCTCTGGGACTCACCCGATGGTGTTGTGGGCATCTCTGGAGGGGAACAGTGCCCACAGGATGATCCAACCTCGTCACAGCAGGATGAGGCTCCAGAGGAGCCTCCAGAGGCATTTTGGTGCACATGAGTCAGAGAGTCTGAGCACATGGTGGGATGGGATGTCCCCCCACATGCTGTGGGAAAGCTCCTCGTGGGACAGCTCGGCTTCCAGAGCGTGAACCGTGCTAGCATCCCACGGGCCAGGAGCAGAGCAGGGAGGACAGGGATGATGGGGCCATCCAAGCACTGGCTCACAGGGAGTGCTGTCAGTTGGTGGGAGATGTGCAAGAGCAGAGGAAGAACATGAGCCATTCGAGGATCAGCGATCCCACAGCTTCAAATCCATACGTGCTCCTTCCAGCATTGTGAAGGATCAGCAGAAGGCAGGATGACGAGATCAACATTTGTTCTTCAGAGGATAAGAGACACTTTCCAGCACCTCTTCCATAACAAAAGCAAATTTCTGGATGCATGTGTCTCCCTTCCCTTCCTTCTCCAAGTCCAAGCTGGGTCTGAAAACCTTTCATCCACCTGGAAGAGATTTCTTTCCCACAGAGGAACTTGACTGAAAACCAGCACAGGCAAGCCTGGCACCCTCCTCCCCACGGAGTGGGACACCACAGTTACACATTCAGGACTTGTTCCCCCCCAGAGCCTTTGGACCAGCTCCCAGATAACCTCAGGAGCAAGGAGACTGGGAACAGACTGCTGCCCCTGCTCACACCATGGACCTCCCCACAGCATCAATGGCTGAACATCACTGAACAACCTAGGGTATCCCAGCTCACTCCCAACTTCTAGGGAGTGGGGAGATCAAAATTTAGCATTAGTGGCTCCATTTCCCTTCCCTGCAGCCTCTAATGAGCACAGAAATAGCAAAAACACTCCCTCCACTCTGTCTGCATGACCTCCTCATGTGCAAGGCACAGGGAGCAGGGGAATCCCAGCACAGGAGGCCAGACAAGGAATCTGAGGGATACCATCAGCACATTGCACCACCCTGACAATTTCTGTGCCAGGGACACAGGTGACATTCACTCTACTGGAAACCACCATCTCTGGAGGGCAAGACATCCCCATTGCCCAAGCTGCTGCATGGCCACAGCAGACTGTGACCTACCTGAACCACAAGCAGCCATGCATGACAAAACCCCCTCTGTTCCAGGAGAGTCCAGGCCACCAGGGAGAGCAGATGATCTCAGGTATGGATGCTGCCATTGCAAATTCTTGAAATGACACACCAGGCAGGACACCCCAGAAGAGAGCCCATCCGCTCTGCTGTGTTGGCATCCACACCATATGGCTCCTGGGGCTGGGCACACACCTCCTTCTCCCCCAGCAGGCTGGGAAACAATCCAAGCAGCAGCATTAGCCATCTTATCTTCCCAATGTCCTTCATCACAGGCTCCAGGGGCTTTCCAGAGCAATGCCCCCCCAGCTCTTACACTGCTCCTTGCAGCAGCTGGTTGAGAGTAGGTCACCAAGGAAGTGTCATTTCAGGAGAGGGAACTGAGGCACAACACTGCCACATGGCACACAGAAAGCAGCAGCACAAGAGGCAGAAAAGCTCAGTCTCCAAAGGCTGCTGTGCTCTCTATGGTCACCTGCAGGGATGGTGGCCCTGACCACAGGTGTCTTCTCCAGGCAGGGCAATAACCTGGCATGTGGCATTAACCTGGCACAGCCCCAGGAGCAGATCAGAGGCCTGACCTGGACACTGCCAGATTGGTTTCAGATTTGTTTCCTGGTTCACATTTCTAGGAGGTGGATGCAGTAGATGTCTGCAACCAGCAATTCCCTCTTCCTCCTGACCCGTGCCACCCCAGGCAAGCACCACCTCTGAAGAGCTGTTGCCCTCCTGCCAGGGAATTGACACACACCACCCAGCTCTGCCACTCCAGGGCTGTCACCATAGAGGTGTGGGAAAGGAGGGACACCCAATCCAACAGCCTGGGAGGGTGAGCTGTTCTGTACCACCCAGAGAACCAAGTGTAGAGCCAGGAAAGCACTGGGAGCACTTGCAGAGTATCCAAAAGCTCAGCCAGAAGAAGGTGCCAACCATCAGTCCAGCACCTCCAAAAGCCCCAGTGATGGGCTGGGAATTCTGTGTGGCAAAGCAACCAGCTCCTGACAGGAGAGCCAAAGCTCACCTGGGTGACTTTGAGAAACTAAGCAGCTTTCAGAAACCAGAGAACCTGTCACCCTCATCAACGCAGGCTGGATATCAGAAGGAATTTCTTCTTCAAAAGGG
Source organism: Cinclus cinclus (assembly GCF_963662255.1). Taxonomy (NCBI): domain Eukaryota; kingdom Metazoa; phylum Chordata; class Aves; order Passeriformes; family Cinclidae; genus Cinclus; species Cinclus cinclus. The sequence continues at coordinate 2,318,297 of NC_085073.1, read as the reverse complement.
TTGTTAAAGGGGCTGTCAGGGAAATGGTGAAATCACCACCCCGAAGGTGTTTAAGGGAAGACTGGACATGGCACGCAGCACTCTGGGCTGAGTGACAGTATGGGGATCAGTCACATGCTGGACTCGATCTTTTCCAGCCTAAATGATTCTGGGATTCTGTGATCACTTCCCATGGGCAAGAGCTGTGACAGATTTGCCCAGTACCTCAAGCAACAGAGCTCCTTCCCAGCCCTGCCTGAGACCAGGGGAGGAAGAGGCAGAGACATGCAGCACTGGAGGAATGAAAGCCACAGCTTCATCTCCCACCTCTAAGATGTGGGATAGCTACTCATCCTACAGGGAATGGGGGAAAGGGGCAAGCTGAGTACTCTGGAAGGGGTTTTTAATGAGCCATGCACACAGCAGTCACAGTTTAAAGGGGGGGAAACTTTGTTTTCCACAAAGGCTCTAACTCAGCGGATTCGGAACCATTCCAGCCTGGCTGCCAAAGGCCTGAGCATTGCAATGGCAAGAGCTGTGTGTGCCAGCAGGGTTCCCTGCTCCTCAGCCATCTGGGGACTGTCACTCTGCACAGATCTGCTCGGTCTCCTGTCATGTGTAGCGCTCCCAACCCCTTTTCTGTCAGCAGGATCTGGGCTGGCAGAAACACTTTTAATTGTAGGATTTTATTTTTTTCCTTAACCCATATCCTCTTGACAGAACCAGGTTAGGAAGCAGCTGCACTGGCAGATCTGGGGTGGCCTTCTGCAAGACAAGGCAGGGGAAAAAAAGGGGTGCATGGATCCAGTTCTCTCTTCAATCAACAAACCACAGTTAATCACAACTTCCCCACCTGTCCTAAAGTCATGTGGAAAGGGAAAGCACCACAGGTCAGCTCTGCCCTAGTCCAGTTCCTTTGTTCTGGAGAGTCCCAGAGCAGGGTGGGCAGAAGGGATGTCATTCCCACTGGTGACAGGAGCTGTTTCCATTTCTGGGTGGTGGAGCTGCAGCTCTGCCAAGCTGAGCTGTCCCACATTTCTCCCTATGCTTTCTTGCCGAGGCTCCTCCAAGCCCCACACGTTTCCCCTCAAATGACTGCCAAACTGCACAGATTGGGGGGGTGGTGTAAGCATCCAGCAAGGAACCAGGAAACCAGGAAACCTCTCCCCAAAGAACTGTCAAATTTGTGTGCTCAGATGTCAAAACCACTTCCCTGCTGCCCTGACTCCCAGCTCTCCCCCCAGCAGGGACAGCATTCCAGGGCCACAGGCAGGACCCACAGCCCAGGCCATGAGGAAGAAAGAGTAGCACCATGCAATTAATCTTTCCTGCAGAGTAACTGGGGCAGAGGGATGCTCTGTGGCATGACAACATCCATCAGCTTTCGTGCAAGAGCCAGCAGCATCTTCAGGGAAGCAGTGAGCGATCCACGAGGCGTTCATCTTCCCACCCCCTCTATTACAGGACCATCAGCAGCTCAATCCATTACAGTTTTCCTTGCAACCTTTCAAAGGTATGCAAGCGACCTGCTTATTTCACAGATGGGCATGGAAAGATCTGTGATCTCAAAGAAAAAGGAGGATAGAGAACAGCGATTCCCAACTAACTGGAGACTAACTGGGACAAATTCCTAAGGCCCAGCAAGCACCCCAGTCTGCTGGCTTGCAGGGATGGCTAAGTTTCAAAACAGAGGGACCAGAGACCTACATCCCATTCCCAGTCCCATCACAAGCTGTGCAGGATCTTTTCACTCCTCCATCCCTCACACAGAGGATCAGCCTCACAACCCTTTCTTAAGCACTGGGACAGCTTCGTGAATTAAGGATTTGGTCTGGTTTACATCAACCTCCACATCAGAAAGGCATATTCCAAAGGTTTTCTTCTCATCTTCCCTCGTTCCCCACCTGTGTGTATTTTGCACAGGATGAGAAGGCCAGGACTGAAAGAGGAAGAGCACAGGACTGGCTACAGCTGAAGAGGTGCTGTGCACTGGGAAAGGAATCTTTCAACAGGTTCATCCCAAAGAATCTCTCAAACAGGTACATCCAGTGCAACCTCGCTGGTTCCTCCCTTCCCCTTACCTGCTTCTTTCAACCCTGCAAAAAGGGCTTAATTTATAAAGTCAGAGGGATCTTTCCAATGAAGGAACATGTAGGATACACCCTCAGGAGGACCCATTTCATCTTGCTGCTATTAATACCTGGAACATTATTTGCACGAACAGATTGTCCTTTCCCCCTCACTTCTGGGCTCTCGCTTCTCTGGTTTGTCCCAGAAATCCCAGCCAGCACACGTTCACCCTCCTCTAGTACACACTTCCATCCAAAACCCCAACCTTTTTTTTTTTTTTTTTGAGTTAATTATTCATGTTTCTAGTTCACATCACCTCTTTCAACCCCTCCAGACAGGATACAGCTCTCTTGACTCCCTCATTCATTAGGCAGCCAATTTGTGGGCCTAAACCCATCAACACTCATTATGGAAAGGGACCAAGACTTCCCACAGCTGCTCAGCATCCCACTATCCTCCAAGCTGGATAGGGCTCTCACTCCTCTTTGCTTCCCCAGCACCAAAGCTGTGACTAAGAGCCAGAGCCATGCTCTAGCCGAACTTGGCTCTCCTTGGCACAGCTTCAGTCTGGGGCCAAGGGCTGCTTGCAAGCCCTTTGCCACACTGGCACGAAGTTCTCAAATTTTCAGAGCTGTGCTGAGCTCTGCCCACAGGAGCCCAGGAAAGCCTTCCCCTTGCAAACAGCCGCGTGTCTTTGGTTTTGCTTCAAGAGGAAACACGTCTTCTCTGTATCCAGGCATAAAACAGTCAAGCCCAGCCAAAACCATCCAATCAACAGCACAGAGCATGACAAGTCAGGGCAGAGGGTTACCATGGAGCTAAGAAAGCCCAGATTTCCCAGCCAGACCCAGAATTCCTAACCTGCCCCGTCTGCAGAGAGAGGCTGGGAAGAGGATCAGGCTCCTCTCAATCCCAGTGTCCTTACACATCACAACCAGCACATGCAGTCTGAGTTGCCACCATACCCTGACCCAAACTGTGACATACACCAGCACACAGCCCCGTTCAGCTGCTCTCCCAGAAACGTGGGACAAGTTCAGCATTGAACCAGCAGCAGGCTTTACCTGTTTGCTTGGGGCACCCTTTGAGAAGGATCACACGGAAAGGTGAAGGATCACACAGAAAGGTGAGAAGCCATGAGCACCTTATCAAGTCAGCCCAGGGAATGGGAAATCCTGCCACTAGCAAGATCCACTGCAGAGAATTTCTCAGCTAATGAACTCTTGCCACCACAGACCACAGCGAAAGCAAAAGCAGCAGGGCATTTCTTTTCTGATAAGCTGCTTTTGTGGTGAAGTTCAGCCCGGCTGCCCACACCAGCCCTAGCTGGAGAGCAGCTCCCAGCCTATGCCTTTAAATCCCCTTGGCAGCACAGGACTGGGGCTGAGGGAGCAGACACGCCCTGTGCTCCAGCACCGGAGAACACAAACATTTCCTCCCAGCCATTCCTGCACCTCGGCTCAGCCAGAGCTGCCTCGTACCTGCCAAAGCTGTGCCAGAGGCAACACAGGCTGTGCCACACACACACCTAGCCATGCACAGCCTTAAACTAATTTCCTGAATCCCTCCTGCTTCCTCACCAGCATTGGACATTCTTCCCTCAACTTCTTCCTTAAGGCAAATATTTGGAGTCTAACAGGCATTCCTCACGGAAGGCACAAGTTAAATATTGGCCCTAAAACAACAGCCAGTGCCTTTCAATGATTCTGGCTGGAGAAGCACGACTCTGGACTTTGATTTCTGGCTCTGAACAAAAATAGGAGCAAAGCACTGAGCATTACACTCCTCTCCTGGGAGAAGTCAGATTTCAGGCCCCGCAAGTCCCCTGCCAGGACCACAAGCATCAGTAGGAACTGTCCCTGTTCGTGTGTTCTCACACCTCAGGTGTCTGCTGTCATCCAGCCAAGGCTGCTGCAGTGCATCTTCTGCACCGGGCACAGGATCAGTCTCAGTCTCATTTCCAGGTCTGTGATTATATATCCTCAGAGAGACACTGGAGAAGACCTGCTGAGAACTGTGGGTGCCCTCCAGAGCATTTGCATACCTTGTCCTCCCTGCCTGTGGCTGCACCACCAGCATTCTCAAAGGTGCCTACCCCTCCATTCAGCCATGTCCAGCTCTTCAGTGCAGAAGATGCTCCAGGCTGTTCCTGCTCTGGAGATAGCCCAGCTCCCAACAGATGTGCTGACTCTTTTGAGAAAACATCCCAGCAAGGTAGGAGAGCAGTCAGAGAGATGGCAGTACAATAAAAGGGAGAGGGAAGGGTGAGGAGGAAAAAGAAACCTTCACTGAGGTCAGTACACCTGAAGCCTGGCACCACTCAGATCCTGGGACGTCATGGGCATTTTCCACATGGATAAGGGGAGCAGCTCTTGTCATGACTCTGAAGCCAGAGCCCTGCAGAGCAGGTTTGTTGCACCCCAGAGCAGCTCTGTGATGTCCAGATGCTGTTGATCCAAGCCCAAGCAGAGAGGCTGCTCCATCTGCAGGCAGGTCCCAAAGAGCCCCTGCCAAAACCACCCCAAACCAGAGCCTGCTCCAACACCAGGGGTCTGCCCACTGCTCCTCCAGAAAACACCTCAACAATTACCCTCTCAAAGGTCACATGGCACAGACATGCTACACACCAACTCACATTCACAGGCTTTGTTCTATATGCTGCTAAATTCAGCCTGGGGTGTGTTAAATGAGTTTCCCCTTTGCCCTCCTGTGTAAGACCAGGAGCACCCTGCTCAGCTCTGCCTGATCTGAGCAGACCTGGGAGGCAGGAGAGGGACTGAGCAGTGGAGAGCTGCTCCCTGGCAACATCCCCCATTGCTGTGTGAGATGGAGAGCTCTAACGGTCTGCTAGGCTGGAATTCCTCTCTAATTCCTTCCCAAGACACTTATGATAGTACTTCAAGCTGAGGAATCCGCTGGGGCCTCTGACAACCTCTCAGTGAGATCCCCTCATGAGGCAGACTTCCACCAGGGTGACTCGCAGCTGGTTTTAAACCCACACTGTTTTCAGGGGGATATGTTAAAGCTCCAAACACTTCCTCTTCCCTCCCCAGCCACCAGAGACCATGGAGCAACAAGCTCCAGCAAGTTTGAGTAGGAATTCCCAAGGCTCAAGGCAGAGACTAGCCTGTACCTGTCAGCACCAGCACCTCCTCATCCCACGGCACACTGACCCTGCACTCCCAGAGCCGACTGCAGCTCTTCAGCTCCTGGCTCCAAGCAGCCCCTTCCAGCACCAGGACCCCACCTCTGCTCCCAGCCCCGAGTCCTTCCTTAATATTCCCTGTACATGGCAACACCAAAGCCAGACTTCAACTCAAACCAGCATCGCCTTTGGGATGAGAGGAATTGGCAGAGTTGAGGGTGAGGGGATTCCAGGAGAGACTCAGCCTGCCCCTCGCCCACACACACGGCACAGAAGTTGCTGGAAAGCACCATCCTCTCCCTGCATCAAACCAGGGAAACCAAGCAGAGTATAAACTTCATCACTGCCAACAGTCCCTGCTAAAAAAAGGGCAAGAGAAAGGGTGTTTTGCTGTGTTGTTTGCACCTCGGTGTTACCTCAAAAGCAGCAAGATTTTTTTTACCTGAAAACATTGGGCAAGGACAGAGTCTACAAGAATGGAGCTTTTGTAGCACAAACACAGCTCTGTTCGGGTTTAAATTAGATTTCCACTGACCTTTTTGAGCCCATCGTTCAGCCACCCACACCCAAGCAGCCCCTCTTAGCAAGATTCTGCAGCCCCCAGACTGGGAAGATGAATAAACCCCCAGAGACTTGGCTGTGCTCCCAGGGAACCCCCACACCCCTCCCAGCACCACTCCTGCTGCACACAACTGCTCAGCTGCAGGGTTGCAAAGCTCTTCCAAAGGAAAGCTGCACAAAATCCAAGTTCAAGCTCAACCTTAACCCCTGTTGATTAACTTAAGAACATCCCTCTCAGAGTGACAAATCCATGCATCACCTGCCAACTGTCTCATTCACCACTGGGAAACCAAAGGCCAGGCCTGCCTCATTAAAAAGCATTACATAACCTTAACTAACAAAGGGCTACAGGACATTATTTGCTTGGTGGACATGCAAAACTTAATGATTCAAAAATTAATACTCCTTTCCTCCAGGCTCCCGGTGTCTGCAGCACCCAGGGAGGTCAATGAGCACCTTATTTCCAAGGCAACAGCATCTTGGCTCATCCCAAATCCTACTCACATTCAACTTACTGCCACCCCTGCCCTGCAGACACCAAACAACACACAGTACTGCCCAGCTCTTTCAGAGCACGGTCCCCAGATACCAGTGGATGTGTTTCTGCTGCCTCATGGCTCACACCAGCGGGAAGCCGAGATCTCGGCCGGTGGCACAGGGACCCCTCCCCAGGCTGGGGTCAGCTCAGCTGGACCTCACGGGACAGGACTTTGGGCTTCCCCCATGTCACCATCTCAGTGCAAGTCTTTCACAGATGGGACTGTGAGAGCACCTCGTTTCACTGCCACCACAAGGCAAGCCCTGTTTCCTATGAGTGAGGATGTTTCTGCTGTGACATTGCAAGTGCCGGGGGGCTGATGCAGCAGGGAAGGCAGGTGTCAGCAGGGCAGTGCTTGGAAAAGCCACTGCCACCAACCTCCCAGCAGAACACAGACTCCATAGGCACTGGAAGATACTCCTGGAGACACGGTAAACTCCTATCCACCATCTCGGTGGAGCCAAAGAAGCCAATCTGAAGCCCTTAGAGAACTAACTTAATTCCTCTACTGCAGGAGCAAACTCTCCTTACTGTGGGTGGTAGATGAAACCAGAGACTTCTTGCTCCATGTAGCATTTTGAAACACCCTGCAAAGCCTTACCTATAAGTTTCAACCTACCTGAAGAGCCATTTCCCACACCACACAGGGCTCATTGTGGGTGCTGATCTGCTGCAAGTGGAAGGCAGAGAGAAGTCCTGTGGTTTTACAGCCACTGCACCACCCTCCCTCCTGCCTCCACCAGGCTGGGGTGACCTGTGAGCAGGGGGTCACAGCTCTGAGCACCACAGGTGGCACCCATGAACCTGGTAGGGTAGGACAGACTAAGCAGGGGTGTGCTGGAACAGCTCAGAATGGAATCACAGAATGTTTTGGGTTGGAAGGGACCTTAGAGCTAGCCCAGTTCCACCCCCTGCCATGGGCAGGGATACTTTGCACTAGTCCAGGGTGTTCCCTTGATCCAACCTGGCCTTGGAACTTCCAGGGACAGGACAGCCACAGCTGCTCCAGGCAACCTGTGCCAGGGCCTCACCACTGTCACAATTTCTTCCCAATATCCATTGAACTCTGCCCTGTGTCAGGGGGAAGCCTTTCCTCCTTGTCCTGTCACTCCAGTTCCTGATGCACAGACTGCTTTTACAAAGACAGTTGTTAGAAATAATGCATGAATGTAACACACAAGGGAGGGGCTTCCCACAGGAAAGGTTGTGGGGCTACAGTCTGGGCAGGAACTTAGAATTCTTCAGGAGGAAGAGGGCAGCTGGTGTGAATCGGGGAGCCTGACAGAGGACTCTGATGCTCCACACTCAGCTTCCCCAGCAGAAAATCACCTTTTCAACTCCCTCACAACCAAATCCGCTGCTCCTGTACAGCAACAAAATCTACCAGAGATACCAACTGCCAGCAGGAAGTAGAAACAGCCTCTCATTAAACTCCAAACCTATTCACACAGTTTTTCTAACAGGAAGATGACTTGTTCTCCAGCAGAAGGCCAGAGCTGCTGGGACCTGCTCTCCCTCCCTACCCTCCCAGCTCACAGGGTACAGCTGGACTGAAGCAGACTCCAGGTCACATCAAGTCTGGGCCAAGGAAGGAGGCTCGGGTTCACAGTTTCTCACTGCACCCACAAGGAGCCACGTCTGTCCAGTCAGAGCCCAATTACAGGGCTGTGGGCAGAGCTGTTCCCACAGCCTCTCAGCAAAAAGCGGTGGCAAACACATGAAGGAAGCTCCTGTGTTGACACCCAAGTCTGTCCCTGCTCAGCAGCACTACAAGGGAAGAGGGTTTGACTCCTCAAACTGCAGCAGGAAGTCACAGGAGTAGCACAGGGCAAACCAGGCCACTGTCCTCTGGTATCAACCCCACAGTGCCTGGCCCTGCACTAGGGGAGGATCTCCTCCCCAGCACAGGAGCTGCAGCTCTCCTGCACACCCCACAACAGCACATCAGGAGTTGCTGCTCACCCGAGGCTTCCCTCACCCCTCCCACCAAGCCTTTAATGCCTGCGGAGCTGCAGTTCCTGTCTGAAGGCAGAGATAAACAGCTTCCTACCCACCCTGGCTTGCACAGGGCCTGGGCCTTGCAGCAGTACCCCAGATCAAGGGGCAGGCACTCACCTGGAGGGACCAGCCGAGCACAGGAGTGCTGCTCCAGCACAGCTCATCCCAGGAAGAGAGCTAGTTTCCTAGCTAGGAAAACCACGGGGAGGGGGGTGGGCAGGGGGAGACCAGAGCATAGCCAGGCCTGAGCCCAGCAAAGATGTTTATTGGCAGCTGCTCTCAGACATTGTGTCTTCCAACCCAGAGGGGCTGGAGGGGGGTGGGAAATACTGATTGTCCATGAGCACAACCCTCATGTCATTCCCATTGATCCGCTGAGTCACTCCGGTATTAACAGTTTTGACAACACCCGGGCTGCACAGGAGCTCTGACATGGAATACAAAACAAGGGGCACTGCGAAGCTGCTCCGGAGAGCAGCACCCAGGAACCTGCTGAGCTGCCAGGGCTCGCTTCCTCCTCTCAGGAGCTGCACCAAGAGCAAGCAGCACACACCACACTGCAAGGGCAGAGCACACAGCTCCATCCAGCGTGCCCACAGAAGCTGCTGGACACAAGGTCTGCCCTGCAACCCACCACCAGCTGCACCCCGTGGATGCAGGGGCAAAGCAGAGCAGCTGCTCTTTTGGCAAAGGAACTACACAAGTGATTTTTAAGTGATTTATAAGGCCTCAAAGAGCTGTCAGCTAACGAGGTGGAGATCAAACCCTAAGGCACAAGAGGGCAGTCATCTCTCCAGGCTGAGGGACAACCCCTAGAGGGCTGGGGGCTCCCCAGCTCTCATGTTCCTACAGACTTGAGCATGCTGGTGTTGGACCAGCCAGCACCACAACCCTCCCAGCACCCCAGAGCTGCTCAGGAGTGATAAAACACTGACCAAACAACGTCCCTATCTGTAATGTACCAAATTAAAACAAAACCAACAAATCTTTGGCAAGTTCCTCACAGCAGCCAAGCCTATCCCGCCACAGTAAAGGCTCCCCATGGAGGCCTCCTGCCCTAATTTGCAGCAATTCTTTGTCAGACCACTGGCAAACACCAAACGTTTGCTCCAATCTGTTATATAAGGCCCAATTTTTAAACCTGCATGCTGGCCATGGGGAGATGGGGGCACACTGTGTGTGGCAGGGCAACCTGGCTGGCAGATAAACTCACACACTCCTCAGAATGCACTTCCACACCTCCAACCACTTGTTGTGTGGAAAGAAAACAAATGGGCTAGTTAAGGAGGCAACTTCCAAAGGTTTTACACACCTTTCAACCCGGGTCCAGGCTAACACGAACTGTTTAGAACAGACTGATATCACGGCAACTCAAAAGGGGTTTGTGAAACTTTGCTTTTCAACATTCAAAATACACCAAACACGGCAAGTCTTCATGCTGCCCAGTGCACAAAACAAAAGGCACCTTCCTGACCATCCCCACAACTTCCCGTTGTTTGCTCCCCGAGATCCAGACTCAGCTCCTGGCTCAGCTCCCTCCTGCCAGCCAGCGACAGGAGCCACAGGCCTCCCCGGCAGAGCTGCTCCTCATTTGCAAACCTCAGGACAGCTCAAGTCGGCTCCTGTCTGCTGGGGGCAGGAGGGGGAGGGCACTTTTCCCTTTTCTCACATTCATCCTCACCCGCTTCGCTGAAGAAAAAAACAAAGCCGTTTTAAATACCAGGTTCAGCACAGTCCTTTCCCCAAATAAACATTTCCCTACCCCTCTGGAGAGAGGAAAGCCACATACAATGGAGCCAACATCCTGCGAGGCTCAGGCAGGCCGGGGCAGGGTGCGGGCCGAGGGGACACGCGGGGAGGATCCGACCCCATCCCTGCTACCCACTCGGCCTCGGGGCACCGGGGAGTTCGCACCCCTTCCCCGGGGCCACAAAACGGCCACGGTCGGGAGGGGACGGGGAGAGGCGGCCCTGGGCCCTCAGAGACCGGCCCAGTCTGACCCCAACGCCTCCCCCACCCCCCGATCCCAGCCTGACCCCCACAGGCCCCCACTGCCCCCCGGCCCAGACCGACCCTCCTTCAGCCCCACCATCCGGCCACCTCCCAGGCCAAGCCGGGGCCACTCCCGGCACCTCTGCGACCCCCACAGCCCCCTCTTGTCTCCGGGCCCCTCCCGGCGTTCAACCCCCGCCGCCACCGCCCCGGCCCCGCCGCCCCCGCCCGCGGCGCCGCCCGGCCCGGCCGACCCTCCCCGGTGCCGGCCGTACGGAGCCGAGGCCACAGGGACCCCGCCGTCCCCCGGTGCTCCCCTGGTGTTACCTCGGCGGTCCCTCAGCGCCGGGCGGCGGCGCCGCTGCCCCGCGGCCGCTCCCCCATGGCGGCGCCCCCGGCCCGGCCCCGCTCGCCTCCCCTCCGCCGCTGCGCCAACGGCGTACGGCCCGCGCTGCGCCAACGGCGTACGAACCGTGCCGCGCCCGTGCGCGCCCGCGCGACAGCGGCGCAACCGCGCTTCGAGAATACGGGCCGCGGGGCGGAGCGCGGCGCAAGCGCAGCGGCCGCGAGGGTGGCGGCGCGGCGGCGCTGGCGTAGGGCGCGTTCGGGAATAGCGGCCGGCAGGCGGCGGCGCGACTTTGCGGCAGCGCTGCGCGCTTTACGGCAGCTCCGGTTAACCCCGCGCTGCCCGGCGCCGCTGTCGCGACAGGGCGCCCTGCAGGGATGGGGGGCGCAGCTCTCACACAGGGAACGGGCCGCGCTGTAGGGTGCCCTGTAGGGCCCCAGCCCACTGATGGATGTGGCTCCGATGTGGTTCGCCGCGACTTGGATGCCACCATTCTCCGGGTGGAGTACGGGCCTGTTTTGGGGACCAGCATGGGGGGGGGGGGGGGGGGCGGCATCGACCCAGTTACAGGGGACAGGCCTTAATAAAACTCCGCACCGGAGTACATCCCTGTTTTGGGGATCAGCCCCGTTCTGGGGTACGGCCCCTGTTTCGGGATCCAGCCCCTGTTTTGGGGTACAGCCCCTTTTTGGGGCACAGTTCCCTCATCCCCACATCCCTCCGCACTCCAGACCCTCTGTGGCAACCTCGAGATGCGGACTGGCGGTCCTGCAGAGGGGGCACAGCTGTGGCACCCCGTCCAATGAGAACAGAGGGAAGTCGGGGTGGGATTTTAGAGGCATTGTCACCTTTTTGGGGACATCAGCCCCGAGCAAAGCCACTCTGAGGAAAACAGAGGTACAGCCATTCCACTGTTTTGCAGGGAACAGAGCTCCAGGATTGTGGGATCTGCTGGGACAGGAACTGAGCAGGGACACAGACCCACTGCCACCTCATAAAGCCTTACATTTTCTTCTGATTGATCACCTAGGGACAAATACTCCATCCCTGTATTCCCTCAGCAAAGGAGGGCACAGCCAGAGGATAATTTCGCACCCTTTTCTTCTCAATGCCCAAGTTTGAGGCTTTCAGGGTAAGGCTGGAGGAAGGGGATGCCCCTGCACAACCCTGCAGGTCACATCTTCACCACAGCATGGAGCAGATGCACCCCAAAAGTATTTTCAGGCAACAGGCAAATGAGTTTGTGTGGGTCTGGGGGACAATCAGGTCTCCAGCATCGCTCCAAGTACCCATTTCAGCATTTCCAACTGCTTGAGTTGGTTCTCTCTCCTGTCACAGAAATGTTCCAGGGAAAAGCTCTCCCCACAGTGTTTGGCTGGAGGACTTTTACCTATGGGTGTTTGCTCCTACAAAAAGCGTTGATTTTAGAGCATCAGGAAAATTCTGAACTGTGAATTCCAGCTGCTCCCATCCTGTTCCTGTGCTGTGACCTGGCTCAGGAGGGTGTTGAGGTGCTCTGACACATGTCCTGCCCCTGGAGAAGATAAAATCACCCCTTGAGAGGATACCACCCCTGAGGAAGATAAAATCACCCTGGAAGCCTCCATTTCCTCTTGGCCCCATGGCACCCCTCCACCCCCCACCTCCCCCCAATCTAATTTTGTGGTGATTTCACACACTTAGAGAACTCACAAGTTGTTCAGACATTTGGCTGGAGAATTGAACCACCCTCTTGTGCAGGAGAGTGGGAAAGAAAGGAGTTTTGATTTTATTTCAAGGCAAATCTCCAGCGGTGAGCACAGGGTGTGCCAAGGGCCTGCAGAGACACGAGCAGCTCATGCCACGGAACCAGCGCGGGGAGCAAAAAAAGCCAGGGAGTTTCTGTCAGGAAAGCATCCAGCCAGGAGCCCTGTCCCTCTCCTGTGGGCACGAGACAGTTGGGGCTCATTCACAAGCAGACAACACAAAGGGACCACTGGGACTGCACAGGAGAATGGGAGAATGAGCTGCTCCAGGGCAGGTGAGCAACACCTTCCCAGCTGGAACATCCTGGAAACTGCAGTGACAGAAACACAGCAAGAAACAGAGAAAAGGAAAAACCTGGCCTTCACAGTGTCCCTCACACCCTGATGCTGGCAATCCAGAGCTTTTTGGGAGCTCCTCAGGGTGGGAGGGCTGAGCCTGGCTGCACAGCCACCCCCATTCCTGAATCTGGGCACATTCCTGACAAACCCTGCTCAGTCTTCCTGTAGCAGAGGCAACCCCCCCCCCCCCCCCCCCCCCAATTCCAAGTGCCAAGGTCCTGCTCGAGGAGCAGCTGGAGCAGAAGCTTAAAATGCCTCATGCTCAGATTCTGCTTAAACTGCCTCATGCTCAGATTCTGAGGCCCTGGAGCAAGAATTTGAGGAAAATGCAATTCATCCTCATGCTCAACACATCAGGGTACAGCAGCAGCTGTAGGAAACCACTGTCAGAGAGAGAAGGATGGTGAAGGCCAGGCAGGGGGAACCTGGCACAGGGCTTTCTTTGGAGTCAGGGAAGACACTGAAATCAGCAGATGTCACCTCAACAGCTGTGAGGGAAAATGGCTCTTCCAGGATTAAATATCTGCCATGGAGTGGAACTGGGGTATGACACCACAATATAGTGATTTCTATATTCCCATCTGGAGTGTTGTGACCAGCTCTAGGGCCCCCACAACAAGAAAGAAATGTACCTGTGGGAATGAGTCCAGAGGAGGTCACAGAGATGCTCCATGAGCTGGAGCCCCTCTCCTCTGGAGCCAGGCTGGGTAAACTGGGGCTGTTCAGCTGGAGAAGAGAAGGCTCCAGGGAGAGCTGAGAGCCCCTTGCAGGGCCTGAAGGGGCTCCAGGAGAGCTGGAGAGGGACTGGGGACAAGGGATGGAGGGACAGGACACAGGGAATGGCTTCCACTGCCACAGGGCAGGGCTGGATGGGATATTGGGCAGGAATTGTTCCCTGGGAGGGTGGGCAGGCCCTGGCACAGGGTGCCCAGAGCAGCTGTGGCTGCCCCTGGATCCCTGGCAGTGTCCAAGGCCAGGTTGGACATTGGGGCTTGGAGCAGCCTGGGACAGTGGAAGGTGTCCCTGCCATGGCAGGGGATGGAACTTGATGGACTTTAAGGTCCCTTCGAATGCAAACTATTCTGGGATTCTGTGATAGCTTTGGAAAAACATTTTGGGCAATAAATTCAGCCACATGCTAAAGGGTTTCAACTCACCTTCAGTGTCCAAACCTATTTACTTCAGGGCTAACAGTCTCCTTCCAGGCAATAATCAGGGAAAGCAGACACCAGCACTGCCAGGGGCTCTCTGCACTACGGAAAGGCCACAAAAATGACCCCAGTGCTTGGGAGATGGGACTTTCTCCACACCTGTGCTCTCCAATCCCCTTGTTAGAAGATGGGAACAATGGCAGCACCTTTAGTCAAAGCTGATAGGGCATCTCTAAGAGTACAAACCATAACAAGCCACTCACACCAGTCCCCAGCACAGAGAATGAGCCTCATCCATCAACGTGCTGTTCTTTTACAGAGAAAACAACATGCAGTGGGAGACTTTGGAGGAACACAGAGATTTTGCCATTTCCCTCTGCCAGATAACTCTGGTTACCTAGGAACAGACACTTCTCTGATGCGGCCAGTTCTCCTCATCAAGCACAGGATGAGCATTTATTGTCTTGTGATCAGGAGAAAAACACAAACAAAACCCAGAGCTCCACAGGTGACATGAAACATCGCACACAGACACGCCACGTGATGCCTGACCACACCAGGAGCCAGGGCTGGGTTAATGGTGTTAAGAACCTTTAGAAATCTAATGTAAACATTTAAAAACATACAGGAGTTAAAAAAAAAAAAAGCCACAGTTGTTCAGGCAGCGTGTTGGGTCAACTTTCTGGAATTTCGGTTTCTGGCATCGAAGAGGAGGGAGGGGGATGAGATGGCAGCTCCCACCTGGAGGTACTTTGATCTCCACAGGGATCTCAGGCAGTGCAGGCTGACAGGGGGTGATTTCGGTGTCCAGCTCCAACCATTCCGGTGGGCAGGCTCCCAGGTACCCCCTCTCCTTGCATCAAGCATTTCCAGTGTGACTGAGGGTGGGTGCTTCAACACAGCCCCCAGATTCTCCAAGGGGAAAATCCCAAAGAGAGCAGGATGTGGAGCCCCCAGCAAGGCTTCTCCTCTTGGTTCCTTCAAAACTTCCAACGTGACACACTGAAATGGGCCAGGTATCAAACAGTTTGGAAGAATTTTGGCAAGAGGCTGAGGATGGCAAAGAGCAGGACCAAGGGACACCATGTCCTGGCTCCCAAGTATGGCCAATGCCACCTTTAGCCCTGTTGACCCTCACCCCATGGTGCATCCATTGTATTTCCAGGCAGTCAACGCTAGGCAGTTCTTTCATCACTCCAATGGCAAGCGACAAAGAACACTTAAAATTACACTTGACACTAGACAAAGGCACCTAAAAGCTTCACAACGCCATCAGGCTGTTTTTTTGTTAAGAAGGCTCCAAGAGCTCGTCCTCCCAAACACATTGCACACTTTCCAGGAAAAGCCCCTGGTGCTGGGAGCACATTCCACGTCCCAGAGCCAGTGCAGGGTTGCTCCTGCAGCAGGGGGTCAGGGTGGCTGTAAACGGAAATTCAGGGAGGCTCTGCCTTCCCATCCAGGGTTGCTTTTGCTTTGGCCCTGGTAACACAGGGGTCATGCAGACTCCAGTCTGTGCTTCCCTCATTATTTACAGTGTGACACAGGATGAGTTAATAAGGAAACAGGGAATTCTGCAGGGGCAAGGGGGAAGTGGGAGCTCTCCTCTGTGAATTGTGATTTCATTACATAAGGCACATGTAGAGAAAATTTTTCAAAAGACCACTTGCAAATCAATTCCACCTAGCTAGGACCATGTCCCTATCCCTTTTCAGGAGCCAGTTTTGTTTTCCAGTTGCTCAGTGTGAATTTGGGAATTTGGAATAATCCCATCAACAGCCTGCCAAGGCAGCAGGTTCTGGGTCTGATCCCCAGGGTGCCCAACCCCTCCTAGATGTCCCAAATGGAGCACTCTAGATCAGTGGCAAAAACTTTGAGAGCCAAAGATTTGGAACACCCACTCCCTATAAAAAAAAAATTGGGAGCTGACCTCCAATTTGGACAGGTTTGAAAAAATTCACAGCAGGCTAAGGGGGAAGAGGCAACTGCAGCCTTTGCTGCCTGGATTGCTGTAGGATACAGGGAACTGGATGGCTCAGGCACAGAATGGAGATGAATGACAAGGTGGAGGATAATCTCAGGGAAAACAATCCCTCTCAACAGCTTCATCCTCCCTTCAGCTGATCCTTGGAGAAAGGCAGGAATCTCTCCCTCATGGAAGTCCTGCCAGCCACAGAGCCAACAGCAGCCATGAGGATTAAGAAGCTTCCCTTGCTGTCCCAGACCCCACTGTAATGTTTGGAGTTCAGCTACACCAGCAGAAGGCAGAATTAAACTATTCATTGTAACAGAAGCATTTCTAAACCACGCTGAGGCTCCAGCACTGAGATCAGACATTATCTTGCATCCAGCTCCTGTCTGGGAACCCAGGAAAAAGGTATCCCAACAGGACAAGGTGTGCCCAGTGGGGCATTCCTTGGGCCAGCACAAAACCTGGCTGGAAGTTACATGGTGAGGAGATCTCGTACTGAGTCCCTGTAGCAGGGACATCACCAAGGCCCAGTGTCAGTTCTGCACTGGTATCCACTGGGCTTTGGTTCAGGCTTCAGTGAGCAATCATGAACCTAAGGAGATGAATCTGCCCCTTTGGAACACAGATCCGAAAAGAGGTTTTGGCAGCAGGGAAAGCAAGACCTGTAGCATCACAACAGTCTGAGCCAGGCAAATGAGGACTTGTGGGGACTTCACATCCAAGGACTCACCCACAGCATGCTCTGTTACCTGCAGGGATCCTCCCACGGAGGGTAGAGCTTCCACAAATCACTTCAGTGTTATCAGTACCAAATAATTTACGTGCTGCGTTTCCCTTAGAGTGAAAAATTCCGCATTATTCATTCAGGGGAGTAAACACCAGTTGCTACTAATGCTCTGATTGCTTTTTCAGACAGCATGGTGCTGTGCTGGGCATTCCACAGAAGCTGGGCAGGAGCAGGGGCAGGAGCAGCTGTGGTAGTGTTGCCGTTGCAGGGAAGCCAAGCCTTTTCCAGGGATGGTCAGGAGAGGATTCCCTCAAGCAAGGGCAGTGAAGGGTTTGTTCTCAGTCTGCAACAAGGCAAATACTGGTGACTCAAGGCAAACAAAAAGCTTTCTGCCATGGCCGTGCAGTGCAGTGGAGGTGGGAAGGGCTGAGAGCATGGATATTCTGCAGGAATCAGGAGACAAGAACCAGAAAGGTCCCCGAGATGAGTGGGGTGCTTGGGGGGGGAATGCAAATGGTCTTTTCCAAAAACAAGAATAAAAAGACCAAAAAGGAGAGAATCCAGGCAGTTTGCAGCTGTTGCTGCTTAAGGCCATTGGTTTCCAGAGGGGTAGCTGGGCACTGTGGGATACTCTGGCAGGCTGTTCCCAGAAAAATTGCTGTACTGGGCCTCCCTGCTGGGAGGGTTCCTCCATGCACCGCTGTTCCACTCATCTTGAGCCTTCTGGAAGCTTCCACCAGCCCCTCGGTAGATTTTATGTACCTAAGGGATAAAAGGGAGGACAAGAGGAGAGTCAGCACTAGGAGCCCAGAGCTGTGCCCCTGCAGAGCCACTTGGGAACAAGATCATGGATTTGTTCCTCTCTCTGTGAAGAGCTGGATTTCCGAGGAACAAAGCACAAAAAATGCAGTAATACAGCGAACAGAGGTGCAGATAGAGAACATCAACCCAATACTTGAACACATTTCAGCTGCATGCCCAAAATTCAGGTGGGGAATCCCACAGCAAGGCAGCCAGCCCAGGCCAGGGGATTGAAACCTCTCCAACACAGAGTCCAACACCACTGCTTCTACAGAGCTTCTTATTTCCCTGTCTGCCAAAGCTTTCCAGAGAGTCCTACTGCAAATCCTTGTTCCTGCAGAGACCTAATTCCCACCCTGCCACCTGGTCCTCACTGAAGATGCTTCACCACTGACCATCCCAAAATGCAACAAATCATGGAATCACAGAATTGCTGAGGCTGGAAAAGACCTCCAAGACCACCAAGTCCAACCATCAGCCCAGCTCCACCATCATGTTCATGACTAACCCATTTCCCCAGAGGCTATGTCCACACATTTCTTGAATACTCCCAGGGATGATGATTCCACCACTACCCTGGGCAGCCTGTTCCAACACTTTACCATCTTTTCTGTGAAAATAAATGTTCCCTAATATCTAAACCAAACCTCCCCACTTCACACAGCCTCAAGTTGCTCCATATGAAGCTTGATTTGCATGACATAAAGCAACATCACCACATGACACTGTGACAATTTCCAGCCTGAGCTGTCTTGTGTTGTCTAGATTTGTCCTCCAGAAACTGAGAGATATCAACGGACTGCACTGTGCAACCTTTCAAAGCAGTGATGGCTTGTGGTGACTGCTGAGCTGCCTCTTCATATTATTGTGATACACAGCAGGGATTTTCCAAGGCAGAGAGAGATCTGAAGGATCCCAGAATGGTTTGGGCTGGAAGGG
This sequence comes from Cinclus cinclus, assembly GCF_963662255.1. Classification (NCBI taxonomy): domain Eukaryota; kingdom Metazoa; phylum Chordata; class Aves; order Passeriformes; family Cinclidae; genus Cinclus; species Cinclus cinclus. The sequence goes on along the minus strand of NC_085073.1, from coordinate 2,299,997 downwards.
ACCTTAAAACTCATCTCATTCTGTCCCTGCTATGGGCAGGGACAAATTCCACTGGAAGAACCTACCCTTACAATGCAGATGAGCATTGCGACCGCTGACATTGTGAACATGATGGCAGGGAACAGCATGAACACAGCAGCTGCCACGCTGGTGCTGAAGAAGGTGATGGCTGCCAACCATCCACTAGAAGAAACAGAGACACAATATCATTAGAATCTGCTTTTCAAAGTATCCTTGTTATCAGAAAAACTGTTTATTCACTTATAAGGCCCTGTCAGAGGTTGCCCAGAGCAGCTGTGGCTGCCCCTGGATCCCTGGAAGTGTCCAAGGTCAGGCTGGACATTGGGGCTTGGAGCAGCCTGGGACAGTGGAAGGTGTCCTGCCCATGGCAGGGGATGGAATGGGATGGGTTTTAAGGTCCCTTTTAACCCAAACCATTCTCTGTATCTGTGATTCATAACCTAGAAATTAAAAGGCAGCTTTTAAGCTCTTGAAAATGAAATGAACAATGAAGATAACTGACAGAATTCAATGCTGGTTTTTCCCCAAGATCTCAACTCTCACTTGCCAGCATCTCTCACTAATCCAGTCTGAGAGCTTTATGGGACAGCCAGCTGCATGGAGTCTGAGAAGAAAAGACAAATTCCCAAGGTGCTTTTGGTTGTGCATCTAGAGACCAGAGCTGGGATCAGGGAACACCATGGTCCTGTGACTTACACTCCATTTCCATTCCCTTACTGGCAAAAACCAGGTGAGGCATCAGCAATTCTGAAACCAGAGTGTTAAATGGAGTGCTAAGACTTTCTATTACTTGTAGTTTCATCAGGAATTGCTCTCAAGTCTCTACAGACAGGAAGTTAAAATGCCAAACAATTATAATACAGCCAGGGACAGACACTAACAAGCTCCCATTTATTTTAGGAGAACTCTCACAGTACTTCTCATAGGCAAGCAATGAGTCACCACACTCAGCTCACCGTGTGCTGCCAACACTGAGGGCAATGCTGAGCCTGACACAGGCTGCCTAAGTGGCAGAAGAAATGAACACTGAGGGAAGAGGCTACAAAGAGCAACCAGGTGAAGATCACAGAAGGTTTGGGTTGGAAGGGACCTTCAAGTTCAGCCAGACCTTGGGCAGGGACACCTTCCACTAGACCAGGTTGCTCCAAGCCCCATCCAACCTGGCCTTGATTTCTGCCCAACACAGCAGTGAGACCCAAATGATGCACCCCAAGAGCAGATACAGCTCTGCCACTGGGGAAATCGGAAAGCTTCTTTCTCTCCACCTTGTACAGGCTCCCATCAGCCTCTCCAAGTCCATGGAAGTAGCCACAGCCCTGAGCTCCTGGGCCTGCTGGAACATTCCCACTTACCACACTCCCCATCCAGAGAAGCCGATCGTCTGCAGAACCGTGAGGAGGAACTGTGCCCCAAAGATGAAGAAAAAGGCCATGAAATTAAAGGAACTGTCTGACCTGTGGAGGAAGAGAGGAGATCAGGGGGGCACTGGCACCTTGTGCTGCTCCACACCCATGTCTGACCCCACCATCACGTTCAAACCCTCCACAGTGGTGACTCCAGAGGGTTCCCTCCATTGCTGTGTGCTGGGAGGCTTCTCCCCTTCCCTGGCAGTGAAGGCACGCAGCTCCATGACTCAGCAGCACAGATTGTCTCCCAGTAACCTGGCTCTTGCAGTTGCTCTCCCCAAGGAATTACATGTATAATGACACACAAGGAGAGGCTGAGGGACATGAGTCTCCTACACAGAGAGTCTGAATCATTCTCTGACCAAACGTCAGCCCAGCCTGACACCTGCCCAGCTCCTGCCAAGGAGGCACGCAGGGGGACTGATGCTGGCAGGCAGAGCTTGTCCATACACTAAAAATGATCACTGAGCACAAGAATTCCAGCTGGGAATGTCTCAGTGTCTGCCTGTCATCATGTTCCCACACCCACGGCAAATCATCCAGCACTGGGACATCATAAAAGGGAAAACAGCCATGAGAGAGGTGGGTGGTACCCTGAAAGCAGAGGCACACTTCCCATCTCTGCAGGTTCCCCATGCTCAGGATGTACAGATGAGGTCCTTGAGTTTATGCAGGTACAGTAATTAGCATGAAAATTACCCTAAGCAAGATGCTGACCAGGGACATTCACAGTCTCTGTCATTGGTGCACTGGGGGCCCGGCACTGCCCTGCCCAAGTCTGGGCTTTGCCACAACACATCTTCATCCCATCAAACCAGCCATATCAGGCACATCTGGAGTTCCTCAAACTATCATTATTAATGATACAAATTATTCCCATACTCTAAGGAACTCAAAGGGCCAATGATTTATCTACAGATTGACAAAAAAATTTCATGTGCTTGTGAGGCAGTTTGGTGCAAAGAGAAGTTTAGAAAAGAGCTCCAATCACTACCAGCTCCTGCTTAAACCCTGAAAGTATTTAAATGCTTATTATTTTAATTGTTTTTATTATGCTAATGGTTGTTAGTTTTATAATTCTAGCTTCTGACGCCTTGGGAGGAGATGAGAGAGGTGAGGCATGTGGAGAAGCCTCCAGTCAGACCCACGCTCCTCAGAGCTTCCCGTGTTGGTCTGAATGTCTGTCACAGATGGTGGCTCTGGAAGATTTGTCATCCTTGAATATCCTCACAATCCCACCCTTCAAATACCACCTCAGAGTACAGCAGTGTGAAAGAAATACTTCAGGCAGGGCCTGCTGACTGTGGTGCCTGTCAGAATCCAATTAACAAGGATTAGGCTTGAGGCTGAGCCTTCAAACAGACTCTTCCAACTCCAACCTGAAGGGGCTGGAGGAGTCTTCATTTGAAAGGATCTGCAGGAATTAGTGGGGACACAGAGAAAAGGTGATTTCTCATCCAGCTTTCTGGTGCAGATTTGCTACAGCTTTGCCCTAGCACCAAAGCTCTGCAGCTAATTTAATTTGGGATGCAGCAGGATGACGAAGGTTTTACAGAAGCATCCTTCCAGGACAGGGTGCCAGCACTGAAGGGTGGCCTCCTCCAGGACAGCCCTCCTCCAAGGCTGATTTTGCCTCTGGAATCACCACTTGTGATCCCAACAGCGCTGCCCCTCTGCAGTGATTTCCACATCTCTTCCCAACTGCTGTCCCAGGGGATGATCCCTGGGTTCCCCACTCTGTCCCTGGGGTTGAGTCTTTTTTTAACTGCAAATCTCTGCACAGAGTAACCTCGAGGACCTCTCAGCATTCACTAGCATAAACACATCCAAACAACGTTCAAGGAATAATGAGAAACGGCCCTTGCGGAGCCCGGGGGAGGTCAGCAGGGAGGAGTAATTTTTCCCAGACTTTAGAATGGAAATTCTTCTTTGAACAGAGCTCTAGCACTTGGAGGCCCTGGGGCTTCTGGGCTCCGGATGGGGACAAACTCCAGCCCCAGAGGGCAAGAGTTCAGAGCTGGGATTTTTCATGTCACTTGGAACTTTGAGACAAATCCAACCCTCCTCTTTCCAGTAGAAATGACCCTCCCCTGTACTCCACAATGCCACTGGCAGTGTTGTGGACACACAAAGCATCAGTTCACAAGCGCATTTAAACAATTAATTTATCGTGTGCTAGACAGGATCCACCCACCACCTCCCATTTCCATCAGCTGCTTTTGCTGTTATCCAAACCAGCTCATCACAGAGTCCAGTGAATAATCAAAATCCAGAGTATCCTACCAGGAGGAGCTTCACCTTCAGAGGGCAAACCTCTGCCTGGTGAGTGGAGTGTGGTGGTGGCACTGGGCAGGCCCCTCCTTTCCCTGTATCAGGCTGGGAACTGCTCAGGACCCTCCTAGCTCTGCCAGGCTTTACAAATTAATGTTTGAGTGATGCCTCGTGGTCCGCAGCAAATGCAAATGATTATTAATTAAAGCAAAAATGTAGGATGGCTTTAAATATTTGTGGAGTTTCAGAAGGACTGACTCCAGGGAACTGCTTTTATCTAAAAAGCTAAGCAGACAAGCTCTCAAGTAGCTGAAGACAGAAATCAGAAGAGTTCTCATAAACTAATAATAGACTTCCATCAAAATAAGCCTCAATGAAGCTTTACCAAATTAGTATCTATTTTAATGCTGTACTAACATATCGGTGCTTCTAAGTTTGAGATATTTAACTAAAATATGAATTTAACCCTCTTAGAGGTGGCAAACTGCTTACCTCCAATCGTCCGTGACCCTCAGTCCTGTATCTAGTATTTAAAAGTAGCCACATTCATCTTCATTTTGAAAGTAAACAAGACATTCAGACATCAGGTGCTGCACCTTTATCCCAGCCAGAGAGATCTCCCCCAGCAGCACCCCCATAACAACCAGGGAAACTTCCAGAGGAAACTGGGCCAGAGGCACCTCCTGGGCTTGTACTCACCGAAAGGCTTTGTAGGCAGGTCGGAACCAGCAGACGTAGCCACAGGGGCTGAAGAGGATCAGCCAGAGGAGGGCCAGAACAAAGTTGACCCCGTAGCCTCCCCCGATCCACCAGGCCAGGCAGGCAATGAGGTTCACGGCCAGCGTGATGCAGTAAACTGGGGAGAGGGCAGAGGAGGGAATGTGGGATGGGGAAATTTTAGGATTTTGTGAGAAAAGGAAACAAAAGATAATGGCTGGAGCTGTGTCAGGGCTTGGGCTGGAGCTCAGGGAAAGGTTCTTCTTTCCCCCGAGGGTGCTGGGCACTGCCCAGGCTCCCCAGGGAATGGTCCTGGCCCCAAGGCTGCCAGAGCTCCAGGAGCGTTTGGACACTGCTCTCAGGGATGCTCAGGGTGGGATTGTTGGGGTGTCTGGGCAGGGACAGGGGCTGCACTGATGAACCTTGTGGGTCCCTGCTAACTCAGGATATTCCAGGACTCTATGAAACCCCCAGGGTTACAATGGGAAGAGTCCCTGGGGCAGCAGTGCAGCTGTTCTGAACAAGTTGCAGGTTCCTGTGTGACCTGGAGCTGAGAGCACAAAACATCCATCTCCAGAGGGATCCTGCAGCACAGAGATGAGGGAACTCTTTTACGACCTGTCAAAGCATGGAGAGCTTAGGTAGCAACTGATGTGACCAATACAAGACTCAGGCCAGTGCAATTATGAATTATGAGCAAGGTCTAATTTCCATTTAAAGCAAAATCCCTTTGTGAGAGGACAGGGGGTGACCCTAGCCCTGCTCCCACCTCTGAATGACTCTATGCTTGCTGTGGCTGCCTCAGGAGCTATCTCTGAGCCAGCTCAGTGCCTTGCAGGCTTTTTCTCTGCTTCCCTGGGCCTCTGAGGAAGCCTGGATATCAGCTTGGGGGCTTGGCAGTGCTGCCTTGAGCAAAGGGATAAACAAACTCCAATCAGGCTGAGAACATGGGACCACGGGATAGCTTAGAGGCCTTTTCACATCCCTGTTCCTGTCACTTGGATAAAAAGGAACAGTTGACAAAGGCCCCCAGAGCACACCAGTGCTGCACTAAGTAGTAGTTTATAAAGCGATGCTGCTCCCCCATTTTCCTGGAGCTCACATCCCTGGAAAGGGGGTTCAGCCCCAAGCCAGAGGCTCCCTGCAGCTGTCTCTGCATCCCCCCAGGCTCTGCCAGGCCCAAGGAGGCCAATTTACAAGCTCCTATTTTGGAAAACTTGTGGTGACTCTTAAAATCCTTTGTGGTCAACAAGCACAGAGAAAGGAGAAAGTGCAAGGTCTAAACACCAAAAGACCCTCCAGCACAGCCTGGTGATGAGTTTGTGGTAATACTCTGAACCTTGGCCTCAGTTATTCAGGCAAAATTAAACCCCTGAATTTCTCTTCACCTGTGCCAAGGGAAAGTGTCTTGCCCATTCCCCACTTCACTCCCTGCCATGGCTCTGCAGCTCATCTGCACATCACTGCCTTGGTTTTTCTGACTGTTCCCTCTCCTCCTGGCACTGACCCACCTGCTTTCACACAGCCTGAGGGTACTAAACAACTGCAAGGTTTTATGGTCACAAAATAATACTGACAACACAGGAGAATGAAACCTATACCCAGCTGCTACTCCTGCCTTACACATGGCCTGAGAGTAAAATAAAACATTCTTTTACTTCAAAGAAAATGTCTTCTGAGTAGCGAATGAAGCTTTGTACACAATGTTTGGATGTGTCTTAATGTTAAAGGGAAGAATATTAGTAATTTTAATTAATTAATTCTAGGTATTTAAACAAAGAGTTTGTAGATTCCCCATCCCTGGAAGTGTCCAAGGCCAGGCTGGACACTGGGGCTTGGAACAGGCTGTGATGGTGGAAGGTGTCCCTGCCCATGGCAGGGGGTGGCACTAGATGGGCTTTAACATCCTTCCAACTCAAACTATTCTGGGATTCCATGAATCTGTGATATCTCATTTACACACCAATTAGCTCTACTTCTCCAAATATTAATTTTCAGAAGCTATTTATTCTCCACAATTTACTTATTTTACAGTGCCCAACAAAACAACACCAAGCCAAGGACATCTACAAAGTGTTAAGGAACTTTTGACTCTCCCTGTGCTGCAGGTCGGAGTTTGTTCTCCAGCAGTGGGAGCTCTGGTACAACCTTCCCCACATCTCCCTCCACCTCAATCCAGCACTCACATCCAATTAAAGTAATGAGCAATCACCCTTCCAGCAATGACTTGTGTGTTTCTACTTTTCAAAACTGGACTTTTCTTCTTTACCTTCTTCCCTTCTCACTCCAACCCATGCCAAAAAAATCAGGGAGACCCCCAAAGGAAGTGTGCTGCAGGTGGAAATGTGAAACTCCTGAGTGCAGGAGATGGAAATGTGAAACTCCTGGTGCAGATGGCAGTTCTCCTAGCCATGCCCAAATCCCTGGCTCTCCTCCAGCCTGCCATTAACTCAACTGAGGGACTCTTTGTTTTGGGAGAGGGGAGGACAAAGGCAGCTTTACAGCTTCGACATCGCACCAGTGAGTCTGGAGGGACAGGCAGCTTCTTCAGGCAAGAAAATTACAGAGCTCATTGCAGCAGCTCCACATAACTAAAGAACAATGGAGCCATGGATTATGCCATTATTTATGCACACAAATCTCTCTCCTACACACATCCCGTGCATCTGGAATAAAAGCCATGCCATCAAATGCAGAGCTGGCAGAAAACAAGCTTTCCTTCAGTGAGAAGAGTAAAGAGGATGACAAGCATTTGGGGAAAAAAAGATAAGCAAGGCAAAAAGATTCTTAATCTTCCAAAGCGTTCCCCGTGGTTTCCTAGGCCTGCCACACCGATTTCATTCCTTGGAGAAGAATGGTCAATTTTCTTTTCTGGTTTCTGAATGGCTGAGGCAAACAACAGGAGCCCAGGGCCAAGAGCTCTGTTCACAGAGAGTATCAGCACATCACCAGCTGTGACAGGATCAGCTCCCAACTCCAGCAGAATGTGGAATGTTTGGGGGGCTCTGGATAGCCAAGGAAGAGCCAGCATGCAGCTAGAAGACACTGCTTCCATTGAGAAGGGAAACGTGGGGATAAGAGGGTATTTCAGCCTTCCTAGAGTGAGGCAGGGAGACATGTAGCAGCAAATGGGCCACAATTATTTTGTCCAAAATTATCCTGTTCCTCTCACTTTAGAGGAACTGGGAAATTCCTCGAAGTAACTATTTTTGGGAGTTAAATAGGGTTTACAAAAAGGCTGGAGAGGGGCTTTGGACAAGGAATGGAAGGACAGGACACAGGGAATGGCTTCCCACTGCCAGAGGGCAGGGCTGGATGGGATATTGGGAAGGAATTGTTCCCTGGGAGGGTGGGCAGGCCCTGGCACAGGGTGCCCAGAGCAGCTGTGGCTGCCCCTGGATCCCTGGCAGTGCCCAAGGCCAAGTTGGACACTGGGGCTTGGAGCAACCTGGGACAGTGGAAGGTGTCCCTGCCATGGCAGGGGGTGGGATGAGATGATCCTTCAGGTCCCTTCCCACCCAAACCAGTCTGGGATTCTATGTTCATTTGACATTAATAAAGGTATCAAAGGTGGTCTGCTATTTACTAATAGACTCTTCCACCATTAATACCCTAATTTCTTCATGATCGTTCAATGATTCAAGGCACAGCATCTTAAAATTCAGGCATAAAGTTATATTAGAGTATTCTAAGGAGGTTCATTGCTCCTCATTAAAACTTTAAAGCACATTAGTCATTGAGATCTATAGGGTTTTGCTACACATATACATTTTTCCAGCACAGGTATTTTTATTCAACTTACAGATCCACACATGATAGATTCTCTTCACCAGGAACTGGTAATCGATGGGAATTTCATCAGCAAAATTCTGGTAGAAACATGGTTTCAGAGGGATGAACTTGGGAAGTGGTGGGAAGTTATTCACCTTTTCTGGAACACAGAACACAGATTTCAGCTGGGAGCAGGAATGTGTTGTATCCTCCACACCTTCCAAACAGTTCTGCATGTTCTTCCTCTCCCTGGACCACAAATATTTTGGTTTTCTTCCTCAGCAGTAGACAGGACATTTATCCTATTACACACATAGGGCTGAGAGAGGGGAATAGGAACAAGCTAATAAACATCACATGGATTTAACACCTTTAGACATCAGTGTGAAGCTGTGTGAAAGGTGCTACAAGAGCAAAAAATTTAAAATAAGCTCCTGACTGAGCTTCCTCAGGAAGGGGGAGGTGTCTGCAATATCTGGGGGAAACAGCTGCACAGAGGTGTTCACTTACAACCCTTCAGAAATCCACAGCAAGAGGAAAAAAAGGCTGGGGAGTGTCCAGACAAGCAGATTTACCTTCAGCCACCAGCTTTGGGTAGGCAGGAGCATGTCCTGGCCATGGGTCATGGCTTAGGACCTGCAGTAGCCTGGGACAAGGAGGGGAGCTGAAGGCATTCCCACACTGCAATTCTATACCCATTTATCATCCAGGCCAGGGAAATAAGTCAGATGTTGGGAAGGAATTCCTGGCTGTGAGGGTGGGCAGGCCCTGGCACAGGGTGCCCAGAGCAGCTGTGGCTGCCCCTGGATCCCTGGGAGTGTCCAAGGACAGGCTGGATGGGGCTTGGAGCATCCTGGGATAGTGGAAGGATTTGGAACTGGACCAGCTTTAAGATCCCTTCCAACCCAAAACATTTTGTGATTCCATTATTCTGTGTCAGGGATGATCTTGTTTTGAAAACACACAAGATTTTTAATGGAAAAAAGGGTACACTGAAGATTTTCCTGCAAGATTAAGCCCTAGGAAAAAAAGGAGGGGAAAAAAAAAAGCAAAGAAATAAAGAAAAAGCTTTGCATTCAAGGACAATAAATCAGCAAATGCTGCCAAAAGCTCTATGGTGAAGAAAACCCTACCTTGGGAAGAATTTCTGTTTCAAAATCAAGTAATTAAATGCCTGAATCCTCTGCTGCTGTCAGCTCCCAGATTTGTCTGTGTGTGCCTGGATGTGTGTTCCTACATGTTTGGGAATGTTTGCTCTTGCCTTCCAGAGCTGATTAAAGTTTGATTCCAGGGCATTGTGACTAATTGTCTCTAGCCTCCTTCAGCCCCAGTAAACAGAATTAAAAACAACCAGAGGAAGAGATGAAGAATGTCCTGGGAAAACCTCCAAATGGCTCAGGAGACAAGAGGAAATGTCTGAACAAGAGCTGTCAGCACAAGAGTTCCCCTTCTCTTCCCATTATCTCCGGCTGAGGAGACATTTTGCAGGAGCAGCTCCTCAGCTCTGTTTGAAGGTTGGCAGGGAAGAGCCTAGAGCTGCAGCCAGGCTTTAGGAAGGAAAAAGGCTTTCCCTCATGCATATTTTCACACAGAAAATATGGTGAGAACGCCCACTGGGAATACATCAGAAGTAGCTATGGAATAATGTCTGAAGTCACCAGCCAAATTTGACTTCTCCTGATAAAAACAAACATCAAGTCTTCTGTCCCTCCTCACCCATGTACCTTAAACTAATTTTACATTAATTTAGATGCCCCTCCAAACTGGTTTGAGTTACTGGTTAACACCACTGACTCCATCCCACGGAGAGCTGAGGGCCCACGGATGCTTTCAAAGTCCACAGGAATTTGGACTCCTCTGCATTAATTTTTTGTTTGCTGTAAACACCTAATGGGATTTCTCCTGCAGTGTGTCCCTGCAGCCTAGAAAGGGATTTAACAATGCTGGATCAAGGGAAAGGGAGGGGAGACAGCTTTTAAAGCTGAAAGGACAGGTCTCTAGGGAAGCCAGTAAGACCAAGATTAATCAAACACAGTAAAAGCAGATTCTCTAACAATTTTTTCTTTTCTGAGGGATGAGCAGACTTTTGTTCTGTCCCTGTCTTCAACAGCTGAAGCTGCAGATTGTTCCTTTGGTTCTGCCCTCTCCCATTTTCTGTCATGGACAGCAGAACTGCTGCCAGCTCCCAGTGCAGAGTTCCCACGTGGTGGGGCCAAAACCAAGAAGCCACTGCAGTTGGTAATTTTTCAAGCTCATAAAATGGTCCAAACACCCCCACGATTGCTTGCTAGGTATACAAAGCTGGAGATTACACCTCTTCCTTGCTGCTGCCTACCTCCTCCCACTCAGAGACCCTGCAGTTCCCAGCTGTTCTGGGTTACTTCGGAGATCAGACAAAATAAATTACATGAAAATATCCCCTTTCATGTCAGACTGCAGAGCTTGGAGTGCTACAGTTCTCCCACCAAGGCTGGGATCAACACGTCAGATCAGCAAATGCACCCCATGCTTTCAAAAACCAAACTGCATCATTCATGAGCAGCAGCTGGAAGCAAATTCCAGACTTCCCCTTATTTTAAAAAAAGTTGGAATTTTGTTACTAATTTCACTGCAAATAAAATTCAGATGGATTAATGTCAAGAGCACGGCTAGGAACACTGTGGGAAGCCTCTGGAAAGAAGGAATTATTCTCATGTACTTTTTTTCTGAATAAATTCCACCCTCATAAAACTTTAAAGCAAGTCACACCTGAACCATTATCACTTGAGCCAAAACCTCAAGTGACAGATCAGGACACAGCAGGAAAATGAATGTGACCAAGGCAAGAGAAGTAGCTGAAGAGCTTTAGGGATCACCAAGGCCTCAGGAAGGGACACAGGTCACATTCCTGACAAGTTACAGCCACCACAGCATCATGAATAACACTCTCTGAAACCACTCTCCCTCCTTTCCCTATTTGAGGTGCTCTTACCTGCCATTTCTAATACTTGTGTTCCGTGGTGAGGTTTCAGACACAGCAACAGATCTGTTGGAGAAAGAAAATCAGGTCAGCACATGTCACTAACCAGCACCCAGAGAACCTCCTGGAAATGGGAATGTTCCCAGTGTGCGACAAACAAAAGTCTGGGGTTCCCAATACAAACTACTCATGTCAAAAGGAGTACCCAAAGGAGGAAGGCTGAAGGTTCCCAGAAAGGGAATCCTGATTTCTCATTGTGCAGAGGAAGCTCTGGCAGCACCTCATTCAGCCACTTGGAAGGTTTGTATTATCCAGCAGCAAACAAATGTGCCCCTAGCACTCCTTGGCAAAGGCTGAGGATGCTCAGGGAGCCCCTACCAGAACACCTGCAGCTCCCAGGGGCAGCCACACAGGTCAGGGTGGCTCATACAGTATAGCTCATATATTGGAAGAGAAAGGTGTAGAGCTCACCAAACTTAATGCCTCATTTAGGTGTTGAGATGATTTATTGGCTCCTGGCTCTCTCTGGTGCCTCCCAACTCCTGGAACATACAGATAATCCCTGTTAGCTGGGCACTAAACTTCTGATTAACCAAAAAAAAAAAAAAAACAAAAAAAAATCAGCTGGAACCAAACCGAACACCCCTTGTTATTTTAGAAATTCTGCACAAATGCAGATTCATTCTTCCTGTTACCACCACTGAGCGTGGCTGTAACTCTGGCAGAAGCAAACCCTGGGAAGTTTACCCAGCATCAGCTGTGTTGCTGATTTTGGCAGAGCTGATCCCACAGATCACACAGAGAGGTCTTTGCTGAATTGTGATTCCACCCCTTCTTCCTTAAGGACAAAAACACCATGTGTCCCTACCTGCAAATCCCAGAACAAAAACAGAACACACAAACCAACCCTGCAAACCAGCACTATGGAGTATGACAGAAATTAAGGCAGTCTAGACTAAAACCTGCCCCTAAAAACAATTGACAGCAGCAGCTGTAGCAGCCTGATCAGAACAGCCACACTGTATCCAAATCCCTCCCGGGGGTTCCCCCTTTGCTGCACCTCCCTGTGCCCCAGGTAAGGTCTGGAAGCTGTAGAGTTTTGCACTGCCATAGCTGTTTTGTTGGGTTGCCTTTGCTTTTCTTTTCATTTGAGCTACTCTAACCCAGGCCGTGGAGACAACAGCACCCAGAGATGTACCAGCAGCCTGTTCTCCCTCTGCAGAGATGTACAAGTTTAAATATGTCTGCACAGAGGAGAACTTATTCTTTTCCTGGACCAGTCTCTGGGAAGCCCCAGAGGGCAGGCAGCAGGCTCTGTCCCTTGGGAGCTGCTCAGGGATCCATCCCTGCCACAGCTGAGGCCTCAGGGCTGTCCCTCAACACCAGCACTGCCCAGTGCCTGACAGCATTCTGGAACTGATGGTTTGGAAACGGGAGCCTTTTGCTTTGCATTTTTCAAACATGTGAATAGAAAACAAAGGATGAAGACAGTTAAAAAAACTTCATCCCACCCTTCTGCAGCTGCTCTAGGTTAAGATCTGTGAATTTCAGGCAGAAAACAAGTGGCCCATGAACACCAGCTACACTAAAGCACTAAGAGAGAGGGATCATTTACTGAAGAATGAGCCTGCAAAAAAATAAAGGGCCTTCTTCAGAAGAGGATTATTTAGCTACTGCACTCCAGTGTTGGTGTCCAACAGCTGCACAGAGGTGTCTGTCCACTGGAAAAGGGATCAGAAGGAAAGTCTGAGGGGGACATTCCTGGCTTGACAGAGCCAGACAATGGGTTTCCTGCAATGGCCAAACAATGGTTTTCCTGTGCCTTTCTCTCAAGGAGACCTGTGCTGCTGTGGAGAGGCTTTAACTCAAATAAATAAATGAAATCCCCAGACAAAGCAGCATTCTGGTGATGCACCCCATTCCACAGAAAGATGTGGTCTGGATCCACAGAGCAGCATCAAGAACACTTCTTTCAGCAAGGATAAGCACACATAGCCGTGTTTTACACTGGGTAATCACCTCCTGAGAGGGGCTGACCTTCCCAGCTGTTGGTAAAAGAATAGGGAGCTTCTTCCCAAGAATTTCTTCCCATATCCAATCTAACCCTGCCCTCCATCCGTTTGAAGCGATTCCCCCTTGCCCCATCACTACACCCTCTTATAAACAGTCCCTCTCCAATATGTAAATCAGATCTCTATTCACCTGGATATTTTCAGTTTAATTGGGAATAGGTGAAACCAAACACCCTACACCTACTGCAGAGATTTTCTTCATTAATAACCCACTGCTTCTGGAAGGAGGAAAATCCCACGCATGCTAAGGAAACTCCGGTGTGAAGTGAACTTCCTTTTTCCACTGTGTTCATCCATGGTCAATGAATAACTCCGAAGTTCACAGTCCAATGCACATGACTCAGGAGTCCACTGGAGACAGTCAGAGCTTTTCTTCACCAGGATCTTGCAGACAAAATGTCCTGTGTCATTTCCAGGGACACCACTTCCCTCTCAAACCAAGACACGAACACAAGCAGTGCTGTTTTTCCAGGCAGACAACACCACGATTCCTTTGAATGTGACTGCAGTGCAAAACACTGCACCGTCTCAGATTAGGGAAACTTTTGTGAAGGAATACCTGTGGGAATCTGCTTTGAGGCACATTTTGAGTATCACAGGATCCCAGAATATCCTGAGCTGGAAGGGACCAACCAGGACAATCAGTCCAACTCCTGGCATTAACCAGGAGACCCCAACAATCCCACCCTGAGCATCCCTGAGAGCGGTGTCCAAACGCTCCTGGAGCTCTGGCAGCCTTGGGGCCGGGACCATTCCCTGGGGAGCCTGGGCAGTGCCCAGCACCCTCGGGGGAAAGAAGAACCTTTCCCTGAGCTCCAGCCCAAGCCCTGACACAGCTCCAGCCCTTGCTGGGCTCCTGTCCCTGTCCCAGAGCAGAGCTCAGCCCCTGCCCCTCTGCCTCCCCTCGGGAGGAGCTGCAGCCCCCGAGGAGTCTCCCCTCAGTCTCCTCTGCTCCAGCTGAACGAGCCAAGTGCCCTCAGCTGCTCCTCAGACCCTTCCCCAGCTCCGTGTCCCTCCTTTGGACACTCTCCAGCAGCTTTGGCTCCTTCTGATCTTGTGGTGCCCAAGGTGCCCCCAGCACTGGAGGTGAGGCTGCCCCAGTGCAGAGCAGAGTGGGACAATCCCTCCCTGGCCCTGGTGCCCCCCAGAACACGGTGGCCCTTAGGGCTGCCAGCGGTGACTCAGATCCAACTTGCCACTGACCAGGACCCCCAGGTCCCTTCCCACGGTGCTGCTCTCCAGCCTCTCATTCCCAGCTTGTCCCTGCATCCAGGGCTGCCCCATCCCAGGGCAGCATCTGACACTTGCCCTTGTAACATGGTTGGGGGCTGCTCAGCCCCAGTGTTTGTCAGGGACTGTGGGGCCTCTCTGCCTGCCAAGGGGTCAGCACCTCCTCCCAATTTTGTACCATCAGCAAACTTACTGAGTATCCCTTCCATTCCTGCTACCTCAAACCCTACTCCTAAGTCCCCTGCTTTATTCTGCCCTTATTAAATAGTTTTAAAAGTTTGTTATTTCTCCCGACTGTTTTTTCCACTACCACAGAAAGGTGGCAGAGAACAAGCAAAGGCCAGGCCAAAAGAGGAGCAGTGAAAGGGAGGTAGGAGAGCTGAATTAATTCTTGCTTTGCCATTAACCCACCAAGTGGCCTGGAACATGTCCCCAGGACCAGATTCACTGGACACGGGCTTTTCTTGTGCCCTACAGATGTCCCAGCCAATCTCAGAAGAACCCACTATCCCAAGTTTTCCATCCAACAAATCCCCCAGTTTTTGAGTCCTTGCTTTAGGATATTTTCTGTACGGCCCTTATAATTTCATTCTGTTTTGATGACTCTGCTCCCAGAGAATGAGCGACAGGACAAGAGGAAATGGCTTCAAGTTGTGCCAGGGGAGGTTCAGGTTGGACATCAGAAGGAATTTCTCCATGGAAAGGAGAAATTTCTCCAGGAATCAGAAGGGGCTGCCCAGGGAGGTTTGGAGTCCCCATCCCTGAAGGTGTCCAAGGAAGGCCTGGATGTGGCACTTGGTGCTCTGGGCTGGGGACAAGGTGAGAATTGACCACAGGATGGACTCGATGACCTTGGGGGTCTTTTTCAACTTGAAGGACTCTGTGACTCTGCAATGCAGCGAGGCCAAGAGCTTCCACAGAGTCCTGTACTCCAGGGTTTCATCCAGAACATTTTGCCAAGAGCAAACAGAGGAGCAGGATCCCAGCACAGAGCAGAACTGTCCACACTCCCTCATCAACAGGGATTTAACAATGGGAACACAAGGAATGAGAAACCTGGGCACAACACACATCTCCTGACAGTGGTTCAAGCTGAGCCTCTGGGGAGGTCCATCAGACTACCAGGCTTTCAGAACCCATCCTGAGCTACCAGACCCCAGACCTTTCAGAAAACCCTAAAAGGAACAAGACCCCCACAGGGATCCAGGAGGTCTGATTTGAAGTCACCAGCTCGGCAGGGAACCAGTGCAGCCTCTGGTGCTCCTGACACAAGCAAACGCCTTTCTCATGATCTCTCCAGTTGAATTTAAAGACAAAGTGGTGAATCTGCACTGGTTTCAAGACAAAATGCTGGGTTTGAGCCTCTTCCAGATGCCCAGCTCCTACCAGGAACTTCCCAGAGTGCCCAAGACAGCAGCAGCCACTCCAAAACAAGCAGCTCAGCATTATATACCCACAACTGACACAGACTGGCTTTGGTGGCGTTTCCTCTTCCTGACACACCACCAGCCCTCACAGGGTGGGACACTGTCCCTGCAATGACACAACCAGCCAAAAAATAACTCCAAAAGCCTCCCAGCACACAACCAGGGAGAATGGGGAAACTGTATGGCAGCAGTGCCTGGAGAGCAAGGAACAGTGAAGTTACAAGGGTTTCCCCTTCCCATGTCATTCCAAGATCAGCTCAAAATTCGAGGAGCTTCGTGGGGATTTCTGGTTATACAGGGGCTTCTGCTGCCCCATCTGCCCCCATCCTGGAGCTGGGGAGACAGCAGAATTGGAGGCAATTCCCCTCAGAGCTCCCCCAACCTGTTTACATAGCCCTATACCTGCTGCTTCAGCAGGTGAGCAGGAGCTTTAATTTGCCTATGCAAAACCCACAGCAGACAAATACTGATTTTGGTACAACCACATCCAGAGGTGAAGCGTGGCTGCTCAGGAACAGAAACTCAGATGGCTCAAGAAGACAGAAAGCAGAAGACAGCAACAGCCATGCTTCGGATACAAGCCTGTTTCACCCCTTGTCACCTACTCAGACTGGCCTCACACAGAATTGGACTGCACGCAACAGGAAAAACATTAATTAGCCCACAATAACACTAAAATGCAGATAAATCAATCCACCAATTGCTTCATTTCTAACCTACTGCTCTCTTCATCACAGGTTCCACGAAAGAGTTTCTTGAGAGAGTTACAAAACGCTGAGACCAGAAATTAGAAGAGGAAATTAGAAGGGGAAATAAAACTACAACATCCAGGTGCTGTCTATCGAGGGCAATACAAACATCTGCGGTACCCGAACAATATAAATCACAAAGGTTCACCATCAAAACCCCCGGAGAACCCCTGTCAGGAACCTCCCCGGTGGGAGCAGGGCCGCCAGGCTGTGTCACCCTGTCCCTCCTGTGTCCCCCGCGAGCGCTGCCAGCCGTGTCCCCAGGGACAAGCCGGGAAGGAGCCGCGGGAGGCGATTCCCCAGAGCCCCTCGGGAGCGGGGGAAGCGCTAGCCCTCAGGGCTGGGGGCACACGGGACACGGCCCGGCCCGGCTCCTCCCGCCCGCTGCCCCCGATAGCGGCTCCCACCGGGGCTGTCCCCGATTCCTCCCCATACACGGCCCGTCCCGCCAGACCTGTCCCCGATTCCTCCCCAAGCCCAGCCCCTCCCCCATCGCCCCCTCCTCTGTCGGCCCCGGAGCTGCCCCGCTGCCCCTCCCCGGGCATCCCCCGTTACACCTCCGGGCTGAGGGCGTGTCACCGCCCCCACGAGCCCCCGAGATCACCCGCGACCCCTCCCGGCTCCCCCGTCCCTCCTCCGTGGCCCCCTGCTTCCCCTTCATCCCCCAGACTCCCAGTTCCCTCCCTCCCCCGGTACCCTCCCGATTCTCGGCTCCCCCTCACCGCCACCAGCTCCCTCTACCCGCGCTCGCCCTCCCCGACTCCCGTCTCCTCCATCCCTCCGCCCATTCCGCCCCCGGCCCGCCCGGTACCCCCGGCCCGATTCCCCCCGCGCCCACCTCAGCGAGCGCCCGGTCCCGCTCCCCCCGGGCCGCCGCGGGGCGCGCTGGGAAATAGAGTCCCGACAACAGCCGCCGCCGCTGCGCGTCCCGGGCTGTGGACTACAACTCCCAGAAGGCCTCGCGGCACACACCCCCGCCGCTGTCATGTGAGAGGCAGGGCGGGGGGAGGGGCGGTGACGCGAACGGCAGCCGGGAGGGACAGAATTGTCCAAAGTACCGCGACCGACCCCAGCAGGGGCTGTGCCGGGGGAGAACGGGGAGATGGTCCAGGGGCTGGGACATCGCTGGGAGAGCTGGGGGTGCTCACCTGGAGAAGAGAAGGCTCCAGGGAGAGCTGAGAGCCCCTTGCAGGGCCTGAAGGGGCTCCAGGAGAGCTGGAGAGGGACTGGGGGCAAGGGAGGGAGGGACAGGACACAGGGAATGGCTTCCACTGCCAGAGGGCAGGGCTGGATGGGATATTGGGAAGGAATTGTTCCCTGGGAGGGTGGGCAGGCCCTGGCACAGAATTCCCAGAGCAGCTGTGGCTGCCCCTGGATCCCTGGTAGTGTCCAAGGCCAGGTTGGATGGGGCTTGGAGCAGCCTGGGACAGTGGAAGGTGACCCTGCCATGACAGGGGTGGCACTGGATGGTCCTTAAAGTCCCTTCCAACCCAAACCATTCTGGGACTCTGGCACAGCTCGGTCCCGAGAGCATAGAAGAAATTAAATTTTTCCAGTTAAAGACTTTGAAGGATTCATTTTCAGTCTCACTCTTCACTAAAATTTACAATCACTATTTCCAATATTATTAGTTGTTTGGGGCTTTTTTTTTTTTTTGTGGTTTGTTTTACTTTGTAAAACAGACTTTATTTTTCTTCCTGTAAATTTTATGCAATATACATCTATGCACCCACAGAAAACACCTCAGTAAAAAGGTTGTCATCCATATATTACGTTACCTTTTTGTTTAATGTTATGAAGAATTCTGGCAACAGTTTTGTCCTTAAATTATTTCTTCTTCCCCTGCCTTCCCTTCCTAAACTGACTGGTCTAAAAGAGGAAAAATTACTTTGTTTATTTTTCTTTCTTGTCCTTTCCAGCCTGAACATTTTCGTTTGGTTCTAGAGCTTTTTAAAGTCCTCATTTTTGCCACATTAGACTCCTTAATATAGGTAGGCATCCCTCTCCAAGGTCTCAGCTCTGCAAATCCTGTTAATTCGGGTGTATAAAACCCCAACCCGACTTTAAAAGTAATTTCCAAGCGCTGGGGCCGTGGTTTCTGCCAGTCCCAGCTCCAGGGAGTGTGTCAGGCTTACCCCTCTTAGCTGAGCAAATGTTGAGACCTCTCTCTGAAAACTCACCCTAAAATTTCCCCAAACCCCACCAAGCTTCCCTGGAACGCAGCGCCTGGGGCTCGGTGGCTGCTCGGGCTGGGCTGCCCCGTTTTGCCGGGGATTGTCCCCAAAACGGGGACGGGGACGGGCAGTGCCGCTGGCTCCGGGATTTTCCAGCTGCGCGGGAGTTTTTGGGAAGGAAGGGTCAGGTCTCCTGTTCCCATCCATCCGGATCATCGACGTGCAGGGAAGATTTTGGGTGTGAACCAGCAGAGGTCACTCGGCCCCAGTGAATTTAGTGTTGCTGGACCAGTAGGAGAGGGAGCATTACTGGGGGACAGCGGGGAGGGGACACTGCCCGGGCCACCCCCGAACTCCTGTCCCCTATCCCATGGGATCCCGTCCCTCCAGAGCCCACCCTGACCGCGTACTTCAGGTCTGAAACCTCCTTGACAATTCTCAGCTCCTCCCTTGGAGCCATCTTTCCCGAACATTTTTTAAATTTTTTTTTGTATCTTTGTTTAAAGAGGATCTCTTCACAAGAAATTTTTAAATGGATTTACCATGCTTTATTATTTTATTTTTCCGAAATACACCAAATAAACATTTTGTTTTGTTTTGTTTTGTTTTGTTTTTTTTGGGGGGGGGGGGGGGGAAGACACACTTTTTTAAAAATGAAAGCCAAAATGTCAGTGTGCAGCAATCCAAGGTGGCACCTTGGCTCTGGTGATCCCACTTCAGACACAGCGTTTCCCTGGACACCCCAGCTCCACTCCCTCCACCCCCAAAGTGGGTGATGGCCTTTCCCTACATCCCCACAAACTGTGCCCTGTTTCAGGTTGTTCCCAGCTCTTGGGAGCAGCCAGGATTTATCCTGCAATATCTGAAGAACCAACGGGCTGAAAGGTGGAGGAGAAGCCGTGTTGTCCCCTGGGAATGACTGGGGGCAGCAACAGGAGCTGGCATGGACTGACCCTGCTGCCCCGAGGACCCCTTTTCATTATTTCCCTCTACTCCACAGCTCCCAGACAGCCCAGCTGTCCTCCCAAGGGACACAGCTCTGGATCTGCACAGGCACCAGGGAATGGACACCCAGGTGAGACTCAGGGGAAGCAGAAGGACATGAGAGTGAGATTTGCACGTTTCACACACAGTGATTCTTTTCTCCTGTCTGCACAAGGAGCAGAGATTAAAAGAATCCTGGAATATTCTGAGTTAGCAGAGACCCACAAGGGTAATCCAGTGCAACTCCTGGCATTAACCAGGAGACCCCAACAATCCCACCCTGAGCATCCCTGAGAGCGGTGTCCAAACGCTCCTGGAGCTCTGGCAGCCTTGGGGCCGGGACCATTCCCTGGGGAGCCTGGGCAGTGCCCAGCACCCTCGGGGAAAAGAAGAACCTTTCCCTGAGCTCCAGCCCAAGCCCTGACACAGCTCCAGCCCTTGCTGGGCTCCTGTCCCTGTCCCAGAGCAGAGATTGGTGCCTGGCATCCAAGTCTGGCATCCTTGTTAAAGCCAGGTCATCCGTGAAGATCCTTGTATAATGCCCTGGTGTACCTGGGGTGTTCTTTCCTTCCTAGGACTGGGAACTGTTTGAAAATTACTTCCGAATTCTCCTCGGTTGTCCCTGATTCCTTCCCACGGATGCATCATCCCCCCCAGACCTGTCTCCAGTCTCCTGCCCCCAAATGTGTCCCCAGTACTGCCAGGTGCAGTCCCTGCCCCTTAGCTCAAGGGGTTAAACAGGATTCCCAGATGAACCTTCCCAGACCTCTGCTCTTCCTTAGAGTGCCCAGGCTGGAGCATACACAGGGGCTGGGAAGTGCTTCCAAGGGCTCCAAAGCAAACACACCCCCACAGGGCACTGCTCCAGCCCCCTCCTGGCTCACTTTGTTGTGCTCTTGGCATGAAGTGAAGCAAGAACACCTCCCAGTGTCTGAAATCTACCCTTTGTCCAAATCCTGCACAGGATAGGTGGGATATTGGGCAGGAATTGTTCCCTGGGAGGGTGGGAAGGCCCTGGCACAGGGTGCCCAGAGAAGCTGTGGCTGCCCCTGGATCCCTGGTAGTGTCCAAGGCCAGGTTGGACACTGGGGCTTGGAGCAGCCTGGGACAGTGGGAGGTGTCCCTGCCCATGGCAGGAGTGGCACTGGGTGGGCTTTAGAGTCCCTTCCAACCCAAACCATTCTGGGATTCTGGTACAGTCCTGAATCCATGGAAGAAATTAAAGATATTTCCATCACTTTGAGGGATTCACTTCCACTCTCAGTCTTTACTAAAATTTAAAATTACTATTTCCAACATTTTAATTTTATTTTTTAACCTTGTGAACAGACTTTATTTTTCTTCCTGTAAATTTTGTGCAATATACATCTATGTACCTATAGAACACACCTCAGTAAAAAGGTTGTCATCCATACATTATATTACTTTTTATTTAATGTTATGAAAAATTCCGACAACAGTTTTTGTCCTTAAATAAACATTTCTCCCTCCCCTGCCCTCCCTTCCTAAGCTGACTGGTCTGAAAGAGGAAATTTTATTTAGTTATTTTCTTTTCTTTAAAAAAATAGAAATTACAATCTTACAAGACAGAACATTCAATGAGAACAGAAGCATTTTCCTAAATCTAAAAAGTAAAACATTTCCATAAAACCTGTTGGTATCTACAGGTAGGTGTGTGTGGAGGGGTGGTAAATGGAAATAAAAGGTTTTCCATTTCTTCCTTTCATTCATAGAGATAAAAAATAACGTAAAACCGACTGAAACTTTATATTTTTTCTCTTTTGCACCAACATTCACAAGAATATATATTATATATATTTTTGATCCATCTTTATACACAGTGTGAGGGTTCTGTGGGTGGAAATGGACACTCAGCTAAACTGCCAGAGCAGACAAACAAACACTAAATTAATCTTGGTCTGGAAAAGAGCCATCGCTGGCAGCTGAGGCTGCCCAGGGCTGTTGGAAAGGAACATCCCATGTTGGGATGGGAACGTCTCCAAGATGCCGAGCACGGAGCACCGGAGCCAGGGGGGCTCAGAGCTCCCAGGCACCCTCCCCACAGGCCACAGGGGAGAGTGAAAATCTCCCTTTTCCGGGCATTTCTGCCCAGGCTTTGTCGTTTGCCCTCTCCCTGTGAACGCGAAGCTCTGGGTGGCCCAGTGGGGGTGAGGGACCTTGGCATAGCCCTGGCGAGCCCAAAGCAGGGGCTGCCATCCCTTGTCATCCCTTTCCATGCGTGGCACCTGTCCCAGGCCAGGAATCACCGAATCGACACCGAATCACTTTATCCCCTCCCAAAAAATCATCGAATCAAGTCGGTTCCTTTAAAGAGAACTGAAAAGTGCAGGTTCCCGCAGTTTGGCAGGTCGAGTTACACGTGTTTAATACTTCCAGTCTTCCCTAGGTTCCCACGGGGGGCTCTTATTGCTCAGAATAATCCAGAATCTCTCCCCACGGGATGGATGCTGTGTGGTGAGCCAGAGAAGCGTGGCCGGCAGCAGGGCCCCGCCTGTTCCCGGGTTAAGGTGCTTTCCTGGGTTCTTTGCCGGATGAAATGAAGTCGGTGGCGTTGACCATTGGTGTGTGTTGGCTGATGAATACTGAGGGCAAAAAGAAGGGTGTGCTTTTTTTTTTCCTGTTTTTCCCCAAACGTTTCCAAACAGCCGCGGGCTGTTCCCTGCGAGCGCGGCAGCCCCTGCGAAGAAGCACAGTCGTGTTCTGGGGGTGCTTTTCCTGGGAAGTGAACGGTGCTGGCGGAAATGATGCTTCCAAAAAAAAAAAGGCACAACCCTCTGGACGTAAAAGGCAGTACTGACTTTGTACTCGCTTCTGTCCAAGCTTTGGAGAGGGCAGGAGAGGAGCTGGGCACATCCCCACGCCGTGGACGCTGCGCTGGACAGCGACTCATTGGCACTGGACGTCGCGTGGGGCCGTGGGACAGCCAGCAGCCTTTTTCTGGAGACCTGGCTCCAGCAGAGAGGGAGCCAAGGCTGGTGGGCTCCTATCTACTCCCAGGAGCAGTTTGGATGTGGTCAGCAAACCCAGGGAGCTCAGGACTGCACGTGGTGGGCGGCAGCTGCCGGGGAGGAACGCGGTCCCACATTTCCCTCTGCCTTCGAGTGGAGCAGAAATCCCATCGGCTTCCTGGGGAGTCTTCCCTCATCAAGGTTGGTCCATGGTCTTCCCTAGGAGGTCTTTTTATAAAAGCAGGAATATCCCTCACATCACTAAGAAAGCTGCTCGTTTAAAGGGTGCAGTTATGGATCCAAAGGTTTTGGCTCAGGCTCGGGGATGATCCGAGCTGCCGCAGGATAGGATTGGGTGCACGAGGAATCAGCACAAAGCAGGAAAGGGGCTTGGGATTTTAGCCCTTTGTCAGCAGAAACTGGGGCTGCCTCAGAGCAGATTTTTCCCTTGTAGTTTTTTGGCATTTGCTGCAGCGGGAGCAGGAACGGGGATGGAAAAATCCATCTGCAGAGCCACAGTCTCTCAAGCATCCCCTGCTGCTGTGGCCTAGAACAGCATCACCCCACAAATCTTACCCTTCATCCCTTTTTGAGTCTCCCAGAAGGAGCAGCAGGTCCCAAATACCACATTCCTTCCAACCACCCTTATTCCTTTCACTTCCCCTTGACTCCAAGAGGCAGTTTCTCCCCCTAAAAAGCTCCTAAATCCTGCTAACTCAAGAACAACCCCCAAAATAACAGTTTTAGGGAGCTCATTGAGGGGAAAGCCTGGGTCCAAGTCAACCTGTAGCAGCAGGCAGCCACATCTGGGCTCCTGTGTGTGGTGTGGAAAGGGAGAACCTGGGAATGGGACCAGCTGTGGGCTGGGTGGAGGAAGGGTCACAAACCTTCTCTGGGTGCTGAACCATGGGGCAGTTTTAATGGGATTGATAAGAGAACTCCACACAACAGCGGCACCCAGAGAGCCACCACTGGTCAGCCACCATGGGGACAGGGACAGCGCAGGAACCCCTCCAGTGGCCTCTGGGGTGGGATGGCCAGGATTTGGACTCTGGCTCACAGCCCTGGAAAAGCTTTTGGGATGCACAAAGGTGGCAGGAGGCAGGTGAACCTGCTGAACCAGCTTCGCAAAGTCGGGTGGTGGCCCAGCTGGATGAGGAGCTGGCTGGAAATTTGGGAAAATGCTGCGGTGGAGGGCATGAAGACCCTGTAAAACTTTTCCCCTGCTGCACTGGGCATCTTTTCCCTCAAACCAGCCTCCTCCACAGGAAAATCCTGTGCTGAATCCCCCACCAGCCACAGCCAGACCTTTCTTGGCCAAGCTCCCAGGGGCCCGCTGCACCCGTGGGAGACGAAATAAAGCAAAGGATCTGTCTTTTCCCTCTCCTCAGCTCCAGCCCCAACCCGACCCAGCCGAGTCAGCATTGCCCCTTCTTTATCCCATGCCTGGTGTCTGGGTTAAAAAAACCCAATAAAATAAAAATAATAATTAAAAAATAAAGAAATAAAAATCGGAGGTGGAGAGTGCAGCCGGGACAGCAGGAAGGGCACTCCCTCCTCCCGTGTCACCGGGAGCAGCCGGTCCCTCACCACTGCCAGGAGCATCTCCTCTCCCGAGCAGAGATTTCACATTCATTTCACTGGTATGGCAAAGTCCATTTGCTTTTTCCTTCAAGGTGCTTTACATTCAAGAGCTATTGCAATCCACAGCGAGGAGATGGGGCCAGGGAGGCACCGCAGCCCCCCGCCCTGGGGTTCTCTTGAGTTTGATTATTTGATTTAAATTAATTGCCCCAAACCTCTGAAGTGCAGTTTGTCTCCAAGTTTTGGGGAACTCGAAGGGGGCCGCTGGCTCCCGGCCTTAGCTCTCCCGGGGGTCGCTGTACTGAAGCTCCGAGTTGAAAACCTCCTTATAGAGAGGGGGGAAGTTCATGGCAGTCTCGGGGTGCAGGAGCCGGAAAAATTCCAGCTTGTCCAAGTGCAGGTTGCAAATGGTCTTCATCAAGGGCAGCTTGGAAACCATCTGCAGGGAGAGAAGGAACTGGTGACCACTGGGATACTGGGTGTCATGCCACTGTTTGCCCTCCCCTGGGTACAAACAGGGGTTTTGGGGACTACTGGGTTCCCAGCTGGTGTCCCTTGCACTGCTGTTCCCCTTTCCCTGGGCACAGCAGGTAGGTTTGAGGATCACTGGCTTTGCCTGGCATTGGAGTACCAGCAAAAACATCAACAACTCCCCACCTTTGGGCAGCCTGGTGGCAACCTGGCCTCACCCCCAAACCCACATCTTTCCATGGGAGAAGGGGCTTCTCCCCACCCCAGCTCTGTCTAGGTCACAGCATTCCCAAATTGGCTAATTCTGCCTAAAGAAATCCCCACTTCCTGATGCACTGCCAGGTTCAGCAGCACAGTACTACCTTCTGCCTGCACCACAATGGAGATTCACAGTCCTTGGAAGGAGAAATTCTTCTCCTCCTCTGACAGGTTTGAGATCGTGCTCTCCAAAATGCCTGTGTGTGGCTCAAGAGCTCTGGCACAGCCACGTCCCCCAGCTCAGACAACCCTGGCACCCCTGGCTGGGTTTCCTGTGCCATTACCTTCGAGAGCTTGTCCTCAGCGGAGTGTTTCTTCTGGATCTCATGCTGCAGGGCCACATAGATCTTGTCCTGGAGCTTTTGCACCTTCTTGGATTCCGTCAGCCACGGGCGGTCTGTGGGAGAGGAAGGACAGAGTCACCACAGGGTCAGAGTCACCACAGAATCTCTCCCAGGCACAGGGCAGTGGTCCCTGGCTCTTTTAACCCTTCCTGCTCCCCAGGAAGGTTTTGGGGACACTTTGGCTCCTCTCTGTGCCCCCCACCCCACCATGGGTGACACAGTTCCTCTCCCCACCAAGGAGATTTGACAGATACATTTTTTTCCCCAAGTTCCTTTCCCAGGAATAACAGAAATCATCCACCAAGGAAGCAGTGCTGAGGTTTATGGGGTCAGCTCTCCCCACAGGACATCCCCAGATATGGGGCCCTCTCCAGGGCCCCCCAGTACCTGGGGAGAGCAGGACAGCAGCAGTGAAGAGGGCGAGCTCCTCATCCGACAGCTGCAGGCGGCACAGGGTCCTCCCCAGCTCGAAGATGGCACCGATGAGGTCGTCACAGCCTGAGCAGGGGACAGCAGGGACATGTCATTGTCACTGCTCTACCCACCCATCAGCAGAACCCGGAGCTTGAAGGTTTTGGGAGATGAGATGGGTGGAGGGGGGGTCCCGGACACTCACCTGGCTGGGAATTCCAGCCTTGTCTGGACTCCAGAGAGACAGGAGAGGGACAGGGAGAGGAGGGAGAGGATAAAAACAGGATAGGGGGTGGAGAAGGGGGAGAAAAGGGGGAGAAGAGGGGGAGAGCCTCGAGGGAGGGGCAGCTTGGCAGTTCTTACCGAGAGATTTGAACATCTGCATCCCACCAAACTTGCCCTCGAAGAGGATGGTGTTGTTCAAGGGATTGAACGCGCGGATCATGCGGATCAGGAGCACCTCGAGGCAACCTGATGTAGGCAGAGAGAGCGCAGACGAGGGCAGGGCAGGGCAGGGCAGGGTGGGGAAGGTCAGGGGGTTTTCATCACCCCAGGACCAAATGTAAGAAAAAGGAAAGCCCCCAGTGCACATTTGCAGTCCAGATTGTTCATTCCCAAGAGCAGAATGGGTATTTCAACAAACCCAGGTTGGGTTTTTGGGATTGTTTGGGGGTTTTTTAGGTGTCCAATTGTGACCACAATATTTCACCAAAGGGAAATATTATCCAGTCATTCGCAGCCAGGCACAGAGAGACCGAGGTTATGGTAGAGCACCAAGAGAGAGGAAAGGATGAAAATAAAATAAATAAAAAGAAAATGGAAGGAAGAAATGAAAGAATGAGTTAAACTCCAGTGCATCAGGCAGGCCAGCTCTGGCTTTGGGGTACAGCACCCCACTGGGACACTGGCATGTGTCCCCAGTCTGGGTGCTAATCTCAGCTCCCCAGCTCTGACATATTAGAAACTGTGAGAGTTTTCCAGTGTTTTGGGGATTTTGCACATTCAGCTCCCTGGCCTGGGCACGGTATCACCAGCTTGGGCAGATGGAAGGGTGGGAGACGTGGGTGTGCGCTGCCATCATCATCCTCCTCTTCCCAGTCTCTTGCTGGGAGAATAGGCCAATCCTTTTCTCTCAATCCTCCCTGCTCCTGTTTGAGTTTGGCACCCCTTCTCCCAGAGGAAAACCTTCTGTTCTCATTTTCATCCCAGTTTCTGGGTGACATTTGGAAGAGGGCGGCCATGGAGAAAAGCCTCTGCCCAAGGCAGCCACCCCCCACGTGCCCCCCTTCACCATCGACCTTAAATGTGACTTTCAGCTCCTTCCAGCCCAGCACCTGCTCCCCCAGCACTGGGAGAACTGGGGCAGCAAGGGAGGGGACCCCCAAAAGGAAAGCACCAGCCAAGAGAAGAGATGGATTTGCTTCTGGCCCCACAGCTGCTGCTCAGGAGAGGTGGGGATGGGAGTGGGACAGTGGGGACACAAAGGGGGGTGGCAGGCACACAAGGGGGGTGGTGGGCTCCCCCCTCTTACCGGCTTTCAGGAGGATGATCTGGTCATTCTGGCAGAGCTCCATGAAGCCGTCGATGCGCTTGGCGAACTCCACCACGTACTGGATGGCGTTGGAGATCTGCAGCGAGCACTGCTGCCACATGGCCTCGCAGCTCTGTGGCACAGTAGGGACATTCTCAGGGGGTGCTGACAGCCCAGCACCCCAGTTCTGTACCCCCAGGGCAGGGGTGAGACCCCGGTGCTGTGCCATCCACGGGGGATGGTGGCATTAGGACACATGGGATGTGAGCTGCCACTGCTAACTCCCCCTCTGGGCAGCTCCCAAAGCACTGACAGACCCTCCTCACCTTCCTCCCCACCTCAGCATAGCCCCAGGGGACACTGCCTGTGGCAGGAGGCTGTGACAGTGGCACTCACCTTGCTCTGCAGGGCACGGACCTCCTCAGGGGAGTAGAGGCTCCACGCCAGGCGCTTGAGCTCCTCCGTTGTGTACTGGCACGTCTCCAGGTGTGACTTCACCACGTTCTGGGCCACCCGATCTGCAAGGTGGGGACAGTGGGCAGTGAGACCTGGAGACCCCAACCCTGTCATCTCCTCTGGGGCTGCTGGGGCTGAGAGCTGGAGGGGTGATGGGGCCCTCACATGGTGTCACGGGGGTGTGAAGACAGATGGGGCAGCAGGGGCTGAGCCTAAAGCAAGCAAGGGATGTGCCACATGACCTTGGGTGTGCT
The DNA here is from genome assembly GCF_963662255.1 of Cinclus cinclus. NCBI lineage: Eukaryota > Metazoa > Chordata > Aves > Passeriformes > Cinclidae > Cinclus > Cinclus cinclus. The sequence continues at coordinate 2,271,938 of NC_085073.1, read as the reverse complement.
GAGCTCCATCAGGGAGCCTTGGGGCTGCTCCAAGAGCTGAGGCTGGGCTCACTATCTAGAATCCCAGGCTTGGGTTTGAAGCTTAAATCCCATCCACTTATTCATCTTAAATGTCATTCCAACCCTCTGCCATGGGCAGGGACACCTTCCCCTAGACCAGGTGTGTGTCCCCAGGTCTGGGTATGTCCTGCAAGGTGCTGGGGTGGCCCCATGAACCATCCTCAGAGCCACACACACCCCACACATGCCCGACACCACACTGGCACTCACCGATCTCCAGGACAGAGATGTCAGGGGGCAGCTGGGCACCCTCCAGTGCCCCGTGTGCCAACAGCGCCGGCTCCAGCATCAGCTCATAGATGGACTCCTGCTTGATGAGCGTGGCATCAGCCACGTCCAGGCTGGACTGGTCGGGCGAGGGCTGCGCCGAGGTCAGCAGGTCCAGGTTGTAGTAGGTGCTGCTGCCATCGGGAGTCAGGGGGAAGTCAAAGAGGAGCCCGTCTGACAGCGTGGAGATGTCGTCCAGGTCCGAGAGGCCGCTGCTGACGCTCGTGGTGTAGACACGGCTCAGGGGCTCGGGCTCATCCTTGGTGCCGCCGCTCTGCTCCTGGCTCTGCTGGTGCTTCTGCACCTCGGCATAGAGGCTGTCCCGCTGTTTCTTGGACATGCGGCCGAACTTCACCGCTGCCCCGGGGGGAGACGGCGCCGTGTCAGGGCAGCTTCACCCCCCAGGGCAAAGCCACGACCGCCCACTGCCCTGGGAAACATCCTGGCTCCCGGGGGAGTGCCTGGTTTGGGGATCTCTGAGCCCCAAGCAGGGCCGGGACCCCACTGGATGCAGCCCCCCTGCCCCAGACCAACCCTGGGTCAAACCAAACAGAACCCGTTTAGATTTCCCCATGGACAACAGAAAAACACGTCTTGCTTCCCAAACCCTCCTTGTGCCAGGCTGGCCCTGCAGGGGAAGCAGCTTCTTCCTGCGTGCCTGACTCGCTCCGAGGAGGAGCAGGTGGCCCCTGGGGACCCCGGGCACCTCTGGGGCACGACTCACCGTCGCGGGACATGCCCAGTGCCAGGCATTTCTGCAGGCGGCAGTGCTGGCAGCGGTTGCGGTTGGTGCGGTCGATCAGGCAGTTCCTCTGCCGGGAGCAGGAGTAGCTGGCATTGTTCTGCTGGCTCCTCCGAAAGAAACCCTGCCCGGGATGCGACGGGAGGAGTTAGGAAAGTGCCTGGCTGGAAGCCAGCCCCCGCGGCCGCCCCCTGCCCGTACCCGGCATCCCCGGGCCCACCTTGCAGCCTTCGCAGGTGATGACACCGTAGTGAATCCCTGAGGATTTGTCTCCGCAGATCTTGCAGGGGATCACCTCGATTTGGGCTGTGAGGGATGGGGAAAGGGGAAACCACGGTGGTTAATAATGGTCACTGCTGAATGTCACTGTCCATGACAGCTGCGGGCTGGCTCAGCACCTGGGGAAACTGAGGTACGAGAGATGGACCCACTGGCAGCTCAGCTCTTCCCACAGATTCCACAAGGATTCTTGCACCTCAAAGAGGTCCCTAAAAGGTTCACACACAGTGAACCTCCATCCCCCAGCAGCAAGAGACAGGGTAGGAAAGCCCTTGGATCTGGGAGACCATGGAATGTTTCTGCCCCAGGCTGCCTGGGACCCTGTTTTGGAATCATTCCCCTTATTTTTCAACTGATGTGTGCACCAGGACAGGGACAGTTTTGGCACAGGAACCATCCCCACCGCTGCAGCTGCTGTGCTGCTGCAGGTCTGGACCAAGTAGAGGGTCTGCCCCCCCCCGCCTCCTCAGCAGCTCCTCTGAGACCCAGGACCAATATAGCCATCCCCATCTCAAGGTCCCGGCCCCCTTCCCCCCACAAATCCGCTTCCCTTCCCACTTCTGCTTCGCTGGCACTGAGCTGCTAATAGGCTTCGTCCTCCTCGTTTTCCAGCTGCCCCAGATCTGGGCTGGCTCTGTCCTCCCGACCCACGCGGGGGGGGAATGCACGGCACCCCCAGGACTCGTACGTGCCTCCCAGCATCTCTGCACCCTCTAATCCCCTCTCCAGCCCCCGCACCCCCCGGCCAGGCTCAGCCTGGCGTCGCTCTCGAGGGTGCTGGGCAGCCACCGCCACGCCAAAATAACCCCCACGGCCAGATTATGGTTATGTCCAATCTCCTGGGCCAGTGCAAATCCCCAGTCGGGTAATTCCCTTCTGCCTCTCTTCTCCCCTGGGAGCCATCGGCTCTGCTCAAGGGATGTGTTTTGTAGGGCCACCTCTGTGAGTGACAGTCCCAGTGCTCGGCCACTGCCAGCTGCACCCCGGCACCTCACAGGATCCTGGGGTCCCCTTGTTGCTTGGGGGAGGCTGGGATGGGGCAGTGAAGCCTCACTGGGCAGAGGAGCAGCCGAGGTGCCATTGTTCCTCCAGGGATGCCATTGATCCCTCAGGGATGCTCAATCCCCCAGGGATGGCACTGCTCCCTCCTACGGATACTGTCAGTCCCTGAGGGAAGCCATCCCCAGGTATCCCAAGGATGCTATTAGTACCCCCAGAGATGCCATCACTGTGTCCCCCGGGGCAGATTTGCTTTTGGCCGCTCTGGGGAAGGACTCACTCCAAATCCAGGTGTAAGCAGAGGGATGGATCCCTCCTGCATCCTTTGACTCACTGATTAACCCAATGCCTCACATGCACCAGGTGATTTTGGGGCTTACCCCTCCTTCCCCAGGCTACTGAGCTGAACTTCTCCCAAGGCTGTGTGTTGTCCTCCGGCTCGAGGGGGTCACATCCCATCCCTGCTCCTCCCCACATCCTCCGCCAACACCTCTCCGAGGTTCTGGGCCTGGGAGAGCAGAGCTGATTTCCCCGCGGTGGGCAGGGCAGGGATGAAGATGTCCAGGGCATCCTCAAATCCCCCGCAGCAGCACCAACACTGCAGCCTCAGGGCCACCCCTTTCGCAGGCATGGGTGGAGGCACCAGGAGGGCCATGTGCGGCCACCCCAAATCACCACCCAGATCTGGTGACCAAGACACCCCCCAGTCCCCTGGATCCCGCTGCCATCTCCCCCCACCCTGCCGGACAGCAGGGACCGCTTTTCTCTCCAACACCCTGCCCCGAGGCCTGTCCCGGGATGGGCCCGAGGTGGTGGCATGGCGGGGGGCACAGGGAGGGGGTGCCACCCCCGGCAGGAAGCGGCGTCGGCTCGTTATGCAACGTTAATTGCAGCCGCCGGCAGCGCGGGTGATGCATCGCGGGCGCCGCGCCCTCACGCCCGCGGCCGATACTCCGGTACCCGGAATTACCGGCACCGGCAAACACCGCGGCTCAGCACGGCCCGGTACCCATCCAGCAGAGCCCAGCGACGCCAGCCCACAGTGCCCCAAAAGCTCCAGCGATCCCAAAGGCTTCGTGTAATGCCGATGGGATCCCAAATCCCCCCCCGCACCGGAGGGGAGCCCCCGAGAGCCCCGCGGAGCTGGAGCTGAGGGTGATGGTGATGGCGATGATGCTATGCTGGTGAAGGAGAAACCCCGACCACTCACCGTGTGCCCGCAGCCTTTTGGGGCTCTAATTACCATCCTGCTAATTACACGGCTATGGCTGCCGCTGGCACCTGACCCGCTCGTAAGACGCTCGCCCCAAATAACTGACGTGGAGATAGGGCCATAACCTGGCGATGGCAATTACAGCCCGGCACGGTTAATTGCTGCCCTGATTGTAAACCCGGCTGAATCACCGAGTCGGCTCCTTCAGTGTCCCCTCGTGCCGGAGCCATGGACCCCCAAGGCGGCTGAACCAAGTCACCATCTCCCCTGCGACCCCCGAACACACTCCTGGGGCAAATCCAGAAGGATGAGAAGGAATGTGGGTGCGCGGGGGCGGGGGGGGGGGGGGCGGGGCACGGCAACTGCTGCGTTCCCCAAATCTCACTGTGATCAGGGAAAACATCGCAGTAGATCCCAAATCCTGGATATTTCTCCACCCCAACCACCCCTCGCCCCATGCCTCAGTTTCTCCACCAGAGAATTTGGCATCTCCTCCAACCACAACCGTACCACCATTTAGGAGGAGGGTGGGGGGCACCTCTTCCCCCTCTGGGGGAGGAAGCAGGGAATCTCCACCCTGGGGCCGATAGGGCTAAAATAGGGATCAGGATAAAAGAACCAACAAAAGGGTTAAAAATATAATTAATAATGATCTCTAGCCGGCAATTAAAATGTCCCGGCGGTGGTATTTGCTCTCCTCCCACTGTAAACACTTCTTGCCCAACTCCCGGCCCGCTGCCACCGGCCAGCCCTTATGTAAGTGGCCCTGTGGCACGGTCCGGCCACGGGGCCCGGCCATGTCGGGGTGATGGCCCCCGGAGCGGCGGCTGCGCGTGGCCCCGCGGTTGGAGCCATCCTGTCCCACTGACACACTTTCTGCCCGTGGCCACGCGCGCTTGTGTAACCACGGCCGTTAACCCTGCCGAGCCCGCGGCCACTCCGGGACCGGGCTGGTGCTCAGGGTGGCACCCCGACCTCCCGCCACCGGGAGCTGGGATTTTGGGGCATTTTGGGGTGATACCTCCAGCTGAGGACACCTATTTTCCACGCTGAGCTGCAGCTCCAGGTGAGGGACACAGGTCTGTCCCTGCACAGTGGCCAGGTCGCCAGTCACTCCCCAGACCCAGCTGTGTGTGTCCCCTCCAGCCCAGCACCAGTCACGCTGACCCCAGACCATGCTGGAGGCTCCGGTGGTTTCGGCAGAGCCAGAACCGCCCTTCCCGGAGCAGGAATCGGCCTTGGTGCCACGCCACGCCGGCACACCCTCCTCTCCATCGCCTCCACCCCAAGGGCGGGCAACACTTGCACCCCAAAACAAAACAAGGCAGGCCCTGCAGGATGCAGCCGCGGGGGGGCCGGACCCCCCCTCTGTGGTGCGGGGAGGATGATGGCCCCATCCTCCTCCTCCCATCCCTCCTCTCAGCCATATGATCTCACTGCTCTTGGGGAATCACCCAAAAACCCTCAGCACCCCATTGAGCCTTAGGATGTGACCCCACTGCTGCTGGAGGCAGCATAACTGGCTGCAGGGCGAGGACTTGCATGTTTTGGGGTGCACTGGCAGAACCCTGCACAATCCCCCAAACAGTCCCCCAGGGTAAGCCTGCACAGCTGTCACCCCACAGGGGCAGAATATGGCCACCCCTTCCCCTGGGGGCCACATGAGGCCATGCTGTCCTTGCTGGAGGTAGCGTGGTGACCATCCCAGCTCTGAGTATTTCAGAGGTGGCTCCTCTGGGGCCATTCCTGCCCCAAATACCCCCTGGTGCTTCCCCAGTGCCCTGGCTCATTACCCAGTGAACCTGCTGGGAAAGCAGGTCCGTGCCCCATCCCTCTGCCAGGCTCGATCAATGCTGCAGGGCAGACACCCCCGGTAATTGTCAGCAGCCCTGCAGCCCCCACCGGGTGCCCCAGCCCCAACCAGGGCACTGAGGTGCTCCAATGCTTTGCCTCCACCACGTCTCCCCTTCCAGGGGGACTCAACATTCCCTGGTGCACCCAGAGCAGGGAGAGGAGGATGAGTCCAGGCTGCACAGGGACATGCAGGGGCCCACAGGGACATGCAGGGACGCCCATTCCTGCCCTAAACCCAGGCTCTGCTCTTGCATCCCCTGCAAAAACCTCCCAGCCCCGGGAGTGACTGCTCTTCCCCACAGGCACCATCCACAGTTGTGTTTTGCTGCCGGGGTGGGAATAATAAGGAAATAAAGGGAATTATCATCCCTTTACATCTGCTGTTGGCTTTAAACAGCCTCCAGTGCTGCAGCGCTTCAGGGTCTCCCAGCACCCTGGCACTTCGGCCATCACTGCCAAAAAATCCCATTCCCATCCATGCACCCCGGGGAAACCCAAACAAGCCAGGCTCATGCCGGGCATTCACAGCCCCAGCTCCAAGTGGGGCAGCACTTCACCGGCAGCACCGGCGCCAAGTGGGCAGTAGGAAAAATTTAGATGACACAACCATGGGCTGGGATACTGGACAGGGAACTGCTTTCCTAACTGATTAGCAAATATTTCCTGGAAACTTTGGGCCAGAACAGCTCTCAGCTGCTCTTACCCTGCCCTGGGGCAACCCCTGGCCACCTTCCCTTGCAGGCACGCGAACGGAGGTCTTGCATTCTCCCCAGTCCCCAGCAAAGTGCTATTTTCCCCTGTCCCGTGGTGCAGCATGTGCCCCCAACGGGGAAATCGTGGCGCCGGGTGGGGGAATGTGACTCCCCCAGGGCCGCCCGGCTCCTGCCCGGGCTGCTCCGGTTCAGCAGCTCCGGTTCAGCAGCTCCCGTGCCACGCAGCTCCGTGCCAAGGCCAGCCCCGCGGGCAGGACGTAGCCCTTTGCACTTTGCCTGGTGCAGAAGGGTGGCAAAGGTGAGGCAGCGGGGAGGGGGACCTGCCAGCCCGGGGTGGGGACAAACCGGCCTGCGGTGGGAGAACCCCTCCGGCACTGCTGCTAAACTGGGGGGAATTATCTCCCTAGGGCTAAAAAAAGGCAGGAGAGCAGCTCTGCTCGCCACATCCGATAAACCGGTCTGATTTAGACATTAGCAGCTCTTTAAATAGCCGCAGCGAGTTCAAAGTTAAACGTGACAGGGAGCAGGGACAGGGACGTTGGGCTGCGGGCAGCGACCACAGGCCCCCCACCGCTGCTCTTCCCTCTCCAGGTGCTGACTCTCCCTTGGGGTTATCAGGGTGGGGGGGGTCCCAAATCCTGTCTGGACGCCTCAGGACCCCATAAAGCCAGCGGACAGTTTTCTCCTCCAGGCTTGTCTTTTGGGAAGCGGCAGACACGGGTATCCCCGCGCTGTGGTACCCGGGACAGGCGCAGCCGTCGTGCGGGAGGGCCGGTGGGTGCCGGCCGCCCTAGCGTGTGCACGCCGCCGAAACGGGCAGGGAAGCTCCTCCTCCGCCCTCTCTGATTTTTCCAATGACAGATCTAGGTCACTAGGACAAGTCGCAAAGGCTGCCGAGCCACCGCACGCTCCTCGCCACGCTGCTTGCAAAACAAGTGAGCAGGAGGGCTGGAAACCGTATAGGATTATACAAGGCAAAGCCTCTTCCTCGGCCCCGGCGCAGCCGCGGCGCAGGGAAGGACAGGAGCGAGGAGCTGCTGTGGCCCCCGGGGAAATGGGGCAGAGCGGTGGCGGTTTTGGGAAGGAAAATGGAGATTGAATCAATTTGGCGTCGCCATGCGGCATTTGGGCTTCGAGAGAGATGAGGACGTAGGACTGCGGGAAAAAACGCCCGACTGGGGGGGAATAGTGGGATATCAGGAGGGTTTGGAACTAAATTAGGGTCAACATCAGCAATTCAGGGGGGAAAGGAAAAATAATTTTTAAAAAGGAAAAGTTCGCCCAGTTGCTAATTAAGCCGGTGCTGGCTGTGTAAGTGCTACGTGAGACGCAGGCGTGTTCGTAATTAGACAGGCATTAATGCTTCCCTCCGTCCTAATAAAGGTGAAAACCCAAGATGTCGAGGGGCAGGAAGGCGATGTGGGGGGCTTGCCTCGCCCTCCTCACCCACCCCGGCCCCACCGTTACCCAAGAGTGCGGCGGGGGCAGAGCCGCAGCACCTGCGGCTCAGGGAGGAAGCAGGATTTGAGGAGCTAGAGATGAACGTCCTGGTACCCACACCCCAAAAGGTGCCTAAGGACGTGCACCCCCAAAACACACCTATGGAGGGGCACGAAGGAGTCCTGGCAGGGCGAAGGGCTCGGGAAAGGCAGGGGATAATGGAAAAATTATTTAAAGGAGGATGAAAATCTCAGCCCACGGTGCAGCGCGCTGGGCACAGAGCTGAGTCCGGCCACCGCTGCGTCACCATCACCAGGCCCCGCTGGATTGTCCCGCTGGAGCCTTCCTCCCTCCATCCTCCTCCTCCCCACCGCCTGCTTGGCAAAGCAGAGGGGTGAAAAGTAGGAATTGCCTTTGGTAACGGGTAAAAAAAACCAGGCAGGTGCTGGCGCAATTCACCCCTGCCCTGGACAAGTGGCACCCAAAATTGCACCTAATCCCTTGCCCATCCCTGCAGGAGCCTCCCAAACTGCCCCCCATGTTGTGGGGAGGAGGAAAAGGGGGAAAAAAACTACAATAAATCCAGCCCTGGTGGGAGCAACATATTGAAGAGGAGATTAAGGGGTTTAGTGCGGGGAAAAGCTTAAGAGTGCGTCTAAGCCGGCGTCGGAGAGCAAAGCAAAATAAACAAGAATTTTATTCCTAACGAAGGGGGGAGCTGGAGAAGGCGGAGCGGCCCCGGCGGGGCTGGTGCGGGTTCCCCCCCTTGTCCCGTTCCAACGAGGCTGGTGCGGTCCCCCCGTGTCCCCAGTGGGGCTGGTGCGGGGTCCTTCCCATCCCTTCCGCGGGGCTCATACGGGTCCCCTCGTCCCCTTCCAGCAAAGCTGATGCGGGCTCCCCCTTGTCACTGTCCGGGCTGACACAGAGTCCCCCCGTCCCTCACCGGCGGGGCTGATGCGGGTCCCCCGTATCCCCGTCCGGGCTGACGTCGGGTCCTCCCCGTCCCCCTCTGCCAGCCTGACTCGGGTCTCCCCGATCCCCACCGGGACCAACTTCTACCTCTGCCCACCGCAGCCCCCAGCCCCCCGGACCCACCTCGCATCGTGTCCGCCGCGGTCAGGGCGCCGGGGGGCGCATGGGGCGGCGCGGGGGTCCGGAGCGGCGCGGTGCGCGGCGGGGAGCGGCGGCACCGGGAGGCACCGGGCGGCACCGGGAAGCACCGGGCGGCACCGGGCGGCTCTGGCACCTGCCCCTCCGCCGCGCCGTGACCCACTTCTGCCCGAGCATGCGGCCGTTCACATGACGAGCCCGCCCCGCCCCCCCCCAATCGGTTTCACTTCCAGCCCCACCTCCTGCCCTTCGTCCTCCTCCTCCTCCTGCTCCATCCCCATCCCCGCCGCTCCGCCGCCCGGTGCTCGGCGCTGCGCGGGCGCTGCCAGCGCCTCCCCGGGACCGGGGTCTGCTCGACCCCTGCCCGGCTGTGGCCGCGGGGCGCTCGGAGCTGCCCCCGGGGCTGCCCGCCCCCGGGAGGGCCGTGCCGGCGCCCGTCCTGCCCCGGCTCGCCCAGGCACGGGGCCGGCTGCGTGTCCCGCTGAATCACCGCTCCCTTGCTTCACTTCGCTCCCGTGCAGCCCCGCTATCACCGACAGGGACCCCGCTCGGCGCGGGGACCCCAAAAAAAAACCCGGCAGGACAGGACAGGACAGGACAGGGCGGGGGCCTCTGCCGAAGGGCAGCACCAGGCACTGGCGGGGTGTGGGGAGCACGGGAACACCCGTGCGGCTGCCCACTGTGTCCGTGCCAGGGTGTCTGGGGGCACATCCCACCTGGCAGACCTGCGGGTCGGGAATGGTGTCATGGAAGTAGTGGGAAGCTTTGAAGGTGGCAGGGAGGCTTTGCCACCCTGTCCTTCATGCTGGGATACGCACAGGTGGTTTTGGGGCCCAGGGCTGCACCCTGGATAAAGGGACTCTTGGACATTCTTCCTATGACGTGCAAAGAGATGGTGGCTCTGGACCACGGAACGTGACCTTGCCATGCATATCTCAAGATGTCAGCATGGGACAAAGTCCCCTGGCTGGGGTTTGAGGTGCACCTGGTCACCAGAGTCACCCTGGTGCCACATCACAGGGGTGGAGGCAGTTGGTCTTGGTAACATTGGGCCAGGGCTCAGGTCAGTGTTCAGCAGTGCCAAGAGGTGCCCGGGGAAAGCGGCGCTGGCCTGGACACCTGATGTGTGTGGAGAAGGCTTCTACCATAGGCATGAGCACAACTCCCACTGCAGACATGGATCTGGCATCCACCATGGGTGTGGACCTGGCATCACCACAGGCATGGATGTGGCACCTGCCATGGGCATGACATCCATTTTTGGTCACAAGCATGGCACAGCCACATCAGCCATGGAGATGGAGACAACATCCATCAGAGGCACGGATGCAGCCACCATCACCACCACTACACGTGGCATCAGTGCCTCCTCCCTGGATGGCCTCCTGCCCTTGCAGCTGGGCCCTGAGGGGACACCTCAGCCCCCCCAACACTCAAACCAATTTAATCACAGCTAAAGGGGGAAGTTTCAACCCACATCCATCCCAAATGCTGAGCTGAGCTGGGGGTGCTGATGGGCCGCTGGCAGAGGGGTTCCCCTGCTGTTCCTGGAACTGTCCCCTGCTCTGGCACTGGCAGGTGGCAGTGGGACGCTGGGGCTGAGCCGTGGTGGCACTTTGCGTGCTCCCACCCATGTGCCGAGAGCCGCCCGGCTCTGCTCCGGTGCGGGAGCGGCTGCGGCGGGGAGGGGGACCGGGCTGGGGGGCGGGAGGTGCGGGGGGCGGAGGGGCCGAGCCCAGCGCGCTCCAGTGCTGCTGTCTGACATGATTTTGCTGATGGCGATTGGGAACGGGTTCGCTGCTCTCGCCGGTCGGATTCTCTCTTTCCTCCCGGCTTTCCTGCCTCCTCCGCTTGGATGGGCACGCGGACGGGACGCGGGGAGACGTCTCCCCTCGCTCTTCGCAGGCTCCGCTTCCAGCACGGCTCCTGCGAGCGGAGCCCCGGATGGAGGCAGAGATCCCACCCCGGTGCACACCGGGGGCAGCCCCTGCGCCGGCGGCGTGCGCGGCGAGGCCGCTGCCGTCCCCCGGGGTCACGGGAGCTGCCCGAAGCAGGTCACCCTCATTAGCCCCATTTCAGATGGGGAAACTGAGACCGGGAGCAGCGCAGTGACTCTTCATGGCACGCAGGGTCCGGCCCCGGCGAACTCGCCCCTCCCAAAAGGCGGTCGCCGATTGCTGCTGTTGGGACAGTCGTGGCTAAATCGCGCCAGAGCGAGAGCGAAAATAGTCCCCTAGTGCTCAGCGCAACCCAGAAGTATGAGGTTACATAAGCGGCACCACACCTGCCGTGAGCAACGCGGGACCCACGCACCCATCCACTCACCCGCTCCCGCCGCCGTCCCCTTAACCCTTCGTGTGCGGCACAGACAGGTTCGGGAATGGCCTGGGGAAAGGCCCAGGGGAGAAGGAGGTGCTGCAGGGTTGCCTGACTATGTGCTGAGTGCTGCAGGTCTGGCACTCAACCCCACGGTTTGGGTGCCACAAGGGTAGAGCTGGAGAAGCTCTACCAGAGCAGGATCCCTTTTTCTTGTGAGCGGGGTCTCACCCCATGGACTTGGCTGGGTTTAAATTGGGGTCCTGGTGCCAGGAAAGCCAGAGTGGGATGGAGTCAATTCACTGGTGGCTGAGCCCCTGGAATATTTGTTCCTAAGAGAGGAGTGGCCTTGACCAGGGCTGTTTCTGTTGTGGCAGCGGTGGAGGTCACAGAACATCCCCTAAAAATCCTCTCCCCACACTGTGACAGGAGCAGATGCAGCTCTGTTCACAGCTGGCTGGTGCACAGACCCTCACCCTCAGTACCTACTGGCCCAGCTCCTGGCGATGGGAAGCAGTGAGGCAGGAGGGCCAGAGCTGCCTTTGGTTCCTGGTTGGTGCCAGGTCTGGACTCAGTGCCAGGAGCTGCACCTGTCAGGGCAATGCTGGGGGACAGGTCCAGCGGGGCTGGATCCAGCCCGGCACAGGTGGCACCAGTGGTAGAGGAAGGAAAAGGCCACCAGGAAGGTGGCTGACACTTGCTACCGTCCAAAACTTCTCCTCCTGGCCCAGCCTCGCTGCCAAATCTTTGTGATCAGGGCCAGGGCAGATGGCAGGGCCCTGCCAACCTGTGGCAGCACTGAAGTGGCCACCGCTGGCACGGCTCTGCTGCCAGGATTAGCGCAGCCGGCCCCTGGCTGGCCCGGAGGTGAGCAGGAATTCCGGATGACACCATCGCGCCTTAATCACTGTTTGCTCTCCCTCGAGCCCCACCCAGCGAGAGGGGAACCTTCTGCCAGCATCGTAGGTCCCACACCCAGAGTCCCTCACCCCAGCTCGGGGACCACCGCCAGAGCTGTGACAGTGACAGCAGCCCCGAGCTGGCACAGCTGGACCCTGCGGTGTCTCTGCCGTGGGCTCCCTGCCAGGGGCACTGCCAGGCGCCTGCCGTGACTCAGTTTCCCATCTGGAATGGCTGGCCTGCCCAGCAGCGAGTGGGTCACGGGGTGACCCCACAGGCAGGGGCCACAACATTGATGACCCCACATCTCGTCCTCAGGTGCTGGCATGGGGGTGTGCCCCATGGCAGCCCCCAGCTTCAGGACTGGGCTGGAGTCGTGTCCCTCAGTCCCTGGGCTGGATGGGGATCCTGTTCCCCAGTCCTAGGGCTGGATGAGGGTCCCTCCATACTGGGCTGGGGGTGGAGGAAGCAGTGGGGGCTGGGGGCGGGAGGAATGCAGCCACCGAGCCTTATTATTGTGTCCCCTGGGCTGTGGGAGTGATCCAAGGGGGCACCCCCTGCTCAGGGGCTGGGTCCCGTTGCCTTGTCCTCTCCATGGTGTCAGTGTCACCCTTCCTCCCAACCCTGCTGCTGAAAGCCCCTCACTGGTGTAGGATGAAGATCCCTCAGCTGTGCCAAACCAAACAGGGCAGTGCCCTCAGACCACGGGGATGAGATGTGGTTTTGCCAGCTGTGCCAGTCCTGGCAGTCAGTGGGATCAGGCATGGTGCTGGGCACGTGGCCCTGCTGCAGAGCTGTGAGTCACTGCGCCTTGGTGCTGCTTAGGCAAAGGCTGGCACGGGCTGGGGCATGGGGCTATGGGGCCAGGGGTAATGGGGCTGTGGAAAATGGCTGTGGTGTGGGGCTTTGGGGACATGGGATTGTGCTATGAGGCTGTGGGGCCGTGGGGCTGTGATGTGGGGCTGTGGGGCTGTGGTGTGGGGCTGTGATGTTCAGGGGCCATGGCATGGGGCTGTGGGGTCATGGGACCTTGGGTGAAGGGTGGGTGTCATTTGGGCACACTATGAGTCTAAAGCAGAGCATGGAGAAGGGGGAAACTGAGGCAGCATTAGGGTGCACCCCTGAGTCCTGCGGCTCGTGTGGGGCTGTCCCTGTCACCGCCCGCAGCCGGGGGCTGAGGGGCAGCAGGGCCCGGTGTAACCGGAGCCCCCGGGATGGTCTGACCCGCTCACGGCTCACTTAACGCCTGCTCGGTGCTTATGCAAGAGCTGCTGCCGTGTGGCTCTAAGGGACACCCAACGCCGCGGCAATTACCTGGCCCCTAATCAGCAGCGACGCAGGATAACGAGGCTAATTGGAGCCGTGGCTAGCAGAGCTGCCGGGGGAGGAACATTCTGTCTCCTCCTGCACCCCGAGGGGTGTCCCAAGCAATTAGTGATTGCTGAGCCTTCATTAGGGACTGGGGGGGGGGGAGGGGAACCATGGTCGGGCTGGACCCCACCGTGCCCCGGGCAGCGGCTGTGGGTGTGCACTGAGGTGGAGCACGGCAACCCCATCCCTGCCTGCATCCCCATCCCTGCCTGTATCCCTGTCCATGCCTGTATCTCCATCCCTTCCTACATCCCCATCCCTGTCTGCATCTCCATTTCTCTGCATCCCCATTCCTTCCTGCATCACCATCCCTGTCTGCATCCCTGTCCCTGTCTGCATCCCCATCCCCTTCCCCATCCCTGCATCCCCACCCCGCACTCCCGTGGTGAAGTCATGCTCCAAGTAGGTCAGTGGGCCGTGGTGTTGGGTGACCGTGGGCGGCTGCAGCCCCTGGGGGGCTTTGCTCCCTTTATCCCTGGTTGCCCTGCCCCTTGGCCGAGACCACCCCCCTGCTCACCCCACTGGGCTCTGTGGTCCTCGGGGAGGGGTCACAGAGTGTGCCAGCGCTCACTCCAGCATCTCCCTGGCCCAGACTGCAGACCCCTGACTCACCTCATTGCACAAATGATGCCCAAATTGGCATTTGAAGGAGGGTCTTGGGCCCCCCATGCCTCCCCCTCCCTTCCAGGTGCCCCGGGGGCTCAGCCCGGCAGCGTGGAGTGCAGGGGGCTCCCCGGGCAGCTCCTGCCGGTGCTCGCCCCCGGCTCGGGTGGCGCAGCCTCCGCTCAGCACTGTCCCGGGCACCGCGCGGCGCTGCCGAATCTCCAGCGTAATAATTAGGAGATAAACAGGAAAGAGGAAAGGGGCAGATTTCATATTCCGCCCCGATCCCCCTGGGAGAGATAAAAGCGGAGTGGGGGGACTCGAGGGGGCTTTTTTCCCACTTGTTTCTGCTGAATCAAACATTTTTCCTCCTGCTTAGAAGATTTCCTGACTCCCCGCGTTCCCCCCGCTCCTGCCTTAATGAGGTTTTGCTGTAAAAGTCTCCGAGCCTCAACCATGGCCTTGAGTTAATCTCCAGGCACCTTCAAAGCTGGGTTGTTCCTGCCGCCCCCCCTCCCCAGCCCCTCCTTTACCTCCATCTTTTTGAACTTCCCAGCCACAAAATTGCTGAGTTTCATGTGATGCTGCTTCTCCCGTGCCCAGCGGCAAGCACGGGGGTCCCAGGGCAGATGGGGGCACTTGGCAGTGACATGGTCCCTAGGGCTGGGGCAGGGATGTGGGATGGTCCCTTCCAGGTGGAAAAGCCACCTGCCTTTGGAGGGAACCTCCAATTTGGGGTGAAAAGGGTGTATTTGGAGACCTTCTTTTGCCCTCAAATTGGAATATTGTAGAAATACTGCATAAAGATAGCCCGTGGCCACCATCTTGGTGGCCCTGTCTTTACCATCAATAGTGAGGCTCTGGGGGCTGGTGACACTGGGGCATCACACTGTGGAGCAGGCAGAGGATGTGGCAGGATGTGCAGGTAGGTGCTCATTGGGTGCCAGGAGCATCCTCCCTCCTGGGCTCAACTGGGGATGACTGTGGGACCCCAGGCTGGGGCTGGTGGCATGAAAATGGTGCTGGTCAAGGTCCTGTCCTGGCTGCCCACTCAGCACTCTTACATGGAAGCAGCTGCTCTCTGGCGAAGGGACTTGGAAGCTGCATGGCCCCTCGCTGGCATCCCTGCTGCCAGGACAGACTCTGGTCCTCAGAGCATCCATTCATCCCTGCTGCGGGGCTCTGGGCGCCCCACCCTCCCCATCACCTGTGTGGGTGCCCAGCCCTGACCACAGTGGCTCCAAAGCCCTGGGAATGGGAGGAGCAGGAGCGGGGCTGACAGCACCTGAGCTGCTCGAGTGTAGGGTGCTGCCCTGTCCCACCCATGCTGGAGCCATCGGACACCACTGCGCTCCCTCCTCCTGCCCCCGGTGCCCTGGGCTGCCCGTGGTGCCCGTACCTGGGCGTCCCGTTCCAGAGCCGATCTAGAGGCTTTAGTGCAAGTTAAGCCCAGCAATCCCTTAATTCCGGGGACCAAAATAGGAGAGATCAGTAGGTCAGTGGGAAAAGCTCTTGGCCAAAGTTAACACGTTAATGCAGAGAGAAGGCGAGGTAAAGAGCAGGGAAGAGGAAAGTGCCCAGAAATCTGCTGCTGGCCCGCGCCCGTTCCCGGGCTCTGGTCACTTTGCATCCTGCTGTTTTGGGGATGCTAAGCACTGGTGGCCCAGGTAAACTTGGCAGCTCTCGGTCTGGTGCAATTTTGGGAAGGAAGAGGGGTTTCTCCCCTCTCACTAAACACCCCAAGCGCAGCACTCGCACCCCGGAGGCGATCCCGATGTGTTAAATCCCGCTCTCCAGAGGCGAAAGGTTGCGCATTAACGCCTGCACCGCTGAGCGGCCCTAATTAGGGCTTGGCAGGCGCCTGCTTTGGCCCCGTAAGCACCTTTTTGGCTGCTGCTCTGGAAAAAGCCGTGCCAGAGGGCTTAGCTTTTAATACAGCCAAAGCCCAGGTGAGCCACCCACCGCCGCCCAGCACCAATGGGCCGGTGCTAGCCCTGGCTGAGGGGTTCAGCTCTGGTTATGGGTCCCAACTCCATTCTGTGGCCTCCAGGGGCTTCATCTGGTGGTCCCACACAAGACCCCCAGCCCTGTAGTGCCAGTGCTGCTGCCGGTGCAGCCCAGCAGGAGCCTCCCAGGGCCTTTCCCTGTATCCCAGCCACTTTCCCTTGGGGTTGGGTGCTTTTGGGCAATAATATCGCTATGGGAGCAGTTTCCTTAAATCCATCTTTGTTACCACAAGCAGCTTAGCACCAGAAACTCTCTTCCTCTCTGTTCTTTTAATACGATCCCAGCTTAGCAAAGCCCCGGGCTTAGCCACTGCCCCTGCAGTGCAAGTGAGGAGAGGAGAATTAAATAATATGAAAGGAGAAAACAAAGGGCTCTGCCTGATTTAAGCAGCTGGAGGGGGGGTGGCAGCAACCCAGCCCTGCCTCAGGGGAGCCACTGGGGTTACCTGAGGAAGGGGACGCTCGGTGGGATGATACAGGGTGGGGCCACTCTGGGATGCCTTTTTTTTTTACAGGTCAATGGGTCAGGGATGCTCTGATGTTCTCAGCCATTGCTCCTGATGACAGATCCCAAGGGAGACAGGGTGCCTCAAGTACCTCACTATGCTTCCTGGTCACACATATTTCCGTTTTCTAGAGTTTTTCCATCTTGGACTCTGCTAGAACCAGTGAACGGCTCTGGAGAACTCGGTGCCCTTTGCAGAGGCAGCATCACACCAAGACATGGGCCTTCACCACGTTTCCCACCCCACCAGACCGGGATGGTGCTCCTTGGCTGCCGGGCAGACGCCGCTCTCGCGCTGTGCCCACGGGCTGGGGGTTCCTGCTCACTCCTGGCTCCCAGCTGGCTCCCATGGCTGCCACCGTGGCTCACCTTGGACTCCGCTCCCGGCACAGCCCAGCGCCTGGCTGGGTTGCTGGGGAGACGGGCTGGTTTATTTACCATCGGGTCTGCGATAAGGAGTGTGAAAGAAGAGGAGGAGCACATGGTGTCCAATGTGCCTGACCCACTTTTCCATCGCCCGGGCATTGCTCGCCCTCGGCGATCGGATTACAGCGACTGCAGAGCCGCCGGGGCTCGGGGCGTCCTTCCTTCCGAACCGCGTTTGCTTTGGGCTGGTTGGGAGCAGAGGAAAAGCATCCCCGGGCACCAGGAGTGGACGCCTCGGCGGGGACGGAAACCCGCGCGGGAGCTCCACGGGCCGCTCCCTGCGCCCGTCCTTGGCCGTGGTCGCGGCGCGGCCCCCGCCGGCGCTGGCACAGTGGCCCAGATCTGCCATTCCGCATGGCTACCCCGCTGTCCCCGGGGCCGGGGCCGGGGCCGGCAGGCAGGGCGCTCGCTCGGCGCCTCGCGCGCCCGCCCGCTAATCCGACATGACTCTTCCATTAGAGACGAGATGCCGGCAAAGAGCTTTTCGGTGTAGGAATTAACTCCTTCTCCCGCCCTGCAGCTCCCTGACCTGGAGCCGTCGGTTCCCGCTCCCGTTGCCTGTGTGGCTTGGGGTCTGCGGGATTGGGGGGGCGTCCCCCTGTTGTCACCCCCAGCCTGGTGGTGGGCTGGTTCCCCCGGGGGACTCGGCTAAGCCCTTACGCGTGCATGTCCCATCCTCCTCCTGTGAGAGGCACTGAGGTGGCAGAGGGTGCTGGAGAGGGGCTGCATGGATCCCCTGGGTGGCAGGAGGGGCCCCAGCCCAGTCCCTGTCCCTGGCTGCAGCACAGCCGCTTCCCTTATCGATCTTCTCTTGTTGTTAATTATCGGCTCCAATCGAGCCTCATCAGAGCCGGCTCCCTGCTAAAACCCTGTGGTGGGTTTGCCCATTCCTCCCCTGCCCTGAGATGCTGGGGTTGCTGAAGAGCACATGAGACCCAAAGGGGAACTTGGGGAGCTGGGGGAGGGCGGGATTTGGGGTGCATGTCCTGGCATGTCCAGGTGCTGCTCCCTAAGCAGGGGGACCTGGGACACCGTGGGAACTGAAGGAGGGGAAGAGCCCAAGCCAGCAGCCAGCACATGGAACCCCTGAATGGCACAAATGTCCCAGAGCAGTGGTACCAGCATATTACATGTGACACTGGGGGACAGCAAGGGTGGATCTGGCAGAAAAGGAGGTCAAAACAGTGCAGGGTTCACTCTCCAGGACCAACCACTGCCCCAAAGACAGCCACCTTCCCATACAGGAGCAGAGCTGTCCCTCATGTCCCTATACCCCAGGAACTATTCAAAGGCAGTGACAGCAGTCCCCAGTCCCCTGCTCCATGGACAAGCCCCAGCATCCTTCCAGAAGGGAAGTAAAACTGATCCTGCCTAGTGCTGAGCCCCATGGGAAGCACCCACACTCTGCCTCCTTGTGCTGCTCCATTGGATGAAGAGAAGGATGGGCACTCGTGTCCCCTGGCCACCCTTCCCATCAGTGTGCTCAGAGCTAGGCTCTGTCCCTGGATAGAGTCAGGAGCCCACTGATATCCCAGTCTCTTGCCTGAGGTTCTGGAAAATACCCCAGACAGAGGACTCATCCCCAGGATACAGAGGGGAAACTGAGGCACGGAGTGAGGAGGGGACATTCACCATGATGGCTCTGCAGAGGTGGTGGCTCTGAGGCATTGCTGGAACCACAAGGGTGCTCGAGCCCTGTCCCTGCCATGGTGGGCTCTGCTGCCCTTGGGGCTCCAGTTAAGGGGACTTCAGAGGCAGCCACTGCCCAGCAGCCCCCAAAGCTGCTGCAGAGCAGGCAGGGAGTGCTCAGGAAGGGCTCCAGCCAAGGTGGCCAGAGAGGGGCTGTGGAAGGGCTGCTGTCCCCTGATGTTCTCACCATCTGCAGAGATCTCTGATGTTCTCACCATCACCTCCCCCACCACTACAGTGTCACTGGTCTGGCGCTGGGCTGGGTCGATACAGATCAGGATCCTGTGTAACTCTGGCTGTGAGCACCTGGCTCACAGGGGGGATGTCCCAATGGAGAGCTGACCTGGATCCCAGCCACCTGACTGTCACCTCTCATGCCTCTGCATTGCCTTGGGACAAGGGTCTCTAGCAAGGAAACAGCCCTGCAACAGCCAGAGAGGACAGGACTGGGGACAGTTGCTGTCCCCGTCCCTCGTAGTGATGCCAGGACAGCCCAGCCAAGGTGGGCACTTGAGGCCCCTCTGTGGTGCTTTGGGACTCAGAGTGGGGGACATCCACTAAAGCCAGTTTGGGAGGTTACTCTGGAGACCCACACATGGCACCAAGGGTCTCCTGATCACCCCAGAGCAGAGAGATGCCCAAAAGGACACGACCTCTCCTCTCACTCTGGGCAGAGGCCAAAACGTCCCTTGATTATTTTTGAGGGACTCTTTGGCTGCAAATCAGGATGTCATCACTCTTCCTCCACACCAAACAGCTCAGACTCCATGGCAGGGTGGGGTTGCAGTGGCAGTGGAGGAAACCATGCCCAAAATCCCAGTGCAGAGCCCCCCATGAAATATTCAGGCGGCTCTGCGCAATTCCCACCTTGCTGCTGTCGAAAGCACCATGAATATTGCAGGTGGGCATTAAAGTTTCAGGGCTGCCATGTTTCAGGACACTGTGACCATGGGAAGTCCCTCTGCTGGGACATGTCACACCTTCGCCAGGCTCCAGTGACCTCTTTCTCTCTGGTTTACCCCAAAAACTGGTGGTGGTGATGGACTGTGTTCCTGAAGTCCTGTGAGAGCAAACCAACATGAAGCTCCTTACTGTGTCCCCAGAATGGATTGCTCAGTTCAGGGAAGAGTTGCAGGAGGTCCTGCAGGACTGTGGAAAAGCAGATGTCATGGTCACTCCTCCCAAAGGCTCAGCCACGGTCCCCACTCCCCTGACAGCAGCATGGCCCCACCCCTGTGTGGCCCTTGCAGGCATGGAAGAACTCCCTGAGCATCTCTGAGGGTTTCATCCTCCATGTCATGAGCTTTCCAGGTCAGTCCTCACCAGAAGAGACCATTCCCTTCTCATCCACCTGCTCTCATAACTTGGCTCTTCCCGTGTTTATATAACAGCGACGTCTCCTGTGGACTGGGGAGAGAATTGGCCGGGGAGAAATAATGAGGATAATTCAAGTCATTTGGGAAGATGAGGTTTTCGAGGTGCCCAGCGTCTTCCACCTTTTACATGTTGTCTCTAATCATCCGCAATCTCAGATGGCCATTGATGGAGCTCGTTGCTGTGGTGACAGATGAATAGCCCTGGGATTGTACCATGCCAAAAAAGTGCTGTCCTTTCCATCAAAACAACAACAACAACAAAAATATCATTTTGTTCAGGAAATTAAGCAGTTTGCAACCAAATAGCAGAGTCTGAAAAGGCTCCTGCATGTCCCTTCCTCCCGGCCCCCGCGGCTGTGTTTGGTTTGTCAGGAACATGCCCAGAGCCCCGGAGGGTCCTTTGTGTGTGCCAGACAAGGAGAAGGTGGTAATTGCAAGGGGGTTTCTAACCCACTGAGCCTTTTAAAAGGATTTGATGCCCCCCTACACCTCTCTGCTCACCCAGATATGTGTCACACAGGCAGGGAGCACAGGGCTGGGGGCTGGCACCGCACTAGGTTAATGTGTTAGCTGTGCACAGCCAGGATCCAGGGGACAGGGAAGTGTGGATGACCAGATACCAGGCAGGGTGTCAAGGCTCAGGTCCTGCTCATTTCCCAGGGAAGCAGCAATTCTCAGTGGTGAGAGCCAGCATGGGGCACCTGAGCTGCAGAGAAGTGTGGCCAAGGCCAGACAAGAAGCACAGGGCTCCTGCCATTTTCAGCCTCTGTGGTTTTCCATATAAACTCTCTCCCAGGCAATAGGACCAGAGCCCAGTTTTCCTTCCTCCCCAGATGTTTGGAAAGGCATCTGGAGGGAGATGGAAGTGGCTGGGGTGGCTACTGGAGATGCTGCTCTCGAGCTGTGCCATAGGATGTGGGTAGAACAGCCCTTGGGGACAAGGCTGCCACGCTGGGAAAGGGAGGCTTTGGGGTCTGCCCAGCCAGGGATTGACCCTGGCTGTGAGTTTGACCCTCCCAGTACTGGAACCGCACTGCCATGCCTCAAGCTGAACACTGTGGGTGTTTGTATAATCCCAGACTGGCTTGGATTGGGAGGGACCTTAAAGTTCATCCAGTCCCACACCCTCCCATGGGCAGGAACACCTTCCTCTATGCCATGTTAATCCAAGTCCTGTCCAGCCTGGCCTTGGACACTTCCAGGGATCCAGGGGCAGCCACAGCTGTTCTGGGCACCCTGTGCCAGCGCCACTGGATCACTGCATTGTGACACAGCGTATTGTCCATGTGTAACCCCTGTTACTGCTCTGGGCTGTATTTTGAGCCAAAGCTCTGCTCACTGCTGGCATCTTTGCTGCTCCCAAACACCAGTCACCAGTCATGGAATCACAGAATTATAAAATCCTGGAATATTCTGAGTGAGAGAAGACTAACAAGGATCATCAGCCCAGCCCCTGTTCCTGCCCAGACACCCCAACAATCCCACCCTGAGCATCCCTGAGAGCGGTGTCCAAACGCTCCTGGAGCTCTGGCAGCCTTGGGGCCGGGACCATTCCCTGGGGAGCCTGGGCAGTGCCCAGCACCCTCGGGGGAAAGAAGAACCTTTCCCTGAGCTCCAGCCCAAGCCCTGACACAGCTCCAGCCCTTGCTGGGCTCCTGTCCCTGTCCCAGAGCAGAGCTCAGCCCCTGCCCCTCTGCCTCCCCTCGGGAGGAGCTGCAGCCCCCGAGGAGTCTCCCCTCAGTCTCCTCTGCTCCAGCAGAACAAACCGAGTGAGAGGGATGGTGTAATTCGGAGCTGTGTGACTTCAACATCCATCCTGCAAGAGCGTAAGAAGCCATAAACATGCACAGGGAGAGTGCCCAGCTGGCAGTCTGGGGGATCCCTGGGGAGCAGCAGGGTCAGAGCCAGCCCGCCCCCCCCCCCCCCTTCCTTCCTTGGGGAAAAGGAGGGATGGGCATACGGAGAAAAAACATTTTAGATGACCTGAGGAGGAGAAATGCGCTAAGTTCCAGCAGCTCCAGCCCCTCGTCAGGCGAGAGCCCCGGGCAGTGCTATGCCAGCCGTCCCCAACGCCCTCCACCCTCCCTGGGCTCAGAGAGAGCCAGATGGAGGCACATCTTGGCTACACGGAGAACGCGGCAGTGAAGCGGGCTGGGGAGATTAACTCCACGGGGAAAACAAGCTCAGCAGCCGCCGCGGAGCTCAGGACTCCTGTGTGTGTGTGTGTGCGTGTCTGTGTGTGTGTGAGCACATGTGTGTGCTCCGAACACGCACGGACACGCATGTACAGAGGGAACGAGGCACTTGTATGTGTTTGTATTTTTGCGAGTGTTTGACAGAGGTGGTGAGCCCGCGCCTCGCCTCGGAGGGGCAGCCAGGTATTGGCGATGTGGCATCATCCTTTAATTGCTCTGCTTTGATAACAGTGATAATTGGCTGGAAATCGATACTGTTTTGCTCCTGTTGCTCCCATCCTGTCTCACCCAGCCTCCCCTCCCTTCCAGGACGCCGTCGTGCTCTCTTTAGAGGGTGACATTTAAAGGCTCTGCCACAGCCATTAGATAACCCAGGCGGAGAAGATGCTGTGGAGAGGGCTGATGCCGGCAGGGATGGAGGCAGCTCCGCTCTCCTCTCCCACGGCTCGAGGACAGATGGAGACGATACTCCAGCAATGTGTCCTGGTGCTGTGGGAGTCACAGGAGTGGGGGGCCGGTGGATTTGGGAGTGAGGCAAGAGTGGAGAGGGGAAGGGACAAACCCAGGCTGTGTCTGCCACAACTCCCTCTGGCTTTGGCTCTGAGAATTGTGCCGGAGCATCACGGGAAAATGTGTATTAATATCACACTGCCCGGCCTGGCCTGCTCTGCGTGCCCCTAGTCTCCCAGCACAGTGTCCCCAGCTCCTGCCACGCTGCTCCAGCCACAGGTGGGCTCTCAGAGCCCCCAGGGTCAGGAACCTCCTGGATCCCTTGCAACTGTCCTAAGAGTTACCCCTGTGCCCAGCCAGAGCTGCTGGGGGTTTTTCCCCCAAAAAAGTGCCCTGATCCCTAAAGCTGAAGGGCCTGGGGAGAAGGACAGCAGCACCAGAGTGTGCCTGATGGAGCCCCAGGAGCCAGAGGCTCATTGGGCTGGAGCTGGCAGCACCAAGGGCCCCGGTTTGCCATAGCCAAGGAACCCTCCTTAGCCAAGGGAGCCTTGTTAGCTGAGAGACCCTTATTAACAAAGTAGGGTACAGGGACCCCCTCTCCAGGGCTGGCTGGAGCATGGGGCTGGCAGTGAGTGAGGGGTGCCTGTGAGGCTGAAGGTGTGGGTGTGAGTTGCCTGTGCCCTCACCTTCCACGGGCACCTCTATGCCCATGCCTCTCCAGTTACCTGTGCACACATTTTCCCTGGTAATCCATGCACCTTCCCAGGGCACCTGTGTATTCACCACCCTCATGTACACGTGTGTCAACCTCTATGAGAACCTGCATGACCCCTCTCTGTGGGTACCTGTGCACCCGCTGTCCCTGGGTACCTGTGTGCTCACCATTCCTGGGTACCTGTGCTTTCACCTTCCCCAGGTACCTGTGTGCCCACCATTTGTGGGTACCTGTGCACCTACCATCCCTGCACACCCACCCTTTGTGGGTACCCGTGCACCCACCCTCCCCAGGTACCTGCATCCACCATCCCTGTGGTCCCACCTTCTCTGGCTACCCGTGCCCACGTCCGTGGGTTCCTGGTGCCACCTGGTGGCCGCGCGGCACCGGCCACGGCCCGGGGTGCCCGGGGTGGGCCACGGGAAATGCCCTAACCTGTCCCCGCAGGAACCTTTGCCCTGCCCCAAAGGCTTCCCCAAGGAGAGCCCGAGAGCGGAGCGCGGCCCGCGCCTTTCCTCAAACCAAAACCGGGCCGAACCCTGCGCCCCAGCCTGCCAGAGCTCAGGACAAAGCTCTTTGCAGTCTCCCTGAGTGGGGAGGTGGTGGGGAGACTCCCGAGGAGAGCTTGGCCTCGTGACTTCCCGGAGGTTTTGCTGCTCGGTGTTCCCCAGCACAGCTGGGAGTGGGTGTTTTCTCCTGTGGGGTCTGTCCCGGGGAACCCCATAGTGATGGCAGTGGGGAGGACTGGATCCCCGTCACGGGCTTGGAGGAGAGTCCTGGACCCCTGGCATGGACACACAGACTTGGAGGGGAGTCCTGGATGCAGGGCTGGGCAGAGCTCAGAAGGGAATTGGGCCCATGACTCAGCTGGGCCAAAGCTTTGATTGAATAACCCCTCACATCATCCAGTGCTTGGTGAAGAGCAACAGAACAGTTTGTAGCCAGGAACCCGTTCCACCTGGAGACCCCTGGAACATCTCACCCATCCACACCGTGGATGGTGTATAGCCCCAGACCCCAAAGGGTCCCAGGGCTGGGGGTCCCAGCCCCTCTCCTACTGCTGGGGTAGAGCTGGCTGCATCCCACCCCTATGGATGGTGTGTGAGCAGAGTGCTGTCCACTCTCTCCCCCAGCAGTTACAGCCATGTCCCCAGTCCTCTGCCTGACCGCTGAAGCTCCTGCAGCATCCCAGCCTCTACAGCCATGCAATATCTGTGTCCCAGGCCCTATGGCTTAAGGCACAGGGGTCTCACCCCCCTTCCTACAGCCTGGGTCTGATTGTGACCCAGTTCCCCAGCACTGGGGGCTCCCAGACCCTCTCTCTACAGGGGAGTCTGGCTGTGCCCCACCCCATATACTCACATGAGGGTCTCAGCCCGCTCAGCTATAGATGAAGCACATCTATAACCCCACCCCTATAGCCAAGGGGGTCAGAGCTCCCTCCCCTATAGTCAGGGCACACGTATACCCCAGAGCCTATAACCAGAGACTCACAGCCCTCGCCTCTGCTGCTGAAGCACACCTATACCCCAGCCCCCTCCCCTGTGTGCCAGTCCCTATGGCCGGGGGAGGCAGGTGTCACAGCCCTCTCCGCTATTCCCGAAGCACGCCTGTCCTCTTGTTCTCGCAACCTGGGGGATCACAGCCCCCTCCCCTATTGCTGGAGCACACCCACACCCCAGCCCCCTCCCCTACGCCCCCGCCCCTGTACCCGGGGTTGTCACAGCCCCCGTCCTATCCCCGGCTCACACCGACACCTCCCGGCCCCGTCCCAGGCCTCACGTCCCCCCCCGTCCCGTCCCCCCGTCCCGGGCCCTCCCCGGGGGAGGCGCTCGGGGCCCGCGCCCGCCATGTTTCCCGGCAGCGCTCCCTGCCCGCCGCCCGCCTGAGCCTCCCGGGGCCGGCCCGGCCCGGCCCGGGGCCGCCCGCCCTCCTCCGCCGCCGGTGAGTGGGGCCCGGCGAGCGGGGCCCGGCCCCGGGCTCCCGCTCCGCGCAGGCCGCGGAGCCTCGGCCTCGATTAGCGCCGCGGGCCGGGAGCGGGGCGCGGGGCCCGGCCGCGGGGGGCGGGGGCGGCGGGCCGGGGCCAGCCGCGGTAGGGGCGAGCGGGTGGGTGGGGGTCTCTCCTCGGCCCGGCTGGAGGTCCGGGCCGGCCGGGCACGGCGGGGGCCGCGGGTCGGCCCATCCGGCCGGCCGGGCCGTGCGGCGCTCGGGGAGGGCTGAGCCCGCGGCCCCTTCTCTCTGCAGGGACGCTCGATCGACAGCAGCTCCCGAAGGTTTGTCCGTGTGGCAGCGGACACCAGCCGGGACCCTCGAGGGATCCACGGCTGCCGGGGCTGCCCTGGCTGCGAGTGCCCGAGGAGAGGCCGGTTCGGGCCGGCAGGATCCCGGTGTGGCGATGGGAGCGCTGGTCTGATCTCTGTGAGGGACCCCCGGGTGCGGAGACGAGACCCGCATCCCCCAGCCGAGGACGAGGAGGGATAAACCAGAGGTGATCCAGTTCCGTCCCACGGGAGCGCTCCTGGCAAGGGTAATGTTTTCGTGTTCGTCTTGTTTATTCCCTCGGTGAAGCAAGTTTTGTAGGACCAAGAAGGGAAGCGGCAGAGCTGGCTGGGAGGTGGTGGGTACTTCGTGCATCCCACAAAGGCAGCACTGCTGGGACCTACTGGTACCAACGCCGTGGCTTTGTGCCCGAGCTGGAGCCACCCGCACCCACCATGGTCCTGCACACATCCTCTCCCCATATTCTGTGTCAGAGCTGGACTGGCTGCAGCCACGTTGTCCACACACATTGGAATTGTGTGTGGTTTTTGTTTGTGCCTCATGGTTTTCATTTGGAGCACTGCGGTGGGTTTGGCCCTGTAAATGCTGCACCGTATGTGGCTGGAAGGGGCCAGTTCCCGGGGTTGGAAGTAACTGCATGTGATCCAGGGAGAAATTATTAAGATTAAATTTAAAATTAGGTTTCATCGTGTCAGCTGTTTTCCCTGGGAAGGTGTTCTGGAATTGCATCTTACTGCTGGAAGGAAAACCTTATCCTTGTTTCCAGCCTAACCATGCTAACGTTCCCCTTACCCACGTATGTCAGAACAGAGCGTCAATGGCTTCTTTTTACGTTGCTTGAGTCATCTTCCTGAGCATTAAAAAACTAAACCAGCCTCGAAATGAAAACCAAAATGCGACTGACTGGGCCTGCACTGGGTGTTTGAGGTGTGGGTGTTCACAGGGGGTATCAGTAGTGCTGCGGGGACACATTTTGTACTGGTGGAGAGTGGATTGTTCGGGTTTGATATGCCTGTGTGTCACCAGGAGTTTAGGGAGCCTCGTGGTGCAGGAGGGAGAGCTGGGAGCCAGTTCCTGTTACCTTCCAGTCTGGCTCTGGGCAGCTCCTGGCTGCTGAGCTCTGGGTGGCTTAGGGCCTTAGGACATGGATTTTAGGAGCTCCAAGTGCTCAGGGGCCTGGGGTCGTGTTGCTTTGCACGTGCAGGAACTGGGCTCTCTTGGGATCCTTTGTGCTCCTTCCTGATCAGCTGCAGCACACAATGCCCAAGTGCTCTGGCCCTCACAGCTGTCCTGGGTTTATTTTTGACTCCTGATTGTAGCTCGGTGCCTCAGAGGAGTGAGGATGGCTCAGGAGACGAACCAGACGCAGGTGCCTCTGCTGTGTACCACGGGCTGCGGGTTCTATGGCAGCCCCCGGACCAACGGGATGTGCTCCGTGTGCTATAAGGAGTTCCTGCAGAGGCAGCAGAGCAGTGACCGGATAAGCCCTCCAGGTAGAGGTTTTCTGGAAATCTGTCTTAAATGGGTGTCTGAATACAAACTGTGTTCAGCAATTGCGATGGAGCATGGTGCTGGTACTTGGCCATCAGCAGATATACCCCCTCTTAGAAAAATCATCTTTCCATGGATATCCAAGGCTCTAAATCAAGGACCCAAGCTCTCAAGCACTTCTGTTCCCTGTCAGGAGAGTCACTTGTTTTCTTCCCAATCTTATCAGTTTGTGAAGCCCCATCCCAGCCAGTACCTTCCAGTAAACTGTAAAATTTCACATCTGCTAATGGTGATCCCAGCTTTCAGCTATTTCCTGCTCCCTAATTAGGTGCTGACTACTGGGAACCATGGCAAAGCCCCACAATTAAATTTTATTTGGCCTATTTGTATAATATTCTTATCTTAACAGTGTGATATCTGAACGTCATGACTTACAAGGTTTATTTCCTGCATTTGGGATGGGAGCAGGGGAAGGATGCTCTCTGCAACATCAGCAGGGATTTCTTGTCCTGGGGGTTTGTGCAGATGCCCCATGTACAGAGTAAGAAATGCCTCTAAGAGTGCTTCCACAATTTATTCCTGAGGGGTAATCATGGCTTCCCTTGAGTCACCCGCACAAAATATGCTCAGGAACATGACTTTTCCTGACAAAGAGTTTGCCTAAGACTCCAGCTTAGATCCTCAGCTGACACAAACCCACAGGTGTCTGTTGAAGCCATTTTCTTTCAGCAGAGGAGGATCTGGTTCTTACACCTTGGAGAAATTACAAAGTGCTATTGGGTTCAAAATTCAGACCGCTCTGGTGTCCCACAGAGTCCCATACACAAATTTGGAGAGGAGAGTGTAGGAATAGGGACATGGGAGTGATTCCAACAGGGGTGTGCCCTCCCAGCTCCAGTAGGGAACAGGAGCATAAAGCCTGCTGGAAAGTGCTTGTTCTGCTTTTTCCTTGGCTATCAGGCACCTGAGGAACTTGCTGATACTTCTCAGAGACTTGACCAAGCCTGCTCTTGTCTCATAGCACCCAGTGGTCCCAGCAGCAGCCCCATGGCCTCTGAGGTGATCACAGGACAGTGTGCAGAGGGAGACTCCACACCTGAGGATGCGAAAGCCAGGTAGGGGCAGAGTCTGGAGGGGAGGGGATCTAAACCCTGCTAAAATCCAGCTCTGGGGCACAAGGGACAGGCTGTCATCCTTTACATGGCCAGTCTGTAAACAGGCTGGGCTGTTTACAGTCTGCAGTATGACTCTGGTTTATTTGGAAGATTGAGATGTCCCTGTTGCTGCTGATGTCTGATGTGTAGATTGAGGTACTGGAGGGTTGGTAATAAATTAAGTGGCATTTTGGTTCTCCTGGAGCCAGTGCACCTTGTCTGTCCCTGGCTCTGTTCAACTTTCCATTTCTGCTCAGTCCCAAGCAGTGGGATTTTTGGGGTTTTCCTGTGCAGGGCCAAGAACTGGACTTGGAAGGATCACGAGGATCATGAACTCGGAATGTCCCGTGATTCTAAGTGAAAGCAAATGCTGGTGACCCAGTCTGGAAGCTGTGACAGCAGGATTAGAGACCTTGGGCCTGTTTGATAGGAAGGAGGACAGAGCTGCACTGAGCTCTACCATCCCATTACAGCCCTGACTCATAACTGTGATTCCCTGCCCCTGGACTTGTTTAGATGGGCTCTTGCTTTGCCTTTGAGATATAATTGGGTGGTAAAGGAAACTGAGATCATCACAGATTCATTCCATTTATGTCTATAAAGAACTTTGATCCCAGATCTCAAGGGGAATTGACCTGCTGTGCTCCTGACCTACTTTTGAATATAAGGAAATAAACTTTATGGGCTGAAGGTCTCTCCCACATAACCATCCATCAAATGAAGATAGTTGTGTTTTCTCTTTTTGTTTGTCTGCTGCACATGCTCCCAGCGCTCAGACTCCTGTGACCCATCAGATGACAGCCATGAGCATATCCAGAGAGGAAACTAGCAATGAGACAGAGGAATTCAGCAAGACAGACGAAGCATCATCAGCTTCTTCCTCATCAGGTAGGGTGGTTGGTTTGTCCTTTGCACAGGTCTGAGTGACACTGAGCTCAGGAGTCCATTTGAGCAGCAGGGACAGCTGCTGACCCTGGGGTGTGTCCCCTCCTGGCAGTAAAGGCACACCTGAGAGCTGAGGAGGAAACTCTTGTTTTGGTGACAAGGAGGAGAGCAAATACTGTGCTTGAGGGCAGGCCAATAGAGATTGCTCTGTGGGCTGAGGGCTGAGTGGCTGCCAACCCTCGAGTGGCTGGCAGGAGGATAATCTTCCATGACGCCTCTCGCAGCAAATGGCAGCAAGCCCGGAGCGTCCCACGGCCTGACGCGGCTCTGCTGGCGGCCCTCCCCTCCTGCCAGCTCCCGAGGGGGTGGAAGGGAGACGGATCCATTGGAGGCTTGGAGAGAGGAGACTCGTTTGTGACAGTGCTTGGGAGTAGTGGAGGCCTGCTGTTGTCACCCCGTGTGATGGGGGCACCTGTCCCTCGGGGGGTGTTACACAGTGGGTGCCCTGATGTGATTGAGGAGCAGCAGAGTCATTGCCCAGTGTGGTACATCCTCCAGCTGATGCCATAAGCAGGTGATCTGCATGCAGACACCCTCCTTTGCTCAGCTGACAGCTTGCTTGCATCGAAAGCTTAAAAAACCCAAGAGCTATTGGTTGCTAAAAAGCCGGGTTCTAGTCACCACACATGGCTGGGCATTTTGGGTTTGGTAATCCCTTGCCTGCAAGCCCGGGAGACAATTTACAACAGGTAGGTGAGAGGCTATTGAAAACAGGCTTGGGAGAGCCTGTCCCTTTCATCTGCCTGTGTAGTTTTTAGGAGGCTGTTTATGGTCTGCTCCACAAAGCTGTCTCTGTTTTGTCTCCTCAGAGCAGCCTGCACCGCAGGTGCTCCAACGAGCAGTTGGAGCTCCTCCCTCCTGTTGACTTCTCTAACCTGCTTAGGTACTGGAGGAAATCCTGCTAAGCATCAGTGACCTTTAACAATCTGGCTTTGAGAGCTCAGTTTTCCCTTTGGTAGATTAGAGGCAGTGATGGATATCTGTGTAAAGCATTCTAAGACCTACATATGGGGAACACTTACATAAGAGTCAGCAAAAATAATTAGTAGTACTTACAAGGGGTTAACTTTTTTTCTCCCTGTGAAGATAAACTGTGGGCTCAGCTGACAGCTGTGCTGCTGTACAGCGGCTGAGCTGTAGTGACTATCCAGTCACTATCCAGTGGCCACTCCAGCTTTGGATTTAAGGCATTTGAAACAGAGAGAAAGCTGTGAGGTGGAGATCTCTGAGGAACAAGGCAAATCTCTGGGGTATGTCTGCCAGAGCAGTGTACACATGGAGAGTCACTAGAGCCTCAAGCAGCTCATGTAATAAAATTAACATTTGGTTTATCAAGAAGGGCAGCAAAACTCTTGCCTCTGTGTCAGGTACCCTGCTTGAGATATCCCAGAACACGGCTGAGGGCAAGACGGCTTCGGAAAAACCGAAACCGAAGAAGAATCGTTGCTTCACCTGCCGGAAGAAGATTGGGCTGACTGGTGAGTGCCTGGCTCTGGGAAAACTTCCCTATTCCCTAAGCAGTCCAGAGTGAGAGCCCTGTGAGCACAGTGCTGTGGTGCTGCTGGGTTTGGAGGGCCAGAGGCTGGAGCTTCCCCCCAAATCCATCCTGGAGCTGTGGTGCTGCAGGAGAGGAGGGGGGACAGCTCCGACCTGCAATAGCACTGGCTGAGGCAGCAGCTTGGGGAACATCCCACTCACTGCCAGGATCCTGGCAGCCCTTTGGGAGCAGGATTGGATGTGGCAGCACCTCTTGGTTGATTCTGCTTCTTGGCAAAAGCTGCTGTAGAGGAAGGCAGAGCTCGCTGTGGATTGGAATCCACTCCCAGTCAGGTCTGTGGTAAAGCTTTCATAACAGTGACATAAACTGAGCTAGACCCAAATGGAAAATCCCTCTGCAGGACTCATCCCATTTGTTAATGCTGCTTGATTTCCACTGTTAACTTCCTAAGAGCAGGATGGCTCTCAGCATGCAGCCTGTAAAGCTGGAGAGAGAAGTGCTGGGATGGTGTCAGGGCACTGCCATCAGTGGGGAAAATGGCTCCTGGAAAGTGAAGCAACTAAGTGGGCTGTGGTTTGTTAATAAAAACATCATTCTCCTAAATTATCTCTGGGATTTAGTGCTTCCCTTACAAAAGTTAAATCTGGAGCTGTGCAGGTTATGCTGTTCTGGCACAGCACTTGCTTCTGTAGCCTGCTTGGTACATCCAGCATCTGGGGACTGGCTGTTTTCATGGATATAAGAAGCTTTGGCAAAGTCCATACTGGGAAGTTTGAACCTGAGCTTGCCTGAAAATCCATGTGCACTATCCTAGAATAGGGGTGGGTTTATAAAGCTGGGGTTGGGCCAGGTACTCTGTGTGCAGCTCTCAGGTTGCAAAGGACTGTTTTCCGGGATGAGTGTTTCTTTAAGAGCTTTAAACTGTGAAGAGTTCTCTTTAGGATTCAACTTACAGAGAACTCCTGTGAATTCAGGGCATTTAGGATAAAATGAGTTTTCACAACCAGGACTAAACTGGCACCTTGGAGCAAGGCATTTGTGGCCTTTACAGTCTGTAGCTGGAAAAACATGAAGGGACAGAGCATGATTCCCTGGCAGTGAGATTCCCTGCTGTCCTGCAGGACGTCCCCTGCTTGCTCCCTGCCTTGGTTTTCCAGTGTGCTGTGTTAAAAATGGTAGCACTCTGAGCATTGCCCCTGAGTGAAGTGACTAAACTGGGAATTTTGAAGCCTAAGTAGCTCAAACATGATCCTAACATGTTGACAGCTCTGCTGCTTGCTGCTGGTCAGTCCAGCTGCTGCTGTGTGACCCTGGGGAGCTGGACTGGCTCTGAGGGCTCAGCTCCAGCTCAGGCTGCCTGGGGAGCGTGGTCAGGATTAGCAGTCTGGCACTCTGCAGTGCCTGGCATGTCCCTTGTCCCCAGGGAACATGGACAGCAGCTGCTCTGCGAGCATTTCCTACCGTGTGACAGCTGGGGCTGCCCAAAGCATGCGAAGCTCCTGAGCCAGAGGAAAGCAAAGAACCGCCCACGGTCTTCCCCAAATGAAGAGTCCCTTTGGCCTGTGGGGGACAGCGAGCCCCCCTCCCTTGCCCCTCTCTGTGACTTGGTGGCATTTCCTGTCACGGCAGGAAGGAGCCAGGCCTTGCCGCCTTCCTGCCCGGCTGGACGGGACCTGATGTGGCTTTGTCCCTGCTCTTCCTCCCCTCAGGCTTCGACTGCCGCTGCGGGAACCTGTTCTGTGCCATTCACCGGTACTCTGACATGCACGCCTGCCCCTATGACTACAAGGCAGAAGCTGCCGAGAAGATCCGCAAGGAAAACCCCATTGTTATCGCTGAGAAGATCCAGAAATTGTGAAGGGGTCTGAGCAGATCGAACTGCAGCCAGACTGCCTGGTGCTCCTCCCCTTCTTCCCAGCCTTCCTCCTCCTCCTCCCAGCCCCTGCGGCGGTGTGAGGGTGACTCCAGCGGCGCACACGAACCCGGCACCTGGACATGGGGACTCCTCGCACCTCTGGCAGTTGGTGTTCCTCCTCTCCCCTCCTGCCTGTTCAACAGCCACAGCTCAGCTGATGTGTTCTCAACCAGCTTCTCAAAGGAAAAGGACCATCCTGCCCCACTGCTCCAGCATTAAGACATTCAGACTTGCCTCTTGCTGGGCGGTTTGCATGGCGTGAGCGGCCGGGTCTGCTGGGCAGCCTTTCCCTTCCCGGCAGCTCTGAGTCCTGCAAACCACCCAGGACTTGTGGCCACAGTCCCTGAGGAGCTGCTGGACTCTGTTCCCTCTGCCTGTAATCCCGGGAGCTGGGGGATCCTGGCAGCCAGGCTGCCGTCTGCTCCCCGGGAGGTGTTTGCTCTCAGATGCAGAAAAGTTGATTCTGTAGTTCCAACACCCCAGACCCCTCTCCCCACCCTCTGTTGACGCAGTTGGAGAAGCACCAAGGGGGTTGAGCAGCGATGCTGGCACAGGGAAGTTATTTTGTGGCTATCTACGTGGGCCAGGTAGAACCTTCCAGGAGGTTCTGCTTGCTGCCTTGTGCCTCTCTCCACAGGGAGGGAGCCAAGGACATACCTGCTCCAGCCTCTTGCTTCAGCACTCTGGATAACCCCAGCTGCTTTTCCAGCAAGGTGTGTGTCCCTCAGTGCTGCCTGTGCCTGCTCTCCTTTCCTGTCTTTCCCCTTTCTCATCTCCCTTCTCTCTCCCTGCCTTCTGCCTTACATGAGTCACTCTCATCAGGGTTGTGCACAAAGCTCAGGTCCCCACACCTCTGCTTCTGGACCTGTCCCTGCATCCAGGTGACAGTGGGGTCTCCTCCTCCCATGTGGGCCATGCTGGTAACTGGGGAGAGCTTGGGGAGCCCACCCAGCTGCCCTCCTCTGCCTCCTCCCTCCCTGTGGGATGAGAGGCAGGGTCTGTTCCCCAGGAGATGCTCTGCAATCCAGACAGAGGGAACTGGGGCACAGGGAAAGTCACAAGGAGGGTCCCAGGGTGCCCAGAAGTCCAGGCAGGGCCTCAGAAGCACCCATGGAGAGACGTGGGGGGAGGTGCTTGGAGGGCTCTGGGCTCACTGAGAGATTCAGAATTCCCTGAGGAGCTGGAAGGCCCAGGGAGGGCTCAGGGAAGGCAGAAGGAAAACCTTGGGGTACAGTGAACATGCTCAGAGGCCTCAAGCACCCCAAAAGGAGCTTGGGAGGCTCTGGGGGTGCACACACACACACAGGAAGGGAGGTGCAGGAAAAGCCAAATGCCATCACAGTACCACTCCATAAAGAGCACCTGGAGGTCTCTTTTGGGAGGACCTGGGGCTCAGGGATGCAGCACAAGGCAGGCAAAGGCTCCTGGGGCACAGCCACAGCCACTTCCATGCCTGGGGATGCCTGCGAACACCCGGAGTGGGGCTGTGGCCACGAGGCTTTGGCTCTCACAAGCAGAGAAACCCGGATGTGTCCCTGGGGACAAGCAGCAGCCTCTGTCCCACTGCTGGCCATCCCACGCTTTGGAAGCGTTTCCCTTGGTGTTGGAGAGAGAGCTGCAGGGCCCAGCTGGGGAAATCACAGCAGCTCCTTCCTTCCAAGGGCTGTTTTCTTGCCCTGCTTGTGGAAGTTCTGTCCAGATGCTGGGGAGACCTTCTGAGTGTTAGGTTTTTCCAGTGTGCTCCAGCCAAAGCAGTGTGTGCTCTGTGCCAGCTGCCATCCTGTAGTGGTACTGGTAGCATCTGAACATACCAAACTGATGCAAACCTCCACTCCACCACAGAGAGGAGCAAGGCTGCCTCCTGCCAGTCTTTTCCTCAGGTTTTTCCTTTTGGATAACATTGACATTATGTCTGGAGCACACAAGTGGCTGCATGTGTTACCCCTGGACACACCTGGGCCATCAGCGCTGAGCTGGTGCGTGGCTAGGGTGGGTTTGCCACTGAGCTTTTAGCTGAGCATGATCCCTCTCTCAGGGGAAGCAGGAATTGCAGCCACCAGCCCCGAGGAAGTGCAGCAGCTCCCATGGCTCCGCTGGGAAAGCCCTCAGCCACCTGCTTCTCCAGCACTGTCCTTTTCCCTGTTCCTTCCTCCCTGTCCATGAGTGTAAATACAACACAGTCTAGTTTGCTTGGATGCTGTGGGTGCTCTGTTTCAGGCAGGGATGTGGGGGCACCACTTCTCTCTTGGGGTGGCTGTGGGGCTCTGTGCCTCAGTTTCCCTGTGGATGATCATTCACAGTACCTGGTGCTGGCCAGGGATCAAAGCAGCCTGGACCTTCACCCCCTGGATCTCAAATCCACCAGGGGTTGGACTGGGTGATCTCCAGAGGTCACTTCAACCCTGACAAGTCTGGGGTTTTGCATTCTGGCTGAGTAGGAAGCTCTGGCTGGGGTTTGAGGGGCTCTGAGGTTCTCCTGGGTTCTCCTTTGTCTGCTGTTACCTCTATGGGGCTGGAGCAGGAAAGGGAGTTTGGGACAGGCCCCCAAAGCCTTCCCCCCTCCCCATATCCATGTGGGGACATTCTGGCAGTGTTTAGCACCACAACTGACTTCAGCAAGGCTTTGGACACTGTCTCCTGTGACATCTCCGTAGGTAGACACAGGAAATGTGGGATAAATGGACTGGGGGGGGAGGGGGAGAGGGCCTGGCTGAATGCAGAGCTCAGAGGCTCCTGATAAGCACAGTAGAGTCCACCTGTGGTCAGCGCTGTCCCCAGGGATCGTCCAGCCTTGTTCCATTTGTGTA
Organism: Cinclus cinclus; assembly: GCF_963662255.1. Classification (NCBI taxonomy): domain Eukaryota; kingdom Metazoa; phylum Chordata; class Aves; order Passeriformes; family Cinclidae; genus Cinclus; species Cinclus cinclus. The sequence goes on along the minus strand of NC_085073.1, from coordinate 2,236,619 downwards.
GCAATGACCTCCTGGAGGGATAGAATGGTTCCTGATCAGGTTTCACGATGATTCAGGCTGGGGGTAGTGACTGATTCACCTGAAGGCTGTGCTGCCATTCAGAGGGACCTTGAGGGGCTGGGTGAGAGCTGGGTGGGGTTAAACCTAAGGAGGTTCAACAAGGGCAAGGGTAGGGTCCTGCAGCCGGGGAGGAGCAACCCCAAGTGCCAGCACACGCTGGGAATGACCCTGGAGAGCAGCTCTGCAGAGGAGGACCTGGGGGTCCTGGTGGATGACAAACTGTCCCCGAGCCAGCAGAGTGTCCTGGGACCAGGGGGACAATGGGACCCTGGGGGACATCTGGGAAGAGCGTGGCCAGCAGGGCAGGGAGTGATCCTGCCCATCCACTCGGCCACAGTGGGGCACAGCTGGGGTGCTGTGTCCAGTTCTGGGACAAGAAGGACAAGGAACTACTGGAGAGGGTCCAGCAGAGGTCCCAAAGATGATTTGGGGTCTGGAGAATCTCTCTGATGAGGAGAGAACACGGGAGCTGGACTTGGTTAATCCAGAGAAAACTGAGAGTGTTGGATGTTGGTTTTTTTAAAAAAGAAAAAAAGATTGATATAAGATAGTGTAAAGGCATAAAAGCTCAGACGTTTTATTCGACAATTCGGAGAATAGACAGATGTACATGGCAGCCTTGCTTGATACAAAGAAAACACAGCTCCAGCTCCAGAGCCGTGACAAGGCTGGTCACTTAGTCCAGCTGACTTTGGGAATGTCGTAGTGCTCAGTCAGAGCATCCAGCTGCCTGTTGATCTCCACTCGCTGCTTGTCGGTTTCCAACGCTTTCTTCAGGACCCCCTCCATTTGTCGCTTCTCCTGCATCTTCTCGAAGGCTACCTGCGCCGGGGTCCACTTGTCCAGCCCGCACTTCTCCTCCTTGCTGCTCATGATCTGCTCCAGGATCTAAGCCTTGTCTTTTGCCGCCTTCTTTTTCCCTTTGGCGACCGCAGGGGACCACGCTCCATGATTTTTCTCAATTACACAGTCCCAAATCCATAGAAATACATCGGTTTTAATGTTCATTGCTCTCGAGTTGCATAATTCTTAGTATTTGGTTTCCTGTTCGATACGGATTTCCTGGCTTCTGATGTTAATTAGGTCTTCACTGCTGCATTTCTTTATCAGCCTTTTCCAGGTGTCTCCAGCCGTGCCAGGGGCAGGTCTGGAGTAGATGGTCGCTGATGTTTGCTGATGGTTCGGCAATGGCCCCTGGTGGCCGCTATCTCTCGTTATCTCTCGTGCTTCTCTCAGCCTCCTGAGATGCTGAACTCATCAGGCCTCACCTAGTGCAACAATGCCTTGGGGAGAAACTTCTCTTCCCCCGGGGCAGAAGCGAACGTGAAACGTGACTAAAGTTAGAAAATAAAAATTTTAAATTTGGTATGTTTTCCAACAAGAGGGGATCTCACCAATGCACATAAATATCTCCAACGTGAGTGCCAGACTCCTTTTAGTAGTGCAATGGCCATGAACTGAACAGCGAGAAGTCCCAGCTCAACATGAGGAAGAACTTTTTTATACTGAGGGTGGCAGAGCACTGCACAGCTGCCCAGGGAGGCGGTGGAGTCTCCCTCTCTGGAGACATCCCAAGCCCACCTGCTCCAGGTGACCCTGCCGAGGTCGTACTGCGTGATCTCCAGAGGTCCCTTCCTGCCCCGTTTGGGATCCAGTGACTGAAGAGGGAGGGGCTCACGCCGCATCCCCGCCATGAGGCGACCGCGCTGTTCCCATGGCAACGGGCGCGGTGCGATTGCGTCACTTCCGGCCGGGGCGGGGCTAGCGCCGCCCCCGCCTGGGAGGCCGCAACGGCCGCGGGGCCTCGGGCAGCGCCAAGCGGGGCCGGGGGGCCGGGAGAATGTGCAGGTACCGGGCTGGGACGGGCACGCAGGCCGGGGGAGCGTGTGGGGACACCGCCGCGGCGGGGGGGAGCCTGCAGGGATCGAGGAATCGGGGTCCAGCGGGCGGGGGGGAGCGGTCAGTGTGTGTTGGTGGGGGGTCCCACAGCGCGGTCAGAGGGAGGGGAGGCCCCGCTGGTCAGTTTGGTGGGGACACAGGCGTCAGGGTATGTTTGTGGGGGGCCCCAGGCAGGTCACAGGGTGTGGGACCCTTCCAGCGGGCAGTGGGAGGTGAAAGGTCCATGCCGGTCAGTGGATGGGGGAGACGGGTCACTGTGTGTGAGACCCCCCCCCCCCCTCCAGCAGTCGGAAGAGGCTCGCGGTCCCACGGCAGGCGGTAGGGGCAGAGGGAGACCCACGCGGGTCAGTGTGTGCTCATGGGAGTCCCTCAACAGTCGGGGGGGGGGGGGGGGGGTCTCGGGGGGGGCTGGGGGGGTTTACAGGGGTTCAGTGCGACTGTGTGGGACAGTGATCGGGCAGGGGTCCCACCGCTCAGTGTGGGTTTCAGAGGGTCTCCCAGCGATCAGTGAGGTGATTGAGGCCCACAGCAGTCGCGGAGGGGCCGCATGGGTCAGTGTGAGTTGGGGGTGGATCTCCATGCTTGTCCGCATGGTGGGAGGGCCACAATGGACAGAGAGGGGGAGAACTCTTCGGTCAGTGGTGGGGGTGCCACACGGATAAGTTTGGTGGGGAGGAGTCAGTGGTGGGAGGGAGGTCAGTAGGGTCCCACAGCCCCACCCCAGTCAGTGTGTGCGGGATGGGGGCCCCACAGCCCCACCAGTCAGTGGTGGGGGGCCCCCACAAAGACCAGTGGCTAGGTACAGCATGGCTCCCCCTCGGTGGCTGTGGATGGGTGTCGGGTCAGTGTGTGTGGGGTCGGTTGTATGTGCGGTGCGTCGGGCCCCACAGGAGCCGTGAGGCAGGGGCTGGGCGGGGCTGCCTGCCCGTGGCGGGGTGTCCCAAGCTGGTGCCTGGTTTTGTCCCAGCGTGTGCAAGACACAGGACACGAGTGTCACACACGATGTTAGTGGCCTGTAGCGTCACCTCCCCGCGTGTTCGACGTGCAGGTGTGTGTGGCCACTGGACTCTCTGATCTGACGCGGGAATGCTGGTCCCAGTGGCGCTCAGGGAATCTACTGGCTGGTCCCAGTGGCACATGGTGTGCCAAACCTGGGAGGAACAGGGCTGCCACGTGCGAGGTGTGACACCGGCCTGACCCTGCTGTGAATGGTCACTGGCCCGAGGAAGCATGACTCTCACCGGGGTACGGGGCATGCCTTGACTCCCAGTACTTCAGTGTTCAGTACGTCGGGTATTTCAGTGCCATATCCCAGCTTCAGTGCTTCTTCCACCCTTTCCTCCCCTTTCTCAGCCCTTCAGAAGCAGATGGAGCAAATTCCTTGGGGTGTGGGCTGGTTTGACATTCCTCAGCTCAAGCCTGTGCCCAAACTTGCAGAAAATAGTTGCTTTTTTTTTTTTCCCCCTCTTTCCTTCCTTCTTCTTTCTCTCCTCTCTCCCCTTTTTCCTCGGGAGCACTGCACGCCTGTGCCGGCACCTAGGTGGCCCCGAGGGAGCCGTGTCTTTTGTCCCATCAGTCGTGTGGCTGGTGTGTGTGTCTGATCCTGCGCTTGTCCTCGCTCCTTCGGCGTGGGCTGCCCGCGAGGGCTGGCGAATGTGGCAGGAGGTTTGATTTTAGCGGGGGCTGCGTGGGTTTGGTGGGGGCTGCGAGCTGCAGAGGTGCTCAAGGGGAGGGACACTGCAGGGAGCACGTTTGTCACAGAGGGGACAGTGCCCTCAGAGCCCTCACCCTTCCCGCAGGCCCCCGCAGCTGCCGGACGGACTGATGGACACGGCAGCCCCGCCGCACGCCCCGGCCCGCGCTGCGCGGCCAGCGCCAGGCGTGCCCAGGGCCAGCTGAGGACCGGGTGTCTGCGGGCCGGCGACATTCCCGGCCTCTGTCCGATTGGGATCCTCCCTCGCTCCGGGCGCGGCCGCCTCCCGCCTCGCCGCCGTCATGAACGGGCTGTCGATCAGCCAACTCTGCTGCCTCTTCTGCTGCCCGCCCTGCCCCAGCCGCATCGCGGCCAAGCTCGCCTTCCTGCCCCCGGAGCCCACCTACGCCATGGTGCCCGAGCCCGAGCCCGTGGGCAGCACAGGCTCCCTGCGAGGCGCTGCGGGCCGCTGGAAGCTGCACTTGAAGGACCGGGCGGATTTCCAGTACTCCCAGCGGGAGCTGGACAACATTGAGGTGTTCGTCACCAAGAGCAGCCGGGGGAACCGCGTCGGCTGCATGTACGTCCGCTGTGTGCCCGGCGCCAGGTGAGTCACCCGTGGGTGTGCCGGCTGGGGCTCTGCTGGGCTGGGGCCGCGCTGGGGGCTCCTGTCCCCTCTTCTTCCTTGGCTGAGTGTCGCTGGAGGAGCTGGCCCTGCCATAGGGCTTTGGAGGCATCCTGGGCGAGCTGAGCTCCCAGGACCGGTCTGGCTTGTGGCCACACTGGGAGTGGGGTTAAAGCAGGAGCAGAGGCAAAGCCAGAGGCTGCAGGGATGTGGGGATTCCCCAGGCTGTCTCACAATCCCCCAGAGTCAACAGCAGTGACGCAACGCACCAGTTGTTTGCACAGAGCTTGGTTTTCAGGGAGCACCGGGGTGGCTGCAGCAGCTGCTTCTCCCTGTCCCCAGCCCAGCGGTCACCATGGGAATGGACAACTGCCCATGCCAGCCAGGTTTAGTCAAATTCATAGGGACATTTGATTCCTTGAGGAAAAGAATGATGGAACTGAAAGCCAGGAGAGGTTTGGTCACTCCCAAACTGTGAACTGTGAAGCTGGAGAGAGGCACCCTGGAGTGTGAAGATGGAGCCCCCCTCCTGCTGCCAGTGCCTGGGCAGGAGGAGACAGGAGGGGACTTGGCAGCTGCTCTCTAAGCACTGGCACAGTGTGGGAGTTCAGGTGCAGAGGGAGGCCAGGTCACCCCAGCTGACCCCTTTCCTGTATCTTCCCAGGAACAACAGGTTCTCAAGGACTGGCATCCCAGGCTTCAGGGCTGGAGGGAACTAGATCTCCCAAATTGTGGGATATCAGGTGCTGCTGGCTGTCTGACCTCCTGCAGCTCATCCTGTCACTGACTTCCAGCTGGAGCTCCTTGGGCATCCAGGCCAGGATCGGAGGCTCAGCCTGACCACAGACCCCCTCAGACCAGCTGTAGGGGCTCAGCAGGGAGTGAGTCCTGCTCCCTCCCTCAATCTGCTATTAGTGTTAATTTTTATGATTAGCATTGTTTTTCCCCTTATGGTGGAAATTTCTTGTGCCTTGTCACTCCCACAATTCACTTCTCTCTCAGCATCTGGTGTCTTGCCAGGCTCAGGAGAGAAAAAACCCGCTGTCAGAATTCTTACTTGAAATCCCCGTTGGGCAAACGGCCCCAAATCCTGAGCTTTTTACCAAAAATAGACTCAAAAACTTGAACAGAATCATCATCCTGCCTTCAAGCTGCCTGTTCCTGCTGGGAGCGAGGCCCTGGCTCTGGCAGCAGAAGGGTCTGGGTATCCCTGAGGGTGGCATGGACCTTCCTTGGTGGCCACAGGGGTGTTGGCCCTTTGCGTCCCGCAGTTTGGTTGTTGGGCTCTGAGGCAGATGTCCAGGGATATCCATGCCTGAGCTCCGGCACCGCGGCAGAGCCCGGTATTAATGTTCTGTACCCGTATCCCAGGTACACGGTGCTCTTCTCCCATGGCAACGCCGTGGACCTGGGGCAGATGAGCAGCTTCTACATCGGGCTGGGCACCCGCATCAATTGCAACATCTTCTCCTACGACTACTCGGGCTACGGCGTGAGCACGGGCAAGCCCTCGGAGCGGAACCTCTACTCCGACATCGACGCTGCATGGCAGGCGCTGCGCACACGGTGAGCGGGGCGTGCTGGGGCAGGGAGCAGGGCCCTGCTGCCCTCAGGAAAACCCTGTGCTCCAGCAGTCTGGAAAACAAGAAATCTCTCAGAAGGGGAACCCTGGGCCACTTGAGACAGGAAGGGGTGGTTGGAAAACTGTAGAAGGGAGCAGCTGGGGGATCCAAGGGGTAGGGGTGCCGTGGGGCGTGACCTTGGCACAAGCTTTGCTTACTGTCTTGCTGCCAGGCTCAGTTCTGGTTCCCCTGCCAGGTTTGGGGAGCAGCCCCATGCCAGGTTCTGCCTCTTCTTCCTCAGGCCTGGCTCACAGTGTGACCCAGAGCTGGGGCTGCCCCACACGGCTGCAGTCTGGGGTCTGTGAACACCCTATAACCCTGATCTGGTGAGGGGTCACCAGAACTCACCTGGCAGCTCAGCCCTGGCTGCTCCCTGGTCCTTTGGGAGGGCAGGGAACGGCCCTGGGCCCAGCCATGAGGAGCTGGGGGCAGGTCAGGGGCACAGACCCCACACCCTGCCGGGAGCCTTGTGGGTGCAGTGAGCAGAGCAGAACTGTATCAGCCTGAGATACAGCCCTGAGCTGTATCTCCTGGCGATGTGACTGGACACTGAGCTGCCCTGTCCTCTGCCAGGTACGGGATCAGCCCGGAGAACATCATTTTGTATGGACAGAGCATCGGCACGGTGCCCACGGTTGACCTGGCCTCCCGCTACGAGTGCGCGGCCATCGTGCTGCACTCCCCGCTCACCTCCGGCATGCGCGTCGCCTTCCCTGACACCAAGAAGACGTATTGGTTTGATGCCTTCCCCAAGTGAGTGCCCTGGGCAGAGGGCATAGGGGGTTTGGAGGGGCAGCGCCCACACTAGCTCTGGTCACAGCCAGGGGACACGTGACATTATATGGGCCATTTTTTGTGATAGGTTTAAACATCCCCTTTGGCATCTTCTTGCCCTGTATTTGGTGTCCTGGGAGTTGTAGCCCTCCCTGGGGTCACTGTGCCCTGTCCTGAGGGCTGTGCCACGTGTGTACCCCAGTCCCCTGTGGCATCGCATCCTGGTCACCTGTCCCGGTGACTTTGCCTGTCAGCTTTGGGGCTGTGCCACTGCCCCCTTGCCAGGTGTCCATGGGACCTCTCTGTCCCCCAAGAGTAATTCCTTGGGGATTTTCCTGCTGTTCAGATGACAGGAGTGGTGCTGAGAGGATGAGCTCTTCCTTTGCCTCTCCCTTGCAGCCAGGCCAGCAGGGCCCTGGGGAGAGTCCCCGAGCCAGAATCTGTGGCTGGGAGCCACCAGCCCACACTCTGCATCCTTCTGGCCTCACTTGGCCTTTGGGACTGGGCTGGGACCAGCCATGCTTCCCTTCCTCTGAGCCCAGCAGGACTGATCCCGACAGGGATGGGCTGTCCTGCAGCAGTTCCCATCAGCCCTGCCGAGGTCCCACGGGGATGTTGTCACTGCTGTCTGCTCCTTGTCTGTCACACGGGGGCAGATCTTTTCCTTGGCAGAAGCTGTGTCCCTCCCTGTCCCTGTGCTCTGCCATGATCAAAGAGCATTTCCTTGTCCCTCTCCCAGGGGATGTTTTGGGGGCAGGAGGAATGGAAATGTCTCATTGTCTGTGCTTACCCCCCTCTCTCCTCTCTTCCCTGTCCACCCTCTTGGCAGCATCGAGAAGATCTCCAAAATCACCTCTCCTGTCCTCATCATCCACGGTACAGAGGACGAAGTCATCGACTTCTCCCACGGCCTGGCACTCTTCGAGCGTTGCCCCAAGGCTGTGGAGCCGCTGTGGGTGGACGGGGCCGGGCACAATGACATTGAACTCTACAGCCAGTACCTCGAGCGCCTTCGGAAATTCATCTCCCAGGAGCTGGCCAGCCAACGCAACTAGCCAGGGGGACAGGCAGGGGGGTTCTGCTTGTTTCTCCAGTTCTCCCAGTAGCTCTCACTAGTCCCTGCTGCTGGAGCTGTAACAAGTTTGTTCAGCCTCGGCTTCAGGCTCAGGAGAGGGCGGGAGGCCCTGGAATGGACACTGTTTGCTCTTGGACATGGGCACAGCTCTCCTCCCTGCTGGTGCCAGCCCCGGCGCTGCTGGCACCACCGGCCCGGCTGGCCAGAGACGGCAGCTCCCTCCTTCCCCCTCCCCAGAGACGTGAGCCCACCCTTGATGGTGGATCCTTGGCTTCAGACATGTCCTCGTTTCCTCTCCCAAACCAGCGAAGCCCGAAGTCCCTCCCGGCCGCTCTGCTGCTCTGACCATAGCAATAAGGCGAGTTGGAGAGAGGCTTGGGCCCCGGCCCCTCCCGCTGTCCCTGTGGGTGGGACAGAGGAGGTGGCAGTTCCCACTCTCCATGGAGCTTTCCCGGGACCAGCGCTGGTGGTGCCCGGTGTTCACCCTGCGGCTGGGACAGAGCCGTGTCCCCACGGGGACTATGGGGATGCATGGAGGAGGTGCCCCTCTGCCCCACACCTCCTCCAGTCTGGCACTGCTCAGTGTTCCCAGAGCACTGCTGGTGTTCAGGTCACCCCTGGAAAACCTCCTCTGGACCACTTGCCCGGGGACCGGGGTGAGGGAACCAGGCAGCAAATAAAGAGCAGAGGTTTAACGTTTCAGTCGTGTGTGCCCTTTCCCTGGGTACCCCTGGGGGCTCCTGCCCATGACCCACCTCCAGGGTGTCTGGCCCTGCACGTTCCCTGGATTGCCCTTGGCCAGATCCCCGGTGCTTGTCACCCTCCTCTGGGTACTGGGTGGCCACAAGGTGCCAGCAGGATTGGGGAAGATGCCCTTGGCCCCTGGGACCAGGCTGCAAAGGTCTGTACACAGTCCAGTGGGACCTGGGGACAATAGGAACCCATTCCCTTGTCCCCTGTCATTAGAGGATTTCATGGGATCACGCATGCAGAAGGGGAGGATGGCCTCAGCCTTCCAGGAGTTGTGGGGGGGGCCAGGTGTGCCACGGGGGAAGGGGGGACATCCCCATGGCCTGCTCTGTAGCAGGGCCAGCACAGCGAGGGACACGGGATGGTCCTGGGGAGAGCAAACCTTATTTTTGATTTGATCCATGCCCAGTTCCGACCAGAGCTGTGTGGAGGCCTCAGTGATTCTGGGGGTGCACTGGCTATGGGGGCAGGTGCAGGTGTGGCTCACAAGAGTCCTCCCATCAGCACATGGGAAATTTGCCCCAGGGAAAGGCAGAGGCTCAGGTTGGTGATTTCTGGGACAGCACCTGCTTTTAACACTCCTGGGAAGAGCAGTTTGTGTGTTTTACTGCCCCTGGGACATCCCTGGCCCCAACCCAAACAGCAAAACACTGCTCTGCCGTTCCCCTCCCTGTCCTCCCGGTGTCCCGTCCCCAACACGAGGCCCTGGGGCCCGCCAGGCTCATGTGAGGAGGGATTTAATCTCCTTAGGAGCTCAGGGGCCAGGCGGGGGGGCTCACTGCACCCCCATGCTCTGAGTACTCCAATGCACCTATTGTTTGGGGCTGGGAGCTGGGGGAGGCTGAGGTGGGGGGCACAGGACCCTCTGCTCCCCACACATCCCTCATTTCCCCCAGGACCAGAGCAGGGTGTTCCAGAGGAGGAGAGATGAACCTTCCTTGGTGCTGGGGCTGTGCAGGAGCTGGAAGAGAATGTGGAGGGCTCTGGAGGGATGTTCATTCATTTCTAGGGGGATTTTGGTGTCCAGGAGCTGGGATGTCTGTCTCTCCCTGCACATGCCCCCAGTCCTTCCTTCCCCATCCCTCTGCCAGCAGTGGCCAGGTGGTTTGGGAGCCTTGGGCTCACACGTGTGTGGGAAGCCAAAGCCGCCCAGACTGGCTCCCTCTGGCCCCACTGTCCCAGGGCTCCCTAATCCTGGCACAGACGTTCTGTTTGCACCCAGGGTATTTTTATCCTCTTACTGCTGCCTGTTTCCTGTTGAGCTTCAAGGCAGCTCTGCATTTCCAGCAGGATGGCTCAGAGCTGAGTTTGGGGGGATGTTGAGGTGGCTGAAGGTTATATTTCCTGTGTCTTAGTTTGAAACAAAGGCAAAAGGTCAGTAAAGTTCAGCCTGATCCCCAAAGTCTAGAGCCAAGTCAGAAATATTGGAGTCCATGGAGATGGACATTGCTGGGTGCCACCTCCATGGTGGGGAGCCCTGACTAGGATCAGGGTTTGGGTCTGTATCTGTCACTGCCCAGGATGGAGGCTCCATCCTCACTCAGCAACTGGAGTGAGGAGGAAGAGAGGAGCACTCACCCCTACAAGAGCTGCAGGGGCCTCAGAGGGTGTGGGCTGGGGGTCCTGGGCACAGAACCCCCCACCTGGGGCCAAACTGGGCCACGAGCCACTGGGAGAGCACTTGTGTCCCCTTTGGGATGGCAGTTCTGTCTCCTCCACTGGTGCTGTGGTTTGGGGGGAAGGAAGAGCAGTCACTGGGTGGGGTCAGGTCTGGACAGTTTTGGTACCTGGAGGAGGACTCTGCAGTGTCTTTCCCGGGAGGGGACAGGCAGAGCCAAGGCCTTGAGTGTCCCCAAAGTCCCTCCAGCAGCTAGAGCAGAGCAGGGTCAGGGCAGGTGTCCCTCCAGCCCGTTTGAAGCCCCCAGCCAGGGGACACATGGGCCCAGGCTGGGTATGGGGGACGTTGGGTGACAGGCCAAGAGGGGTTTAAGTCTCATTTGGGGCATAAATGAGGCTTTTGATGGCTGGGGCCTGCGTGCCACAATCATGAGACCTCGTTCAGAGGCCGAGCTCAGTCATGGGATCCAGGAAACTGAATTAAGGCATCTTAAGGAGCTTTTTTCCAAGCTCTGCTCTGGTTTTCCACGTGCTTGTCATATGAACAAAGACGGTATAAAAGGGCAGAGGGGAAGCATCCCACCGGTGCTCGGGCGGGGAGAGGGGACGGCGTTGGAAAATGGATGCCAGGGTGGGGGCACAGCATGGTGCTGGCTGAGGGAAGGAGACAGGAAAGGACAAGGAGAGGGGAGCATGCGTTGGCTCTGCCCTGTCTGGTGAGTGAGGCAGAGGCCTTGGAGACAGCAGGGACAGTGGGGACAGGAATGGGGGCAGATCTGGGGGAGCAGAGCATGTGTCCCCACTCCCCGAGCAGTGCAGAGCTGTGAGAGCCCGACGCAGCCGCGGCCACACCGCGACACCGGCGGCACCTCCCTGGTGAGACACGGTGAGGGGGGCACGGGGGGAGGGCACCCAACCACCCTGGGGACACCCACAGCCCTGAGGGGGCACCCAGAACCGGGGGGGGGCACCCACCCCTGCTGGCTGGGGCTGAGGGCAGGGGTGGCAGGTGGCACTCTGTGAAGGTCCCTGAGCTGGTTTGGGACCCTGTGCCTGGGTGGGAAACTATGGGATGGCCCCAGCCCGCTCTGCCTGTGCACACAGCACACACGTGTACATGCACATGTGTGCACATGGATGGGCGAACACATGCATCTTGCACACGGGGACCCCTGCACACGTGTTCACACACACACGTGAGTGTGCAGAGGCCTCCACGCACGCACAGGTGTCCACAGACACACGGACCTGCACACGCACGGGTGTGCGTTCACACACACTCACAAACCGATGTGCACTCATTGACATACAGATGTGCACTCACATACCGATGTGCACACACCCCCGAGCAGCCCCACACCCCCTCTGGCCCCTCTCCTCACCCTCGGGTTCCACCAGCCCCACTGGCACCTCACATCCGCCACGTCCCAAACCACCCCCAGGGACGGCAGCATTGCCAGGGCTGTGGATTGCACCAGGGAGACCCGCGGGTCGGTTTTCACCTCCTGGAGAAGTGGGACAGGCTGAGAATCTCCAGCTCCCTCTGATCCCCCCAGTTCCCCTGTCTCCATGGGATTCCCCCAGGATGCCTCAGCTCCTGGAATTACCCCAGATCCCTCAGCTCCTCGGCATTTCCCAACTCCCCAGAATCCCTCAGCTCCCTCGGATCCTCTGGCTCTCCCCCTTGCTCTCCCCCTCTCATCTGTCCTCTGTCCGCAGGAGCTCTCGGAGGAGAGTGCGGGGCCGGGCCCGCTGCCCCCTGTGAGCTTCCCTTTGTCATCCTATGCCTGAGTGATGCCTGGAGGCTGGGACGGCCAAGGGAGGCCCACGGGCTGCCACAGCCCCGCGGTGACAGCGCCTGGATACACGTGGGACCACGCACCGGGGCTAGGACAGGAGTCTTCAGGGGGCTGGGACACGCTGGGGGGCTGGGACACCCTGCGGGACTGAAATGGCCCCTTGGAGGGCTGGGAGCAGCCCCTTCATGACAAAAGCATTGTCTTGTAGGGGCCCTCGCATCCCCTTAGGGCACCGGGAACATCCTGGGGGGATGAAAATCCCATAGAGGGACCAGAACATCCTGGAGGAGGGGCTGTGATGCATCCCCTTCATGTACCAGGACTACTTGTGGGGACCTGGAACATCCCTTTGGGAAGTCAAAGCAACCCTTTGGGGTGCCAGCAGAACCATGGGGAGCTGGAACATCCCCATGGGCTGAGGCTGGGCAGGGTGGGTTGCAGCAGCCAGGCCATTGCCCTGGGATATGGATAGGATTATGGGGTGTCACGGAGAACCCCTGTCTGGGGAGGACCTTTCATGGGGGACATGGACCATGGGGCTTTGTATGTAGGGTGGTACCAAGACGGGGTACTGGGAATACTGGGAGCCATGTCACCATCCTGATCAGCACATCACTGCGAAGATGTGGCCCCACAAGAAGATGTTCTGGCAACTCCAGGGAAGGTCCTGTTCTCCCAAATCTGTTCCCTTCTCCAGCTTCACAAACTCCACCTGGCACCTCATGCTGAGGCTGGGCCAGGACAGTGGAAAAGTTCCCACGTGGATGCAGAGAAAACCTGCCCCGTGGGGAGCAGAAACTCATCCTGGGGTGCTCGGATGGGTGATGCAGAACAAGGACCAGGAAGTGGGGGTCTGTGGGGGGAGACTGTGGTCACACTGGCATCTCCAGCTGTTTTCCATTTTTTTTGGGCTATTCTCTCAAAACTCAACCCCATTCACCCAGCTGGGCATTCATGGCAGGGCTGGGCCGGGGGGGGGGGGGGAGGTGTGCAGGGCTGGAGGATGGGGATGGGATTCCAGGGAGTCCCCCCAAGCCCCAGGGCTGGATCTGACTTCTGCTCTGGGGAGTGAACCAGGAGCATCCCCCATGGCAGCCCTGGAGCCATATTCCTGGGTCACACCCTCGTGGTTCTGCATGTGTGAGGGACACCTAGCAAGGCACGAGGTCACCCTGGCACCAGGGCAGGTCTCTGTGTCCCCCAGCATAGTGTGGTGTCTCTCTGTCACTGGGGACAGGTCCTGGTGTCCCCCAGCAGCAGGAAGGGCTGTGGCAGGGGTAACTCTGGCCCCTGTGCAGTGACATCCCCCTGCCTGGCTCTCCTGGGCCAAACCCCTGTCCCCCTTGTCCCTGCAGGGACTAAGGTCAGTGACAGCCCCTCCTTATCTGAAATCAGAGGCTCTGGCTGTGGGACATGGGGAGCAGTGGGGTTGGGGACCCCTCACTTCTCTGCAGAGGGTCAGGAGCTTTGAGGTGTTGAGGGAGTTTTGGGGGTCCCATGATCAGTCAAGCAGGCTGGGGAGGGGGTGGGGTTAGGTCCTGAGCAGTGTTGGAGAGATTCCTGCGGAGTGCTGAGCAGGATGGGGGAATTTGGGGGTTGCTGTTTTCAGAGGAGCTGCCTCAGTGTGCAGTGGGACCCTTGGGACTTCCCCAGTGCTGCTCGCTGGGAGCTGAGTGGGCACCCCAGTTAATTGAGCTTAGGTGGGGAGGCAAAAGCAAGACCAGCATCGAAGGTTTTCCATGTGGGGTCCTCTAGGTCTGGGCAGAAACAAGTATTTTATTTTATTTTATTTTATTTTATTTTATTTTATTTTATTTTATTTTATTTTATTTTTTAGTTTAGTTTGCTGCTTTGTGAGTTGAGAAAGCACAGGATGAGAACTATAAGGCAGGGAAATATCCCGTGTGTCTGAGCTTTTGTTTATGTGTGTGTGTTTCTTGAAGTTTCTCTGTTACAGCTCGAGTTCTATAAAATAGATTTAACCATACCAAAAAATAAAAGCACCCTGTTTGTGTGGGGAAAATATGAGTTTGCACTCCCAGGCTTGGTGGGAGAGGGGAGGTGTGGGTGGGGATCTTATAGCACCTTGTGCCAGGGCCTGGCTTCTGCCAGAGGGAAGGCAATTTATCTCCTGGGGTTTCCTGCTTTTTATGGATTATTCAGGTTTCCCAGAACCGGCAGCTGTTGGTTCTGCTCAGTGTTGGGTTCCTTTCCTGGTATCCTCTTCTCCTGGACTCTGCAGGGATGCCGTGGGCGCGATGGGCAGGGGGAGGCAGCAGCATGTGCCCAATTTGGGAAACAAAGTGGTTTTTTTTCACTTAAGACTATTACAAAACACAACTTTTGCAATTTTTCCCTTGTCCCTCCCTTTGGCCAAGGCTGACTCCTCCTTGTGCAACTTTCTCTGCATCACCCAATAATTCCTGGCATTGCCCTTGAACTTCCCATCTCTCCTTGCACAAGCAGTGAGGCTCCCCTGGATCAACCTGTATCTCCAGGCTGGCATGTTTGGTTCCACTCCATGGGATTTCTTGGAGGGCTTGGTCCTTGCTGGTCTGAGAAGGGCCTCACCTGCTGGAGGTGGAGTCTCCCTGCTCTGAACACCTAAGGCAGGGGCAGTGCCAGGTGATTCCCAGGAGCTGTGGATGCCCCTCATCTGGTTGATCCCACCCAGGGCTGGCTCCTGGTCCCTGCTCTGGCTCAGGCTCAGCTCAGCCAAAGTGCTGTCACTTTGTGCCTCAGTTTCCCCACTGGTAAATGCAGGTGTGGTGACTGCCTGGGGCAAGGAGGGGGCTGGGCCCTCTTGGGATGTGGAACCAGTTACTGGCCTGGCCTTGGCCTCAGGGCCACCGCCCAGTGTCCTGCTGCTCTCCAGGAGCCCAAGCTGTGCTGAGGCTCAGGGAGCTGGTTTGAGGTACCCCATGCTGGGGTGGATGGGCCGTACTGGGGGCTGTGCTGGGGCTGGTGGTCCATGGTAGTCCATGTTGGGACATGCTGAGGCAGTGGCGTGTACTGAGGCCAGGCAGTGGTCTGTGCTGGAGGCAGTGGTCCATGGTGGTCCATGCTGGGAATACTGGAATATGCTGGGGCAGTGGACCATGCTGGGATCTGCAGGCTCTGCTGGTGTGGTCTATGGTGCTCCACCATGGTCTGTTGTGAGGAGGCTGGGCTGGTGGGCCACAGAGCACGGAACCTGTGACGATCAGTGTGCCCACAGCTGGGGGGTTCTGGGGGTGCTCGGCAGGAGGATGAGGTGGGTCCAGCCCTGGGGCTGTACCCCAGCCCGTTTCTCCCCTCGCTATGGGGATGTGCCAAACCCGACCGAGCTTGGATTACGGAATCCTGGAATATCCTGAGCTGTGAGGGACCTGTAGGGATCATCGAGTCCAACTCCCAGCCCTGCAGACATCCCACCCTGAGCATCCCTGAGAGCGCTGATTCTGGATGGCGGCTCCTGCAGCCCGGCCATGCCCCGAGGGAACGGGAACGCCGCAGTTCAGCTGGAGCAGAGGAGACTGAGGGGAGACTCCTCGGGGGCTGCAGCTCCTCCCGAGGGGAGGCAGAGGGGCAGGGGCTGAGCTCTGCTCTGGGACAGGGACAGGAGCCCAGCAAGGGCTGGAGCTGTGTCAGGGCTTGGGCTGGAGCTCAGGGAAAGGTTCTTCTTTCCCCCGAGGGTGCTGGGCACTGCCCAGGCTCCCCAGGGAATGGTCCCGGCCCCAAGGCTGCCAGAGCTCCAGGAGCGTTTGGACACCGCTCTCAGGGATGCTCAGGGTGGGATTGTTGGGGTGTCTGGGCAGGGACAGGGGCTGGATCCATGGTCACTGCTGGATCCTCCTGCGGCCATTCCAGGAAACGGGAACGGCTCCCGCCTCTACCTCAGCCCCGCCCCGCTCTCAGGCGCGCTGCGGGCAGCCCTGTGCGGGCAGCGGCGTCGCGGGGTCCTCGCCGCCGCGCCCGGCGCTCCCAAGATGGCGGCGGGGCCGGTACCGGCCGTGTGAACCGGGACCGCGTTCTCGTAGCCCGCGGCTCCTCCGCCCCCCCGGCCCCGCTCCCGCCCTGAAGCCGGCGGGATGCTCAGATCCACCGGCTACTTCCGCGGCATCGACTGCCCGTTCCTCAACGCCGGGGGGTCGGGGCCGGGCCGGGGGTGCCGCAGGCCCTACTGCCACTTCCGGCACCCCCCGGTGGCCCCGGCGCCGTGCGGAGCCTCCAGAGCCTCGGGCGACCCCAGCGTGGGGCTCCCGCTCGGACACGGCGCAGGTACGGCCCGGCCCGGCCCGGCCCGGCCGCGGTACCCTCTCACCTTCTCCCGACCCCCTCCCCGGCCTGCGGCTCTTCCCGTCCCTGCCGCCCCCAGCCCGCTCGTACTTTCGCCCCCCGCCCCGTGTGTTTTCCTCCTGCGAGGGCAGGCCCTCCTCTCCCGCCTGACCACCGTTCAGGGCCCGGATCTGCCTCCGGCTGCCCTGAGCCCCCCTCAGCCCCTCCCCAGTGCGGTAACCCCCGGGCTGTGTCGGTAGCACCCGGTGGAGCCCGCCCGTCCCTTGGCGCTGTGGCCGTGTGTGCCCAGCCCAGCCCGGGCCGCGGGCTGTCACCTCGCCCTTGCTCCAAGGGAGGGTTTGAAGGATCTTTGCAGCCGCAGCGGCTGAGAGCGATGCGGGTCGCTGCACACGGGGTGTTGGGGAGCTCTTCCCGAGGCCAGCCCCAGCTGCAGGAGGGCAGCGCTGTCCAGATCCCGTTCTTTGTCGCTCCAGGCACTCACTCTGCTCACGTGGTGCTGAGGTGTCAGCGCCCAATTCCAAACCTGCTGACAGCTCCCGGGCCGTTCGAGCCCTTCAGCAGCTGCCTGGATCGTCCTGGGACCTCTGGGGGGCTGTGGTCAGACTAGGGTCAGCTAGACCCCCGTCCCCGTGAGGGATCTGTGGGGCACAGAGCACTGCCAGGCTTCTCAAAGACAGCCTGGCACAAAAAAAACCCCACCCGTGAATCAGACAGTCATGGAATATCCTGAGTTGGAAGGGACCCATAAGGGTCAATAGTGAGCTATTGTTGGCCATTCTTCCAGCAACTCTTGTCATTTTATTTATACGCATTATTTGCTGTTCTGCTGATTTATTGGGAGAAAAAAGCCTTAATTCTTCTCCCTAGAGGAACCCTGATGGCTTTTCTTTTTGTCACAGCTTTTCTATTTCTGTTAGATATAATGGGATAATAATGGACAGTGTCTAATAATCTGAAGAAGAAATTGCCAAAACAAAGCCCTGCTTGTGTTTTTTATGCGCTTACTTAAGTTTGGGCTGCTCTCAAGTTTGGAAGAGGATTGAATATTGACGTCTCCTGGTTACCAGGCAATCTTACCACCACTACTAGTTTAGTTTAAAATAAAAGAAGCTTTCTCGTGGCTTTCACAGGCAGGTTATTGTTAGAAAGACAAATTTTTTTGCCAATTTCATTGTTCTTTTGAATTTTAAAAGCTCCCTAGAATGCTTTGGATGGTTCTTCAGATGATGTTATAATTATCTTTCAGTGTGCTGTTCCTGCATGTCTTCAGATATCTGTGAAGTGTCCATTTTGGAACTGTAATTGCTTATTTTGGCCTGCACCTGGTGGTGCTGTGCTTGATAACAGCTGGGTCTGAGTTTGGAGTTTGAAGTGGGGAAGGGAAAACCTCTGCATGCCCCTGGAAAGTGTGTGAGGCTCCCAGAGCTGGCTGCAAGGTTGATGTAAGCTGAGTGTAAAGGGCTAGGAAAATACCCTAGTGCCTTGCTAGACTTAGCCTGGGCATGTTAGAGACACAGGAGAAGCAGCCTGAATTTTGGGAGTAGGAGCTTATTTACAGTCATGGAATTGTTAAGGTTGGAAAAGTTCTCCAAGTTCATAAAATCCAACCTTCAACCATATTGGTCACCACTAAACCATGTTCTCCAGAGCCACATTCACATGTTGTTTGGACACTTGCAGGACTGGGGACTCCACCACTGCCCCAGGCAGTCCCTTCCAGTGCTTCACATCTTTTTCTGTGAAGAAATTTTTCTTAATATCCAGCCTAATCCACAGCACTTAGAGAAGAGTGGGGATTTTTGGTAAGTACAACCCACTGTGTGGGCCTGGTTTCTCAAGGGGAAGTTTCTTGTGAAAGAAGCAGCATCATGAGTCTGAGCTCCAGGCACTGCCTCCTGCTCCCTGCAGCCAGCACAGAGCCTGCTCCTGCCTCTTTCCCAAACTCTTGGCATCCAGCACATGGCACAGCTGGCATAACAGGGATCTATGAGTTCTGTCTCAGCACAGGGTTTGCCTCCAACCATTTTTTAATGTTGATTCTGTGTTGACTCCCACCTGCAGAGCTGCCTGCAGGTTGGGGGCCTTGAACAAGAGAAGGATGTGGAGCTGCTGGAGCCAGTCCAGAGGAGGCCGTGGAGATGCTCTAAGGGCTGGAGCCCCTCTGCTCTGGGGACAGGCTGGGAGAGCTGGGGGTGCTCACCTGCAGAAGAGAAGGCTCCAGGGAGACCTGAGAGCCCCTTGCAGGGCCTGAAGGGGCTCCAGGAGAGCTGGAGAGGGAATGGGGACAAGGGATGGAGGGACAGGACACAGGGAATGGCTTCCCACTGCCAGAGGGCAGGGCTGGATGGGATATTGGGAATTAGGAATTGTTCCCTGGGAGGGTGGGCAGGCCCTGGCACAGGGTGCCCAGAGCAGCTGTGGCTGCCCCTGGATCCCTGGCAGTGTCCCAGGCCAGGTTGGACATTGGGGTTGGATCAGCCTGGGACAGTGGAAGGTGTCCCTGCCATGGCAGGGGTGGCACTGGATGGGCTTCAAGGTCCCTTCCAACCCAGATCAGTCTGGGATTCTCTGATTCCCATTGAGAAATGGGAGATGAGCAATGGACCTGCTGCAGTCTCAGGCTTTTAGAGCAGTCTCCAGCTGATCACAAAATGTTCCTGATTACTGTAGGAGCAGGAGACACTTTTGCAGTTATTTTGCAGTGTTTGGCTCAGCTTCCTGGGAAGGATTCTGGTTGAAGTGCTCCTGCCATTTCCCTGCCTGCCTGAGACTCTTGTCCCCTGGAAGGATCTGTCGGATTTACACTAGAGGGTGTAGTAGCTCAGCCGGAACCAGGCAACCATCTTCTGGGAGCATGTTCTCCATCCCCCAGGGCTTGCTCCGTGCCAGGGGAACTGCCTGTCTTGTTTTGAAGTAGCCTCCTAACCATGCACATGGGCAGATCTGACCTATTTAATCACATCACTCCATAGAGAAGCTTTAAAAGCCTCAGTTTTTGCCAAGGCGGGTGGATTTATACACCAAGAGCTACAGCACAGATTGGTGTTTTCTGGGAGGGTGTCTAGAAAAAAAGGATAACATCTAAAGGAGCAGCCTGCTAAGCATATTGATTCGAGGCTGGGACTGGCTTTGATGTTTGAGGATCACTGGAGGATTGGCAGGAACCCCAAAACTCTTGGTGCAATTTTGTAGCTTTGAAAGGAGCTTTTGGAAATTGTGAGTGGAGCTGGCCCTGGCAGGTTCTGGGAGGGGGGACGTGTGAGATGAAGCAGAGAAGATGTGGAAAGAGGAATTAGTGGGATGTAGCACTGTTCCCCCTTTTTTTCTTTTTTGCCCACCCTCACCTCTGCAGACTTGCCAAGGTTCAGGTGTTAATACCATGATCCCTGTTTTTCATACACAGTGCTCGTGTGCTCCCAGGCACTGAGGGACAGTGGTGCAGAGCCCTCTATGCCCCTTGGAGATCTGCAGGAGCAGGAGGACTGAGTTTTCCCTGACTGCTGCTGTGATGTGTCAGGCATTCCTTTTCCTTCCTGTCTGGAAGCAGGTCCATAAATACAAACATGTAGAGTGAGGGGCACGTTTGAACTGGGATCTGAAGCATGGAATGCTTGGTGTGGGAAGCTATTCCCATGATTTATTGCTGGGATCTGCCTGTGTGGTAACAGATTGTGGGTGCCTTGGAGGTTTGTGAGAATTCTGTGCTGAGCACTGAGGCTGATGGAGTTTTCTGTCCAGGACTGGGAATCTGGAGATTGCAAATTCTCATCCTGACTTGGCTGAAGTGCTTTTTCCATCTCTGAGATGACTAAAACCCACCTGCTTCAGAGCAGGATGAAAAGATTATTGAATGTGTGTGAAGTGCTTTGAAAGCGTGCGCTCTAAGGAGGAGGGAAGAGCTGCCTTCAGTCCTAAAAGCGTCTTTTCAAGAGCTGTTGAGGGGAAAAATAGGTCTCTCTTTAAAGTCGAGATCCTGAGTATGCTGAAAGACATAAAAGAGGCATAATACAGCTCTTCATAAATATCTTAAGGTAGGCAGCCCTGGTTTGATGCTGTCAGGGGTGTTTTGAAGGTGGATGTTTTTGAACCCAGAGAGGAAAGCTGCTTCCAGTTCTGGAGCTCTGAGTTGTTTTGTCTGCACTGATCACAGAATCCTGGAATGTCCAGAGCTGGAATGGACTCACAGGGATCATTGAGTCCGGCCCCTGTCCCTGCCCAGACACCCCAGCAATCCCACCCTGAGCATCCCTGAGAGCGGTGTCCAAACGCTCCTGGAGCTCTGGCAGCCTTGGGGCCGGGACCATTCCCTGGGGAGCCTGGGCAGTGCCCAGCACCCTCGGGGGAAAGAAGAACCTTTCCCTGAGCTCCAGCCCAAGCCCTGACACAGCTCTGGTCACTCCCTCAGGTCCTGATCCTTGTGTTCTTGTGGGATGGGGAGAGCCAGCCAGATTTTCAGCACTCTGCCTGAAGTACTTTGTTCTGCAGTGGAGTGTACGGAGCTTCTCAGCAGTTTTCTGATGTGGTCCAAAGCTTGTGGAGCAGTTTTCTTGTTGTGTGGATTTTCTATGTTGGTGTACAAAGCTTTGCAGCTTAGACCTGGATCAAATCTGTGTAAGGTGTCAGGGACAGAGTTCTGCTGCTCTGTGTGATTGACACACTGAGCTGCTGCAACAGTTAGGCTCAGGTCAAGTGTGGAGAAATCCTTGGGTTTATCTCCCCAGCTTGAACCCTGGATCCTGTCACTGGTGCAGGGAGGCACTTCACTTCTCCCTTCTTCTACCAAAAAGCAGCGACACAGGATGATCCCCCCGAGGGTGCTGGGCACTGCCCAGGCTCCCCAGGGAATGGTCCCGGCCCCAAGGCTGCCAGAGCTCCAGGAGCGTTTGGACACCGCTCTCAGGGATGCTCAGGGTGGGATTGTTGGGGTGTCTGGGCAGGGACAGGGGCTGCACTGATGATCCCTGAGGGTCCCTTCCCACTCAGGATATTCTATGGTTCTGTGATACTTGGTAGAACCTAAAGAGGCTCTTTAAAAGTTAAAACCCAGCTTTAACCCCACATGTCAACACAGGGTCAGAGCCATTGTCAGGTTCCTCACGCAGCACTTTGCTGAGGGGCTGTCCCTGTTTGGTGGGAGCAGCCTCAGCACAGGCTGGGATTTAGAGCCTTGGTGTGACTCGCATTGCAGGCCATGTTCACGCTGGGTATAGAAGGGATGAAAAAAAGGCCTTTCCCAGTGCATTTTCTTTCCTGGAATTGATGTTGTGCAAGATCATCTCAGCAGAGAGCTTTTATTACTGTATTTGCTACAGCAGAAGTGGAAACCCATGAAGTGTTTTCAGTATCATTTTACTGACAGAGCAAAGCAGGTGTTCAGTGCTGGGTGCGCCAGTCCGTGAACTGGGAAGGGGCATCAATTCTGCTTTTTTCCCCCCACATTTGTGTTTAGAGAATATTTACCAAATTGCCACCATTGGATTTTATTTTTAACCAAGTTTTGAAATGAAGAGTGGAAAGTCAGTTGGTGGTGAGGTCGGGATGTATTATATTCAGCAGTTTGGGATTTGTGGTGATTTCCCTGCACTGTCAGTTGGGGCAGGTGTCCTTTGTGCTGGGATTTCAGTGTGGGTTCACAGGACACTTCCCATGTTTGGTCTTTCTGCGGCTGTGGGGACATTCCACCCCCAATCCGAGTCACCCCAGGTGGGGCAGTTCCAGATGTGTGAAGAGCAGGAGGTGGGAGCAGATCCCCGCCAGGCCAGCAGGACTCTGGGTTTGGCACAGCTGGAGTTGTGCCAGTGCTGGCGAGTCCTGGGCTCCTCTGTGTGATGTCTTCCCTGACATTTGAACACTTCCTCTAATTTATGTTTTTAATCTCCCAATTCCCTAATCCCGGGTTTCCCGGAGCGTGTTCCCGGTGCTGGGCGAGGCGGGTGTCTCACGTGGGTTTGGGCAGGCAGCGACAGGCAGGGCCAGGCTGTGTCCCAGCCCTGCCACCTCCTCCCTGCTGGCACAGAGAGAGCTGCAGGGGTCTGGGTCGGGCCGGGGGCACAGCACGGCCGCGGATGGATGTTCGGGGAACCACCAATGTGTGCAGCTCAGAGCAAGCCAACAGCAGCTGCAGGTGGGGAGTGGGGACAGGAAGAGGAGGAGGAGGAGGTCACAAACTCCCGCAAGGTGAGGGCAGCAGCGCTAGGAAGGAGGAACGGGTTCGGGAAGCCCTTGCGGACACCCTGAAGCCCAGCGAGCTGGGAGCACACGAGGGTGAAGGCGGGACTCGGGCAGGTCCTGCCCCGGCTCCCGCAAAGTGCTGTGTCAGCACCCGGCCACCGCGGGCTGCCCGCGGCCCCTGCCCCGCTGTCTCGGCAGCACCGGGAGGCTCCGGCATGAACAAATACCTGCAGTGTTTATTGACCCCGGGCAGCTCAGGTAACTCTTTTTGAAGTTTTTGGCGTCCTGCGGGGTGAGGTCGAGGTTTGGGGGGTGCGGCTGGGAAGGAGCAGCTGGAGAGAAGCGACTTCTCCAGGGAGGCTTTCACGTGTTCACCATTCATTGAACAGCAGCCCTGGGTCCTGGGGCATCTGCTGCTGGCATGTGGGGAGCCTGCAAGAAGCTCACATTGGCTTTGGTGGGTTTGGTTTACCAGGGTTTTAATTTCCATGTGGATTTTTGACTTTTATTGAAGAGAGGACTGGGCTGGTGGTGTTGGGTTCTGTGGTTAAAAGTGGCTGTGGAGCTGCAGGTGTCCGAGATCTAAAGGAGCTGCAGAGTTTTAATTCCAGATTTTGGATTGTTTAAAGCCAGACAGGTTTTAAAAACAACTTAAATTTTGCTTTTAGCCTTTCATACATCACAGCTGTACTATTTTAATGTAATGCAGCTTGAAAGGTGCTTTTCTTTAGCTTTTAACTTTGTTTTCCAAATGTCCAATTGAGATTAAGTTGAAATAGTTGGGTTTTGGTTGGGTTTTCTTTTTCTTTTTTCTTGTTTTAAGCGGGATTTTTTTTCACCTACACTAGTTAAAGAATAAGACAGGTGTTGAGAAGATAACTTATCTGGAGCATGCCAGAGAAAGGCTGGAAAATTAAGGACTAGTGGGTGTTGCTGCTTGTGACTGTACTGGTTGAAGTAAGTTTTCAAGGTGAAGTTGAATAGAGAGAAGTCACCAGAATACTTGAAATATTTAAATACTTTTTTTTTTCTTCTTTGAAAAGAAGATTTGTTCTGCTAATTGCATTTTTGAGTAGATCTTTAGTTTTATCCAGCACAGGCGATGTGGAAATTGTTGCCAGGCTTTTTTTCAGAGTAAAAGACAAGTCTCTATTAAGTTTGTTTTGTTTTGGTTTTTTCCCCAAACAGAATTTCCACTTTTCTTGCATTTTGAGGAGTAACTTTATTGTTAAAATGAGAGGGGGAATAGAATGATCTCCAAAGAACCCAAACATTGAATATCCAGATTGTCAAATGGTGAGACTCCTTCCAGCCTGTGCATGAGAGGCTGCGGGGTCAGGGTGTATTTTGGGTGCCAGTCTTTGTCCTCTGCCTGTCCTGGCCAATCCAACCAGTTGGGATTCTCACATTCTTTCCTAAGTTATGGGAGAAATGTGCCAGTGGTGTGATTTCCTCTTAGGAAAATGTATCACAGACCTTGATGCTCTTTGCTGTTTTAACCAGAGTGGGTGGGACTGTCGGTGATTCTGGCCACAGAGGGATGGGAATGATGGGTTTGTGCAGGCCAGCTCAGGGTATCCTGGCTTTTGCATCCCTGGTTTAAGTGGTCTTGCTGTGGGAGGCAGTGACTGTCCCAGGTGTCCTTGGGGACTCCCTGTGTGGCCACCAAGAGGGTGAAGCTGCCACATTCAGTGGCTTGAGGACCTTTGAGATTGTTGTTTTGCTGTACCAAAGACAAAACTGTGTGAAGTGTTGTCTTGAATAAATTGAGGAGATGGGTGCTGCGTCCCAGGTTGCTTTGTGGGATGTGCCCTGCTGAGTGAGTTGTTCTCTGATAACACTTCCAGCTCTGGAGAGACCCTCTGGAGCTGCTGCTGCTGGAATGAACCCACTTGGTCCTGCCTGTCTCAGGAGATCAGGACTTTGGACAAGGGATGGAGGGACAGGACACAGGCAATGGTTTCCACTGCCAGAGGGCAGGGCTGGATGGGATATTGGGAAGGAATTGTTCCCTGGGAGGGTGGGCAGGTCCTGGCACAGGGTGCCCAGAGCAGCTGTGGCTGTCCCTGGATCCCTGGAAGTGTCCAAGGCCAGGTCAAAGAGGGTTTGGAGCAACCTGGGATAGTGGAAGGTGTCCAGGAACGAGATTGGCTTTGATGTCCCTTCCAACCCAAACCGTTCCATGACTTTTCCCTGGGCTGAGGAAACAGCTCAGAGTACAGAACCGAGGTGGTATCTGGCTGCTCTTGTCCCTCGATATGACCCCCTCCCTGTGCTGTGTCACCCCTAGGGCTCAGCCCATGGGGGGACAGGTGGCCCCATTGGCCACAACACCTGGAGAAACCAGCACTGCCCCGCCTGGGCTCCAGCATGGCTAAAAATACCTCGAAGTGAGAGATGACTGTTCAGACTTTTTTTCAGCCTTGCTAATATCAGACTTTCTTTTCTCATATTTGCATCCTTTTTTTTTCCATTAAAGAAATGACTGTAGAGGTTCATGATGTACTTTGAGGCTGTGGCATTAAATACCTCCTCTGGAGGAACAAATATGAGGAGTGGGATGCCCAGGGATTCTTGTGCCTCTAATACCTCTCAAACCTTACTTCCTGGTGTTCCTTGACCAGCACAAAGTTATCTCTGCTTTTAACACTTAATTTTATAATTAGATTTACTTTTAAAAAACACAAAAAAAGAACAAACCAAATCCTTGGACTAGGGTTGAATTTAAAGCTGAAGAAATGTTTTTCTTAGCTCCCCATCCCTGCCCTTCTAACCTGTTTCCTCTGGGTGATTATTGGAAATGTACTATTTTAAATCTTAGTGTTAATTATTTCCAAGTGGTTGCATATTGTTAAATTAAGTGTTGAAATTTGCTTTGGGTCCCAGCAAATGAGCTCTGTGCCAAAACCTGCCATTTCTTGTGTGCTCTTTAATTCTGAAGAGTAGCAGAACTCAGGCTGCTGGTAATGCCTCTCTGAAAGATTTTGTTCTTGAGGAACCACTGTCCCTTCTGTGAAGTGTTAAATGAAAGGCTCAGAATGATTTTGCAGTGGTGATAATTTTTCTGCAATCACAGAGGCTGTCCCTTTGCTGACTGCTGGCACTGTAAACACAGTGAGCTCTTAAGCCAACAAAGCTGTTCTGATGACATGAAATAAAAATACCTTTATTTTGTCCTTTTCCAAAGAGTCTCCAAACAGCTTTCACCTTCCCCACCTCCCCATGAATGTACTTTTTGTTGCCAGCTGCAGGTGACCCAGGGGAATGGACCCAGCAGCAGCAGCAGAGCTTGAAAATCAAAGAGCTGTAAGATCACTGTGTCCAACAGTCGGCCCAGCCACCATGGTCACCACTAAACCACGTCCCCAGATGCCACATGCACAGGACTTTTGAACACTTGCAGGGACAGTGACTCCATCAGTGCCCTGGCAACCTGTGCCAGTGCCTGACAACCCTTTTCTGTGAAGAAATTTTGCCAATATCCAATCTAAATCTCCTCTAGCACAGCCTGAGGCCGTTCCCTCTGTTCCTGTCCCTGTTCCCTGGAGCACAGCCCGACCCCCCTGGCTGTCCCCTCCTGTCAGGGAGTTGTGCAGAGCCACAAGGGCCCCCCTGAGCCTCCTTTTCTCCAGGCTGAGCCCCTTTCCCAGCTCTCTCAGCCTCTCCTGGTGCTCCAGCCCCTTCTTCTGCTCTGTTCCTGTCTCTGGCCATGCTCCAGTCCCTCACTGTCCTTCCTTTGGGTTCGCTACAAGAAAACTTCAATGTCTTTTGACCCACGCTGGTCCCTCTGCAGCTTGGCCAGCACAGCCTTTTGTTTTGAAGTACTAATTGCTGTAAATTTGGAAGTTTCTAATTTTTGCAGCCTTTTTGTTGGGCAGCAGCAGCTGAGTAGGTCTGTTGGATCTGGAAGAAGCAGCTGTCATCCAGTTGTCCAGTGCAGCTGTGGCTGCTGCATCCCTGGAAGTGTCCAAGGTCGGATGGGCTTGGAGCAGCTTGGGATAGTGGAAGGTGTCCCTGCCCATGGCAGGGCCGGAACTGGATGAGCTTTAAGGTCCCTTCCAAACCAAACCATCCTAGGATTCTGTCTCCCACGTGCATTCAAGAGCTGAACTCCTTTTCCAAAACGTGCAGGTCTGCCTTGACCAATGCCTGCCACACATTTGGGCTTTTCTGTATTTAAAGAATCTTAGGTATGTGCTGTGGTAGGGCTGGGCAAAAAAAAAAAAAAAAAAAAAAAAAAAAAAAAAGAAGACTTTTCTCTGAAATGATTCACTGTAAAGTAAGTTTTACCTTCACACAGGTGACCTTGTCCTCCCACTCTTCTTTAATGTCAGCTTTGTTTACTGCCCTTGCCTGTTGCCCAAACTAGAAGGACCAGTGAGGAGTCTGGCTCAGGGAAGCTTTGTAATAATCCAGCTCCACCTTGGAACTGAGGCCTCGTGTCCCTCAACCAACATGACAGTAACCAGAAATAAAACCCATCAGCCTGGTTTATTTAGGTAGAATCTTGTTTTATGCTTTCATATTTTCTGTGCTGCAATGGCTGATTTAAGCACAGCTCAGTTGGGTGTGTTCTAAAGCAGTTCTGGGTTAAATAAAATGTTCACTAAGGTTCTACATAAAATATTAATAACTTGTTTTCTGTGATAGTGATGGTAACCTCACCTTTTGTTTCTCAGGGGGTTCTTTAATATGTCTGAGGTACATTAATTTATTAGAATACTTTGTAAGAAGTGTTTAGTTCACAATCCTGCAAGGAGTTGACATCTCAAGTCTCATTATCTCGTGATTCCTGAGGGTCAGAGCAGGCTCTGCTTTCCATCTCTCCAAAAAGATTCATTTCACTATGAGTGCCTCTCAGTCCTTTTGCTCCCTCAAGAGCTGCAGCGATCTGCTACATCAGAACAGCAAACCCCAGTGTAGCTCATCCTGTACACCCTGAGTGTCCAGGTTTCTGAAAGGAAAAGGAATAAAGGAAAACATGAAACAGACTCCTTTGAGTATCAGATCCCAGTGGCAGGGAGATCCTTCTCTTTCCTGGTTCCTGGGAGCTGAAAAGCTGCTTTGATTTCAGATAGCTGTTTGAACTTCTCTGGTTTGGAGACTTGTGTGTTTATGCCTCATCATATATATATATATATATATATATATATATATGTGTGTGTTTGTTTATGTGTTTTTGTATAAATAAAACCCCCTCCTGCTGTGTTTCTGCTGCATTATCTGCAGATGCCTTGTGGCCAGAGGGAATGGTGCTGATGGGCATCACGGAGCCACTCACACAAGTCTTTCATGGCCAGACAGCCTTTGATCAGCAGTACTGGAGAATCCATCAGGTTTCCCCCACACTTCCACCAGAGCTCTTTCTCTGCCCTGTCTCAAAGCCTGTGGCATGTCCTGAGGTTGTAATCTGTGTTTTCATCTGGCCATTCCAGCCACAGAAAATGTGCCTGGAGTTTTGTGCTAGAGATGAGCGGCAGATTCCGTGTCTGTGCTGGGGTTGCTCTTTGCTTTCCCTGATCCTGATATATTTAAAATAGTTTGGTTTTCTGCATAGTCAAAATGGCTTTTGTTTGGTTAGGGTTTGTTGCTTTTTTGGGGCAAATCTCTAGATCAGTCTCTGTGTTCTCTGTTTGCAGACCCTCTGATATTTAGCCTTGCATGAATTATCTGCCTTTCAGCTGTTCCCTAAAAGTATTTGTGATGAATTTTAGGTCTCAGTCCTGATTTAGAAGGTAATAGTTGACTCCTCCAGGCTTCAGTGCACTGGTCCTTTCTGCCAAGTGTGGAGCTGATGTTTCACACCGTGCTCAGAGCTGAGCTGCTGGCCACAGAGAGTTGTCTGCTCCTTATCACTTCTTACATCCCTAACATCCCTAACAATTCTGATAATCTGCACATATCCTTGCCTTGATGCTGCTGCTGTCTGCATTTGGGTTTGTTAATTTTTCTTTCCTTGTTACCTGCTTTCCTTCAAGGTTTCTAACCAGGAATTACTCTGTCCAGTGCCTGCTGCCCTGGTCTGTCACCTGCTCCCTCCCTCTGTCCCTGGCTGTGCTGGGTGACCAAGGGAGGAGCACACCCTGGGTTTGGAAATGCTCTTTGTGTCATCATTACAGCTCTCTGCAATAGCTGGAGGGGAACTGGTTCTAGAAATAGCAGCTTATTTCTCTTCCTCACGTTTCTGGCTCTGAACAGGGCTCAGGCCTGTGTAAGGTGGTGACATCACAGTGCCATTGCCCAGAGTCCCTGTTCAATCAGGAGTTTATTGGTTTGGAAAAAAACTTCACAAATCCAAAGAGATAAAAAATATTTTCTGAAACCGCTGCCTTTATTTTAACCCAGCCTCTTTCATTCTGCTTTCTTGGAGGCCAGTTCTGCCAATTGCTAGACAGATCCTTTTCATATTGCCAAAAGAAGCTGTGCACTCATGCATCCTCTCTAAAAAAATCCAAAGCTATCCCCCTCAGAAAAAACCCACCAAACCCCTCAGTCTTGCGAGAATCGCAGAAATGGCTCTTTTAACACTATCTGGTTCTGACTGTTAAAAGAAGCTCTCTCATCCCTCTTAGATCTGAGAGATTTTACATTTTCTGTTTTGTCTCTCTCTTATTGTTTGGTTTTTCTGCATATCCATGTTGGAGAGACAGTCTATCTCTTTTAATACTCTTTTAGTACTGTCCTTGTAGCATAGAACAAAGAGCTCCGCTGGAATGTCAGCATCCTGTGATAAAACAAGGATTGAGAACAGTTCAGAGTCAAAAAGAAGCTGTTGATGTTCCTGTAGCTTCTGTGGTTTGCTAAATGCAGCTGTCATTGTTGCAGTCCTGCAATAGTTTGGGTTGGGAGAGACTTTAAAACTCCTCCAGTGCCACCCCTGCCATGGCAGGGAAACCTTCCTCAATCCCAGGGTGCTCCAAGCCCCAATGTCCAACTTGGCCTTGGACACTGCCAGGGATCCAGGGGCAGCCACAGCTGCTCTGGGCACCCTGTGCCAGGGCCTCACCACCCTCCCAGGGAACAATTCCTAATTCCCAATATCCCATCCAGCCCTGCCCTCTGGCAGTGGAAGCCATTCCCTGTGTCCTGTCCCTCCCTCCCTTGTCCCCAGTTCCTCTCCAGCTCTCCTGGAACCCCTTCAGGCCCTGCAAGGGGCTCTCAGGTCTCCCTGGAGCCTTCTCTTCTGCAGGCTGGATGTGGAAGAGAGGCCATTGAAGGGACTTTTCTGAAAAGGAGAATGTGGAAAAGGGAAATGTTTTGGGTATTCAGTGTTCTTGTCGTGGTGGTTGCTCTGAGTGGCTGAGTTGTGTTTCTTGTTGTAGTTTTTCCTTCCTACCAGCAGCTCTCAATTTGTCAGTCCAGATCTGAGTGGTTTTCCTGCAGCTGCTGTGAGAAACACTGAGCCTTGAGGAATATTGGAGGGTTTTGGTGGGCTTTAGGTGTTGGCATTGGGAAGTGAGAACCCAATCCACAGTTTCTCCCTGGAATCCTCTTTCCTCCTTGGTGGCTTCATTGAATTAAGCTGTTGCACAGTCAGCTTCCCTTGGGCCTAATATAGTGATTATTCTTTGGTGCCCTGAAGAGTATTTCATTTATAGAGCTTTTCCATGAGTATTAAAAGCACTTTGTAAACAGATCTTTAGTCCTGGGAGTAGTGTGTACAGTCTGGTTCAGTCTAGGCCAGAGAACATCACTGGTGGCTTTTGGTATCCAATATTTATTTTTTCTGTGGTGCAAGAGTGTGGCTTTTGGTTGTGTCCTTCAGTGTTGGGGTTTGATCAGAGCAGACCTTAAAAAGACCTCTTTTAAATTTTACTTGAATTACTGTCAGTAAATGATTTTTTTCTCTTTCCAGAGAGAGGCTATGACCCCTACAACCCCGAGCTTCCCAGGCCCTTGCTGGAGGCAGAGGATGGCACTCTGGCTGACATTACAGATGTCACACCTGGAATTCTGGAGCTGGAGCTGGTCAACAAAGCCATTGAGGCTGTGAAGAATGAAGTGGAGAGGGAGCAGAAGAAGTATGAGGAGCTGCTGGAAACCACAAAGGAGTTTGGTGCTTCAGAGGGCTCCTCACTCATTTCAAGCACACCTGTGTCAGCTGCTGGGCCTCAGAATGATTCCTTTGCCTCCTTGGAGTATAATCCAGGGAGCTACAACTTCAATAATAACTCGGACTACAACCCTACTCCTCTGGCTACTGCTGGCAGGTCCAGTAAATACACTTTGGATTCCTCCCACTCCAAAGGGAGCTCACTGGAATATGTCCCCAAGGCTGTAGTGCAGAATAAAAAATACAGCAGCACTGTCACTAACAATAAATATGTGATTGATGACTCCAAACCTTCCACAGACTTGGAATACGACCCCCTTTCCAATTACTCTGCCAGGCTCTTGGGCAAAGCCACAACCAAGGGGTCCAAAAGGGAAAGGGCATCTGATTTTGAGGACTCTTATTCTCCATCACAGAAGAAGCTCTGCGAAGATCCTGATGATGATGAGGTGTTGGCCAAGTTCTCCTCCTCTGAAGATGAGGCTGAGGTGGAATATAAAACAGCTTCTGGTAGTTCACCCTCAAAAGCTGGTTCTGAGAGTGAGTCAAACCATGAGTTCTCCAGCAAAGAGAAGAGAACAAAAGTGGATGGCTCTACTTCCCAGGAGAGTGGAGAAGCAGCACAGAACAGGGAGGACCTTCCAAATTCACAGAAAAACCTTGCCAAGAACTCACCAGACAAGAACTCAAAAGCAGCAAAGTTGTCTTCTGGTAAGAGCAACAAGGAAATTGAAAATAAAAACAAAGACTCCAAAGACAAAACAAAAAGGAAGAAAACAGATGTTAGTAAAACACCAGGCCTCAGTGAGGCTGGGAAGAAGGAGAAAAATAAAAATGCAGACAAAGTGCTCAAGAAAGAAGAAAATTTAAAAACCAAGAATGAAGAGAAAAACTGCAAAGAAAAAAGTGTCAAAGTGAAAACAGATGGAAACTTGAAGAAACCTGAAAAACAGAAGTCAGAAAAAGTGGATGGGTGTAAGAAAGAAAAATCCAAGTCCACCACCAGCAGTTCAGGGAAAAGCAAGAGTGAGGGTATCACCAAGGGCACAGAGAAAGTGAGGAACAGCAAGAAGGACTCACAAAGCAAAACAGCTGATGTGAAAAACGGCAAGGAAAGCTCTGGCCGTAAAAACAAGGAGAAAGGGACCAAGACCTCCCGGGAGCAAAGGAAAAACAAGGTTAGTTCTACAGGACAAGGAGACCTGAAGAAGGGTCGGAAGCAGCGGAGTTTGAGTCACGTGGACCTGTTTGGAGATGAGAGTGGAGATGATGATGACAGAGGTCGGCCTTTGTCCTCCTCCTTACTTGAAGTGAGCTCTGACTCTGATGGGGCTGACTCTGGCTCAACCTCTGAGAGTGACAAGGACAGGACAAAGAAAGCGAAGCGCTCCAAGTTGTCCAAGTCATCATCATCTTCCTCAACATCTGATGACATTGATTATTCCATCCTTGAGAAAGATGTGGACTTCGAGTCAGATCCCATGGAGGAGTGTCTCAGGATCTTTAATGAATCTAAAGATGTGAAAACTGAAGACAAGGGAAGGCTGGGGAAGCAGGTAATGCTGGGTTGGGGGTGTTGGTTCTCTCCCCTCCAAAGGTGGAAGGATACTGGTTCCCTTTAGTGGTGTTGCTTATCAAGTAGCTGAAGAGGCAGACTCCATGTGTTGGAAGAATCTCTTCCTTGTCCTGACTGAGTGCTTGGAAGTGTTTGCACCTGAATTTATGTGCTGGATTGAAAGTGCTATGAAATGGGAGGGTTCCATTCCCTTTTGTGTGAATGGCTTTCAGCTTTCAAGGTTATCAATTACTTCTGTCTCCATCTGGCCTGAGAACCTTGGGGGTGTGGATGGCTGGAGAAAAGGCTGCAGGGAGTGAGTTTTGGGGGTTTCAAAGCCAATCTAAGGTTGGCAGTCTGGGCATTGCCTTCTTGTTGCAGCAGAGTTTAAGGAGCATGGGGCAGGTAGAACCTGGACAGAGTGTTGGCAAGTCCAGTATTTGTCAGAGACTTTGGAGACTCCCCAAATTCATCTTTCCTAGTCTAAATGCTTACTGCAAGGAGTTCTGGATTCCTTGTGGGTGTTGCAAGCAAGAAATCGAGGGTAAAATTTCTTCCAGTGGTACCAGGGGCTTCAGACTAAGGAGGTAAAAAGACAGAAGTTACTGTCTTTCTGTAAAGAAAATAGTTGAAGGGCACATAATCTGTAGCAGGAATTACTGATCACAGAATTCAGAAGGTGCTGAACCAGGGGCTGCCACTCACAGCAAATGGTTAATTGTGGCATGGAGTGACAAAGCTTAGCTTTGTGTGGCTCCTTTGCATCCCTGCACTGAGGTTTGGTTTCCTGCTCTTTTGGGAAAGAGGCTCACTGCAGCACAGGGATTCTTCTTCGGGCGATGGGTGTCTGTGGGATTGGTCATGTGGCATTTTTTTGGTTTATGGAATCATTTCCTAGATGGACCCGTTGTGGTTTGACACTGGCCAAACACCAGGCACCTACCAAAGTGGCTGCCTTGCCCTCCCCTGCTACTGCTGCACAGAGGAGAGAAAAAATTTAAATGAAGGATTCATGAGTTGAGATAAGAACCAGGAGAGAACACTCCAAGGGCAAAACAGACTCAACTTAGAGGTACAAAGTGAGTTTATTGCTAACAAAATCAGAGGAGGATAATGAGAAGTAAAATCCTTAAAAAAACCCAAACCTTTCACCCTCCCAGCCCCTCCCTCTTTCCCACTGACAGCACAAGGAGACAGGACATGGGAGTTTTGGTCATTTCATCACTGAGGTTTTCCTGTGCTGCTCTGGGTGAGGAGTCCTTCCCTGTGTGACCATGGGGTCTTTCCCATGGAAGAGACAGTTCTCCCTGAACTTCTCTGGCCTGGGTCCACTCTGACGAGCAGCAGTCCTGCCAAACCTGAGGGACATGAGTCCCTCTCACGGACTCACAGTCCTCCCAAAATTCTACAACATGAGTCCCTCCCATGGGCACACAGTCCTCCCAAAATTGCTGTGGTGTGGGTTCACTCTTCCACAGGGTGCAGTCATCCAAGAACAGGCTGCTTCAGCCTGGGAGCAGGGGTCCTCTTTCCACAGGGTCTTCCTCTGAGTCACAGCCTCCTCCAGGCATCCCTCTACTCTGGTATGGGCACCTCCCTCATGGGCTGGGGGTGGATCTCTGCATCCCCCATGGATCTCTGCATCCCTCCTGGATCCCCACGGGCTACAGGTGGATCTCTGCATCCCTGTGAATCCCCATAGGCTGCAGGGGCACAGCTGCTTCAGCATGATCATCCCCACAGGCTGCAGAGGAACCTCAGCTCTGGTCCCTGGAGCACCTCCTACCCCTCCTTCACTGACCTTGGTGTCTTCATGTCGTTTCCCAAACATGTTCTCACCTCCTTCTCTTCTCTAGCTGGAATTAAAACAACAAGCCCCATTTATTTTGATTTTCTTCTTAAATCTGTTATCGTGAGGCATTACCATCTCCTCTAATTGGTCCAGCCTTGACCAGCAGCATGTCCATCCTCAGAGCCATCAGGGATTGGCTCTGCTGGACATGGTGAAAGCTTCCAGCAGCTTCTCACAGCAGCCACCTCTGTGCTGCCCATTGCCCTCTGCTAGCAAGTACTCGCCATGCAAAACCAACAGCCCCGTGTTGTTTGGTTTCAGTAACGTGTCAGGGCTTGGGCTGGAGCTCAGGGAAAGGTTCTTCTTTCCCCCGAGGGTGCTGGGCACTGCCCAGGCTCCCCAGGGAATGGTCCCGGCCCCAAGGCTGCCAGAGCTCCAGGAGCGTTTGGACACCGCTCTCAGGGATGCTCAGGGTGGGATTGTTGGGGTGTCTGGGCAGGGACAGGGGCTGCACTGATGATCCCTGAGGGTCTCTTCCCACTCAGGACATTCCAGGATTTTGTGATTCCAGGAAGCTATGTGTAGGCAGTGTGGCACTTTTCCACCTG
The DNA here is from genome assembly GCF_963662255.1 of Cinclus cinclus. NCBI lineage: Eukaryota > Metazoa > Chordata > Aves > Passeriformes > Cinclidae > Cinclus > Cinclus cinclus. The sequence goes on along the minus strand of NC_085073.1, from coordinate 2,202,248 downwards.
TGAGAATTGCATTGTGAGAGAGTTTATTAGGGATGTAAGTAAATTAACAGACTCTGGAGTTCACAAGGAGCCAAATGATTCAGGGTATAGTGTTCATCCAGAGTGCCCTTGTGGTGATGAACACAGGCTTACCCCAACTGGTGCCTGAGCTCATCCCTAAATCCAGCCTTGAGCTCTGTTGCTGAATTTCAGAGATTGTCAGGCTCATTTCAGAGTTTTGCCAGGAGTTGTTTTGGAAAACTGAAAACAAGATTATCTGGAGAGCAGCTGGAGTTTTGAAAAAGAAACTTGTGAAGTGTTTTGTATCAATTAACAACCGAGTTGAATTTCAAGCAGATTTCCAGGTGGTTCTCATTGTCCAGGAGCAGGTCTGAGGTGTCAGCTTGGAGTAGCTTTGGCTAGAGAGGTGCTTCTGCCTCCTGGTGTGTATCTGGATGTGACCTGGGTTGTGTCACCAGAGTCTTCCTGCAGTGACAACTGTGGATAAACCTGCAGAAAACATTTCTCTAATTGTGGGGTGGGGGCACTGTGGCAAACCAGGTGTTGAGCAGGTGTTAGCACCTGCCCAGGGCAGAAATGAGTCAGTTCCCAACTTCTTAAAAACACCAGACCACCCCAGACCCCCTGGAGTCTAAAAATGCCATGGGAGGTGAGGTGTGTGAGTGGCTGGCAGGGGAGGGCTGTTCAAGGCTCCTGTGGCAGGTAAGGCTGATCTTGCCCCATGTCAGCTCATGGAACTGCTGGGGTGGGAATGTCCTGCTGCTGTTCCTTGGCTTCCTTGGTGGCTCCTGGGCTCACAACAAGGTTCTTGTCAGTGGCCCAGCAGCTGACCACGTGCCCTAACCTGCCCCCTGCAAGGTTAACCCAAAAGCAGACTTTCCAAATCTCCCTCTTGGGAGGCATCTTCAAGTCTGTTCTCCTATTTTGTTTTGTTTTGTTTTCCAGCCATCCAAAGAGGAAGCAAATGAAGAAAAAACAGAAGATAATTTAACTACCTTGTTTCCTGGGCAAAAAAGAAGGATCTCTCATCTTGTCAAACAAGGAAATGTAAGTGCAGATTTAGCAGCAGATGTTTAGGTTGTTCCAGGTGAGGATTTTCTGTCCTGACCCGGGAAAAAGCTGCAGTCCCAGGGCCAGGCAGCAGTGTGGGAGTTGTTTGTGCTGGAATCAGTCTGTGGCAGTTTCATTTCCTCTCTTTCTAATTTCTCAAAAAAACACCCATGTTTGGGATCTGTTCAGAGTGGCAGCAAAACTCTAATAAACCTTCCTAAAACCAAGGGTAGGCTGGGAAGAATGAATGGGTTGTGCTCTTGGTAATCCTTTGAGATAGGTTGGGGTGTTCATTTTAGTCCAGTATAGCTTAATTCAGTGATTTCAATAAAAATTCACTGGACACAAGGTCACTCTGTGTCTGCTGGTATTTTTCTGTGCCTTGTGGATCTAAAAGATCCTGCAGGAATTTGGTCAGATGTTTAAAACCATTACTTACATCTGTTCTGAATCAGCCAAGATCTCAGCAGTATTTGCTTGGATACTCTTCTTCCCCAGTTGTGCAAATACAGAGGAGAAGAATGAAAACAAAACAAGAAAAAAACATGAAAGAAAAAGCAAGGAAGACATTCTGATTTTTTTATTCCTTACTTCTTGGGATTTTAATTCATGATTTTTTTTCTGAGGGTTTAATGTTTTTCCCTCCAGGTGCTGAGTACAGATTAGTTTTATGTTGCAGCAGGATAAGAGTGGAGGCTTGTGCACTAATTTGAACTGGGTAGTCCAAATTAATTGTTCTGCCTTTCCTCTCTGCCTAGGAAAGGTTTTTTGCCTTAATAATTTGAAGCCCTGGGGTCAATACAATGGGTTTTGTTTAACTACATATCTCCAGCCTGTTCATGTGGTTTGATAAGGGCCCTTTCTTCCAAAGTGAAGAGATAAGAGGCTGAAGCAAATGGCTTGGAAATTCATTAACTCAAATATTTATTGTAAAGAGGTGCCTTTTAGACATGTACAAATCTTTAAATATATTTTCTTAATGTGACAGCTGATCCCAAAATGCTTTCCAAAGATGGGAGCCCCAGCACAGCCTTTGCTTGGGCAAACAGAGCTGATCTGGTGTGCTCAGCTGCCAGGGCAGCTCCAGAACCTGCATTCCCTGGAGTATCTCAGCTCAGAGCAGCTCCCAGCTCCATCCAGGACGTGCTGTAACACCTGAACTGCCACTTTTCACCTCAGAACTGAGGCCTGTGCTTTGCTGTCTCCCTCCAAGTGGAATATTTGCTCAGTCTTGCTCATGATTTATAGCTCAAGGACTGAGCAGGAGAAGGGGAGGGAACTGAGTTCGGGGTTGGTTGCCAGGGGAAATGGGGGGCCAGAGGAATTGCAGGTGAGGCAGAAAATGAGTGGCCTGTCCTGCTTGGAAGTCTGTAATTATAATTTAATGTCTGACTGCACTCAGTTTGGTATCCAGAAGCTGCTGTCAGCATCAGAGGCCGGGAATGCAGGAGGTGCCAGCTTGCCCCAGGTGTTACACTGGGCCATCCTCCTCCAAGGAGATTTCAGGAGGGAACATCTGTTCCTCACATTTCAAAGGCTCTTAAGTAGAGTGGAGAAGTTTGTACTACTGCAGCTTCTCTTGCATTTCTGCTGCTAGGAAACTTCTCTCTTTGCTGACATCATTCCTGGCACTTTTCCTGCAAATCTAAATTTGGCCATCAAAGGAAACTTGTGTGGAACCTGTTTGTGCTGTAACAGCTGAGGCAGTGAGGTGCCTCCAGAAGTGGGCAGGGACAGAACCTCTTTGAAATTCAGACCTCAGTTTATGTAATGCTCTGATCCCATAAATACATATCTGTGAAGGCTTTTAAGCAGTTCCAGGGCTGCAGAGAGGTGGGAGCTGCTGTGGTACAGAGGTGGATGCAGGGGGTCCTCAGCAAGAGAGCAGTGGAGCTCAGTGTCCTGTGGCAGAGGGGAGTGGAGAATTGTTGTCACTTTTTCATGGCAGTAGAAAGCAAAGTAGGCAGCAGAGGGCTACGTTTGTGTGCTAGGGGAAGGCTGAGTGTGGATAGAGCCCAGGACTGGGCTGGGCACAGCCATGGGGAACATCACACCACTAAAAGCAGTTCATTAATACCACCTGATAATTGAGGAATGTGCCAGTGAGCTGGGATGCCTTCCCAGAGCGTGAATCATGAACGCCATGTTTGTTGAAGGATGACTCTTAATTATTTTGTTCTGGAGGACAGTTGGCATCTTGTCCTCTCAAAACCCTGTGCTCGCTAACAGAGGGGTTGAGGAGAAGAGACTTTCTGGGGTGAGTGGAAGGCAGGGGGTGTGGATGGAGCTGCTGGCCCTAAATGCTGTTTGTTTGTGCAGGCAGAGGCCCCGAGCAAGCCGGCAGTGCGGCCGTACCGTCCCCCCACGGCCCAGGAGGTGTGTTACCAGAGGATCCAGCTGGCTCAGCAGCAGGCAGCACAGCTGGTTGGGGCTGTTCAAAAGACCTCTCTCTGTTTGCCAGGAGAAAAGAGGAGGATTGCTCACGTGCCAAATGCAGCCCTCACCGCAGCAGCCAAGCAAAGTAAGCCAGGGTGGGGTTTGGAATCGCTGTCCTGTCCTCCCCCTGGGCAAAGGCACTGCCATGTGTTTGCATTTCTCTGGAGCACGTGTGAAGCTGTCAGGGGACGTGTAGGACCGGCCATGACTTGAATCTTTGCTGATAGTGTCCAGTGGAAGGTCATTCCACCCTGGTCTGAAAAGCAACAGGTCAGACATATAGAGCCTCATCTGTCTCACCTGGCCTCCCTCACTTCAGCCTTTCCTTTTTCTGTTTCTTTCTTGGTCTGTGTTTTCTCTTCATTTCCTCTTCCATTGAAAACTTTGGAGGTGGCAGGAGCAGGAGGGAAGTGCTAATGAATGCTCATTGCTGTCCCTTTGTAGTGGAAGGACTCAGAGCTGACGTTGACAGTGCTTTGCAGCTGAGTTACCTCTTTAAACTCTGCTGAGTCAGTCACCCCAAAACAAACCCAAATGAGACACGTTTCCTGGCAGAAGATTTCTTCATCCTTGCCTGCAAGGTGGTACAATTGCCCAATTTGTATCCCTTTGGAGACCTGGATTTGAGAAAATCACAGCTTGCAGCACTGGCCTTTGATAGTGAGTTCATTCTGGCAGCCCGAAGCCCAGTGGCAGGATTTGCACCTGAGTGTTTTGTGTTCCCTGCAGGCCTCGGGAGCAGTAAGGCGACTGTTGGTGGCAGGAGTGTCACACCTTCCAATGACTCTGAAGCCCCCACCCTTCCTCTGAAGCCTTGCACCTTGGCTGGGATGGCTTCCAAGACCACCAGCACCATCGTGCCCAAAAGGGTAGCACATGTTCCCTCCTTACAGGTAAGGGGAATTTGAATTCTTTCCTGTCATTCCCTGAGGAGGGTGGAATGTTTGATCCTGCTGTTCCAAACTTAGCACTCACTGAAAGTGGTGTTTTGATTATGTTGATTAAGTGGGTTTGTTTCTTCCTGTGGTTTTCCTGGATAGCATTGTATAAAAAATTAAACACTCAAGGGGTAGGAGCTTAAAAAGGTAGAAATACTTAAGTGCTGCTCTGATCTCTGTGAATATTGATTACTTGTCTCCAGTTTGAACCTTCTCTTGTGCTGACTGGCCTGGGTGTGTTTGGGCCAGGGGCTTGGAACCTCTCCTGCTCAAAAGCCAGGGATGGATTCATGGCCTTCCCAGGCTCTGTGGGGCCACACTGAGGCAGGTGTTTATGAGTAATGTCCCTCTGTGACCTAGATAGTAAAATGTGAGCACTGAACTTCATGCTGCTGCTGGTGTTCAAAGAAAAGATTCTTTTGTCTTAGTTAGTTTTTGTTTTGTTTCTCTTTACTGCCTGGCATCTCTGCCCAGCCTTTGGGTACCTTTGCTATGAGTTCCTTAGCAAAGTGCCAGGACAAGGGGGAATGGCTTCCACTGCCAGAGGGCAGGGTTAAATGGGATATTAGGAAGGAATTGTTCCCTGGGAGGGTGGTGAGGCCCTGGCACAGGGTGCCCAGAGCAGCTGTGGCTGCCCCTGGATCCCTGGAAGTGTCCAAGGCCAGGCTGGACACTGGGGCTTGGAGCAATCTGGGATAGTGCCCTGCCTGTGGCAGAGGGTGGGAATGGGATGATTTTTCAATACCCTTCCCACCCAAACCATTCCATGATTCTGTTAAATCTCTCCTTCCCATGAGCACTGGGAAGCTGTCACTTGCTAAGACAATTCAGAGCAGAATTCCTCCTGGAGCAGCCTGGGCATGGCATAAGGAACTGTTTGCTGGATTGGATGGCAGAATGTAGTTAGTGCCAGGACTTGATTGAAAACCCCTTTATTGATGATGTGTTGTGTCAAGATCTGTCATAACTTGCTCTGATTATTTCCCAAAGAGTGAAAAGTAATGTTTTTTCTTTCCCCACCCAAACTGCCACCATAGTAGCGTAGAACTTGAAGCTGATTAAAAATAAGAGAACTAGCTGAAAGGATAAAATACTTAGCAGAGTTACAGAGGTGCTTAAGGGTATCATATTAAAGATTGAGAATTTATGTATTTAATGAAGAGGACCAAATCTCCTTGAACAGGCAACAAAGGGAGAGTCTCTTGGGAAAATGAGCACTTTTCCCATTGAGATAGGACCAGTTGCTTCCCTTGGAGCAAGCTCACATCTTCCACAGAGCTGTTTTTATTGCAGATTGCAGCAGATGGTTTGGTTTAGGGATATATCTTGGGTGGGATGGAGAGCAACTGACAAGGCAATTGGGTGTTTTAGAGATAAATATATATTTTCCTCTCTGAGAAAAAGACAAGTATGCTGTGATGTGGGGTATGACGTGGTGTGAAATGGAAGACTGCAGTGGTGGGTCATAGCTTGGTCCAGCATGTATGTTTTGAAGAACATGCCATTAAATTGAAGGGGTAAATCCTTTTAGGAACATCATGATTGGCATTAAAAAAGGAAGAAAACCCCCAATCTGCAGGAATGCCCTAGGAAATGGGATGGGTTAAGTGACTGCCAGCCTGGCAGGAGTGGCCTCCTGTTCTCTGTTCACAGCCAGAGAATGAAACTTGTCTGTGGTGCCCATAACTGGTGTTGTGTGTTCATGGCTCCAATTCAGCCTGTGGTGCTTGGTGCCATCCAACATTGGATCTGTCACTGGGAATGTCAGCATGCCCTGCTCTGGAATGCCTGTGTGTGTGACTAATGCCCCTGGAGTCCTTGGATCCTGGCTGACTTCAGAGTGAAATACAGCTGTTTTCTAAAGGAGTTAAAGCACTGAGGGTGGTGAAGCCTCAAGTGGTATTTTTAGTACCAGAAGTGCTGCGTGTTAAATTTGGCTTTGGGCAGATTTTCAGAAAGGAAGTCACCCCATGATTAATAATAGGAATTGGGAGAGTCTCAGAGCAACCTCCTAGAGCCTGACCAGCCTCTTTCTCTCTCTCTGTCTCACCTCCAGAGCACCACTTTACAGAGGCCTGTTATTCCCACAGAATTTGGTGCTAAAGTCCCAACCAACATTCGTCAGAGGTATCTCAATCTCTTCATTGATGAGTGCCTGAAATTCTGTTCCTCCTCTCAGGAAGCCTTTGACAAGGTCTGTACAGGTCCCTGCTTCTCAGGAATAAAGTTTTCATCAGGGAATGACATCCTCTGCGTTGGCCAAGACCTTCTAAAATGATAGCAGATCCAGAAAACTGGATTGGATTTATGCTTGCAGAAACTTGGGGGTGGGAACTAGATGATCTTCAAGGTCCCTTCCAAGCCAAACCCTGATTCTGTGAAAACTCCCCTATATACCAACAGTTCAGTTGAGAAAATTAGCATTAAATATTACCAGACTGGACAACAGAAAGTGTCATTCCAATGGGGGCTTCCAGTAGGAAATCCCATCTTTCCATTTATTTGGAAACCTTGCCTGATTCCTTTAATAACTCCAGGAGAGGAGTGTCCATTGTGTTCAAAGACCTTTTGCTCTGGTGCAGCCAGAAACACCTCCTGGAATCAAAGTGTTGAGCACAGGGAAGTGTTTGGGATAGATGTAATTGGTTAGGAATTGATTTCCTTGCTGCTTCTGAAGGCTTTTAAGGAGATTTTTAAGGAGCCTTCTAGCAGTAAGGACAGTATAGTAGGATTTCCAAAAGCAGAATTGAGGAGGTAATCCATTTTATTGGAAAAGCTTGGCCATTAGTTGGGTACATGTGGGACATTGTGTGGTGTATTCCAATACAAAGCAGACACCACGAGGATTTCTTTTGTGGTATTCCACCTTCCCAACTTCCTGTTGCATCCAAGGAGTCACCATTTGCCAAACCTCCTTTTCTTACCAGTTAAGATCTTGCACTGCACCCAAGTGGGGAAAGCAGCTTTTTCCAGGTAGTTCCAAGAACAAGAATCAAGAATTCCTTGATGGAAACATGCAAGGGTTAGATCTTCCTGGGAACAAGAGCAGCTCTGGAATACTTAAGCCAAGGTGGCAGCAGACTTTATATTGGGAAAAAGAGAAGGGATGACACCAATTTAAAATATGTTAAAGTTTGAAGAAAGTAATTTTTTGCTAATTAGGAAATTTTTATTAAACTCCTCAGGAAACTTTCACATGAAAGTACTTTTTCCAGCACTTTGTTTAAAATAAAATTACTTTTTTCCTCTTCCTTACCTGAGCAAGACCCCACACCAGTACATATTTGTGCCATGTTCTGCTTTATTACTCAATTCCTTGTCAGGCAATTTTTTTTTTGGGGGGGGAATAGTGTCCTACTTGGAGTCTGTATTTTAAGAGCCAAACATTTATTTTATCCAAAAACAATGGAAGCTGTGGCTGCCCCATCCCTGGAAGTGTTCAAGGATAGGTTGGATGGGGCTTGGAACAACCTGGGATAGCGGAAAGTGGAAAAAGGTGATCTTTGAGGTTCCTCCCAACCCCAATCATTCTGGGGTTCTGTGCCCAGTGGGAGGAGAGTGTGTGATGATGACTTGTGCTGTTCCAGGCCCTGGCAGAGGAGAAGGTGGCCTATGAGCGCAGCACCAGTCGCAACATCTACCTGAATGTGGCCGTGAACACCCTGAAGAAGCTGCGCAGCCTCGTGCCCAACTCCCCAGCCAGCACCAACAGTAGGTACCGTGCAGCTGAACAGCTGGAGCCCTGCTGGCATTACAAACCACAGAGAATCTTGTTTGAAAAGCCAGAACCCATTTCTCAGCAGCATTATGCTGAAAGGCAAACAGCTCCAGTTTAGCTTTTTATAGCCTGGCAAGTTTTAATGGGCCTTCAAGAGGCAGGTCCTGCAATGCTTTGTTTGGCTTTCTCAGCCTAAATGGAGATAATGCCACACGGGTGGATTTCTTTTTAGCACAAGTTCTTTCAAATGAAAAGCCCTGCTAATGGAGTAACTTTCACATGATGCCTTCAAAGTGATAGACTCCTCCATCACCACAGAAATCTGTTACACACATTAAGCTTCAAGAGAGAAACGAAGAGGGTTAAGACATTTCATTATTGGCTCTCGAGAGGGTACATTAAACAATCAATTTGTGCTGTTCTTGTGAATTTTTTTTCTCTAGTCTCTTCCCTTTTCTCTCCTCTGTCTTCATTACATTCCTGGCCATTAGGCAGCACAGCTGAACTTGGAGGCTGGCCTTTAGGAGAGGGCTGCCAGTTAATGATTAGTAAAAAGCCCCTCTTGCCATTATCTGATGTGCTGAGCATATTCTAGAGCTCTGAAGCTCCTTTCTGAAAGAAGTTGAAAGATCCTGTGTGGAGGTTGGTCTGCAGGGCCCCAGAATCAAAGCTGCTTCTTTGGGGTGGGTGATACCCTCACACAGCACATGAAGGGGTCAAGTTGTTTCTGTGCTGGCTTCTCTCTTGCTTTTGGTCAGTTGAAGGGTTTGCTGTGCAGAATGAGCAAGGACAGCTACAAGTTGGTAGCAGAACTGTAAAAGTGTCCTTGCTGCCCTTAAAATTGCAGTGGGCTGGCAGTGTGAACAGAAAACTCTCTGCAGTGCTGGAATGGAAATGCTGGGCCAGCATGTGGCACAAAAAAATCCATTTCTGGAGCAAAGCAAGGATTCAAGAGGATAAACACAGTCTTTCTCTTGCCCATGTGTAATGTCTCAGATTAGGACTGAAGTCACCCACTGGGTACCTGATCTCTGTGTTGTTCCTTTCTCCTTGCAGAGACAAGTAACAAGAAGGTGGTGTCCCACGAAGCTGTGCTGGGAGGAAAGCTTGCTGCTAAGACCAGCTTTACTCTGAACCGCTCAGGGAGCCTGAGAGCCGAGGATCTGACAGGTCAGACCCTGCTCCTGCTGGGCTGTCACTCATAAGGGTGGAACTGAGGTGTGACACTGATTAGGGGGAGCAGAATCAAGCTGGTGCATTCACCTCGAGTTGTGGGGGCACTTTGGGCACAACACTGTCAGAAGGATCTAAAGCTGCTGGAGAGTGTCCAAAGGAGGGACACGGAGCTGGGGAAGGGTCTGAGGAGCAGCTGAGGGCACTTGGCTCGTTCAGCTGGAGCACAGGAGACTGAGGGGAGACTCCTCGGGGGCTGCAGCTCCTCCCGAGGGGAGGCAGAGGGGCTGGGGCTGAGCTCTGCTCTGGGACAGGGACAGGAGCCCAGCAAGGGCTGGAGCTGTGTCAGGGCTTGGGCTGGAGCTCAGGGAAAGGTTCTTCTTTCCCCCGAGGGTGCTGGGCACTGCCCAGGCTCCCCAGGGAATGGTCCCGGCCCCAAGGCTGCCAGAGCTCCAGGAGCGTTTGGACACCGCTCTCAGGGATGCTCAGGGTGGGATTGTTGGGGTGTCTGGGCAGGGACAGGGGCTGCACTGATGATCCCTGTGGGTCCCTTCCCACTCCGGACATTCCAGGATTTTATGACCTGAAATGCTGGGTTTTCTCTGATAGGAGTTATTACCTGGCTGCATCATGAAGCTGCAGAGTCCCCTGGGGAATGGTGACAGCACTGACCAGTGCCCTCCTTCCATCCTTACTGGGGCTGTGAGGTCACTGCTGCAGCCTGGCTGGCTTTGATGGAGCATCAATAACCATTTGGAGCTGCCTCTTGTGCTTTGGGCATTATTTTACTTTAACTTCCTTGCCCTGAAGCAGTTCTTTACAATGTGCCTGTCAGATTAAAAGGCAAAGTTAAAAATCTCCATCTCTGCAGGGCTCAGTTGCACTTTCACCAATGTCACAGTAAGGTCATATTGTAGCCAAAGGGTTGTGCCACGAGCGTTTTTCATGTGAGCTCAAATCAGTTATGGGTATTTTGGTTGCCAAGAGATGTAGGCAAATTGTGGAGGAGATCAGAGAAGAGCCGGGGAGGCCATGGAACAGAAGGAATTGACATTGGGAAAGCTTAAAAGGGCCAGTATAGCTCAGCTAAGCAACATCAAAGGGCACCCAGCAATATTGGAAGGGTTTAACACAGCAGCCGAAGGAGGTATTGAGCAGAGTGCAAGAAGTTGTAATTATTCTGTGAAATGAAACAAGCAGCCTGAAATCAGTAATAGGAAGAAACTTCTGATAATTAAGTTTTTAGGGAGCTCTGTGTGGCCTTTGAGGGCTTTCTTACCAATTACCAGCTGTTGTATTTAAACATTAAAATAGGAGAAGTCACACATTTATTGACAGGACAAGGGGGAATGCCTTTCCATTGTCAGAGGGTAGGGCTAGATGGGATATTGGGGAGGAATTCCTGGCTGTGAGGGTGGGCAGGCCCTGGCACAGGGTGCCCAGAGCAGCTGTGGCTGCCCCTGGATCCCTGGGAGTGTGCAAGGCCAGGTAGGACATTGGGGCTTGGAGCAGCTTGGGATAGTGGAAGGTGTCCCTGCCACAGCAGGGGGCAGAATGGGATGACCTCCAAGGTCTCTTGCAGCCCAGATTGGGTTGATTTTATCTGTAACAGCAAAGCTGAAGATGAGCCTTTTGGAGGAATTCTGTTCCATCTGTGTTTTCCAGACTTAATGCTCCTTGTTCAAGGAGTTTAAAGATCAACTTGTGCGCTAATGACCAGATTAAAAAAATTACCACCCAACATCTCTTCCCGTGTCCATCCTGAGCTGAGCCAAGCCAGTGGAAGCAAGTCCAGAGTAGTGGGGGCAATTTATCCAGGCAGGAGACTTGGTGAAGGCATGGAAGCAGGCAGTGCTTTAGTGCTGGAGCTGAGCACTGTGTTTGTGTGCAGGAGCTGCCCTGTACCGGCGCCTCAAGGAGTACCTGCTGACCGAGGAGCAGCTCAAGGAGAACGGGTACCCAATGCCTCACCCCGAGAAGGCTGGACGTGCTGTGCTCTTCACTGCAGAGGAGAAGAAAGTGATTGACTGTAAGCTCTGCTGGCTCTTTTCCTTCTGCAGGATTTGCTGGATACAGCTGAAGCTGCCCTTTCTGGTTGTATAAAAGTCTCAGTGTGGAGCCTTTGCTTCTGTTGTGATGGGGAGTGTGGTTGCAGAATTCTGCTGCGTTCCTGCATGGAGAGTTTCTTCAGCTTTCACATCCTGAGAATGCTAGTTTTGACCCAGAGTTTATAGTCTGTGGGGCTGTGAGCCTGAGGGAAGTTTCTAATTTCTAATTCCCAGGTAACAAGTGACAGGATGAAAGGAAATGGCCTGAAGTCACACTAGGGGAGGCTTAGATGGGATATAAAGGAAAATTTCTTCATGAAAAAGATTATGAAGCATTGAATGGGCTGCCCAGGGCAGTGGTGGAGTCATCATCCCCATAAATGTTCAAAAAATGTGTGGATGTGGCACTTGAGGACATGGTTTAGTGGTGACTGTGGTGGTGATGCTGATGGTTGACTTGATCTTAAAGGTCTTTTCCAACCTTAGCAATTCCATGATTCTGTGTTGCCAAAGAACAGCAACTGAGCAGGTTGGAAGGAGGCTCCTGTTCTGCACTTGGTGACCCTCCTCTCTCCCAGGGGAAGGATTTTTTTCTGTCTCTGTCTGTGTGAGCTGCTGTTATGGTGGAGTGAGGACAGACACTGGGCCAGGCTGGCTTTGCAGGGATCCTGCTGTGCTGCTCTGGATTGCAGAGTTTTCTGTTTGATCTCGTGCCACTGCTGGGCCACATAGTTGCCCATAGCCTTTTTGCAGCTGGACAAAATGATCGTAAAATCACAAAATAGTTTGGACTGGAAGGGACTTTAAGGCCCATCTCATTCTACCCCCTGGAGCACCTTCCACCAGAGTGAGTTGCTCCAAGCCACATCCAACCTGCCCTTGATCCCACAGGTTTCCTCAGGACAGGATGGGATCCTCCTCTGAATTTTCTGAACTCATGGCAAAATTTCTGTTCCTCAGCCCTGACTAAAGCAGGCTGTGCTGCAGCAGGAATAAAATTCAGACTGGGGATTTCTTTTAAGGTGCTTTGCCACGCTCCCCTGAGCATCTCTGTGGAGAGACCTCACTAAAGTGTGTTAAGTGCTCATCCATGTTAACACCTTGTGCCTACATTCATCCTGTGGTTGCTGAAGCAACCTGGGCAAAAGCTCTCATGCATTAACACTGTCAAGTGCTGTATTTGTGAGAGCCCTTTTTTCCAGGGAACCAGCCTGCTCCTTCATATGATCCTGTGCTCATGTTCCTGGTTTTGTTCCTGTAGTTTTGTGCAGATGTTGCAGGATCTTTGAAGTTTTTCTTGTTTAACTAAAGCTGTTGCTGCCACTGTGACCAGTTGGCTGGTGTTGGGCAGAGCTGGGAATGTGCTAACACCTTTAATGCTCACACCAAAACTCATGGAATTGCATGGAGACCAGAAGAATGACAGCTCCTTCACAGTGGCTTTTTGCATCTCCCTTCCCCAAATTTTGGGCAGTAAAAGCAGAGGTGCTAGGAGGGAGCAGGTGCAGATTGCCCCCTTGCTGGGCCAGGCCCTGCCCTAAGTGCTCCTGGGTTTAGCTGCTGGAAAATCCTGACAGGAAAGCTGTGCCCTGGAAGAGCTAAAATGTCATTTAGAAGTGACAAGGCACAGATCCCCTGGAAACAAGGCTTCATTAGCTCTAGTGTCCAAAGAATGACTTATTTATCCTGTTCCTTAAAATAACTCTGTTAGACTCCAACGTAATTTGCTGTGCATGGAGAAACAATGCAGCAAACCTTGATGAAACTGGGGGCAGCTGATGTGCACCAAAGCCACTGGAGAGTCTTTGTGTTTGCCTCTGGGAAGTGTTTGGGGGGGCAGATTTCAGGGGGATTACTGTGCCTTTATAGGGGTTTGAAATAACAAACACCATTTTTTAAACACAAAACACCATTTAACAGCATTTGGGGCTTGAGTGATCGTGATTTGCTTTTCTTTGGCCAGGTTAAGCAGGTGAGGGGTTTCCAGTGACCTGATTGTTGTTTCTCTCCTGTCCCCAAGCCTCGTGCAGGATCTGCTGTCGCTGTGGCACCGAGTACATGGTCTCAGCCTCGGGGAACTGCATCCGGAAAGAGGAGTGTGTCCATCACTGGGGGCGGCTGCGCAAGCAGAGAGGTGAGGCACGGCCCTGCCAGGGGGATTGGCTGTGCTCCAGCTCCAAACACATACTCTTCCTCAGCTTTGAGCTTTGTTTTGGGGCTTGTCACGCTCCCAGGTGGTGACAGTTCCTGCCCCTGACACTGAAATGGTCTTGCAAGGAGCTGCTGGGCTTGGCGGTCTCCAGAATGTGACGCTGGGACTGCAGCGGAGGTGCTTCATCTTTGTTCAGAAAACTAAAGGAAAAAACCTTACCGTGCTTTTTGAAAGAAATCACCCTTTTGAAAAGCTGACTGGGAGCACTAGAGGTCTGTCACTCCCAGGAGAGTTCACTGATCTTGGTTGAATTCATTTGCAGCAAGGCACTAACCTAGTTTGAGCTCTCCCCTGGTTTTCCATCAGAGCATCCAAGTGGCTTCTGGAGTTTGTCTGGCTGAGTACCAGAGACTTAAACTCTTTAGATTGCTGCCTGTGAATCCACAGTTATTTTCCCCCTATGTTTGGCACGTTATTGTTGTGCTCATCCAGGGGTTCTGCACATGAAAGCTGAAGTTCAGGTCTCTTGTTAACAAGACTGTTCCCCTTGACCCTTTATCTCTTGCTTTTTCAGTGCCAGGTGGGTGGGAAACTCACTACAGCTGCTGCTCCGGAGCTGTGGGGTCACCAGGCTGCCAGGTTGCTAAAGTAAGTGATGGAACAACACCTTTTTATTCTCAGTGACATCTGTGCTCTGCTTGCAGTTGCAGTGGCTGGGAAATCCTTGCTTAAGCCTTTAGAAGAACAGTGGCTTCCCTTAAGGGGATAAAACAAGTACAACTTTTTTTTTTTTTTTTGCTCTGCAATGGTAGGAAAACCCAGTATTTGACACTTTACTGTGTGGAGTGAGCTAGGTTCATTTATCGTGAGCTGCCCAGCTCATCTACTTGAGGGAGATAGAAAAGCTCATGTTCTGTAGTGAATCACAGAAGAAATGAGAAATAAGGGTTTTATTTCCTTTTAAAGAGCAATTTCAGAGCCTTGGCAACAATGTGCCAAATCCTTTTTCCCATCTTTTCCTTTCCAGATTCCCATGCTAAGGTAACTTTCTCCAGGTGGATAAATGTTTTCTGACAAGTTTTCTGTTTGTTGCCTGTCCTTGGTTGTAATGAGAGGAGGAACCTTCCCAAGGAGCCTGTTGTAACTCTGAAATACCACAGAACAACTTTTGAAGGAGCCCAGCACTAGAAAAAACAATAAAAAGCCTGCTCAGATGTGGAGTTTGATAGAGCAGAGCCCTGTTTGGGGTACCTTTGCACAGGTGCTTTTTTCTTTCCCTTAGGCTGCAGGAGAGTTGGTGTCCCAGCCTGGCATCCCAGCCAGCCATCTCTGGGCATGCTCCTTGTCACTTGTTTTGGTGACATTTTTATATTTGGCAGCTGCCACACAGGGGAGAACCAAAAGCTAGAGGTAGAAGGTGAATTCTGGGCAAAAATTCAAGGGTTGTTACAACTGGAAGGATTTCCTGGGCATCATAAAAGCCTGCCCTGCACAGTCAGATTGGATGGGATCAGGTTGTTACTTTTCTTTCCTTTCCATGTGAATTTAGGATATTTTTAAAAATCATCTTCTCTGGGCACCCTGTGCCAGGGCCTCCCCACCCTCCCAGGGAACAATTCCTTCCCAATATCCCATCCAGCCCTGCCCTCTGGCAGTGGGAAGCCATTCCCTGTGTCCTGTCCCTCCACACCAATATAAAAAGTCCTTCTCCCTCTTGTTTATAAGCCCCCAGTTTTCAGAGCACCTTTTGGTAGATTTAAGGTTGAATCCACAGCCTGCTCAGCATCAGAGCATGCAGCGGAATGTTGGGATATTGGGGTGCACAGAATCCTTCAGTTTTGAAGAAGGGCTTTGAAAGCAGAAAATATTTTTTTAGTAAGATGCCATTCTCAGTAAGTGGACCTGGAGCTGGTTAGAAAAGCTCGCGTGTGTCTGTCCAAGCTCAGGGGAGTCCCTGCCCGGGTTTGCTGCAGTTAGGCAGGGAGGCAGGAGATGGCAGGAGGGAGCCATGCTGCTCCAGGGAGCCTGCAGTGGCTGCTCTTTGTGATACCCGAGCCTGCTGCTCCCTGGGCTCTCAAAAACAGGAGCAACTTCCCTGCCCTCCTCCCAGCCAGGAAGAATTGGGCAGATTCAGAGCAACAACCGATGGACAAAAATACCTAATAGGGTTTGGGTTGTTTTTTCACCTCATTGCTCAGTTCTGTTGTGTTACTCAGGGAAGGAAGGGCTGAAGCTGTGGAGGAGAGGTGTTTGCTGTCTCCTGGCTGCTGAGCTGCCCTCCCCATTCCCTCAGCACAGCAGGGTCTGTGCCGTGGGTGCAGAGTGCAGCCCCTTGCACTTGGGAAGCAGTGATCCATGAGGCCTTTGAGCAGTGCTGGCTCTGGATACAAGGAGAGATTGGCCTCAGTGTTGGCCCCAGCTGCCTCATTAATTTCAAATGATGCAGTTCCTGTGCTCTGGCTGCACCTGTAATAGTGACCTGTGCAGGAAAATATGCAAATCCTGCTTTGGTTTCCTCTCTGCCCACACGTATTAGCTTAACAGGGGCCTCAGTTCCTCATCTCTCCAGCCCTTAATCCCTAGACAAACCACAACAGTTTCATTCCTTGTAGCGTGAGCCCTATGGGAAGCCCTGTACTGTGCTGGGCACTGCTGAGGCTCCACCTCAAATCCTGAGGTCAGTTTTGGGCCCCTCATGACAAGAAGGAAACTGAGGAGCTTGAGCATGTCCAGAGAAGGGAGCAGAGCTGGGCAAGGGTCTGGAGCACCAGGAGGAGCTGAGGGAGCTGGGAAAGGGGCTCAGCCTGGAGAAAAGGAGGCTCAGGGGGGCCCTTGTGGCTCTGCACAACTCCCTGACAGGAGGGGACAGCCGGGGGGGTCGGGCTGTGCTCCCAGGGAACAGGGACAGGAGGAGAGGGAATGGCCTCAGGCTGGGCCAGGGGAGTCTCAGGGTGGATATTGGGAAAATTTCCTCACTGAAAAAGGCTTGTAAAGCATTGGAAGGGGCTTCCCAGGGCAGTGGGTGGAGTCACTATCCCTGGAAGTGTTCATAAAACAAGTGGATGTGGCACTTCTGGATGTGGTTTAATGGTGACCATGGTAAGGCTGCTGGGTTGACTTGATGATCTTGGGAGTCCTTTCCACCCTTAAGGATTCAGTGGTTCCATGGTTTTGAGCATGGTGAAGGAAGCTGTGCCCAGGCTGCTGTGACTGTGCACAAATACATGGAGATTTAGGGACAGACAAAAACACAACAGAAAATCCTACTGGGGAATAAGGGAGGGAGAACATCACTGCTGGGTGTGGTGAAGGTTGGTTTTGCATAAATCCATGTCAGCAGGCAAAAGGGCAGTCACATCTCTGCCTTGCCCCCAGTTACCTGTTCCTGCTTCCCCTTTAAACTTCACCCACCTTAGAATCCCTGCTGCCAGGAAGGTTTCAGGATAACCACTGGGATCTGTGCTGTGGAGAAGTGTGGGAGTACCTGTGTTGCAACAGCAGCTCAGTCATGCACTGGCTTAAGCCACTTGTGAAGTCACTCCTTGAGTTTTCCTCCTGGATCTTGTTGACCCTGGAGCTTTAGCTGGGAACAGTGCAGAGTGCTTGGAAATGCCCTCTATTGCATCAAGTGTTGGTGGGCTGGAGCTCCTGTTGGTGGGGAATGCAGTAGCTGTGAGTGGATGCACACAGAGACACGCTCTGGAGCTGGGTGTCTGCTGCTTGTGCTCACACAGGGATGTTGGGGTTAGGATCCTGCACCTGGGCTTATCTTAGCTACAGGAGCCAGGAGCTGGAGTTACATCAGTGTCGGGCCTCAGTGTGCCCCTTGCTAACTAATTCTACTCCAGATTGAAAACTCCTTCTCCCCAGACACGTGATGTCCTGCTCCTCCATGTGCTGTCAGTACGATGCCACCAGCCCTGATTTGCCATTGGAATTAGGGCTGCCCATGGCTGTGTTTGCTGTGGTTGTGAACTTCTCAGGCTTACTGTAGGCAAAACTTATTCCTTATGAAGAAATTATTAAAAACCCACTTTTGTTGAAGTGGAGGTTTGTTGGAATGGGCTCTTTGGCTTCTTGTTCATGTCATCACCAAGTGTCCCTGTCTTTTCCTTTCAGCAACACGTGCACGATGGGCGCAAGGAGAGCTTGGATGGTTTTGTGAAGACTTTTGAGAAGCTGCCCACGACTGATGGCTACCCTGGGATCTATGCCTTAGACTGTGAAATGGTGGGTCCAAAGGCAAAACAAATCTTTTTTGGGGCTGGCTGAAGTGTGACACAAGTGGATGAAGGGAAGCTGTTTCCTGACCTCATTCTCTCTGTTCTGAATATTGGTGCTGGAGGTGTAAATGAGCTCTTATTGATTGGTGTGTTTGGCTTGAGGGCTGTGCAGCCCTGGCAGGCTCTGACTGGCCCACGCTGGGCAGTGCTGCTGCCTGGCCTTGCTGTACCAGATGTACTGCATTTTGGGAGCTGCAGAAAGGGTGAGGGGCTCCACAGCTCCCACGCTGTGGTCGGCCTGGTGTCTCATATCACAGCTGCCCTGTTCCTTGCAGTGCTACACTAAGCAAGGACTGGAGCTGACAAGAGTAACTGTGATCAACTCCGAGCTGAAAGTGGTGTACGACACGTTTGTCAAGCCAGACTCCAAGGTGGTGGATTACAACACCAGGTAAGGGCTGAGACACCAGGTAAGGGCTGTGACACCAGGGGGGATGCTCTTCCTTGGGACAGAGCTTTGTGCTCTCTCAGGAATGTGGCGTGGCTGGGAGCACTTGCTGAAACTCCACTGACCACCAGTCCCTAAGGGCTGAGGGGCTTTGGGCCTTGAGGTGAAGGATGCCCACCTGTGTCCTGTTGCTCTGCAGATTCTCAGGTGTGACAGAAGAGGACCTGGAGAACACGAGCATCACCCTGCGGGATGTCCAAGCCGTCCTACTGAACATGTTCAGTGCAGACACCATATTGATTGGGCACAGCTTGGAGAGCGACTTATTTGCACTAAAGGTAACTAGGGCTCTTGTCTTCACATCTCCCTGTGGTGCTTTCCCACCCTAGGGCGTGTTAGATGCCTCCTTCAAATTTAGGAACTGTGTATTTCCAAGGACCAAGAGTTCACAGTAATAGGGTGGCCTCACCTCAGGTCCTGTGTGCAGTTTTAGGCACCACAATATAAAAAAGCCATGCATCCATTAGAAAGTGTCCAGATGAGCTGTGAGGATGGAAACGGTCTGGAGGGGCCTCATGAGATGCTGCTGAGGGTACTTGGTTTGTTCAGCCTAGAGGAGACTGAGGGGAGTCTCATCCTAGTCTTCAACATACTCATGAGGAAGAGGAGGAGCAGGTACTGATCTTTCCACTGTCATGACCAGGGACAGGAGCCCAGCAAGGGCTGGAGCTGTGTCAGGGCTTGGGCTGGAGCTCAGGGAAAGGTTCTTCTTTCCCCCGAGGGTGCTGGGCACTGCCCAGGCTCCCCAGGGAATGGTCCCGGCCCCAAGGCTGCCAGAGCTCCAGGAGCGTTTGGACACCGCTCTCAGGGATGCTCAGGGTGGGATTGTTGGGGTCTCCTAGTTAATGCCAGGAGTTAGACTGGATGATCCTTGTGGTTCCTTTCCAGCTCAGGATATTCCAGAATTCTGTGGTTTGTCCAGTCTCTGAAGCTGTGTGAAGCTGGTTGTGGTGGAAGTGCAAGGGAGTGGGGTCATGTGTGTCACTCATGGTGTCACCTGAACTTTTAGTTGCTGCTGCTGCCCAGGGTGACAGATCTGGACAGGGCTCTGAGCAGCCTGGTCTGGTGGAAGGTAGAACAAGATGGTCTCTAAGGTCTCTTCCAACCCAAACCATTCCATGATTCTATGACTGATCCCAAATCATTTGCCTCTCACCTCTGCCAGGTCTCTTCTCTGTTTTGTGCCAGCTTTTCTAGGAATTGTGATGTTACTTTGATGAAGTTATTTTGACCTTTTACCTGTCCTGTTTCCTGCCTGGCCCTCATCAGCTCAGTGTTCCCATCCCTCAGCCATCTTTGCTGTCCTGCCAGGGAGTGTCCTGAGGCACTGCAGCCCTAGGGGTTTGTCCTGGGTCACCAGGAGAGTGTGTGGCAGGCAGAAGCCAACTCTTTGTGCTCACATGCCAGAACTTCCCTCAGCCATTCTTTATCCCACGGCTCTCCTGCTGAAGCCTCTGTGGCTGCCAGCTCCCAATGCTGGGTTGGAAGCAGGAGCTTTTAATGCCTGTAAAACACTTTACCTCTCCATGGCACCCTTTATCCCAGCCTTGGAGAGGTTTCATCATAATCAGAAAAACATTATTTCCAGTTAGATCAGCTCGAGATGACTGCCTTGGCCTCTTAGAGGCTTGATTTTCTCTTAGCACCACAGGTGCTGCCAAGAGAAGGAGCCCAGAGCGCTCCAGCAGAGCTGTGGGGTGTCACAGCAGAATGGCCGAGGGCTGTGGCAGTAAAGCCATATCTCACTAATGGCTGTGGCAAGTTCCAAGTGCTGATGGCATTTCAAGTTTTATTTAAAGCTTTATTATCCTTTTTCCTCAGTCTTCCTGATCTACATAAGTTATTACCACTGTGTCTGGGAGGGTGCCAGAGCTGAGTGCAGTCCAGGGGAGGATATCCATAATGTTGGCAGTTTTATACTTTGAGGAGTGGAGCAGGTTGTTTCTGTTCAAGTGCAGCTGTTGTGGGGCAGTTGGGTCTGTGAGATGTCATGCAACATAAGCTGGTGCCTGGAGGAAGAGAGGAAGAGGGGATTATTAAGGTTCTGTTGGGAGTCATCCATGTTGGGACACAGGTTTATCTCTTAGGCCCTGCACTTCACTCCTATGCTCAGGATATGGGATTGCCTTCATCTAAATTCCTTTAGCTCCCACTCAATGCAATTCATGATAGCAAAGGATTAATCTTGTCTTAGCTTGAGAGGAAGAAATCGGTGTTAAAAAAAATCAACCTGCCCTATGATTATGGACTTTGTCAGGTGGGGCCTTTTGGCTGTCCCCAGGTCCCCTGGTGCAGGGCAGGGAGCACTTTGATCCTTTAAGCATTCTCAGTTCTTCCAGCATGGTGACAATTCATAGCTGAGGGGCTGGATTAGAGGGCTGGAGCCTCTCTGCTCTGGAGCCAGGCTGGGAGAGCTGGGGGTGCTCACCTGCAGAAGAGAAGGCTCCAGGGAGACCTGAGAGCCCCTTGCAGGGCCTGAAGGGGCTCCAGGAGAGCTGGAGAGGGACTGGGGACAAGGGATGGAGGGACAGGACACAGGGAATGGCTGCCACTGCCACAGGGCAGGGCTGGATGGGATATTGGGAAGGAATTGTTCCCTGGGAGGGTGGTGAGGCCCTGGCACAGGGTGCCCAGAGCAGCCGTGGCTGCCCCTGGATCCCTGGCAGTGTCCAAGGCCAGGTTGGACACTGGGGTTGGAGCAACCTGGGACAGTGGAAGGTGTCCCTGCCCATGGCAGAGGATGGAGTAGAAGCCCTTTAAAAAGTCCCAACTTGAAACACTCTCTGATATGATTCAGTGATAGACTTTCCTTGTCTCATTCCATCCTTGCTGAGCTGGTGCTGGTTAAAAACTTCCTGTTGAGTCACTGCTGGCAGATGGGAAGATTTGGCATTGGTTTGCACCCTGAAGGCCAGTCCTACTCAGTATCAGTACTGTGGTGTGCATCCTGCTTTGTTGTGTACATCCTGCCTACTTCTGTCCCCATCTTGGAATCCCAGAATGGTTTGGTTGGAAGGTACCATGAACATTACCCAGTTGGAATCATCTGCCATGGGCAGGGGTGCCACTCATGGGACTGAGCTGCTTCATCTTGAGAAGCAGTTGAAAGGTTGCTACAACTCACACAGGGGCTGTTGAACCAGCCAGCTGGTTCTTCAGTTTAATTTTTAATTGTGAAATATTCCAGATCTATTCCAGCTTCTCCAGGCTGGGGGATTAAAGATTGGCCTGTCTTGCATGAGTTAGACCAGCCCTGAATCTCTGCTGCCCTGAATGTGAGGTTTCAGGGCTCTGGGGAAGGCGTGTGGCTGGCACAGCAGTGGGAATGCTGTGTGCACACACCCTGCAAGGGGACTCATCCTGGATGCAGGCAGAGCCTCCTGCCAGACTGGTTGGGTCAGCAGCTGGGAGAGCATTGCACAGAGCCCCAGAGGTGACCGGAAGGTTGCTACAGCATGGCTAATCCCAAGGAGTGCCTGTCCCTGTGGGAGTGGGGAAATCACCCTGTTCCTGTGCTCCCTCCCTCAGCTGATCCACGGCACAGTAGTGGACACAGCCATCGTGTTCCCCCACCGCCTGGGGCTGCCCTACAAGCGCGCCCTGCGCACGCTCATGGCTGACTACCTCAAACGCATCATCCAGGACAATGGTGAGACCTCTGAGGGACCCCACTTCCTCCTGGGTGTGGTCCCCTCGGCCCTGCCTTTCTCTGCTCTCCCCAAGCCCATCCTCTTGCTCCTGGTGTTTTTTCCCCTGCATGTGTGTGGTAGCTGGGAATGTGCTGGCATAAGAAGCCTCAGCCACAGCTCGTTTCAGTGTGACCTCTGTTCTGAGGGCAGAGCTCTGCCTGCTTCCCTTCTTGTGCTGAGTGGGACAAAGGAAGTGGTGTGGGAAGGCTGAGGGTGGCTCTGCTAGGGCCAGGTCCTGTTCTTCCTTCTCTCTCTGGCCAGCTGAGATGGACTCTCCTATTGGAAATGGAGCCTATTCCCTCCCATCTTCCCTGAGCACTGCTGGGGAAGCTCCCAACTTTTCCACAGCTGATGGTGTCAGGCTGAAGCCTAGCAAAAATGGTGGGGTTAGTGGAAAAAAAAATGCATGTTTAAAATCGGCAGTGTTCAGCCTAGAGAAGGCTTTGGGGACTCCTTAAAGCTCCTTGCAGGACCTCAAGGGGCTCCAGGAGAGCTGGAGACAAGGGATGAAAGGACAGGACACAGGGAATGGCTTCCCACTGCCAGAGGGCAGGGCTGGATGGGATATTGGGAAGGAATTGTTCCCTGGGAGGGTGGTGAGGCCCTGGCACAGGGTGCCCAGAGCAGCTGTGGCTGCCCCTGGATCCCTGGCAGTGCCCAAGGCTGAGTTGGATGAGAGCTTGGAACACCCTGGGATAGTGGAAGGAGTCCCTAGCCATGGTAGGGCTGGCACTGGATGAGCTTGAACAAACCATAAAACAGAAATCATTCTGTGATTCTGTGGAATTCTTTAAATCCCCAGCTGTGGCTCAGGGTGCTGTCAGGTGTGGCTGTGGCTGCAGGGGCCAGGGAGCAGCTGGCTCTGCCTGTGCTGGGCTGAGCAGGCAGCCCCCTGCAGCAGAGGGGTCACTGCCATGCCTGTGTTTGTGTCTCCAGTGGAAGGACACGACTCTAGTGAGGACGCCAGAGCCTGCATGGAGCTGATGGTGTGGAAGATCAAGGAGGATGCAAAAGTGAAGCGATGACCTGCGCCTTGTGTCTCTGCTGTTCTCCTGCACCTCTGTGAAGAAGCAGTGCAATAAATGCCCACAGCCACTCTATCCCCCTGTGCCAGCAGCATGTTCCTGCTCCCCAGCCATCCCAGCAGGACTCCTGGACTCACACCTGCAGTCCCCCTGTCCAGGTTGTGGCTCTCGGATCCTCAGACTCCACCTGAGGAATTCTCTGTGGTCCAAGCACTGCCTTGTGGGCCTGGCAAGGTGGTTTTGAGTAGCACAACCATTACTTCTTGGTTCCTAGGAGAAGCTTGTTAGAGGTAGGTTGGAGATGTGCAGAAGGATCTTTCTGGTTCGGTTAAAGGTAGATCGTTTACTATTTTGGTTTTTTCCCCAAATGTAACTTAAATTGCCTCTGTACTCCAAAGCTGTTTTTGGAGAGGGGGGAGATGGAAGAAGGTTGGTCAGGAAGCTGTGGGTGTATTGTGTAGCTGGTGTGGGAAGCAAGAGCTGAGGATCAAGCAGCTGGGAAGAGATCCTGGTGCAATTCCACTGCAGAACTGCAAAAGAGGGAGGCTGGTTCTGAGCACCTGGAGGGAGAGGAGTGAGGTAGGATCTGGGAATTGCCACCTGCTGTGCCCCAGATGATCTCCTTGCTGAGTGTCGGCTGGCACCTGGTTCTGCAGTCAGTGCAAAGGGAGAAATCAAGAGTGTCACACCTTGCCCAGACCTCAGGGGACCATGTGGCAGGACAGGGACAAACAGCTCCCTGAGCCAGGGAGAACCTGCATCCCATCACTGCAGGGTAGGACAACAAGCAGTCCTTCCCTGACCCTCAGCTTCCTGCAGGGCCCGTGAGCTTGTGTTCAGGGAACAAGGTTTCTGGGGTGTGCAGGGTTACACCTAAGGGTGGCCTCAGCACTGTGCAGGACTCCCCACCAGCTTGTCCCTGATGCAGGGAATTGGTACAGGCAAAAGCAATAGGGAAAAATCCTTCATTTCAACTTGTTTACATGTTGGGAATTCTGTAGAGAATGAAGGACCCAGCTGTGTGTCTGGTACCTGGAAAAAAGCATCTGCTGAGTGTGACTCATTGAGGTGAGTGGGGCAGAGCCCAGGCAGACTGGATGGCACTGGTGGATCTCTCTGCCCAGACCCTGCTGCTGTCTGGGGACAGCAGAGCTGAGAGCAACAATCCCCATGGATGGGGTCTTCAGCTGGGGTCAGGGAGCACCTTCACCCCATTCCCAGAGCAGTGACTCCTCACCCTCCCTGGTAGCACTGAAATTGTGTTCCTTGGTGGCTGCTGTGCCCCTGTGTCCCTGACATGGGCTGGCTGTGTCAGTCTGGGGGCAGGGGGGCAGAGGAGCTGCTGAGGTTTGGTTCCTATTGGAGCCAGGTCCTGCTCACTCCTTTGTACCCCTGCTGGGCTCAGGGTTTGAGGACAGCTGTGTGTCCCCTGCATGTCCTGCTCAGCTGTCCCAGCCTGTGGGCAGGAGTGTGGGCTGGGCTGTGTTCCAGGACAGGGATGTCCTGCTCCAGCCCCACGCTGGGCCTGGTGAACTCTGCCCGTCCCACTGCTGCCCTTGGAAGCAGGGAGGTGGCTTCTCTGCCAGGCTCTCTGGGAGCCACCAAGAGAAGTGTGGCTGTAAAGACTCCTGTTGCTGCTGAGCCCATCTATGTTCCCTCTGGCAGCCTTTTCCTTACCCCAGGTTTTGGGGATGCAGCTCCCTGCTGTTCCACCAGTGTTCTTCGTCCAGCTCTGCTCCTTCCCTGCCTTGGGGATTCAACCCCAAGCAGCCTTGGGACACCTTGGCCTGTCCCACTGTCTGCAGGGAACAGGGCTGCTCCTGCCCAGACTGTGGGAGAGACAGAGTTCAGTTCCTCCCAGCTGGAGAGGGAAGGTTTGTTCCTGCTTCTGCCTCTTTCCCATGTTTATCCCACATTTATCTTCACCCCTGGCTGCAGCGATGGAATGTCGCTGGAGCAGCTGTGTCAGGTCTCAGATCTGGCTCTTGCTTCTTGCCTGTTCCTTGACAGGCAGCCCCTGCATCCCAGCCCTCCCACAGCAGCTCCTTCCCTGGAAAAGCCAGGGCATTCTACCATGGCCATGGTGTGCTGGTGTCCTGCTTGTGGAGCTGCTTGGCTCAATCTCATCTCCTGGGACTCGGGCAGGCAGGAATCCTGCCAGACCATGGGACCTCCTTCATTTCCCCTTCCTTTCCCCAGGGTTCAGCCTCAACAGAGGCTTTTGGGGTGGGGGTGTTGGGGGGGTGGCCTGTGTCAGGGGATGTCCCTGGGAAAGTGGAACCATATCCAGCCACGCCATCGGTGTGTTCAGAGCCAGTCCTGGCCCAGTGCTGCCATCGCCTCCCCAGGCACCAGAGGTTTGGTTGGGTTGTACAGAACGATTGTAGCCTGTAACTTTTTGTAATTGTTTTTAATAAAAGAGTGTTGACTAGATGCACATTCCTGAGTCTGAGACTCCTCTGCCTGTGTATGGGTTGTGGGGTTGTGGAGGGGAGGGTCTGGGCAGGTTTCCCAGGAGATCCTTCCCCAAGCTGGAGAAGTGGGTTCAGCATGTCCAAGGTCCTGCACCTGGGTCTGGGGTAATAGAAGCCCTGAGCAAAGACTGGGAGATGAACTCATGGAGAACAGCCTTGGGGAGAAGGACTTGGGGTGCTGGTGGGGGGAGAGGCTCAACCTGCCCCAGCCATGGGCACTGACCCCAGAACCCCCCCTGTGCTGGGCTGAGCCCCCAGCGTGGGCAGCAGGGGAGAGGGGGATTCTGCCCCCCTGCCCTGCTCAGGTGAGACCCCACCTGCAGAGCTGCCCCCAGCCCTGGGGAACAGCATCAGGAGGGCGTGGAGCTGCTGGAGCCAGTCCAGAGGAGGCCACGGAGATGCTCCAAGGGCTGGAGCCCCTCTGCTCTGGGGACAGGCTGGGAGAGCTTGGGGAGCTCACCTGGAGAAGAGAAGGCTCCAGAGAGACCTGAGAGCCCCTTGCAGGGCCTGAAGGGGCTCCAGGAGAGCTGGAGAGGGACTGGGGACAAGGGATGGAGGGACAGGACACAGGGAATGGCTTCCACTGCCAGAGGGCAGGGCTGGATGGGATATTGGACAGGAATTTTTCCCTGGGAGGGTGGTGAGGCCCTGGCACAGGGTGCCCAGAGCAGCTCCTGGATCCCTGGCAGTGTCCAAGGCAAGGTTGGACACTGGGGCTTGGATCAGCCTGGGACAGTGGAAGGTGTCCCTGCCATGGCAGGGGTGGGATGAGCTTTGAGGTCCTTCCAACACAAACCATTCCATGAGTCTGTGCCAGAGGTGGGGACAAAGTCCCGTTCTGCTGCTGGGGGCTGGGGGTGGCCCTGTAAGATCCAGGTGTGGCCCCTCAGGTGTGTCCCCCCCACCCAGCACTCTGGCACAGGGTGACACTAGCAGGCTGAGGGGTGAGCGGGGTTCCAGCCCCGAGGGGTCCCAGCCCATTCCCCCTGTGCCCTTTAGGAACCCGAGTGCTGCCCAACCCAAACCATTCCGTGATTCCTCATCCCTGCGGTTCGCTGTTGGCTCCACTGTGTGCCCCCGGCGTGGCTCTGCAGCCCAGCTCAGCCTCTCCAGCACCGCTCCCAGCTCTGGCTGCTCCGTGCCCCTCCAGGACCTTCCCGGCCCCGGGATGAGGCAGGAGGAGCCGGGATGTGCCCGGGCACCCCTCGGGGTGGGGGGGGGGGGCTTGCACAGAGCGAGGTCTGACCACGGCCCCCCCTCCTCGTTCAGTCCGGGGGATTGGGGTGGGGGTTCTCAAAAGGAGTGGAACCGGTTTCATCCCTTTTCCTCGGGCTGCTCAGCTCATCCCGGGGCTGGGAGGGAGCTCAGCATCCCCCCAGGCCTGCCCGGGCTCTCCCCAGAGCCCGTATCAATCTCCCAAATGGGGCAGGAATTAAAGTGCCAAGCCAAGGAGCTGATTCAGCACGGAGGAAGAGGTGAAGGTAAAAAGTTCAAATAAAAAAATAATGGGCCATTAGATGACCTCACTGGCAATGTGTTTTATTTAACGCGCGGGTGATGGCTGGGTGATGGCAGCGCCTGCTCCGGAGTCTGTAAAAGTCACGCCTGGCTCGTGTTCTCAGCCATCTCCGCGCCCTTTGTGGCACTGGGTGCTCCGGCAGAGACCTCCAGTCCCACCCCATCCCCGAGGGTCCCTCTTCTCCTGCCGTGTCCCCCCGCTGCAGGTCACCTGGCGGCCCAAGGTGACATCAGGGAACCCCTGTGGTGACAAAAGCATTTTGCTTTGTTGCTCTTTTGGAGCCCGGAGGGTGACAGGGACCCTTCTCCTTCAGGTCGAGAGTGGAGGCAGGTGGGATTTTTAAGATTATAAGAGCCCCGGTCCCAAGGGAGCAGCACTCACCCAACCACAGGTGTGTGGAGGGACAGGAGGACACAAAGTCAGCTTGGACATTGGGGCTTGGAGCGCCCTGGGACAGTGGAAGGTGTCCCTGCCATGGCAGGTGTGGAATGGGGTGGGCTTTAAGCTCCTTCCCAACCCAAACCACTCTGGGATTTGATGACACCAAGGCATGTTCAGGATCTGCCTCAGAGGTCTGTCCCTCCTGTTTTTCCCTGGAAGATCTTGTCTCCCAGGGCTCTGCCGGAGCTGGAGCATCACCAGCTGAAGGGGTTTTCTTGCTCTCTGAAACATTTGTCCCTTTGGGGTGGCTTTGCCTCTGGCTCCAGCATTTGGCACTGCCTGTCCCCCTCTTGGTGCTCAGATGCTGCAGCTGAAGCAGGGGAAACAAAGGAGCAGAGAGAAACCCATTCTTTGCCCTTCCCAAAACCCTCTGGGATAAGCTGAAACCTGGGAGATGAAAGGAAGCAGCTTGCTGGGGAAAAGGCTCGATTTTCACTCCAGCAAGAGGAGCAGGGTGAGCTCAGAGGTGCTGGTGGACCATGAATCCTCCCACTTTGCCCACCCCTCACTGGGGTCCAGCCCCTTATTCCACACTGTGTCCATATCCATGGCAGCCACCTCCAGCCCGTCCCGGTCTGAGCTCTACCACTGAATTGGTGCTGCTGGTCTGGAGCTGTCACGGCTCCAGTGCCCCACAGGGTCTCTGACATCTCTGTCACAGGGTCCCTGACATCTCTGTCACAGGGTCCCAGCCCTGCAGGAGGGCCCTGCCTGCCTTTCCCTGCCTGCTGATCCCACCCTTTCCTTCCCAAGGATGGAGGGATATTCCAAACCTGAATCAAGGAGCTGAGGCTCCAAAGCTGTCCCCTCACAGGACGAGGGAGGTTTTGGGTGGCCGGGGGCCCATCGGGAGCTCAGGGTCATTGCCTGTCCCTCCTTCAGCTGAGACAAGGCAGCTCTGCACACCCAGCCCCGCGTTTGCAGATGCTCCAGGATTTGCAACAGGATCTTCCTTGTCCTGCAGCATCTCCCCCCAGCAGGGACTTCCCCGGGTGTGTGTGTCACTCCCTGCTCCTGAGGCACCTGGCACAGGTCAGAGGTGACCAAGTTAAAGAGATTTTTCCCACATTCTGTCCAGACCCTCCAGGAAGGGGAACACTGAGGCCATGGCAGGGATGAGTCCATCCTGTGTCGTGGTCCTGTGGCTTGTGTGTGAAGGCAGGAAAGCTCCTCATGTGGTGACACCAGTGAGGCCCCTCTGCCACAGCCGGTGAGGACAAGGACCTCACAGCTACCCCTGCTGCCTCCACGCTCCTCCTCACTCCAGACTTCTGCTTGGCTGGACCCAGGGACTGTCCTTGGCTGTGGTGCTGAGCCTGGACACCTCGGTCACTGCTCTGTGCCCTGGATTCTCCTGTGTGGCAGCACGGGGTGCCTGTGCTCCCACCCGGGACAGCCCTGTGCCCCTGCCATGGCCCTGTGTCCCCACCTGTGCCCCAAAGTGCAGTGCAGGGGGGCTGTGATGCTCCTCAGGCATTGGGGTCCCTGTTACCAGCCCTAAACCTGCCACGGGACAAGCTGAGTGACACCTGTGTCACCACAGGGCCTGGGGTCCTTCTGCACTGTCCAGCCACCAGTGAGAGGTGAACTGGCCAGACTGGGGAGCAGGGGCTGGTGGTGGACAAGAAACAGGGTGAGCACCGGTGACCAGCCCTGACCCCTCCCTGGAGCTGTCCCCTGGCCTGGGGAGGCTCTGGGGTGGCTGGGGACAGATGGGGACAGACGAGGAGGAAGAGGAGAGTGGAAGGGGCAGGAAGGAGGGCAACAGCCACTGGTTGTGCAGGTTTTGGGAGGGAAGTGGGAGTTTTTGGGTGTTGGAGGCAGGTTCTGGGTGCTGAGGGCATCACTCACTCCGGGACATGAATGGGAGCCCAAGGAGGTGTGGGGGGATGCTCATGGGGCTGCTTCCAGGCTGAGAAACTATTATTTTTATTTATGTATGTATTTATTTGTTTATTTATTTATTTATTTATTTATTTATTTTCTCTGAACAAACGGCGCTTTGTAGCTGCTTGGCCACTCGTTATGGGACGCCTGGAGCCACTTGGTCCTCGAGGAGAGGGAAAAACCTGGCTCGGAGGTTGAACTCTCCCCTGTGAGCACAGGGGCTGCCGGGGGACAGCTCCTGGAGAGGGGACAGGACACTCCCGGCGCCTGGGGAGGGGACACGCCAGGACAGCCACCGCGGCGCCCCAGGGACACCCTCTGCCCCGGCCTCCCGGCGCTCACTTAATTACATGCGAAGGGAGAGGGGGCGTCAGCTAATTGCAGAAGGCGATTGATTGGGAAAATGTCGCCTCTGTTGCCAGGGTGACCTCGGCCGTTCTCGTTCCCGGGTGCCCAAAGCCACCCGCTGTGGCCTGCGGGGGCGACACAGGGGTGGGATGTTGAAAGTCCCTTTCCTTCCTCCAGACCCAGCCCCGATGCTCCGGAAAAGGCGAGAGGCAGCGAAAGCCGCGGCACGCCGCTGTGCCCGAATGGCCACTGGCCATTCCTGCGATTCCGGAGCCACCTTTGCGGCAGCAGGTGGGACATGGCAGGTGAAGGCTGAGACACCGAAATTCCTCGTGGGTGTGGCTCCAGCCCTGCGGGATTGTCGCAGAAGGGACAGGCAGGTGATGGGCTCAGCAAGAGGGAAGGAAGGGGGCCGGAGCACCCTGGTTTAGTGGAAGGTGCCCTGCCCTGGCAGGGGATGGAATTAATTGGGCTTTAAGTCCCTTCCGATCCCAACCAGTCCCGGTTCTGCTGTGGCCTCTGCCCCTGCCCAGACCTGCAAATCCAAACCTGCCTGCTGTGCTCGGACCTGTCCCCTCGGGCTGGAACCCCCCGCAGCCCCTGAGCTTTATTTCAAGCCTGTGCCACTGCCACCAGCCCTGCGGGACAATGAACGACAGCTCTGCCCTTCGGCTCAGCAGGGCACCAGCCCCTGGGACAAAGCCTGGCACAAGTTTCTCCCTCTTTGTGGGGAGCTGAGGAGCGACCTCAGGATGGGAATGCGCCCAAATCTGTCCCCACTGCTGCCAGTGTCGCCCAGAGTGGGAACATGGGGACACATGGAGGAACATGGGGATATGTATGTGGACACATGTGGGGACATCAGGACATGTACAGGGACATGGGGACACAGGGACATGGGGATATGCGTGGGAACAGGGGAATAGGGTGATGTGAGGACATGTATGGGGACACAGGCCCATGAGGACACAGAGAGGGACACGGGGGGGGGGAAGATGAATGGGGACATGGGGATGCAGTGACATGTATGGAGACCTGGGAACACTTACGAGAACACAAAGACACATATGGACACGGTGGCATGTACAGGGACATGGGGACACGTGTGGGGAAACGGACACGTGCGGGGACACACAGGGGACACGGGGACGCAGGGACATTGCAGGCACCGTTCAGGGAGCTCGCAGGAGCCGCTCCCGACTGTGCAGCAAAAGCTTTATGGACTGTGGGGCTGGCGCTGGGTGATCGCCTCCGGATCTGTGCGGTTAATTGCAGGCAGTAATTAACGTAATGATGGCGATCGCGGGACCACTGCGGGTGTGCAGGATGAGTGCGGGGTGGACACCAGGCTCTGGCCTCATTAGCTGCCGTCACTAACGAGGTGGCCTCTGTCCCCAGCTGGGCTCAGAGTCCCGGTGCTGGCACTGCCCGGAGCTGCCGTGGCTCGTTCGTGCCTTCGGCCTCAACTTACTCGGTGCCCAAGGCACTGCCCAAATCCCCCCCGGGGGGCTCTGGGGGACACCGGTGCTCCCCAGTGACCCCAGTCCAGCCCCGGGGCTGCCCAAATCCGCCCCGTGCCCACCCTGCCCTGGGATCCCGTCCGGGACCGCCTTGCCTCTCCACTGGGATGGTGGCAGGGACACCCCGGCAGCGTCACCGTGTCCCGGAGCCTGGACGGGTCCCACGGGAACGGCTCCTGCAGCAGCAGCTCGGGCTGGTTTGAACCGAGACAATAAATGCGGGCAGGGCAGGGGAGCGGGGGCGCCTGGCCGGGCAGGAGGGAGGCGGGCGGGTCCCTGCGGAGGTGTGGCATGGGCTGTCCCCGCGGTCCCGCGTGGGGCAGGACGGGTGGCAGCAGTCCCGCGGAGGCGGCAGGAGCGCGGCACTGCCCGGGGCTGTCGCCGGGCATCGGTGCAGGTACGGGAACCCCGAGGGGAGTGTGGCCCGGTGACATCGCGGCTGGGACAGCGTGGGTGCGGGGGGCTGGCAGGTCCCTGGGGTCTCCGGGGAGCCGCATCCCCCCCGGGAGGAGCGAGGTGCCAGGGCCGCCCCTCGGCCGAGGATGCCCGGGATTACCGGGCACGGAGCAGCGTCTGGGGATGGCGGAGCCGCCTTTCACCTGAAACCGCATCCAAGCGGCTGGAAAATAGGGCGAGCGGAGGGAAACTCGTGGCTCGGGCACGTCCTGGGAGCTGGGAAAATAACTCTCGAGAGGCTTTAATGATCCAGCCGGCGGGAGAGCGGGGGCGTTTCCGGCGTGCCGGGGACGGGAGGTGACACCCGGCCACCCCCCGGCCCGTCACTGTCGCTTGTCGCGATGGGTGACACGGGCTGGCCCGGGGGCGATGCCGGAGCGGGGTTGGCGGCGGGGGCGTCCCCGAGGTGGCTCTGGCTGGGGTCCCGCTGGGACACTGGGATCGGGGAAACAACAGCAGCACCCACGGGAGGGGTTACGGGACCGTGCGCCAGCCCCGGGAAGGGGACAAGGGTCAGACCGGTCCTGTCCCCGCCGGTTCCTGCGTGGGAAGGAGCAGGAGGGCACAGAGGTGAGCAGGAACCCCCAGCTGTGGGCACTGCTTGTGCCCGACCTGCCTGGCGCTCTCATCAGTTCCTGCGCTGAGCAGGAGCCCGGCGCTGAGCCCGTGATTTCAGGGGAAAAAAAAAAAAAATCAAAACAAAACCTCTACAGAAATCCCGTGGCAGCTCTCGGTTCAGCCAGGGACATAAATCTCCGCGTGTTTCACCACCCGGGCCAAACCCTCGTGGCGCCGTGCCCGGTGCTCCTTAAATCTGACTTCTGTTCAGCCATACAAACCCCCGATAGCCCGGAACGGCATTTTTGGGGTGAGAAAGCTCCGCTTTGGGGCTTCTTAGCGCCCGGCAGCACCGCGGGGATGCTTTAGAGCTGGAGACCTCCGGAATGGGACATTCCCTTCGGGGCGAGCTGCTTTATCCCAGGTGCTGATTTGGGGGAACATCCCGTGGGTTAAAAACTCGCTGCTGGGCTCGCTGAGGTGTGAGGCAGTGGTCGAAGGATGTCCTGTGCCTTTGGCCATCTCTAGCCCTCCCTGGCCCCCCAGGGAGCTCCGGGCTGGGGCCAGAGCAGGGTTTGGCTGTCCGGGCTGTCCACCCATGTGTGCCTGGGGCTGGCAGGGAGCCCTGGCACCAACTTCCAGCCTGTTCCCGCCTCCCCAAAGTGCAGTTTTTATCTCTGATTACTGAGGTGATGAGTGAGGTTTGTCAAGAGCTTTCTTGGAACTGAGGTTGCTTGGATACCTCCTCAAAAATATTTTTCCGGTGCTTTGATTCACCTTTTTTTCCCCCCTTTCCCCCTGCTCCAGACCCTGGCAAGAGGCAGCATTCCCGGCTGCCTTGGCAGGGCACTCAGCCCCATGGAGTGTCCTGCCTGTGCCAGCTGCAGGTGCTTAACAATCTGTGCTTTTGTTTGGCACTGCTTGGGAACAGGGATGTTTTGGAGCTGCTGAGTGCAGCCTGGTCGGGGGTCATGGTGATCCTGACTGGTCACGGTGGGGGCATGTTGGATCAGCAGCTTCAGGCCTGATCCTGAGCACGAGGGGACCAGGATAACCACAAATAAAGCCAGGAATTCCAGTGTGTCTTGGTGAGACTCAGGGAAGGGTCCAGCCCCGACATTGCTGGTCTGGAAGCAGTGAGCCCAGGAAAACACCTTGGCATTTGTCACTGTCAGCCTCACCTTAAATATTGATGTCCTGGGGCCAGGAGTGAGGGCAGAGAATGCTTTGAGCCTCTGATCAGAGCCCCGAGGGCACAGCCAGGGTTACTGGCCCTGAACAGCCCCCTGGGACCCCCCACCCATTGCCCTGGGCTTGGGAATGGTTCAGTTCTAGACCAAGCCCCCAAGGTGGGTCTGGCTCCAGCTTGGCCACACTCCTGGGCCTTGCTGTGGACCCTTGGCCTTGGAGCTGTCTTATCCCAATAGATAGACTGTGTCTCACCTTGGCCTTTGTCCCCTTTGCCGTCCTGAATCTGTGAATCTGGATCTCTTCATCAGGAGCTTGGCTGAGGCTCAGAGCTCATCCCGGCTGCCATCCCTGGCCCTGCCCTGGTTGCCCTTGGCTGGGACCTTAGAATGGGTTGGGTTGGACCTTAAAGCTCATCCCATCCCACCCCTGCCATGGCAGGGACACCTTCCACTGTCCCAGGCTGCACCGAGGCCCATCCAACCTGGCCTAGGACAATTCCAGGGAAGGGAGCAGGGTTTGTGAGAGGTGATTCCATTTTCTCCATCCTGGGTACCCTGAGGCTCATCTTGTCTCCTGTTGGATTTTCCCTATGGAGCAGCTTCCTCCATGGGGTCTGTATCCCTTGTTTATGGTCTCTGAGGAGATCCCCCCACATCCCTGTCCCAGGGGAGCCCCATCCCTCTGGTAGGAGGAGAGAGGGCAATGTGCTTGCCAGGAGCAGGACATGGAGGGGTTTGGTATCCCGCCTTTGTCCCCCTCTTTGAACCTCTGCAATCAAATCCAGCCCTGTCTGTCTGCAGGGAAAGTTGTCCCCAGCTGGCAGCACCCCTGGGACCAGGACATGAGTGGGGTCACAGCAGGGAGATTTGCATTTCTCTGGTTTGCATTTCTCTGTGTCAAATCCTCTTTTGCCTAAACTGAGTGGTCACAGCCAGTCTGGGCACTGAGGAGCTTTCTGTGTGGAAGAGATCTCCTCCCTCCAGGTATCCACCTGCTCTTCCTGTTCCCCCTTATCTGTGGGACAAATGGGAGCAGGAGCTTTGGGATGTAGCAGGAGTGTCTCACCACCCCCAGCAACTCCCTAAAACCCTTCCTTCCTCCTCAGCCATGCTGTGAAAAAGAAAACAACATTTGGGGCCCAAAATTTCCCAGAGCAGCTGTGGCTGCCCCTGGATCCCTGGAAGTGTCCCAGGCCAGGTTGGACACTGGGGCTTGGAGCAGCCTGGGACAGTGGAAGGTGTCCCTGCCATGGCAGGGGGTGGCACTGGGTGGGCTATAAGGTCCCTCCCAACCCAAACCATTCTGGGACTGTGTGTGCTGAGCTCAGGGGTGTCATTTAAGATCCAAAGACAGTGACAGCACCAAGTCCTGGGTGGTAAAGAAGGATTTTGTGGATCAAAGCTTTTTCTGGGCAAGCTCTTGGCTGTAGGGGCCAAGGTGCTGTTGGTGTTTGGTCTCTGACCTGGAATGACATGATCTGGAATGAGGGTGGATGCTCAGCCAGTGGCTTCTGTGAGTGTGTTGGGACAAACCAATATCCACGAGGAGCAAGAGAGAAGTTGGTACTTTGGGTAAAAGAATGGAAAAAGTGATCAAAGGGGAGAGGTAAGAAATAATGGCAGGGACCGACTTCTGGTGGGATTATTTAATAATAAGGTAATTAATGCTTTATCCCTCACTGGTTCCTTTCATGTGAGGATCATAAAGAGCTTCACAAACATTAATTAATCTTCCCTACCGTCCCTGCAGGAAGGTCATGGAGCCACTGAGCGTGAGGGAAATCTTGTCATTGATGGAGCTGGCAGATCTCCCAGCACTATGGGAGCTCGGGTGGGATGGCAGAACAGGGAGAGCTCCAATTTGTCACCAATGACTTCAAATGATTTCCTGTAACTTTCCCGGAGGGCAAAAATGTCTTTGAGTTGTCACAGGCAGCTGGGATGGGTAAATGTCCATCCTTTGGGAGAACGTCTCTTCCACAGGGTGTCCTGCCCTGGAGCCTTGGGAAGCTGGAGCATCCCGGTGGGATCACACGGTCCCTGCTCAGTGTTCCAAATATCTGTGGTTGTCCTTGTCCCCAGGTCCTGGCAGTGGTGCCAGCATGGCTGAGCAGGAGCCAGCCACAGGCTGCCCAGGGGGGAAGCAGCAGCTGCCAGGTCAGTGTGCCATGGGTGTGGTTTGGGGATTTTCCCGGCTTTCAGACACTTTATGAGGAAGTTGAATGTGGTAGATGGTTGTGAAATGGGGAAGAAGAAGAAGATTTGGGGTGAGGATGGACTTGGGGCAGGGCTGGGATGTTCCCTGCTTGGCAGGATCTACACTGGGATGGCAAAAATGGACCTGGGAGGGGAATGATGGTGGCTGGAACAACAAAGACTGGGGGCTCATTCTGCACGTGATCCTGATCATGCTGTGAACCAAGCCCTGAGCCCAAGGGACGACCCTGAGGCTTGGGGGGAGGTGTGGGCAGCACCCCTTGCAGCTCTGGAATGTTCTGGTCTCCTGTTTTCTCTGTCCCCTGTCACTGACCCTGAGACCCAGGCCTGGCCCAGCTCTAAGGTCCCCCTGCCCTTGGAAAGCCACCCCAGCAGTGGCCCTCACTGGTCCTTGTGCCCTGGTGTGCAGGCTGGTGGCTCCCAGGGGAACGGGTGGATGTCCCCTTGCTTTTGCAGCTTTCACCTGGGAGGTGAGGGCCAATGACCGCAGCTACCACAGGCAGTTCAAGAAGAAATTTGCCTTCTGCCTGAGCAAGAGGAAATACTCGGTGAGCCAGGAGGGCCCTGGGGCTTCCCTTCCCCAGTCCCTCACCCCTGAGCCAGTGCTGGCTGGGGGAACACAGCAGAAATGCCCCAGAGGGGTCCCCAGAGGGGTGGAGAGTCACACACACAATCCCCAGGGAGGAGAAGTGCTGCTCCCTCCCTGCCTGGTGCCCCCCAGAGCTGTCGGAGAAGGAGCAGCACTGTGTGAAGGAAACCTTTTAGTCTGGTGGTCTAATCAAGAGAAGGGTTTTTCAAAATGTGTCAAGTGAGCAAAACCAGATTTTTAAAATTTTTCTTTTTCAGCTAAATAACATCGAGGTCAGTGAGCTGGGCTTTAGATCACAGTCAGAGTCACAGAATATTCTGAGTTGGAAGGAACCCACAAGAATCCAAGAGTCTAACTCTTGTTGAATGGCCCACATGGGGAACAAACCCACAAGCAAAAGATTTTGTTCTCAATTTTATGCAGCCCTTGGATTTGATAAATCCCTGTTCTCCCTTATGGCTTTCATAATTTTTTTAAGGTATCTCTTGTGCTGTGAGAAATCCTAAGAACACTAGAATGTTTTGGTATTTGCAGAGCAGGTCCCTGATTTCCCCTGGCTGACCCTGGCAGTGGCTGTGACCCCTCTCTCCTCCACAGGGCAATGCCATCAGGACAGCCAAGTACAACCTGCTCACCTTCCTGCCCCTGAACCTCTACGAGCAGTTCCACCGCATGGCCAATGTCTACTTCGTCTTTGTCATCCTCCTCCAGGTGGGGTGGGCACCACAGGAACACCGAGTGTGAGCCAGGGCTCTGCCCAAGGAGGGTTCTCTGGAGCTCAGAGCAGGGAATCCGGACTAAGAGGTTTCCCAGGATGTGGCTTTTCCCTGGTGTTTGGTGTCTTTTGGGGAACTCTGAGGGTTTTAACCTGTGTTCAGTGTAGTTATTTTAAATAAAAGCCTCCCCTTCCTTGGGAAGAAATTGTTCCCTGGGAGGGTGGGCAGGCCCTGGCACAGGGTGCCCAGAGCAGCTGTGGGTGCCCCTGGATCCCTGGCAGTGTCCAAGGCCAGGTTGGACATTGGGGCTTGGAGGAATCTGGGACAGTAGAAGGTGTCCCTGCCATGGCAGGGGTGGAAATGGGATGAGCTCTGAGGTCCCTTCCAACCCAAACCTCTCCACAGTTCTAGAAAATGTGTTTGGTTTGCATGTAGATAAAGCTCACACTGACCACACCAAAACAGAAATTCATCTTTCCAAATTCAGAGACCAAGGAGCATTTCCCACCTCAAAAAGAGGTGGAAACCCACCAAAAGAGGTGTCTGCAACAGAGATATTGATTTGATGATTCTGAGATAGGTTCCTGCCACCCTCAGGCATTGGCTTGGGATTGAGAGAGTCACTCAGTCACCCCAAGTGTCCCAAGGTAGGACAGGAGCTGTGTCAGTGGTGTAAAATTCTCCTTCTCCAGACTTTCCCTGAGATCTCCACACTGCCCTGGTACACTCTGCTGTTCCCCCTGAGCTGCCTTCTTATCATCCGGGGGCTGCGAGACCTCATCGATGACATTGTGAGTGAGGGGTTGTGGCCCTGGGGACATCGGCAGGGAGGGGCCCTTTGCTGTGAGCTGAACTGAGGAGCTCAGGGGTTGCTGCCATCCATCAGTCCTGAGCTATCATCTACTCTACCACATCCGCATTTGTTTTTATTTTCCCTTGGGAAATATGTGATTCCCTGGCTGCTTTCCTTGGAGTCCAACCCCCTATTTCTGTCATCTTTAATACCTTGATCACAGCTGTAGTGCCAGGTTGGTCCCCAGAAATACCTGGAGGGAATTCAGCCTCATTATTCATCATCTTCCCATGGCTCAGCATGCAGGTCTGGGGCAGGGGAGGGAAGTGGTGGCATCAAGGGGTTGTTGCTGTGGGACAGGACAGCCTGGCATGGCCCATGCCTTTCCTTGGCCTCTCTGTCTGTCCTGTGTGCAGGGTCGGCACCGAAGCGACAGGAGCATCAACAGCAGGCCCTGTGAAATCCTGGCTGGGAGGAGGTGAGGGGCTCTGAGGGTCTGTGCCTCTGTTTTCCACACCCATGGGGAACAATGGAGCAGCTGCAGTGTTGAGAACCCTTGAGCAGCTGAGAAGGGGTTTGGTGGGACTGTCCCGGGCTCTGCGAGCTCCCAAAATGTGCCACAGGTCCTCCTGTAGGACTGATCTTGGGCAGCAGGTTTAAAAAAGCACAGATTTGCTGTGATGTGCTGGGGGAGGCTTTCCTTGGCCACAGAATTCCTCCAGGTCATCACACCCAACCCATGGAGCCGTGTTCCTGAAAAGCACTGCTCCAGGGAAAGATGAGCTTTTCCCACCTGTGCTCAGGGTGCTGAAAGTCCCTGTCACCTGGAGGTACAGGGACATGGATGTGACACACGGGTCCTATGCCACCCTCTGTGCTCAGCCCTCTGGAGGTGGCTCAAGAATCTGGACACCAAATCGTCCAGGAATTCGGGACAGGCACAGTCTGTAACACCCTCAGCCACCAGTCCCACTGCTCTGCAGGGACCAAAGGTTGTCCCCTGAATCCCCCTGCAGGTTCCACTGGCAGAAGTGGCGCGACATCTGCGTGGGGGACATCGTCCGGCTGCG
Organism: Cinclus cinclus; assembly: GCF_963662255.1. Lineage (NCBI taxonomy): Eukaryota > Metazoa > Chordata > Aves > Passeriformes > Cinclidae > Cinclus > Cinclus cinclus. The sequence goes on along the minus strand of NC_085073.1, from coordinate 2,163,510 downwards.
CAAGGACAGCGTCGTGCCGGTGAGGGCTGTCAGAGCTGGCTGTGCCCTGGGGGAAATTGGTGATCAGGAGCTCATCCAGGTGCTCTCTCTCCCTTTTTTGCTCCTCAAGGCTGATCTGCTCCTGCTGTGCAGCTCTGAGCCCAGCAGCCTGTGCTATGTGGAGACTGCTGACATTGATGGGTGAGGACAGGGACACAGGGACAGGGACAAGGACAAGGACAGAGACCCTGGTCTTGGGGACCCCACCGGTGCTGGGAGGGTTCAACAGAAACCACAAGATGTGGGAAATTCTCCAAACCCCAAACCTGCAGACAACCCAGAAATGTGGATTTGAGCCCCAAATTTTGACAATATAGGAGTCCAAAAGCTCTGGTGGGGGTTCCACAGAACACACCTGTGCCCAGTGTCTCCATCTCTCAGCTTCTTCCCAGCCTGTCCTCCCCACTACCTGTGCAGGATGATTTAATGACAGGGTCCCTGGGCCAGGACTCTTCCTGCACGAGTGGCATGACAGGTCCCTCTCTGGCATTTCACTGCCACCACCTGTGTAATTGCCTGATAATTAATGGCTGTCTCTGTCCCATGGGCCCGCCAGGAGGATGCGCAGCTTTGTCACCCCACAGGGTTGTTTTATTCTCCTTTCCCTGGCTCTTGCTCACAGGGAAACAAACCTGAAGTTCAGACAGGCCCTTCTGGTCACCCACCAGGAGCTGGGGAGCGAGGAGAGCGTGGCTGCCTTTGACGGTGAGTCTGCCGGGTGGGGGAGGATGTGGCCAATCCCACAGGGATGAGATGGATTCAGCCTTGGGAATTCTCTGGTCCCCTGTCCCCATCAGTACAACAAGAGGCTGGTAGCCAAAGGCCTCGTGGGGAGGCACTTCCCATCACTTCTGAGATGGATCCATCAGGGTTGTGCACCTTTCCCCTGCCCTGGATCTTGATTTTCCCACTGGAACCGAGCTCTGCGTTCCCAAACCTGAGCTCACCCCTGCTGCTCCTCCTCAGGGTGCAGAACTCCCCTCTCCAAGGCCTTGCGGATGAAGGGAGTTGCGTTTGTACCTTCTCTGGTTCACAACCCAGGGAGGTCCCAGCACCTCCATTAGCCTTAATCCAAACCCCCCCAAACCCCAGAAACCCTGCATCTCCCCGAGAGGCCGCGAGCACACCTGTTTGGGGAGGACACGTGGGGCTGAGAGGAGAGGAAGGCTCTCCCTGGCCCCTGACCTTCCATGTGCCAGGCCGAGTGAGGTGCGAGGAGCCCAACAGCCGCCTGCACAGCTTCACGGGCACGCTGCGCTGGCGAGGCCGCAGCCATGCCCTGGACCCCGAGCGCATCCTGCTGCGGGGCTGCCGCGTCCGCAACACCGCTCTCTGCTACGGCTTGGTGCTCTACGCAGGCGAGTGTCCCTGCCCGGGCCGGGAAGGGCACGAATCCCCGGGCACCACGGGGATTTTACGGTGCCCGAGCGCTTCCAGCACCGGCAGGTGCCGTTCCCGGCTGCCGCGCCCTGTCCTGGGCGTGTTGGGGTGGCTGGTGGGAGGTGGGGTGGTTCCAAACCTCTCCTCGTCCTGGGTTATCTCCCAGCTGTGCCTCATCCCGGATCCAACCCCGTCGGAGCAGCTCAGGGCTGGGCCGTGGGGAGCTGTGGGGAGAGGGAGGGCTGAGAGCTGCCGTGAGCATCACATTTAGAGTGTGCAGCTCGATGGGCACTGACGGAGGGAGGGTGTCCTCTGGGCTCTTCAGGGGAGGGAAGGTGTCATTATGGAGGGAAGCACCCTCACTGACCTGCAGGTGAACCTTCTGGGGACTTGCATTTTTACTTCAGGAATATTTCCTGCCCAGGGCTGGATTCCAAAATTATGAGGAACTCTGGAAAAATCAAGTGGAAGAAAACCAAGCTGGACCACCTGATGGACCGGCTGGTGATCGTGGTGGGTGTGGTGCAAGCACCTCTGCCCTGCTCCTGGGGTGGCTCACAGGGCTCATCATGAGAGGCCTCTTGTTTGAGTGGTGCTGCTTTTCTTCATCTTGTAGTACTTGGCCCAAAATATCTTGGGTTTAAGATGTTCAGAGAATCAGAGAATCCCAGAATGGTTTGGGCTGAAAGGGACCTTGGAGATCATCCAGTGCCACCCCTGCCATGGCAGGGACACCTTCCACTGTCCCAGGCTGCTCCAAGCCCCAATGTCCAACCTGGCCTTGGGCACTGCCAGGGATCCAGGGGCAGCCACAGCTGCTCTGGGCACCCTGTGCCAGGGCCTGCCCAACCTGCCAGGGAACAATTCCTGCCCAATATCCCATCCAGCCCTGCCCTCTGGCAGTGGGAAGCCATTCCCTGTGTCCTGTCCCTCCATCCCTTGTCCCCAGTCCCTCTCCAGCTCTCCTGGAACCCCTTCAGGCCCTGCAAGGGGCTCTCAGGTCTCCCTGGAGCCTTCTAGAGAAGAGTCTGGTGGGCTCTGTGATCCTGAGACTTTCTCATCTTGGGACCTTCTCATGCTGGCTTCCTACCCCAGATCTTCCTGGTGTTGTTGGTGACATCCCTGGGCCTTGCTGTGGCCTCTGGGTTCTGGGCCAGGACGTTCCAGGAGAAGCATGGCTACCTGGCTGCCCTCTACAAGCACACGAGCCCTGCCCAGCAGGCCTTCCTCAACTTCTGGGGCTTCACCATCCTCCTGAGCATCATCATCCCCATGTCCATGTACATAACGTGAGTACCGTGGAGCTTGGCAGGGATCAGGGCTCAGCACCCAACCCCTGCCCTCACCCCTCACCTGGAACTTGGGTTCATGGCCCCAAAATGAGGCCACACTGATGGTCAAGTTGTGGTTCAGGTTATTTCCAGGTGCTTCCTTAGCCAGGAGAGGAGGAGGGTAGATGGGATGTGTATCCTACAAACACCCAGGATGTGCTTTGAGATCTTCCCAGGGAAAAGCAGAACATGGATCCAAGTTCTGGGCTGGTGTTGGGAATCGTGGGCAGGCTCTGAGGAAGGTGCAGCTCCCTGGGAGCAGGATCTGAGATATTCCTGGGCTTCCTCTGGACAAGGAGGGTGGGGAAGAACAAGGGCAAAGCTGCTCTGTGCAGGCGACAATCACAATTTATGTTGGAAAAAGCTGTTTTCAAACTTTTGGGCCCTTCACTGGACATCCAGATCTGTCCTGCAATGGCCAGAATTCCAGAGGGCATCCAGTGGGTAATGAGCTCTTTGGAAACCTGGCCACGAGCAATGAAAAGCTCCTACGGTGGAACCTCCCCCTGCCCTTCCTTCCTGTGTCAGTGCCCCTGGGTTGTGAGGAACATCTCCTTCTCCCTGTTTTCTCCTCCTGGACTCCCTAGGCTTGAATTCATCTACCTGGTGAACAGTTGTTTTATTAACTGGGATCTGGAGATGTATTATGGTGCCAAGGATATTCCAGCTGAAGCCAGGAGCACCAGCCTCAGTGACCAGCTGGGGCAGATCGAGTTCATCTTCTCAGACAAGACGGGCACCCTGACACAGAACATCATGAGCTTCAAGAAATGCTGTGTCAATGGGACCATCTATGGTAACCCGGGCTGGGATCAGTTTGGAGGGGCTCAGATGAACCTGGAGCTCGTTCTTTCTGTCATGAAAATTTATCCACAAACACCAGATGTTTGTGTCCAAAAAGGATAAAGAGGAGTCCTTTTTGCATTATTTGAATAAAGGGAGAGGCCATGGGGCATTCCCCTGGGATCTCTCCAATTTCTGGAGGATGCAGCCTCCCTTTTAATCCCAATTTCCCTCTGTCTTTCCCAATTGGCTGAAGCACTTGAGAGGTCCAGACTTCCCAGAATACCTGATACCTAAGATTCCCCTCTAATGTATAACTCTCCTTTTTAATTTTTAATTCTTATGGAATTCATGGTTTTCCCCCATTGCTTCTTTCATCTTTCAATATCCAATTTTATTTATCAGCAAACCTACAGTTTGTTTGTAAGGGCAAATATCTTTTTCCATTCATCAATCAGTGGAATCCATCCTATTGTTTCTTTTGTCTCTCAGTGCTGGTTTTATCTACCAGCAGACCCACAGTTTGTTTGTAAAGACAAATTCATCATTCCTCTCATTTCCACCCCTCCTGAGTGCTTGGGACTGGTGGATTGGTGTTGGTGGTGCGGGTGGTGCTGTAGGAATTCTCCTCATCCCCCATGTTTTTGGGGCTTTGCAGGGCCTGAGGTCCCACTGGTCTGATGTTCCAGCACATGGAGTCAGAGTACAGTCCTGGCCTCCAACACGGGAGATATTTCATGGCCCAAACTCAGCTGAGATCTGCAAAGTTTCCCCTGATAAAAAAGGAGCCTGGGGTAGGACACTGGGCAGCACAAACACCCAAACAGGTGGATCCCACCTGGAAGCCTGAGCTGATGCTGGCCCAGGCAGAGGAGAAACAGGACAGGGGCCAGGAGAGCCCATGGACTTCTGTTTTCTTTTAAGGTCTTGTAGAGAAAAAGGAGCTGTTGCTCTTGTTCTTTGCATCATTTTCTCTGGAATCTCCAGCTTGATTGCCAAATCTGGGCACTTTGAGGCTTTCAGGTGACCTATGGAGGAGGCAAGGAAATTATCGTTGTCCTTAAGTTGCTTAATTAGAGTGAACATATGTAACTGCTCTTTTTTTTAATTTATTTTTTGTCTCTTTTGGGTTTTTGGGGGTGTTTTAAACATTTTTTACACTTAAAAAATTATTATTTTAATGATTCTGCTTGGTTTCCCCCATAAAACCTTGAAAATTGCCAAGTCCTTCCTCTTCTCATTGCTGTACTTTCTCCAGCTTTTGGCTCTCTTTGGGAGCCATCATGCTTAAGTAGTGAAATTTAATGAGCAGGGCAGGCCCAAGCTTTAACATGAAGCCCTGTTTTCCTGAGATAAGTATCATGTGCTTGAGACAAATGGACAGTGATAAAAGCCAAAAGGAGGGCCAAAAAAACCTGGCAAAGCTTTTAGGCAGGAATAAGCCAAATTTTCCCTGCCTGGTGTAGCACATTCCACCTCTGTGCCCTAATCCCAGCAGTCTTTGGCCAAATGCAGAATCTTCCAGGAAATGCAGCTGAATGTAGACCTGAATTTTTAACGTTAACATCGTGGTGAAAATCTGAACAAGAAACCAAAAAAGTGAGGCCTGGATACCCCAGTGGGGTCTGACACTGAGCAGATGCTGATCTGGTGCCTTTTTGCTGGTTTTTGACCAGCAGGAGTACCTCCAGAGAAGCTGCTCCAAGCCCCCTGCCAGCCCTCTATTAACTGGTTTCTTTTTATTTTGGCAGGTCCAGGCACAGGCCATGAGAACAAAGAGCCACTGGTGCGTAAGTCCCCCGTCCCACGTGCCACGGGGCTGTCACTGGTGACACTGGTGACACTGGTGACATCAGTGGTGCTGAGGAGCTCAGGGCTCCAGGCTCTCAGAGGGGCCTGGCGAGTTTGCCCCTCCTCAGCTGCCATTCAGGACAGGGGAACCGGGGTTATAAAATGATGCAGTTGTGATTTTTAAGGTTTTCTCATTGCCAGCTGTTTTGCGCTCACCCCCTTGGCACGGGCAGTGCAGAGCTGGGCTCAGCCTCTGGCCTGGGTCCGTGCCAGCAGAGTGGCACTGTGTCACATCCCTGGTGCTCCTGGGGACACAGAGCCCTATGCTCAGTGCCACCAGGCTCCTGCATCCTGCCTGTGCCTCTTGCAGGGCTGGGGGCCGAGCCGGGAGCAGCCCGGGGAGCAGAGGTTGGATGTTTGTGATGTGACACTGCTGGAAGCTGCCCAGAGGGACAATGACCCGGTGCTGAGGGAGTTCCTGAGGCTGCTGGCCCTCTGTCACACCGTCATGGTGGAGGACAGGGGAGGTGGGTTCAGCTGCCCCTCGGGGCTGCAGGGTCTGGCAGTGCCCAGCAAAGCTCAGCTGTGGGGAACAGTGGGACTGAGAGTCCAGGGATGGCTCCCACCACTGTCCCTGTGCCATGGATTTGTATTTGGGGCTGTTTGAAAGCTCATGGGAGGGAACAAAAGCAAAAGGGGGATAATACCATCTGGGGCAATGAGCAAAAGGGATCATGGAATCTCAGAATGACTGGGGGAGAACTCATCCAATTCTATCCCTGCCACGGCAGGGACGCCTTTGGGTTAAGGTGTCCCACTGTCCCAGGGTGCTCCAAACCCCCTCCAACCCGGCCTTGGACACTTCCAAGAATCCAGGGGCAGCCACAGCTGCTCTGGGCACCCTGTGCCAGGGCCTGCCCACCCTCTCAGGGAACAATTCCTTCCCAATATCCCATTTAACCCTGTCCTCTGACAGTGGGAAGCCATTCCCCCTTGTCCTGGCACCCCAGGCCCTTGCCCCAAGTCCCTCTCTAGATGAGACAAACAGGACTGAGTTCCCCCAGCCTGGTAGCTCAGGATCCAGGGTGTCACAGCTGCTGCTGGGCAAGAGCAGGGCACTGCAGCTGTCCCAGTGTGGTTTGGCTGGGAATCTCTGTGTGTAATCCCTGCTCCTCTCCTGCAGACCAGCTGGTTTACCAGGCAGCTTCCCCAGATGAGGAAGCGCTGGTGTTGGCAGCCAGGAACTTGGGCTACGTGTTCCTAGCCCGGACACAGGACACCATCACCATCAGGGAGCTGGGCAGGACCAGGACGTACGAGGTGCTGGCCATGCTGGACTTCAACAGTGACCGCAAGAGGATGTCTGTGCTGGGTGAGAGGGGTGGGCTGTGCCAGGGGGCCCCACAAGGATGGCACTGGGATGGCTGCAGGTAGCTCTTAAGGGTCATCCTGGTCATCCCTGTGGATTTGCTCACCTTGGTCAAGGCAGCCAAGAAGGGTTTGAGCAGCCAAGAGAGAGGAAGTAAATGAAGGGCTCAGAGGAGTTGTGTGAGGAGCTGACAGTCCCTGAGGTGGTGCAGATCTGGGGATATTCCTGTGCTTCCCATGGCCACAGATGGAAAAGCACCAGCGAGCCCTGTGGTGCCTTCTGGGGGCCAGCATGGGCCAGTGTGGCCACTGTGCAGGGACAGCAATGAATGGGAGCCATCCCTGGAGGGACCTGAGTGTCCTTTCCTTCCCTGGCAGTGCGAGACCCCCAGGGCACCATCCGGCTCTACACCAAGGGTGCTGACACCGTCATCCTGGAGAGGCTGCAGAGGCGAGGGCACAATGAGAGCCTCACCGAGAGGGCGCTGGATGTGAGTCCCACAGCAGCCCGGGGTGACAGCACTGCTCTCCCTCTTGCTGGCTTTGGGCTGGGTGTCCTGCAGTCAGTGCCCTGCTGCTCTTCCTCCCTCTGCCTTAGAGGTTTTGGTTCTGCTTTCTGCTCTAGGAGCCTCACCTGCATGTGGGACAGGGGGTAAGAGGGCATGGAATCCACCTTTGGTGTTCTGCATGGACCAGCTGCATCCAAGGGTGCTTGTGGGGATGCTGGAGGATGGGAGAAGGGAGTCAGAGCCTGGAGAGAGACGCCCAGGTCCTGGAGTGTCTGTGGCTCTGCCCATGGCTGGCCTGGGCGATGCCCTGGTCCTGTGAGAGTGATCCTGGGGAGGGAGGAGAGTCCTGATGTCTCCTCCCTGCAGCGCTTTGCAGAGGAGACGCTGAGGACGCTGTGCGTGGCCAGCAGGGAGGTGAGCGAGGCCGAGTTCCGTGCCTGGAGCCGGAGGCACTGCGAGGCTGCAGTGCTGCTGCAGGACCGTGCCCAAGAGCTGCACAGGCTCTACGAGGAGATGGAGCAGAACCTGCAGGTGGGATGGGGCTGGGCTCAGGAGGAGCTGTCTGTGCCCCAGAGGGGGCACATATGGGGTTTGGCTCTCCAGAATGAGGAGGTGAAGTGTCCAGCCCAACACCCATTCCCTGGGTGGGAGGACAGGTGGAGTTTTTCCCAAAGGGTGACTTTGTGACATGCCAGTGGACACTGAGGTGTCAAGCTGTAGGTGTCAGGTTGTGTCTACTCCCAGCAAGGGCTGCTGGTTGGATCCAGGGGCGATTCCCACCTGTGTCCTGCCCTGCCCTGTGCCATGACACAGTCACCCCCCTCCAGCTGCTCGGGGCCACGGCCATTGAGGACAAGCTGCAAGACGGAGTCCCTGAGACCATCCAGCTGCTGAAACTGGGCAACATCAAAGTGTGGGTGCTGACAGGAGACAAACAAGGTCAGTGGAGGCACCCCCAGCCCCCCCCCAACACATTTCAGCTTCTCCCCTAACCAGGACCGGAGAGAAGAAGGGCCCCTGGGAGTGGGCAGGAACTGGTTCTGCTGCTCCTTCTACTCTCCAATAGCAGCACATCCCACCTGCCAGGGGAAACTGAGGCAGGGGAAGGAGCTGCTGCCCAGCAAGGGCTCTTGGAGCCAAGGGCTGGGGGCTGCCCTGGGCTGGGGGGCAGCACCATGGACCATTGACAGAGGGGTGTTGCAGAGACCGCAGTGAACATCGGCTACGCCTGCAGGCTGCTGACAGACGACATGGAGATCCTGGAGGAGAAGGAGGTCAGGTGAGGAATCGTCACCTCCTGGCTCAGGACATTGCTGTCCCTCCTGAGGACACTCTAGGGCAGAGGAACCAAGGCAGGATGAGCAGAGCTCAGCTCAGCCAGAGATGCTTCTCCTTCCCTGTGCCAGCCTGTATGTCCATGGTCTTCATCTGATGCTTTTCCAGGCCTCCCCACCTGTTTCTTCTCCTACCCCACACTCTTTCTTGACAGGCTTTGACCAGAAAGGATTTAATCTTCTCTCCAGCCTCTAAATCAGGCTGATTTCTGATATCACTGAACCTCCTCTTTGTTCCTCCTGTTCCCACCACAGTCCCCTCTCCCTAGCCTTAAGGTGACCAAGGCCCACTGTAGGTCTCACCAGCATTCCCAGTGTCTCCAGCTCATGTCCAACCCCCCCTTTCTCCCACAGCGAGATCCTCCAAGCTTACTGGGAGAGCAACAACAATCTCAGTGGCAGTGGGGATGCCCCGTGCAGCCACCACCTCTCCCAGCAGCGCCCAGAGGCCCCGTGCCACAAGAGAGCCATCATCATCAGCGGGGACTTCCTGGTAAGGTGGCACCTGGATGCTGCTCTCTGCTCCCTCTGTGCCGGTGGTTCCTACCCTTGTGGTATCAGAGTCCTGGGTGGCACTAGCACGTGTAGGACGTGAGGTTCCTCCTGCCCAGAAGGTGGGAAAAGCCCATTTGGGGCTGGGGAATGAAGGGTGGAGAGAACAGCCTTGTACCCAGCATTTGGTGTTGGGACACTCTGACCAAAGCTGCCCGGTGTTTTGGGGTGACACAGGCTGGGTGGTGATCATGAGCTCTTGTGGTCGTACTGGGACATACTGGGACATACTGGTCACAGCACCCACTGTGTGATGAACTTGGAGAAAACCAGAGTCACTCTTTTGGGGCATTGAAGAGTATTGCTGAGGAGCTGAGGGCTCTGAGGGCTCTGAGGTCCCAGGCATGTGTGCTCTCCCCCAAGGACAAAATCCTCCACACGGGAGAGGTGCTGAAGGAGAAGAAGGGGTGGCCGTGGCGGTGGCTGTGCTGTGATGGGGCCGAGGCCTTGCAGGACCAGGGAGGGCTGGTGGAGAAGGCCTTCGTGGACCTGGCCACCACCTGCCAGGCTGTGATCTGCTGCAGGGTGACCCCCAAGCAGAAAGCCCTGATGGTGCAGCTGGTGAAGAAGCACAAGAAGGCTGTCACCTTGGCCATCGGGGACGGGGCCAACGACGTCAACATGATCAAAAGTAAGGCTCGGGCAGAGGGCAGGGGGTTCCACTGCTGTGTCCCACTGGTGATGGTGGTGCCCCATTTGTCATGGCCACCACCTCACCCTCCCCTTTGGGGTGAGGAACTGGAAGGGGAAGCCCCATAGCTGTTCCCCACATTGCTGTGCTGGGAGGGGAGCGAGAGGCACAGGACAGGGACCAGCCCGAGATAAGCGCAGAGTGGCCCACGTGCTTTTGGCATCTGGGATGAACCTTGGTGAACCTTCAAAGCCCAACGTGGGCAGCTGGCAGAGCCATCCCTGTCCCTCCCAGCAGCCCCGACACAGGGCTGTGCTCTTGGCACACCACGCCTGGAATATCCAGGACATGGGATAGAGGGAGCTTGTTCCCTTTATTTGTCACTCCTGGATTCACATTCCTGGGGACATCCCATGGGGAAATCAAGCCCCCAGCTCCCCCCAAACCTCCCCATGTGCATTTGCCACCCGCAGCCGCAGACATCGGGGTGGGCATCAGCGGGCTGGAGGGGCTGCAGGCCGTGCAGTGCAGTGACTACGCCCTGGCCCAGTTCTCCTTCCTGCAGCGCCTGCTGCTTGTCCACGGCCGCTGGAATTACCTGCGCATCTGCAAGTTCCTCCGCTGCTTCTTCTACAAGACCTTCGCTGGCCTCCTGACTCAGGTGTGGTTCGCTTTCCACAGCGGATTCACGGCCCAGGTAAGGGACGCATGGGTCACATCCACATCTCTACACCAGGGTTACGACTTGCCCTGCTCAGGATCCCCTGCAGTGATCGTGCCTGAGTCTTCCTGGAGGACACGTGTCTGCATCACCACCTTGGTCCCCTTTTCTCCCTCGCCATGTCCAATTTATTGTGGCTGCCTGACTGAGACACAACTAGTGATCTGCACTGGTTACCTGCACCAGTTATTTTACGTGGCTGGGTTGGGAAAGCTCCCTGGGGAAACTCGGGATCTCCTTGTGAGCTGCAGTTCAGTCTCAGACAGATGCAGGGTCCCATGTGCATTAAGCTGGTTTCCTCCAAAAGGGCCATCATCAAGTGTGACTTGACTAGCAGCATGTGGAGCTCCAGCCCCTCTCTGTCTGCAGCATGACCCTACAGACAACGTGGGGCTGATGCAGGGGAAGGGGGCAAGTCCAAGGGGATTTCTATGTTAGGATATGAGTGTCCTGAGGCCTGGACATCCTTTGTGAGTCTTTCCAAAGCACCTCCAAGCTCACAGATTCTCCCTGTTCCCTTCTAGCCTCTGTATGAGGGCTGGTTCCTTGCACTCTACAATATTTTCTACACTGCCTACCCTGTGCTGTCTGTGGGCCTTTTGGAGCAGGTACGGCTTCCCTGGGCTCACCCAGCCTGTGCCACCCTGGGCAGGGGGGAATAAGCCCAGCAGTTACTGCACCCATCTCCTCAGCCCTTTGTGCCAGGACAGGGCACTGGCAGCTCAGGGGGCATTTGGGGCTCACCCTAGTCCTGGGGTGCCTGTCCCCAGTCATCCCAGAGCCACTGGGCAGAGGGACCTACTGCAGCTCTCCCAGAGGGTGTGTGGGGTGGGGCAGCCCCATCCTGCTCCCCCCAGTCTCTGCATCCCCTCTGGGATCTCTCCCAGTAGGATGTGAATGCCAAGAAGAGCCTGGAGTTCCCTGAGCTCTATGTGGTCGGGCAGCAGGATCAGCTCTTCAATTACCGTGTTTTTGGTGTCACCCTCCTGCACGGGGTGGGCACCTCCCTCACCAGCTTCTACATCACACTCTGGGCCTTTGAGGACCACGTTGGCACCAAGGCTGTGGGTGACTACGAGTCCTTCTCTGTCACAGTGGCCCTTTCAGCGTTGCTGTCGGTCCTTGCGGAGGTGAGCATTGATCTGCTCTTCCTCATCCTGTCCCACAGCAGATCTTTAGGGTCCTTGGACTCTGGCACTATCCCTAGTGGCTCTGCGGCTGGGGGATGATCTCCCTGGGATGAGGGAGGAATTTGGACATAGCAGGTGAATGGAAGAGGGTCACCACAGCCCTTATGAGACTGTGTGCTCTGCCCACTCTGCTCTTGTCCTCACAGATTGTCCTGGACACTCAGTACTGGACAGTGTTGTCCTTCCTGATGGTCACAGCCAGTCTGCTCCTCTTCTGCCTCTTCTCCTTCCTGACCCAAAGTGTTGATGCCTTCAGGATAGCCCCTGCCATCTTCCGCTTCCCAGGTGAGGTGCCCTGGGGATCCCTGTGGCCCTTCCCTTCTCTGGCCTTGGTGCTGGGAGCTGTTTCCCACCCTGTAGATCATCTCTTCGTTGCCACTTCTTGAACTGCTGTCTTGAATTTGAGCTCCAGTTTCGGGGCCATCTCCTCTTCAGAGGCCTCAGCACCTTCCTAGCTGGGGGGCTGTCCCCCAGCACTTGTTCCCTCTTCCCTCTCCACTTTCCCTACCCAAACATCACATCTGTGTTGACAGATGCCAGCTGGAATGCTCTGACTGACCCCTATGTCCTGCTCGTGGTCCTGCTGTCCCTGGTGGTCAACACCCTCCCCTCGCTCACTGTCCACGCCTTCCGTGCCACCCTGGGCAGAGCCACCACCCAGCAGGTGAGGGCAGGGGGGACTGGCAGGTCCTGCTTCCCACCAGGGTTGGTGTCTGGGATTGGTGATGGCAAGGGGAGTTTCCCCAGGGAAACCTGGATTCTAGTGCTGGCATGTGTCACCTCTCCTTGGTGCTCCCACTCATGGTGGTCCTTCATGGCACTGGCACCAACTCTGGCTCCAGGGGCCTCTCCCAGAATTGTTCCATTGCCCAGCAGGGGGGCCTGGGCCAAAAGACCTGAGGCAGCTCTTGGAGAGGGTCTGCTTTTGCTCGCAGTAAGGAATTGTCCTCCAGGACCCCCTAGGAGGGTCTGGGATGTGGTGCAGATCCCGGTGCCACCCCAGCCTTGGTGGAGCTCGCCCCAGCCCCCAGGGTTGTGGGTTATGCCTTCAAAAGAGTCCCAGGTGGAAGCAGGGGTTGAGCTCGTGCTCCAGAGCTTTGTGAGCTTTGCAGCCCCTAGGAGAGTCCCCACATCCCTCATCCCATCTTGGAAAAGGAGGTCGTGGTGGAGCTGGGATCCAAACCCTTCCTGTGGAGGGTGTCCTGTGTTTCTCGCGTGTCCCGCCTTGGGCGGAGGGCTGCGGGCAGGTGTCCACAGCCCGTGTGAGAGCAGGGGCTGACACCGCTCCAGAGCTCCGTGAGCCTTGCAGATTCCCAGGAGAATCCCCACATTCCTCGTGTCCATGGAAAATCAGGTCATTGTAGGGCTGGCAGCCAAACCGTGCTCTGGTGGAGGTGCCCCTACGCCCCCTTCGTGCCCCGCCTTGGGGTGAGGGCTCTCCTGGGAGATGTCCCCAGCCCTGACCTCCGCATGTCCTTGCAGAAGATCCACCTGAAGGCCAAGCGGGATCCGGAGCCCTCGGTGGAGCTGCGATCCCACGTCCCCCGCGGCTCCTTCGGCCGCCGCTCCAGCTACGCCTTCTCCCACCAGGCGGGCTACGCCGGCCTCATCACCCGAGGGGCCAGCCTGCGAGCCGGGGCCAGCCCCGGCACCGCCCCGGGTGTCCTGTGCCCCGAGGGGTCCCCGGCCGTGTCCCCCCTGCCCTGTCCCGAGGGGTCCCCGGCCGTGTCCCCCCTGCCCTGTCCCGAGGGGTCCCCGGCCGTGTCCCCCCTGCCCTGTCCCGAGGGGTCCCCGGCCGTGTCCCCCCTGCCCTGTCCGGAGGGGTCCCCGGCCGTGTCCCCCCTGCCCTGTCCCGAGGGGTCCCCGGCCGTGTCCCCTCTGCCCTGTCCCGAGGGGTCCCCGGCCGTGTCCCCCCTGCCCTGTCCCGAGGGGTCCCCGGCCGTGTCCCCCCTGCCCTGTCCCGAGGGGTCCCCGGCCGTGTCCCCTCTGCCCTGTCCCGAGGGGTCCCCGGCCGTGTCCCCCCTGTCCTGCCCCTCGGTGTAGCTGCCGCACGCTGCCGGGGCAGGGCAGGAGCAGCAGGGCGCACACCGGGTGCTCCCCTCCTTTCAGTGGCCACCTTTAATCCTTTGGTGGTTTTGCAGCCCCTGCGGTTGCAGAGGGGCTGGCCCAGCCTGGGGGCTCCCGCTGCGGGTGCTGAGCCCTGCAGTGGCTCCCCGAGCCCCGCGCTGGGTGCCCATGGCTTTGCAGAGCTGTGGAAGCCACTGACCGCTGTCACCAGGCTCGGCCCCTCGCCCTGTGAGCCCCTGGCTGGCAGCACAGGCCCCTTCCCTCTGCCGAGCCCTGGGGATTCCTCTTGTGTGAGGCTTATCCCACCCCAGGCTGGACCCACAAAAGCAGTGCTGCTGACCCAGACTCATTAACCCAGCTCTGAATTAATTAAATTCCCCGATGGTGAGCAGCAGTGGGGCTGGGTGGGGGTGAGCCACCTCAGCCTTGCTCGTTCCCACCCACACGGGACTGAGCTGCCGTGGCTGCACGAACAACCTTGTTTTGTGTCCTCCACCAAGAGCCGGTGTCAGTGCTGTGGCTTTCCTGTCATAGAACAAGTCACAGAATCCTGGAGTGGTTTGGATGAGACCTTAAAGCTCATCTCATTCCACCCTCTGCCGTGGGCAGGGTCACCTCCACCAGCCCAGGTGGCTCAGACTCAAGCACTGTAACTTTAAAATATCCCCTAATTTCTGGAGAGGTATGACTGATTGATTGATTGATTGATCGATTGATTGATTGATCACCTGCAGGTTTTTCTTTTCCAGCCAGACCAACCTGGCTCCTGCAGCCCTCTTTGTCACTTCCCACCACTCCCAGCTCCTGCCTTTGCTGTCCCTGCACAAGGGGCAGTGTCCTCTCTGTGCCTTGCCCCATCTCCACACCACTCCCCCAGGTCTGGTGTCCTCACCTTTGGGGACAGCTTCCGGCCACAGGCTCTGCAAAGTCCCAAAAAGCACTCCTGGGGGGGATGTGGGTAAGTTCAGCTTGCTGGGCACCGGGGACACATCCCACAGAGCCAGGGCCACCAGCAGTGGCTGCTGGAGATGTTGTGTGTGGGCAACTGACTGGTGACTGGGTCACACTTTTTATGGGTTTTGATGTTTAATTAAAAGGACTTTTTAGCTTTTCTCTCCTCTCCTGGAAATCTCTGCTGTGCCATGAAGAGTGAAAGCGGTGCTGAAAGGTCCCATGGTTCCTCGGTCTGTGCCAGCAGTGCCTGTGCTATGGCAAAAGACTCAGTAGGAGAATTTTGAGTAAGAAGATGCACAGTTAAATCATCCACGGGGACTTGGCCCTGCCTGCAGCACACGTGATTCCATGGGTTTGTTTTACAAGTGCTTTGGCCTCATCTGTGCTGGGTTTGTGAGAATTAAAGTGTTTCCCTTGGGCTCTGGCCAGAAGGGCCTGGATGGTGCCAAGAAATAAAAGCCTTTCCTCTGGGAAAGCTCTCACTGCTGCAAATGCCAGGTGGAAAACAGGGGGAGAAACTTTCCCCAGCATTCTGGGCATGATCCCTGAATCTCCCAGGCCAGATTTGTGAGAGAAGTGAGCTGGTGAAAGGAGGCATGGGGAGGGAAATGACCACCTCACCACCACAGGACACCACACACACCAGGGTGAATGACTAGAAAATAATTTATTGAAGAAACAGAAAGCTGCAGAAATACAACACAGTCATGACCAGTAGAGGATGAACAAATAGAGATTAATTTTTTTCTCTCTTTTAAAACCTGTTGGCAGGCTGGAGTTAAGTTTCCTGATAACTTCCCCTGCATGAGTCATAGCAAAGAACAAGGAACAAACTCCAGAGCACACAGCACAGTTTGGATAAAGTGCCTGACACAAAAGACTCTTTTTTATTTTATTTTTTTCTTTTTTAATGTTTGTAAATAGCTTAAACAAATATAGATGCAAGACACAGAGGAGTAACAATTGCATTTTGCTGTAGAATAAAACTTATCCCATATATGAGTAACAATAAAGCAGCAGCAAAAAAAAATAATTTAATTAGAAGGAAAAAGTAATTTTAAAACTCAGAGATGTGGCCCTCGAACTGTGTGGGACGAGGACAAGTGTCACCTATTGCTATACAGAAAAATGAGCAATGTTTTCTGGAGGAGGCTGGGCTGGCAGAGCCAAGGCTGTGGGTTCTCCCTGGCCAGGCTGGATTCTGTCTGACTCCTTTGTTTCCTTTCGAAATTGAAGGGGAGAAAGAAAATAAAACCAAACCAAACCAAACACAAATTTTATTCTTTGCATTTTTAATTTCCTCTCTTTAAAAATGCCAAATAAAGATGTGAGAGGAGGTGGGTTCCTTGTGGCAGCTCCTGCAGGTCCGGCCCCATGGCTGGGTGTCCTCTGAGACATGGGAAAAGAGCCAGCTCCATTCTGGGGACATGTGGTGGTGACAGGGACAAGCAGACAGGGCAGTGACAACCCAAAGGTGCCCAGCATGGGTCAGGGAGAGAGGTAAAGAGGAGCTGAGCGTCTTCCCCACCCAGAATTGAGACGTTCAGGAAAAAGGGTGAATGGTGAATTTTTGTCAAAGCCGCTTCTCTCACTCTGTGCCAATGTCCTACCAGCACAGCTGATGTCCGAGCGAGGAAAGCTTGGCTCTGGTTGTGCCATAGTGGGGTAAAAATGTTTAAAACTGACCCAAGAGCCTCCTGTTTTCTCAGTGGGATGAGGATGGTGCTGTCCCACTGCTGGCACAGGGTTTCAAAGTATAAAAGCCATTGTTGGAAAACCTCTACTCTGGAAAGAACTGGAGTGTCTGGGGGCATCACAGGTCATGACACGACCCAAATACCTGAAAACTTCCACAATTCAAACAGGAGAAAGTGGCCAGGATGAACCAGTAGGTTTCCGTGGGAAATCCCAGGTCGCCTCCTCTTCCTCATTGCCCTCCATCACCCTCGGAGATGTTCCCAGGGCCCCATTTTTGCTCCTGCTCCCCACAGCACAAAAATGTCATTTGGGTGCAACCCTGGTGAAGAGAATTGTCTTTAGGACAGAGCTCAGATTGTCATTACAAGCAGGGAAAAAAAATCTTTGGTATCGTGGCAAGTTGCTCCTCAAAGCATTTTGGTTGGTGTGGGCAGCAGGCGCGGCCAGATCCAGTGTGGGCAGGGCTCATCTGAGCCAGAGAGTCCTGGTGGGCCAAAGGATGGGGAAGAGGGCTCAGATCTCAGCTTCTCCAGGGCCATCACTCCCCAGGATGGAACCCAGCTGCTCTCTGTAAGGTCCAAGGACTTGTGACTGGGGTTGTATCCAAACCTGGTCATCCTTCTTGCAGTTGTAACTGTGGTCTTGGCCTTCAAGTTTTCATGGTGGAAAAAGTCTTGGAGGATGAAATGGGGCATGGTGGGGATGCTGAGCTCCCCAGAGGACAGAAAGGTTGGTGAGCAGTTGAGTGGTACTGCTGGAACCATCATCATCTCCTCCTAAAAGGCAGGTCCTTGGTCCATGGATCTTCCACGACCACCTGGTGCTGAGCATCTCGGTGCTGGCAGCACAGGCTGCAGGGTCATGGAACCAGACAAAAGGTGCACACTGAAAAACATCTTCCTTGGCTTTTGGGGGTCACTTTGGTGGAGCTGAGATTTCTTTCCTCATGATGAGCTGAGCTGTGGGTCCACCAAGAGGTTGGAAAGGGCGGAGGAAGCAGCAGCTTCAGGGGAAGGGCACCTCTGGGAAGGGCTCCACTGCCTCCTCCAGGTCCCCATCACCCTCCCGGCCTCCAAAGATGTGGCTTCTCAGTGCTCCTCTCCTGTCTTTAAGCAGGGAGAGGAAAAGGAGCAGGGAGAGGAAGGAGCCACTTGGGATATGGACTCTGGGCATTTGCGGAAAGCTCCAAAGTCCTTCCAAAGTGCCCTGAGACCATCTGGGGGGTTGGGATCCTCCAGGGGCTCTTCCACTGCCTGGACTCTTGTGCTTCAGCCAGGGCAGGCGTCTGCACAGAGTGAGAGCCAGGCTGGTGGCACAGGAAAGTCTGACAGGGACAGAGTGCTGGGTGTGCCTCTGACCCAAACCACATTCTTGAGGACAAAGATCCCAGAAATGGATCAATGGGTCACTTCAGCCCATGCCTGGGTCCAGCTGGGCCCTGGTGCATGACCATCTTCAGCACCTCTTTCTGTGCAGGGCAAGGGCTGTGAGGGGATTTGGGAGCATCACCTGCAGAGGTGTCAGCCCTGAGGGGGTTTTGGGGTGCCCAGGGCTGTTTCCCTTGTCTCAGAGCACATGAGGAGCCCTGTGGCTTTGCCAGCTCAGGTCGTGGTAGTGGCTGATTGTCTCTCCTCCTCTTGGCTGCACTTAGGATTTGACCCACAAAGCTGAATAAAGCAGAAAAACCAACCAACCAACCAAACAAACAAAAAAAAAAAAAAACAAACACAAAAAACCACAAAAAGAACCCCAAAACAATCAGAAATCACAAAGCAGAGTGAGGAGCCAGACCTCAGGGGGAGGCAGGAGGGACGGGTGGGCACAGCAGGGTCCCGTGTCCCAGATTCCCTTACCCTGTTTGCTGGGCACGGGGCCAGGCTGTGCCCCCCACCCTGCCCGGGGGACCCCCGAGTTGCCCCTGCCTCCCCCCGTGGCTGCCAAGTGATTTTCAGGGAGAGGAAAGGAACAAAAGAGGTGAAGGAAGAAACCGAGGGGATAAATGATGACTTTCCTGTGGTTGTGAGTTGGAACAGAACCATGATCCATGCAGAGAAATCTTCATCAACCAAAAATTTGTGGACAAAAAAAGCACAGTTTGTCCCCTCCCGCTCCCACCCAACCACCCCTCCCCCAATAATTATTACATTACTTCAAGAAAGAGTATATTTTTTTCATGCATAAATCAAATTCTCATCTTGTCTTTTTTTTTCTTTTTTTTTGTCTTCTTTAAATTACATTTGAACACAGAACACATATAATAAATACTCTTGTACGACATGACTCAGAGAAAAGTAACACATCTGAACGCAAAGGTATTGTCATCATTATTAGTTTTTCTTTTTTTTTCTTTTTTTTTAAAAGGACTTGTTTAAATATGAAATCTGTAAACTCCAAGGGTCCTTTTTTTAATCTTTCTCTCTCTCTTTCTCTCTCTCTCTTTCTCTCTCTTTTTTTTTAAATCGTGAAACTATCCAGCTTTCATTTCCTTAACATTCAATATGTCTCCCATTGAACGCATCAAAGAAATAAGAACATGCCGTCTTCTGCAAAATTATAATTTAACAGTATAAAGCTTCAAGTCACAAATTCCAAAAACTAGCTAAGTAATTTTTTTTTTTTATCACATAAACTATACATTAAATATTTTGAGGTATTTCAGAGAACATTGTCAAAGGCTTGTAAGGTCTGTGCTGGGTGGCAATGAAGGCTTTCTCCTGCATAGAGAACATCTTTGGTATCACAAGCCAGGTGGGGACTGGGGACAAGGGGGTGGCGTGGCCAGGAGGGTGGGCAAGCCCTGGCCTAGGCAATAGTGTGGAGGGGGACAGGGGGGACAGGGAGGTGACAGGGAGGTGACAGGGAGGTGACAGGGTCTGACCAGCCCTCTCAGGCTGCCCTGCAGAATGGGGAACCCCAGTGGGGTTGCTCTCACCAGGGGTGTTGGAATCCTGGAATCTCTTGGATTGGAAGGGACCCCCAAGGATCATGAAGTCCAGCTCCTGGCCCTCCACAGGACAACCCCAAGAATCACACCAGGGTTGGCCCTGGGCAAGTTTGGTCCAACTCAAAGGAGTTGCCTTGGCCAGAGCCTGAACCAGGCAGGTACGATTCAAGCCAAGTTTTCCCTAAACTGGGCATTCTGGAGATTGCTGGGAAAGCATCTCTGACAGGTCCTCCTTCTGCCTTCTGCTGGAGCCAAGGGGCAGAATGGAGCAGACCTGGCTGCACAGATCATCCCCAGTGAGCCAAAAATGCCCCTCTGGGGACTGAGAAACAGCTCCTGTTGAAAGGATTCACAGCTCCAATCCACTCTCTAAAGGAAGAGTTTGGAGAATGCTCAGGGTGAGACTTTCCACTGCTCCTGCCTTCATCTTTCCAAACAGAAATGCCACAAACTTTGCTACCAAAAGTGGGAACCGAAGCTCAAATCTGAGCTGAGTGAAGCAAAAACACCTTGTGAGGAAATGCACTTTGTCACCTTGTGATGAAAACTCACTTTGTCACCTTGTGGGCTTCTGCAGGGTCCAGCACTGAGAGGCTGGGGAAGGACATGGAGCAAAGCCTTTCCCTGGGAGCAGTGTCCCTGGACACCAGGTCTGTGCTCCTGGGGCAAGAGGGGCTGCATGGAGGGACCCTGGGGACCAGGCTGGGGGACACAGGGACATCTGAGAGGGGGCACATGCTGGGGAGCCAGCACTTTTCCCTCAGCGAGGGGGATGTTTTCTCTTCAATTAGGACAAGGCTTGGCTTTTGTCTCCCTCATCCCGACACCCAGAGACTACGAGAGCCACGGGGATCTGTCCTGTGGAGAGCTGAGGTAACGCTGAGTCTTTAGGATCAAAGCAGAGGAGCAAAGAAATGGCCACACACCTTTGGTACAAGAAAAAGGCACTCATCTACCACGCTGCCATCCCGGAGTCGCTCACTCGCCTCCTCCCTCGCTCTCTGGGGACTTGACAGGGCTGGGGCTGGGGGTGGCCAGGGGCTCTGGGCTCCCTGGGGGGAGCAGGGAAAGTGGCGTTTCCAGCACAGACCAGACAAGGCAACAAAATCTTTGGTATCAGACGTGATTTTCAAATCACAAAAATTGAAAACTCAAGTGAGGTAGCCTTTAGTCTCGGGTTCTCACTAGAAATGTCTTTGCATCCTTGAGGGCCTGTGGCATTTACTCTTTTTTCTTTTTTTTTCCTTTTCTTTTTTTTTTTCTTTCTTTTCCTTTTTTTTCTTCCCTTTTTTTTTTTTTTTTTTTTTTTTTTTTTTTTTCCTGTTGTGTTTTTCACTTCCCAAACCAAGGCCCCCTTCCTGGCTTTTCAGCCCTTGAATACTACTCGATGGGGTTCGGGAATCCACCACCATCGTCACCACGTCACAACAAGACGAAGAAACAACATTAGGGGAAAAAATCAGCGGCGGGGAGCGGGGTCCCGGGGGGGATGAGATTCCCATTAGCTTTTGGGTTCTGGTTGGCAAAACACTCTGTGGCAGCTGCCCCTCCCCGCTCTTGCCTGTCTCCATCCCTCTGTCCCCCCTCTCTCCAGCAATGCACTGGTTCATTTGGTGTGACCGTGTCCAGTCTGACACCCCCAGCCCCTCCACCGCCCACCTACCCCAGGAGCTCTTTGGTGCAAGATGTCCTCTGACCCGGCTCGGTCAGGGCTTCGCGTGCAGGGGTTTTTTTCTCTCTCTTCTTTCTTTCGTCCTTTCTATTCTCGTTGGTTTTTTGTTGTTGTTTTTTGGGTTTTGTTTGGTTTTTTTTTGTTGTTTTTTTTTGGGTGCTTTTTTCTTTTTGGCTTTGGTTTTGTTTTTTTGTTGTTTTTTTTTTTTTTGGTGAACACATACCCTTTTCTTTTCTTTTCTTTTCTTTTTTTTTCCTTCTTTTCAACAAGGTGCCTTCCTGTGACACAACTGATCACTCTCAAAGTAAAGTGAATCGAAGAAACCATAGCGCTAGAACACAGATGGTACTTTTTACCCGCATAAATTCAAGAATCCCTTTTTTTTTTTTTTTTTTGGTTGATGGTTGGTTTTGGAGGATTTCTTTTTCCCCAGGTGGTGGGGGAAGAAGGGGACCTTGCCTCCCCCTTCATCCCCAAGCCTCTCCCAGCCCTTCCCTGTCCCCAGGCACCTCCTGTTCCACCCGAGGACACTCTGGGCTGGCACGGAGCCCTCAGGGGAGTTGGGAGAGGGCTGATTGTGAGGGTTTGGCCTCGTGATTGCTTTTTAGTATGGCACAAGTCACCATCGAGAGCTCGGAGGAAACGATCCCTTTGAAGCTAAGTACCATTGCTCCAGAAATTCGCATTTAAGGCAGGTTGTTAATTGGCACAAAAAAAAAAAAAATCTGGTGTCTTTTTGGTAAGTTGCCGGTGTTTGCTGAGCTTGTTTAGTTGTGGTTTCTGTTGTTATTCCTTTTTGGGGGGGACGAGTTGTTTTTTTTTCCCTTTCAATCTCGTTGGGGGTTTTTCCCCCTTCTCACACCCAGGGCTGGATTTCGCCACCAGATCCCTCGGATTTTTCTTTTCCCACCGTGCACTGACGTTGCTTCCCAGGAGGGAATTTTTTTGGTTGTTGTCGTTGTTGCGTTTTTGGTTTTGTAATTTCTTTGGTAACAGAGATAAAGAGGGGGGATAGGAGGGGACAAGAGTGTGTGTCGAGGGGTGGATGGGGCGAGATGCAAAGCCAACACATCTGCTTTGTCTGTGTCCATTCCTCAGCCGAAAAGTGAACCAGAAATCCAGAGGTGAAAGGTGGAGCCAGTCACCAGAAAAGATCAGATCCTTCGCTCCAAGTTTCTGCTCCTGTCTCCTTTGGAACAATTGTTATTTTTAAATACCCGATTCTGTAGCTAAAATGTGCTTCTTTGACCTGCTGGGGCGCCAGGTGACGCGGAGCAGCTGGGGTCCCCTCGGGAAGGGGGTGCTCGGGGGGTCCCTGGAGGCAGGAGGGGACTCCTTCGCCGTGGAGCTTCTCTGGGAGGGATCTGGGACCGGGGTGCTCTCGTGGGTCGGGGGCATGAGGGGCCTGGGGTGTGGGTGCTCCAGGGGTGTCCAGGGGGGATCAGAGGAAGATGCCCATAGAGTAAACGGAGGTACAGGAATGTCCTCAGCCAGGTTTCCAAAACCCTCAAGGGACAGAAGTGCCATGTGGTGCTGGCACAGAGGCTCTGGCTGCCTTGGGGAACCCACTGCACCTCAGCAGGAGAAGACCTCCAGCAATCAGAGACCTGGCAGGAGCCGGGCAGCCCTCCAGGCACGCCTGGGGCACTTTCCCTGCTCAGTCCCCTTTGAACCATGGCAAGTCTGGCCCTGGTCCAGTGAGGTTGTGCCAGAGCCCCGCCTGTGACACCAATTCTTATGTCACCCCCAGCTCTACCCCCCACCCCATGGGAGCCATAAGGATGGCTGTGACAGACCAAGGTTGGTTGAGAGGTCAGAACGGGCCCCTGTCCCCAGAAACCTTCATGGTCAGAGGAAGACAAGGCTCTGTGATCCCCAAGGATCAGGGATGCTTCCTTCCAAACAGAGCCTCGCTCATCCCATCCCACGCCATTCCTGGTTCTCCTTGGGTTTCCTCTGAGCCCTCCCAGGATGGAGCTGACCTGGTCACAAACCCTGTCCCTGCTCCACAAGCTGGCAGGACGTGGCAGCAGGAGGTGGCAGCAGCAGGTGGCCCGAGGCCCATGGGTGACACTCAGCTGAGGGTTTGGGAGGTCAATGGACCCACCCCAAAAACACCCACCCCGGTCAGGCCATGCGTGTGAGTCTGGGGTTGGCTTTGTCATGAGGGGGACATCCAGGAAGGGGCAGGGAGGGCTGGGGGACATCATGCTTTGGAGAAAGTGCTTGTAGATGACGAGGGGACCCCGGGGTTGGCGCCTGGCTCCTCCTGCCAGCGGTTCATGCACCGCCGGCGGGCGTTCATGAAGAAGTTGCTGACGGTGTTGAGCTCCAGGCCCAGCTGCTGGGAGATGGTCATCTGCATCTCCTTGGACGGGCGCTTGTTCTCCTTGAAGATGGCGATCAGGGTGCGGCGCTGCAGGTCCGTGAAGACCAGGCGCTGCTTCTTGGGCTGCAGGCTCCGGTCCTTCTGCTGCTCCTGCTCCTTGCGTTTGCAAGCTGGAGACGTTCAAAAGAGAGAACAGGGCTGTTAATTTGGGCTCCCCACCCTGGCCCGCTTGCAGGTTGCCTGGCTGCCTCCTGGAATCCAGGCCCTTCCCTCCAGGAAATTCTCTGACTCGTGTCCCACCACTCCCTCCTCTTCCTCCCTGTGCCTCCTGAGTGCCTGCTGAGAAGAGACAATGACCTCTTGGGACACCAGTGTGACAAAAGACTGGGGAAAGCCCAGGAAACTCTCAGCATCTCCAGCTGATCCTGGGACTAGAGACTGAGGAAACCCTTGGACCGCTCTGCTCCCAGAGATTGGCTATTGGGATTCATCCCTGAATTCTGGGGGTTACCCATTGGCGTCCCTCAGCATGGTCTCATTCTCCTCCTCATCACCTCTGTGGATCTCCCTGGAGGACTCAGGGAACCAGTGTCACCGGTGCGTCTTGGCCACCACATCCAGCTGCCAGCTCGGAAATGCAGGGAAGAGCTGGGGACAGGGACATTATGGAAAGATCACTCTGCAGCCTTAATGCCACAGCATCAGCTTGGAAGGGCCAATCATGGATCCACCCGCTCAGGGAAGGGGTTTTCCTGCCTGAGTCACTGGAGGCTCCAGGAAATTCTGTGTCCCCTGTGTGCCTTTGCTACCAGATCCCCTGGTACATTTGTCAGCATTGAATTAAAAGCCTTCCCTACAGGTTTGGCTTGAGCCAAAGGTCAGCACAGAGGGGCTGTCACGTGGGGAAACCAGGAAAGCCCCCCTGACCCCAGCATGCTGCATGAGGGTGGAGGGGGAAGTGAGTAAAATAAATAAAGGTATTAATTTTAATTGTGGGGTGGAAGAGGTGGGACAAGGGGACCTTTGCTACAAACTATAAACTATAAAATGGTGGAGGTGGCTGATCCAGCTGCCACGGGCTGATCCCTGAAGCTGTCGAGGTTTGATCTGGGTGCTCAGGGACTTGGTTGCTTTGGACTCAACCAGAGACAGAACTGCAGGAACCTGAGATGCCACTGGCAGGGCAGGGCATGGATCTGACACTACGCGGCTCAGGACAAAGCATTTCCTCCTGGGAAGCTCAGAAAAGAGAGAGCCAGCTGTGGGCTAAAGCCTTTTCAAAGGAAGTGCTACTCTTGCCCAGGGCAGCAGCAGTTTTCAGCCTTTGGGGTTTCTTGGTTCAGATCTTCTGAAGGATTTTGCAGGGAAGGCACAGATCCCTTGAGACATTTGCTGTCTGGGTGACAGATTTCTCAGGCCCTTGCAAGAACCTCTTTGTCCTGGAGGGTCAAAGCAAGTTCCAAGCTCCAAGCACAGCCAGGAGGGGCCAGAGGCCAAGGTCGAAATGCTGCAGGGATGGGACAGCACGGGACAGGAATTTCCCTTGGGCTAAACCCCTTCCTGCTCTTCAAACACACCTCCAGAGCTGAAGGGGAGGCAGTTTGTAGCCCAGGAGGACTGGGAGGGTGTGTGGAGTATTTTCTTCCTCAGTGAAAAACAAGCAGTCTCTTCTGCCTGCAGTTCTTCAGCTGCCTCCACTACAAGCCCTCTTCACAGTCCCTTGAGCTGAGACAGAAGGATGGGATCTACCCTTTCTACCCAGAGCTAGGCAAATCTGGAGCTCACTGAAGCAGACAATTTATCCAGAAGAGATTTAGCTCTGTGTCCCAGCTGCTGGGCTTGGTCCTGGCCCTGTCCCCACGTGGTGCTGGGAGCCACCAGCTCTGCTCCCATTGGGCAAGGGACAGAAGCTGGACACAACCAACAACTCTCAGTCCAAATCAGCCACCCCTGGTAAGCCAGTGGAGAACCTTCCCCTCCCCTCCTCCCCCCCAGGCAGGTTTGGCTGCACACCACCATCCTTAGGAACAAAGGGACACTTTGAGTGAAGCCAGGGGACCCTGTCCCAGGGGTACCTTACTCAAACAACCAGCAGAGAATGTGGAAACCTACCCTATGACCATCAGATGCTTGCAAAAAGAACAAACAAAAAAAAAGCCTTTATAGAAAATTTGACGTTTTGTTTTCCCAGACATGAATTTTTAAAAAGACCCCCCCCCCAACATCCCCCCAAGCCAAACAACAAACAGAAAAATTCCCCCCACACTTGTGCCCCTTGCCCGCCCTCCCCGTGCCCTCCCTGCACGCCCAGCATGCTCAGCTCCTGCTGCATCCAAGGTGGGCTCCTCACACTCCATGCACAGGGTTTGGACAGCACTTGGAATGTCTCTCATGTCCCCATGGGACCTGTGGATGTGACCCAGCTGTCACCCTGGCAATCCAGCCTGTCCTCGTGCTCTCCTGCTACTGGCACCCATTCCTACCACGGTGCAGGACAGCCAGCCCGAGATTCAGCCTTTCAGCTTTCCAACCTCCCATTCCTTTTTTGGGAGTGATTATTACAACCCAGTCTCCCATTAATAACTCTGATCTCTGAGGCAAACATAAACCATCAGGGCCTCGCTGGTAACACTGGGCTCCTGCAGTGAAACCAGTGCCACTGCCAGGCACAGGTGACATCCCACTCCTCACCCCTAAGCCCTCTGCTATTTTGGGTTATTTTGGCCTGCGCTGCCGCTGGTGGTCGCATTTCGCATTTCCTGTGCTCGTTTGTTTATTTATTAATTTCCCTTTCTGCTGATGCAGCCCAACACCCCTCTCCCCCAGCTCAATCTAATTACAGCTCCGCACAGCAGCGATCGATGGGGACGCTGCTCAGATCTATTTACGGCAGCCATCAAACCCTCAGCGGAGGATCTTTTTCCCATTCCCCATCCCCTGGGCACTGCTTTCCCAGGCAGGCTGGTGGTGGCCATCCCCATGTCCCCACAGGCAGCCAGGGACGAGGGGCAGCCAGGGGCATGGCTCTGACTCCCACCCATATTAGCCATGGGTGAGGCATTTCCTTTGTGCTTCAAAATCCCCTTTTCCCCCAAGTTCTAAGATCCAAACAACCCAACCTTGGTTTAATGCTGTTTTTCCATCATGTCCTTCCCAGCTCTCTGTGGTCCATGGGGATGGGAACATTTCCACCCCTGCCTCTGCATCGTGTCCCCAAAGGACAGGATTTATTCCTGGGCTTGTCCTGCTCCTCCTGGGGCACAGAGGACCCTAGCAGTGCAAGGACCAAGTGTGGGAGAGATGGTTTAAGGTCTCCCATGGCTGGGGGACGCTCTGTTGGCCAATAAGGGGTTTGGCTTACCCACCCTGGAGGTCTTCTCCTCCCTCAACCCCTCCCCAGCTCATTTCACACCCTCCAAACCCAACCAAGGAGCCCAGAAGTGACGAGGAGGGGACACCGGACGCGGTGGGACTGGTTGAGCACACAGATCCCCCCACACACCAGGCAATCCTATCCCTAAGGCAGCTCCGACCGGGCTGCAGGAAAAAACCACGAGGAGCAAAGACAAGGAGGAACCTCGGGCAGGGAAAGCAGGAGGAAAGAGCTCCACAAGCAGAGGCATCCCACCCTCCTTCCCAGAGGATTCTGCCGAGGCTTTCTGCCCCCCAGGAGCCTCATGTCAGAGGGAGCGCGTTTTCCTTGACTTAACCTTGACAGCTCCGAGCAAAACATCTCCCAAATCATTTCAGAGGGGACATAATAGAGACAATCAAATGGCTGCTGCTCAGGAACTGCGATTATGCCTCGCAGCATGAACCCCGTGAAGCATTTAACTAATACCTGATGGCTTTGCAGGCTTCCACAGCCTGTCAGCCCCTGCTTTCTCTATTATACCCGCAAACCTCTGTTTTTCGGCCCCAGCGTGCTCTCCCTCTTCATTCACTTGCAATACAACCTGTAATTTTCTGCCCACTTTGCTTAAGTGCTGGTGATTTGTTGAAATCACAAAAGACAGCCAGGTGCTTTCAGAGCCCACACGGTGGCTGTAAGCAAGGTTAGGGGGAAAAAAATCTGCACAAAACCTACCAGTTTCTCTCTTTTTCTCCTTGTCAAATCATCTCCCAGGGGTGGAAGGGGACCGAGGAGCATTTATGGGCTCAGAGGGAGGTGGAGGAAGGGATGGACAGGGGGAACCTGGATGTGGTTGACCAGGTGGGGACAGGTTTCCCTGGTGCAAAGGTGGGATGAGCTGATTCCAGTGGTGGGCACGGGGTGGGAAATGGCCCTGAGCAAAGCTGGCTTCTCTCTGTTACTTCAAGACGGGCCCAGCTGGACTGCCTCAGTTTCTCCCTCTCCTTGAAGGGGCAAAGGGATCTGAAAGGAGGTTGTAGCCAGGTGGGGGGTGGTCTCTTCTCCCAAGTAACAAATGATAGAAGGAAATTACCTCAAGTTGCACCAGGGGAGGTTTAGATGGGATATTAGGGAAAATTTCTTCATGGGAAAGGTTGCCCAATGCTGGCACAGGGTGCCCAGGGAAACGGTGGAGTCACCATCCCTGGAAGTGTTCAAAAAATGTGTGGATGTGGCACCTGGGGACATGTTTTAGCAGGGAACATGGGAGTGGTGCTGTGTTGATGGTTGAACTTGATCTAAGAGGTCTTTTCCCACCTTAACAATTCCATGGCTCTGTGATATCACTCCCTTTCCCAGAAAAGGGGGCTGGGTGTTACTGGTTCAGCCCCCACCCCACTGTTCTGGAAGCTTCAGCTCTGAGCAAACACAGATGAGCCCAGAGCCTCACACAGGGTCTGAATGAACCTCATGGCATCTGCTCCCTCAGAAATGGAGCAGAGATCAGGGAACTTTATCTCCAAACTAGAAATCCTTTGGCTCACAGTGGGACTGGCCAGGTGCTGGGGCAACTGTTAGAGATTGGTCTGATTTCTATTTGCACTGCAGGAAAAGAGGCCAAAGAGATTTGTCATAAATAGGGGTCTCCAGCAGAAATTCAGATCTTCTCCAGCTGGGAGAATACAATGCTGACAGGACAGGCAGCAGTACAGAACAAAGGGAAAGTGCTCAAAAAACAAACCTCAACTTTCTTTTTGCCTTTTTTTTCCCCCTGAACCCATTTGGTTTGAAACACTGACAAACAGATGGGTGCAGGGATGTGGTGTCTACCATGCAATGACCAGAGCAGAGCCTGCCCTGCAGTGCCCATTCCTGGGATCCCCCAGACTTCAGCAGCACATGATAAAAAAAAACACCTTCTGGGCTCCAAGACTTGTGGGGAAATTTGGGTGCCGTTGTCCCACAGCATCTGAACCACTCCGTAGCAAAATAAAAGCCATCAGAGGCCATTCAGAGTCAGAGAGATGTGGTCAGGAGCTGCAGAGCCTCCCGGCCCTGCTGGGTAGGGCTGACACGGCTCAGCCGGAGCTGCCAGCCCCACAAGTGTCCCCGTGCCTCGTGTCCCCGCCTCGGTGGGGCCAGGCTTCCCCCGGTGTCCCGGGGAGGACGAGGAGAGCCCCTGGTCATTGGTATGCAGCCAGCGCTGCAGGGGGAGCCGCTTCCCCGAGCCCAGCAAATTAAATCTTCCTCTGAACGCTGCAAATGAGGAGATGAGACGAGACGAGATGAGATGAGATGAGACAAAGCGCTGCTGCCTGCATTTCCCTTCCTTTCGTTTCCCTTCCCACGCTGAGGTTTCGGTGGCTCATCCAGGGAGCAGCTCTGATCCAGCTGGACGGGGCTGCCAGGCTCTGCCAGCCACCCACACTGACCACCCCGCACATTGCCCACAGCCCAGGGGCTCCCAGGGGTTGGCATCTGGAGGGAAGGGACTGGAAAGGGAAACACAAGCTGTCCTCTGCTCGGTGGTGGTCCCATCTCTTCCTGATTTGGGTTCATCAGAGCTGCCCCATGCACAGAAGAGCCCCCAGGACACCTCATTTCCTCTCCTGCACTTCTCAAGCTTGGCCTGTTCTCTGTTCTTCCATGGGTGGCATTTTCAGTTTTCCCAGCACTGAAGCAGATGAGTTTGTCTGGTTTTAGGGCAGCTGAAGCGATACAAAGGAGCTGAGGCTGCTGCAGCTGGGCTTGGCTCCGTCCCTCCACATTTGCCCTGGTTTTATTCTTGTCCTTTCCAGGTGAGCTGTTCTGGCCCTGGTGGCAGCCACCAAACCCCTCTCGGGGACACTGAAACATTTTCACATGACTTAAAAAGGTGAGTTTGTTGTTGAAAGCATTTCCTTTCTGCAGAGATTTCATTTTTCACTTGCTTTTCCAGATACCTTTGTGAAGGCAGATCTGGAGCCCTGCTCTGCCCTCTCCATCACCCAGGGGAGCCAGGATCAGCTCACAGCTCTGCTGGGAAGCGGTTTCCCCCATTTGTCCTATCTCCTCCTTTTCCAGGCCTTTTTTTTGGACCAGGATCAGCTGCTTTCATTGTTCGGTGGAGACCACGGCCGTCGGGAGCTGCTGCCTGGGACTGGAGCAGCTGCTGCTGTGAGGCAGGGCCGGGCAGGAGCCCTGGGAGTGCTCGCGGCTGCTCGGTTCTCCTCACTCCTCTCCCGAGTCAGCACCACTTAGCGTGACGAGAGCAAATTGGTGCTAATGAAGTGCCGGAGCCCGGCAGCAGCGGCAGCGCCCGCAGGGATGGAGGGGATGAGGTGGAGGTGCGGCTGGAGAACCTCCGTCCCCTGACATAAGTTTCTCTTGGAGTCAGCGGGACTTGCTCGTGCTCAGCGTTGGTGCAAGAGCCCCAGCTACAGAATTTTTTGGGGAAAGGGGAATTTGGGGTTTGATTTGTGTCACAGTTACAGGCTGGTGTTGGGTCAGACATTAAGGAAAGGTTTTTCTTTCCCCCAAGGGTGCTGGGCACTGCCCAGGCTCCCCAGGGAATGGTCCAGGCCCCAAGGCTGCCAGAGCTCCAGGAGCGTTTGGACACCGCTCTCAGGGATGCTCAGGGTGGGATTGTTGGGGTGTCTGGGCAGGGACAGGGGCTGCACTGAATGACCCCTGTGATTTCCTTCCAACTCAGGGTATTCCAGGATTCTGCCATTCTGTGAGAACGAGGTAGGGCTGGACAAGGAGCCTGTGATGGGATCCGGGGTGGCATCCCTTTGACACACATGGCTAAGGGTCCTGTGCATTCCACTCTGTCCTTGTCCCTTCATACAGGAGAGGAGCAGCCAGGATTTCCCTTTCTCATTGGGGATTTGCACCAGCCTGTTTCTGCATCCACCTGAAACTCTGATCAAGTTCAGTGTCTATGACACGTCTTCCATCAGAGTGTGTGTTGGCCCTGAGCTGGTCTCAGAGTCCAGAGAGAGCCCAGAACCATCATCAGCCACAGAACATATGCTGGACAAAGGGAAAAAGAAGTGGAGGGGAAAAAAAACAAGAGTTTCCTGGTTAAATCTGGTACTGGGTGCATTTCTGGGTGTGAGATGGGAAGGTCCCTTGGGCTTGGCCAAGTCAGTTTTCAGTGGGCTGCTGGATTTTTTCCTCTGTGGTGCAGGGAAAACCAGGACAGTCTGTAATCCTCAGGGTGGGGTGTCCAAGGTTTGTGTCCCCAGGACCCTCTGAAAGTGGGCAGGATGATCTGCACAGGGACATCGGCTGCTCCGGGTTATCCCTGAGCTCCAGCAGCACATGGCAGGAGGGAGATCCACGCTGGACCCAAGGAACGAAGCCCCACTCCAGGAGTCGCCCTGGCTCTCCAGGCAGTTCCCAACCCTCTGGCAGTCCATGTCACACCCCGGCACCAAGGTGACCCCAAATCCCAAGTGTTCCCGCCCAGCACAGAGCCAGCACAGGAGGCAGGTGCCCAGCCTGGCAGGGTCTGGGTAATCCCAGCCCTGAGCACAGTCTGGCAGATGAACTCATGGAGAGCAGTCTTGGGGAGAAGGATTTGGGGTGCTGGTGGGGGAGAGGCTCAGCCTGCCCCGGTCATGGGCACTGACCCCAGAACCCCCCCTGTGCTGGGCTGAGCCCCCAGCGTGGGCAGAAGGGGAGAGGGGGATTCTGCCCCTCTGCCCTGCTCAGGTGAGACCCCACCTGCAGAGCTGCTCCCTGCCCTGGGGAACAGCATCAGGAGGAGGCCACGGAGATGCTCCAAGGGCTGGAGCCCCTCTGCTCTCGGGACAGGCTGGGAGAGCTGGGGGTGCTCACCTGCAGAAGAGAAGGCTCCAGGGAGAGCTGAGAGCCCCTTGCAGGGCCTGAAGGCCCTGGCACAGGGTGCCCAGAGCAGCTGTGGCTGCCCCTGGATCCCTGGCAGTGTCCAAGGCCAGGTTGGACACTGGGGCTTGGAGCAACCTGGGACAGTGGAAGGTGTCCCTGCCATGGCAGGGGTGGCACTGGATGGGCTTTAAGGTCCCTTCCAACCCAAACCTCTCTGGAACAGCGGCGGTGACAAAACCCCATTCTGCTGCTCGGCATCGCCCCTCAGGTGTGTGCCCCTCACCCCTCAGGGTGACACGGGTCCCTCCCAGCCTGAGGGTGAAGAGGGGTCACCCCCCCCACACTATTTCGGACGCTGGTCCCGCCCTGTCCCCCCCGCAGCCGGAATGGTTTCTTCCACCTCCCCCCCCCCCCCCCCCCCCCCAGCCGCTCTGGGCCGTCCCCGCCGCGCTGGCGCCCCCCTGCGGATGGCCGGGCGCGCCCCCCCCGGGGCGGACGCAGTGGTACAGCCCGTCACGCCCCCCCCCCCCTCCCGCTGCCCGATGGACCGGCCCTGGCTCCCCCCCTCACTCAGCGCCATGGTCGGTCCGGCCGCTCCTTGCACGCGGCATGGAGCGGTCCACCCGCGCCCCGAGGGGTAGACATGGAAATGGCCCGGGTGCGGGGCAGGGAAGCTCCGTGTGCCCCATCCCTGCCCATCACCTCCCCATCCCTGCCCATCGCCTCCCCATCCCTGTCCGTCCCTGCCCCACCACTGCTCCACACATATATGTCAGGGAGCAGGAAAACCACCCCAAAACCCCACACAACCACCACCCCGAGCCCCACCGGGACCCTGCTGCCCCCGGGGTGTCCCCGGCCGTCCCCCCACGCTCGTGGGGCCGCCGTGCCATGGCCGGCGCTAAGCCAGTGACTCTTAATACACCGGCCCGGCGTTATTAGTTCAGCTCCCAAGGCATTTCCCGCAGTAATTGCACTGATCTGCCAGGGATTATGCGCTGCCACCGTAACGATGGATGATGTTTTAATTTGAGCTGGGCATCTCCGGGGAGGGTAAGGCAGGACCGAGACCCCCTGAGCACCGGGGAGGATGCAGAGCCCTTTCAAAGTCCCAGTGTGGGGTGAAAGGGCTACTCAAGGGTGTTTTAGGGTGAGGGGCAGCCAGAACCTGGAGCCCGGGGGTCCATCGAGCGATGCCCTGGCTGGGAGCTGAGCCAGCTCTACAACAGGGTCCCAGCACTGGGACACCAGTGATCCCAGCTGGATGTGGCTCAGCTTCCCCTGAGTGCCTGGGGAGGGCACTTCCCACCTCCCAAATTGCTGCTGGGGGGTGGTGAATGACCACTGTCCCTACCGGCTGCTGCTCCTGGCCCCATCCCGCTGGGAAGGAAACCCACGGGAAAGGGCTCCTGCCTCCTCCCCTCCAAATACAGCAGAGAAACTCCCTCCTCAACGTTACCTTTAAAAATGACCCCCACCCCGCGCTGTTCCTTCTGGTAAAGCAGCAATTAATCACGGCAAAGATGGGATAGATTTGTAATCAGCTCCCGCCTCCCACCGCCCCCATTTCACAGCCCTGGGTGTTTTTCCTGGACCAGCCCCGCTCCCCCGCCCCATTCCGTGTGGGGATGGGGGCAGTGCAGCCCATTGATCCTGCCAGGTCGATTTTATTGAAACTCCCACGAGTGGCTTTAACTGCGTGTTGGATATTGCTGGCACATCACTTTGATGGCGACGTGACCGGCGGGAGCTCGCGGGCAGGTTTGCGGGGAGGGCTGCGGGAAGGGGGGATTCATCCCGAAAGAGCTGCCCCATTCCCTGCCCCTATTCCCTACCCGTATTCCCTGCCCCATCCCCTGCCTCATTCCCCGGGTGGGAGCTGTCCATCCCCAGGGCTTCCTCCCGAAGGTGGGACGGTGGAATGTGACAGCACAGCTCGGGGAAGGGGCTTGGAACAGGTTACAGGGAATGTTTTCCCTCGGAAAGTGTCTGGGAAAGGGGTTGGGGGTAAAGTGGATTGAGAAAGAAAGGAGAGAGTGAAGGGGGGAAAAGAGAACAGAGAGAAATGAGTCAAGAAGAAAGAGAATCAAGCAAAGGAAGAGAGAAAAGGAAGAAGAGGAAAAGGAGAAGAAGATGCAGAAGAAGAAGGGAAAAAGGGAAAAAATAAATAAGAAAAAAACCCATAAAAGAATATAAGGAAAATTAAAAGAGAAAGAGGAAATAAAAAAGATTAAGGAAAACAAATAAAAAAGGGAAAGAAAGAGGAAAAAATGGAGAAAAGGGTAAAAAAGGAAGAAAAAAAGAAAAAGAAAATGAGGAGAAGGAAGAGCAAAGAGAGGAGAGGAGGGAGCAAGGGGACCCGCCGAGTGTCACAGCTCTGCCCGAGCCCAGTGCCCAGAAGCCCCTTTGTTTCCCACCTTCCGTCCCCCTTTCCATTCCTGCCTCCTTCTTCCGGTTCTTGCACAGCAGGAGACACTGCCGGGGGGCTCTGCCAGGTGACAGTGACACTGCCAGGTGACAGTGACACCCCGGGGGGCTCTGCCAGGTGACGGTGACACTGCCGGGTGACAGTGACACCCCGGGGGGCTCTGCCAGGTGACGGTGACACTGCCAGGTGTCGGTGACACTGCCGGGGGGCTCTGCCAGGTGACGGTGACACTGCCAGGTGTCGGTGACACTGCCGGGGGGCTCTGCCAGGTGACGGTGACACTGCCGGGTGACGGTGACACTGCCAGGTGAGGGTGACACTGCCAGGTGACGGTGGCACCCCGGGGGGCTCTGCCAGGTGACAATGACACTGCCAGGTGACGGTGACACCCCGGGGGGCTCTGCCAGGTGACAGTGACACTGCCGGGTGACGGTGACACCCCGGGGGGCTCTGCCAGGTGACAGTGACACTGCCGGGTGACGGTGACACCCCGGGGGGCTCTGCCAGGTGACGGTGACACTGCCAGGTGACAATGACACTGCCAGGTGACGGTGACACTGCCGGGGGGCTACCCCCTCCCACCAGCGGCACCCCCGGGGTACCCGGGCTGGGCTGCGGAACCGGGCTTCAGGACCCCTGCAATGAATCCCTCATCCAGAAGAAGCACAAACCCTCCACAAACACCCTGGAAAAGTGTTGGGGTATGAGGCTCAGGGGGGCGTCTGAGCCCCCCAGTGCCCTAAATGTCCCAAGATTCCTTCTCCCAAGGAAGAAGAACCTGGCTCACCCCCAGTAGGACGACCACCTCGCCACAGTGACAAAAACCAGAGCAAATAAATAGTCTGGATTTTTCTTGGAGGTGTTGGAGGCAAAGGAATCACCAGTTTGGGGTGAAAAAGATTGTTATGGTTTTGGGGAGATGCTTTCAAATTTTTTTTCCAGGAAAAGTGAACCCGTTTGGAATCATCTTTCCTCAAATAAATGCCCTGATTTTGATGATGGATTTTTCAATTTCTGTTTTCTGGCTGCCCGTGTGTGTTGGCAAGTGAGCAAGTGGCTTTGGGTGGTCCAGCAGGAGTCCAGTAGAGCTCCTCTTGAAAAATCAGGGTACGGATTCACTGCCTTCCACTGGAGAAATGTCACCAAAATCCCGCAGTTTGGCCCCCAAAAGAGGATTCACGTCAGGCATTGATCCAGGTATCCATTTCCAGAGGCCCTGGGATAACTCTGAAGCTGGGCAGGACGGTGTCACCATCCCACCCTCCCCCTGCGAGTTGGGGGGCAGATGAGGAAGGGACCCCCCCCTATTCTGGGGAGGCTCTGGAAGCACAAACCCCCTTGGCATCCAGCATCACATTCCAGTTAAACTGCGCCAGGTGCTGCTCCATCCACAGAGGAAAACCCAGCGGAGATCCATCCCCCATCCAGGGCTGGAATTTATCCGGGGGGTGCCGCATCAGGACAAACAAGGAACCCTCGGAAAATGGGGAAAAAATACAGAGTAGGGCCAAACCCATGGGAAAATTGCAGGTTGGGGGATGGTGTCACTGCGTTCCCCGGCCCCGTGCCGGGGTCTGCGCTGCTGCGCAGGGGGAGCGGCTCCCCCGGAGCCGCTGAGATCTCTGTCAGCCCCTGATGCTATCGCCCGTCAGCAGCTCCCGGTGCATTTGCAATTTTATCCCTAATGGAGAGACTTCGCTCATTACCTGCTCTTTATCGGCCGGGAGGAGCGTGGCTCCCACGAAGGGAGCTCAACTCCTGCCTGAAAGGCTCCGTGGCAGCGCGGAGCCCCTCGGATTTAATAACCCGGCGCTGCCAGAGCTCTACCCCACGCTGCCAAAGCACCCTCAGCCCCCACTGCTGCCCTGGGAAACTGAGGCACGGTGGGGGGGGTGGATGCTCAGCCTCTCAGCTCACGGCCACGTCACTTCCACGTGGTGGCACTTGGTGCGGGGAAGGTTTGGGACATTTCCCAGTGGCCAAAGCCAACCTTGCCATGGCCCTCGGCTTGCCCAGCCAGCCCTGCCCGAGCTGGGAGCGCTGAGGGGACTCCTTGGGGACACCGTCACCTTGGAAGATCACTGTGGCCCGAGGTGTTTCCCCTGCCGTTGGTCCATTTGGGAGGTTTTATAGGGTCCCTGACAGCCAAACCCGATGCTTTGGTTTCCCAGCGGTGCCCTCAGAGCTGTGCCACCCACCGAGCCCCCTCGGCACACCCAACCCTGCCAGCCCAAATATTTAGGGCTCCCTGGATTCATTCCTACAGCAGGAGAGCTCTGTTCTCCAGCCTGCTTGGGAGACCAGCAGCTCCCCTTGCTGCCTGGTCCTGCTGAGCCCTGAGCCCAGCAGAACGGGCTCGGTACCCCTGGCCATGGCAGCAGCAGCAGTAGAAAAAAGCTGCAATTTGCTCTTCCAGCTTTTTTTTTTTTTTTTTTTTTTTTTTCTGTCAGGATGTCGGGATTTTCCTCCCTCCTCTGCAAGTAAGGAGAACACAGCCAGTCCCAGCCTTCCCACAGCAGCCCCTGCTTTCCCCTCCTGCTCCATACGGAGATTTTCTATTCCCTTCTCCCAGGCTGGGCAGAGCTGAGTCCCCCTCAGTCTGCCAGGGCTGACGAGGTTTCCCAAATCCCAAAGTGAATCCGAACAAGGAATATGAGCACCCCGCAGCCCTGCCCATCTCAGCCCAGCAGCCCCGCACACCCCCCATACGGGCAAGGCATTGACTTCATCACCTGGGAAACATCTTGAACGCAACTTTTCCATAAAACATAAAACACCTTGAACCCCAGCGAAAGGCTTTTAAATTGCTTCTGAACCTCCTCTCCTTGCACTGCAGAAACCACCAGTGTTTAGAGTACTGGTGCAGATCTTTAATGGAATATATATACATTGTATATATATTCCATTATACACACACACACACACACACACACACACACACATATATATATATATTTATGTATATTTG
The DNA here is from genome assembly GCF_963662255.1 of Cinclus cinclus. Classification (NCBI taxonomy): domain Eukaryota; kingdom Metazoa; phylum Chordata; class Aves; order Passeriformes; family Cinclidae; genus Cinclus; species Cinclus cinclus. The sequence continues at coordinate 2,126,636 of NC_085073.1, read as the reverse complement.
ATAAATTATTAGGGACATTCTTGAAATCTTACCCATGACCATACAAACATCTCTCGATTTTAATATTGGGTCTTTATTTTTTAAATACTCTGGTCCCTCCTTCAGCACCAGATAAACCACATTGCCTCTTTGCTTCGCTATTTTTTAACACCACCAAATGTTTTAAAAATCCATTTATCCCGTCCAAGCCCGACTTGGTTTATGTCTTGCTGGATAAAGAGATCTCCCTGTATCATTCGAGGTATTAACGAGATTTTTGAATTTCCATTAAATCAGCAAATTTTGCCGCTCAGTGGCTTCAGTCCTGCACGGAGGCAGGATTAAACACACTCAGCTGCCAAAAGCTGCTGCTCGCCAGCCCCTCCTTGCCCCAGAACACTCCTGCATTACTCCCACCCGGCATACTTTCTGGATGAGGATGGATGGGCTAGAGGGGACATTTTTGGACTCGAGCTTCCCATTTGGGCCAGTTTTCAAAACCAGGGGTCGGCTCCAACCTCTCTGCGCTGCTCTTAGTGCTGTGCAGGAGTAGGGTGATGGCCAAGGGCACACCCCAGCTGGATCAGGCCATATCCCAGGTTGATGGGACACATCTTGGGTTCATCCTGGGCTCCTTTGAGCCTCAGCTTCATGCTAAACTACGGGAATTTGGACATCTCAGCTCAAATCCAATAAAGAAGCCGGGCCAGAGCCATGCGGGGAATGTGGGCGTGGGGTGAGGACAGATCAAAACTGCCCAATACCTCCATTCCTACTCAGGGTGCCAGCCTCCCTCTGCCTGCACCTTTCCAAAAGCCTCAGGAACCTCAGGAGACTCTTCCTCTGCAGCCAGTGAGGTGCTGGGGTTGGGAGGTGGAAGGTCCAGTTCTGTCAGAGCCAGAGACGCAGCAATTCCTTCAGGGAGCACGGCCCATCCTAAGGTAGCAGCATCCCAAATTGCACCCCATGGTGTGGAGCAGGATTTCTGCACCCCCACCCACCTGACAAGCCTCAGTTCTTTCAAACCAGGCTCCGATGGAGATTATTTCATTTTAAATCTTATTTTTGTGTTCGTGTTTCAACTCAGCCATTGCCACCCTGCTCCAAGCCTGCAATATCCTCACACCAGGAGCCCCCTGAGCCCACGAGGTTTCTGCAGGGATTTTTGTTTCCTTTACACCCAGGTGATGCCCAGGGTGAGGTAGGACATTCCCAAGGCAGGAAAACAGGAGCCTGGGCCCTGCCTCTGGTCTTCTCCTGCCTTCACTATCCCTCTGTTTCCTCTGTTTTTTTGGCACCAAGGAAGCTGGGCAGCAAACACAGCGATGGGAGCACAGAGCTTCCTCCTCAGCTCCTCAGTGGGGCACGGCTGCCCCCACCCCCACCCCCAGAGCCACAGGCTCCCCGGCCCTGCAGCTGCCTCTGAGCAGAAGGAGAAAATATTGGATTTGTTTTGTGAAGGGAAAATAAATAAATAAATAAATAAATAAAAAATCCAATATTCTGTCTGCGATCCCAGACTCCGTGCCTGGTTATGGCAGGAAAATGTTGTAAATCTCCCCTTTCCCCACCAGCTGGGAGAGAAAAACCCATTTTCTTTTAATATTCTTATTTTTCTCCTGGTCTAAGCCCCATCATTTTGCAGTCAGCTCTGCAATCTCTTTGTTGACCAGGGCTTAAACCTGCTCTCCCGGCTCCCCCGACCCCGGGAAGTCGCCTCGCACACCCTTCTCGGCAGCTCCCAGGCAGCGGCAATGAGATTTTAATAGATGTATTTTCAAATTAGTTCTGGGCCTTTCAAGACTTATCAGTTAAATGAGGTTTTTCAAATTGATTCAAAGGTCACTCCGAGAGTTTTCTCTTCTCTGTTATCTCTCCCTTATGGTTTCAGTGGCGATTGACAGGACAAGGAAAAAAATTATCACCCCCGTGTTTTACACCCAGAAGAAGATAAACCCAAAAAAAACCCACCCAAAATGTGAACCCAAAAATAAAAAGAGGCAGCAAGAAAAGCCCCATGTATGGCCCCCGGGGCTGGGGCGATGTGCAGAGCCCGTGGGGGATTTGGGGAGCAGCGTTTGGGGGAACAGAACCCCAGGGCCGCGGGTGGGTGGCAGCCGGCACCCCGCGGACAGGGGAGGTTGTTTCCTGGGGTTGGGGGGAAGGAACCCCATTTAATGTTTAACCTGCGGGAGGTTTATTGGCCCCTTCTGACGCGCAGATTAGGAGCAAACAGAAAAACAGCCGCGGGCGGAGCGAGGCGGCCCCGCCGCGCTGATAAGGAGGCGGCGCGGGGCGGTGCGGGGCGCGGTGCGGGGCGCGGTGCGGGGCACGGAGGTGCGGGACGAGGGGCTCAGGCAATGAGAGACACGAGGAGTGCGGGAAGCGGCACAAGGAGAGGAGCGGAGAGCGCAGCCGGGGAAGCCGGCGGTGGCTGCTCCGTGCGGGCGGCTCCGCACCGGCGGAGAAAGTCGCCTTAAATTCACGGAATCCCAGAACGGGTTGGATCGGAAGGGACCTTAAAGCTCATCTCGTTCCAACTCTATTTACGAGCTAAAAAAAAAAAAATAGCAAAGTAAAATTTTGCTTTTGTGATTTAAGAAAAAAATATTAAGAAATTCAAGTTAAAAAAAAAACTAAAAACCAAACCAAACCAAAACAACAACTAAAAAAAAAAAAAAAAAAACACCCCACCCCACACTATTTTGAGTCTGTGTTTTGGGTTTTGGGGGGTTTTTTCGCCCCTCCCAATAGGGACAAAGCTTTGCCTCCTTTCCCGAGTCTTTCTCCGACTCCCTGGGTGGGCAGCTCTCCCGGGCCGAGAGGAGCCGCTGGGAGCCGGGACCCCAAACTCTCCTTTTTGTCCATTTTACAGCGATAAAACCCATTTGCTCCCGGTCCTCCAAAAGTCCCCGCGGCTGCGGCGCCTTTTTCCCTTTGCCTGCGGCCACGCGCGGATCGAAAGCAGCGGAACCGTCCGCGCTTTTCCGCCGCTCTCCCGGGCCGGGGTCGGGGCCGCTCGGAGCCGCCCCGGTGCTCGGTGGCCGCGGGCCGGGAGGAGCCGTCGTTGGGCCAAAGTCGTTTGAAAGAAGCTGAAATTAAAACAAAACTCGTGAAAAAAAAAAATATTTTTTTTTTTCACGAGGTTTTATTCAGCGCCATTTTGTCCCCTTTTTTATCACGTCTGTGTATTAACTTGTGGTATTAATTAGTGACCTTAATTATTGGTGTTGTCAGAGCTCTCAGGTATTTGTCTCGGCTCTGCCCCGCGGTCGTGCTCTCAGTTTTGGGGTGGTTTTGGTGTTTGTGGTGAATAACGACTCTTCGTGTTGCTGTGGAGACATGTTCGGGGAAGGAATTCATAGGAGGAGAGAAAGAATTAAAAAAGAAAGGAAAAAAAGAAAGAAAGGAAGGAAAAGAAGAAAGGAAAAGAAAGAAAGAAAGAAAGGAAAAGAAGAAAGGAAAAAAGAAAGGAAAAGAAGAAAGGAAAAAAGAAAGAAAAAGAAAGTAAAAGAAAATAAGGAAATTAAAGGAAAGAAGGAAGGATGGAGAAAAAATAAAGAGAAAAGAAAGAGAAAACGAACAAGACCAAGTTTTAAAAAATTAAAACTGAAAACGAAAAAACGGGGCTGGGGGGTAAGGGGTGGAAGTGCTAATGGAAAAATAAAACGAAAGGTTGGAGAAGGAATGTAAAAGACGGAGGAACTGCCCGGCTCCGAGGACTTCCCAGGCCCCCGTCCCCTTCGGGCCAGCCGCATCCACCCGCGGGGGTGAATTCCACGCACAGCCGGGGAAAACCACGGGAGGAGGGATCCCCCGAGCGCCCCTTCGAGTTAGGCATGAAGGAAGAAGGCGAGCGGGGAGCGCCGTGGCGCAAAAGGGACACAAGGGAGTTGTCGCCCTCCCGAGAAATAATCACGAGCGGATTTCCTGGTCCTGAGCGTGGGAATAAATCCGTGGTGGGGAGGGGGCTCGCACTGGCTGGGGCGCTGGGATGGGAGCGCACCCAGAGCCACGCGAGGGACACGCGGGGTGGGAAGGCACCCACCGCCCTCCGCGGACACGCGGGGGGAAGCGCAGGAACGCAGCCACCTCGCACATCACCCCTCGGGGAAGAAGCCGATGCCTTTTCCGCCCCCAGGGCACGAGGGACCGGGGTTTAGCGGGTGGGGGGTCAGACCCGTTCAGGGACCCCCAAAAGTGTCACCGTGGGATCTCTCCGTCACCCACGGGCCCTCGCAGGCCTCGTGGGGCGGTCACGAAGTTTGAGGAGATGAATCTGGAGCGGCCTCGGGGTCTGCGGCCGCGGCTTGGGGTCGCAGAGATGAATGGCCTGAGGGGACGGGCTGGGCACCGCCAGATGCTGCCCAGATGTTTTTCCGTGGGACCCCTCCTCTTTTACGGAGCCCCTTGGGTCAAGAGGGCCGGAGGGAGCTCGGGGCGGTCGGAGCTGCAGCCCCCTCATCTCCCAGCTGAATAATTAATGGTTCATCTGCGGAGGGGGCGGCGGGACGGGGGGGACTGGGGTGGAAAGAGGAGAAAAGCAGCGAGTGCCATTTCTAGGGGCCCGGCGTGGTCATCGATCCGCGACTCACTGAGTCGGACTAATCCATCAGATGGACTCCTGCGGCCGGGCGGCCCCGGACCGGGTCCAGGACCAGGACCAGGACAAAAAAAAAAATAAAAGAAAGAAAGAAAGAAAATAAATAGGTATCGGAATAGGAATAAGAATAGAAGGAGCAGAAAGAGAAATAGGAATAGAACCACGACAGAAGCAGGAATAGGATCAGAACCAGTACCAGTCCTTGCCCCGGCCGTGCCACACGTTGAACACTTTCTTAATTTTTTTTTCCTTTTACCGGGAAGGAAAAATTCCTCTCGCTGTCCAGGTCCCTTCCCTGCTTTCCGGGGGGTGAAGGTTGCAATCATCCGGACTCCTCCAGGCCCCCAGCCCGGCGCAGCCGGAAAGGACGAGCAGATTTAACCCGAGGCCTCTGGCTGGGGATTCACCTGCATCGATCGGGGGGCTCGGGCCAGGCCCCCCCAGCGCAACCCCCTCCCCCGGATGCCGCAGCTCGGGGCAGCCGGGCCGGGGCTGAGCCCGAGGGGCTGGGGCGGACCCCAGGGCCGGGTCCGGGAGGTCGAGAGGGCGGCTGGAGAGAAACGAAAGCGGGAGCCAGCGGGGCTCGGGGCCGGAACAAAGCGGCAGGAGCGGAGGGGCAGCTCGGCCGAGCACTTCCCCGAGCCGCGTGGGGCTGGCCGGACCCGCGTGGGGAACGAGGCGCAACACGGGCGGATTCATGACAGGAGGTTGGGCTGGTGGCTGGCGGGGTTTTTTTCTGTTTTCCGTTCCCCGGAAATCTGGGGGGTTAATTCCTGTAAATAAAGGGGATATGGCGGCCCTGGCGCCGGGGCAAACGGCGCCGGGGAAGAAAAATCATTTTGGGGAGAACAAACCTCCCACGGCGGCGCGAGGGGCACAGAGGTGACAGCAGGGACAGGGACCCTCCGAGCAGGTTCGGGGACAGAGAGAGAACCCCCCGGGCCGGGACAAGGACCTCTCGAGGCGGGCCGAGAAGAGGGTTCTCCCTGAGCTTCCCCAGCTGCGGCTGCCTTTTTGTCAGCATCATCATCACGGTTATTTTTAATTATTATTACTATTATTCTTTTTGAATTATTCATTATTAATTCCAATTCTGGCCAGGCTGAAGCCCAAGCCCGCTGCTCAATTAGCCCCAACAACGGGGGCATTAAACGGCCGATCGCGGCAGTGTTTAAATCTTTATTTACCAGAACCTTGTAAAGCCAGGAACAATTTGCATTCTATTAACTGCTTTTCAATAGGGCATCGACTGGAACTAAAAGATGCCACTACCCTGCCCTAATTAAAGAGCAACTGAATTACACTAAATACATATGAGCGCTGTTCTTCCCCATAAATAACGGCGGGTCCTCGTCGCTGGCTTTGCCCGTCCCCACGGGGAGCTCGAATTTCTTAAAAAATAAATTAAAAATCACTAACGTGTGTTTTGTTCTCCACGGCTCGGCCCCGCGGAACCGAGAGCTCCGGTCGTTTCCGGGGGGAGCGGCTGCGTGCCGGGGCTGGCGGGGAGCGCCGGGCACGTCCCCGCTGGCCGCTGTCCCCTCTGTCCCACCCTCCGGCGCTTTCCCCCGCCCGCCCCCGGCACAGAAACCCCGCGTTTCTCCGGCAAAGCCTCGGCCCGGCGCTGGCCCGAGACCGCGGGGAACCTCAATCCACCTGGGAACCGGAGACACGGGGCAGGCGGGGCTCGTTCCTTCTGCCGAGGGCAGCAGGTGCCCGGACGGAGCGGAGCGCGGCCCCGGTCGTGCAGCCCCGGCGGGGTGGCCCGGAGATTCCCCTGAGCGCGGCCCCGGTACCGAGAGGCGGCGGCTGAACCTACCGCGGAGGAGTTCCAGGATACCGCCGGTGCCACGGGGCCAGTTCGGCGGCACCGAGAGGGAAATCCCCGAGGCAGGCGGACGGGCGGCGGCGAACGGGCACCTCTCTGTTCCTTCCACCCGCGATCCCGCATCTCTCGCGGGCAGCAGCAGGCCCGGGGAGGCGGGAGGTCGCCATAGGTATAACTCACCTTAAACATAAATCCCTTCCCTTTGGTCTTAAGGTAACAAACTGGGGTGGTGCCGAGCCCGGCACCAGTTTGCGATGGCAGCCCCGGAACCCCCGAGGGTTCCCACGCGTGTTCGCAGCACCCCCTGACCCACCGGCCCGAGCCGTGCCGTGCCGTGCCCTACCTGCCAGTCTGAGCGCCGACATCCTCTGAAATTCCGGCTCCTGCAACCATTTCCACATCCTGCGGAAAGTCTCCCGGCCGGACTTGAGCTTACTCCAGGGCTTGGGGTTCCGCAGCAGGTCCGAGAGGGTCCCCTGGGAGCGGCACAAGATCCTCTGCGCGAAGATGGCCTGCGGGATGCTGTACCGCTTCAGCTCGGCCGTGATCCGCTGAGCCACCTCCTTGGTGTTGATCTCCTCCACCTGCCCGGAGCCGCCGGGCTGGGAGCCGGGGCCGGGCGCCGGGCGCTCCCGTTCGCCCAGCAGCGAGGCGCCGGGCTGGCCGTGCGGGTGACCGTGCGGGTGCATCCCGTTGAGCGGCGGCATCATGGCCGAGCTGGGCGCCGCCAACCCCCGCGCCAGGTGCTCCTCGCCCCGGGACAGCATCGCGGCGTGCGAGTCGAAGCCGTTGGGCGAGAGCATCTTCTCGTTGGGCAAGTGGCCGGCGGGGCCGTAGGGGGCCAGCGGCTGCTGGGCGTTGTGGAGGCTGCCCAGCCCGTTGGGCAGCGGCGATAGGGGCTGCCCCATGGCCGGCATGTCCTTGGGGTAGTGGCTGTAGAGGTTGCCCATGGACGCCAAGCTCCGCTCGTCGCGCATGAGGGTGAAGCTGCCGCTGACGTTGCCGGCCAGGCGCTGGTGTGGGTGGTGGTGGTGGTGGTGATGGTGCGGGTGGTGGAACTTCTCCGAGACGGTGGAGATGGGCGGCAGGTGCTGCAGGGGAGTCAGCGTGGTGTAGGTGCTGCTCAGGCTCATGCCGGAGGGCGACTCGCAGGACATGCTCATGGCGGGGTGCAGCGGGGCTCCCAGGCTGTGTTCGCCACGGTAGTCGCCCCCCTCCAGGATAGAGGCCATGCCCGAGACCATGGCGGGCCGGCCGTGCGGCACCAGGTTGCGGTGCGAGCTCTGCCGCCCGTGCGCGGGGCTCAGCAGCTCGGCGGGCTGCGAGTGCGGGACGCCGTGCAGGCTGCCCAGGTTCTCCATCGCCAGCTCCATGGTGGCCGCCGGGCTCTGCCGCTGCCTCGTCCGCTCGCTCGCTGCCTTCCTCCCCCACCCCCCCCGCCGCCGCCGCCTCCTCCTCCTCCTCCACCGCCGCCCCCCCTTCCCACGCCGGCTGCCCGGATTAATTCAGACTCCGCGCCCGAGGATCGATGTCCGCGCCCCGCGGTCAGGCCGGCATGGTGCGCCCGCAGCCCGCCCTGCTCGGCGCGGAGCTGGCGCGGGGCTGTGCGCGGGGCGCGGGGTTCGGTGCGGGGCGGCTGCGGAGCCTCGGCCGGCGGCTCCCGGCTCCCGGCAGCCTCGCTCTGGCCCGCGGCGTGACGTCAGCGCCGCCCCGCCCCCCGCCGGACCGAGCCGCCCCCCCCCGCACCTCTCCCGGTACCGCCGGCGGCGGGGGCGGGACGGGAGCGCGGGGCCGCGCCGCGCCCTCACCTGCAGCCCCGCCGGGGTCACCTTCCCCCCCGCGCCGCGGTGACGCCGCCGCCCCGGGGTGACCCCTGTCACCGGGGTGAGCCTCCCCGGACCGGGTGTCACACCCTCCCCGCCGCACCCGGTACCCAGCGCGCCTCCGGCGGCGCTGCAGGTGGCGAGTGCCCACCTGCGCCCCCGCACATCTGGCTGAGCCCAGGCCACTCCCTGTGCACACATCTGGCTGTGCCAGCCACCCCTGGATGTGCCTGTCCCCAGCGTCCCCAACCTTCCCCTGACCCCCGCTGTCTGCCCCGTTCTCTACTCCGTGCCCTTCCCGAGGGCCTGGTTGTCCCTGACTACTCCAAATATCCTGTCCCCGCACCCCCGTGTTTCCCCCGCACCTGTCCCCTCATCGCCACCTTTTCCCTGCTCCTCGGCGAGCGCTGCCTCGGAAATGGGGAAGTCGCCTTGGCACGGGGAGGAGAGGTGACAGGGACAAGCTTGGGGCGACACACGGTGCTGCAGGGCGCTAAACAGCAACGGTGGAGGAGGAAAAGAAAAGAAGGAAAGAGGGAAAGGAAAAAAAAATAAATTTAAAAGGAAAATGGAAAGCGCAAGGGAACATGGAAAATGAAATGGAAAAATGGAGAATGGAAAGAGAAAATTGAAAGAGAAAAGAGAAAGGGAAATGGAAAGGTAAAGGAAAGGAGGGTGAGGAAGACTGGATGAAGAGCCAACGTGAGCCGGTTCTAGGCCACCGGAGGGGCTGGCGCTCCGTGTCCTTCCAGACACGTTTTCAGCTGCCCCCGGCCCCGTTATCCCGAGCTGGGCTCCCCGGGCAATTCTAGCCTTTCCCGGCCGCGTCCGCTGATCCAGGTCGGCACGTGCCTGTTTCCCAAGCTTTATTGAACAGACCGAAAAAATGAAAATGAAATCCATAGCTTCCTGCGGGTCGGGCCCACCGGCCCCGCCTGGGCTGCTCAGTTCCCGGTCACTGTCGGGCTTCAGGTGGCTTCCACAGCCGAAGGACGTCCGGGAGGACCTGGGAGCTCCGGTGAGGGGTAGCAGCGGCGGGACAGCAGGGCCCGAGCCTTCCGGGGGTGCTCGTGGTGCCCCACTTGGCACCCGCCTGCTCAGGGAGTAATTCAGTCAGATTTCACATCCTGTCCAAATTCAGTGCTTTTAACACACGCCATCTCAAGCCACCCCACCTCACCGCATCCCAACTCATCCGTTCCATCCATTGCATCCCATCCATCGCATCCCATCCATCGCATCCCATTCCATCCATCCCACAGTTTTCTATCCCACCTGACACCCTTCCCGAGAAGTCAATTAAGTGCCCAGTTCATTAAAATAAAGCCCGGCAAATTCCTGGGACGTCAGAGCAAGAGCAGATGATGAACGGGGTGTGGGGGAGGCTCCCTTCAGCCCCTTTTCTGCCCCTTCCACCGCGATCCAGCTCCTGAGCCGGGGCGGGCCCCGCCGAGCCGGGATATGGAAGGATCCCTGTCCCTCCTTTGGCCTCCCCCTCGGCTCATGCCCGCCAGGAGGGCCCGCGGGCCGTGAGCAGGACCCCCGAAACGGGGGGAGCCACTTCCCGGGGGCTCTGCCGGGGATGCGAAGTGCCCGATATCCAGCTGGGCGGGGGGAGCTTTCAGGCGGGTAACGGGACCCGGGCAGGGATGGACAGTGCGGTCTGGAACCCACAGGAGATGTGCGAGGGAGGCCGAAGTCGAAGTGCCAGGGGTGAGTAGGGAGCCCCAGAATGGGACAAGGAAGGGCAGGGGGCCTGGAGCTGAGCAGGGATGGGAGGGGAATGCGCGGAGCCGGGCGAGGATGGACAGTGGAAGGGTCGGAACTGGGCAGAGATGGGAAGGGGGCCTGGAACCGGGCAGCACCAGAAGGTGCTGAGCGGGGGTGTCGAAGTAAGGGGCGAGAAGGAGGTGGGGAGCAAACCAGGGATGAAGCAACCGCGTCTGGAAGGGTTTCATCGAGTGTAATAATGGCGATAGCGCATCGACCGCCCATCGACAGATCTATCCCTGCAGCTGCCGTCCCGCACCGCGGCCCCGTGCCAGGCTCCCCATGCCCCCCCATCCCCAGCACCGCCGGGCCCGCAGCACCGGGAGCCCCTCGGGACGGGCGCTGGCTCTGCCCTCCGCCGAGCTTCACACCGAGCAAACAGAAAAAAAGAGAGAGACTTTTTAGTAATTAGTACGACATAATTGAGTAATGCGGTAGCCCCGCGCCCCCTCCTGCCCCCCCCCCGGCCCTTCCCCGATCGATGCAATATCATTAGGGCGAGAGGCACCCAGACACGCGGGGCCGGGGCGCGGGGAGGCGGCGGGAGCTCCCCGGGCCGCCGTGCGGGGTCCGGCCCCGGGCCGAGCCGCTGCGGTCCGTGAGAGCAGCGGGGTTCGCTGCCTGCGGGGCGGCTCCGGCCCGGGAAAAGCCCCTCGGAGTCTCTGGCGATGGGCCGGGACCCAGCGAGGGGAAGAGGCCCCGGCTCCATTCGCCAGCTGGATGCTATTGATCCTTTCCCTCGCCACCTCTTTCTTCCTGAGCTCCCTCTCCCTATTTAATTCCCTTCCCTCTGCTCCTCCGCAGCCGCCCGGGCAGCGCTCCGAGAGGAGCCGGGCAGTGCGGGCACCCGGGGGCGCAGAGCGGTAAGTGCGGAGGGGGAGCGGGGATCCGGGGCAGCCCCCACCCCACACACCCCCGCCACATCCTCGCAGAGACCACGGAGCGGAGCGAAGAGCAGAGAGCCGAGGACCCAGTAGCTCCCCTCCCCAACCCCCTCAGCTTCCCAGAGCTGTTCTCGGCGTCCCCGCCCGTGTCCCGCTGCCCCGGGGCTCCGGAGGGGCTGCGGGGGGTGCGCAGCCCCAGAGCCGGGGGAGGTATCGAGCCTTGCTGCCGGTACCCTGCTCGCCGGTGCTGCTGCTCAGCTCGAGGACTGTTTTGAGTTCAAATCTGTTTACTTTTATTTATTTTTTCCCACTGCACTTAGGAACAGCGAGAAGGTACAAACGCCCCGGCCAGGACCAGCCCCAGCGGAGGGGCCGCACCGCGGGCGGTGCTGCCGTCGAGCAGGCACCGGGCACCGGCCAAGCCGTCGGGTTTTACCGGGCGAGGAAAAGAAAAGGAGCCGGAACGCGGCTCCACGCACCGCGCCGGGAGCAAAAAGTTCCTTAAAGTTCTTTAAGGCTTCAAAATAACAGCACCATCGCCTGGCAGGTGAATTATTTAGTGCCTATAGATCCCTCGCAAACCCTTTCATTTCGGTTCCAAACCATCCCCAGCCCAGCCTTTGCCTATGGATGTCTCGATTTTCCAACAATCAAGCGGGAGGCAAAGAGCGTGGCAATTCCTGCTAATCGATTTTCCATACAATGGGCCCCAGATGATGTTTTAAAATGTGAGAAACTAAAATGTGTTGGTTTAAATAAGACTTTTGCAATCAATAGCTTTTAAAAAAAGAGTCTTTGATACCGGTTCTTGAAGGGGATTCAAACGCTTTCGCTTCCAAAACAAAACAAAGCAGGAAAAAAACCAGCCACGCCGGAAAAGTTCCGCCTGGATTTGGGGTCATTAAAGAGAGATATGGAGAAAGCCGCTCGGGGGGGGCAGCACCGGGACCGCAGCCCCCCGGCCCCGCAGTCCCGACCGCGCCCCCTCCGCGGGGCTCCGCTCCCCCCGGGCCGGCGGAGGGCTGGGGCAGCCCCGCGTCTCTGCCCCTTTCCCTCCCTGTTCCTCCTGTTCGGGTGCGATTTTCTCTTCCCCACTCTGCCGGCGGCGCCCAGTCGCGTTGCACTGTGGTTTTTTGCGCCCCGGGAAGGAATCCAGCCGGGAAAAAACTCCGGCCCTTTCCCCACCGACCGCTTCCTCTCCTTAAAATCCCGGCCCCCCTCGGCAGACCATCGAGATCTGTGCCCTCGCAGGGTTTTTTTTTTTTTCCATTTTAAGATAGTTATAGCCGCAAGACCAGGCCCATTCCCCACCCCTCCCGGCTTCTTTTCCTTTCCCTTTCCCTTTCCCTTTGGCGGGATACAATATAATTTTTTAAATGCCCTATCCGCGTGAAAATTTTCATTCTCTCTGCAGATTCGGCCCAGGAGGTGTTTAGGGACAGGACCAGAGCGGGGGTCCGGCCGGGACCTGCCCCTTCCCCCGCCCGGCTCCGCCGCCCGCATTGCCCCGGTACCGGTGGGTCGGGCGCGGGCCGCGCTGGGAGGGGCGGAAAGCGGCACAAAATGGGGGGAAGCGATGCGGAGGGATCGGGAGGGAGGGCTAGGGGCTGGAGCGGCCCCTCCACGGCCTTTCCGGAGACTTTTCTCGTTTACCAGGAAACTTTGGGCGGCCTCGAAACTCAGCGGGAGGCAGCGGCGGGGTCGCGGCGGCGGCGGGGAGTGGGGACCGGGGGAGTTTCCATCCGAGTTTTCCCCCGGGGAGGCAGTTTGAGGACGGGCCGTGTCTCTTTTCGATGCAACCCCCGCAGGTTTTCTCCGAACGAAGCGGCCCCGCGGAGCTGCGGCGCATCCCGGGCCGGGGCCGGGCGCCCCCGGGGTTCCGCACCCACCTCGGCCGGGGACCGGGGCTCGGGTCCCCCCCGCTGCCTCCGCCCTGCGAACACCACCGGGAGTCTCCGGGAGCCTCTTTCAGCCGCAATTTGTTTTCAAAATTCCCCGCAGAGCAGCCCTGAACTTTACACCCTGGCAGCGGCATGGGGAGGGCTCGACCCCGTCGGAGCTTTCGAGGGAAAAGCGTGCAAAAATCACTGGGATCACGCCCAGTTGCGAGATATAAAAATTATACAATCGAATTTTAATTTTTTTCCCCCTATTTTTTCCCCTCCTTCCCGTTGTGTCTCTGCCTTTCCCCGGTCAGGCCCGGCCATCCCCGAGCCGTGCTGGGGTGCCGGTGTCCCCCAGTGGGACACACGCATCGAGTTCGTCCGTGCTTTAAGGGACGGGACCGCCGGGGTCCCCCAGACCTCCGAAACGTCCTTGTTCCCCCTCCTCTGCCTTATGCCACTTTTTGCTCCTTCTGCGTTTTGGAGACCTTCAAACCCGCGTCTCTGAGTACCCCAAAAGCTCTCTCAGGCTCAGGGGGCTGGAGGCAGGAGCCGGGCCGGGGCCGGAGTCGGTAAAACATTGAGGGAAACGGGAGGAACCGGGCGCTTTCTGCCGCGCCGCATCCTCTGTGCACCGACATCACGCGAGCCGGATGAAGTCATTTTACACAAAATATAGATAATATATACTATATGTATCTTACACATAATATATATAGAAAGCGAGAGGAGTTTCAATATAAATGCAATTTTAAAAATATATTTTTAATTATTTTCCCCTCTGTTTCTCTGTTTCCCTCAGATATTTTCCTGTCTCTTCAGGCTCCTTCACCTGGCTCGGGAGAAGCCGTCTCTGCTTTTTCGCTAAGATCCCGGCTTTGGACACTTTTCTCCCCGCTCCCGAGAGCAGAGGGAAGGCAGGGCCATGTGCGAACTGCAGAGCGGCCCGGGGAGGGGGAGAGGGCCCGGCCCCCCCCCGGTCCCGGCGGCTCAGCCCCGCAACAGGTACCGGGGTACCGGGGTACCCCTCCCCGGGGCTGCGGGAAGAGCCGTGGGGGGCAGCGGTGGGGACAGGGAGGGCTCGGCTAAGAGGAGATGGGAAATGGAGCTGGGATGAGGAGAGGCAGGGACAGAGTCAGGCACTGATAAGGGTGAAGGGAAACGGGAAAAGAGGCAGGGAAGGGGACAAGGCAAGGGTGGTGACACTGCAGGCAGGGGGATGAGGAAAATAGGAAATGATGCAGGGGTGGTGACAAGGCAGCGGCGGGGATGAGAAAGGGAAGGGGACGAGGCAGGGATAGAGACAAGGTAAGGACGGGGATGAGGGAAAAAATGGAAGCAATCAGCCGGGACGACGCAGGGACAAGGCAGGGACCCGCCAACCCCCAGCCAGAGCAAGCAGCTGCCCTGGAGGACAGGAAGGGTGTCCCTCCAGGTTAGGATGCCCAGGCCTGCCCCTCGCCCACCCGGACTTGCTTGGGACACAGAGCGCTGGGCTCCAAAATACTCCTGAGTGGCTCAGACCCGGCCGGGGCCGCTCCCCACACTCGGAGCAGCCTCAGCCGATATCGCACAGAGCCACCCCCTCCTACCAAGCCCTGCCACCCCCTCCTACCAAACCCTGCCACCTCCCCGTGCACAAAGCCACCGCCGGTGGCAGATGCCACCCGAGACCCAGCCCGGCTGGGGCACGAGGTGCTGGCATCCCTTTTTGCCGTGACCTCCTCTCTCCCGCAGCAGTAATTGCTGCTGTATTTATCCAAACTAGGAGGGGGTGCCAGAGAAAGACTTCGAAGAGTAATTTTCCGGGAATTCTCCTCGGTGTAATTGTCTTGATAATAAATCCAGACGCTTAGCCTGTGTATGAATTGCTTTTTACCATTTTCATTTATTATTGAACACAGTGGGGAGAGGGGGAAAACGCAACAGGGCTCTTTCTTGTGAGAGAGAAGGGGCGAAGGGGCTGAGGAGACAATTTCTCTGCAGATCCGGGAAACCTGGATATGTTCATCAACCTGCCCTCTGCTTTGCTGGGTTTTTTTCTCCACCTTAATACTTAGCCCATTTCCCCACCCCCCACTTTTTTGGGGGTTATTGAAAACTAATTAAATAACCCGTTAGCTAACACGTTAAATTAAGATCCACTCTTGGATTTAATGATGTCTCCAGAAGAATTGACAGAAATGTGAAGACAGACTGTCAATAGATTCCTTCCCCTGGTTACAGTGTATAAATGTGATTAAAACAGATCCCCAAGAAGGGTGTCCCGACGCACCAGGATGGAGCCAGCGGGGCACCTGTGAGCTCTGGAAGGAAACAGCTCCTGAAGTGGCTGAGGAGTGGGGAGATGGATGGTAGGACAAGATTGCTGCTCCCTGGAGGATGAGAAACCACCCTGAGCTATGATTTGGTTTGGAGGGAGACACTGGAAAAAGCTCTGGGGAAGAGAGCATCTCACAGACATTCCCCGTGCAGCACCAGAGCTGCTCCTTCAGCCCCGGCCCTTGCAGCGCTCCAGGGCAGCCTTGTGCCAGCAGCACGGACCAGCAAAGCCGAGCCCAACCGTGCAAACAGCCGGCGTGGTGAGCACACACCCATGGCTTTCTGCCTAAGCTCTCAGGTAAAGGTTACCTTAGCATCCAGGCTGGAAAAAATCAATGGCTGATACAGCATGAGACTCAGAGAGACAACATACATCTATCACTTAGGGATTCGATGGGCTTAGAATAGTCTTGTCAACAAATGATTGTTTAAACAGAATATCTCAACTGTTTATGGCACCCTTAATCCATACATCTGAGCACCACTGGAACAAGTCGGGAGCATGGATTGCTCTGTGGAAACCTCTGTCGTTAGGTCCGGGACTGCAGAACACTTAAGCATGTGCTTAAGTCTCTTAGACTTCAAATTAATCATGTACTTAAGTGTTTTGCTCGGCCAGGCCTGGCTTAAGAACAGGGAAATACCTGTCATTATGTTAATGGATGAAGTTTTTGTTTCCTGCTCTTCATTTGTAAAGGGCTGTGCACGTGTGCTCTGGACACGGAGGCTCCTGGCTGATTTATCCAGTGTGCAAACAGAGCTGGTGTCACCCGGCTTCCCAGGTTATTCCGCGGCTCTTCCTTCTCCCCTGGGCACTGGAGTCCTTCATGTGGCATTTCAGGGAGGCCTCGGGTCAGTGGAAAGGGGGGTGGTGGGTGAAAACCCCCCAGGGGCTGAGAGTTAAATGATGTGGAGAGGAGCAGATAGAGAGGGCTGCAAAAAGTGCTGCAGGAGAGTGGAGAAAAGAAGCTGGAGAAGCACCACAAACCTGGAGCAACAGCTACGCTGTCCACAGGGACCTGAGCAGGGAGAAGTTCCAGATCCTCACCCTGGAGATCTTCTCTGGAGACCCCCCAGAGCCCCCCAGCACCGGGAGATGGGACCCACTGGGAGCAGAGGCAGCTGCTGAGGAGGTGCTGTCACAGGGCCCCTTGGTCCCTCCGTGGGTGGCTCGGCCGTGATGTGGGGAGCCCAGGGAAGTGGTGGAGCAACTGCCCCTGAAAGTGTTCTGAAAACCCGGGCAGGTGTGCTCAGGGCCATGGTTCAGTGGTGAGGCTGGCAGGGCTGAGTTAATGGCTGGACTCGATGATCTTAGAGAGCTTTTCCAAATTCAATGACTCCACCAAACGCCAGCATTGCCACTCCCTCCTTGCATCCATGGCCTGTCCAGCCTGGCTCAGAGGGCTCCTGGCAGGGGGGATCTCTGGCTCTGGGCTCTGCTTCTCAACACTTGTCTCAGGTTAATCATGCAACAAACTCATCACGTTGGGAAGGTGAAGCTTCTATTTCCTCCCCCAAGCCTCCAAGTGAATTTTAAAGGAGTGTCTCAGGTGTTCATGGGCTTTGCAAGGGAACAGGAACTTTTAGAAACAGGACCTGAAGAATAAAACCTGCAATTTTTTCTCCTAAAAATGTAGAATGAATTTTCTATTCTGCAAAACTAATAATTTCATATTGTCAAGGATCTCTCTCTCTCCTTTGTACTTGCAGCCTTTCTCTTCCTCCCTCTCCTTGATGCTCTCAGAGAATACCAGAAGGATTTGGGTTGGGAAGGACTTTAAAGCTCATCCAGTGCCACCCCTGCCATGGCAGGGACACCTTCCACTATCCCAGGCTGATCCAAACCCCAGTGTCCAACCTGGCCTGGGACACTGCCAGGGATCCAGGGGCAGCCACAGCTGCTCTGGGCACCCTGTGCCAGGGCCTGCCCACCCTCCCAGGGAACAATTCTGAATTCCCAATATCCCATCCAGCCCTGCCCTCTGGCAGTGGAAGCCATTCCTGATGTCCTGTCCCTCCCACCCTTGTCCCCAGTCCCTCTCCAGCTCTCCTGGAGCCCCTTCAGGCCCTGCAAGGGGCTCTCAGCTCTCCCAGGAGTTTCCTCTCCATGTGAGCACCCCCAGCTGTTAAGCCAAGCCCCTGGTTAATGCTTCACGCCTGATGGGTCTCCCTGGAGGGGACTGCGGTAGTTCTGTCCCAAGATGTCACCTCCCTCTCTTCCTCCAGAATCCATGTCCCAAGCTCAAACCCAGCAGCGAGTTCCTGAGCCCATGGAGACCTTCAGCACCCCCTCATGAACCCTGGGGTGGTGTTGATGGAAGTCTGGGGGAGGCTGGAGCAGGGATGGCCACAGTCCTGCCCGCTGTGGGGACACCACGACGGGCTCGCCCTGGGGATCAAACCCAGCCCCAGCCCCCTGGAATCCAGCAGCTGCTGGAGCTGTTCAGACCCGGAGAGCCGGCAAAAGGAGGTCGGGAGCACTGGGGAGCATCCACCCTGCCTGGATGCTGCAGCTGAGGATCAGCCCTGAAGGTTTCTGTGGCAGGAAGGACCAGGAATATTTTCCTGAGACGCTGCACAGCTCTCGGGGCCAGGGCAGAGCTTGTCAGATATCGAGCAGGGTCGTCAATGCTGCAGCTCTAAGTGAAAGCAAAAATCAGTTAATGGTCTTGCCGAGCCCTGCTCTGGGCGTGGGGAGTCCTCACAGAACCTGGGGCGGGTGATTTGTGAGGGGCTGCTTAGTGAGGTGATCATTCAGCAGCCATTACCATGAGCATAAAACAAAATATCCCAAAAATCCCAGCGGGAAGGGGGAAATCACTGCCCCAATTCGAGGAAGTGTTGCTATTCATCAGAGCCTGTAAGTACCTGCTTAAACCCCCTGGGAATTTGGAGGAGTTTGGGATCTGACAGGATTCTCCTTTTGTGAGGATTTATGGGATTTTTAATGTCTTCATGTAGGAAAAATCCCCAAGAAATTGTAAAAAAGAAATCCCAACCATTACAGACATTGTCAATCAAGGCAGGGGGTTCTGACAGGCTTTAGAGCAGCAGCCAAATTTAAGTTCGGATTTTCAAATTTAAGGTGGTTTTTCGAATTTCCTTTTAGTGTAAATAAATCATGATTTTAAAACAAAAATAAAATCACACAGAGCTGGAAGAGGAAAATTATTCCTTTGGAAATGCTGAAGTGGGATAATCTGATTACTCCTTTTCTTTTCACGTGGCAAATGAAAAGTTTGAAAAGGGAAATTTCAGGAAGCAGTGGCTTCTTTGGAAATTTTTTTTTTTTGATACAGCAACATTTTTCTTATTTTCCAAACTTTTGGAGTATCCTTCATCTCTGCTGAGTGTGGAAAGGCTTCACATGTTCCTGGGGACAGAGCCCTGCATCAATAGGTCTCTCGACTTGTCCTCCAATGTTTGTGTCCTGCCCTTCCTCTTGGTGGAGAAAATTAGTGTAGGACAAGAAAATTACAAAAAGCAACTGCAGAGGAGGAGAAAATTGCAGCAGCAGAGTCAGGAGGACTCCTCACAACAAAGGATTTGTTACCTTTGGCCACCCTGGAGGGGGAATTCAACCTGGATGCCTGGGTGTAAAGTCTGAGTAACGGCACCTGCCTTGGTCTGAGTTATGCTCAGCTCTTCTAGATGAAAAACTATTGGAATTAATTAATCTACATTAAGATAATAATTCATCTTTCAGCATAAGAATATATCTTTAAAATAGGAGAACAATCTGTCTTTAAGATGGGATGATAACACTCCTGTCCTCTGATGGTTCTTACTTGGGCTGAAGGTCAGATGAGGGTCCATAAAGCTGCCCACAGTGTTCAGGGGTTCAGATCAAAGCCCATCCAGGAGGATTTCTTGTCTCCATTGCAAGCCAGAGTCTACCCAAATGTGTGGCAGGCCCTTGTGGACTTACCTTTCCAGCAGGAGAAAGCTTCTCCCCCCCAGTTTGACCAGGAACTGCTCTGATGCAGAGCCCCAGAGCTGAGTGTTGAACCCCAAAATTAATCAGAGGGGTGACACAGGGAGCACCTGGCCCAGTGACAGCATGGGCATGCCAGTGTAGGGGATGCTGGGGTTTACTGGAGTCAAAGAGGTTATGCTGACAGCTGAGGGCTGGGATCAGAACTTCCCTGAGCCAGCTCTGAGCTTGTTTTCCTTCTGGGGAGCATCTCTGGGTGTGAGTTACCTCTTATGGGGGCTGATCAAAGGGGTTGGGGTTGATGGCCCCAGAGAAATGTGGCTTTGCCCAGCTTTTGTGGCAGCCCGCATGCATTTGTGGAAATGAAGCCACTTCCCATGGGTGTCTCCCAAGAAGAAACATCCACTTGGGAGCACTTGTGGTCCAGTATTGACCCCTCTGTCCTCTGGCCACGTGAGAAGGGTTGTAAACTCTGGCACGAAGTTTGGGCTCTAAATGTCACCTCTTGCAGGGACTTCAGTAAAAGACACACACGAGGTGCCTCCATCTGGAGTGGGGAGGAGCCCGAGCAGCATCAATACCTGCAGAGCAAATACTCTGCAGCACCTGGCAAAGCACC
Source organism: Cinclus cinclus (assembly GCF_963662255.1). NCBI lineage: Eukaryota > Metazoa > Chordata > Aves > Passeriformes > Cinclidae > Cinclus > Cinclus cinclus. The sequence goes on along the minus strand of NC_085073.1, from coordinate 2,106,991 downwards.
TCCCCAGCCCTGACCTGCATCTGATGGAGGAACAGCAAAACCCAGGCACCGCTTTAAGGATGAGTTTCAAAGATGATGCTGTTGGCAAGGCCATGGGAGCCAGAGCTTCGAGCCTCCCATGGCCTGGGATTTGCCTAATGAGGATCTCTTTGGGAGGAGGGATGGACCTTGTCTACACACAAAATTGCAAGCCAAAATTGGTCTTGTGTAGACACTCTTAAATCATTTTAAAGCAGGTTGGTATTGGTTTGTATAATTCGATTCCTTTACCAAAGCGAAGCGAAATCGATGCAAATGGGGTTTACATTGATCCCAGTACATCCGCACAAAGGTTTTGCCCCAGTTTAATGAAATCAGTTTAAAAAGACACCTTTAGCTAACCTGGCATAACTTTGTGTCCAGCCAAGGTGAGTGAGACAGGCAGAAGGGAGGACAGGAGTGTGATGTGCCTTAAGAAGAGGTGGTGGTGGGGAGCGTGTGGGCAGCAGAGCCCTGGTGCAGAGGCTGCGGTGGCGAGAAGTGATAAGGAATGGGTCAATAGAGTTTTCTCAAAGATTTTTTTTAAAGAAAGGTTAAATGTGAGGTGATATCGATTTCCCTTTTCTCCTCGTCCCTCCTCATGCCACCCCCCAGTCCCTTTCCTTCCTCCCTGCCCTTTCCCCACCTCCCTGCCACCCGGAGCCAGCTTTGGAGGAGGACTCGCAGCCCAAAGTGGCCAAGTGACCAGGGAGGACCACGGCACGGCCACGGCGCTGGCCAATGGCCATCCCAAGGAGCCCCCGTTGCTTAGCAACCCGCGGCAGAGAGAGGCAGGGAGCGCAAAAAGATGGATTTTCAGATTGCAGCAGCCAAGCAGATCAATTCTGCAACATGGGCTACAGTGGCCAAGCGGAATCTCTCTTGCTCCCAGCAGGTATTGATCCAGCCATGCTATAGGCATTGAATGAGCTCTAATAAGTCCTGAGTAAACAGGAACAAGGACTTAAGTGATAGCCCAGCAGTCAAACATCAACTCCCTTTGTCTTCCTCCTCCTCTTCTTCTTCTTTTGTTTTTTTTCGTTTTGTTTTGTTTTTTTTTAATTGCTGAAGGGTTTGCGAGAAAAGGACAATAAACTTTATTGATAGAAAAGTAGAGTCAAAATATCACTTCCTTCACAGACTGAGGGGATTTGGAGGGGAAAAAGGTCCCTGTCTTGAAATTCCAGGTTGGCTTTGAGGAGCAGTGACCTGTGGGCACACACAGCGAATGTGGCTCCCAGCTTCCCTGAGCTTCCCTGGGCATGGCCAAAACTCAATGGCAAGGTCTTTCAAAGGGAAGTTGTATGGAATCCCAGACTGGTTTGGGTTGGAAGGGACATCAGAGCTCATCCAGTTCCATCCCTGTGCCATGGATACCTTCCACTAGACCAGGTGGCTCTAAGCCCCATCCGAGCTGGCCTTGGACATTTCCAGGGATGTGGCATGGAAGTCATCATGGAAAACATGGAGTTTTTCCAGGGACAGGCTCATGTCCAGAGCTGCCCATTTGAAGCAGACATGGAAGTGAGCCCAAGTAGTTTGGACTTCAGGTGGAATCTCCTCCAGATGTCCAGGGGAGGAAAGGGGAAGTTAAACTTTCTGGCAGGGAGATGTAACCCAGGCCAGCCTTTGGAAGGGGTTGGGAGCAGGGAAATGACCCCTTTGGAGATGCCAGGGCAGGCAGAAAAGCTGGCACAGAGCTGGAAGGACTTGTCCAGAGCTGTGGGATGCTCAGGAAAAGGAAGTAGCAAAGTTGGCCTTGGCTGTGAGAGGCTTTGTTTGCTGAAGGGAGATAACCAGTCTGGGGGTGGAACCAGGTAAGGAGGAGTCCAGGCTGATCGGGGACTCTGAGGTCAAAGAAAGGAACCCAGGGTGGCATTTTGGGGGACATCACCAAGCATGAAGGACCTGACTTTAAAGGAAATGTGTGGCTGAGACCAAGGAAAAGCCCAAAATAACTCAAGTGACAAAAACTTGACTTGGCAGGTCCCAGATGCTGGGAAAAGTGTCTTGAATGGTTTGACAAAAGCCTTCGATTGCTTGGACTTTTCCAGTTGCCCTCTACTCATGGCTGCAGTGCCCAGCCCTTTGCAGCCCAACAGCCTGGAGAAAAAACACCCCATGACCATGTCAAAACCTCCTGTCCCTGTCCCTGTCCCTGTCCCTGTCCCTGTCCTCTCTCCACTCCATTGCTCCCATGCCTCCTTCTGCAGTATCTCCACCTCCTTTTCCTTCCCCAGCCTTCCTCTCCCTTCAGGGCGGAGCCCCCCAGGCTCAGGACTCTCCATCTACTGCTGCCCATGCCTCAGATTTACCTGTTCTCTCCTCAATTTCCTTAAATCTCTTAAATTTCCACCTCTGGCTCTGTGCACACTGAAGTCCCCAGCCCCTGCTGTCCCCCAGCTGAGGAGCTGCTGCTGCCACAGGCAGGAGCAGGATCCATGCAAAGGGCTGCACGCTGCTGTCCCCAGCGATTCCCAAGTGACACCAATTAAACACCTGGAGCTGCTCCAGGTTTACCCCGGTGTAACCGGGATCATAGGCCAGGGCTGTCTCCAGCGATTATAGGACTGGGGAAATGAGAGCTCTGCGCTTGCACTCCTGAGTTCTCCCAGCCCACATTTCAGCAGCTTCATCGTAACAGGGCTGATAATTAATTGATCCGATATTAAGGTGGCTGCTGCCCGTGCTCGTGGCTGCAGCTCAGCACCGGTTACAGGAGCGAGTCTGAGAATCCTGAGCAGTGAGAGGGAACCACAGGGAGCTCTGGGCAGGCGCAGGAGCGTGTGGTGCCCGTGTGGGTGTCTGTGAGGTGTGGGGCTCATTACTCCAGGGGTGGGAGAAGGACCAAATAAATAGTCGAGCACTTGCCCATCCCCAAAGATATTTGCCATTTTCCAGGATGAGGGAAGAGTTAGTCTCTTTTTCTGAAGGCTTCTGCATTTCAAAGTAATATCAGAAGGGCTCGAAGCTTAATCTTTGTTACCCAGGAGGCTCCAGGAATCAGGCAAAAGGACGAAAAAAATCGAATCACTCCTGCAGTATGAATTTATTCCCAGAGGGTCCATGGCACCAATATTTTCTCTCCCCTACATTAAAGAGGTAACACCAGCCTCACAGAGAAGCCCCCCATGTATCAGCACAAAAGTTGGAACAGTGACACAGGGGATGAAAACTCCTGGAGGTTAAATGGCATCACCTGGAGGGCTGGAAGAACTCCTGATGGTACCAAACAGGAGTTTGGCCCCTTTTGTTTGCCAGGACCTTCTCGGCTCTGTGTGGTGCTGGAGATTGGGGATGAAGGCAGAGGGGCAGGGATGCTGCGGGGGGTTGGGATCTTGAGCAGGTCCCAGGGCTGCTGAGCTGGAGATGTGGGAGGACCGGAATAGAATCACAGATCTGCACAATCATTGAAATTGGAAAGGGCTAACAAGAGCATTGAATCCAATCACTAACCCAGCAGTGCCAGGTCCACCTGAGGTCTCTGTAGGGCTGGGATCCACATACTCTGGGTGCTCTGTGGCTGAGCCTCAGCTCCCTTGGGGGATCATTGTCTGCCAGAGGGACTCATCCTGACCACAGGGAGGGCAGGGGGGTGATGGGTCCTGGGAAGATCCTGGTCGAGTTGAACATTAAACCCTTCACCCTGAGGAGGAGCCCACAGGGGACCCCACCAGCACCCAGGGCTGAGCACAGCCAGGCAGGGCGGTCTCCAGCTGCTCAGGGCTCAGGGCCTGCCACCAGAGCTCTGTCCTTGGGGCTGTGATCCAGCCCCAGACACACCAGCTGGGGAAAACAGAAACCCAGCCACTGTCTGCACAACAGAACCAGATGGACGTCATCTCCTCAGCCCCTGACAGGAGCGTGAAGCTCCTGGTGTCCCACGGGATGCGGGTGTCCTCTCCTGGCATGAGCTGTGTTGGAGAAGTGGTCCCAGGTCTCACCTGCTGCAGGTTATTGCCTTTGATAATAGCCTGGGGAGATGTGAACCACTCCACAGTGCCTGGTGGTGGCTGCTTAGCTCTGGGATTCTCCTCCCATTTGGAGGGACTTGGCCAAGGACTTCTGGAGAGGATCGGCACAGACACACCAAGGGCACCTGGTGAAACTTCCCTTCCTGCCCAGGGAAAAGCTCCTTCTGCAGCCACAGGAGGGGGATGCATCCTGCCCTCCGTGCTGCAAGGGCTGGGCCAATATGTGGCTATGGTTTCCCACTGCCTGAGGACAGGGTTGGATGGGATACTGGGAAGAAATTCTGCCCTGTGAGGTGGAGAGGCCCTGGCACAGGGTGCTCAGAGCAGCTGTGGCTGCCCCTGGATCCCTAGAAGTGTCCAAGGCCAGGTTGGACAGAGCTTGGAGCAGCCTGGGATAGTGGAAGGTGTCCCTGCCCATGGCCAGGGTGGCACTGGATGGGCTTCAACGTCTCTTCCAACCCCGTTCTGTGATTCTGTAATTTCCTTCTTCATACAGTGAGAAAAAAAAAAATCCTTTTTGCTGGTTGCCCTCAAAGCTCAGGCTTTTCTTTCACAGGTCACATTTAGAGCGTCCTCAGGAGCTGCATTAAACCACATTAAATCCACCTGAGCATCAAACTGGGTGCTGCAGTGGAGCTGCAGTCAGAGCTCTGTGATCTTTGCTGAGTTTTGGGGAGGGCAGCTGGGCCAGGGGCTGGGAGGGGCTGGGACGAACAGCTCCGGCTATTTATGCCTCTTTATGCACGGCTCCAACCAGCGCTATCAGCTTCCCACCACAATGCTCCCAATCGTTTGAAATTTAAAACAAAATGTAAAACAAGGAATAATGGTAACAAAAAAGGCTTAATTAATTGAAGTAAATTGCATCACAATAGTGATTTCTCAGTAACTTGGCTAAGTGCCCCATTATTCTGATTTCACTTAGTATTCATGGATACTAAATAAATCACGGGCCCTGCACTTACAGCCTGTGCAGAGGGGCCGGGGGATGGAGGTCCTGCCATCTCCTCCTCCTCTCCATCGATATCCCAGCACTTCCCGAGTGTCTGCCTTAAATGGCAGCCAGAGAAATGACCATCAGAAGGAATTAATTGTACAGCGGCGCTTTTTATTTTTTTTTTTTTGGGGGGTGGGGGAGTGTGTGTGTGTGTGTGTTTGGTTTTCTTTGGGTTTTTTTTTTTAACCTCTGCAAAATATTTTCCCTGGAGATTCACCAGGAAGGTTTTTCCCGGGTTGTTTCCCCTCAGTGCTGCCCTGGTCTGGTTATCAATATCGTATTATTGCCAGTTTATTTGAAATAATTTATTTGCTCACTGTTTGAGCTGCCTGGCTGCTCCCAGCAGTGGCGGGCTCGGCTCAGCCCTGTGGCTGGCATCTCCCTGGACATCTTTGGGTTTGCTGGAAGGGGCCACCTAGTGAGGACCAGGGACAGTGGCTGGGTTATTCTCAGAAAGCACTTGCTTATGGCTTTGCTGTTCCCGCCTATATCCATGGTTATCCAGGGCTGATCCAGCTTTGGGAGCAGCCTGGACCCTGCTGAGCGCCAGCCCGGAGCAGCTTTGAGCTGCTGAACGGCTGGTCTGGGTGGTTTGATGAGACGTCTTTAGGGGAAAGATGCCCCTAAATGTGAGATGAGGAGGACGCTGGAGCCTTCCCTGCAGCGGCAACCTGGAGCGAGGTCCTGATCCCGGCATTCCCAGCATGGAAGCACGGGAGCACCACGGGCTTTGTTCTCCCACCCTCGCCAATCACTGCTGGACGTACCAAGCCTGAACAGCCCAGAGGCGTCTTCTCCAGGAGCCTGACGATGGAAAAATCCCTCCGAGGTGCTGCAGCCCCGTCCCTCCTCCCCGCCGGAGCGGGGCTTGGTACGGCCAGCATCGATCCGATCGCTGCTCGATGGGATCAGCAGCAGGGAGGCTCCGGCGGGGAGGACAGACCCTGCCACAAAGAGGCTTCCTCAGCCTGTGGCTCAGTGGGATCCCGCTCCGGGATGGGCTCCCAGGATCTCCTCAGTGTCCCCAGCTGCTGCGTGATCCCCGGCAGCTGCCACGGTCCCCTGTGTGCCATGGAGGAGGGGACGTGGTGCAGCCGGTGCTGCCGCGTTATCCCTTCTCTCTTCTCAAAAGCATCATCCCCTCTCTCCTCTCAAGCGTCCCTGGAGGCCCCAACCCCAAATCCCACCCAGGGCCAGCCCAGCCAGCTCCCCACTGTGCAATTCCTGTGGAGCGGCCACTGCTGCGAGGGGCCGAGGAATCGATAAATCAATGGCAATCAAGATCCCAAGGTGCAATCATAATTAATGTTCATCCCTGATGGATCATGTCATGGTTTCGCCGTGCTCACTACAGCCGGAATGATAAAACCGATTGTTCAATGGCGCTTTTGCTGATCCCTTCCCGTTCCCAGTCCTCCCCAGGGTGGCCCTTTCCGGCAGGAGGGAGAGCGGCGACACCCCAGGAGACCCCAAGAGCCATGGGGAGAGACGGGCAGTGCGGTGGAGCCTCGGAGGGGACTGGACGTGCCGGGAGCAGGCGGTCACAGGGCGTTTGTGCTCAGGGTGGGTGACGGCACCGCTCCGGCTGGGCACACTGCCACAGCAGAGGGCACCACGGCGGGTGGGTGTCACGGCTGGGTGCCACAGGCAGCGCTGGGAGCTGCGGGGAGCTCCTTCCCCAGCTCGGCACTCCCAGAACAGCTCCCAGCCGTGCAGGCTCTGTCCAGCCCAAATCGCTGGCGGGAGCCCTGCGGATGTCACAAACGCGGAGAAACCAGACTCGGATCAATCCATCAATGCGCAGCGGTGCTTAAACAGCGCTGTGCTCACCTCGCCCCAGTCCAACCACCGCTCCTGAGAGATCCCTTTGTGCCGCCGTCCCCCCGGGCCACGGTGACGGTGGCCATGGCCCGGGGGTCGCTCCCTTCTCCTGCCGCGCTCGCATCCGCGCTGGCCGAGAGCACGCGGAGTGCCGAGGTTCCCTGGGGACTTCGGGAGCGGATGAGCCCCGGGGACCTCCTACGCTTCCCTTCCGAGGTGCAGATGGAGCGGGGGGAAGCAGAGGGATGCCCTGCTGGTGTTTTGCTCCCCGTTTGGCGGCTGCGCCGCTCGGTGACCCCTGCCCGCAGCCACTTCCCGACGGACGCTCCCCCGCTCCAGGGATCAGGGATGGCACCGGCTCCAGTCCCTGATCCCGTGTGGGTCGCGGCTGCACCCTTCACAACCAGCTGGAGCTGAAGCTCAGCTTCGTCCCTCCCATCCCACAGGGATTCAGCCCCTTCCGAGGGGATGAATTCATTCCATTCCGTTCAGACCCTGGAAAACTCAGAGCCTTCCGCAGCTGCAGACCTTTGTCTGTGGCCTTTCACTAACAGCTGGGTGGATGCCAGAATTCCTCCTTTCCCACTTCTGAGGGGCTGTCCGGGGCCATTCCAGGGGGTGCAGGAAGTTGGGAAGCACCCGGGGAGCGCAGCAGCAGCAGCGGGGCCTGGCGGGAACCCACGAAGCAGAGCCGGGTATCGATTTCCCATTGATCCCATGCAACCACATTCTGCAGCGGCTGCTGTCCTACATTTCAATCCCACACCTTCGCCTCTGACTTTAATGGGCTTCATCACAGCCCAAAGCTTTATTTAACCAACAGGGGAGGGAACGGCAGGCGGCTGCCAGAAATCAGGTTCCCGGGCACAGCCGGATCCCAGCTCCCAGGACAAGTTCCCTGGGTGTTTTAGGGGATGTGTGTTCCCCCACACCCCCACAGCCCTGAGGAGAGGGTGCTCCGGGTGTGGGTAAGAACACCTGGCTCTCCAGCAGAGCTGCCGCCTCCAGGTCTGTCTGCAGCCCATCCTGGCTGTACCTGCACAGCTCCATCTCCAGAACAAAGGGTTCCAAGCGCTGCCAGAAGGGCAAAATGAAGCTCCACCTTAGCAGGGATCTGCATAATAACGTGTGCGGGAGCACTGCCGCCACACCAGAGCCCAGATGTGAGGTTACAGACGACACGTACACCCCCGAGACAGCTGGAAGATGAATATGGAGGAGCTGGGTCCGGTTAGGGATGCCTGTATCTTCCATGGGCGTTCCTTGAGTATCCATCAGTGCAAATCGATGTTACAGCGGTCTGGAGTGTTGGGATTCAGCTCCTGCGAGCAGCCTGGGGGGCTGGAAGCAGGGAGACAGTGCAGACAGAGCTCGAGAGAAGCAGCTGAGCATGGGGTCACCCCTGGGAGCCGGGATGGAGAAGACAGGAGCTTCAGGAGGCCAAACCCTCCAGAACAAGGATCCTCAGAGATGGGAGAAGGAACCAGTGGCACGGAGGGATGGTTGGTGTTCCAGAGCTGCTCAGACAGATGGGCCTGGTAGAGACAGGACAACATCCTTGCCATTCCTCCTCATTTCCTGGACTGTGTGAGTGCCAAGCTGGTGAATTCCCCTAACGCCATTCCAGCAATCCAAAAGTGTCTCTCCAGAGGCTGCCAGTAGTTCAGGTGAGCCATGGCTGGGAGCAGGAAGAGATGCAGGACATGAGAGCGAGAAGAGTGGAGGACCTGAGAGCAGGAAGACCAGGGAGCAGGATGGATGGGGGACCCAGAAGCAGGAGAAATGGAGGACCGGCAATGAGGAAGAATGGAGGACCTGAGAACAGGAGGGATGGAGGACCTGGGCACTGGGAAATGCCCAAAAACCTTTCAGGCTTTCCTGGTGGTAGCAGATTCACAGGCCAGCTCCACCGGCCCCTTTCAGGTCTCCTCTCAAGTTGCCTTTTAGCACTGATTTCAATGGGAGAAGCTCGAAGCCAATGTCAGCTTCTTCCAAAGAGCCCCCCATTGCCATCCCATCCTCCCTCTGCTCCAAGGCAGCTTCCAGTGCATACTCCTTCTCCCTCCCTGGGGTAGAATATGGATGCTGTGTTTATTTTTGATTTATGCCAAGCTGAAAAAGAAATACATTTTCTTCAATTATTAATCAGTGAGGTGTGAGAGGGGAGCACGAGCTGGAATTAACTCTGTGACCTTTGGGGGTGGGGTTTTGGCTCCCTGCCTCCCTCCACTCCTGGGCCCAGTGTGTGTTCCCAGTCCTCTCAGCAGGAACAGGGCTGGTCCCGTGAGCAAGCCCCTGGCAGATGTCCCCAAGGCTACTGAGGGTGTTTAGATGATGGGGACAGTGTAGGATGTAGGCAGTCAGCCCAGGCTGTGGGGACATCCAGGTGTTCACACTCACCCTGCTCATGGGTGACCTGAGCCCAAACCAGGTCAAGGCTGTGGCTCTACCTGCCCTGCCCTGCTCCATCCAACCAGACCTTCCTCAGCATCTCTAGTCACACAGAACCAGAGTCACCTCACTTGGAAAAGATCTCTGAGATCATCGAGTTTAAACTGTGCCCCATCCCCACCTTGTCACCAGCCCAAGCACTGGGTGCCACACCCAGGCCTTCCTCGGACCCCGCCAGGGATAAGGATGCCACCACCTCCCTGGACAGTTTCAAGGCCTGACCACCCTTTCCATGAAGAAATTCCTCCCAGTGTTCAACCTGCACTTCCTCTGGTGCATCTTGAGGCCATTCCCTCTCCCCCTGTCCCTGTTCCCTGAAGCAGAGCCCGACTCCCCCGGCTGTCCCCTCCTGTCAGGGAGTTGTGCAGAGCCACAAGGGCCCCCCTGAGCCTCCTTTTCTCCAGGCTGAGCCCCCCAGTTCCCTCAGCCTTTCCTGGGGCTCCAGCTCCTTCCCCAGCTCTGTTCCTGTCTCTGGACACGCTCCAGCCCCTCAGTGTCTCTCCTGCAGTGGGGGGTCAGTACAGGACACAGTGCTCAAGGTTTGTCCTCAGCAGTGCCCAGCACAGTGGGACCATCCCTTTCTTGGCCCTGCTGGCCACACGGGTTTTGATATGAGCCAGGTGCCATTGGCCTTCTTGGTCATCTTGGCCATGCACTGGTCCTTGGACAGCATGGGACACCCCAACCCCACCTCTGCTCCTACACAGCACTGTCCTACAGAGACACAGCAGGATCAGGTCCTCCACACTCCTTTGGGTGTCCCCAGGGGGCTCCAAGCCAGGACAGAGACCACATTTCCCTCTCCCTACTTCGGCTCCTGGCTTCTCCTCTTGGCATTGGGTGGATGCTCAGTTTGAGGTGTCTGAGGAGGCTCTGGCAAGAAGGTGACTGGGCAGGAGAGAGGAGATTTTTGGACTGCTTCTCCACCCTTCAGCCTCAAAACTACCCCCTGAGCCAAGGCCCAAGGCCTGAGCTCACCCTGCCTCTCTCAGAAGGGTGGGCAGACCCTGAGCCCAGCAGGACAAGGCAAAGTTGGCCTCGGGAAGTTGGAGCATCTGTGGCGCAGGCGTGTTCTGGGCTCCCTGCCCCCTCCTGTGCCACTCCCTCCCTTCCTCCCTCCCTCCCCGAAAGCAGCACTGCGGCAGCAGCACCAGCAAACTGATCAAGGCTAGAGGACTGATCAATAGGTGTATTGAGCACTCTTCAAGCTACGGTGATTTTTGCGGATTCAGTGCTAACCTCACGCCGGAACCCTGAGCTGCCTCTTCTCCCCTGGCACCCCAGAACTGGCTGGGCCACCCTCTTCCAGCACATTCCTCCTGGGGACAGCCAACCTGCTCCCAGGAGGAAGCAGAGACCTTGCAGGCTCAAGGCACTGGTGGCAGTTTCAGCTGGAGGGAGAGGGGAGAGTAACCAGCTCCGGGGGACATTTATTCACCATGTGCTCATGGCAGAGTCTTGGGGACAACCTTGTTCTAGGGTTTCAGGCACTCTTAGACAGGCGCATCCAAGCTGTGAGATTCCTGAGGGTGGGGATGGAGGAAGTGGGGTCATTGTGATGGTGGGAAGAACAGAACAACACCTCAGGCTGTCCTTGCCCAGAGCGTGTGAAAGCAGATTGTGCCCCTCTGCCCTGCTCAGGTGAGACCTCACCTGCAGAGCTGCCCCCAGCCCTGGGGAACAGCATCAGGAGGGCGTGGAGCTGCTGGAGCCAGTCCAGAGGAGGCCACGGAGATGCTCCAAGGGCTGGAGCCCCTCTGCTCTGGGGACAGGCTGGGTGAGCTGGGGGTGCTCACCTGGAGAAGAGAAGGCTCCAGGGAGAGCTGAGAGCCCCTTGCAGGGCCTGAAGGGGCTCCAGGAGAGCTGGAGAGGGACTGGGGACAAGGGATGGAGGGACAGGACACAGGGAATGGCTTCCACTGCCAGAGGGCAGGGCTGGATGGGATATTGGGAAGGAATTGTTCCCTGGGAAGGTGGGCAGGTCCTGGCACAGGGTGCCCAGAGCAGCTGTGGCTGCCCCTGGATCCCTGGCAGTGTCCAAGGCCAGGTTGGACAAGGCTTGGATCAGCCTGGGATAGTGGATGGTGTCCCTGCCATGGCAGAGTGTGGGACTGGATGAGCTTCAAGGTTCATTCTGCCCCAAACCATCCTGGGATTCTCTTAGAACCATCCACAGCTCATGGGCTGAATTGAAGGCAGCGCTGGGACAGGGGAACCCTCCAGCAGCTCAAACTTGTCTGCAGTGCTTGGGTGGAAAATGTAGGATGATCATAGACACACCCCATGCCTCTGGAAGGCACCTCTGGAGCCCTGGCTGGCTGTTCCTGGGCTGCAGATCCCAGGAAAAGCCCACGGGATGAGCTCCTGGCTCAGGCTCTGCCCACGGCCCCGCTCGGCATCAGCCGTGCTGAGGTTTTGATGGAAAAAGATTTTCACTTTTAGCATCCCCCAGCTTGCTGACAGCCACGAGGGGAGGGCTGGGGAAGGCAGATAGCCCAGAGAGGCTGATAAGGTGCTGGGAAAGATAACACAGAAATTGAACAGAACTTCATGTGAAGAGCTGCTGCTTTAAAACTGTCCCAGCCCCTTCGCTACCAAACACGGAGGGACATTACACCTTGTGAGGTAAAAATAGCACATTTAATGAAGCTGGGAAAACGTCAATTGTATTTGGTTGGAATTGCAGAGACCTCATTTCCATGTTCCCCATGAAAACGCTTCAGCTTTGGAACAGATATGAAAGCTCCACATGTTGATCTGCAAAATGAGCTTTGAGTCAGAAAAGCAGCAGGATCCAAACACAAAACTATGTCCCACATGCCCAGGTTTGACCATTATCACTCTCACACAGCTCAGGGGGTTCAGGTTTTGGTCACCTAGGGCGGAAAAAAGCACATTTTAAATCTTCTAGATTTGTGATAGAAATTTGCCATCTAAGCTGAATTCTGCTCCAAAACTGAGGGCATTTCAGAGTGAATGTTGAAGGGAATGGGAAACCATCCAGGCTGCAAATGTGTTTAGGGGGAAAGGGATGAACCATTGGCCTCTCGGATGCTGTCTTTGATTTAGGAGGAAGGGAAATGTCTGTCTCTGAAGAGGAAGGAAATGTCTTTGCTCACTTTAACCTGGAGGGAAGGACGTGTCCTGGCCCCTGTCCCAGTGCCACTCCAGCAGGACAGTGCCAGGATGGATTTTGGAGGGAGGAGAGCAGTGTGGAGGCCACTGATGCCATTTCATTTTACTCTGCAGCATTTGGCTTACACACTCTCCAAAGGCCCATCCGTCACACTCCTCATTAGGGAAAATCTATTCTGAAAACCTCTAATTTTTATTTTAAAGTCTAATAGAGCTCAGTGGCAATTTTCACTTTAAATAACAATTACACACTTTGAAGCACAAGGTGTGCCTGAGTGCCCCTGCCAGGAGTGAGCAGTGGGGCCTGCTGCTCCCTCCCCTCTGGGCAGGACCCAGCGATGGTGCACAGTGCTCCACAAGTGCAATTCCTATTTGCACTCCTTGAGTTGGTCCTCTTTATATTTAGAAGGAAGGATTTGGGCAAACATTTTGATGGGAAGTGCTGACATCTGGCCTGAAGTGGTGACACAAACTCCATCTCTGCTCACATGGGGGCTTTGGGAAGAAGCAGCTCCAAAACCCAGGGTGAGATGTAGCACCTTGCAGGCAGAGCTGGTAGGTTCCTAAAAGCACCCTGAGAAAAAAAGGTGCATGATAGAAGGGTCTCAGCCCCTGAGGTTTCCCCACCTTGTTCCCATCTCTCACCTTCCCTGCTCTCTGCTGATCCCTTCCCCTGCCATTTCCCATCTCCCTGGCCCCAAAACGTGACCCTGGAGCCGCCGTTGTGCACCTGGAGAGGCTGGGCTGGCTCTGCAGTGTCCCTGGTAAAGTCCTCTGCTAGAAAGTGGGATTTCCCATGGGAGCTGCCAGGGGGATTGTCCTGCTGGCAGCTTTGTCTGCCAAGTCAGGGTCTCCCTGCTCAGCCCGGGAGCTTGCAGATCCCGAGGAAAACACAGGGAAGAGCTGAGCTCTGCTGAGGAAGCTGCACATTTTCTGCAGCCCAGCAGAGCCCTTGCAGGAACTGGAAGCTTGGCTGGAGCTGGAGCAGAGCACACAGAGGGAGATGTGGGAGGGAGTCAGACACTCACCGGGAGCAACTGGGCTGGACCTGGGACAGCCACTGGGATATGGGCAAATTAGGACTGGAAATACTCCCCGAGTACAGGAGCTGCTCTGGAGCCTTTCCTCAACCTCCTCTTCTGTTTTCACTTGCTGAGCCACTCTCCAGCCCAGAGCTCCATCCATCCCTGACCTCCATCCATCCCTCAGCCCATCCAACCCAGAGCTCCATCCATCCCTCAGCTCCATCTATTCTTCAGCTCCATCCATCCATCCATCCATCCATCCATCCATCCATCCATCCATCCATCCATCCATCCCAGCTCCAGCCACTCTGCTCCACATCAGCTCATGACACAAGGTCTTAGCTCACCAAGCAGGGCTGCATCAAGCTGCTCGGAGCTCCCAGGCAGACAAACTCCGCTCCCTGTCCCCTCCACCCACCCAGCCCCATCCATCCCCACTTTCCCTGGCAGATTCCAGCTCCTCCTTGGCCTGGCCAGTTCCCAGAGGATGCTCAGGGAGAGTCTGCTGAGGCCTCACAAACCCACCCAAGCAACAAACAGAGAAAGAGATGCAAGGATGGAAAATTCCCCTTCATAATTAATAAATGAAGAATATTGTTGTTAATCGATGTAGCTGTGAAGAGAATATCGATCCCAGCCTCATGCTATTTTTTGTGCGGCTTAGATTTTTACACCTCATTTAGAGGCAGGTCTCTCTGGGGACCTCTTAACACCAAAAGATATTTGCAGGAGTCCAAAGTAGAAGGGAAGAAAAGGGGGGAAAAAGATTAATTATTACCAGAGCTGGAGAATTATGTGTGTGTCCCATTGTGGCCAACTGCAGCACAGATTTGAATATTTGATTAATAGCAATTCCAGCCAGGGTTGATAACTTATCTCCACACTGGGTAATTAATAAACAAGTGGGAGCCATTAGAAACATTTTTAATATTAATCCCAGGAAATTATGCTGATGAAGGACAACCCTTTGCCTGTTAGGACGATGAAAGGAGGATTCCCTGCTCTCTTGCCTCATTCCATCTTTGGGTGGTTTAAATCCCTCTGTGCCTCAATTTTCCAAGATGGATAAATGCAGAGCTGGAAGTGGCACTGGTTAAAGCACAGAGCGAGGAGCTCTCCTTAGGGCCAAACCTTTAAGGAACAGCCAGGGAGATGGTTGGGATGAGCAGTGGGAGCAGCGAGCTCGGGGAGCTGCTGGGGAGTTTTACAAAGCCTCAGTGCCAGGATGGGCTCACTCCAGGAGGGATTTCATTCCAGCTGCTGGTTCCTGGCTCTGGGATGAGGCAGAGAAGGAGCTGTGTGTCCTGTACCAACCCACGCCTGGTGGGGATATGGTCCAGCCTCCTGAAGTGGTGTCTCAAGGTGACTTTATGATGTTTGTATCCCCAGTCGTCTGTTCTGTTGGTGTTGAATATTGAGTTCTGCAGTTTTAAGGCTGGTTCCAGGAGTGAAGGGGAGAGAAGAGATGCAGAGTTTGTTATCAGAGACTGCACTTGCTCCCCAGCATCCTTCACACAGACTGTGTTGTCTGCAGTGGACAGCAGGTGAGAGCTCTCCTTTGCTCTTGGTTAGTTTTTGGCTAGCTGAGGCACAGAAGCTCCCTGGACTTTTCCCTTTTTCTTGGAACTGTTTGAACCTGCTCTGGACTGAAAACCCAGAGGGGCACTGGGAGCTCACCCCTGTGTCCCACCAGGGCCTGGCCTGGGCTGTGACACTTCCCAGTGCCAGAGGGACTGAGAACAGCCTGAGTGAGCAGGGCTGCAACCTACAAAAGAAACTCTTCTGAATTTGTCATCTCTTCCAAGCAACAAGAAGTTTTGTTGCTTAATATTGTTCATTTTTGTGCTGGAAAGTGTTTTGCCTGTTAAATAAACAGGTTTTCTTTCCACCTCTCTCCGAGAAAATATTTCCCACAACCAGCTGGGGGAGGGACTGCTTAAATCTGTTTCCTAAAAAACCCCATTCAAAAATTTTCTAAATTTGCCCTAAACCAAAACAAATGCAAGTGTTCAGAACAGGTCAAAGAGCTGAGGAGCGGTGACATTCCTGAAAACTCTGGCAAAATCCACATGGGAGGAGCAGGAGGTCCTGGGACAAGGCTCATCAGGGACATGACAGGAGTCTTGGCTCCCAAGAGATGCTCCTCCAGCAAACCACGCTGGGGATGTGCAGCCCACCAGGGCTGCAGGGTGATCCCAGCTGGAGCATGGGATGCACAAAGTGCTGGGGGGTGGGAAAAAGAGCCATGGAATCTCCTCATGGCAGTCAGGGATCTCTCCTGCTGAGAGGCTTCACGAGACGGTTGGAGAGGGGAGAGATTAATCCCTAAATAGGGGATGGATCCTGATCCACACAGGTTCTGCCAGTGCCACCTGGAGTTTGGGCTTAGAGGATGTTCAGACCAGATTGGTAAATTTAGGTCAAATTTCAGCCAAGTAAGGAGGGGAAAATGTGTGAGGGAAAAAAATAAGGTCTGAAAACACCAAATGTTTTGGCTTTGCACTGTCATAAAACATTCCTGAGAGTAAACACTTTGAGAGTCCCCACAAAGGGGATGCTGAGCCTGCTTGAGGTGGATTAGACTCAGCATTTAGGCATGATGCAAAGGGGAAATCAGCAGGAGGAGTGGGATTCTCCTTGGCAAGGCAAAGGGAGATCTTTATAGCCCATTCCAAAGCAAACCATTCCACATTTCTTGGAAAACGGCACCCCCCAGGCTGTTATGGGTGCCCCACAGTATTTGCTGGATACGAGATGGCAAAAGGGGCTCAAAAAACCCCAAAGGTACAACTTGGAAGATGGGGAGAACTGCCAGGGATGAAGGAATGTGCACAGAGGGTGGGACAGGAGCCACCCAAAACGACTCACTGCCACTTCCCCTGGCCCTGCTTTGGGGACAGCTGTGTCACCTCTGTCTGTGGGAGCCTCGGGACAGGGAGGCACCGGGAGGAGAGCCGGAGCTGGGCTGCGGGAACGGGAGCAGCGAGGCCGGGATGTGCTCCCTCCTCCACACTCCAGCAGGGCTCACGCATCCATCTCCTCCTCCGGCCCTGATAGGCCCTGGTGCTGCAGATCCATGCAGATCAATGCAAAATTAATTAGAGTAATCAACTCAGCTGTACCACAGAGATCATACAGGCAGGGGTTTAGGTGACTAATTGGTGGAAGCTGACAGCCAGTGTCCCCGGTGTCTTAGAGGTATTAACACTTTTTTCTCTGTAGATTAATTACCTTTTCCCACCTTTCACTTGATGGGCCTGTCCGTGCAGTGCTGTTTGGGGGAAGCAGGGATGGAGGCCGGGCCTGAGGAGCATCCCATGGAGTGCAGTGTCTGGATTTGGGAGCAGGCAAACCCAGGTTCCACTGGGGGCACAGCTTTGGAACCAGCAGGGGAATTTTAGGGGAAGGATGGGTGTCCCTGTCCCCTGCTGAGCCTCCTGGCCGTGGCAAACCCCCCTCGTGCACATTTACAAGGGGCCACTCTCCTGCTGTGCCTGTCCCAGCAGATCCGTAGACCCTCCACCTCCCTCCTCTTCTGCCTGGGATTGGGGCTGACACCACTGGAACATCTTTTGGCCAAGGCTGATGCCCACACTGCTGGTCTGAGGCAGTTTCACAGGCACATAAGGAACTTAAAAGGTGGATTTGTTCAAATACCAACACGGGGGCTCTGGGATAGATAAGACTCTGATGCTGCTGGAATACAAGCTGGGAGCCAGGCAGAGGCTCTTAATAGCCAGGGTAATTAATCACCACCGGTTATCCACCGCCAGAGATGGCTGTTCCATCACCTGCACTCTAAATTGCCACTGGGCATCTTCCTGCTGAGAGTGCCCTGGCTTGAATGGAAATCATGGCACAAGAGAGAGAGGGACAAAATCTTGGCACTGATGAGGACAAACCTTGAATCCTGCGCCCAGTTCTGAGCCTCTCGCTGCAAGAGGCACTGAGGGGATGGAATGTGTCCAGAGACAGGAACAGAGCTGGGGAAGGGTCTCGTGTACCAAGAGCAGCTGGGGGAGCTGGGGGGCTCAGCCTGGAGAAAAGGAGGCTCAGGGGGGCCCTTGTGGCTCTGCACAACTCCCTGACAGGAGGGGACAGCCGGGGGGGGGTCGGGCTGTGCTCCAGGGAACAGGGACAGGAACAGAGGGAACGGCCTCCGGCTGGGCCATGGCAGACTCAGTTTGGATGCTGGGAAAATTCCTTCACTGAAAGTGTGATCAAACATTGGCACAGACTGCCCAGGGCAGTGGTGGAGTCATCATCCCTGGAAGTGTTCAGAAAACAGAGGAAATATGGCACTTTGTCATAAGGCAAGTGGACAGGGAGGTATTCGGTCAAAGGCTAATTTTGGAAGAATTTTCCACCCTCAGTGGTTCTCTTGTTCTGTGATTCCACAAAGGTCCCTTGGGATGCTCCTGGTGACCTTCACCATGCAGAACCTGGGGAGTGAGGGGGAATCTCCCTTTGGCTTTGACAGGGGCCGAAACACAGGCCAGTAACCAAAGATATTTCCTGCCTTAGTGAAGCACATCAGAGGCACTGGTTGGACATGGAGGAAGGCAGCAGAGTCCTCCTCCTGCACGGGATCTCAGCACTGAAACCCCACAAGTTGAGCCCTTGGGTGAGCCTTGCCCCTGGAATCACTGGAGAGGTGGTGGAGGAGGTCTCTGCCAGCCCAGGCCAGCAGCAACTTTCCCAGCCAAGTCTTCAGCTGCCCAAAGGGAAGGTGTTAAATCCAGACCAGTCACCAGGCTGAGGCCAGCAGAGAAGGATCTGCACCCTCAGAGAGCCATTTGTCCCCTCTGCCGGCCGCTGTCCCATAGCCAGGATGAATGGAGCTCTCGGGGAGGACAGATGTCCCCACCCTGCTGCCATCACCACCTCACATTCAGGGGTGGGACATGGATCCTGCCACCATCGATCCAGGGCTCAGTCTCAGAGCGGGTTTTATTGGCAGGGATAACAGAGAGGGCAGCGGGAAGTGCCAGTTCCAAGCCCAGGAGGTTCATGAGCACAGCACTGCTGCTTTTTGGGTGAGCAGGGAAGTATGGAGTCAGCAGAAGGTGATATTGTTTACAGGAGCATCCTGACAGGGGTTTAGTGCCCAGGGACAGGACCTGCTCCAAGGAGCTCAGCAGCATGGCCAGGCAACAGATTTGAACTGAAAGAAAGTAGGGATAGATGGAATACTGGGAGAAATTCTTCCCTGTGAGGGTGGACAGGCCCTGGCACAGGGTGCCCAGAGCAGCTGTGGCTGCCCCTGGATCCCTGGAAAAGTCCAAGGCCAGGCTGGATGGGGCTTGGATCAGCCTGGGATGGTGGAAGGTGTCCCTGCCCACGGCAGAGGTGGAACTGAACGAGATTTCATGTCCCTTCCACCCCAAAGCCCTCCGTGATTCTGTGCTGACAGACTGGGTGACCTGCAGAGTCAGGGACCAGTGGCTCTGGGGCAGAGCCGACACCTGACTCCAAACCTCAGCAGCATCCGAGTCACTTCAAAACCTTGTCCCTCTCTCTCTTTGTGCTTACCTTTCTTAAAATAAAAAAGCAAAATGCCTGTACCTTTCCTGCAAGACAAAAGGCAATTTTCCAAGAAAAGTGCTTCTCTTCCCATGCAGCTTTAGCCAGGCCCTTACAAAAATTACTTTCAGGTGTGGTGGCCTCCCTTGGGAGGGGTTTGGGGTGGTGGAAGGGGTCATGGAGAGAGGGCAGCACTGCAGCACTCCTGGTCCCCCTGCCCCAGCAAGACCTGATGCCCCAAGCCAGGGTGGGCAGAAGCTGCTCATGCCTGTCCATGTTCCCTGTCTTGGTTCCCAACTCCTGGTGGCACCAGGTGGGTCAAAGCACCCCGTGGGCTCCCTAAGACACCACAACCCACACCCAGCTCATCCCCGGAGCGAGAATTCTCTCCTGGCTCCTGCGGTGACCCTGCTGCCACCTCGCAGGCAGGCAGAGGGCTGAAGGAGGGGCATTATTCCCTCCTCAGCTCCCAGCACTTTAGAGTGCTTTCATCCCTGAAAGCTTCGGCGGGGAAGAAAGGAGAGTGGCCTGAGCCCCGGCAGCACCGTAAGTGCTTTCCTTTTTTAACAAAGCCCCAGCGAGGGGGAGGACAGAGCGAGGGCTGAGCAGCCCCACACCAGCACCAGGCACGACCCCTCCCACCGTGGGTTATCGGGATTTGCCCATCCTTAAAAATAAATCTTCCCCAGTCTCCTTTTATAGGGCCTTTCAAGCTGTATCCCCCAGGTCCTAGTGGAGGGTAATGAACGCACCAGGCAGGGCTTAGAGCTGCCTGAATTATTCATTGGGAATAATATTTGTGGCCCTTTCCTGCTGGTGGTGAATCAATGGAGAATTTATGGGTGAGGATCCCCACTATTGGGGGGCCATTGGCTGTGGGAACAGCAATATTTGCTGAAAATGAGGAATTCATCAGAGATCCCAACCCCAGGCATAGCCACAGGATTTCGCTGGTTGTTGGCCAAAGTCAAGCCTGGCCTTGCCTGGGGGAGGCACAGAAGCACAAGGGAAGGATGGTCCATGTGGGAGGGGTGACTTCAGACCCCCCCCAGTGACACCTGAACCACAAGAGTAGCACCTTATGCACAGGGACACCACAGACACACCTCTGCACCTGCAGAGCACGACCCTGTCTGAGGTGTCTCCTCACATCCCCACTGATTCCTTTGGGAAGTTGGGCTTGGCAGGTTGGAGCAGGGGCTTCACTTTGTGGAGAAGCTCTTCTGGAGAAATTGGAAGCAGGATGGAACTCCCAGGGCAGCTCCAGTGACTGCACAGTGCATCCACTCCAGAACTTTAGGGAACCGCTGAGTGGGAAACCAAGGAAAGCTCCAGCAGAGGACCTGGACCCTCTTCCCACCTTCCCTGCTGGCTCTGAGTTCACCCTTAACCCAGAGGAGGCCAAGGAGAAATCACATTTTTGCAGCTAATGCTGCCATGAGCCCTGCTTCCCATCCCATCCCATCCCATCCCATCCCATCCCATCCCATCTGACAGAGAAATGTTTTTGAGAGCTTCTTTTTGAGGGAATTGCAGTTTTAAACTTGAACTGAGCAGTTTTGCAGGGGCCATCCCATTTTCCTGCTTTTTCCCCTGCCAGGGATGAGGCAGCAGCAGCCAACCAGAGGGGTGGAAGCTCCATGGAAGTTCTCCTTGCAGAGCCACTGAGGAGCTTTGGGAAAAGGCCCTTTCTCAGCTGCTTTTAGGGTGGGAAGAGCAGAGGGACCTCACAAAGAATTGACTGCAGATGGCTCCAAGTGGGCAGAAGCAACTCCCTGGTTTGGATTTAAAGAACAGATCATGGAATCATGGAATGGTTTGGTTTGGAAGGGACCTTTAAGCCCATCTTATTCCACCCCCTGCCACAGCAGGGACACTTTCCGCTGTCCGTGGCTGTCCAACTTGGACACTTCCAGGGATGGGGCAAGATCAGATCGTGCTCAGCCAGGTGCAAACTGCGCTGACCACAGGGGATCTGAGATCAGCTTTGGCTGCAGCAGCAATTCCTGAGACGTAAGACTTGGCTTTTGGATCTGAGATTTGCACCTGCACTCCCTCCACCCAAACAAAACCCCCCAAGAAGGCTTCACAAACCTCCAAACCTCCCCACACAGCCCCCCCGAATCCCAGCAGTGGTGGGGCTGAACCCGGGGTCTCACCCTTGGTCATCCACCACCTCCAATTGACAGCG
Organism: Cinclus cinclus; assembly: GCF_963662255.1. Taxonomy (NCBI): domain Eukaryota; kingdom Metazoa; phylum Chordata; class Aves; order Passeriformes; family Cinclidae; genus Cinclus; species Cinclus cinclus. The sequence continues at coordinate 2,085,856 of NC_085073.1, read as the reverse complement.
AGAAGGTGGCTCTGGCTTGTCAGGGTGGCACAGCTCACGGCCTGGGGCTGGCGCACGGGAAGAAGAGCCCTAATGCAGTTTTGACAACGAGGCCATCAGTTAAGTGCTCTGTGTGGATATTTCCCCCTCTCTCTATTGTTTATTATTGGAAGTTACAAGTAGCTAAAGACCTCCCCAATTATCTGGGAGCCACTTAAGAGCAATTGAGCACCTGTCACCCACTGAATGGGCTGCCTCGCCCTAATGACAGGAGAGGAGAAAAGATGCAGGTCAGCAGCGCCGGGATGCCGGCAATTTACAGCCGAGCAGGGCCAGCTCCCCGCGCCGAGACGGGGAAAAACACCCCAAGAGGCAGCAGGAGGAAAGGAACAGGGATGAGTCTCCCCAGGGCTCCCTCGTGGGACGGCTGGGTGGCTCGATGACCACAGCTCGAGGGTCACTGCTCGGACAGTGGAGCTCTGCAGCATCCCGGGGGATGTGGAGCAGGTTGTGCCATTAACGGCACAGTCCTGTAAACAGGAAAGAAAAAACTCCCAGGAATCATTCACTGACCGTCAGCCAGCATGACAAAAATTTACCTGAGCTTTTTTCCCTGCTTGGGGTGTCACATGAGGGCTTGCTCTGGCTGCTGGGAGGGCTTGAGGTGCTGTAAACCCCCAGCACAGAGCTTGAACCTACGGGATAGTGGCTGCATTTCCCATATGAGGTCACTTCAGACAGCTTTAGACATGAAAAGTTTTGCTTTTGAAGCATCTTCTGGATTAGATTGATTATAATTCCTATGTAATATAAGTGTATCAAGTGGGTCAATTGTATAGAATGGCATGAAAAGAGTCTGACACAATACCAGCCAAAGCTGAGGTGATGCATCCCCACCACAAATCAGAAAATATGTATGTAAAATACCATAAAAACTGTGTTGTGGGAAGGAGGCTGCACTCAGCTCTCTGGAACAAAGCCTGAACCCATCCTCTGCCCTCCAGCTGTGCCTCAGGAGCAACTGGGAACCACCTTCCCTGGAAGAGCAGAGGTTTTTCTCCTGAGAGAAGAAAGCTGCCCATGCACTAACACCCTCTCCTGCAGAAAGCTCTGGATTTGTGGATGTGGGAAGAGGCCAGTGGAGTCCCCAGCAGTGATCTCCTAACCTGGGACTGTGCCTGGGAAGTGGGGGGCTGGGAATGGGGGAGAAGGTGCCAACCTGGAAAAGTTCATCGATAGAAACATAAAATTAAAATAATTTGCGTCAATTCTGCTGAGTGGCTGTTAGGCCTAATTGTTATTGACTCCTCTCTGTAATTATTAAGGCTTACACAGAGCTGGGTTGGCAAAGGAGGTGGATTTGGGAGCCCACCACACTCAGACTGTCCCCCCACATCCCTGAGAGAGGGACAGGGATGTGTTGGCTCCTTGGTTCTTGGAAACAGGCCCCTAAAAGTCACCAGCGGAGCAAAGGGGGGAATTTGGCCCAATTTTGGTGTGTAGGAACGAGGGGGAAGATGGAGAAGAGCTGAAGGAGGGGAAAACCAAAGGCAGATGGGAGGAATGGGGAAGGCTGAGGAGGCAGCTCCAGAGAGACCCCATGGATGATGCCAGGGCTGCTCGGTGTGGGGTTGGGTGATTCCCTCCCCTCCTTCCTCCGGCCTTTGTTTCTGCTGCCAGCACAGAGCCCAAGCAGCAGAGGAGGCTGATCAATAGGAACACGGTGTTTGCATGGATCATACATGCCAAGAGCACGTTCCCGGATCAATGCCGAGGTCTCGCAGAAGGAGAGGGAGGGAGGGGAGAGCAAACCCACCCTGGCAGGATGCGCTCGCCACAGGATGTTCCGTTTCCATGGCAATGGGCTCAGGCACCCCTGTCCTCTGCGCCGTGCTGGGGACCCCTCCCAGCACCCCAAGGCAGGGCAGCCGGGATCTCCCCCTGCTCAGGGGGGTCCCGCTGCCCTCCCGGCCTCAGGAATGGCGCTCGACCCCCCCAGGTTGGTTCTGTCCCTCGCGTGAAGTGACAACGAGGTGTCACCATCACACATCCAGAAGTGCAGACCATCCCCATCGTGTTTTTCCTCACTCCCACGGGCCACAGCTGAACCCACAGCTCCCAACTGCCCGTGGGCCCGTGTGGATCCCGGCTCCACCTCCCTACCTGCCTCCTTCCCCCGGGGCTACCAGGAATTAATTCATGTCTTTGAAGTGCTCTGGCAATGAAAAGCACTGGAAAAAGTGGTCAGAAACCTGAAGGGAACCAGAGCTTGCCCAGCCAAGGTTGGACATCCCCTGCTTTGTCTCCGTGCAAGGAAAGACACCCTGAGCCACAAACCCTCCCGAAGCACCCCAGAGCAGCCCTTGGGGGCTTGCCCAGGCCACGGGACCCTGGGGTGTTCTGGCCCACCTTCCCTGCCGGGTTTCACTCGTGCCTGGCTACGCAGAGAGGAGGGAGGTTGGCGCTGCAGCAGAGCCAGCCAATAATTCCCAGCCAATAAAGTTATCTGAGGGTAATCATTAAGCCCTTACGAGCAATGCAGCTCGTGTGGAGCTGGGGGAGAGCACGAGTGAGGCATCGCTGCAAATGTCCTTGCAGCCAGTGGCTGACCTTGGCCAGGCAACTGGTGCCAGACCCCTCCGAATTCGGAGATGGGATAGCACTGCAAGGAAGGTCCCCCTGTCAGGACTTAAAGGGATCGTGGTGGCCACAATGGCCAACTCTGTGAGTCCCTCCTGCAGTGAGGAAAGGGAACAGGGCAGTAGGAGGAGGATGGGGAGGAGATGGTTCAAAGCGGGACAGACTGGAAGCCCTCAGAGTCAAAACTGGAGCTTGGAGAAGAGCTCTGGAATATCACCTACACATCCCTGAAGGTGGGCAGTGATCCTCCACACTTCTCCTGGGCAAACAGTGGGTGAGAGGCTGCCCCAGCCACGAGTGTTGGCCCCCATGAACCCCCCTGTGTTGGGCTGAACCCCCAGTGTGGGCAGCAGGGGAAGGGGGAATTCTGCCCCTCTGCCGTGCTCAGGTGAGACCCCACCTGCAGAGCTGCCCCCTGCCCTGGGGAACAGCATCAGGAGGGCGTGGAGCTGCTGGAGCCAGTCCAGAGGAGGCCACGGAGATGCTCCAAGGGCTGGAGCCCCTCTGCTCTGGGGACAGGCTGGGAGAGCTGGGGGTGCTCACCTGGAGAAGAGAAGGCTCCAGGGAGACCTGAGAGCCCCTTGCAGGGCCTGAAGGGGCTCCAGGAGAGCTGGAGAGGGACTGGGGACAAGGGATGGAGGGACAGGACACAGGGAATGGCTTCCCACTGCCACAGGGCAGGGCTGGATGGGATATTGGGAATTAGGAATTGTTCCCTGGGAGGGTGGGCAGGCCCTGGCACAGGGTGCCCAGAGCAGCTGTGGCTGCCCCTGGATCCCTGGAAGTGTCCCAGGCCAGGTTGGACATTGGGGTTTGGATCAGCCTGGGATAGTGGAAGGTGTCCCTGCCATGGCAGGGGTGGCACTGGATGAGCTCTAAGTTCCTTTCCAAGCCAGTTCTGGGATTCTGGCATTCTGTGCAATCTCATCCTTGGAGTACCAGAGCTGCTTCCCAAAGCAGCCCCTGGGCAGAGATGCCACTGAACTATCTCTGACAGGATTTGCACCACCTTGACCCTTGCCATTGTGTAAAACTTTTTTTTTTTAATCAGCCTGGAGGCAAATTAAAAAAGTTGGCTGTGCAGGAATTAGGCTTTTTTGGCTGATAGTTTGGGAAGCATCTGTCTCCATTGCCTGTAAATTAGTCTTCCACAGGAGAGTAATCAGATGTTTAATGCAGCCGCAAATGAAATCACCCATCATTAACTATTCAAACCAAGAGGTCTGTAAGGGTCTGGCCCAACAAATCCCCCAGGACTGAGGGCAGGGGGAGCTGGGGAGGGGCTGGTGCCACATTTTTGGGATAGGGATGGGGTCAGTGGAGCCACCTGAGAGCCCTGCTCTGATCATGAGGCTCCACCTGCCTGAAAAGCCTGTGGAAGGGATGGTTCTGGTGAGCTAAAGCCCAGCTGGGGTGTTTGGAGCATAAACCAGAGATATGAACTGGAAATATACAGGTTTGTGAAGGATGAGGGGTTGGTCAGGTGAGGTTTCAGAACCTGCTGGTCACCCAGGAATTGACTTCCAGTTTGCTAAGGCAGCATCTCCTCAACCCCTTGGGTTTTGCTGTCCCCTCACCTCAGGTTTGGCCATGCGAATCGCTCTGGAGAGGCAGCATTGGCCTCCTCCTCCTCACAACCCCCTGCCCACCCATCACAGTATCCTGGAGCTCCAAATGTATAGGTGATGGAGTGTGGCAGGATGTCCTGGGAGAAGCAGACCCTGGAGTGACATCCCAGCTGGTGCAGCAGGAGAATCGCTGGGGTTTGAAGGCTGAGTGACAGACTGACCTTTTGGAGCTGGCAAAAACAAGGGTCCAAAGAGTCTTTTCCCCTAGTTTTGATCTCTCCAAACTCCTGGCCAGTGAATTCCTGGAAAAGAAAACCAAACCAAGTGTTGAACTCACCAGCAGCCACAGGAAAGGGGAGGTGCAGATGTTGCCAGCTGTGCCCTGCCTCGCTGGGGAAGCCCCCAGCACAGGAGCTGTGCGCAACCTCCTAAAACAGGATTTTTAGGATATTGTCCACACATATTTTCTCATTCATGATGGGAATACATCACTTCATGTATTGATTGTGGGGGTTTTTCACACCATTCACCCACACGTGCCTCTGGCCCACAGCACCTGTTTGGCTGGAAGTTCATCATCAGGATACAGAAAAAAGACCAGGGAATTTTGGTCTCAGGCTGACACCAACACAAACACATGACAAACATGGAGAGCCAGGGAGACATTTACCCCTATGAAAGGGGTCAGCACAGAGGTTACGGAGCATCTGAGCCCTGGGGAGCTGCCTCCATCCACAGGGCTGCATTCTGCCCTTAAACAGTAATCCCTTAAAATTACTTCTGTGCTGGAGAAAGGAAGGAGATGGAGGGAATGTGAGAGCCTGCATGCTGGAGAAGTAAGTTCTTTGTTGCCTAGAGCTTGTTAAATCCATACATTGAAGAGAAGAATAAATAAAAAATCAAATCTCTACTTCTGAAAAGCGTTTCTGTGGGGAGCTGCTTCCCTGAATCTTCCAGCCCTGGCCTGTGTCAATAAATCAATAGCTGATGCAGGTTGGCTGCAATCGGCTGCAGGAGAGCAGGGGAGTGATGGATGGACAGGAGAGAGGCGAATCTAAGAGATAGGGCAGAGGTGATGCTCACCTTGAGCTTTATTGTTTGCCACTGACAGACGAGGTAGTGTGGAGGCATTAACAGGAGGGTGGGACTGGCAGCCCGAACACCCCTCCCCAGAGCCCTCCTCTCCCCAGGAGCCTCCCGGGTCCTTCCTCTGCCTTCTGCCCAGCGCTTTTCTCTGGTTAAGCTGAGGTGAGAAGCTGGAGGATGCTCTGCGTGGCTGGGAAGGAAGGATGGCCCCCAGCCCCTGCCAGGGCTCTGCTCCCACAAGGAACTCTCCAGTGGCTGCACAAGGGGACCTCGCTGCTCCTGCGTGGTAAGGAGAGAAATGTGGGATTGTCACAGCTGATTTCCTAGTTCAACATCAGACAGGGGACAGTTGCACCAGGGAAAGAAGGACCAGGTCTCCTGGTTTGGAGTTTGAGTCAGGCAGCACAGACCAAACCCAGCCCTCTCTCGCAGCCCAGCACCAGCAGCAGCACCAGGCCAGAGCAGTGCTGGCCTTCCATGAGCCTGACTCATGGGGTGAAGTCTTTCCTTCTACCCTACATGTTTGCTCCTCCCTCCCCTGAACTCAGGGAGAGCTCTGGGACCCTCCCTGTTCCCTGGGATTGATGCCAGAGGGAAGCTGATGAGAAATGAGGTGACCCTTGTCACTCTGAACCACTTCTCCTTAACTTCAGTTTCATGAGTTACTCCACTGAGGCTGCTCTGGCCTCATGCAGCTCTTCTCATGGGTTATTCCAGTCCCTCCAAACACATTCAGGGTGTTCCTAAACATAAGGAGGCACAAAGAGAAAAGGATTCCTTTTGGTTTGCCCTGGGCCTGCTCTCAGAGTTGGAAACCTCCACATTCTCTTAGGAAAACAAGAAAATAACCATCTCCCCTCTTCTCCAGGCTGATTTCAGTTTTTAGAGCTCCTCAAATGTCCCTTAATGTCCCTGCATGTGAGTCCCAGCCAATCCCAGCCTTGGTGCCTCTCCTTGCTCAGCTCCCAGGGCAGGAGCAGACAGGCTATTGAGTATGGATTGACATAGGACTGAAATGATCTGTTCTGATTTCTCCTCTGCTCCTCTCTTAATCATTGCTAACCTCCCATTTGGCTTTTTGTTTGCAGCTGAGTATTGAGATGACATTTCCAGAGAACTCCCCACATTAACTCCAAGAGCTCTTCCCTAGGCAGCAGCAGCAGCCAACTTAGAGCCCCGAGAGGTGGTTAAGGTTGTTTTCCTCATGGACAAAATTCCAATGAAATTCCAGCCTGGAATTTTGCTGGGTGAGTCCCATCCTCTCTCCTAAGCCTTGTCCTGGCTCTTGTACCTTTAGTCTACACCAGAAATGGTTTGAACAAAATTCCAATGAAATTCCAGCCAGGAATTTCCAACCTCCCCTAGCTTCTCCTCAGTTCCCAACCCACATGTCTTTGCATTTATCACCATTGCATTTCATCTGCCCTTTCATTGCCCAGCCTCCTCATATCCTTAGATCCTTCTGCAAACTTTGCCAATCATTCTTTGTGGCAACCTCCATGAAAATTCCTGCCTGCCCACCAAGCTTTATCACTGAATTTTCTGCTTTTTTCTGAATTAAGACTGTGTGGATCCCTGCAAACCTCACATGGAAATCCTCCAGGAGGGCAGGTATCCAGTCCTGCTCCCAGGTTCTCGAGGAGAAGCAAATGTATTGCAGGCCCAGGACACTGCAGAGGAAGGGATCTACTTTTGGAGAACATGGAAGAAGCAACAGGTCCAGTAGGATAAACAGGAATGTTGAGGTAGGTCCTTCCCCCAGCAAGAGGCTTCTGCCATGAATGGGTTGTCTTCAAGACCTTGTTCTGTCCTGCACGTACATGTCTGTTCTGAGGTCTGTCATGACATCTGTCTGTCCAGTCTGTTCATCCCCTGGCCTAGGATTCCATGGGAGCAATTCTGGCCTGGGAGCCTGCAGAGCTGGATTTTCATAGAATCAGAGGATCCTAGACTCATCTGAGTTGGACAGGACCTTAAAGATCATCTGGTTCCAGCCCCCAGCCATGGGCAGGGATGGCACCCACTGGACACCACTGATTTCTCCTGGATGGCTGCAGGGTTGGCTGTCAGAGAAAGGTTCTTCTTTCCCCCGAGGGTGCTGGGCACTGCCCAGGCTCCCCAGGGAATGGTCCCAGCCCCAAGGCTGCCAGAGCTCCAGGAGCGTTTGGACACCGCTCTCAGGGATGCTCAGGGTGGGATTGTTGGGGTGTCTGGGCAGGGACAGGGGCTGCACTGATGATCCCTTCCAATTCAGCATATTCCAGGATTCTGTGATTCCCAACCAAGCCATGGAGATGCTGCATCACCTCCCCTTGGCTTTCAGCCTCATTGTGTCCCAAAAGGTGCAGCAGACCCACAACCATCTCCATTTGCCCAGCATCTTTCCCCTGTGCACCCCTCGACAAGGGGAGAAGCAGGGGAATCCAAGTTCTCTTTGTTCCTCCCTCCAGTTCACTCTTGGTTTCATTCAAAACTGCTTGGAAAACAATAGCCAAAAATAACCAGGCTGGCAGGGAGGGCTGGAGGGAGAGGACACTGCTATGGCAACTGTGATCACTCCCTGCCCTGCTGTGGAGGCAGAGCTGCAGATTTGTCTCTGTTCCCAAGATTGGCTCAGCTCCAGCCCCAGGCATGCCCCGAGCCAGTGTCTCTTTGGGTCACAAACTGGCACTTTGCCCACTGGGAACTGCTGGGCTGGTGAAGGGCAGCCAGGAACAAATAAAACCTGGGGGTTGCAAGTGTTTGGAAGTGGGTGGAAAAGAGCAGAGTTGTGGTTTCCATGCTGGGTCTCCCCCTCCATCCATGCAAAGGTTTCATGAGCACAGCCACAACAAGGAAGAGATGCTTAAAAATAAAAATAACCCAGCCAAGGGCAGCCAGAGAGTGCTCTTAGGGCGACGGAATGGGCTGGATGCAAGAGGATGAGATGTTTAAAAGGTTTGAAAGCAAACCTAAAGCCAGATCAAAAAGACAGGCACTGCATGGTGTAAAAACCCTTCAGGCTTCTCCAGATCACTTCAGACTCCTCAAGGAGATGCTGGGTTGAGGCTGAAGTAAATGACATGGGAAGGTTTGGGCTGTTTGCTCACACATCACAGCTGTGACTCCTCTGGGTCCTTGGCCAGCCCAGCCCCATCACCTTCACACTCTGGGGAAGCCAAGACCTCGCTCATGAGCTCCTCCCCCAGATGCATGAAGAGATTTTTTTGTGCTGGTTTTGGGTTTTATGCTGTGGGTGCCTCTTTAGGATCATCTTGGTCTTTACCCAAATCCTCTTGTGCTCATCTGAAAAGCCCCTTCAAAGCAGCACCTGCACTGGAGGGCTCTGCTGTCCCTTTCCAACCTGCCATTTATTGCTGAGGACAGAATTTCGGTAGGTTTTAATATCCCAAAATCTGCAGGTGGGCCATATTTTTGGGTCACACTCTGCTTCCTTCCAGATCCTTCAGAGCAGACAAGCCACATCCAACCCTTCTGCTGAGGACCAGGGTCACCAGCCCACACATGGGGCTGAATGGGAGCAGAAACCTCCACAGGTCTGACACAGAGTCATGAGAAAAAAATCATCTTCAGCCTTTATTTTTTTTTTCCCTGAAGCTACAGCTTGTCAACATCTCCCGTGAAATAAACCCGGGGAAGATACAATTAGATTAAACCTGAGTAACTTCTTCACTTACTCAGGAGCATTATAGGCACCTTACACATGGAAATTAAGTACCATTTGAAACATCCTGCATTGGCAGGTCAAAGTATTTAATTTCAGCTTTTAAATAGCATTTCCTTCCGGAGCTTTCCCTCACACACTTCATTCAGCTGAAGTCAACACAGCTCCTGGTGTTTGTCTGATGAAGGACTTGTCGCATCACAGGTTCCATTTCTGCTCATCTTGGCTTTGATTTTCACGTCAGCTTTCCTCCAAGAGAGCAGCCAGGCTCCTGCCTCAGCAGCTGTTGAGAGCCTGAGGTCCCGAGAGCCTGGCACATTCCCAGCTGGGTTCATGTCCAGCCCTGCCACCTTGGCATTGCCTGAGCACCCTCGTGAAGAGCCAGCAGGCTCATGAAGAGCCAACATGCTCCCAGTTTGAGGACTAGAAACCAATTCAGAGACAACAAACATATTCACTCCAAATTCCTGAGGAAGGGAATGGGGCTGGACTGCAGAGTCAGGACTCAGTGGAATCACAGAATCATCAAGTTTGGAAAAGCCCTCTAAGGTCATCAAGTCCTACCATTAACCCAGCCCCGTGTTCACCACTAAACCATGTCCCCAAGCACCACAGCCACACATTTTTTTGGACACTTCCAGTGATGGTGACTATACCACTGCTCTGGGAAGCCTGTGCCAATGCCTGGCCACCCTTTCCATGAAGAATTTCTTTGCTAATATCCAAACTAAACCTCCTCTGGGGCAGCTTGAGGCCATTTCCTCTCTTTCTGTCACTTATTGCCTGGGAAAAATACTTAAATCTCCATCTCCAGAATGCACCCAGTGTAGCCCAAATATTGAGGCTGGTAGCAGTTCCAGGGGGTCTTTTCCAGCCTAAATGATTCTGTGATTACAAAATCATCAACAATTTACCCACCACTAAACCTTGTCCCTAATCTACATCTCCTTTAAATCCCTCCAAATAATGGGATTTGTGTCTTGGTGTTTCTCATTGTCTGGTTTCAGTGTGCCTGAGAACCTGCCAGAGCTGGTTTGACCAAAGGAGGGGGATGATTTAAAGAATTACAGAGTGGTTTGGGTCAGAAGGAACCTTAAACATCATCACATGCCAACCCCTGCCACGGGCAAAGACAACACATCTCCCCTGGCACAGCTGGAGACAGGAAGGTGTTTCCAGGTGTGACAAATTTGGAGCTGCACGTGAGGCTGATGGGAGGATTGCCACTTGTGCAGGCACAGAATTATTCTGTGTCATGGAATCATTCAGATTGGAAAAGAGAGTTAAAATCCTTGAGTCCAACCCGCATCTCTGCAGCCACATCAGGACAAGCTGCCTCGGGCCTGGCAGGGTAAGGATCTCCCAGGATAATGAGGGAGGGCTGATGCCTTCCTGGGACACCTCACTGTGGTGTCCTAGGCACCACAGTCCCAGCTGGCCTGGGCAAGGACAAGTGTCATGGGCTGTGGAGCCCTGGGATGCCAGCCAGGAGCAGGGAACACCTTTCCCTCCTTGTAAAGCAGTGCTGGGGAATCGAGGGGGAGGATGGGCTTTTTTGTCCTCTTTTCATCCTTTCACTGACATGCCCTAGGTCAAGACTGGCTCTTCCATGGGACCAGAACTGCCCCAGTCCTGCAGAGCCATGCCCTGGAGCCACCCTAAGCGCCCACTTCTGCCACCTCCTCCCAGCTCTGCAGAAAATCCCCGGCGTCCCTGCTCTGGCCGGGTTCTCCCTCCTTCCCTGGCTCTCAGTACAGTATCTGCCGGCCCCCTCCCTGCTCCTCGGGCTTTGTCAAAGCACATTTCCCAATTAGAGGATAAAAATATTCCATTCCTGACTCCGCGAGCTATCGATTTTGCCTGTAGCTGTGGAGGGGGCGAGGGCGGGCGTGCGCGGGGTAGGGAGAGGTGAAGGGCTGCAGGCACGAAGTGCAGCTGCTTTCCCCCTACCCCTTTATTATTATTGTTATTATTCATCCCGGTGAAAAGCAGCGAGCAGGACTGGTTAGCTCAGCTGACCACTGATAGAGAACAGGGGATCGATACTTAATTGACACAGGCTGGGCAGCCGGAGCAGGGATTGGAGATGGGGGAAGGCTTCTGGGAGGAGGGAGGGGAAGAGGAGAGACGGAACAAAAGCCAGGGAGAGGAGGAGAGGCAGGGAGGAGCGGGGAAATAATGAAGGAAGAGGCAGAGAGGACGAGGAGCGCACGGAGCCCGGCGTGCCCCGCGGTGGGAGCTGTTCCACCCTGGCTGTGACAGGACGGGAGAGGTGGCAGCGGGGCAGGGACCCACAGTGGCACCCACAGCCTCTTCGGGGAGCCAGGTGTGCGCTTTGTCCCCGGGGCAGGTGTTGGGCACCCTCAGCACAGCAAAGTGCCCGGGGCCAGCACTGCCAGCTGTCCCTCCTTGTCCGCCACCATCGGGAGAAGGACCGGCACGGAGTGTTGCTGCAGTGACAGAAGGAGCCCCGGGACAGCCAGGGAACAGGGACCAGCCTGCTGACCTGGGACCTCTCCCAGCAGCTCGGGGTGTAACTCCAGCTCCCTGTGTGTCCCTCCCTTGGCAGCACAGCCTGTCCCACGGGCTGTATCTGCCGCTAGAGATGGTCTAAACTGCCCAGAGCTCATTTCCCTACCTCTGGATAATGCCTCCCAGTGCTGTTGGAAGGGTGAGTTTGAGCTCAGCTCATCCAGTGAGGCTGGTCTAGAGAGTGGCAGCCCAGCCCAAGGAAGGGGTTGGAATGAGATGGTCTGATGGTCTTTAAGGCCCCTTCCAATCCAAACCAGTCTGGGATTTTATGATTTTGTGACTTGTTTTCTCTCTCATTGGTCATCCTCCCTCTTCCCAGCCCTGCTGTGGAGCTGACGCTCACAGGGTCGGTCTCACTGAGGACAGATGTGTCACCTGGTGGCCCTGCTCATTCCAATCCCTTGAGAAAAGCAAGTTTTGAGTGCTCAACAGAGCCCACAGTGCCCAGATTTCTTGGGAAAATCCCCGAGCAGGTTGGGGAGTGCACAGAGGCCAGGGGAGGTACCAGACCTGGCAGCCACCGCCTCGTTCAAGGCAGCTTCATTGAGGGCCCCAGCAGAGCTTCTCCCCTGGGTGGAGCACCAGATCTACAAGGCAAATGTGGACAAGCTGGAGAACCATGAAGGGAATGAACAGGAATGGGAAGTTTTGAAGAGGTGGCCTTTGAGGAAGCCAGGACAGGACACGGGCTGGTTTCTTCACCATCTCAGAGAAGGAGAGGACAGAAGCCAAGCCAGGCTGAAGATGGGGTTCTGGGCAGCAGCCAGCTTCTCTCTGAGGATTTTGGTGGGTTTTAGTAGCCTTGAGCGTGAGTATTACAGAGGTCTGGGGGAGAATGAGGTGGGCATTCCTGTGGAGCTCCAAGAGATACTTTATGTGGTCCCTCCAAAGGGAACTTTGTCCAGAGGAGCAGGAAATTGCTGAACTTCTCCAGAACTTGGCTACTCCAAAGCACTGGGCAAGAGGTCCTTGGGACCTTATGTTGGGCCAGGAAGGAGAAAGTCAAGACATGTCTTGACCTTCAAAGTCCTTCAGCTGCCCACAGCAGGGGCTGCTCTTCCCTGGGAGCAGAGCTGGGCTCTCAGCCCAAGACAGAGGCAGCAGGACTCCTTCCATGGGCAAAAGACTCTTCATCCCTGCTTGTGGAATAAGAGGGATGACCTTTCCCAAGCCTGGAGGTCGCTTTTCTTCCTTTCATTTTACTCTTGGTCCTTGCAGTTCTTTCATCCACCATCTTCAATGGGACTCCCACGCACAGAAAGGTTTCAAGTCTGACCTTCACCAGCACCTCCTGCCTCGCAACCCAACCATCCAGGAGAGGTTGGGTGGCCTTGAGCAGAGCCCAACAGAGCCTGTGGCTGTTCCCAGTCAACAGGACAAGGAAGGCTCTTCCAGGCATCTTCTCCTGCTTCAGGTGTTTCAACCTACACAGTACGTGCTAGTCTGGAGACACACCTGGAAGTGCCTGGATGGCAAAAGATCTCATTGCCCATGGATGGGAAAGGCAGATATATTTAACTTGTGTTGGCACCAACCAAAAAGAGCTTTGAAACCAAGGATGGGCTGGTGGGCAAACTGCACTTAGATTTCACTGGTTGAAATATGGACTCTTAGAGGCCTAGCCTGACATTTGCTCCTTGTTCAAGTGTGGGCCCCACCAGGCCATGGCAGAGGGAACCTCATTGCAGGGCCTGCCTTGTCAGTCTTGATCTATAATACGTCAGCCTTAAAAGGATCCTCTCCATCTCCTTAAACAATGTATTGCTGCTGTCCATCACTCCCATTAATGCATAAAAAATCATTAGGCATTTCTATGGAGACCCATCGCCATAAACGCAGCCTCCAAATGCACTCCGGCATTAAAGTGGCCAAAGTAAACCGAGGCGATTCCTGCGGTAAAACCCTCTCGTCACTCACTCATCCCACCCCAGCCCTCCCCCAGCCCTCGCCGTCTCTCTTCCCTCGATCAATTTTATGGTGCTTGCCTGGGGTTCATTAATGTTTCCGGAATCTCTCTGTGCCCTGTTTAAAAATTCTTAATTAAGCAAGGTTTTTTTGTTTACACTTGAACTAATTACACTTTTAAACCCGACAATAAAACATCAGCTCTGGGCCATTAGGGCCCGCCACGGGCAGGCAATTCAGGAACTGCCATGCTCTACAAGGAGATAGGAAGGCCGGGGATGCAGCCTAGCTTCCGTCAAGAGGACGCCAGGATCTTCACCGGGTACATGGAGATGGGGGCCAAGGGTTCGAGCAGCCAGATGTCCCCTTCAGCTCTTCCTCGTTCCCTCCGGATGCGCCTTCCCTCTGAGATAAGGCCTGGCAGAGGAGATGGATGGGGAGCTGTCCTCTCCCAGTCTCATCGTTGTTTGCCACGCTTGGGTTCTCCACTCAACCAGCCTGTTTTTCCAGAGACACATTGGCCCAGTGATGGGTGGTGGAGGAAATGGAGCCTGGGGAATGGGCCTCATGGAGGAGGTAGGTCTGGGATGGTGGTGGTTGGTTTATGTCCAAGAGGCTGGGCTGGAGCACTGGTCTGCACCCAAGGAGTGGCTCTGCCAAGTGGCTGAGGACCAGAAGGGATGGAGCAGAACCTCTGGGACACGTCTGTGTCCATCACCAAGGGAATGTGCCCCAGCCAAGTGTGGAGCACATTTCTGGAGCTTGGGCTCAGCTTCTCAGCACTGCAGAAAACTCTTTTTTCCTGGCCTTTGTCTATCTTGGGCTTTGTGCGTCCATCCCTGGGGACAGGAGCTGAGCTGGGGTGCTCAGTCCTTGGGGTGGTGGTGGCTGATGCTGCTGGAGACCCTGTAGGCAGGAGATGGTGCAGCTGGTGGTGGATACAGGGTCACCACTACCCACCAGCCACCCCTGCCCATCACCACATGAATGCCCAAAAGTGCCCATGAGAACAGAAATAGGAGTCACCCAGGAGTTGTTCTGCTCCAGTCAGGACCAGCAGATGCTGGTCACGAGTTCACCTGCCACCACAGTGGTGGGTCTCCAGATACCATCTACAAACTGGTATTTCCTGCCTTCTTTCTGTCCCACCTTCCAAAAATACCCTTCCTGACATCAGGAAGGCCCATGGGGCAGGATGAAGTTGGGGCAAGATGAGTTTGGGACATGAGGAAGATGGGAACATGAAAACAGGAACAGGGCAGGGCTGTTGGGAGCCTTTGGGTCATGTCAGTGGTGGCCATGTGGAGAAAAAAAGGCAGGACTTGGCAGGGTACTGGTCCCTGCATGCTGGCAGCTCTTGGTGGCCTCATCTTCCTGATTTCTGTGAGGCTCTTGCTCTTGTTGCACCCCAACAGCAGAGGGGTGGAAATCCTCCATGTCCCACCCAGCCAGGCAGCCTCTTCCAGGTCCTCAAGGCACCCACCAAGGGGAAAGGGGGAAACCAAGTCCTGATGGCACAACTTTTGCTCAGGTGCTTTCCTGAGATCCTCACCAGAGGGAAAAAAACAGAGTTCCAGAACTCCCTCTGCAAAAGCATCTGTGGCAATTGAGCCCCTAGAAAATCCTTCCACCAGGGGACATTGAGGTGGGATACAAAAAATGTCATCACTGAAAGTGTGGTCAAGCATTAGCACAGATTGCCCAGGGCAGGGGTGGAGTGATCATCCCTGGAAGTGTTCATTGTGGATGTGGCACTGGAGGATGTGATTCAGTGGAGAAGCAATGCTGGGTTAATGGTTGGACTCAATGATCTTGGAGATCTTTTCCAACCTTAACAATTCCATGATTGTGTGACTTTCTCTTCTCCACCCAGGGAGCAGACAAGGCTTTTGCAATGCAATAAACACCCTGAGCAGGACCAAATGCTTACATCCAGTGCTATGACCTGCTCCCACTTTGCTCCATTCCAAAAAAAGCTCCTCCAGCCCGGCTGCCTTTTGGAAATCCCTTTTCCTGCTGGCTGCCAGCAGTAAGCTTGGGAAAAATGTCTCACCCTCTCTGAGATCCCTGCAACCAACCTGCTCGGTAAACTCCCCCACACGGTGAGAAATGGGGCTTCAAAGACATTGTTTTCTTTTTCCCATAGATATTTATTTTAAAAATAAAAATCCGTATCTAAAACTTTTTTGGGGAATACTTCATTTTTCAACGTAAAAAAATCCCCCAGATGCTCAAAGGTTTTTGTGAGCCTAATTCATAAATAAACCAGTGGATTTTCTTGGAAAGATGGGAGGAAGACAGGACTGGAATTGTCTGTTCCAACACACTGGTCTTTCTTTTCTCCTCTCCTTTGTGAAGCAGAAAACTTCATATTTTGTGAGAATACATGAATCAAACCCGAGAAAATAGCTGATTCCTTCCTCACGGCTGCTGCTGCCCACTAGAGCTCCCAGCCCTCCTCCTGGCCAGGAGCGGGAGCACAGCGGCAGCAGCGAGTCAGTCCCTCCGCAGCCCAAAATCCCTCTGATTTTGGGGTTATTTTATTCATTCCGGATTCGATTTGGTCGGTTCATGTGCAGTCTGCCTGGACCAGTCCCAGGTGAATGTCAACTTCCCGCGCTGCCCCTGGAGCGAGAATTCCCCAGGGATAATCCTAGGGGGATTTTTATCCCGGCACAGCAGAGTCCAACCTTGTCCCAGCACAGGCTGGAAGGAAGGAAGGTCCATGGTCCTCCTGAGCCATGAGAGGAGCCCAGGCACAGAGCAGGGGAGCAGCTCTCCAGGATTCCCAAACTGCTGGCAGCCCTGGAGGAAGGATTTGGGGTGTTGGCGGGGGAGAGGCTCAACCTGCCCCTGCCATGGGCACTGACCCCAGAACCCCCCCTGTGCTGGGCTGAGCCCCCAGCGTGGGCAGCAGGGGAGGGGGGGGATTCTGCCCCTCTGCCCTGCTCAGGTGAGACCCCACCTGCAGAGCTGCCCCCAGCCCTGGGGAACAGCATCAGGAGGGCGTGGAGCTGCTGGAGCCAGTCCAGAGGAGGCCACGGAGATGCTCCAAGGGCTGGAGCCCCTCTGCTCTGGGGACAGGCTGGGAGAGCTGGGGGTGCTCACCTGGAGAAGAGAAGGCTCCAGGGAGAGCTGAGAGCCCCTTGCAGGGCCTGAAGGGGCTCCAGGAGAGCTGGAGAGGGACTGGGGACAAGGGATGGAGGGACAGGACACAGGGAATGGCTTCCACTGCCAGAGGGCAGGGCTGGATGGGATATTGGGCAGGAATTGTTCCCTGGGAGGGTGGGCAGGCCCTGGCACAGGGTGCCCAGAGCAGCTGTGGCTGTCCCTGGATCC
The DNA here is from genome assembly GCF_963662255.1 of Cinclus cinclus. NCBI lineage: Eukaryota > Metazoa > Chordata > Aves > Passeriformes > Cinclidae > Cinclus > Cinclus cinclus. The sequence continues at coordinate 2,069,143 of NC_085073.1, read as the reverse complement.
CTGGAAGTGCCCAAGGCCAGGTTGGGTGGGGCTCACCTGGGATTTTGGGATATGGCACTAGCCTGGGTGTGTATGCCCTCCTCACCCCATAGTCCTCCTGCACTCAGCAGGTGGAGCTGAGACCTGGCTGACCATGGCCATGTAACAGCAACACAGACAGCCACTTCTCTGTCACAAAATCAGGGAGGGTGACAATGGGACAAAGCCACCCCAGGCTGCTGCCAAGGGTGCAGGAGGGAGCAGGAGGAGAGCGTGAGGCTGCTGGGAGGAGGAGGGTGAGGAGGGAAAGGAGGAAGGAGCAGTAGGGAACAGGGCTGGGTTTCCAGCAGGTTCCTCTCAGGGTGATTGGCTCAGGGTGCATCGATCCAGGTGTGATCAGAACTTTTTATTTGCTGCACAGGGGAGGGGGAGAGAAGCTCCAGGGTGATGAAAATAACAAGGATGGGAAATCTGGATGTGGGAATTTTCCTCTCCCTTCTATTCCTCTAGATGAAGGCAAAATAGCAGATACCAAATTCCTGGCAGATCCATCCTAGTGCCAGCGTGGAGCATCCCAAAAATGCCACAAGACAAATGGAGAACACAGCTCAGAGGATTGGTTTCAGATGTGGGAACGCCTTGCATGCCAGATCCAACCCCTGGTTCATGTCACACCCTCCCTCAGCACCTCCTCCTCCCAAGCCCTCCTTCACAAACCCCACTTCAGAGGACCCAAGCTGAACCCAGCAAACTCATCACACCTGTGATACAGGTGGGCTCCAGCCAGCCAGCCTGGTTAAATCCACATGAGGGTATGGAATAAATCATGAGACACCATGTCTGGGGAATTTGGTTTTCTTTGAGTGCCCACAAGCATCCACAGGAGCTGGGAAGGCATGGAGAGGATGGACAGGAGCTCACCTCCCCCTGCTCCCCCTGCCCACATCATGGGAGGGGTCTTTGGGGGCAATAAATCTCCCTGGTTAACTGGGAGCAACATTTGGAGAGGATTTACAGCAGGAAAAATGCCCAAAAAGGTGGAGAAGGGAAACAGTTCAGCACTGTGTGGGGTTTGATCCATAGGGAGGAGGATAAAGAGGCAGGAGAGGGATGAAGGAGCAAATCAAGGCAGGGGAACCACACCGGGACCGTGGCCTTTCACACCTCTCCTGGAATGAGGAGTCACCCCTTGTGTCCTGCTGGCTGCGACAGAGGACAGGGGACAAACGTCTTTGGGGCTCGGGGGAGCTGATGCCACTGCACACGCCCACCGATCTGTCTTCATTTTCCCCAATTTTTCCTCCTTCCTCATCAAGGCCTGGAGGAAAACTGCCGCTCCTGGAAATGTCAGGCAGGATTTACTCTTCAGGGTGGGGAAGCAGGAGGGACAGGATGGGACCAGAGGGGAACGGGGAGGAACAGGGGAACAGCTGTAGGTCTCGTTTTGCCTGGGGGGGGATGAGGGAAGCAGTGCCTTCCTCGTGTGTGTCCCCCAGAGATGGGTCAGGACCCGGCACGGGATTTGAGGCGGCCCCAGAGCTCTCCCACAGCCGCGTCCCTGTGGCTGATCGGGGCTTGTAGGGGACCGGGGTAGGAGTTTGCTGCGGTTAACAACCCGACACTCCCCTCCAGCCCTGTGTCCCTCCATGCTCACGCCTGTCCCTCACCCAGATCATGATGATGGGCAGGATCTCCACCCCACAACCCCTCCAGCACCAAATCCCAGCCCCTGAACAGCCCCCCCCAGGGCGGGCAGCTTCCCATACCCCTTTCCCCTTCCCGCAGCCAACATAATGGCCGGGCTGCAGCCTCCTCCTCCCGCGCCCTGCCCCTGTTTCCATTTTATGAGCTTTTTCTTGCTATAAATATGGTTTTGAGAGCCCATTTATCAGGTCCTGCAGCTCTGGAGTCAGCCTGCCGCGCTGCCCATGACAGGTCAGAATTGACTCGTATGATATTAGAATTGCTATTGATCCCTTCGGCAGCTCGCCCCGCTCCCGGCTCCGTGACCCGGTGTCAGGCTGGGCAGCCCCCGCTGCTCGGGCCCCGCGCTTCCCCCTGTCCGCTCCCATCCCTCTGCTCATCCCGGCTGCTGGGATGGGGTCCCTGGCTCCCTGTGAGCCTTCACCCTGAGGGGACCCGGCCCCCACCACCCCCGACGGGTCCTTTATCCCCCCATCACCTCCCCCTGCTGTTTCCCTGGGGGTGCTGAGCCATCCCGAGCTGCTCTGTGCACGGAGCTGGGTGATTCCCGAGGGAAAATCCCACTCTGGTCTGGGGGACTTTCAAGGCTCTAAGCACCCCGCATGAGGACTTTGGGGCTGAGATGGGCGTGATGCCCCAAAAAGGCTGTCAAACCCTCCGTGCCTCAGTTTCCCTGCCTCCAAAGTGAAATATCTTCACCTCCTTTTCCAACAGGATTCCAAACTGAAGGCTACTGAAGTCTCAAGTAGCTTTAGTTGTTGCTTTTATCAATGCAGGCAAATATCACCAATGATTTGCGCTGAATTAACCCGGTTTCTTCCATCCCTGTTTCCTGAAGGATCCATGCAGGTTCCTGCTGTGCTGGAAGCCTTTCAGCAGTTTCCCACAACACAGTGATTTTCACCCCCTGGTTCCTTTGACCTCCTATCAAATCTCCATCTTTCTTTTCCCGATTTTTCCCTAGAGAAGGAGCCTGATTTCTGGTCCCTCTTGGGCAGAATGAACACTGCTAAAGGAAAAGGGCAGACAGCAGGATCATGTGGGGGAAGGTCCTTCTCCCTGGAAATGTCCCCTGCACCAGCAAGACACTGCAGACACTGCAAGGGTGGTCAGGAGCAAGGAACATTTTAATGGGACACAAACTATCCATGGCCATGCGCAGCCAATACACCAACCCTGCACCTGGGGGCTGGAGGAATACCTGGAGATGTCTCTGGTGAGGGGGGACACTTTACAGCCACACATGGTCATGAGTGGTCATCCTTGATTGTGCACGGTCATGGATGGCAGTGAGTGGCCATGCCCAACACAAATAGTTGGGCACAGCAATACAGGGCTGTCTGTGGTCATCTGTGGTTGTGTGTACTCATGGATGGTGGTGAATGGTCATGCACGTCATGGATGGTGCACCATGATCGTGCATGGTCAGCCAGGGTGGCGAGTGGTCATGTATGGTCACACATAATTGCGCACGGTAATATCTGGTTGTACATGGTCATGCAATGCAGGAATTATATCGAGACAGACTGGAACTGACACCATCATCAGTCCTTTAGTAAAAGCTTTTCATGTGCCTTCTTTCAGGCAACTCTGACTCCTCTCATAGGCAGCCTCACACAGCACTGACTCCTTTTCTTACAGGCAACTCCACGCAGCACTGTCTCTTTGTCTCCTCTCTGCAAGTTTCCTTCTTCATGACTGGCTAATCCCAGCCTGTTCCTTACCCAGCCACCTAGCCCTGTCTGTCCCTCCCACAGCATCTTCTTACCTTGCCTGTCCCTTGCACAACTGCAGGTCCCTTCCTGCTCACAGCACAGCCAGCAGACTCCATCCCAAACTGCAGCAGACTGGTTCTTGAGCTCCAACTTACTCTCAACCAGCCAACCCACTCTTTTATAACACCCATCCTCATTGGACTGGCAAGGCCATCTTCACTTCTTGGCAATCAGTACAGCTGTAATTCATCAAGGAAAATTGCTTTCTGCACTATCCTTACAAGCTATCTTCCCACGATGCATTATTGTTGTATGTGGTCATGGATGGTGGTGAGTGGTTGTGTGTAGTCATACAGAGTTGTGCATGGGAATACAGAGATGTCCGTGATCATGTGTAGTTTTTATGTGGTCATGAATAATGGTGAATGGTCATACATGGTCATCCATGGTTGTATGTGGTCAGCCATGGTGGCAGGTGTTTGTGTGTGGTCATGTATGGCTGTTCAAGGTAATATTTGGTTGTACAATGTTGTATGTCAATTTATGTGGTCATGGATGATGAGGAATGGTCATGCATGGTCATTTGTGGTTGCACATGGTCATGGATGGTGGTGAGGAATAGTTGTGCATGGTCATCCATGGTTGTACAGGGTCACACACGATGGTGAGTGCTCAGACACGGTGATACTGGCTTGTGTGTGGGTGCGTGTGGTTGTGGGTGGTGAGGAACGGTCAGGAACGCTCAGGTGTGCTTGTGCACAGTCATATATTGTCCTGCAGGGCAGTGAATGGTCACACGTGGTCACACATGGCAGTGGTGACATCCAGAACCAGGTGTCTGTGCCACAGCCTGGGGCAGGGCACGAGCAGCTGCCAGCTCACAGCTCCCGGGTGCAGCCTTAGGGATACCGAGCGCCAACCCTGGCTTTCCAGGGAGTTTGTCTCCAGCCAGGACTGGCAATCGATCAAGGGGAAACTCCACGTCCTCCTGAGCAACCCAGGATTAATTTATGTTTGTCTGAAGGACGCTAATTAAGCCTGTTTAAGAGAAAGTTAACTTTAATACGGTGATCTAGTTCATATTAAGAAGCTGCCAAGGAGAGCTGGAAGCGGCTGATCCAATGTCTGGCCAGAGACTTCACTTCAGGATCTGCTCAGTTCAGAGCCAGGCCAGGACCCCTCTACCTGGGATGCTTCCCACAACATTCCCTGCTCCCTCATCCCACCTGCTGCAGCACCCAGAGGGCACAAAACAAGGACCAAATCTGATCCAACCTGAGCTTATCAAACAAGACCAAAAGTACTTTTTTTTTTTCCAGTTTATCGACAGTTTCCCACTCCCCAGCTCCAGAAAAAAAAAAAAAGTACTTTGATTTGAAATGAAAACTGGTCCAAAATCATTAACAAATCGAAAGTCAAGCAAAAGCCAATAGTTCTGGGTCAGGCAGCATGTTTGGGTTTGATTTCAGGCTTTGAGGCACCGCTCGAACATTTTAAGGTCAAACCAAGGGAAATTCTTCCAAAGTTTCTCTGGTGGAGATGTTTAGTGCTGAAGCTGCTCCAGTATGAACTGGCACAGCTGGGCTGTGCCGGAGCCCCACATCCCCCAGGACGCTCCCATTGCCCCAGGGCAGGAAACGGGGCCTGGTCCTGCTGTCCTGGCTGGCGTGGGAGCCTGGAGCTCCCTGTGCTCCCCCTGGTTCCCAGTTCCAGCAGTGGCAGCTCCCCACTCACGTCAGGACAGGCCACCAGCCCCGGGCTGGGCAGTGGCAGCAGCTCCTTGTCCTGGCCAGCCCCGTCACCCGGGACAGGGCGACACACATCGAGTCAACAAAAAAATCTCCTGGCAGCTCCATCTCTTGTTTTTTTCCCCCCTTAAAGCAAACATCTTCATTACAGCTCGGAGTTGTTTAAATAAATGAATTAATATTGACAAACCATCAACGAGGCTAATAAATGATTAGTTAAAGGCATACATACATCACATTACGGTTAGCATTAGCCGGAGCTTAATTACTTGTGGAGAGTATCCCATTAGAGGAGGTGCTATGTCGCCGTCACCCTCCACAGCCCTCTGCTCCCATGGGGCTCCCTGTGGGACCCCCTGTGACACTGTGGGGCCGTGCCAGGGTGGGCATAACCGGGGCAGGGAGTGGCAGAGGGATCCTGTCCCTGGCTGCTGCTCACATCCCATCTGTGCAGTGAGCGGGGTGGGCTCAGCAGGCAGAGCTCTGGGCAGGCAGAGTTTGACCCCTGGCCTGGCACGAGGTGGTCAAACACCCAGATCCACGCAGCCTGCAAGGAGAGACAGCGGCAAATAAAATAGGCAATAAATAATAATAACAATATCATAAAATTTTCAAATTTATTGAAAACTGGTCCACTCGCCGAATATTGGATTTTTCTATTATTTACGCAGCTGCTGATTTTCTGTAAATATTTAATGCCCCATGGATTTTTTTTTTCCAAAGTACAAATCTGAACAATTTCTAAATTTAAAATCCATTGCAAAGCAGCGTGGCAAGGGCCTGATCCTGACCCCCTCCCTCAGTGGGAATCATCCCAGAGCTGGGATGGGACCGGTGCGCACCCAGAAGCGTCCATGGAAAGTCCTTCTGCTGGGGATGTTTCGGGTCATCCTCTCAGCCATCAGATATCAGAGGGGACAAATTGGCAAAGTGAGACCTCTAAAATCTCCTAATAATATTTTCGTTGTGTCCGGCAGGCTGTGCCACCCATGCCAGGGTCCCCAGGCCACTTGTGGTGTCATTGTGTCTCTGCTGTGGGGGCAGAAGCCAAAGTGCCCAAAAGGCAAAAACTGAGATGAAAGACAGTGAGAGCACCAGGCTCACATCCATATGCAATGGGGCTTGGAGAGGTTTGTTAGGACTAAAGAGGCGCTTTCATCCCTTCCCAAGGTGTTGTAATGTATCCCCAGCTGGCTTTCATCTCCCCCTGATTGATACTCAGGGCTCTAATGAGCATGACGGGAAAAGTGGCCGAGGCAGTGGGAGGGGAGGGGGGACACAAGCCCCTCTGCAAAGGTTTCAAAACACTTTCTGTGTTGCAGCTAATGAGGGGATCAGGAGAGGGGAGCTGGAGCTGTGCCAAGGAGTGTTGGGAGGATGGGGCTCCTCAAAGGTTCTTGGGTGCAGGTCTGTGCCCACCTTGGGGACATCGAGCCTGTGCAGCCATGGGTGACCTGCAGGAGCACTTAAAGCCAAAGAAGGATTTAAAACCCCCATTGCTCTTGTGTTGCCTCCTCTGTTTGTCCTCAAACTGCAGAGCAGTGGGATAGTGGCCCTCTGCCCTGGGAAGGGAGGGCTTGTCCCCCTTTCCTTGGTGAGAGAGGAGGCCCAGGACAGAGCAGCCTGCTCTCAGGAAGACTGGATGCTCAGTAGGCATCCCCCATCCTCCTTCTCACTTCTGGGCTGAAAATCACAGAATCCCAGAATGATTTAGGCTGGAAGAGACCTTAAAGCTCATGGTAAATGCCCCCTGTCATGGGCAAGGACAACTCCTACTAGACCAGAGCTCCATCCAGCCTGGTTCCGGGCACTTCCAGGGATGGAAAATCTGGACAAACAGTGATGGGACTCCCCTACACCCCCACAGTTCCTCCCTCCTCCTGCTCTCTTTCCATTTATACCACCAAGGGCAGCTTGGTGGCATCCCTGGCTCCACTCCATGATGTGAGGAGTCAGCAGGACTGTCACCCCCCTCTCTTGTTCTGGCACTTGGGATCAGCCCTGCTGGCACCTGCTGTGGGTCCCCAGCTGCCTCCTTACATGGCCACCCTGGTGCCACCAGCTTTGGGTGAAGGGCACTGCTGCCACATTCCCACCACTGCAGAAATGGTCTCACTTCCAGCCTCTCCAGCCCAGGCAAGACCCACATGGAGCCATGTGGGATGGATGGATGGATGGATGGATGGATGGATGGATGGATGGATGGATGGAAGCTGCTCTGGTGTGGTGGCACTGCTGTGTTTGGGAGCCATGGGAGTGCCCTTGGAACCCCCCAGCACAAGGCTCTGCTCCCAGGGGACAGACCCTGCCCTCCCTGTGCACCTCAGCACCACACAGGGATGTCCCTGATGTCACCCTGTCCCTCTCCTTCCCCCTCCTGTTCCTCTCTGCTCTCCTCCCTGCCGGCATTCCCCTGCTCCTGTCCCGGGGCTACTGGGCTGCTGTGGGATGGGCCACATGCCAATATGGATCTGACAAACACAGTCTGAGCATGGCTTCTCCCTCTCCCCTCCCGCCCATTTGTTTTCCCTGATGTCCAAATGGGTCTGGAACTGCCAGCTCCTCTCAGGAATGCCAGAAATGAAAAAGCGGGCAAAAAAAGAGGGAAGAGGGAAAAAAGGGGGAAGAGAAATAAAGGAGGGAAACCTAAAGAGGGGTAAAAAAGAGCAGATTCTTCAGAAATTCCTGAAGCCGGGCGGGTTCAGAGCCTCCTGCTCTGCTCGGATCCCGTGCTGCCCTGGGATCACCCTCCCTGCCGTGGCTGAGGCCAGCACACTCACTGCACCGGTGGCCTCTGTGTGTGTCCCGTGCTCCCAGCACTCAGGCCTGGCTGGCCCCGGGCTCCTCTCCCTTCCAGAAGACCTCCAGGAAGCATAAACCCCAGTGGTCCCAGGCCTTGGCCACCTCTCCTGTGGAGAGGGTCACCAGCAAGGTCCCTCCTGTCCCTGCTGGGGTGTCCCAGCCCCTGGAGTGGCTCCCAGAGCTGTGACCATGGCACTGAGCAGGGACATTCCTGTGGCAGTCCAGGGACATTCCCCTGTCCCAGTCCAGGGACTGGAGTTAAGGCAGTTGTCACTGGCCCAGGAGGGACTGAGCAGGGCTGTACCCTTGGGGATGTCAGGGCAAGTCTGGCATGTCCCCAAGGTGGACGAAGGGGAAGGTGACCCTGGGGAAATCCAGGAGGAAGGGGAAGGGAAGGGGGAGGGGGAGGGGGAGGGGGAAGGGGAAGGGGAAGGGGAAGGGGAAGTTGTAACAGCTTCTCCCAGGCAGACAGACTCCTTAAATAGATCCAAGGGTGTCCAGGAGCATTGGCTCCATGGACTGGGAGAGCTCCAGGCTGCACATCCCACCTATGCTGGGCAGCCAAGAGCTGTCTCCTTCCTCCATCCACTACCCAGTGTGGTTCCCTCCTCTCCCCAGCCCAAGCAGCACTTTCTGCCCTCAGAAGGGCTCTGGCAGGGCCAGCCCCACCCCTAGCCCTGGTACTGGGCATCCTTCCCTGAAGCAGGTCAAGGCAGATGGAAGGGAAAATCAAACCAACACAAGCAAATTCCCCAGCCCAAGCCACAACCATTTCCCAGGACCTGCAGGGATTTGAGGCAGAGCATCCGTGTGCAGCCACCCAGGAACATGGGTGGGATTTTTGTCATTCTGTGTAATTTTCTATTTTCATAAAATGACAGAATGGTTCAGGGCATAAGGGACCTTAAACTTCATCTCATTCTACCCCATACCACGGGCAGGGACATCTTCCACTGTCCCAGGCTGATCCAAGCCCCATCCACCCTGGCCTTGGACACTCACAGGGATCCAGGGGCAGCCACAGCTGCTCTGGGCACCCTGTGCCAGGGCCTGCCCACCCTCCCAGGGAACAATTCCTAATTCCCAATATCCCATCCAGCCCTGCCCTCTGGCAGTGGAAGCCATTCCCTGTGTCCTGTCCCTCCATCCCTTGTCCCCAGTCCCTCTCCAGCTCTCCTGGAGCCCCTTCAGGCCCTGCAAGGGGCTCTCAGGTCTCCGTGGAACCTTCTCTTCTCCAGGTGAGCACCCCCAGCTCTCCCAGCCTGGTTTCAGAGCAAAGGTGCAACAATTTATTTTAAGTCTTTTCCAGCCCTTGGAGGCAGCCAGGACTCAGGAACAAGAATTAACACACGAAAAAGTGAAAGGAAAAGAACGGGGGGACAAGAAGGGATCCCCACTGTCTGGAGTTCAGAGAAGCTCACTAAGAGCCTTCAGAGCCACCAGCCCAGTGAAGAGCTGGCACCTGGGGGTTTCCCACACCTGGCACTGCTGTGGTTATGGTACCCAGGACTCATCACAGCTCCCAGAACCCAGAGGGGCTTTTCCAGAATTTTCAGACTTTCAAACAACTACTTGGAAAACCAGAAATGCACTTGAAAGCCTCCCAAAATTCAGGGCCTGCAGCTTTAAAAACCAATCCCCAGCCTGGCCATAGGCAATAGCTGTCCTGCAGCAGCTCAGGACACCCAGGACCTCGGCCCTGCAGCTCCATGGCTCTGCCCCGAGGCCGTCTCTGCTGTCCCACAGAGAGCTGGGAAGTGCTGCTGGGCATCCCAGGTGGAGGTGGCACAGGTGCTTCAGCCGCTGACATTTCAAGGTCCATCCCTCCCATCAACCACAGGATCCATTCCTCTCCCATCACACACAGCACCCAGCTGTGGGATCAATAGGATTTTATATTACACTGGAGGAGAAAGGTAAAAATAAACGGGAAAGTGAGAGAGGAGAGGATGGAGGAGCAGACAGAGTGCTTGGCACTGGAGCAGGGGCTGAGAAGTGCCCGGAGTGCAGCATCTCCAACCCTGGTGGGTCCCAGAGGTCCCATCTCAGCCCTGAATCTCCAGCTGTGAGCACTGGGGCCAGAGGTAAAGGAAGCCCTGCAAGATTGTTTTCTTCCCCAGATTCCCTTGTCCCATCTCCAAGCAGCCTCCCACTACCCCAGCATTGCTCATGGGCACCACCAAGGGTCCTGTCCCCTTCCCTTGGCTCCCTGTCCCCAGTGCATCCCAATCATTGCCTGGTTTTGCTGGTCTGACCCCAAGCATGGCACCATCGGTCCCAGTGGGGGTGTCTGGGGACCCCCACCCTGTCAGGGCTCCTCATGGGGCAGCTGCTCCCCTGTATCCAGCAGCACCAGGATCCATAGTGGCTCCAGGGCAAATGGAGGAAAAAGAGCAGAGCAGGGAGCAGGCACCACTCCCACCAAGGCTGATAGGGGGACACCCCAAAGTATATCCCACCCCCCTTCTGGCATCTTGTGACCTTCCCTGGCCTGACCCTGCTTCCCCCAGCCCCTCCAGCAGCTGCCTCCCCATCACCTTCCCCTCCCTCCCCACTCCTAAACGGTCCCGAAGTCTCTCATTTTCCAAGCCAAATTACTCCGGCACAATGCCCCGGCCGCCCTCCAGTGCCTCCCGAGGATGGGACAGCACTGGAGAGAGACCAGGATCGACATGGAGCCTTCATCCCCCAGAGGAGTGCTGGGGTTCCCACGGTTCCGGGCTCTCCTGGGGAGGACCCAGCAGGAGCAGGAACAGGGGCAGGAACAGGGGCAGGGGCAGGGGCAGGAACAGGGGCAGGAACAGGGGAAGGGGCAGGGGAAGGGGCAGGGGAAGGGGCAGGGGAAGGGGCAGGGGAAAGGGCAGGAACAGGGGCAGGGGAAGGGGCAGGGGAAGGGGAAGGGGCAGGGGCAGGGGCAGGAACAGGGGCAGGAACAGGGGCAGGAACAGGGGCAGGAACAGGGGCAGGAACAGGGGCAGGGGCAGGAACAGGGGAAGGGGCAGGAACAGGGGAAGGGGCAGGAACAGGGGAAGGGGCAGAGCAGGGGCAGAGCAGGGGCAGGGGCAGGATAAGTCCCATCCTGCCACATTCCTGGTGATGGAATGGGCACAGAGGGCTCTGTCTGGAATCTGGGAGCTTTACCTGCCCGGACAGGAGCTGCTCCCTCCTGGCACTCTTGGAGAGAGGTTTTGGTTGAAGCCCAGTTCCTCTCCTGGTTCTCAGGGTCTGTTCAAACCCAGGAGTGTGGCTGCAATGAGCCTCCCCTGCAATGCCAGAACACACCCAGGACATGCAGCTGCAGGGCTCAGACTCACCGAAGGACCTGGAGCAGCAGCAGTTGTGTGGAAAAGGATTTTGTCAAACCCACACCCCTCCACCAGGCCCCTTCCTGCCCACAGCCCCCCTGCTCTCCCTGTGCCACAGGGAAAAGCTGTGTTTGGCCAGCTCCAAAAGCAAAGCCCTGGCAGATGGAGAGCCTGGGGTGAACCCGGATGCTTCACCTGCCCCGTTTCATGGGATTGGGTTCTTCCCCTAGGGCTTTTCCTTTTCCAAGGAAACCAGAGGTGGGAATTGCTGTAGCTGCTTTGGGAGGAAAGATTTTGCTCTGGGCTTTCCCCATTTCTGAGCAATCCCACAGGTATCCCCACCTATCTGATAACACGCTTTTGAGCCCAGACCCCTTAGGGGTCCCTGTGCCCCAGAGGAGCCCCCAGGGTGAGAATCCCAAGGATCCCTCAGTCTCACACATACACAGAGCGCTGCCTGTGTTCTGCTCTTTTGGAGCTGCCACTCCACAGACCCTGCACAGCCCAAACCTCTGCGGGGAGCTGGTTTACAAGAAGAGGAGTGCTGGCTTCCCAAACAAGCCTCCCAGTCCACAACACATTTCCAGCCATACATAATCTAATATACGTTACCATAGCGCCAATCAATAACTCAGTAGGCCAGCTCCGAAATTATTCTCTTAAAGGGCCAGAGCTCCTCTTCGTCCCCCTCCCCTGGCCCATCTGCCTCATGTCATGGCCCAGAGGAGTCTCATGTCCCCTGGTCTCTCCTGCCAGGCAGGACACAACACCGGGCTGGTGGTGACACCCTTCACCCATCACATCCCGTCTGTGCCATGTCCCTGTGTCACAGCACGAGGAACGTGTGGGTGCCATCCCCAGGGCACATCTCTGACACTGCCAGCAACTTCTTCCCCACTCTGCAGCTCCATCTCGACACAGCTTTCTCCTCCTCAGGATCCCCACACTCCCTCATCCCACCTGCCCAACAGAATTCCTCAGGCTCCGGGAGCAGAGGATGCCCAGCCCAGCAGCTCCCTGACCTCTGTCACCATGAGCCTGGGGACAGGGTCCTCAGCTCCGGGCCAGCCCCTGCCCTTGGGCAAACCCCCGGGGTGTTCCCCCTCTGCTCCTGGGAACACCTGCAGTGTGTTTCCAGCCTGGCTCCCGAAGCACTGCTAGCAATAGCTTCTCCTCCTGCTCGAAATCCAAGGAGGGGGAAAGCTCCCAAAGCCCCCAGAGTCCCAGCAGCCCTCCCTGGATTTAACCCTGCAGCAGGAAAAGCATCCCAAAAGGCTGCATCCCGGATTCCCAGACCCCGGACTGTGCCCTCCTTCCCTCAGGCACTCGTGGTCCGGTTTTAAAAGTGACCGAGAAGTGGCAGCACCTGGAGCCGTTGTCTCAGGTGGCCGCGGTGGCTTCTTAGAGAGCAACCCAAGCAAAACGAGCTGAGCCCTGCAGGGGAACCATCCCATTCATAAATCCCTGAGCACTGAAACCCAACCATGCCAGCCAAGGTCGCCTCCTCTGTGTCTCAATTCCAGCAAAGACAAGCCAGGAAGAGGGAGGATAATTACAGGGAAGCTGGAGAGGGGATCTTCATCAGGAATTGGAGTGATGGGAAAAGGGGGAATGAGTTCACACTGATAGAGGGGGTTTAGATCAGGCATTAGGAAAAAAATCTTGGCTGTGAGGGGGCACAGGGTGCCCAGAGCAGCTGTGGTTGCTCCTGGATCCCTGGCAGTGTCCAAGGCCAGGTTGGATGGGGCTTGGAGCAGCCTGGGACAGTGGAACGATTGGGGTGGGACTGGATGAGCTTTAATGTCCATTCCGACTGAAACCGTTCTGGGACTCTGTGACAATTAATAAGATCCTAATGAGCCTCAGCAAGAGGCACGGCCTGAAAACTGCCTCATTTTGCCTGGCGTTTGGGAGCTTTCTGCGCTGAACCTGTGCTCCTGTTTGATTGGCATTGCCAGAATTCAGTATCTCTCCCCCTACACCCCTGGAATGGGCTGAGAATTCCACGACTTGGGAATGAACTGAGGCTGCTGCTGCTGCTGCCAGTGGCTGTCCCAGGCTGCTCCTGCCCCCTCAGCACCACGGGAAACACTCTGGAGGCAGGGGGGGATTTTTACTGTTTTGCTTTTTTCCAACCTCACAACAAAACTCTCTGAGCAGGCAAAGGAGATGTTGGAGCAGTGAGCTGGAATTAGGCAGGGTCTGGTTGTACCCCACTCCTCTGAGCACAAGAAGCCCTGTTGAAAGAAAAGCCAACAGATTTTCATAGAAAACTGGTGATTTTTCTCCCCTTTTATTTATCCCCGAAACGTTTTCGTGGAAACCGTGACCAAACACCCTCCCTGAGAGCTTTGTGTTTGCCACACTTCTACCCCCGAGATGCCCGACTGTGGGCACGGGTGACCTCGCAGAACTGGGATGCTACAGGGGAGCCCTTGGGCACATCCTCAGGAACCAAACCTCGCGTCGGGGAGAAGCTCCAGAGCCACAAGGTCCCTGCAGCCGCTCGCTGCCCCAGCGGCATCCCCGGGCTGGGCTGGAGCCGGGGCCCCCGGGGACCCCTCTCGGCATCGCCAGCTGCCTTCCAGCAGCCCCCGAAGGGCAGCGCGGCCCCGGCAGCGCTGTCAGCCAGGCTCTACGTCTTCCATTAATTCACTTCACACTGTCCATATTGATCGGCTCTGCTCTCTCCCCGGTGCCCCCCCTCGCAGCCCTCCCCCCCGCCGGCTGCTGCACCGCTGGGCAGCCCAGCCTGCATGCTGCATGATCCATACAAACTCACTTACTCAGGGAAATCAATGGGCTCGAAAGAGCACACGCAGCAAGGCGAGGAGTCTGTCTGGGGATCGACCGCCCAGCAAGGAGACACAGAGAGCAGCAGCCCGTGCCCCGCCGCTGCCCGGCGCCCCCCGAGGCTGCCCGGGGGCCGGGGGGTCCCGCTCGCAGCCCCCGCGGGACACTGGGGACGGGGGCAGCATCCCGGGCGCTCCTGCCGGGAAGGGGTGCCTCACCTCGGGCAGGTGCAGGGAGGGTCCCGCCGGGATCGCTGCCTCCCCCCCCCCCCCGGGTCCGAGAGGAAGTTCAGCCCTTTTTGTTGCTCCAGCCAGCGCAGGCTCCAACATCCGCCCTTAGCCTCTCCTCACGCTGCAGCCGTGCCTCAGTTTCCCCGTGTTTATCCAGCAAGGCGAATCCCAGAATTATTTAGGTGCCTGGGGCTGATAGATGGCTCACCTTGTACCACCCCTTCCACTGTCCCAGATTGCTCCAAGCACCATCCAGCCTGGCCTTGGACACTGCCAGGGATCCAGGGGCAGCCACAGCTGCTCTGGGCACCCTGTGCCAGGGCCTCACCACCCTCCCAGAGAACAATTCTTTCCCAAAATCCCATCTAACTCTACTTTCTTTCATCTTAAAGCCTTTCCCCCTTGTCCTGCCACTGGATGTCCAAGGAAGCTGGAAGGATGTTCCCTTTACAGGGGAACTTTACAGAGTTTCAGGGCTGGGGGAGATGCCCTGCTCTGCCAGGCCTGTCCACAACATCAAAAACCTGTTCTGGACCCATGAGAAGCTAAAACTGAGGACTTTTTGCCTCTTCTCAGAGCACCACTGGCCCAATTTGCCCTGGGAATCTGCTGCCACTGCTCATGCAGTGCCGGGGTGATTAATAAATCCTGCTAGAAGAGCTGCTGCTGTGCTGAGTTTGCCCATCAAGGAAGGAAATCTTTATTTATATATATTCTATAAACTAATTTTTGCATCATTGCAATAAATCCATCTTCCAGCCGTCAGCTGCAATCTGCCGTCAGGGCCGGCCACGTGCAGCTCCCAGCGGGGTGAGGGGGTGGGGGGAGCAGGAACGGGAGCATCCAGATCCTGGGGGGTCCCCGGGGTGCCCGCTGGGGTTGGAGCCGAAATGGGAACTTGGGGTAGTGTCCAGGGAGCAAAGGAGCAGATGTGTCCCCATCTGTGTGGGTTTGTCATCCAGGGGGACAGAGGGACCCCAGGGGCTCGAGGGTTGTCACCCCACCGAGGAAACAGGACCCCAGTGGGCTCGGAGCCGCCGCCTCCCTGGAGAGGAACTGGGGGAACTGGGAAGGCCCCGAGACGGTGCTGCCGGCCCAGTACCAGTAAATGCCGGCAATGCCGTGTATGGCGGGGGAGGGGGGGGGGGGGGGGGGGGGCCTCTTCCCAGCAGCCCCCTCCCCTCCCCGAGGCAGTGTGGTTGTGCTGGAGACACCGTGTCTGTCCTTCGCAGACTCCAGGCCCTGAGCAGAGCTGGGGGGAGTGCGGGGCTTGGGGAGCAGTGGCAGAGTTATGGGGACAGCCACTGCCCCCTCTCCAAAGTCATCCTCCAGCTCTGGGGTATCACCTGGGGACTTGGTTTGGGGGACAGAAAGTAGCAGCCTCTGCTGGGACCTGGTAGATTTTTGGGCTGGGACCTCATCCGCGGGTGGCTGTACCCCAAGGCGGTCGCACCCCTGAGCCACGGAGCATCCTGAGATGGGAATTACACAAGAAGTCGAGGTTCCCACTGTGTTGGCCTTCCGACAGCCTGAGGGGTGTCCCCCTCTGCCCTGCCAGTCCGGGCTGTTACCCAGGAGCAGCATCCCAGTTGGGGGAAGATTTCGGTGCCCCATCCCATCCCATCCCATCCCATCCCATCCCATCCCATCCCATCCCATCCCATCCCATCCCATCCCATCCCCCTGGCTGCCCAGCCTCACCCAGCTCAGCCCAGGACCAGTGGCCTTGGATCGAACCTGGCCGAGTGCCCAGCAGGGCAGGCAGAGCTGCAGGCACAGATCCACTGGGAGGGAGATGAGTCTGCTGGGCCTCAGCCATGGCCAGGAGGGCCCGCAGCCACAGCCACGGCTCCAGCCCGGACCCACCGGGGGATGGCAGGAGGGTGAGGAAGGCTCAGAGCAGCGGGGGGATGGAGGATGGAGAAAGGTGAGGAGGGCTCAAGCAACGAGGGGGATGGAGGAAGGTGAGGAAGGCTCAGAGCAGGGGGGATGGAGGAAGGTTGCTATCAGCTCCCCTGTTCAGCAAGCAGAGCACCCTGAGCTTTCCCCAGGGGGTTTCCCCATTTTTGGAGGCCACAGAGCTGTCAGCCCCTCTCCCCTCCATGGCAGGTGGAGTGCTGGGGTGCAGCACAGCCCCCTCTCCTCCCACTCCTCCCTGGCATTGTCTGGCAGGATGTGGGGAGGTTGGTGGGATGGTGGATCACCCACATGGGCAGGGGAATTTGGGAATTGGGAGTCCTCCCACCCAACTCTGGGCACCCAGACCCCCACCCTGCCCAAAGACCCCATCCTAGCACATCTTTCTTTTCTGAGGTCCCTGCAGAGCCCTGGAGGGACCCATCCTGGGGGACACTGGCACAGGCTTTGGGAAAATAAAACCTCTGAGTTGCTTTTTTGTCATGTTGCCCCTATTTTATCCCTTTTCTCCCCCTTTCCCGGGCCTGCCAGCCCTGGCACTCCTTATGGAGGTAACGAAGGACCCTGTGCATAGCAATGAGATTGATTGACCCTGCTGACCTCAGCCAGGCCTAGGGCTCCCTCCAGGGCACCCAGGTCACTGGCTGCTGACCAGCACTGGTTGCCACGGTGACACCAGTGGTCCCCAGGGATGGATGGGGGCTCTGGGATGCAGGGGGCTGCTGGGGCAGGTCAGAGTGTCAAGACTGCTACGTTAGTGGGATGCTGCTGGTTTAGGGAGAGTGAGGGTTAAATTCCCAGCCCAGGTGAGACCCCAAGGGACAGGTCCATTCCAAGGGGTGCCAGAGGGTATCAGATCACCTGTGAGGGTGGGTGTGGTGTTGTCTGGGGAAACTGAGTCACAGAGGAACGCCTGGGTATCACAGCAGGAACTCAGGAGTGATGGGTGGGGAATGAGAAGAAAGGCCGGGGATAGGGAAGGGCAGGCAGGGAGTGTGGGCAGGGGGGGAAGCAGGGAGAGGTCAAAGGAGGAGATTTGGGTGGGGAATGCAGGATGAAAGTGTGCAGGGCAGGCTGGAGGGGTGCAGGGATGCAGGGGTGCAGTGTGAGGGGTTGTGGGGCGCCGGGTGAGGAGTTGTGGGTGCAGGATGAAAAGTGCAGGGGGAAAGACAGGATGGAGGGGTGAAGTGTGAGGGGTGTAGGAGACAGGACCGGGGGCAGTGTGAGGGTTGCAGGGGTACAAGGTGAGGGGTGCACGGTGACGGGCACAAGGTGAGGGGCTCAGGTTGCAGGTCCCGTCCGGGGACCCCAATTCCTGGGCTCCGCTGCCCTCTAGCGGGCAGGTCCTGCCCCTCCCGGCTGCGCTGTCCCCGCGCTGTCCCCGCGCTGTCCCCTCTCCCGGGGGTCCCGGAGCCCCCTCCCCTCTGTCCCTAGGATCCCACCTGGGACCACTACCATCCCCCGGGGGGACACGTTGGGGACAGGTCCCCGCGGAGTGAAGGGGATGTGGGGAGCTGAGAAAGGGTCTGGGATAAACGCCACCCAACCCGGCCTCTGGGGATCCCCCGTGAGGGGGCCGCGGGCCACATCCAGGGCTCTCTGTGTCCCCCCGGTCCCTCCGCACCCCCCCGATCCGCGGCCCTGCAGTGCCCCCAGCGACCGCCAGGTGACGCCACGAGCCCTCCCCAGCTGCGTCCTGTCCGTGTGTCTGTCCCTATGTCCCGTCTGTGTCTGTCCCTATGTCTTGTCTGTGTCTGTCCCTGATTCTGTCCCTGTCCTGTCCGTGTGTCTGTCCCTATGTCCCGTCTGTGTCTGTCCCTATGTCTTGTCTGTGTCTGTCCCTGAGTCTGTCCCTGTCCTGTCCGTGTGTCTGTCCCTATGTCCCGTCTGTGTCTGTCTCTGTCCTGTCCGTGTGTCTGTCCCTATGTCCTGTCTGTGTCTGTCCCTATGTCCCGTCTGTGTCTGTCTCTGTCCTGTCCGTGTGTCTGTCTCTATGTCCTGTCTGTGTCTGTCCCTGTGTCTGTCCCTGTCTTGTCCGTGTGTCTGTCCCTATGTCCTGTCTGTGTCTCACCCTGTGTCTGTCCCCATGTCCTGTCCGTATCTATTTCTGCGTCTGTCCCTGTCCTGTCCCTGTATTCCAGTTCCTGTGCCTGTGTGTCTGTCCCTGCGTCCTGTCCCGAGCCCCGTTCTGTAACTGTCACTGTCACCAGTCCTGATGCTTCCAGCTCTGCTCTTGTGCACTGCTTTGTTCCTGTCCCTGTCCCTGTCCTTGTGCCCAGCCCTGTCCTTGTCTCCGTCCCCAGACTCAGTTCTGTCCTGTCCCTATCCCCAGCCCTGTCCCCAACCCCGGCTCTATCCCTGCACCCTGCACCCTGCACCCTGTCCCTGTCCCTGTCCCTGACTTTAGCCCTGTTCCGGTCCCCAGCTCTGTCCACAGCCCTGTTTCCAGCCCTGTCTCCCTCCCCAGTCCCATTCCCGATCCCAGCCCCAGTCCCATTCCCGATCCCAGCCCCATCTCCAAGCCTGTTCCCAGCCCCGTCCTTGACCCCAGCTCCGTCCCTTCCCCCGTGCCCAGTCCGGTCTCCTGTCCCTGTCTTTGGCCCTTTTCCTGACCGTAGCCCTGTCCTCAGCCCGGTTCCTATGTCCAGCCCTCGCCCTGTCTTTGTCCCCATGCCTGGCCACATCCCTCGTCCCTGTCCCCAGTCCCGTCCCTGCCCACCCCACCTCCTGACGCTGAGCTGGTGCTCAGCATTCCCAGGGAGGTCACACTCCCAGCCCCTCTCCGCACCCGCCCCGGGTGGCACCAGCCAGGCTGAGTCCCTGTGGGCAGCCCTGGCTTGGTGGCACCTGGGTCACCCGGCGCTCGGGTCACGCGGCCACGCCTCGGGCTTCGGCCGAGGACGGGAAACTCCTGGTTCTGCTTCTGCCCCTCTGGGGTGGGTGGGACGTGGGCAGGGAGGGGAGACCGACCCCGCCAGGGGCTGGGGTCAGGGCACCTCTGGGGACTTGTTGGGGTTCGGCCGGATCCCGGCAGCCAAGATGGGCCCCTAAACACCAGCCCGGGACAGTGACAGAGAAGCTGGAGCAGGGGCACAGCACCCTGTGGAGAGGCAGGAGAGGGCTCAGCATCCCCCCATGCCCCGGAGCCTTCCTGTTCCCATCAGATATTTCGGGAAGTGACCTCTCCACATCCCGCCCGGTGCCAGGGGATGCGTGGGGCTGGCGAGCGAGCGAGGCCAAGCCCCCCCCGCTCCTGCCCGGAGCGCTGCGGTTGGAGCCATGGAGTGGAAGTAACAGGCGGTGACACCGCTGCCCAAAAACCGCCACCAGAACAATGGGCGGGAGCGCGGAGGACGCAGGAGGCCACGCCGCCCCCAACGCTCGCCAAGGAGCCGAGGACATCCTGGGGACACCCTGCACGGGCACCTGGCCTGGGCATCCCACCCGAGGAGCACCCCATCCACGGGACTGGGTGGTCCAAAAGGGTGGCGGAGGTATTGTGAGAAAAGGCTGGAATTCCCGAGGGCGGCACTGGGACAGAGCGAGGCCATCTCACCGGGCACACGCCCGGGGGCACCCGCCCAGCCCGGGACTGAGCCGCCTCCTGCCCTAGCGGGGAAGAGGTGAGAGAACAGAAAATGGCAGGAGAGACAACGAAGGAGCGGGGCTGCTTTGCCTTTAAAATAATGCAGCAAAATTAGCAGCTCTGCAGTCATTAATATGCAAAAATGCAAATGAGGAGGTAATTAAGCTGCAGTCCTCCGGAGGATATTTCCATCATAATGAATTCTATTGTCAGGGAAAGAGCAGCCAGGCAGATTTATGGTGCTTACATGAATAAAAAATATGAGTATCCAAGTGGTGTCCTTGCTGCCGGCTACTGTCCCCTGCCACAGCCCAAGAGGGCACAGGGCACAATTCCGGGTCCCCAGCCCAGGAGGGCACGGGGCACTGAAGAGTTCTCCATCCCTTGTGCCATCCCGTCGCCAAGGCACAGCAACAGCCAGGGACTTGGGTACCTGCAACAGGGCAGGGGGAAAACAACTCCTTCTTTCCTTCCCTTCCCTCTGTGCCACAGCCCCCGGCAAAGCCACCACCGAGACCTGTGCCAGGGCCATGCCACTTCCCTGGGGCCCACAGAGGGACTGGGGACACTCGAGCTGGGAGGTGACTCTTCCTTGCAGGGTCCCAGTGTGGTGGGACTCTCCCAGTGACACCCCGGGCTGCCCAGTGACATGGCTCTGCAAGGACCCGGAGTCTGAACACACCGGGATCCTCTCGTTCCTCTCCGTGAGAGCTGGTTCATCACCTGGCTCATTCCTCTCTTCCCGCCCCATGAGTGCACCGGGAGCAAGGACCCGGCCAGGGCTGGCACTGGGGAACACAGGGGCACAGGCACACCAGGAAGGTGGGGACCCCAAGGTGGGGGGACGATCCATGAGTACCCCTAGGATTTGGGGAGCTGTCAGCCCGGCCTCCGAGCCACTAAGGCGATGCCCTATCCCAAGAGCCACCACTCCTTGGCCGTGGGGTCAGTGTCGGTCTGTGGGGTCAGTGCCCTCCCCTGAGCCACCCGTGGGTGCCCCTGGGCACCCCCCAAACCTGGCGGGCAAGAGCTGGGGCTCAGCCTTCCCCTTTTCATTCCCGCCAGCGGCGTCCGCCACGGAAAACAAACCGAAACCCACCCAAAACGAAATAGTTGGCCGCGTGCCACCCTGCAGCTGCCGGCTCCGGCTCAGCCTGGCATTTTTCAAATGTCAAGGCAAAAGGCTGCGGGGCCGCCCGGCTCGGGGGGCTCGGCACCGGGGGGGGCTGGGGACAGGAGGGGCACGGGAAGGGGTGTGGGAGAGGGGGAAGGGACACCCGCCACCCTTGCAGCTGTCGTTGTCGCCCCTGAGGTGAGGTGTGGGCTGGGGGAGGCGCAGGGAGCTGCGCTGGATGGGAGGGGAGCGGCTCCATCTTAGCGTCGATGCGGTCGAGGCGAGAGAAGATGATTAAAGAAAAAAGGGAATAAAAGCAGGAAAGGAGATAGGCAAACAGGAACAGCTGCTCCTGGGGATGCAGGGTTTTTTTTTTGTTTTGTTTTGTTTTTTTTTTTTTTTTCCTTTCAAAGCCACAGAAGTTGCTGCTCGCAGGCTCAGGACCCCCTGCCACGGTCCCCCTGCCCCATGCTGTGGCGGCGAGGGTGGTCAGGCAGCTGTGGCCCGAGGCTGGAGCCTCGCTGAGGATCCAGGGAGCCGGAACTGAGCTCATCCCCATCCCGGGCATCCCCTTGGCTCACCCGCAGGGACCGGTCCTCCCTGCCCTGCACACCGCGTGGCTCGGGGCTGGCAGGGGACACGGGGCAGGTGGAGCTGTCGCCAACAGGACATTCCCCACGCTCGGCACAGCCCCTGCCCAGGGTGGCAGAGCCAGCAGACACAATCCCTGGTCCCCGTGCCCCCCACCCGCCGTGTTCCCCCCTCTCCACCGCGCACCTGCGGAGCCGCAAACCTTCAGCTCCCCCGGGAGCCGGGGCACGGGGGGCGGGCAGGGGAGGCAGGACCGGCCGCACCTCGGTTCCTGCTCCCCGTGCTCCCCCTCTCCAGGTCGAACACTGGGAAATCGCTGCCTTTGCCCGAGGGAAGCTCAAAGCCAGGCTGCTCCATCCTGGGCAGGTGAGCACCTCGTGTGTACCTGTGCAGGTGGGTGCTGTGGCTGCTCTGAGGGCACCTGCACGGGGGGGAACACCTCCACCGAGGAGCATTGGAGCTGTGGGATCACAGCTGGCCCTGCAACCCCCAGTGTCCCCTCCCCAGCACCCTACTTAGCCCCATTAGGGTCAGTGGATGTCAGCAGGGCTCTGAGGGTGCTTTAGGAATTTAGGGATGACTTATGGCACCCTCTTTCCTGTGTCCCAGCCCCATATCAAGAGGGTCACCAGACCCCGATATGGTCGGGGGTCCCAGGTCCAGCTTTCAAGGGTTCTGTGCCCCAAGTGGTCTGGGGAGGGATTTATGGATTATGGATGCGCAAAAGGGATTTGTGCTGGTGACGGGCAATAAATTGGTATCAAACCAGCTCTTGAGGAGCCCAGAGACAGAGAGGGCTCAGGGCAGAGCTGCCCCATTTATTTCACCCTCCCCCAGGAGCTTAGGGGGCTGCAGGTCCCCCACCCACTGTTCCAAAGCTGTCAAATCCATCTCCTGGCAGATCTGAGGGATCGCAGTGCTGTGCAGACCCGAGAGAGGGGGACACCCTCATGCCACCACTCCGGAAGAACCCCTGAGGGCGTAAGAGAATTTTCTCCAGTCATGGACCCCACACAGCCCTGCAAAGGGTCGTGTCCCCACCCCTCTGGCCATTCCCTGTCCCTCTGGGGATGTTCAGCACGATGAGGGCTGTGAAAAGAGCTGGCTGGGAGAGGAGCACCCGTGTTTACATTAGGTGCCTCGAAACCCCCTCCAGCATCCCGGCCACCCTCCCCCTCGGCAGCAGCTCCTCTTGAGGTTTGAGGTGACATCCTGCCTTCTGCATCTTGCTCTCACCCTGCCCCGGGGGGCCCTGGAACCGCAGAGGCAGTGGAGGCAGGGCTGGGGGTGAAGATCCCCCTGCCCAGCTCTGGCTACACCCAGAAAAATGGCAATTATCCAGAGCAATGACCCTCCACCTTCCCTGCACGGCTTGTGGGGGGCCTATTGTGGGGTGAAGGGCTCACAGATTCTTTTCCTGAGCACCCCATCCCTGTCTCCTGCCACTGTTCTGGGGAAAACCATGCCAATATTCAGGCTTATAAACTACCAGGCAAAGAGAACAGTCAGGTCTGAATCCCAGAGATGTCCTGCTGAGGACAGGTTGGAGCAGCTGAAGCTTTTTGCATCAGGGCTTCATTCTGAAAGTGTGTGTGGAGGCAGAATCAGGGATAAAAACCAGGCTCTGCCCCACAGCTCATCCTGGCTGCCCCACAGCACAGCACCCACAGGGCCTGGGCACCTGCAGAGCTACAGCACAGCCAAAAACCAGAGAAATGGGGGGAAACAGAGAGAAGGATGGTGCCAGGCAGCTCAGCCTCTCCTTCCTGGGACACTGGGGGATGGAGGGGGGTATGGGGTTGGGGGCTGGAGGAGGAATTTGAGTATTGGGAGCAGTCCCTGCTCCCCTGCACTGAGCAGATTCTTCCCCCAAGTATCTCAATTGCTATGATGAGTTCATGGGGCTGTGCCTGAGTGAGGTGGGTGCCCCACAGGTGTAGTGTGGGTGCCCTGGCTGGGGTGATTTGGGTGTCCTGGCTGGGGTGCTGTGTGAGTCCCACGGGTGCTGTGGGTGCCCTGGCAGGCAGGAGCAGTGGAAGCCGAGGCACTTGGCACTCATCTCGCTGCAGCACAGCTCGATGCAGAGATAAGATAAGGTGTCTGAGGCTGCCAAGGTAAACTGAGGTCACTGCAAACCCCAGCAGGTGAACACGGCCCCGGAGCTCCAGGCTGCACACACAGAAACCTAGACTGCTTTGGGCTGGAAGGGACCTTAAAGCCCATCTTGTCCCAGCCCCTGCCATGGGCAGGGACACCTTCCATAGGCAGGGACACCTTACACTATCCCAGATTGCTTCAAGACCTGTCCAACCTCTACAATATTTCCAGGGATAGGGCAGCCACAGCTTCTCTGAGCACTCTGTGTGTGGGCAATATCCAGGTGCCTATTTTCATTTTAGGCAGATTTTTGTCCCTGCACTCATCTCCTGGTATGATGAACTGGCACCTTTTCCTACAGTGCCAATTGTTGAGCAGAGCCGATGGCAGGACCAGGGAGCTCCAAGCTGCTTTTTGTTTTGCTCAAAATCTGAGCAAGATACTCTGTGGGAGAGGGGCAGGTTCTGGGGCAGGCAGGATTTTTGTATTTCACATCTTCAGCAAGGGGTTGAAGGCTTTCCCTGGGGCTGGTGAGGGGCTGTTGGGGCAGCTTCCAGCCTGCTTCTGTTCCTCCATGCTCCAGCCAGTGGCAGCCATGGCACCTCCTGGGACTGACAGGGCTGGTAGATCTGTCCCCAGCAGCTCCTGGGCATTCTCCAATGCTGCCAGTCATGGAAAGCTTTGGAAGCAGTTCCAAAGCCAGTCCAGGAATGGTGGTGCTGGGTCTTGGCCACTGGTCTGGGCAGCCAAAGTCATCTTTCTGCCCCATACCTCTCCCATCTCCAAATGCATTTTTTCGTCCTTAAACTCCTGATTTTAAATAAAACTGTCATGAAACCCCCTGACTCTTTGAGCTGGAGCTTTTGGCCAGCTTTTGAGACCTCAAAAGAGGAAAAAATTCTTGGGTATCAAAACTCTGGGTTGGAGGCGAGCCAGGTGCCCAGGCCAGGGCCTGCCTGTGGGAACGAGAGGCACATCCAGGGTTTAACAAAGGTAAAAGCCCCTTTGACAGCCCAAGGCCTCCACTCCCCCTCAGAGGATGCTCCCACAGCCCCCCCGGATGTGGGTTTACAGGGAGCAGGGTGGGGAGGGGCTGCAGGAGGTGGGGGAGGCATTGCAGCCGGATTCGAACGGGAGCTGCCTGACAGATGGGGCTGCCCTACATTTCACGAGTGGCTGCCGTTAATCTGCTTCCTGCACCCTCCCCCAGCCCACCTCCCTGCAGCTCAGGGCTCCCCACTGCCAGGCTGGGGGGCAACAGGGCCCTGTGGGGGCACAGGCTGAGGGTCATGGTGCAATGGGGGCCATCAGGTGTCCCCAGCCTTTGGCAGGGCTGCCGGGAACCCATCAGCCCATGGCCAGGGTCACAGCACCCTCCTGTATCCTAAATACCCCCTGTTCCTCAGGCACAGCCCAAAGCCCAGCCCTGGCTGCTCATGGGAGGGGGGGTCCCCTCCTGACCCCCCCACTGACAAACTCCTGGCCACAGCTGGGGGGGCAGAGGGCTTGTGCTGCTATGTCCTTTTGCATGTCCAGGACTGAGCATCGCTTCACCCTCCTCCTCTTCTTCTTTCAGTGCTCCTTAACCCTCCTTTGGATTTCATCCCATTTCCACTCTGTGCCCCCCTCTTCCACAAAACCCTGAGTGTAGGGGAGGGCCAGCACCCTGCAAAATGCCAGAGAGGGGACCTGACAGCTTCAGCCATGGAACAGGCACCCACAGCCAGGCTGCAGCCCATTGCCCTGTGCCACTTCTCTGGCACAGTTTCATTCCCTGCCCTGGGGACAGGGCACAGCTTGGGGAGGCTGCTCTGCTGCCCTTGGCCACAGCAGCTCCCCAGCTCAGCCCTGCCAGGGGTTCCTGCTGCTCCTTTCTCTCCACTGCAGAGATGTGAGCTCCCAAGGGTGCCGGCCTCTAATTTTACCAGGATTGCTGAGGTTGATGCCCCCCACACAACATCTCAGCCTGGGGAAGTGAGAGAGAAGCAGTGTCATGGTGGGAGGACATGGCAGAGACACATCTGCAGCTGTGGTGAGGATGGACACGGGCTGGAACATTCACAGCATCCCTGTGCCAACCCCTTCCTGGGAGAGAGGGCTGGACTGGGGGCTGGCCTACAGCCACAGCCCACAGCACCCTCTAGGATAAGGTGATGTGGGGTTGTGTCCCCAGGAGAAGCACACCTACTCCTGGGCCCTCTGCTGTGGAGACGAGCCATACATTTAAGCCACTCAGGGGTCACACAGGGGAAGTATTCAGCACCAAAGGTTCTTCTTTCCCCCGAGGGTGCTGGGCACTGCCCAGGCTCCCCAGGGAATGGTCCCGGCCCCAAGGCTGCCAGAACTCCAGGAGTATTTGGGCACCACTCTCAGGGATGCTCAGGGTGGGATTGTTGGGGTGTCCTGGACAGGGCCTGGATTTGGACACAATCATCCCTGTGGGGTCCTTCTAACTTAGAATATTCCTGAATTCTATCCATGCCAGAGTCACACCCAGTGGGACAAGGACATGGTGCAGTATGGAACAGGACAGAGCCAGAGTGGATGTTCCCAATGCCAGCAGGGCTGGATCCAGCACTGGGAGGCAGATGGGGTAGGCAGTGTCCACACCACCCATGGGCATCAGGTCACAAAACCCACTAAGGAAAGAAATCTGGGGAGGGAAGGGAAATCCCCTGTTGGATCCCAAAGAGGCCCCATGGTGTCCTTTCCTTACCCCTGAGACAAAGGCACAAAGGCCACCGTGGTCCCGGTGCTTGGATCAGCTCCACTTCAGGGCACATTTGCAAATTGAAACGCCCTAATGGGAATGATGAATTCACTGAGCTGTTTAGCTTGAAGAACCAGAAGTGCCCCAAGAATGGCACATTCACATCCCAGTGACATCCAAAACTCCAACTCGGCCAGGCAAAAACTTTCTACCTCCTCCTGCCCCTTCCTCACTGTGGGGTACCCACTCCTGCTTTGATACTTTTCCAGCTGGCAGGAAAACACTGGTAGCCGTGGGTGCTGTCCACGGGCAATATTTACCCTCAGGTTTGACAGCTGCCCTGCTGTTTTCACCTGTGAAGGTGCCGGATGCCCCATTTGGCATCTTGGACAGCCGCTGTGGGGAAGGCCCTTGTCCCTGTCCCCTGCTCTGTGTCTAACTCCTATGACAGCTGTCTCTTTTGCTCCATCTCTCACCTTCCTTCTCCCTCCTTCCCTCCGTTCCTTCCCCCTGCCCCCATCCCCTTTTTCCTGCCTGTTCCTCTGCCCAGACTAGGCTCTCTCAGCAGGTTCTCCCAACCCTTTCTAAGTTTCTCCCACCACATCAGCCAACTTTCTCCCCAAACCCTGGTGGGGGAGCACGGTCCCAGCGGGCTCCCCGGGGCACCCCTGGAGATCCCCTGGCCTCGGGGCTGGGGCTCAGATGGTTTCTGGGGGCGAGGACGCCTTTTCTTTCCATTCAGAGGAGATTCCCCCGCCCCGTGAGCACGCACTGAGGGTTTCCTGCCCGTGGGCGGATTCTATCTTGGGCTGTAGCCGCGCCGGGGGACCCCACCTGGGGCCGGGGATGCCGCGTTTCCTCCTCCACACCATTCCCAGGGCGCCCTCATCACCCCAGCTCATTCTTTTGGTCGATTTTAAAGCTGTTTTCCAAGCCCTGTGGGCAAGATGGAACTCCCCAAGCAGTTCCCCAAAGGATCTCCAGGCTGTGTTGTGTCTGTGTGGGATGATATCCCCCTGCTCAGGGAAAATAGAGCAGAAGGAGCTGGTCCTCACCTGGGTCACCCAGGGTGGGATTTCTGTACAACCAGATCATCTGAACGTGACAATTTGGGGACCACTTCTATGAGCCCTAAGAGTGTCCTCAGGGCTGGGGTGCATTCCCCAGAGGTCCCATCAGCAGCCTGCAGATAAAGGGACAGGGGACGGTTATGGTGGGTATGAGGAGGGTGAGCAGCACCGTGGGGGCCATGGGAGGCGGCCGTGGGGTTTGTGTCACTGCCGAAGCAGTTGCAACAGAGTGCTTTTGCATTTTTCAACATTTTGCATGAAACACTGGGTTTGCACTCAGAATTCCCCCCTGAACTTTCCAACGAGCTGCCCCGAGGCTCTCTGACGTGGGATTGAGGAGTTTCCATTCTAGCTCTGCCCAGGCTGGGGGCTGGGCCCCTCCTGCAGGTCCCAAATGAAGATTCCTGTCCCCTCGGGGCCTCCCCCAGCGTTGTTGTGTCCCCTGCACCACAGGGATGTGGCCCTGCCTGGCAGGTGCCTGGGGGTGCTCAGTGCCCATCCCTCTGTCCCTTCCTGTGCCTTGATTTCTCCAGCTGCAAATGGGGCTGGGGGCTGTGCAAACCCCCTGGGCAGGCTCTGGAGGAGCAGTTCACAGCAGGGATGTCCCCTGCCCAGTCCCTGGGCCCTGGGGACACACGGGGTCCTGGCCCTGTGCAGCCATCAGTCACACTCAGCCAGGAGCAGAGCCTGATGGAGGGGGGTGTCCTGCCGGGAACGCTGGTGACAAGGACCCCCAGGGTCGTGGCAGTGAGGGAGCTGGAGGAAAAAGAGTGAAACGATTTGGAGAAAGGGATCCACCCCTGTCACCAATGTCTCTCAGATGCCCTGTGGGCAGCCCTGGCAGGCAGGGATGAACTGGGATCTGCTGTGTCTCCAGAGTGTCCCATGGGGGACAGTGGCTGTCACAACTCAGTTAGCAGTGGAACAGTGGCAGGGGCTGCTGGTGATAAATGGCACCTGAAGGGAGGATGGCAAGCGAAGCCAAGGATGCTCCTGGGGAGCTGCTGCAGCATGTGGTGCTCATCCTTTGGTGCAGGAAGTGTCCTCGTGGGTGCCGGGAGGCAGAGGGTGTCCCAGCTTTGCGGGGGTGGCAGGAAGGAGGGGACACCCTCGGAAGGGAGGGGGACAGTGCAGCCAAAGCAGCCAAGCCAAGGCCAAAAGTCACCCCTGCTGGGAGTCCATCCCGGGGGCTGCTCCCCATCACAGGGGCTGGGAGAGACCTGGGGGCAAAGTCGCTGTAATGTGAGAAATGGGCGGGTTTTAAAAAGAGGGGGAAAAAAATAAAAAGAATAGTTTTGAGGCCTTTCTTCTCTCTCGCTGTTGTTGTTATCCATAAATAATAATTAAACCACCATTTCCAGCCCAAGCCACTTGTTTTAAATTTCCTGGCTAAAGTGATGTAACAGCTGTGCGTGATGCAACGCCATGTGGAATGCATCATCCAGGAAACCAAAAACAAAATCGCCTTTCTGGCCAAGCACTTGGCACAGCTCCTGCCCCCAGCCCCTGTTGTGGGGGTCCCACAGCCCCCACGTCTGGACTGGACACCTTGATGTCCCCGTGGGATCTGGCTCTGGGTGCAGGGGGACAGCAAGGGGGGGACACATGGGGGAGGCAGCTTCTGCTCTGAGCCTGCTGAGCTCCAGGTCAGTTTTAATTAAAAACTTTACAAATCAAGAACTGGTGTCTTGCCGAGGACAAACAAACCTGCACAAGCCTGACACGTACCCTGAAGCAGAGTGGGGGGGTCTGCTGGGTTTGTTTTGGCACTTTGTCCCATTTCCTCCTACTCCTCGCCCCCAGTTTTGCCCTGCCCTGGGCAAAACCTCTCTGTAATGGCCAGGGGAGCCAAAAGCTGCTGGTGGCTTCAGGTCCACCCCTGTGCCCCCCCACCACTGTTGGAGGGATGTGGGGGCTCCCTGGTTCAATCCCCTCCACTTGGCCAGATTTAACTCTCCCTTGGCTTCCCAGGGCTAGAGGGAAGAATAAACTCTGCAGGATGCCCCTGCCCATCCCTCTGCCCCATCCACCTCTGCCCAGTGCCAATCGCTGGCCTTTGAAATGGGGCTGGCCAGAAAGGATAGGAAAAGGGAAGAAAAAGAAGAGAAAGGGAAAGGGAAAGAGAAAAGGGGCAGGGAAAAAAAAAACCAAACAAAAAGAAAATCAAAAACCAACCCAAGGTTGCAGTGGGAAATCAGAAGTCAGAGCTGAGGCATTTCGGCAGCCGGGGCTGGAATGTCTGACTCACACTGTGACTAAATGCAAATATGAACTCAAACCTGCTCCTTAAAGTCCTCAGGATTCAGCGAGGAGCCCCGAGCTCCCAGCGGCCCCTTGCAGTGGCCCAGCCCGGCCGGACGCTGGCCATTCTCGGTGGCTGCAGGATGGGCACATGCAGCAAGCAACGCCCCGCACGTCCCGCTGTGTTTTATGTCCCTGAGTGGGGATGAGACGGAGTCTGGGGGCAGGATGGGGCCACCAGACCCCGGCTCTGGGTGGGATACACTCACCTGCTTGTGCCCCTTGCCATGCCCATGGACTGTCATGGTGTTTGGGCCAGGGGGGCTCAGTGCAGCCACCCACCTCCCTGGGTGGTGCTGGCCCATCCATCTCCTCTGGACCAGGCATCAGGTTCCTGGCTGTGGGTGGCTGTCACAGTGTCCCCAAGGAAAGGGGGAAAAGGGTCTGGATCTCTGGAGGGGGGGGGCAGCATCATGCCCAGGGAATCACAGGGTGGAAACCCAGTCCAGCTTGAAGGAATTTCCAGGGAAATAGGGAATTTTCTCCAGTATATATAGATTTTTTTTTTTCTAAAGCCTTTTTTGTTGCATAGCACTGACTTCATTAATTTCCAGTTTTGTAAAAGGGGGTGGGAGGCTCTGAGGCCAGTAGCTGGTGTTGCACAGTTCCCAATGGGGAGAGAGCCTCCCCCACCCATTTCCACTGTACAGTGGCTGGACCAGCCCAGCATTCCCAAGCTTTCCTGGCCAAGGACTGCAGTGAGCCTTCCCCAGACCCTCATGAACCACAGGAATGTGCCCTGAGGACCTTGACAGGCCAAGGTGGGGGATCAGAGGAAGAACAACCTGCCCCAAAGCTGCCTTTGAACAATCCATTTGTCCATCCATCCATCCATCCATCCATCCATCCATCCATCCATCCATCCATCCATCCTCTGTCATCTCAGCCTTTCCTTCTGCACCAGCAGCTCTGAAAACACAAATGGGACCTGCAGCTCCTTGGCGATCTCAGTAACCTCGCCTGGTTTTTGGCTCTGGGAATGGGACCAGGACATCTCATTCAGCCCCCAGCTGGGTCAGGCAGGTTCCACCACAGGGCTTGTTCAGCGCTGCCCGGCCCAGGGATGGTGGGCTCACACACAACAGCACAACAGTCTCCAAGGATGCCACATGAGCAGATTCTGGCCCTGATGTCACCACACAGGGGAAATTGAGGCACAGAGACCAGAGATAAAAGCCCAGCCAGAGGAACTGCTCCTCTTCTAGGGGAGATCACAGAGTCATGGGGTAGTTTGGGTTGGGAGGAACCTTAAAGCCCATCCAGTTGCACCCCTTGATGTGGACAGGGTCATCTTGCACTATCCCAGGGTGCTCCAAGCCCACCCAGCCTGGTCTAGAACACTTCCAGGGATCCAGGGGCAGCCACAGATTCTCAGTGCAGCAGAGCTGAAGATGACATTGTGGAGGATGACCTGCCTGTGGGAGAAGCTCTCCATGCCCTCCTTTGGACAGTGCTGCCACCACTACACTTTTCTCCCCTGGCATTGCCAGCTCTGAGCATTGCAAGAGTCTGTGAATTTGCTGTGAACCTGCTTCATTTCAGCCACAGCTCCCAGCACTTGGACACAACCTCAGCATTATTTTCTTATTTATCAGCTGTGTGTTATCAGCACAAGCAATGGTGAAGAGGGTGAAAACTGCTACCTCTTCCCCAAAGGCCCAGGGGATGGAAACAATGACAACTCGAGATGTTCTTGGGGTTCTTGTGAAAATCTTGACAGTTCTTGGAGCTGTCCCGTGCAAGAGTCCAGGAGCTAGACTCTGATGATACTTGTGGGTCCCTTCCCACTCAGGAGGTCCCAGGATTCTGCAGTTCTGTGTTGCCCATTTTGTGTTTTATGCCCCTACCCCACCTCACAAGGTGCCCAGGGTATGTTGAAGTTGCCTCTGAGCCTCCAGCACTTCTCCACGTGGGGAATGTTACCAGAGTCCCTTTGGTGTCACCTCTGGGTGGACATGTCTGCACAGCATCCCCGTGGTACCCCTTTGTGCATCCCCTCATCCCCTCTGCTTCCTCCTGTCCTACCAAAATAGCCTGAAATGGGAAACTGAGGAGGCCATGCTGTGAACTGGAAGGGGGAACTTCTCAACTTCATGGAAAAAACCCACAATGTCAGAGGAGTTTTAAGCCTTCTTGGTTCCCCATGAGCAGGCCTGGGGACACACCTCTTGCCATGATGCTGCCACCCACCAGCCCAGGAAGGAGGGATTATTAATTACAGGCTAATTAATTACAGGCTGCAGAGCTGGGGGGACAGAGACCTGAGGAGATTCAACAAGGGCAAGGGTAGGGTCCTGCAGCCAGGGAGGAGCAACCCCAAGTGCCAGCACACGCTGGGAATGACCCTGGAGAGCAGCTCTGCAGAGGAGGACCTGGGGGTCCTGGTGGATGACAAACTGTCCCCGAGCCAGCAGAGTGTCCTGGGACCAGGGGGACAATGGGACCCTGGGGGACATCTGGGAAGAGCGTGGCCAGCAGGGCAGGGAGTGATCCTGCCCATCCACTCGGCCACAGTGGGGCACAGCTGGGGTGATGTGTCCAGTTCTGGGACAAGAAGGACAAGGAACTACTAGAGAGGGTCCAGTAGAGGTCCCAAAGATGATTTGGGGTCTGGAGAATCTCTCTGATGAGGAGAGAACACGGGAGCTGGATTTGGTTAATCCAAAGAAGACTGAGAGGGGATCTCATTAATCTATATAAAGTATCTCCAAGGGGTGTCAAAGGATGGTGCCAGACTCTGTTCTGGTACCTAGCAACAAGTCAAGGAGCAGTGGCCATAAACAAAATCACCAGAAGTCCCACCTCAACATGAGGAATAACTTCTTTCCATGAGGGTGGCAAAGCCTTGGGACAAGCTGCACAAAGAGGCTGTGGAGTCTCTGTCCAAGAGAAGATTACAAAACCCACCTGGATGTGTTCATGTGTCACCTGCTCTGGGTGACCCTGCCTTGGCAGGGAGTTGAACTGGATTATCTCCAGAGGTCCCCTCCAACCCAAATCATTCTGTGAAACCCAAATTCTATTTTCAACATAGACCAAGTGGCAAAACCAGCTCAGAGCAGGAAAATCTCCTCACTGCTTTCATCCCACATGTCCTGGCCATGTATGCCTGTGGAAAACCAGTGAGGCTCACGCCAGCTCCTGCCCATCCCATCCCATCCCATCCCATCCCATCCCATCCCATCATCACTGGGCTTTGCCAAGCCACCAGCAGCAGAAAAGCAAAGCTCAAAGGTTTAATTACAATTGTTGACAGGGAAATTATGGCCACACATGCAAAATTAGAATGTAATTGTATTAGGGAAATGTTTCATCTTCTCCCTGTCATCCCCAGGAGCGGAAGGCGGAGGGGGAGCAGCAGGAGAGGGATGATGTTAGCAGGAGGCCTCACAGTGGGGGAGTGGCTGGGGTCAGGGTGCTGGGAGATGACAGCAGTCCCAAGGGCCACTGGGCACAGAGAAAATATAGCAGAAGGTGAATGGCTCCTTTTTACAGAGCAGTAG
This sequence comes from Cinclus cinclus, assembly GCF_963662255.1. NCBI lineage: Eukaryota > Metazoa > Chordata > Aves > Passeriformes > Cinclidae > Cinclus > Cinclus cinclus. The sequence continues at coordinate 2,035,978 of NC_085073.1, read as the reverse complement.
TGACAAGGCAATGCTCATCTTCCTTTGCCCAGACCTGGAGAGGGACTTGGGACAAGGCAAGGAGGGACAGGACACAGGGAATGGCTTCTCGCTGCCAGAGGGCAGGACTGGATGGGATATTGGGAAGAAATTTTTCTCTGTAAGGGTGGGCAGGCCCTGGCACAGGATGCCCAGAGCAGCTGTGGCTGCCCCTGGATCCCTGGCAGTGTCCAAGGCCAGGCTGGATGGGGTTTGTAGCATCCTGGGATAATGGAAAATATCCCTCCTCAGGGCATGGGGATGGCACAAGATAAAGTTTAAGGTTCCTCCCCACCCAAACTGTTCCACAATTTTATGAATCCATGTGCCTTGGACCAGCACCTCACTGCCAGCCCACATCCCCATCCTTGCTGAATTGGGGCAGGGAGCATCTTCATCCCTGGGATGATCCATCCCTGATGACAGGAGATGACTTTGGTCAGTGACCCCATTTAAATGCAGGCAATTCTTGAAAAGAAAAAGAAAAAGAAAAAGAAAAAGAAAAAGAAAAAGAAAAAGAAAAAGAAAAAGAAAAAGAAAAAAGGCCCAAAGCTGCAGGTGACAGCTGACCCCAGATCTGGCTGTAGAAGGGTCAGGCATAGGGAAAACCAAACCAGCTCTACTGACTGATGAGCTTGGAGCTGGCTGGGCAGGGTAGGAGCAGCAGATTTTGCCAGGGAGAGCAGCCCAGCTCCTCCAAGATCCCTGTGTTGGGATCCAGGGTAGATGGAGGGAGATGAAGTGAACCCCTGCCCACACCTGCTGCAACCATGAGGCACATGTGTTTGTGCCTCTGCTCCTGCACCTCCCAATCCATATGTAACTGGGCACAGCATCATCTCTCCATCCCCATGCCCAATCCCAACTCCTCCAAAAAAACCACTGGAGAAGAGGGGGAGGAAGCAGATCCCACGACCCCAGGGAATGATAAAAACTGGTCACCCCAGAGAGCTAGGCAGACACATATTTCACAGCCCCATTAGCACCTTTGATCCCAAGCACCTGCCAGCTGCTTCCAACTGCTAGCACCGGGCTGTAATGGCCAAGCGGGCAGGGAAACAGGAGGGGAGGCGCAGAGCTCTATCAGTGCCATGGACAGTGGGATCCAGGACATTCGGTGACACAGAGCTGTGTAGTGGGGTCACATGCTGGAGAGAAGGGATGGGGAACGACAGGGACCTACATAGGCTGGAGAAGTGGGATTGTGCCAAAATCATTAAGTTCAGTGCAGGGTTCTGCACATGGGTCAGGGCAATCCCAAGCAAAAGCACAGGCTCAATAAAGAACAGATCAGGACCAGCCCTGGGGAGGACTTCGGGTGCTGGTGGGGGAGAGGCTCAGCCTGCCCCAGCCATGGGCACTGACCCCAGAACCCCCCTGTGCTGGGCTGAGCCCCCAGCGTGGGCAGAAGGGGAGGGGGAGATTCTGCTCCGGTGAGAACCCACCTGCAGAGCTGCCCCCAGCCCTGGGGAACAGCATCAGGCAGGCGTGGAGCTGCTGGAGCCAGTCCAGAGGAGGCCACGGAGATGCTCCAAGGGCTGGAGCCCCTCTGCTCTGGGGACAAGCTGGGAGAGCTGGGGGTGCTCACCTGGAGAAGAGAAGGCTCCAGGGAGACCTGAGAGCCCCTTGCAGGGCCTGAAGGGGCTCCAGGAGAGCTGGAGAGGGACTGGGGACAAGGGATGGAGGGACAGGACACAGGGAATGGCTTCCACTGCCAGAGGGCAGGGCTGGATGGGGTATTGGGCAGCTGTGGGTGCCCCTGGATCCCTGGAAGTGTCCAAGGCCAGGTTGGACATTGGGGCTTGGAGCAGCCTGGGAGAGTGGAAGGTGACCCTGTCCACAGCAGGGGATGAAACGAGAGGAAATTTGAGGGTTCTCCCCATCTCAACCCACTCCGAGGTGACTCCAAGATGTTACACACGGACTCTCGCCCCAGTTCCGCTGCACTGCAGGGCCCGTCCGGGGCCGGTTCGCAGTCGCACAGGCTGGTCCAGGCCTCTCCTTTCCGGGTGACCCCACAGCCCGGCTGCCCCGGCCGCCAGCCCCAGCGCCGCGGGAAGTGCCTTCCGGGGCTCCCCGAGGGGGCGGCGCGCCCAGGCCACGCAGATCCCCCCGGGGCCTTCCAGCCCCTCAGCGAGGGTTCCGGGGGGGCGGCGGCTGCGAGGCAGCAGCTGCCGAGCGGGGACTCCCGCAGCGGGACCCCCAGGGACCCTGGCCCTGCCCCGCCGGGGGCCCCGTCGGCGCCTCGGCGGGAGCTGCGGGCGGCGACGGCAACCAGCGGCCGCCCCCGAGCCCCGCCCCCGCGCTCGGTGGGCGGGGACCACGACAGTCCGCGCCCTCGGTGGCCGGATCACCTGCCAATCACAACAACAGAGCCTCCTAATTGGTCGAGGTCTCGCTGCCTTATCGTTCCATCTCGCGGAGCTCCCGTGTCGTCACCGTCGCTGCTTCCGAACATCCGTATCCCTCCGCTAGGAAATATAGTCCCCGGCACGGCGGTGCCCCCGCCGCGTCACCGCACCCCAGTTCCACCGCCCCCGGTGCGGCCACGCGCGTGCCGGTGCCGCGAGGCGCGCGCGGGGCGGTATCCCCCCACTCCCGCTTCCTCGCTGTCTGTACGGGCGGCGGAGGGACACGGCGGGGGCGGGGCGTGCGGCCGCGAGTCGTGAGGGCGTGCGGGGGACGCGGCAGAGGCGGGCTGGGGGGGGGGGGCTGCGGGGGGGGCGAGACGTCGTCGCTGCTGCCGCCGCTGCGGGGGGAACTATGTGGGGACCGCGGGGCGGGCGAGCAGGACAGCGGCGGGAGGCGGAGCGGTGGCGGCAGCAGCAGCCCCGGCGGCGGCAGCAGCAGCAACAGCGTTAGGGCCCGGCCGGCCGCGGGGCGGGGCCGGGCCGCGGGGCGGGCCGGGGCGCACGCGCCGCCCGGTGCGGGGCGATCGCGCCGCTTCGCTACATTGTATCCGCCGGCGGCGGAGAACAATAGGCGCCGCCGCCGCCCCCGGGCCTGGGCGCCGCGGCCGCCCCCGCCCCCGCCGGGACCCCCGACACCCTTCATGCGCTTCCCTTGCCCCGGGCGCGCCGGGCCTGGAACAGGTAAAAAATAAAATGTAGAAATAATAAAGTAATAACTCAGCCGACCCGGCCGTGCCGCCCCGTGGCTGCGCGGAGCGGGGGTCACGGCGCTGCGAGCGCGGGGGTGCCGGAGCTGCGGGTGCCGGCGTGGCTGGGCTCGGAGCGCTCGGGGTGCGGGTGCGAAGCGGGACGGGACGGGCTCGGCGCTATTGTCCCCTCGGCAAAGTTTGCCGGGGCCGGGGAAAGGGGGGGCGTGCGGGCCACCGGGAGGGGATGCGCGGGTCCCCGCCGGGCAGAGGTGCCCGGTGCTCGGTCCTGCTGCGAACTTCAGCCGAGCACAGCCCGCCGGCCGTCCCCGGCCCGCCGCAGCCCCCCTCGGGGGTCTCTGAGCCCCTTTACCGTGCCGGGGGCTGCCGGAGCCGCGGGACCCAGCGCGGGGGCAGCTGCTTCGGCTTCGCACCCCCCGGCAGGGAGGGGGCTCGTGGGGGCCGCTTCGCCTTCCTGCGCTCCCCGGTCTGGGCGGGGGCTGCCCGCCGGGACCCCCCTCCCTACGGCGCGGGGGTCGGGGGTGGGGGGCAGCGAACAACTTCACCTCCGGCCCGCGCCCGTCCCGGGGCAGCCAAGCCTTTGTCCGGGCCGGGGACATCTGGCAGGAGGTCCCGGCCCAGCGCCCCGGCCGCGCGGACTGCTGTGGTGTCAGAAAGTGTGCGTAGAATAAATAAAAATAACCCCCCCAGCCTAGCTTTGGGGCGGCCAAGGGTTTTGTTCACGTTTTCCCTGGGTGTCTCGGGGGTGCGGTGTTTGGGGGGCTGGGAAGAGATGTACCCTCTTCCCTCCCTACCTCCGTCCCTACTTCCACGGGTTCTCCGTGGTCCCCCAGCCCCACTTGAGACACCGGGGCAGAAGGTTGGGAAAGTGGCTTTAAAAACACTGACCAGATGCACTGATGACATTTTGAAAAAAGGCTTTTCAAAGAAAATGAGAAAAAAAATAAAATTCCTGGGCTGTTTTTTTTATAGTGGTGAAGGTTTTTACATGCTGGGCTGATTTCAGCCTTTTTTTAATGAAACTTCATTGAAACGTAGTGGCTGAGCCTACAAACACTTTTTAGATCGTGTGGAGGTTTTTTTTTTTCCTTTCTTCTTTTTTTCTTAACCTTACGATTAATGAGTTAAATTTATTGGCCAGATGCCCTTTGTAACCATGAATGAGTTCCTAAAAAAAAAAAAAAAGGCAGAAAAAAAAAGGAATCTTTTATCTCATCCCAGGCTTCTCTTCCTCCCTCCCAAAGAAATATTTTTCTATCATAGCAAGCTGGCCAAAAAGATCAGTCTCCCTTTTGAAAAAAATAATCTGTAAAATTAGGAAGAATAATATTTACCTATCTTGTAAGGTTGCCTGGAGGGCTTTATTTTTGCAAAAACACTCCGAAAACAAGATTTTTTTTGTTACCAGTCCCTTTTGGGAGTGGAGAGGTTCAGTTCTCACTGAGCACGGCCTGGCTGGGCATCCCCAAACACAGCCCCTGAAAAAGCAGCTGCAGGTGCTCCGCGACCCGAAGGAAAGAGCTGTAACATCAGACTTTTTTTTTTTTTTTTTTTTTTTTTTAAACAAAACTCGGCAAGGACAAGAGAGCCTCCTGCGGGGAGCAAGTGTGGGGGAAGGCGAGGGGGCGAGCCAAGCCAGACAAGCGCCTGAGTGATAACTTGCCTGAACCCTTTGATAAATGAGTTGACTCTTTTTTTTTCCCTTTTTTTTTCTTTTCCCCCCTTCATTTGCCACACGCCAGAAACAGAATTGGCCTGAACTAGTGGAATTGGCAGCAAAAAACTAACATACAAGTGTGTCTGGTCAATAGAACGCTTGTTCCTGCCGCTGGGTGCTGCGTGAGGACTCCGACTGTGCTCTGGCCCCAGAGTTGGATACTGCAGACGCACTCAGGGTTTTTCTTTTCTTGCCCCTCCGCTCTGTCTTTTTAAAAATATTCATCAATGGGGTGGGTAGTTTGCTGTAGTCATTAAAATATCTCTCTCCCCTCCCCCTCGCTTTCTCCAGGACTGCCACTGTTGAGTCTGTGGGAATATGAATCAGCAGCAGCAGAGAATGGCTGCAGTTGGGACAGACAAAGAGCTCAGTGACCTGCTGGACTTCAGTATGGTGAGCGAGCGCGGCCGGGGGGCTGCACAGCCCCGGGGCTGGGAGCTGCACAGGGGAGGAAATGTGAGCCTGTAAATTGGACATGATGGGTTTCAGATGTGCCGTGTTTGTGTGCGTGCACATGTGCTGCAACTTGTTTATTTTCAAGTTAAAGCAAAGCCTCTGCCCCTCCTCTCCCCTCTTCCCCTCAAATGTGTGTTGTTCCCTCGCAGGAAAGGCTTTCTCAAGGTTTCTTTTCTGGATGGGAAATTTTGGGGGAATTAATAGAATTGTGTGTTCTCTGTTTAAATGCTCACTGTGTGACTGTTTCTGCAGCCATGCAGAGATGTAACTTCAGTAGCTGATTAATCAAGCTTTTTTCCTCTCCCTAGATCCAGACTATTAAACTTTTGCTCCCACAGATTATTTTGTCACAGTTTGAAATGTGTCCAAGCTCTCCAGCACATTATTTTTGCAGGAGTTGGACACTTGTGCTCCCCATGCTCTGCTCTTCTGTATCCTGGAAACCTTGAGCTGCATTTAGGAGCTGTTTATTTTCAAAGAAACAGGACCTAAGAGTTCCCCCTGAAGGGTGTGCACAGCTCCGAGGGAGGAGAAGTCCCTTTAGTCACAGCAGAGCAGGGTTAGTCCCTGGCACATCCTACTGTAGCACTGCCAGCGGTGCTGTTTCTCCTTGGCAGGTGACTCGCGGTGTTCAAAGGCAAATAACTGTCTGTTTGGTTCCTCTGTTGTGTGCTGCACCCTCATGGCACTCAAAGCGTGTGTCTTGCTGTCGAGATAAGCAAACGTGCTGCAGAGATAGAAACAACAGCTCCAGGAGGGGGGATGGCCATGAGAGTCACCCCAGCCTAGGTCACCCAGCTCACAGCCCTGCTGGGCTGCTGTTCCTGCCCCTTGGAGGAGAAGGGACAAAAAGTGGTGGCAGAGCTAGGGTCACCTGCTGTCCCAATGGATGTGATACCTGTGGAAGTGCTGAGGCTCATCCACTTTTCTGCATTCACGCGCTGAAGTTCAGCCCCGGGAAAAAAACCTTTTTCTACAGCTGGGGGGTTGTGCCTGTCCTGACAAGGCTCTGTGCTGGAGGGGGTCAGGGCAGGCGATCTCTCAGTCCCCCAAGAGCAATTCTCCTGCAGGAGAAGCCCAGTTTTCCCAGTTTCATACATCTACTGGGAGGCTGGTTCTGTTAAATTGCTGGTAATGGGCTTTTCTGGTAGAATGTTTTAAAGTGAGTACAGGGGCTGCAGTGATGTCCCTGTAAAACCAGGAATCTGTTCAAGGCTTCCTGTGGTTATTTGTCCCTCTCAGAGATCCTGCAGGTTGTCAGGAGCCCTGGGGCTTTCCATCCACTGCCGTTTGGGTCAGTAACCCAGAACCTGCTCCCTGAGAGGGGCTGCAGCATCTCCCACTTCACTTTTTCTCCTCTTTGGAGAAGAAAAAAATCAAATCCCATTCACCATTTAGAACTTTAAAAAAACCCAAGACTTTATTTTCCGATTTAACCAACCATCCTCATTTGCATGCCTAGAGCTGTATTCCCAGGAGGAGTCTTGACCTGGTCCCTCTGTACACAAATGTTTCTGTCATTGGAGGTGAATCTACACCAAAAAGGTTAAATTTGGATTCAATGCTCTTCCACTGGCGTAACTCTGGGAAAAACAGAACTCATCCTGTGCTCTTCCTAGGCTGGTGCTGGGGGTAGCTGCTCACAGCATCAGGGCCTGCAAATGTCATTTGCCAGCAAATGACTCGAAGCCATTCCCTGCAGGATCTGTTGGCCCATGGACTCCAGTGCAGCCTGGACTGCAGCCAGCTCTGTTTCACAAACCCTCATCTCCGCACTCCCTTCTCCTCACTTTGCATAAAGGGAATATTAACATCTCTCCTCAAGGACGAGGAGCTGAAATAAAAAAGCTTCCTAGACAGTCGATGGGTCTGTTGAAGAGGCGCTCCATGGTGTGCTCTCCCTATATCCTTGGGATACAGGATTTTTGACCACAAAGCTCGCTCTTTCAAGTGTATTTATATTTTAATTTGTATAAACAGGAGTGGAGCATTGGTTCAGTAATCCTTTCCAGGGGAGTAAAGGGGAGGGAAAAGTAGAGATACTCAGAGCAGCTGGATGCATTTGCTTCAGATCAGTATTTTGATTCCTTTTTTCTAGGGAAAATGTGTTCAGCCCCAGCAGTCTGTGGTCCAGCCCTGCACTGTGTTTTGCTGTGCAGGGAGGGAATTTTAAGGCCCTAAGGGAGTGGCATGGCTTGCCATGATTTCCCAGGGTCAGTGAATGACAGGATTGTGTGAGATGTTGCAAACTGGGCTTGCAGTCATGTTAGAAGAGACTCATCCCCTCTTAAATAAATCCATTAAGTAGATATTGAACTCCAAAGCACTCACCAAACGCTTTGTGCCACTGTAATTTGCCAGAAAGGGCAAAAATTGAAGGAATCTGTAAGTGAGGCATCAAAGGAAAGGCCCAGTGATACTTTGGGGTGTGCATGGCAGGACATTTACCTCTACCCCCAGATAAATTGCCTTTTCTAATTGCCCCAAAGTGCAGGTAATTTGTAAGCTTGCCTTCACCACTGCTCCCTGGCATCAGGCCCAGATGGGCTGGCAAATCTGGAGAGGAGCTTTTGAAAAAGCATCCTGCCTATAGGCCTGAGTGGGCAGCTCAGCCTATTGATTAGGCTGGGCTTTGGTGGCTGCAAGGCTTTGCAGCTTAGCCTGACTGGCACAGGCTGTGTATGGAGGGAGCTGTCCTTGGCCTGTGCTGTTTTGAGGTGTTCAACCACAAGGGCATGGGTATGAGGAAAAGTTTCTTCTTTCCCCCGAGGGTGCTGGGCACTGCCCAGGCTCCCCAGGGAATGGTCCCGGCCCCAAGGCTGCCAGAGCTCCAGGAGCGTTTGGACACCGCTCTCAGGGATGCTCAGGGTGGGATTGTTGGGGTGTCTGGGCAGGGACAGGGACAGGGACTGGATGATCTTTGTGAATCCCTTCCAGTTCAGGGTATTCCAGGATTCTGGGATTTCTCATGGTTACTGGTTATCCCAGGCAGTGTCTCATCTGTGCTAGCGCTGGTATGCAGTGGGACGGTGCCACACAGGTGTCCTGGCTGTGCTGGGCTTCTCTGAAGGATGAGGACACCCCAGGCAGGGGACAGGGGAGCAGAGCAGCCCCGGGTGTGTTGGCGGCACTGAGCAGCAGCCGAGCTGGGAGCGGCTGCGTGCTAGTGCCAGCCAGGGACTCTGGCAGGAGTGAGGTGCTGTTAACAGCCATGATTATTAGCAGAGTATTAACCATATGCTGCCTGGCAGAGGGGGTTTCTGGCTCGGTGCGGGGTGGGCAGGGGCTTGAGCAGTCACACAGGACCTGCCGTTCATTGCTGCGCCCGCGGCTGCTCCCGCTGCACCGCGGCTCTCGCGACTGCGGCCCCGGATCCGGGGGTGGGAGCCAAACTGTTGGCAGCAAGCAGGGCTGGAGCAACTCCTGCTACTCTGCTGGAGGATGCTGAAGCTGTGCCCTGCTCCTGCCAAGGCTCAGCACCTGCATTTCCATGATAAAACTCTGAGTTTTGTTCAGAGTGAAGCAGTTGTTGAGTTTAAAGTTTGAATTCACACACAGTGGGCATTTGGGGCTGTAGTCAGGAAGGTCTGTCTTAAATGAACATGTATAAAATGTTCTGCTGGCAATGTACTTTGAGTCAAATTCTCTCTTCTTCCCAAATTAGCAGCTGGATACTTTCCATGCTGCAAAATAGATTTCAGGTTTGGAGTTCAGGCCAGAGGTTTTTTCAGCCTGGAGTTTGTCAGGTGGGAGAGGAGAGTGAGTGAGCACTGATTTAATTTGAAAAGAGATGTGCTTCTAGATGTGCACAATAAATGAAATGCTGCTTGATGTTCCTCATTTCTGGCAAATTCCATTTCTTCCTTAGGAGTTTGCTGTATGAAGTGGGGTCTCTTGGCTATAACCTCCTCAGGGGAGGGTGCAAGCATTTGGATCTTCCCATGCTGTGGATTAGCCTCTTTTACCCGGGGTGAAATGGAGGGAGAATAAATTCTTTGGGAGGGGTGGAAATTAAGCTAGGAGGGATGCAGAAGTTGTTGTCGGCTCTCAGGTAGGCTCGAGATAGGACTTGAAAACCAAATATAGTGACTTAAGATAGGGGATTTTACATAACCGTTTAAATCTACATTATTCAAATCTAACACAGGCCAAGTAATGACCCAGTTACAACTCTTGAGAGCTCATGCCTGGGTCCTTCCTCAATGCCTGGGTCCCCTGGTAGGTGCCAGCTTTGGTTCATCTCCTCCCTCCCCCGAGTTTATTTTTAAAGCAGCATTTAAAAGCAGAAAGGAAATTTGCAGTGGGTGGATGAACTTTGCCTCTGAGTGACACACGCCGGCAAAGGCACTTCATGTATGACTTGTGCCGGGCTCCTCGGGGCAGCTTCAGCCCACACCACAGTGGAAAAAGAGGCTGGGAGCAAGAAAAAACCCAAAACACCTCCTGGGGTTGGCAAGTGATAAGTGTGAAGGGGTAACCCGAGGTTCCCTGCTCCCCCTCACCCTTTTTTGACAGCATGAAGTTGTGTCAGGGGGCTTGGGCTGGAGCTCAGGGAAAGGTTCTTCTTTCCCCCGAGGGTGCTGGGCACTGCCCAGGCTCCCCAGGGAATGGTCCCGGCCCCAAGGCTGCCAGAGCTCCAGGAGCGTTTGGACACCGCTCTCAGGGATGCTCAGGGTGGGATTGTTGGGGTGTCTGGGCAGGGACAGGGGCTGGGCTGGTAGTCCTTGTTGGTCTCTTCCAGTTCAGGGTATTCCAGGGTTCCGTGCTTTAGCATCTCCACTTGCCCTGCTGCAAGAAGGGGTCCATGACTCCTAAATCCCCTGGGGAGGGAGAGTAGGAAGGTATTGCATCAGCTTCAAAATCTCTCTCCAAGCAGTTGGAGGAGGGAGGGGTTTTGGGGGTGCTGGACATCGCTGTCCTGGGGGGGACCCTCCTCCTGTTCTGCAGAAGGTGCTGGGTGCACAGTGGAACAAGACTGTTCCTTTTCTCCGCTCGAGTTTGCTGCTTAAACCTTGGGTTTCTCAGCCTCAGCAAGTGCTGAGCAGAAGTGCTCATGAAAAGAGCCAGCAGTGATATTTTAAAAAAAATTTTGTTGGTTGGTTGGTTGGGGTGGTTTCTTGTTTTGTTTTTGGTTTGATTTGGGGATTTTTTTTTTGTTGTTTTGTTTTGTATATGTGAGTGTGCTTTTTGCTGGTCAGCTCATAGTGCACCCCTATCCTCCTGCTCACATATGCAGACCTGCCCCTTGCCACTTAGCAAAAATGAAGTTTGAGCTCAATCTTCTTCCCTGCCTTGAGGAGAGGGGGTGAGCACAGCTGGGGTGGGATCAGCCACATAAGTTCCATTTTCAGCACTTTTGAAGATGTTTGCAGAACCCCCTCCTGCCCTGCAAGAGGGAGGGGGCACAGGGAAGCCCTGCAGTGGTGCAGAGGAAGGTGAGCTGCAGTCTTTGGGGTTTGTTTTTATTTTCTAGCCCAACTTCCTGAGGAAACAAAGCTTATCCGATGCTGGGGCTGCTGGGCCACCCCAAACACCTCGGGAGCCCCTGGGGTGAGCAGCAGCCTCGGGGCACATCTGAGGGGACCAGGGGGCCGTGGGCAGGCAGGTGAGGGCAGGTGTGCGCAGGCTGCCGGGTGAACACTTAGCACTGTTTACACCATCATTTAAATCGTGTATAAAACACCTACACCCTACACATGCATATATATGATCCCAAAATTGTGCTCTTTATGAATGGCAGTTGGTTCCTTAACTGCTCTCTTTGCATCTCTACCACATTAACTGTTTTTTGTTGGGATTTTTCTCCTCCCCAGCATTTGTGAAAACAAAGCTGGGCAGACGGTTCTGTACAAAGGAATGTTTCTGACCACAGCCAGACATCAGCTATGTCAGGGCATGAAACGCCGCCTTTCTGTAGGCTCTTGTGCCATTGCATTGTTTAATCTTCAAAGCATTAAACTTTTGAGTTACTCAGACATTACAAAGCTAAAAATAATAAAAATTCAAATGACTTGGTGGTGAAAGTATCTTGAGTAGAAAAAGGATATTAAAATGTTAATTCACTAAGCATTTTCCCACCAGTTGTTTTATTGGCTGGAGCTCCATTTGTGTGGAGGAGAATTAGTTTTCTTTTCTACTGCACGCAGGTGCATGTAAATTATTAAATAGCAGCCTCTGAAACTCTCCCAACTTTTATTAAAAATATTTATACAGGTTAGGTGACGAGGTATGCAGTATTTTTGAGGAAGCTCCTGGCAGGAGTGGCTCAGTTGTGATAATGAAGCTACAGTGATAGAGCAAACAAGTCCCCAGAGCAACCAATTCTCTGAAATACATTAATTTTTAAAATAATGAGTAACTATATTTGCCCTTGGAGCAGCTTCCTCTCCCCAGGTCCCAGGGCTGTGTCAGGTCCTGGTGCTTCTGGAGCCCCCAAAGCAGGGGGGTGAGAGCAGCTCCTTGAGGTTGAGGCTCATCTGTGAGCTCTCCCTTGCCCGTGCCAGCTGGGCCCACAGGCATCTCTCGTGCTGCCCAGGCACTGCACATGGCTGGAGGTGTGGGATGGGATCAGGGCTCCTGTGGGAGCTGGGATAGTGAGGGATAAAATAGGTTTGCTGTCATTATCCCACTGGCATTTTATGAATGGGGTTGGCCTTTCCTCAGGGTTCACCTGTAGCCAGGGTGAGCAATTTTGGGATGAAACTGTTGGTTTGGATCGTAGCAGGGATGCTCCTTGGCTGGTTTCCAACTGCCCCTGCAGAACCAGGGGTTGGGTACATGGGGATGCATGTGTGAGAGCAGGGCTGTGCTCCCTCCTGCCCCTCCTGAGCCATGGAGCAGGGACATGAGAAAAGGTTTTTGCATCAATAATGGACTGCCTTCCCTCCTCCCCTCCCCCAGTGTGACCCCTTTGCAATGGCACAGTAAAACCAACATACTGAAATCTCTTTTCTCTTCCCTTCTTTCTCATCTCCTTGTTTTTCTAGATGTTTCCTTTGCCAGTGGCTAATGGAAAAAACAGACCCACGACCCTTGGGAGCACTCAGTTTGGAGGATCAGGTACTGTCATCTTACTTGTTTTTCCCCTTATTCCATAATGTTTCTTGCAATAAATTTGTATTTGGTTCCAGAGATGCCATAGGGGAGGGGGTTCTGTATTTTGGTGATGTATTTTTCTGGTGGTGCTCTGCTGCTGTTTCTCTGGATGGTTTCCTTGTTGCTCCATGTGTTCTCTGGGTGGGCAATGCTGCTCTTGCTGAGTTGTCTCCCACTAAGATGTTGCTACCTGAGCTGGAAGTTGTTGTTCCACTGCTCCAGGAGCCTGGAAGCAGACAGGGTTGACCTCTAAGCTGCTTAGATGTGTCTGCACTGCCCTGGAAGACTTTTGCTGTTCCCCTCTGAAGACAGGTTGGTGGTGGCTCGTTCCTGGTCTACTTGGGGGTCTGCTCCATGCAGCCCCTCAAACAGCTCCCTTCTGTTGTGTGGGATCTCAGCATTCCCAAAGGGATTTTGCAAAGCCCTCCAGGGTGCCAAGAGGGGACCAGGGATGCCGACATCCAAGGGTTTAGGGAGCAGGGCAGTGAGGAGGAGAGGGCTGGAGAAGTGGCTGCAAGTGGAGGCTGAAAATGTGCTGGTTGGTTTGAGGCTCAGGTGGAGAATTTCTGGATAGTGCTGGGCCAGAGTTTTAATGCCCAGGGAAGCTGCTCTGTGCAGGGCTCACACAGCCCCTGGCATGAGGGAAGTTCATCTAATTTGCCCTTTTTGCTGAACACTTTGTGGATGGTTAAAACTCAACCTTCCCTGCCCTGAGCTGCTCTAGCTGTGCAGGGAAACTCCTGGATGTGCTGTGACACTGGGAGGCATCCCAGAGACTGGGCTGGGATTTCTGGAGAGCAGCTTTGATGCCCCAGTGGGGCACTGGGGAACCTGCAGCAGTGGGATGGGGGCTCTGCCCTGTCCTCCTGGACCAGGCAAATGTGATGCTCTCAGACTGAGCTGTTTAGCTGTGTGTCAAGATGGCTTTGAGCAAACACTTTTGAAGGGAGGGAAGCTGTTGAGTGGGCGCTGGAGGAAATTGGAGGGGAGAAAACTCTTGGGTTAACCCAGATGGAAGCTGATCTCTCCAGTGAGTGTTCCTTGTGCGCCTTGTGCTGTTAAAATAATCCACAAAAGACGTGCTACATGCTGGGGGGAGAAGAGCAGTGCAGGGGCTCCCATTAATCCATTTCCTGCTCAGAGCCTCCTTCGCTGCCAGGTCCGTGGTGCTGGCCAGGAGCAGAGGCTGGAGCGTGGCCCTGGGGCACAGCTGGACCCCCCTCCAGCCCAAACGACAACAAATCTTTGATTCTCCCCCCACCTCTTTTTTTCTTTCGGGTGAGTGAAAGGTAAATGGTGACACCACCCTTCCTCTGGGCTGCTGCTCTGAGCCTGACTGAGGGCAGTTCATAAAAACAGAGCACTGATGTTATACAACTGCACTGAGGAACGTTGCACAATCCCTGCTGTCCCAGCCTCGGACATGGCAGAGGCTCCCTCATCCTGCCATGGGCATCCTGGCTTGGGAGTGCAGCTCAGGGCTGGGTGTAGGGCAAGAACTTTGCTCCACCAGCAGTTATCCCTTGGCCAGCCATGCTTGGCCTCACCTGGAGATCAGGGGACAAATTTCATCTAAATGTCAGCTTTGGGACTTCTCCCTGTTCCTGCGTCTTTGTCTTTTTGCTGGTGGGGTGAATAACTGAAGTAAGACATCAGCGAGTTGTGCCATGCAGAAGGCTGTGCTCTGCCTGTTAGAAGGATCCAAGGTGTGTAAACAAGGCCCTAGAAAATGGCAAGAGGTTGTTCTCAAAGATTGTTGGTTTAGCTTTATTCACTGATGCAATCAGGTACTAATTAGAATTGCAGAATCATGGAAGGCTCTGGGTTGGAAGGTACCTTCAAGCTCATCTTTTTCCACCCCCTGCCATGGGCAGGGACACCTTCCACTAGACCAGGTTGCTCCAAGCCCCTTCCAACCTGGCCTTGGTCATCCCCCAAGACAGTTCATCCTCCAATACATAGGCAGTCATCTAGCTCAAAATTTGAAGTGGAGCCATCATTAACCTTGATGTAGTCAGAGGGTAGAGAGCAGATGGTCCTTGGATTTGGGGATCTGGACTTGCAGGGGGAGCAGAGCACCTTATAGCCACACCATAACCTGGACTCGGAGGTAATCACCCTAAATCTTGCCATGCAGGAAGGCCTGGGCTGCTTCTTTAATGTGCCACATGTGTTCCAAGCACTTCTAAGTCAGGGGCCTGGACCAGCAGCGAAGGCAGTGCAGCATTTCCCCTCTGCCTGCAAAGGAGGAGCAAACACTGATTTGTCTGAGTCTCAGCTTGGTGCTGTGCACCACAGTGCCAGGATCTCTTTATTTGCGCTTATTGTGGTAACCTCAAGATAACAAACTAATGTTGTCTCGTGTGCCAGAAATATTGGTGTTTTATCCTTCTGCCCACCCAGGATGGGAACCTGTCACTGGGTTGGTGTAATTGGGTTGGACATGGGAATTCATGATCCCCCTCTTCTCGTCTCCTTGTGGCAGTGCTGGGGCAGTGTCCAGTTTTTCTTTTTCTCCTCTAGAGGAGCTGTTATCTCCAGGCTTTTTTCTTCCCAGAGAAGTAAGGAGGAAAGGGAGCAAGGCACTTACTGATCAGTCCTGGCCAAAATGTGATTCTTGCATCCGAAGTCTAACTGGTAAATAAAGGAGCAGAGGCATTTGAAACAGGGAATCCCAGTGACAAAATTGTCCCAAATTCAGAATTTCTTTACCAGATGTGTTGCTAGCCATTGACAGTGCTGGAATCATCATCTCTGGAAGTGTTCAGGGCAGGTGTTGATGTGGCACTTGAGGGCATGCTTTAGTGGTGAACATGGTGCTGGGCTGATAGCTGGGCTCGAACATACTAAAGATCTTTTCCAATCTTAACAATTCCATGTTTCTAGTAACTGCGCTGGCCAAGCTTCCAGTGGCCCCTTTACCAAGGGAACACCTTTTTTTCCCCCAGGACAGAAAAATTCAAAGTGTTCATGCAAAGCCTCCAGCTTCGAGATCCCTTTGCCTTCCTATTTGCCTCCTGCTTTTATTTTAAGCCCTGCTGCTATTTCCCTCATTTCTGTCCTCAAATGCTCTGGGGAGGAGCTGGTTTCGCTCCCCCACCGCATGGACAATTCAGCACCTCCGCTTTGCCTTTTCTTGGCAAGGAGAGACCCAACAATTGCCACAAGGATGGAGCTGACGTCACCCAGCCCGTGGCTGCAGCATTTATAGCACATATAGGTCACTGCGGGAAGTTGGTCTTCCTGGGGCTGGGAGCTGCAGCCAGTGTATTCCAGCATGGGCTGTTTGCTGCCGGGGTTTTATTTTAGCTGGGGTGCTCAGCCTGTGTCTGTTGTCTCAGGGGTTCACCGTCCCCTCTCCAAAAAGTGTTTGTTACTTTGCCTCTCAAAGCGTGTCCCCTGTCCTATCATAGTTGGTAAATGACTAATCTGAGCTGCAGCAAGCTCCCTCCCAGTTCTTCATTGAGCCCTGCCTCAAGCAGGAAACCACTGGGGCTGAATTTCACATGGAAATGACCACTTTAATTGACATCGAGGCAGTGGGAGCAGCCAGAGGCAGCAGAGTTCTGCTGTGGCCTCGTGGCTGCTGAGTTCTCTGCAGGGTTGGTGCATGCTGGCTGCACCTTTGCTCCAGCAAAGGGTTTTGAGCTCTGCAGAGCAGGGAAATAAACCTAAGACATGTGGTTGTGTGAGGCAAAACATCTCCTGGAGCAGCACACAAGCAGCACTTCCACCTGTGGGTAATGTGTAGGGTGCGCAACTATCTCACTTCCCATCCCAAATGGTGTGGGTTGCCAGGACTATGGGGTCCTGATGGGATGGGAGGCATGGGGTCTCCTGCTGACAAATTATTCTGCTCTCAACAAGAAAAATCTCTGCTATTTTTTTTTCTTTTTATCCCCTTTTAAAAAAGCTAATTCAGCATTAAGTGCCTTTTCCTTCATGCTTTGTGCTAGCAAAGTGGGTTGGGCTCTTTGCTTGGGCTCTCGAGTGGGTTTGGGAAGGAGAGTCCTCTCCTGGCCCATGCTGTGATTCCCACCCCCGAGTTGGGCGCTTCCTTGCTCCGGAGCTGAGGCTCCCTGTGAGGGAATTGCTTTGATCGGGGGAAGTTCATCAAGTCCATTTGAAGCTGGTGAAGCAGGGAGTTTTTCAAAGGGTTACAAGCTGGTGCTTGTAACAAATTTTAAGTTATAGTCTGGTTAACAAAGCAAATGGATTCTCCCTGGAGGGAGGAGAGCCCGGATCCCCTTTGAAACTCACTTTAAACAACACACAAACTTGGATACCTGTGGCAACAGCACCAAGAGTCATAAATTCTATGAAAGCTGGGGTTGTCTCTATAATTGGTGCTATGGGGGAGCTGTTTGAAGGTTTAATTATTTCGAGTGTGCAGGCAGCCCTGTATTGGGAAGCTCCCAGCAGGATGGGCAGGGTCTGGTGCAGCAGGATGGTGCTGGGCTCCTCTCTGCTCCTGGAGCTGGGTGGTTTGCAGGACGCCACGGCCGGCAGGGCTGGGAAGAGCCAAGCACAGCGTTTCTGTTGCCATGCTGTCAGCAGTTGAGTCCCAGGCTGCAGAAACCCATTTGCAACTGTTTTCCATAGTGAGGAAAGCAGGAGCTTTTATTAGCAAGGCTGTATCACGTTTTCCTACTAACTGCCTCGAGTTCCCACATGTTTTGCTTATGCTGAAGTGGGAGTGCTGGGCTCCGCTTGCTATTTTGATGGATGATGAAAGGCAGACATGAGGTGTGCAATATGGGACTTGATATTTAGAACTGGCACTTCCCGTTCGAGTTTGGGATCTGGGCTGCGTGTTTTAGCGGCGTGCCCGTGCAAACTGTCACCAAACACACCAAACACAAAGCCACCACAACTGAAAAAGGCAAAGCAGAAAAATTCACTTGCCAGGCCCTTGGTGTGACCGTTTGTTTCAAAGTAAATGTTACTGTTTAGCCATTATCAAAGGAAATCAAAGAAGAGCTGGGGGTGTTCACCCGGAGAAAAGAAAGATCCAGGGAGACCCGAGAGGCCCTTGCAGGGCATAAAGGGGCTTCCGGAGAACTGGAGAGGGACTGGGGACAAGGGATGGAGGGACAGGACACAGAGAATGGCTTCCACTGCCAGAGGGCAGGGCTGGATGGGATATTGGGAATTAGGAATTGTTCCCTGGGAGGGTGGGCAGGCCCTGGCACAGGGTGCCCAGAGCAGCTGTGGCTGCCCCTGGATCCCTGGAAGTGTCCCAGGCCAGGTTGGATAAGGCTTGGAGCAGCCTGGGATAGTGGAAGGTGAACCTGCCCACAGCAGGTGTTTGGAAGGAGATGAGCTGTAAAAAACCATTCTGGGATTCCTTGGAAAAGCCTTGCCATGGCCAAGTCCAGCTCACAAAGCTGTGCAGTCTCATTTGTCTCCAAATACATTCCCTGCACCCCCTGCTCTCCACAGCGCTGGAGCCTTTCCATTCCTGCTGCTGGCAGAGCCCAGGGGATGAAGGAGGGTGCTCCAGGTATGTCAGGGACACACTTGTGTGCTCCACCCCACCCTGCTGGTAACAAAGCCTGGACACTCAGTGAGGTCCATCTCCTCTGTGCCAGTCGGGCTTTCTGCTTTGGTTTTGTCTTTGCCTTTGGCAAGCTCCTGTTCTCCTCCCTCTCCCCATTCTGCTCCCTGTTTGTCCCATGGGGCACATCCCATTTACCAGGATCTAGAAAGCAAGGTCTGGAAGAAGAGTTGGAGGGCCCAAAAGCTGGGGGTAGGGAGTGCAGGTTGGCAGGAAATAACATGTTTGGGGCAACAAATGGCAGGGGAAGGTCCTCACACCTGTGTGCCTTAATCCAGGGCCACACCCTATCTCTGATCCTCGTGACCTGGGGTGCATGCACCTGCTCCCAGGGCTTCCCCACATGCACAGATGTTTCTCCTGGGCTTTTGCAGTGATGTTGAAACAGAATTCCAGGATGATTTGGGCCCATCTCATTCCATCTCCTACCATGGGCAGGGGCACCTTCTACTGTCCCAGGTTTTTCCAAGCCCTGTCCAACCTGGCCTTGAAATATGAAGGGCTCTCGCTTTCTTGCAATTATTTTTTTCCCCTTGAATTTATTTCACTACTGGGAGTGACGGTGACCTGTCCTGCCAGAGGCACAACTGGTTTCTAATGGACACACGAGCAGGGAGTCTGGGAAGAGCAGGGACATGGTGACAGTGCTGTGGGGATGCTCTGGCAGGGGCTCAGGGCTCCTCTAGCAGCTGGGGAGAGGCAAATATAACCCAGTCTCTGTCTCAGTGTGTGTTTAACTTAAGGAGTGAAGGGTGCATGTTTTCAAGGGAAGGTTTTGGGGGGTTCTTTTGGGGTTTCTTTGTTCATCTCCAACTTGGAGAAGAATCCCTCTGACTGGATTTAAGATCTTTAACTGGGAAAGAGTACAGAGTATGCTGGGGGTGCCAGAGCCAAAGCTGTACTGAGATAAGTGACAGCTTTTGTTTAGAAACTGCCAGTTTGCCACAGACCTTGTTTAAGCACAGTTTTAACTTTGCCAGAATTGCTGAAGCAGTGCAGGGCTCTCTTCCTGGCACGGTTCTTTCCTCCCCTGGATGAGGCAGTTCTGTACCAGCGAGGCTGTGCCTGCTCCAGGGACCCTGATGGGATCAGCTGTGTCTTGTGTAAAAAGTCTGAGGGGAATCTGGGCTTGGTGTGCACCTTCTAAAAGAACAGGTACAAGCTCCGGCACTGCCCTGTTTTTAATGAGAGGAGCTGGTGAGCAGCAATTAGTAAGTAAAGGGAGTAAGTTCATCTTAGATATTGGGAAGGAATTCTGCCCTGTGAGGGTGAGGAGACCCTGGCACAGGGTGCTCAGAGCATCTGTGGCTGCCCCTGGATCCCTGGAAGTGTCCCATGCCAGGCAGGACAGGCTTGGAGCAACCTGGGACAGTGGAAGGTGTTCCTACCCATGGCAGGGAGTGGGGTGGGGTGGGATGGGATGGGATGGGCTGGGCTGTAAAATCTCTTCTCATCCAAACCATTCTGGGATTCTGTGAATTCCCTCTGTCACTGCCTTGTTCCTCAGGGCTCTCATCTCCATTCCAAGCTCTTAGGTGGTCTCTGGAGGGCAGGACTCTGGCATTTGGTGCAGCTCTGCCTGAGTTCACCTCTAATCCTTCTCCAACCCAGGGCTGCCCAAGCAGCACACACTGGCTCAGCCTTCCACGCTTGTTGTGCCCTTTCCAAAGGGGAGAGATGGCTTTGGAAGGGGCCCAGCAGGTCTGGCAAGTGTTGCTGCTGGACCTGGCTGCTGTTAATTTGCAATTCCTCACGCCTTGTGGGGTGCCCTGCTGCAGCACGTGTCCCATGTGTGACCAGCTCCTGGGCCTGGTGCATCTCCATTGTTAATGGTTGTGTGCAGTGACACTCAAACTTCAATTATTAGTAGTATTATTTTTAATTAGAGTCAATAAATGGGTGTCTTAAGGGGTGGATTTATTGCAAAGTACTATTTTGTTAACTCTGGAATGCCTCACCTCTCAGCTGTCACTACATGCCCCAATGCACACAACTGAAGGACACTATAAATACCTGGCTCCTTTTGTCTGAGAGAGACAGTCAGAGACTGTTGTCTCTGTTGTCTTGGTGGCCTGGAGAGGATCCTCCTCACTTCTGCCCAGCCTGTGCTCCCTGCTACAGGTGCAGGATGGAGGGATTCACTCAGGGCCATTTCCATTATGGGAAGGGAGGGAGCCAAGCGGGAGCCAGTGGTGGGTGTAGGGATAGTAGAGCTGTCTCAGAGATGTCAAAAAGTTTATCCACATCAATAACAATTCCAGAGTAGGCCGTGGAGATGCTCCAAAGGCTGGAGCCACTCTGCTCTGGAGCCAGACTGGAAGAGCTGGGGGTGCTCACCTGCAGAAGAGCAGGCTCCAGGGAGACCTGAGAGCCCCTTGCAGGGCCTGAAGGGGCTCCAGGAGAGCTGGAGAGGGACTGGGGACAAGGGATGGAGGGACAGGACACAGGGAATGGCTTCCACTGCCAGAGGGCAGGGCTGGATGGGATATTGGGAAGGAATTGTTCCCTGGGAGGGTGGTGAGGCCCTGGATCCCTGGAAGTGTCCAAGGTCTGATTGGACAGGGCTTGGAACACCCTGGGATGGTGGAAGGTGTCCTTGCACATGGAAGGGGATGGAATGAGCTTTAAGGTCCCTTCCAACTCTAATCATTCTCTGGTTCTGTCTGCCTGTTGGATTCCCATCTGTGTGGCCTGGGATATCCTGCCCTCTCCCAGCACCTCCAAACAGCTGGGAGTGGGGGCACTGAATTGCCCACCGGTCTCTGTGTGGCCAGGACAAGGGACTCCAGCAGTGTCAGGAGTGGTTGCTGGGTTTTCCCTGGCACATTCCCAAGCCCAGCTGGATCAATGCAGCAGCTTCAACCTGACCAGTTTGGGAAGCCTGGATGGCAGTGATCCTCTTGGTGCCCCTTCTCCCGAGGGGAGGCAGAGGGGCAGGGGCTGAGCTCTGCTCTGGGACAGGGACAGGAGCCCAGCAAGGGCTGGAGCTGTGTCAGGGCTTGGGCTGGAGCTCAGGGAAAGGTTCTTCTTTCCCCCGAGGGTGCTGGGCACTGCCCAGGCTCCCCAGGGAATGGTCCTGGCCCCAAGGCTGCCAGAGCTCCAGGAGCGTTTGGACACCGCTCTCAGGGATGCTCAGGGTGGGATTGTTGGGGTGTCTGGGCAGGGACAGTGGCTGCACAGATGATCCCTCTGGGTCCCTTCTGGCTCGGAATATTCAAGGATTCTGTGATTTCCGGCTAGTGGGCAGCTCCCAGACCCACAGACCCATGACATGTTATGTTTGCCTGACTGCAGGGTCCTGGTGCTGGTGGAGGAGGAATTGCATTTTAGGAAATCGGAGCTTTTTCAGAGGCTGGTGGCAGGCCTGTGCACACTTCAGAGCCCTTTCTGCCAGGAGGTCCCCAAATACCTGGCAAGCTTTGATTAGCACATTAGCCTAAACAAATTGAGTTATGCACCCACAGAGGGAAGAGGTGCTGCACTCCTTCAGTGGTGACTTGGAGTTTAATTAATTTTGTTGCTAAATGAGGCATGAAATACAGTTTGAAATACATTGTGGTGCTGAATGTGTAATTGTACAGGGGCCTGGGAGCACAGCTGAGAATCAAGGATCACCTGAGGCAAGCCATGCATGAAGCTCTCATGGTCCCAAAAAGGGGCTGTGTGACAGCAGAGAGCCCATCTGGGGAGAGAGACTGGGGATAGAACCTCCACAATGCTCCCCAGGGAGTGGGGACCAGGCCAACCCCCCATCACAGCAAAGCAGTGCCCAAAGATGTCATTGTGCCCACAGGTTTGTCACTGTTTGGGGTTTTTCTGCTAGAGGATCCAACCCCTGGGCAAGATTCAAACTGATGGCAGGGTCCCCAGGTGTGTCCTTCCCAGGAGCAGCCACTGTGGCCATCCTGTCTTTGCCATCCAAACAGAGATTTGCCTCAGGTTTGGGGGAGGATGGAAGTTTTTCCAGTTGGTTGCAGAGATCCTGGTCTGTCTGTCCCTGTCTTGCAGGGTGGAAGTACATCTGATCAAACATCAGAAAGACAAAATCTGAGCTGTAAGAGGAGATTTCTTGGTTCAGCTTTTGAGAGTTTCTGCAGTGCCAGTTTGGATGCTTTTCTCCCTGCCCTTATTAATGTTCCTGGAGGGAAGTTGCTTCCAGTGCCTCACTCCCCCAGTAAAGAAGGGAAAGAGGCAGTTCAGGGCTGCCCTCATTTTTTAATCCTGAATTTTTCAATTAACTCGCCAGGTAGCCCAGCTCCAAAGCCAGCAGGGAGAAAAATCTAAAGAACACTGTCCATCTGCCTGTGAACCCTGGGAAGCACATCCCCACCTCCAGAGTGACCTCAGGCAACGTCTTCCTCAAAGTTTAGCTGGGGATTGCATCAGGAGTAAGAAGGAGGTGAAGTTAATGTGGCATAAGCTTTTTCTAGCAGGGGAGTTTGCCTGGTTAGACAGGGACTGAAAATAAATGAATGAGCTTCGTATCAGAGCCTCTGGGGCAAAGGCTGGGAGAGAGGGCAGCCTCCAGCATACAGGGATAGGAGGAGATGGCTTTTTTCAGACCAAGCAGGGCAAGTAATCTATCAACCTTGACTTGTCCTAGCTGGGAATAACCTTCCAGGAAAGTGGGTGATGCTTCCTGTCTCCTGTCTGAGGGCAGTGGATGTGGACAGCAAGCTCTGGAGTCACCTCTGGTGGTGGCATCTGCCTCTCCTGGGTCAGGTTTGGTGGTGGCTGCTGGGCACTGCTCAAAGCAGAGCTGTCCCTCCCCTTCTCAGGGAGTTCTGAAGCATTTTCTGCCCATCCTTCCTTCATCCCTGGCCCCTGGGGTGAGGAGCTGGTAACATTTCCCCTCCCAAAAAACCCTCCCAGGTGTGTGTGTGGCATCCAGGGATGCCCCAGGGGACAACTTGACTTGGAAGAAGCCAAAGTCCTTCAGGACAAGCCTTGGGATGACTAGTGTTGCCAATCCCCCCTCTTTCTGCCTCATCCTTCCCAAGCTGGGGGGACAAATCTCACTTTTGACGAGTGACAAAACCCATCCTGATGGCAGTGAATGCATGACCTTCCCTGAGAGTGGGGGTGGCCTGGGCCCCTTCTGCTTTCTGGGACGTTTCATTCTGAAGTGATGTGGTCTCCTTGCAAAGGCTCCTCCTGCCCTGTTAACATTGTTATACAAAGCAGCAGTTTGCCATCTAATTAGGAAAAATACGCACTAACCTCTACCATATGTTGCTCTTCTCCTCGGATTTGCATTTGAAAGTCCAGCTGAATTTCAATGTGAAACTGGATTTTATCCAAATGATGAATGGCCCCAAAAGCTGTGGGAAGGTGGATGTGCCTCCCCATCACATATGGTTGTTTGGTTAGGGCTTTTTTTCCTTCTTGAAGAAAAAAAATTTAAAGCAGGCTTTCTTCATTTTGTGTCCCATGGTTCAAAGTGTTCACACCTTTCTTCCCAAACTGGATTTGTCTGGCTGGGTGGTCATTCCATGAGGTGAGGTGCTGGAGCTCCAGCCCCACAAGGGAGAGGGATTAAATTTACTCTTAACAGCTTGTTTTTGGTGGCAGCTCCACTCCTGGCTTTGTCCTGGGCTGAACCCCCAGTGTGGGCAGAAGGGGAGGGGGGGATTCTGCCCCTCTTCCCTGCTCAGGTGAGACCCCACCTGCAGAGCTGCCCCCAGCCCTGGGGAACAGCATCAGGAGGGCGTGGAGCTGCTGGAGCCAGTCCAGAGGAGGCCACGGAGATGCTCCAAGGGCTGGAGCCCCTCTGCTCTGGGGACAGGCTGGGAGAGCTGGGGGTGCTCACCTGGAGAAGAGAAGGCTCCAGGGAGACCTGAGAGCCCCTTGCAGGGCCTGAAGGCCCTGGCACAGGGTGCCCAGAGCAGCTGTGGCTGTCCCTGGATCCCTGGCAGTGTCCAAGGCCAGGTTGGACACTGGGGCTTGGAGCAGCTTGGGACAGTGGAAGGTGTCCCTGCCTACAGCAGGGGTTGGGACTGGATGAACTTTGAGGTCTCTTTCAGCTCAAACCAGGTGGTATTCACTGCATTTTCCCAGCCCATCTGGTGGGTTTGTGCAGGACCCCCTCATGTTGCTCCTGGTGTTCCCTGAAAGGGCCCTGGCTGCAGCTCCCAGGCTGGAAATTGGCATTTTTTTGTTTTTTACTACAGTTGGAGCAGTGGCTGCTCCAAGCCCCTACCCACACAGAGTCATGGTTTAGGAAGTGCTCCCCAGGTACCACAGAACAGAAGCAGGGGCCTCACTGCTGCTTGGGCTGCTGAAGGTTTTGGGAGCCACAGGATTGCTGAGCTGACACTGCATATCCCCACAGTCCCTCAGAGCTGCCTGCACTTCCCACTTGGCTTGGGGTTGGATTTTTCCCCTTGACTGAGATCTGTTTAAGCTGAGTTAAGCTCTGTGACAAACTCAGCATTACGTTGCTGAGCTGGGTGTACTCACATGGCTCTTACTGACCTTTTACCTCACCTACCTGGCAAAAAAAGCTCTGAAAAAATCACATCCTGATTATTTCACATCCTCTGTGAATCTGTCGTTGGAGAGTGGCTTGGGTGCCGGGCTGGCCATGGTGCTCACAGGGGGAGCTGCTTGCTCCGGGTTTCTGACTTTTGTTCTCCTTTCTCTTCACTCCTTGGAGATCAATTCAATCTGTAAGACAGTTTTTGTTGGGGTTTTTTGTTGTGTTAATGCAGCTGAACTAATATGATTACATTTCCAGATTTGGGTAATGGAATAACAAGTCAGGAAGCTTTTTTTTTTTTAAAGAAAGGAGAACTTATGTCACTTCCAAGTCTCCAGTTGAGAAGCTCTTTCCCTTTATCAGTTACTCAGAGAGATTGGGGGCTCTCCATCCCAGTTGGATGGGGCTTGAAACAGCTTGTGATAGTGGAAGGTGTCCTTGCTCGTGATAGGGGGTGGAATGAGGTGGGCTTTGAGGCCCCTTTCCACCCAAACCATTCCATGATTCCATGTTCTGCTCTTGACACGAGGGCTTCTGGGGGCTGTGGCCATGCAGGGACACCCCGGTCCTGGGTGCTGCACTTTGTGCTCCATGTCCTGGTTGGCCAAGAACACAGAGAATGACAAAGATGTTCTGGGTGCCCAAAAAGATCCATCTTCCCTTTGCCCTGAGAGCTGCCAGGCCAGAGGGGCCGTGTCCCTCCTGCAGGACTGTGCTTGGGGCACAGGCCCTGGCACACCCACCCTTCCTGAGCAGTTTCACCAGCAACTTGAGGTATGTTGGCTTTGCTCATCTCTCTGCTTGCTCTCAGGTTCAGAGGAGGGATCTGGAAAACAGCTCAGCCAAAGCATCTCACAATGGCAACTTCCTTTCTAAAAAGAGAAGGATGTTGTGGAGTTGGTGGCTTCCCATTATTTTCCCCAATTTGAGCTTTATCGCCACTGATCCCACAGTGTCTGCAGTATCAGAAGGAGCCAAAGATGCTGGAGAGTGTCCAAAGGAGGGACACGGAGCTGGGGAAGGGTCTGAGGAGCAGCTGAGGGCACTTGGCTCGTTCAGCTGGAGCAGAGGAGACTGAGGGGAGACTCCTCGGGGGCTGCAGCTCCTCCCGAGGGGAGGCAGAGGGGCAGGGGCTGAGCTCTGCTCTGGGACAGGGACAGGAGCCCAGCAAGGGCTGGAGCTGTGTCAGGGCTTGGGCTGGAGCTCAGGGAAAGGTTCTTCTTTCCCCCGAGGGTGCTGGGCACTGCCCAGGCTCCCCAGGGAATGGTCCCGGCCCCAAGGCTGCCAGAGCTCCAGGAGCGTTTGGACACCGCTCTCAGGGATGCTCAGGGTGGGATTGTTGGGGTGTCTGGGTGGGGATAGGGGTTGGACTGATGATCCCTGTGGGGCCCTTCCAGCTCAGAGTATTTCAGGATTCTGTGATCCTCGGTCAGGTTGTGTGTCCTGCTGTACTTTGGGATCAGCCTCACCGCTGCTGGAGCTCGCTGTGGCTCAGGGTGGTCGTGATGTCTCAGAGACACGTTGTGTCACTGAGCTGCTCCTGCCCCCAGGATGGGGTCCTGGCCAGTGGAGCAAAGCAGGAGTGGGGCCGTGTTTTCCCTTTTTGGGAATTCTGTAAGAAGGTAGTGACTCACTTTCCATGGAGCTGATAGTTACCCTGCTCCTGTCTTGGATTTGTGTTGTGTAGCCAGCGGGATTATTTATAACTTAGCCAGCATCCCGAATCTATTGTTTCTGCAAAGAGCAGGAATGACTAGATGACTTCCTGAGATTTTTTTTTTTTTGCCACCCCCTCATTTTTTATTTTTTTAAAAATCTGCTTTTCCTTCCAAGTATTATATTTGCCAGTTGGATGCTTTCCCCCCACATCTTCCCCTCCTGATTGTGCATTTGTGCTGCTGACAATCCCACTACCGGTGTTGCTTTAACTCTAAAATCTCTCCCAGGAAAGGCTGGGGGCTGTGCCTTGGGAGGGCTGGGGCACCTTCCCATGGCATGAGGGGCTCTTTGGCCTTGTAGGTCCTGGGGACTGAGGCAGGACTGGCTGTACCATTAATGGGAGGACTCTCACTTCTGCACCCTATGGATGCTTTGGGATGGAAGGTGCATCCCAGGAGAAAGGTTAGTCTGGTCTGGGATTGTATGGAGCTCTGGGTCAGCCTTGTCTCTGCCTCTCTGAAGAGTCACTTGAGACAATCCAGAGGTATCACCTGAGCCCAGGGATGTGCAGAGCAAAAGCCATCTCCATCCTGGTGCAGCCAGTCTTGGGGACATGGCACTGATGGGCATGGAAGGAGTGGATTCCTGTCCCCGGGCGTGTGGCTGCTCTCCCAATGGCACTGGTCCCATCTGGGCAGTGTTTGCCCCAAACCCTGGAGCTCTCCTGGTTCTTGTCCCCCTTCTCTTTGCCCACCCACCTGCTGTTGGTATCATGAAGCCCAGCAGCCATCACCACTTTAATTAATTAATTAAGCACTTCCATGGAAATCAGTGGGGAGTGAAGGTGCAGGATACAGACAAGGGTCAGGGTGGGTTTGGCAGCTGAGCCAATCAGAACCATTGTGGGTGGACCTGCACCTTGAGCTTCCTTGGGGAGCGCCTCTAGCACCCCAAGGCTGCTGTCCACAGCTTCTCCTCACCAAAACAGCTCCACTTTGCACCTTCTTGCTTGACCTTCACACCTGAGACTCCTGATTTGGTTTTGGTTGAGTCCAGTTTTAGCCAAGTGTGGAGCCTCAGTGGTGCCCATCCCAGCTGTGTTTCCTTCATGACCTGCTGCCTGGCTGTGATGTAACGAGCACCTCTGAGGTTGGAGCGGCTGCAAAAGCGACCAGGGGTGAAACAGCTGAAGGGGAAGGAGCCTGGGCTGCCTTGTGGGCAGCAGAGACCCTGCTCAGATCCTCTCGGTTTCCATTAGTTCAGAACTCAAAACTTGGGACTTGTTGAATGTTGAGTTGCTGTTTCTGGCCGAGGTGCCTGGAGGCCTCTGCCTGGCTTCTCCCCATCGGTCACTAAGAGCTGCCCCATGTCCCCTCCCCATGGCTCTGGCTCCTTCTCCAGCTGCAGGGAAGCCATGGAAGAGGCTGGCAGTTCTGGTGCTCCCCCTTTGCAGGGCTCATGGTACTGAGGTGTTGCTGTTCCTGTGCTGACTTTCCAGGAACTGCCTGGCTCTGCAGGGAAGCCTGAGGCTGATCCAAGTGGAGTTCTGTCGTGCTGGAAACGCCACTTGGACATGAGCAGCTTGGAGTGGAAAATGAGTCCTGAATTCTGTCCTGTGGGGTTTTTACATGCTCTTCACAGAATTCCAGACTGGTTTGGGCTGAAAGGGACCTCAGAGCTCATCCTGTTCCACCCCCTGCCATGGCAGGGACACCTTCCACTATCCCAGGCTCCTCCAAGCCCCAGTGTCCAACCTGGCCTTGGACACTTTCAGGGATCCAGGGGCAGCCACAGCTGCTCTGGGCACCCTGTGCCAGGGCCTCACCACCCTCCCAGGGAGCAACTCCTTCCCCATATCCCATTTAACCCTGTCCTCTGGCAGTGGGAAGCCATTCCCCCTTGTTCTGTCACTCCATGTCTTCTTCATGGCCAGTTTTGCTCTTCCAGTTTTCCTGTGGTGCAGAACACCAGGCGTGGGTCAGAAACTGGAGGAGTGTCTGTCACCTGAAATCCTGGGCTTGGGGGAGAAGTGAGGCTCTGAGATGGGTCTGGGAACTGAGGCATCTCAGGGAAGTGATGTCTGGAATCCTGAGTTCACAGCAAACTTCTGTGGCTCTCTTTGATTGCCTGTTTTAGTCACCACTGGAGGTTCCTTAGGCCCAGCACTCCACTTGCTTCCTGTGGGAGCTGCTTGTGACACCTTTACAGCCCTAGCGGAGCAGGTTTGTGCATCCCAGAGGCTGCTTCTGCTGTGCTTCCTGTGAGGTTTTCCAGCTGCCTGGGCACCCTTGTGCTGGCTCCTTCCCATCCCAGACACTCAGTTATTTGGGGTTTCTCCCTTAGCTGGAGCCTACAGGCACTGAGTGATCTCCTGAGTGAAGTGCTGGTACAATTTCATCCCATCTGCTCACTGCAGCATTTCCCTGGAGCACTGGGCAAAGCCATGCTGAGTGGCACTGAATTCCCAATTCCTGCTGGCCCTCAGGTTCCTTTAAATTGAAGAGCATAGGAAATAAAGCTGAGTGAAAACATGGGGAGCTCCCCATGGCCAGCAGGACCTGAGAGCCCAACAGGAGCATCTCCCCCAGCTCCCTGCCCAGCCCTCCTGGGTCAGCTCAGAAATAGAGAAGAGCCCTTCTCCCCCAGCTTGCTTTGTATTTTTAAAATCATTGTGGTTTTTTTGTTCTGTTTTCTTTAAATAATTTTCTAAAAAGTTGAAACTATAGAACTGGGGTTTTTTTACCCGAAGAAGAAAACTGAAAGATGGGTGAGACATTGTGGTTTGGAGCACCAGTTGTAAATAAATTTTTGGGTGCTCCAGCATGCCAGGCTTTCCTACCTGGAGAGTGAGTGCTTCTTCCAGGAGCTGTGTTTGTCCACACAGGTCTTCCAGTGATAATCTGTGTCACTGTACTTTGTGCCAATAAAAAGGTGAGCTGCCTCAGCTCTGGGCTCTGCTGCCTCCTTAGCTCTGCCCTCATTTTTGGGCAAGTCTCTCCATCTGTACAATAGCAGAAAGAGTTTTGTTCCCTAGAGAGGCTTAGAGGTTTAACATTTACAAAATGCTTTGAGATCTGCAGATAAAGGAAAGCCAAACAATAACCAGTGCCCAGGGCTGCCAGAGGAGTCCCCAGGATCACCATGGCAGAGCTGTGCAGAACTGGGTGGAGGTGGCTTTTGTGAGAGGGAAAAACTGCTCCAGCTGCATCATTGGTGCCGACCTGGCCTTTAATGGGCTACTGGCAAGGAGATAACAAGAAGATAACATCGTGGAATCGAAGAGTGCTTTGGGCTGGAAGAGTCCTTAGGGATCATCCAGTCCCACCTTCCACTGTCCCAGGCTGATCCAAGCCCTGTCCAGCCCGGCCTTGGACACTTGCAGGGATCCAGGGGCAGCCACAGCCGCTCTGGGCACCCTGTGCCAGGGCCTGTCCACCCTCATCTGTAGATCAGAGCATGACTGAATCACTTGGGTGATTTTTTCCAGGGCCCCCTAGGAACAATCCTGATCTGGAAGTGATGCTGTCCATTTGCTCTTTGCTCTCCAGGCAGCGCTTCATAAATTCCCTGGCAAACCTGATCCACCCCATAAACTTCATTAACTTTCCTTTCACTGCCTCTGCCTGTCCCTGCAGTGAACTCTCTGCAGTCCCCAAACAAAGGCAGGCAGCGGTGGGCAGGGCAGGACAGAGGCACCGGGAGCTGCTCCTCCCTCGCCGGGGCTGGGCTGGAGCGCTCGGCGCAGGGACCCGGCTCCTCAGGGCCAGCGGCTCCGGGACATGGCAGCCCAGGACGAGCTGTCCGGGGGTACGTGCCCCTGCCACACATCTGGCAGGATGGTTTGGTGAAGGGTGGGAGGATGGAGTGTGAAGGGAGGATTTGTAGTGGATCGGTTGGGAGTTGTACTCTCGAGGGATCGAGGTGGGCTGTGGAGGGTCGTGCTAGAATTGTGCAGGCGTCTTTTCCCTCACGTTCTGAGTCCTTTTTGGTGCTGTTGGGCAGGAACTGAGAACCTTAAAGCTGCTTGAGGAGTCCCAACCCTTTTTGGGAGCAGGAACAGCTCAGCTTTGTCTGCTGCCTCCTCACTGTGTGTGCCCAAGTCCCCTAAACCTGTTACAGCTGTGAGCAGGGTAGGGCTGCAGGAGGAGGGGGATCTGTAGGCTGGGGACACGGCACAAAGTTCAGGTGCCAGCCGCAGGTGTCCTGTGTAGGGTCGCCCATGGTCTACTACACCTCGAGTCTGTCACTGGCATAGTTAATTGCTGTATTGTTAACTGTTGTGGGGATATGGCCTGGGTTTGGGGCTTCCTTGCCCTACAATGGGCTTGTGGGATGGTTTTTATTTCAGGTGGTTTTAGATATGAATCAAACAAGGCACAGATCCCTGGCTTTGATTGGAGTGACTTGTGCATGTGGAGTTGTAACTTAAAGAGGAAGCATTTAGTCTGAATCGCTACACATGGTGCCTGCTTTGAACTGAGGTGGGGTACAGGGACACCTTGGGAAACCTGCACCTCTTGAGTTTTAAATAAACATGGGCTTGTGTAGGCAGCATCCTGGCTGCAGATGGGGCTCTCTCTGGGATGCCAGGGAGCAGCTGCAGCTTTGGGATGCTGCAAGATCAGGGGGAATTGCAAGTGGACAGAGCCGTGCAAGCCCAGGAGCAGGTTCCCATGAGCACCCTGGGATAGTGGAAGGTATCCCTGCCCATGGCTGGGGGTGGAACAAGATGAGCTTTAAGGTCCCTTCCATCCTAAACAATTGTGGGACTCTGTGTGAGAGTTAAAGCTCTGTGCCTGGGTGAGCAGAGGTTGGTGTGTGCTCCTTTCCCTGACCACAGCAGCGTGAGCAGGAGCTGGATGAACAACCCCAGAGTGTGGTGGATCCTGGGCACCAGAGAGATTGATAACAGCTTATTTCCCCTTGATTCTGTGGGGAATGAGGGGTCTGATGGGAGCAACCAGGGCAGTTTATCCCCTCCAGCCTGTCCCTGCTTCCTGTGCCATGGTGGCACCAGCACTGGGGCTCTGAGAGTCAAAGGTGTGGGGCTGTGGTTTTGCAAACCATCTGCCAGCTAAGATGTTCCTCTTCCTGTCCATCCTGGCCAGCCCCATCTTGGGGGCTTCTGGGGCACATTGTGCTCCAAATGGGGAACTGATTTTCTTTGGGTTTCCTGCTGCCTTACATGTTCAGCAGCCCCTGGAAAGTCCAGCAAGCCCAGAACTCACTCAAGAGAAATGCAGGGTGAGAAGGGCCCTTTCTTGTCACAGCAGCCTGTGCTGCCGTGCCCTGAGCCACTCCTGAACCTGCTGCAGGAAGCTTTGGCAGGGGCCAGCATGGCCCTGAGTGTCCCCAGAGCAGAGGTGGGAGCTGCCAGCAGAGCTCATGTGTTGGAGGCAATCCAGGAATTTGGGGATAACTTTGGTCTTTGTTTTCCTTGCAGCACTAGGCTGGAAATTGAGCTTTTTGGTTGTTTTGTGGTTTTGGTGTTGTTTGTTTGTTTGTTTGTTTGTTTGTTTGTTTGTTTGTTGTTTTTTGGGTTTTGTTTGTTTGTTTGTGGGGTTTTTTGTATTTTTTGTTTTGTTGTTGTTTTTTGGTTTGGTTGGGTTGTTTTTTTTTGGTTTTTTTCCCACTCTCATCTCTATACATATAATTTAATTTTTTTTCAAACTTGAATTTGAAAATGCAGCCACTTTCCTTTGAGACAGCAGCTTTTCATCCACAGTGGTGAGCTCAGCTCTCACCATCCCAGCAAACTGCAGCTCCAGGTTTTTAACTGCTGCAGTTCTTTTTGTTCACATAGGAAAACATTTATTTGAGCTTCTCGTAGTTAAAACAAAGCAATCTTTGAGTAAAATATCAGAGGAGCTTGTTAATGGTCAATTTTCCTAGACAGTTGTATTAGGATTCCTGATAAGGAGTGTTAGTGCTTGGTTTGACAAAAGTACCAGAAATCGAAGCCGCATGTAGAGGAGACACAGACAAGATAATCTAATGGGTCTCTTTTTGTCTCCAGCTTGTTCTGAGCTGCAGAGAGCACTGGAAGGGCTGGTGTGGGCTGTGAGGCCAGGCTGATGCTGCTGTGGGTTTGTCACGCTGGCCATGGAGCAGGGAGGGGAAACTGCCTCCCACCTTCCCGGGGTCACCCATCCACAACCCAAACAATGGTCACTTTGTGCCCAGGGCAGCATGAGAGATGGCAAAAAAAAAAAAAAAAAAAGAAAAGAAATCTGCTTTCCCGAGTTCTCTGGGGCTTCCAAGGGGTTGGGCAGTGGGGCTTTTTCAGGGCATTTTTTGTTGCCCAGCACAAAGGATGAGACCAAGGAGCACTAGCTCCTGCCAGCTGCTGTTGAGTGATGCCAGAGTTGCACCCAGGAAATGGTTTAAAATGTGCAGGCAGGAGAAAGGTGCTGGTTAGTCTTGGGAAAGAGGAGGATCCGTGCTACTCATTGAGTGCCATCTGCTGGCACCTCACCCGTGCCACCATTTGTCCAGGGACAGTGTGGGTGAAGTGGGGGTACGCAGCCTGAAGGGATGGTGAGGACGGGCTCCCTTTGCTCTTTCAGCTGTGCACTCCCTGCCCCTGGTGGAGCAGGAGGAGCCCAGCAGCACCTGCTGAGGGTGGCATGTCCTAGCCAGAGCTGGTGCCACCACGATCCATCACACACAGACTGGATCCAGACTGCCCTTGGCTCTGTCCTGTCCTCTTCCTGGAGCTGCCCCAGGCACTTCTCTATGTCCCAAACCAGGTGACACATTCAGATTTATAAAACCTTCCTCCCCACCAGCTCAGTGCCATAATCCCTCCACCAGTATTTAGGCACTGCTTGGAGATGTGTGTTGGGAACTGGATTTAGGGACAAGGGGACAAGGGCAAGAGGGGCTGGAGCAACTTCTTGGTGTCTTCTGAGCAGTGTGTGATGAACAAAATCGGGAGGGCTGATTAACAACCTAAACCCACAGTGCCATGCATCAGTGACTCCTTCTAAGGTCATGAGGGCTGGTGGCCCTGCCCCATGCACACCATAAGCTTTGGTGGCCTTAAAGCTGATGGGTTGGGATTTGTCTTCAGGTAAACTCTTCCTGTGACTTGTGCTTTTGGCTTTTGGGCTACCAGGGGAATTTAGAGCATGGGGTATGGTTATACAAAGTTGTGGATCCTTTTCAGGGCAAGGGACAAATGAACATCTTGAAGTGTTTATGTTTAAAGAGGGGGGGAAAAGAGTTGTAGTTCATGGAAATGGTGCTTTGTAGGAGCAAGTGGATTGAATTCAGCCCTTTTTAATGCAATTTAAATAATTGATGGTCTATTCAATTACAGAAATATTTGGCAGAACTCTAAATAGGTCACATCTGTCTTTAAATTGTTCTTCAGGTAAATACCTCACTGTGTGGTGTCACATGGACCAAATTCTATAAGAGCTGTTGTCTGGGAGGAAGAACTCTTTGGCTGTATATGCAGTTATCCCCAAAACTCTGCATCTGGTGTGCTCTGACCCACGGATTTGCTTTAGGGATTCCTTAGGAAGCTTGGCTTGTCTATTTTGGGTATATCCAGCTCCTGAAGTTTGCAGCTCTGAGGCTGCTGGCTGGAACTGGACATGGCCGGGGGCTTTGCTGGCAGCTTCTGTGTTGCTCTCGGGGGCCAGGATGGAATCCTAAACCCGCTGTGCCCCAGGAATGCTCAGCTTGGGAAAGGGGAAAACAAAAACACCAACTTTTGTTGTGGTGACCAGAGCCTGGAGGTTACTCGCGAGCAGGAGCCGGGGCTGAGGGAGAGAGGCAGGTGGTGCTGAGAACACTTTGTTTGGGAAAATTTTCCTCATTGTGTCCAACAATTCTTCTGAGATGATCCTTCCTGTGGGCTGAATCATCGTCTGGGCCAGTGCTGGCTCTCGGGTCCTGTGGCTGCATCCTGCGCCCTTGGGGCATCCACAGGGCCCCAGCATCCCACAGGATCACAGCCCCTGGGCTTGGAATGACCATCCCTAGCTGGCTTCTCACCCCTTTGGGGTCTGTTTTTCCCAAGGAAGCTCACAGGAACACGTGCATTAGTGCACAAGTCATTCCCCACCATCCCTCTCCCTGCTGAGAGAAGGCTCACAAACAAACTGCCAAGGCCACCCTGGTGGGGCGTACATTTGTTTGGCCACTTCCCTGCGTAATTTCCACATTATTTGGAAGCCATCCTTAATTTGTCTAATTTTTAACAGCCCCTGGCCTCCCTACCTGTAGGGCTTCAGCAGTGCAGGGCTGGGAGGGCTCACGTACACGCAGCTGGCACTGCCTGCCTGTTTGATCTCAAATGCCTCTCTGGCAAACTTCTGGGGTTTTTTTTTGGTCACTTGTAAGTAAACAAGCTTCTGTCCCCATTCGTCTTCTTGGTGAGTAATGGAAACCAAGTGGGAGAAGATTTCTGTTCTCCAGTGTTCCGGTTGCATCTCTGTGGCTGTAATTTGATTTTACATTGCAAATTAAACAATACTTGGAAAGATGCAAATCAGAGCGGAAATAGAGGTGGGTGCTGCTAAGTAGAGTAAGTGGGGTTGTTGCAGCTCCTCGGAGCATCTGTGGGGGTGTGTGGAACACCCCATGGCCCGAGGAACATGAGAGGTCACTGAGAGTGTCCCAGGGGACCCAGTGTGTTTCAGTCCTCACTGCCTTCAGGCTGCTGAGTTCCCTTCCTCGCTCAGCAAAATGAGTTTTCTCCCTTTCGACAGCAATCCATGTGTTAGTGTGGAGTGTCTGTGCCTGTCATGAGTGTGCAGCTCTGTGGTACAATAAATGACCTGGAAAAAATAGGATGTGGATTTACACTCAGTCTTCTCCCTGAAACTGTTTAATGGAATATAATGCCTGGTTTTGAGAATAACCCCCTATCTACTGAATTTCAATTGTTCTGTGGTAGCAGATGTGTTGATCTTGTTGACTGCATGTGAGGCAGAAACAGGGAAGGATCTTCACAGGACTGTCTGGGTTTATGGGAGAAAGGGTCAGGACCAGCCCTGGGGAGAAGGATTTGGGGTGTTGGTGGGGGAGAGGCTCAACCTGCCCCTGCCAGCACTGTGTCCTGGGCTGAGCCCCCAGCATGGGCAGAAGGGGAGAGGGGGATTCTGCTCCTCTGCCCTGCTCAGGTGAGACCCCACCTGCAGAGCTGCCCCCTGCCCTGGGGAACAGCATCAGGAGGGCATGGAGCTGCTGGAGCCAGTCCAGAGGAGGCCGCGGAGATGCTCCAAGGGCTGGAGCCCCTCTGCTCTGGGGACAGGCTGGGAGAGCTGGGGGTGCTCACCTGGAGAAGAGAAGGCTCCAGGGAGACCTGAGAGCCCCTTGCAGGGCCTGAAGGGGCTCCAGGAGAGCTGGAGAGGGACTGGGGACAAGGGATGGAGGGACAGGACACAGGGAATGGCTTCCCACTGCCAGAGGGCAGGGCTGGATGGGATATTGGGCAGGAATTGTTCCCTGGGAGGGTGGTGAGGCCCTGGCACAGGGTGCCCAGAGCAGCTGTGGCTGCCCCTGGATCCCTGGAAGTGCCCAAGGCCAGGTTGGACAAGGTTTGGAGCAGCCTGGGATAATGGAAATTGTCCCTGCCCATGGGAGGGGTGGCACTGGATAGGCTTTAATGTCCCTTCTAACCCAAACCTCTCCATGATTCTATAAAGACAGACATTATGCTGTGTGACACCCTACTGCAAAGGGGGTACCACAGGGTCTGGTCTGGGCCACCTCCGTGTTCTGCAGGGTTGGGTTTATCCCGGGTTGCTTCCAGAGCTTTGGGACATCCCCTTTGCGCTCTCCCAGCCACCATGGTCCCTGTCACCCATCCTGCCACAGTGCAGTGACCCTGCAGGGCTGGCCATCCTGGCTGTGGCGTCCCCACTGTCACCTCACACTGGGTCTGTTTCCATCTGTGTGGAGGGATCAGAGCTGCCCCTCCAAAACACAACTGATCTGAGGGACAGCAAGGAACAGCAACTCCTCTGACACCTGTTGTGGGTCTGACTCAGTCCAGTGTTATTATTGGTCCGTTTCCCTGCACTTTTGTCCCTTGGACCCTCCTTGACATTCTCCTGCTTGCAGGGCTGTCAGGCTTGGATGAAGGCTGGTGATGAGGGACATGGGGAGTTTTGTCCTAGAGAGGTTGGCGACAAGGGACACGGTGGGTTCATTCCGCAGGCTGATGACCTTTAGGAAGCCCTGACTGTGTTATCCTCCATCCTCTTCTCCTGCCTCTCCTTTGTGCTCGTGTTTGGTCACTGCTGGCCTTTGTTTTTACAGCTGGGGGAAGTGTTTTGAGCTTTAAAGTTTATTTTCTTCACTCTGGTTGTCGTCACACGTTTGTTTTCTTTCTCCGTGTGGCATCTTGCTGGCTCTCCCAGGGGCTGGGAGAGGGACTGGCTGCAGCTCTCGGGGCATTCCTGCTGGAGGGAGCAGGATCTTCCCTACATTTGGGAGGCCCAAAAGCCTCTCTGCCTTCACTTCTCTCACTGGATTTTAATCTCAGAATCCCAGAATAACTTGGGCTGAAATGGACCTCAAAGCCCATCCCCTTCCACCCCCTGCCATGGGCAGGGACACCTTCCACTATCCCAGGCTGCTCCAAGCCCCAATGTCCAGCCTTGCCTTGGACACTGCCAGGGATCCAGGGGCAGCCACAGCTTCTCCCAGGGCACATTGTGCCAGGGCCTTACCACCCTCACAGGGAAGGAAAGGGCTCCAGGTCTCCCTGGAGCCTTCTCTTCTGCAGGTGAGCACCCCCAGCTCTCCCAGCCTGTCCCCAGAGCAGAGGGGCTCCAGCCCTTGGAGCATCTCCGTGGCCTCCTCTGGACTGGCTCCAGCAGCTCCACGCCCTCCTGATGCTGTTCCCCAGGGCTGGGGGCAGCTCTGCAGGTGGGGTCTCACCTGAGCAGGGCAGAGGAGCAGAATCCCCCCCCTCCCCTGCTGCCCACGCTGGGGGCTCAGCCCAGCACAGGGGGGGTTCTGGGGTCAGTGCCCATGGCTGGGGCAGGCTGAGCCTCTCCCCCACCAACACCCCAAGTCCTTCTTCCCAGGGCTGTTCCCATCCATCCATCCATCCATCCATCCATCCATCCATCCATCTATCCATCCATCCCCTTTTTTTTTATTTTAATAAATCCTGTACAGTCTGACCAACCTTCAGGAGGAACACAGCCCAACAATTCACTGCTGGTGTGAGCCTTGGCACCCTGGGTCAGATTCTCGGCCATGTTCTAGGCACAGGCGATGGTGGCTCTTCCCCAGTGCTGCTGTGTGCACCCTCTGCAAGGCCTTGATGAGACTTGGGCTGGCCCAAGTCATTTACTTCCTTAATGATGACTTAAAATAAAGGCAAGCTTTTATTTTGATTACCATAAAATCACTCCCTAAAATGCTGTGGGGACCTTCCTTTACATCTACAAATATGACTTGTGTCTAAAGTGAGGGATGGCTGAATTTGCTGGTTGGGTTTTGTTGTTTTTTTCCAAAGCTTCCTCACCCCGGTGCTGGGCACTGGTTTGTAAATTTATTATTGCATATAATTGTTACTGTTTGTGCACATGGTGGGACTGTTAGGGTGTCCTGAGCAGGGACAGGAGTTGGACTGGGTGATCCTTGTGGATCCCTTCCAGCTCAGGATAGTCCAGGTCTGTCTCTGGGATGCCACTCCAGCACCCTGAAAACTAGCCCGGGGGCTTCCTTGGAGCCTGCCTTGTCCTTTGAGAGCAGTTTCAGTGATACCAGAGCATCTCCCAAAAGAGCAGGAGGTGCTAAAATTTTTCTTTGACTCTTTTCCCCCTCTTTCTGTCTTTGTTTGGTTTTGGTGTAGGTTCAGTTTCTCCCCATAGTTATCCCTCATGGAAAGCCAATGGGGAATGGATCATTCTTCAGCACTTCTTCCCTGGTTCTCTCCTATTTTTCCCCAACCTCAAACATTTCCTAAACCCCATCTGTGTGTGTGCAGAAACTGCTGAACTGGAATACAGTGCAGGAGATGCCGAGTAGATGCTGAGCAGAGAAATTAACAATCACCAAAGTGGTCGCATCAGCTTTTTGAAGTCAAAAATTATCCCTGAGTGCACATTTGGGGATGGGGCAGCAGCAGCAGGTGCTTCTTTGATTCGGGGGGGTGTGTGGGGTGGATGGGCCTGTTGTGGCTTTGGGTTCTGGGTTCATTCATCATCCAAAGATAAAGGGGCAGAATCTGCCTCAGAAATGGTGCAGGGATCTGTGAGTTTAATGTGGGTGCTGTTGTGTGTCCCCCCTTGAGGTGTCTAGTCTGGGGAATGGTGACACTGGACTCCTGTTCCAGAGCATCTGTTGATGGAGTCCTGGAATATCCTGAGCTGGAAAGGACCCACAGAGATCATCCCTGAGAGCGGTGTCCAAACGCTCCTGGAGCTCTGGCAGCCTTGGGGCCGGGACCATTCCCTGGGGAGCCTGGGCAGTGCCCAGCACCCTCGGGGGAAAGAAGAACCTTTCCCTGAGCTCCAGCCCAAGCCCTGACACAGCTCCAGCCCTGCTGGGCTCCTGTCCCAGAGGGAAATGCCACCTGGCCTATTTGATGCCCCTGGACAGGTCAGGAAGTGGCATCACATTCCAGCCCCCTTCCACAGGCAGGGACACCTTCCACTATTCCAGGTTGCTGCAAGCTCCATGCAGCTGGCCTTGGACACTTCCAGTGCAGCAGAACAGCTGACCCTCACTGACAGTTTTGGTCCCACCTCAGATTTCAAGGCAGTGAAAGGAATAAAACATCCCCTGACCTGCCCCATGAGCATAGCCCTCCAGGATGGTATTGCCAGGGACCTTGTGCTGCCCTCCAGGTGTTCAGGGTGAATTTTTTATTTCCCCCCCCCCCCCCTTTATTTTTATTTTAATTGTTTGGTCGTGCACCGGGAAAAGGAAGTGAGCAAATTGTATGGTCCCCTTCACAATCGACGTCCTGTAAACAGCTCCCGGCTGCCTTCCACTCACAGCTGTTTTTTCCTACTTGGGGGTGGATGGGGCTGGTAAATAAACAGGAATTCTGGGAGCTGCTTCCAGCACCCCCTTTTTCCTCACAGGGGCTGTGCCAGCCCCTCAGAGCCTTTCCTGGGGGGTGCCTGGGTGTGTTGTTCCTCACTGAGTGGAGCCAGTTCTCATCAGGAAAAACAACTTTGCTGGTTTTCCTGGGACTAAAGCTAATTACTAGTCGACTAATTTTATTGATTTCCAATCCCTTTTAGCAGAGATTTTGCTGTGGGGCTGATTGCCAGAGCGATTAGCACACAAAGCCGCTTAATTTGGAAGTGTTTATCAAGCAGCCTTCTGTCACCTCTGCTTCAAATCAAATTACGGTGACACCAGTGGCCCTGCCTGTTGTGGCTTGTGCTGTCCCACCCCCGAGGGAGGCAGGTGGGGAGCAGGGCACCATGGCAGAGGGTTTGGAACTAGATGATCTTTAAGGCTTCTTTCCAGCCAAACCATTCCATGGATCTAAATGTTCCATGAGCTTGAAAAGCTGCTGGCTGTGGGGTTTTTACTCTCAGCTGCCACCACATCCTTGTCCTGCTCCAACCCTTGGGCACTGCTGTGACTGCAGAGCTGGAATTTCCCTCCTGGCCCTCAAATCCCCACCATGGGCACTGTGTAGTCTCTCTCTTGAGGATGGAAGAGGCACCTTCATGGCAGCTACAGCTGCTTCCAAAACTCTCTAGCCACAGGAGGGATTTGGCCTAAATATTTTTAATAGAATTAAAAAACAAAACAAAACAAAAAAAAACTGGCCCAGTCATTTTGCTGGAATCAGATTAGGGAGTGCAGATTGTGGAGGCCAGGGAGAGGGAGAAGCTCAGCCTGGCTCAGTCACAGCTGAGCACAGGAACCCCAGCAGTGTCCCCCATTGTCACCTCTGGGGCTGCTGTGTGGGTCCCTCGCTGCCTCCTCATCCTGACAAGTGAAAACAAGGTGTGTTTGTGACATTTCGAGTCACAGGAAGAAATCCCAGAAATTCCTCCTGTGAGGGTGGCCAAGCCATGGCACAGGTTGCCCAGAGCAGCTGTGGCTGCCCCTGGATCTCTGGAAGTATCAGGCCAGGCTTGGAGCACCTTGGGACATTGGAAGGTGTTCCTGCCCATGGCAAGGGGCTGGCACTCAATGGGCTTTAAGGTCCCTCCCAACCCAAACCATTCCATGATTTGAGCTTGCAGTGTTGCAGCTTTCCAGCAGTGCATATTCTCCTTAGAGTATCCCTTGATACAGGATTTAAGAGCTAAAACTCTGTATTTGCTTTACCTATGGCATCTGAGAAGGTTCAGGAGCAAGCAACCTGTTCTCCATTGCTTCATGTCCTCTGGATCTGGAAAGATGGCTGCACAGCCCTGGAGCTTTGCTATGAGCAAAGCGATTGTTAGGGACTGAGCTTGTTTTAAAAGACCTTTCACAGAATCCTGGAATATTCCGAGTTGGAAGGAACACACAGGGACCATCAAGTCCAACTCCTGGCCCTGTCCCATTCACACAAAGGCCATAGGTTGTGGGATCCTTGGCTCTGTCCAGGTGGTCAGAGCTGACTGCAGAGCCACATTCCCTCCCACACCATATCCAAGTGCTGTGCTCAGACTGGGGCCTTCAGAGCTCAGGGCTCAAGGACCAGCCCCTGTGCCCAGGTTTGTTTGGGGGCTGTGGTTGAAACCAGGGCAGCCTCTCTTGTTGCAGCATTTTTAGCTCCTGAGGATGGCAGCTGGAAGGCACAGGCTGGGAGCTGAGCAGGAGAGATGTGGGATGGATCACAAAACCCTGCTCCCTTTTAATGCCTTTACATAGAATCCTGGAATAGTTTGGGGTGGAGGGACATTAAAGCTCATCCAGTCCCACCCCTACCATGGTAGGGACACCTTCCACTGTCCCAGGCTGATCCAAGGCCCAGTGTCCAACCTGGCCTTGGACACTTCCAGGGATCCAGGGGCAGCCACAGTTGCTCTCGGCACCCTGTGCCAGGGCCTGCCAACCCTCCCAGGGGAGAATTTCCTCCCAATACCTAAAGTAAATCTATCCTCCTTTAGGTAAAACAGTTCCCCTTTCCTATCACTCTCCTGTGTTTTCTTGTGGGAGTTGTGGGTCCAAAGTGGTTCTGTTCCTTCTGGATGAGAAAAGCTCTCATTGCTCTGTGTCACTGGACACTTGTTCATAGGCTTTACTAGGGTTCATTGTTGCACTTAGGATGGTTTTTCTGAGCCTAAATGTGGTTAAATTATTTTTATCCCTGCTGAAGCTTAGGACGGCTCCTGTCTATCAGCTCTTCTTGGCTGCGGCAGGAAAACTGTGAGGAAAAAAAATGAATGTCTGACAGCTACATCTTATTCTATTAGTACGTTTTAATTAGAACATGAGCAAGAAATGTGTTATGAATATTCATGCTCAGGGTTATTAAAATGCACGATTAATCTGTACTCAGTTTAATAACTGTATTAATGGCAAGAGGAGGTAGCTCCTATTTTTGTCATTTCTCAATTGGAAAGTGTTCCTTAACTTGGGTAGTTGGGAAATGGGGTTATTTTAAAATCAAGTTGGCTCCTGCCAGCAGCATGGGCACATGGGCATCTCCAAAACTTGCACACCTCACAGTGGGAGAGCACTGGAAGGCTGGTAAAGCCAAGCCCTGCCAGGATGGAGCTTCCTTGCGCAGGCAGAATTTAGCTCAGTGCCATGGGAGTTTTCAGTCACAGAATCACAAAACCCCAGAATGATTTGTGTTGGGAGAGACCTTAAAGCCCATCCAGTCCCTACCCCAGCCACGGTCAGGGACACCTTCCACTGTCCCAGGCTGATCCAAGCCCCAGTGCCCAGCCTGACCTGGGACACTTCCAGGGATCCAGGGGCAGCCACAGCTGCTCTGGGCACCCTGTGCCAGGACCTGCCCACCTTCCCAGGGAACAATTCCTTCCCAATATCCCATCCAGCCCTGCCCTCTGGCAGTGGAAGCCATTCCCTGTGTCCTGTCCCTCCATCCCTTGTCCCCAGTCCCTCTCCAGCTCTCCTGGAGCCCCTTCAGGCCCTGCAAGGGGCTCTCAGGTCTCCCTGGAGCCTTCTCTTCTCCAGGTGAGCACCCCCAGCTCTCCCAGCCTGTCCCCAGAGCAGAGGGGCTCCAGCCCTTGGAGCATCTCCGTGGCCCTTTGGACATGATCTCTCTTTGGTGACTTGGATTTATCAGTTTTTTAGCCAGCACTGTGGGTGTTTTAAGGCAGCAGCTCTGTCCCAAAGTATGGGGCAGTTGGGGTCCAGAAGATTCTCATGGCATCTCCATCTCACCTGAGGCATCTCCTGGGCAATGCACAGAGTCAGGAAACACATTCCCAGGTGCCCCAAGGTGCCTCTGACCCTTCCCTGGGCACCTGGATCACCTCTACAGCTGCTGGGGTGCCCTTGGATGAGCCCTGGGGCTGCTGAGCTGTGTCCTTCCCACCCCAGCTTTCCTCTCTTCCCCTTCCTGTCTCCCCACTTGTGTTCAGCCTGGCTGCTCCTGCTCACAGAGCCAGGATGTGTGACCGTGGTTGGGTGACACCATGTCCAGAGGCTTTGTGCTGTGAGTGGAGCAAATCCTGCTGATGGGAGCTTTTCCAGACACACCTGCCTATGGCCAAACTGTGGGATTTTGCAGAGCTGGCTGAGGGCATTTGCTGCCAAATTGTAGATCCTTAGGAATATGAAGGGAGGGAAGAGTGGGCTGGCAGGGAATGTAGGACAGATGCCAGACGTTGAAAGAGGGCAGTCTGCTTTTTCCTGGCTTCATCCCATAAATCCCTGAATTCCTAAAACAGCTGCAGGTGTTGAAAATAGGGATATGTTTGCTGGCACCTTTCAAGCCATTGGCTGCAACCTGGGGAAGTTGCAAGACTATTTTCCAGGAGAAATCAGACAGAGCTGGCATGGGCCCCTTCAGAGGTGCTTCCAGAATCTTGGGATGCTTTTTGCTGCATTGGTGGGAGAGTGGAACCTCACTTCACCTTGGCAACCACAGGAACTACCTGGAGGGCACAAGAGACCTTTTGGGTTTCCCCAGGGGGCTATAAAATCCCAGAATCCCAGACTGATTTGGGTTGGGAGGGACCTTAAAGCCCATCCAGTACCACCCCCCACCATGGGCAGGGACACCTTCCAGTATCCCAGGCTCCTCCAAGCCCCATCCAGTCTGGCCTTGGACACTTCCAGGGATCCAGGGGCAGCCACAGCTGCTCTGGGCATCCCCAGCCTCGCAGGGAAGAATTTCTTCCTGAAAAAACAAAGGTTGGTTTGCTGTGATCCCATTTGGGGTCGCAAAGGGGCCATGGAGGGGTTGAGGCCGTGCTCCAGATGAGTGGCTCATCCTCTGCAGACACTGAGAGCACTCAGGGGTTTGGCTCCTCTCCAGGGCCTCTGCCATGGTGGTGGCACCACAGGGTCAGCAGCCTGTGCCAGGGATTTGTCCTTGTCTAGGGGATGTGTGACCCTCACCCTCTGCCTTTGCCTCCTGTGCCACCCGCTGTCTCCTCTCCTTCCTTCCTTGGGGAGACTAGGCAAGGATTTACTTTTATTTTTCAGGTATTTTGGCACAGAATGCCAGAATGGGTGAGGTTGGAAGGACCATGGTGGTTCATCTGGTCCTACCTCCCTGCTCACACCAGGGCATCACAGGGCACAGGATTGCATCCAGACTGTTTTGGCATAACTCAAGAGAATATCTAAAGGTTCTTTAAAATCTGAAAGGACACTCAAGGGAGGAAGACTCAACAATCTGAGGAAAATTTCCCTGGACTTGCAGGCACCCTATCTCCCTCCAGAGCTCACTGAGCATCCTCTCTAGGCATATTCTGGCCTGGGAATGCTGCTCTGCTGTGGGTGGGGTGGTGGCAGGACAGAGGGCTCTATGGGAGATCAGGGTGATCCAGGGTGACCCAGGACCCCCAAAGCCCATCCTGTGGGGCAGGGGTGGGTGTGAGTGTCTGGATTCCCATGCCCCCTCTGCCTCTGAGGTTCCTTGGGTTTCTCATGG
Organism: Cinclus cinclus; assembly: GCF_963662255.1. Lineage (NCBI taxonomy): Eukaryota > Metazoa > Chordata > Aves > Passeriformes > Cinclidae > Cinclus > Cinclus cinclus. The sequence goes on along the minus strand of NC_085073.1, from coordinate 1,991,873 downwards.
GGACTGTGGTGCTGCAGTCCTTGTCCTTCCAGCCTGAAGGAACCACTTTTCCAAGGATGTCCAAGGCTGCTGATCCTGCTCATGTCTTCTCCCCGACCCCTGGGGAGCTTTAAAACACCCATGACAGCAAAATTACTCAAAGGAGCGTTTCTGCCTCCTGCCTCGCCAGGGTTTGCAAGGATTGCAGATGAATTGCTTTGGAAAAACACATTAGCAAAGCAAAAGTTTATTCTAGGAAGTAGGAGGTGGGAGAATTGGCAGTAATTCTCCCTAGTATCCAAGGTATTATTAGAGGCTTATCCCTGCTCTGCACAGTAATCACATTGGAAATTTTTGATTAGAAAACAAAATCTAAATGAGAATTATGAATATTCATTAGGTGTGGAGATTAATATGCATAATTATGCAAATTAGACAGCAATTAAACACCAATTCTCTGGGGAAATGATTAACACAAAGGCACAGAAATAGAAGGATGTAATTTGAAAGAAGTTTCTGGTTAAATGAACAGTGAGGGGAGCAGAGGAGACAAATCGGAGGCATGTTTGCCATAATAATCAGCTTTGCCAAGTGAAATGGGAGTGAGCCCTGCCCCCATGTCCTTGCTGCCACTCAGCTCTCTGCTCCCAAAAGGGCGTCCTGGTGCACCTGGAGGTGCTGTCCCCGATGGAAGAACCAGCACAGGATGAGTCCCCAGAGAGCCACAGGGCCCTGGTGGTGCCACAGGGCAATGTTGCTGGGAGAGTCTGGTGTCGTCCATGGCTGGTGTGGCTGTGATCCCTGTTGGGGGCAGGGGCTGTCCATGGGTTGGGAAGTGTCCATGGCTGGTGCTACCATCACTCTCAGCTTTCTGCAGATCTGAGATTTCTCCCTGTGCAGCCCAGCAGAGTTCACAAAGTTCATGTAGCACCTCCAAAGATGATGGATCCCCCCCACCCTGCCCAGCCTCTCTCATAACCCTGGATTTGCCCCCTTGGAACACCAGGTGCTGTTCACCAGCCCCTGGTCACCCACTGGAGCAGGAGATGGAGCAGCACAGTTGGAGATCCTGCACCTGAGTCAGGTCGAGGCTGTTTTCCAGGGAAGGTTCCTTCCTTGTGGTTGTGGTATCAGCTGGAACTGTGGGAGCTGTGCTGATGCAACATACCAAAGTTTTTGTGTCATGATGGACATTCCCAGCTCAGTGAAGGGGCTCCAGGGACTGGGGACAAGGGATGGAGGGACAGGACACAGGGAATGGCTTCCACTGCCAGAGGGCAGGGCTGGATGGGATATTGGGAAGGAATTGTTCCCTGGGAGGGTGGGCAGGCCCTGGCACAGGGTGCCCAGAGCAGCTGTGGCTGCCCCTGGATCCCTGGCAGTGTCCCAGGCCAGGGTGGACATTGGGGTTTGGATCAGCCTGGGGCAGTGGACAGTGTCCCTGACCATGGCAGGGGGTGGAATGAGCTGAGTAAGGCTACTTCCAGTCCAAACCTTTCCATGATTCTCTAACTCCCCTGGTGCCTCGTGCAGCCCAGGAGGTGCTGCCTGCATGGACTTGGCAGGGGATGAAAGGAGCTGATTTCTCACCACAGCCTGTGCAGAAACATTGCAAAACCTTCTGCCTGCTCCTCTGCTGGTTTGGGTTGGATCCCTTTTTGCTGAGGATATTCTTGGGAGGGCTAAAGCTGAGAAGGCTGGGGGTATGCTCTGATGGCCCCACTTCCTCAGGGGAACCTTGGGAAAGGACACCCCTGGATAGGTGACTCTGTAATGCTGGACCCCCAGCAATTCCCATGTGAGGATTTTGCCTCTGGAAACTCTTTCATTCTGCTCAGGTTGAAGAGTTTGGCCCATGATCTTGCAGCACCATGGGCAAAATTCAAGTCCTGCTGGAGCATCCAAATGTATACAATGTGGTTTTGATTTAGAGTTCAGTCCCTCTCACCATCACTCTCCAGAGGAAGGAGGTTCGTGGGTGCTCTCTGGAATAAAGGAGTTAAAATACTTGTTTCTCCTCTTCCCACTGTCCCATATTTTGAATCAATTCCAAGATGTGGTGGGATTTGCTTTGAAGTTTGTGGAGTAACTCCCAGCGGGAGTGGGAAGGTGAGGAGGCAGAGGGGAGGCTCAGTCACGCCAAGTGGAAGTGGTTTATTAATGAAAATATTGTTTTGTTTGTAGAAGGAAGAGTTAATTTTATGAGAACACCTTTGAGGCTTTGCTGATAAAGCAAAGAGTAACCTTTGTTCTTCCTGTTTTTCGGTAGGCTTGGATGAAAGACCAGGATCAGGTTCCTGGGGAACGGCAGATCAAAACAGCTCCACGTTTGACCAAGGAAGGGTAAGGACAAAGCACAAACACCAAACTCCAACCAAAACAAACGGGGTCTTCACCAGGCCTTTCAGAGCCTTGGGTCTAACCCTGGAATGGCTTTTCTTGCCCCATTTTGGACATGAGTTCTGTGAACTCTCTAGGGTTTCCCCCATCTCCCCAGGCTTTGCTACCTTGATGTCTCCTTGAGGCTTCTCCTCCAAAAACCTCTCCCAGACCTGCACTAAGATGGGCTCCTGTGGCTGCTCAGACATCTCCCTCCCTGCATCCGGTGTTGGTGTAGGGAGAGGGAGCCCAGAGGGCAGGACGGGTCCCCAAAGGAGACACAGATGGGTGGGTCAAGGGATCTGAGTGGGTTGAGGGATCTCGTCTGATGGCAAAGCTTCCTGAGCACCTGCCCCACAAGCCTTTGGGAACCTGAGGAGGAAATCCCTGCAATCCACCACATTGTCAGGCCCTGGCACCCTTGGTGGGGTTGGAGAACTTGGGAAGGGTTTTGCAGGGAAGGAGTTGAGGCTGCAGCACATGACTGGGGCCTGAGTATGGGAAGACTGAAATGCCACAAACTTCATGGAAATGGTGTCACTTTTGTTTGGATGGGTTTGTGTGATTTGTTTTTGCAATGGCATCTTTCTCTCCCCGCCACTCAGCAGCAGAGCTGGGGCTGTGGCATCAACTCTCATTTGTATATTTAGAATTTATATAAATATATCTAAAAATATACATTTACATTTATCCAGCCTTGTCTTTGCCCCTTCACTCCCTTGGTTCAGGGAGGGGCTGGCTTTTGCCTGGTGGATGCCAAACTGCCCCAGACCTGCCAGCACAGGGCAAAGCATGGTTCCATGTCCCCTCTTGCCATGTCCCCTCCTAATAGCATGGCCTCTGCACTACCTTGGCATGAGAATAAAATCCTTCCCATGCCCTTTTCACAAGGAGCCTTTGGCTTTGCCGCTTCCTGTGGGAGGCTGGGCCCTGGCAGCCTCGTTTTTGGGGATTGGGCTCAGCTTCCTCACGCTCAGGTGTGACTGTCCCCTTTGTCCCAACAGAGCTATGGCGAAGGCCCCCACTATGGTGAGCACCGGGACCTGCCATCCCACAACAGCATCTCCTCATCACCATTCCTGGGAGCTGGACTCGTGGGTGAGTGCCTGCAGCTGCCTGCCAGGTCTCCAGGGCAGGGGACACATGGCACTGCCTGTCTGTACTGGGGGGAGTGCTGGGACAGCGTTGCTGTTCCCTGTGCTGGACCTGCTACAGGTGTTCTCCAGGTGTGGTCCAGCAAGGTCATACCCAGAGGGTTCCACCAGTGCCCGCTGTGCCAGCTGTTTTATGTGTGTGGTTATTTTTCCCTGCTTTGTGGTAGCACCCTGAAGCTGTAACAGGGGTTGATGCCCACCAGGATGGGCTGAGTGTGCTCCTGGAAGCTGGGAATTAGGGGTGGGAGAGATACCTATTGTTAAGGATTTATTAAGGACTTGGGAAGACCCTGCTTGAGTGGGGAGGTGGCATCACATGATCCCACCACAGTCACTTCCAACCAGACCCACTGGATGACTGTGACTTGCAAGGGGCTGGTGGCTGTGTCACTTCCCAGAGAGCTGGGGGTGCTCTCTTTACTGCATTGGGGTTTGGAGGGGCCTCTTCCCATATCCTGTTAGGCTCCAGCAGCCTTGTCTGGCCCCTCTATCCCCAGCTCCACGCAGGCAGTGTGAGGAGCTCACAGGGACTGGCAGGTGCTGGGGAAGGTGATCCTGCGTGACCGGATGCGTGTGATCATTCACCCAGTCACCTCTCCCAGCTTGGGGGTGGGAGGAGAGATTAAGAGCAGAAAATATCCCTTCTGGAGGGCTTAGAAACCTCTAATGGCATTAGGTCAGGAATTTGGTTTAGTCCTCCCCATCTTTGCTTTGAAATGCTCCAGCATATGTGGAAGGAGTGGGGCTGGGGCAGGGCTTGCTCGTGGTTGGAAGGGAGGGGTAAGTAAAGAGAATCATGTTTGTGACAGAAAATCCCCCCAACACAAAATCACCCCTGTGGATGTAGTGACAAAGGGGAAGAGCAGAGCAGGGTAGTTCTGGGACAGGAGTGGCCACACATTGGCCCTTCCTGAGTCAGGGTTGGGGCTCGCTGTGAGCTCTGCTCCCCCCTTTCACCCCTCGTGCTGTTGGGGACACATTTGGGTGTCCCTTGGGGATCCTGTGCAGGGGGAGGAGCCTTTCTGAGCAGCTTCCCCTGTCCCTCTGCAAGGAGGATCTTCCTTCTCCCTGTGTGGCCCAGGACGATGTGAGTGGAGCACAGAGAAGTTTTTGAGCAGGACAGGGGAGCCTTGCTGTAGCTCAGCAGAGCTTGGGGGGGACGTGCGTGGGGGGACCCGTCCCAGCCCATCCCACACCTGGGGCCAAGGCAGCTTTGAGAGTTTCCAGCTGAGAAGGAGCTGCCCTGGGAGGAACAGTGAGGTTTTCCCTTTGATGTGTGTGGGGAAGATGCCTTTGGCTCCCTCTCAAAGCCGGGGCTCCGGGTCCTTGGCAGCCACTGCAGCTCTCTCTGCAAGCCCAACCAGTCCCCAGCACGTGAGGTGATTTCCAGGGGCTCTGAAGCTGAGGGGGAGCACTGGCCCTGTGGCTAGCAGAACTGATGCCACAATCTGGCCCCACGTTCAAGGGGATGTGTCTCCCCAGGGGGATCAGGAGCAGCACCACTGAAATAGGCATCAGGCAGGGGGGAAAGGGTTCCTCATATTTCCAAGTCCCTTTTGTTCCTAAAATTGAACATAGTTAAAGTAGAAAGCATTGATTCTAGGAGCAGGTTCCAAAATACATAAATCAGTTTTCATTGTAGAATCAAAGAATCACGGAGGGCTTTGGATGGGAAAGGACCTCAAAGCCCATCCAGTCCCACCCCCTGCCGTGGCAGGGACACCTTCCACTATCCCAGGCTGCTCCAAGCTCTGTCCAACCTGGTCTTGGACGCTTCCAGGGATCCAGGGGCAGCCACAGCTGCTCTGGGCACCCTGTGCCAGGACCTCACTGCTCTCACAGCCAGGAATTTCTTCCCAATATCCAATCTAAACCTACCTCTTTGCTTATGTGCTGGGAAGGAAGGAGATGGTGAAGAGCAGGGGTGGGATTTTCTTTTCTTCTTTTCCAAGCTGCTTCTGAAAACTTTTAGAGTGGCAAAATGCAAAGGGATAAGGGAGAGGAAAGGCAGGAAAAAAAAATAATGCTTCTGTAAAATGAAAGGAAAAATAGGAGAGAAAGGGAAGTTTTGGAAATGTGTCCCCTTTTGTGCCAGACCCTGCTTTCCAGCAAGGTGCCCCTCAGGGTGGGAAGTTCATGTTAATGGGGTGGTTGAGTGGAACCGGGGAATTTTAAAATCTGAGGAGGTGGAGGGAGCAGATGGGGACGAACATGTTGTGGTAGTTGATGGATGAAAGGTGTGTGAAACATCTAAGCCCTTCTCCAAGATCAGAATTTTTATCTCTTTCCCACTCGACCTCTATTTCTTCAAGGAGGATCAGGAGCTGCAGAAAAAAAACATTTTGGAAGCAGCATGGATGCTCTGTGTTGGCAGTGGTGGGTTGGGCCAGTAGAGAGGGAGGCTGAGCTGAAAGGGCCCCCCAAAGTCAGTGCTGGGGCTCTGAGCAGTCAGGGTGGTGATGGCTCCTCCTGGGACCACTATCCTTTGGATTTTGTGCTCCTGAAGTCCGTGCAGGTCCCAGGGCCAGGCTGCAGCCTCTTATGCTCTGAGGATGGGCTTTAGGGACAGGGAACACCTTTCCACAGCAAAGGGACTCTACAGCAGACAGTGCTTGTTGGAGAAATGGAGCAAATGGTGATTTTTTTGCCTCAATTTTCCAAGTGGAAAAGGGAGCTGTTGATTTGACCAGACCTTGGCGGGCTGAGGAGCTCCTGCCAGCCTGAGCTTTGAGGCAGTGATCACATCCATTGCACTTGCCCTGTCCCTGCAGGCTGGTGGCATTTTGGGGCCCTGGTGTAGCTGGTGCTCCCCCTCCTGCATGAGCCTGTCAGCACTCAGACTGATCTGACAGAGCAGGGAACAAGGAGGGGGATTGGGAAGCTGCAGGGTGGAGGGGCCCTTTGGGTAAGGGAGCAGTGCAATGTGTCCATCCAGACTTCTGCTCAGTTTATCTCTGTGCTGGGAGCTGCTGTCACAAACTCCACGAGCAGCAAACTCTGTGGGAAAGACAGGGTGGAGGGATCTGCCTGGCCCAGGAGAGAAGGAAAGCAGGTCTGAGTTTGAGGGGAGCAGGACACTGCCAGCACATCCCTGAAATCCCTGCAGGCTGTATCCCTGCCCCTTGTTCCTGTCCTGATTGGGCCCTTTGGTGTCATCCCAGCCCAAGCCCTCCTCCCCTGCCCAGGGTCCCCTTCCCCAGCCTGAGTCCCCTCCCAGGGGCAGTGAGGAAAGGGTTGCTTAGCCCCTGGGGTGTATTTGGTGGGGTACAAAGCTCTGATTTAATCCCTGTTATTCCCTGCAGTGGCCCCAGAGCAGGAGCAGCAGTGGGTGGCAACTGGAGGGATGGTCCCTGCTTCTCACCCCAGTCCAGCCCAGTCTCGGGGTGCTGACCTTGTGAATCACAGGTGCACACCTGATCCAAAAGCAGTTTGAAAGGATAAGCATTGATTTCTGTTCAGCTGTTGAATTTGAGCTCATGGATGTTCTTTGGGTGAACATGGGGCGTGATGGGAGCTTGACTGTGGGAGGCATTTTCAGCACAGAGCCAAGAGGCTGCACTGAGACAGCACCTGTGGGAGATGCTCCCCCCATCCAGGGCTCCCACAGAGCTGCGGGTGATACCCCTCCTGCTCTCATTAAAGGCACAGTGTGAGTGGAATCTTCAGTCACTCCCTTCTGCCACAGTTTCAGCTCCACAAGTGATGGGGAAAATCAGAGCGCTCTACAGGATGGACTGGCAGGGAGCTCTGGGCTGTGTTGCACTTGATTGAATAACCTAAATTTGTCAAAAGAATAAGAAAATAAATTAGAAAGAGTTCAAAGGAGGGACACAGAGCTGGGGAAGGGTCTGAGGAGGAGCTGAGGGCACTTGGCTCGTTCAGCTGGAGCAGAGGAGACTGAGGGGAGACTCCTCGGGGGCTGCAGCTCCTCCCGAGGGGAGGCAGAGGGGCAGGGGCTGAGCTCTGCTCTGGGACAGGGACAGGAGCCCAGCAAGGGCTGGAGCTGTGTCAGGGCTTGGGCTGGAGCTCAGGGAAAGGTTCTTCTTTCCCCCGAGGGTGCTGGGCACTGCCCAGGCTCCCCAGGGAATGGTCCCGGCCCCAAGGCTGCCAGAGCTCCAGGAGCGTTTGGACACCGCTCTCAGGGATGCTCAGGGTGGGATTGTTGGGGTGTCTGGGCAGGGACAGGGGCTGAGCTGATGATCCTTGGATCTTCCAGCTCAGGGTATTCCAGGATTCCGTGATTCTAAATCCCAAAATGGAAACACTATGAGTGTTCTGAATGAGAAGCATCCCAGGCTGCCAGGTGGGGGACTTTGAACCAGGTGAGCAGGTGCAGAGCCAATGTCTGAGCCCTCCATTGTTCCCTCCTCCAAGTTTTCCAGCTTTGAGCCTTTGGTTCCCTGGAGGACAGGGAACCTCCTGGGGAGTTCTGAGCTTCCCAGCATGTGGTGGGGAGAGGTGACAGGAGCAGCTCTGGCTGTCCTGGGGTGGTGCCAGGACACAGCACAGTGACAAACCGGTTCCTCCCAGAGGATGAGGAGGGTGAGAAGGGCTTTTTGTCTGTTTAAAGTCACCAATTCCACAATTCACCATTCATCTTCAGCAGGGACAGGCAGGGAGTGGAGTGGTTAACTTGTGAGAAAACTGATAAGCCATAACAGATTTCTTTCTAGTAATTATTTCTAGTAATTAGCTGCCTTTCAGAGCAGTGTTCCTAATCGGGTGGGTATTGTCAGCGCCTGTAGATTGGGGTCTTCCTGGACAATGGGTTTAATCAGGGTGTTGTTGCTGCTCCTGGTTTTTTAACTTCTTTTTTTTTCTCTCTGTTTTTAATCCTTGGCTGTGTTTTGCCTCCCCTTTTCCCCCAGGCCGGAATTCTAATGGAATTAGCAGTGTGGGGCTGGGGGAGGTGCTTGGTGGGTGGTGGCTGTGCTGAGGCTGGGGTGATGTGGGGGCATTGGCTCTGCCAGTGCTGGAAAAACTTGTAGGCAGCATTTAAATATTTTTTCTTGGGCTGTCAAGTGTAGGGCCAGGAGTTGGACTTCGATGATCCCTGTGGATCCCTTCCAATTCAGGTTTTTCTGTGATTTTGTGGTCTGTGTGAAAAATGGCAAACCCATGATTTATGTAAAAACAGTTTGCTTCGGTGGAGGTGAGATGCTGCCATGATCCAGGGTGCCAAAGCCAATCCCTGACACTGCCAGAGCGGGTGGGAACCTCTGAGAAGAGCAGTTTTTATTTTTCTTCCTCATCTCCAAGCTCAGGAGCAGATGTGCCTTTGGGAGGAGTTGCACAAACGGTGTGGGGGGTTCCTCTGGAAAAGCCCTGGGTGAAGGCAGGGCTGGGGGAGGCTTGCTTCCCAGAGCCCCACACAGCCAGATCCTGCAAGAAGGAACATGCTGGGAGGCTAGAGAGGCTGGGAAATGGCTCCTTAGGCAGGGCTGGAGGCAGCACAGGTAGGTGAGGGACAGGAGAATGAGCTGGCAGGGGGAAAGGCAGGAGGGTAATGCCAGAAAGATTTGGAATGAGTGCTCTCAGCCAGTGTCTGGGTACACTGACTCAAGGTGCCTTTTTTACCTCCTGCCTTACCTCCTATCCAAAGGAAACCCTTTCCTCTTCAAAGGATTTGTTGCCACTCTTCTCCTCCTCCCCCCACAAGATCCCTCCACACCCATCTGCAGGATTTCAGGAATTCTGTTAGGAGCAAGTTGGAGTTTGGGGAGCTTCCTGGTGGGTTTTCCCAAGTTACTGGGACTTGTCTCCTTCCTGGGGCTTTGCCACCTTTCCTGGTTGGTGCCCTGGGTTGTGGCTGCCAAGGGTTGACAGGGTGGGTCTGGGTTTGCCACCTGTGCCATCTCCCTGCCCACAGAAACAGCTCCTTCTGTGGGCAAGTTCAGCCTTTCCTTGCCCAGCCTGTGCACCTTTTGAATTTCAGCAGGCTTTTCCAATCCAGAAGTTTGCCATTTTTTCTTCTGCCTTGATTTCAAAGATATTGAAATGAAAATGTCTTCTGCTGAGTTTTTTACTGCTTTTTTTCCCTTGTTATGTGATGATGGAGGGTACAGGAGCTGGGGCTGGCCAGGACTGCCCTGTCTTTCCCAATGACCCCCATTCCACAGGGCACCCACAGACCCAAGGGTGCAGCAGATGCTGACTGAGGAAGGAGAGACATCCAGAGAAGGCTGTGGGTTTGGAGCAGTGCAGAGCTGGCACTGGGTTCATAGAATCCTTGAATATCCTGAGCTGAAAAGGACCCACAGGTCCATGAGTCCCTATCCTGTCTCTGCCCAGACACCCCAACAATCCCACCCTGAGCATCCCTGAGAGCGGTGTCCAAACGCTCCTGGAGCTCTGGCAGCCTTGGGGCCGGGACCATTCCCTGGGGAGCCTGGGCAGTGCCCAGCACCCTCGGGGGAAAGAAGAACCTTTCCCTGAGCTCCAGCCCAAGCCCTGACACAGCTCCAGCCCTTGCTGGGCTCCTGTCCCTGTCCCAGAGCAGAGCTCAGCCCCAGCCCCTCTGCCTCCCCTCGGGAGGAGCTGCAGCCCCCGAGGAGTCTCCCCTCAGTCTCCTCTGCTCCAGCTGAACGAGCCAAGTGCCCTCAGCTGCTCCTCAGACCCTTCCCCAGCTCCGTGTCCCTCCTTTGGACGCTCTCCAGCAGCTTTGGCTCCTTCTGATCTTGTGGTGCCCAAGGTGCCCCCAGCACTGGAGGTGAGGCTGCCCCAGTGCAGAGCAGAGTGGGACAATCCCTCCCTGGCCCTGGTGCCCCCCAGAACACGGTGGCCCTTAGGGCTGCCAGCGGTGACTCAGATCCAACTTGCCACTGACCAGGACCCCCAGGTCCCTTCCCACGGTGCTGCTCTCCAGCCTCTCATTCCCAGCCTGTCCCTGCATCCAGGGCTGCCCCATCCCAAGGGTGGGATCCAACACTTGCCCTGTTAAACTGCACATGGTTGGGGATTGCCCAGTGTCCCTTCACCTTCTCAGAGATATCCAGGAGTCCCCTGGTTCAGGCCAAGTTCTCTGGTGATGGCAGAGGCTGCTGGATGGGATTTGGAGCACCCTGGGATAGAGGAAGGTGTCCCTGCCTATGGCAGGAGGTGGAACTTGAAGGGCTTTAGGGTTCATTCCAGTCCAAACCATTCTGTGTTTCTGTGATTCCCCATTGCAGTTACACATGGAAGCAGCAGTGTGTTTATCAGATGGGAGACATGGCTGCTGCTGTCCAGCCAACCCCTGGCATTACCCTGCTTTTCCTCTGCTTTAGGAGTAATCAGGACCTACCTGAAGCCACAACCTGCTGAGTCCTTTGTGCCCATGGCTGGTGCTGTAGCAGATCGAGCTCTTAAGCTCTTTTAGAAATTAGGTCATTTACGAGATCTATCCTCTGACATTTTGACCTTTGTTTACTTAATGTTTAAGCCTCTGAAAGCAAATGGCAGCAGCACCCGGAGCCTCCGGCTGTCGCTGGACAGAGGGAGGGGGAGGCTGCAGTGTGCCAGGACCTTCCCATCAGGAATGGGGGTCTGGGGCTTGGGGGTTGGAGTGGAGGAATCCACTCTAAAATTTCTGGGTTGAGTTCAAGGCCTCCATGGTAAGGTTGCAAATTGAGCAGCCTCCTCTCTCTTCCCATCTGGCACAGGGTGCCCAGAGCAGCTGTGGCTGCCCCTGGATCCCTGGAAGTGTCCAAGGCCAGGCTGGACAGGGCTTGGAGGAACCTGGGATAGGCTGGACACCTGGAAGGTGTCCCTGTCAATGGCAGGGGCTGCAATGAGATGATCTTCAATATCCCTTCCAACACAAAACCGTTCTAGCATTCTCTGGTCGCTGGGCCCTGTGCTTCAGGGGGCTGGTTTGAGGCATTTTGCTTCCCCTCCCCTCTTCCTCTGATCCCCAGAAACCTCTTAGTGGGGTAAGGAGAGTCCTGCCAGCCTCAGCGTCGCTCCAGTGCATTAACCTGCATTTTAGTGGCCCCGTGGTTGGCTTTAGGCTAAGCAGATTGGCAAAATCCTGCCCCTCCCAGTTTTGCTCCCTAAGCCAGACCGGTGGCAGGATGTGATCTGTGATCCCCTTTTTGGGAAGGGTTTGGGGGTGGGGGGTGGTGGAGTGCCTGTTCCCCACTGGAAGAGTGTCTGGTTTTGCTTTAGGGGCATGGAGAGAATCCCAAAGGACACTGTTGTGCCTCCAGGTGCTCCAGGCACAGCACAGAATCGTTCCCTTCCTCCCTTTCTTGTGTCCTTTGCTGTCCTGGCACCCCTGGCTGCTGCTGGCTGGGGCCATGCTGTGCCCAGGGCAGTGATCACGAGGCAGGAGAGTGCCAGGATGTTTCAGAGAGAGAACATCCCACCAGGGGGCTGGGCTCCTTTTTTTTTTTTTTTTGGTGCTTCACAAAGTATGTACACAGGGTGATATGGTTGTGAGAGAAGCCCTCATTGATCCTGGGTGCCAGGACAAGGCGCAATGGCTTCCCACTGCCAGAGGGCAGGGCTGGATGGGATATTGGGCAGGAATTGCTCCCTGGGAGGGTGGGCAGGCCCTGGCACAGGGTGCCCAGAGCAGCTGTGGCTGCCCCTGGATCCCTGGAAGTGCCCAAGGCCAGGTTGGATGGGATTTGGAGCAGCCTGGGATAGTGGAAGGTGTCCATGCCATGGCAGGGGGTGGCACTGGATGGGCTTTGAAGTCCTTTCCAACCTAAATCCTTCTGGGACTCTATAAAGTTCACAGGGGCACACAGGCACTGCTGGCATGGGGCTCTTGGCACACAGATCCCATCTGGCAGCGATGCTCTGGCTCTGAGGAACTGCAGGTTTTGGGAAGTTGAACCTTCCCCAGGAGAGGGAAAGAAGGTGCCCAGAAACCCTGTGTGGAGCAGGAGCTCAGCTCTCGTGCACTGGGATTGCATTTCCTGTTGTCTGGAAAGCACACCGGGGGTCTGGTCACTGGTCCTGGCCCTTGGTCAGCTCCAGCCTGGCCCTGCCAAGTCCAGCTGGCTCTCCAGTGTCTGCAGGGAGCTTTTGGCTCAGAGCTGACACTGCCAGTTTCCATGGCCACAAGCACTTCCCTGTACTGCTGCAGCTCCAGGCTTTTGGTGTTTATGGACCTGCTCTCTGTGAACTGAAAGCAGCTCCTGCTTTAGCATGAGATTTTCAGGCTGTCCCTTCATGGGAGGTCAGGGCGAGCTGCCTCACAGGAGTGGGATTTGTCCCTTAGCAAGATCCAGGTGCCTGGGGGCAAAAAAAAATACCCTTCACTTCTCTCTTATCCCAAACCTCTTTTCTCTCCTCCTTCTGCAGGGAAGAGCAGTGAAAGAGCCTCATACTCCACATTTGGAAGAGACACAGGGATGCCAGGACTAAACCAGGTAATGATAAAATACAGTGAGATTTTCTGCTTCATTTACTGGCTCCCGAGAGTGAGAGTCTGGTAATGAAAACCAGCCTGGATTTACATCTGATCTCTGTGCATGGGGTCCTGGGAAACCTCTGCTCTGCTCCAAAACCTCTGTGAATGTTGGCGGTTCATACTGCTGTGTGCTGCTGGCTTTGAAGAGTTGTCAGAGGTTGGAAAATGTTTGTTGTAGCAGCCTCTTGATTCTTTCCCAATCTTCTTCAGCCTCACTCATTTCGTTATTGTTACTCCTGGTTTGTATTTGATCAGCCATGACCCAGCCACGCTGCCTTACTGGGGAGTTCCAGGAAGTCAGATCCAAACAACACCTTTCCCTGTGCCAGGCTGGCCGTGGGCAGGGGGGCATTCCAGGACGCTCCTTCCCACACCATTGCCTGCCCTGGGCTTTCCCTCGCCCCTTCAGGAGTATCTCCCAGCTCCCTGGACAGTGTCTTGTGTCCCAGTTCTGGGGAGGGAGGGAGGGAGGGAGGGTCTCTGACATGGTTTCTGTGCTGCTGCAGCATCATTTGTGTGACTGTTGGGTAGAGCTGTGTTTTTATGGTGGGGCTGTTGATGCAGGAGGAGCAGGAGCTCCCTGTCCAGCCCTGGGGAACAGCATCAGGACATGGAGCTGCTGGAACCAGTCCAGAGGAGGCCACGGAGATATTCCCAGGGCTGGACCCCCTCTGCTCTGAAACCAGGCTGGGAGAGCTGGGGGTGCTCACCTGGAGAAGAGAAGGCTCCAAGGAGACCTGAGAGCCCCTTGCAGGGCCTGAAGGGGCTCCAGGAGAGCTGGAGAGGAACTGGGGACAAGGGATGGAGGGACAGGACACAGGGAATGGCTTCCACTGCCAGAGGGCAGGGCTGGATGGGATATTGGGAAGGAATTGTTCCCTATGAGGGTCCCAACCCAAATCCTTCTGGGACTCCATGATCTTCACAATCCTGGAAGGGTCCCAGCCCACCAGAGCCACCTCTTGCAGACGCAGCCTGGCCCCATTGGGTCACCCCGTGTGAACTCCAGGACTCTGCTGGTGGAACAACTTTGGTTCCTGTGGGGAATACTACAGGTGTCAATCCAAGCTTGGAATGCAGCAGAGCAGCCCTGAGATAACCTCCCCTGCTGCCACCAGCATCCAGAAATAGTTTGTCAGGAAGGAGCAAGCAGCTCCCTTTGATGTGTGGCTCCAAGTGCCCCCTCAGTGCCCAGCATGGCCTTGGGGAAACAGTCCCAGCACTGGAGCCAAGGGAGGAGCTTTTGGCCGGACAGCTTTTATTTTATCCATGTATGCACACACATATTACACGTTTTAATTTTGCACAAATTTGTCATAATTTCCTCCTCTCTGAAGTGAGGATGTTTCCTTTGCTGGAGCAGCTGTGCTGGCTGTGCCAGAGTGGATTTCATTTACCACTGAAGCTGCTCAAAGAAAACTGGGCCCGTTGCCAAGTGTTGCTTTTGGATGCGATGGTTTTGCTAGGCTTTTGTGGAGGAGGGGGGAATATAAGGTAACAGAAATGGGGGGCAAATGGCTGGGAGAAGCTCCGGGAGAGGCGGGCACAGGGCTTGGGATCGGGTGGCAAATCCCACTTGATGTGGAGTGGAGACAAAGCCCCCTTGTGGGGGTGGGGGGAGGCCAACGGAGCCTCTGTGGCCCCCAGAGCAGTTGTTGCTTCTGGCTTCAGTTTGGGGGAGTGAGGGGGGTTGACTTTTTTTTTTTTTTAAATGAAAAATTGTTGGAGATGCTCTGGATGGGGATCAGGTTCTTCCCCAAAAATACACTGCTCTGGGGAAGACTGGCAGGGCATTTCCCTTTTGTTTAACCTTGAACCATCTCCTGGGGCATCCCCCAGGAGAAGAAGTGGGAAGAAAACCCCTTTCTCTGAGAATGCCTCAAAATCCCAGTGGGCTCCTGTCTGCAGGAGGAGCAGGGCAGCAGCTCCCAGGATCCCTCCCGGTGCTTTCCTTGGCCATGCACAGAGCGGGTCCGGAGCAGAGGAAACCTGAGCAGTGGAACAGATTGCAGGAATGTCACCAGCTGTGAACACACGAGCTCCTCTTTCCTTCCCTGACCCCTTTCTGGAGGAGATGGAGTTTGAAAGCAAAGGTTTTTCTTTCCAGTTTCTCAAAAGCCTGAAATCTTCCTTTATTTCCATGTGTTGCCCTCGGAAGATGGGTCAAAGCTGAGCTTTTGGGACTTGAGGGCCCTTTGCCAACACTGTGCAATTCCATGTAAATACACTGAACTTCCTCCCGAGGTGAGAGGGGCAGTGCTGGAGGAGAGGCTCTGGCCCAGGAGGGAGCACCCCGGGCTCCAGCTCCCCTGGCTCCGCACTGCTTCCCAGCATGCCCAAGGTCAGCCGGGATAAACACGAGGGAGGAGTTTCCTGGCTTTAGAAAGAGGGATTTGGCTTTTCACTGATAAAACTCAGGAGAAAACCACCCTGAACAGTGGCAGCACCATTCCAGGGCACTAGTCACAACATGGGCTGGTGACATGGGGCTCATCCTGTCCTCTTGGACATCAAGGTGAGCATGGGACCATGATGGTCCTACCATGGCACCTGCAAGGTGACTGTAGGACCACAATGTCCCCCACCATGGCACCCGCTGGTTTGCATCCCTGGTTTACAGAGGTCCCTTGCTGGGGTCCAGCAGGAAAGCACAAGCTGAAAGCCCCTTTTGTTCCTCCACACCTATTCCCTCACCTCCACCCCCATATTTACGCATTTGCTTTCCCTCCTGGCCCCTTGGCTCATGTTTATTTTTCCCCTCAGCTGAATTGGTGTGAAGGTGGCTCAAAGCAGCTCTGTTCTCTGCTAGTGAGTCGTTTTGCAGTGTAATTCCATGGAAGGGCTTTTCTCTCTCCTTGTTTGCAGCCCAGTTTCCTGCCTGGCGAGATGGGAATCGCCAGCCCGAGCACACTTTCCCCCACCGGAGGCAAAGGGGGGTCTCAGTATTTTTCTTACCCCAACAATCCTCGCAGGAGAGGTGCTGAGAGCAGCATAGGTGAGTGACTGTGTGTCCCCGTGTGCCACCATGCCACCTGGGCAGATGCCCTCATCAGATCTGCCTTTGGGAATGAGGATTGATGTTGGGAACGAGAGACTAATGTTGCCACGTGTGCCCCTGGCATGAATTTGGCCTTTGCACTTTTCTGGGGAGGAAATGCATATAAATATCTCTTTTTTATATATATAGAGAGAGGTATCTAACCTCAAAAAAGGAGTGCTCAGAGTCAGGTACAATTTCCCTCTTTCTGGAAAATGCCAGATTAGCTGAAAGCAGCAAATGGCTTGAGGCTCTTGTTAAAACACCTGCAGCCACACTGCACATCACTCATCCTTGCTGGCAAGCCTTGGGCTGCCATGGAGGCTGTCTCTGTGGCTGGTGACCCTCCAGGAGTTGCAGCAGGCAGGACTGGCAGGAGCAGGGTAGGAAGCAGCAGGAGGTCCAGGCGCTGTGCCTGGGACACAGGGAATGTTTGCTCCAGGAGCTTTCCCTGCCTGCTGCGCTGTTCCCAAGCAGGGCTTACCCATGTCTGGATCGACCTGGGAATAAGCTTTTACCAAAACCTGGGTTCAGGTGTGAGTTTAACTTTGGAGGGAAGGCAAGCTCCAGTTCCCCAGAACTTGTGTTTCTCGTCACAGTTCCCCCTGCACCCTCCAGAGCCACTTTGCTGCTGCTATTTCGGGCTTTCCCCAACAAATGAAACCAGAAGTGACCCAGTGATGGGTGCATATTTCAGTGCTTTTCAGAAAAAGGCGTCTACTCTGGTGCTGCCACTTCAGCCTGGAAAATTATTCTCTAGCATTCTGTGGGATAGATTTCTGCTCTGGAGGTACATCCCAGCAGAGTCCCTGGCTTGGCACCCTGCACCCCCCAGCCAGGGGTTTCCTTAGTTATGAAAAATAATAAAAAATAATGATGAAAAACAATAAAATGTAATTATGGAAAAATAGTTATAAAATAATAATTATGAAAAAAATTAATTTAGCTTGTGCTTCCCCTTGAGCCACTTCTGGATGTTTCCCCACCACCTCCCTGAACTGTCCCCTTCCTCCTGGATACTGTGTGCCCCTCCAGAGATGGAACTGGACAGATGGGCTGAGGTCTGTCCCTGGGAAGCACAACCCTGCCTTCTGCAGCAGTGAAGCTTTTCTGAGTGTATCCCTGTGTAGGAAGCAAATGAAAATACAGCCCAGCCCTGCATGTGTTCCCTTTCTGCATCCTCTATCCACAAATCCACTTCAAGTTAAAAGTGTTTCCAAAAAAAACCCCAATGAGGGGTTATAACATTACATGTTATATTTATGGGCTCAGTGTCTCCCAACAAGCCCTTGCTGTCCTGGGAACTCTTTGTGGGTGTGAAACCTGCCCCCAAAGGATACAGATTTGGAGAGGCTCATTCTTGGACATTTTCACTGTTGATGCTTCCTTGGCCATGGGACATTTGGCATCTCAGCCCTGTCTGAGGAAACCTGCAGTTTCCAATCCCAGAGACTTTTGCTGCAGCTCGTTGCCCCTCCCTCTAACCCCCTTGAAAACTCGGATCCTTTCTTCTCTGACTCAGATGGACAGCCCAAAAAGGTTCGGAAGGTGCCTCCTGGACTCCCCTCCTCGGTAAGTGGCAGCAGCGCGTTCCCCATTGCCCCGCGTCCTGGGAACCATCCCTGCAGCCCCGGACAATCCAGGACATCGCGGGCTGGGATCGAAGCGGGCTGGGGAAGGGATTTCCCATGTGCGAGAATGGGAGAGCTCCGTGGGGAAGGAGCCGGAGCCCTGGGCCCCTGGCCCGCAGCCTGGGCCGTGTTTGCCGCTATGTCGCGAGTGAAAGGCGACACCGGGAATCGGCTTTCAGTGCAGTGGGGGAAGCGGCGCAGTTGCGCTGGGGGAGGCAGCTGAGCCCGCTCCAGGTGTGCGCTGCTTTATAGGAAAGCTGAGCAGCCTGCAGGAATACGCTATCCCTGCTCCCGCGGCTGTTCCCGGGGAATAAACTGAACAATGGCTTTGTGGCTGTAAGTAATGGGATCTCCAGGAAAGCTAATTGGAGCGGGCTGCAGGGTTCCTGCAGGAACACGGGAGCTGTCTGGCGGCCGGGCTGCATTCCTGGCTGGAATGTTTGCATGCATGCACGGCTCTGTCCCATCGGACTCTGTCTCCAGACCGGGGCTGTGCCGGAGATGTGCCCTCACTCTCTGCCAAAGCTGGTCTCCCCCAGTACCCAGGGAACATCCCCATCCATGGGGGAAATCCGTGCTGTGGCATTCCCTGACTACTGGTGCAGAGCTAGAACCTCCACCACAGGCTCTGCCTTTGAGATAGGACCCGAGGCGCTGGGTTTGGAGGACACCAAGGCTTTGCCAGGTTGGACTCACAGACCTGGGGGTGTTGGAGGATCTATGTGGATCCACATGAGGCAGAGACCAGCTCCAAGAGTCTCTGTTTTTACAGAGAAAACCTGCTCGAGTCACAATCTCTGTTGCTGCCTCGAGTTTCTGTGTGAAATTTGGAGCTTTACCCCAGTCGACATGTGGGGAAAACATTGCCCTGACAAATGGCCTTTATTGGCCTCAAATTTCAAAGTGCTGGGGCTTGGTCCATCCTCTGGAGGGCCCTGATTCCCACAGGAAGAGCTGCTTGGCGTTTGCCACAGCTCAGCCCCTTCCCTGTGTCTGAGTGACATCTGCACTCCAGCCTTCCATAGGATCATGGAGTGGTTTGGGTTGGAAGGAACATAAAAAGTTCATGCAGTGCCTCCTCTGCCATGGGCCTTCCACTATCCCAGGCTGCTCCAAGTCCTGTCCAACCTGGCCTGGGGCACTCCCAGGGATGCAGGGGCTGCTCTGGGCACCCTGTGCCAGGGCAGCCCCACCCTCACAGGGAGGAATTTTTCACCAACATCCGACCTAAATCTCCCTCTCTGCCCTGGCTGTTGCCTCTGCTGCCCCTTGATGCCAAAGCTCCAGTTTTTAGAGCACGGGCTGGTTCTGCCTCTTTCCCTCACCCACCCTGTGCTGGGAGCTCCAGCTTCCTGGTTTGTTTTTGGACTTCCACACCTAGAGAGACAGATCTGTGCCCAGGCAGCAGAAGTGTGAAGCAGGAGTGGCCTCAAAGGCAGTGAGTGGATCAAAGGCTCTTTCTTGTCTGACTCACCCGTGCAGAAGCCCGCCCCATGTTATCGCTGGACCCCGTGCAAAATAAATAGGTTAATCAGCATCTCATTAAAATGAAGTGCTTTAATCTGTAATTCCCGAGCTGCTTTGAAAACTTGCTGAGGTCAGTGGCTGCAGGAGTTGAGGGTGGGTGGGTGAACAGGGTGTGATGCCAAAGGCACTGAGAGGCACTGGCAGCATGAGGGGCTTCAGGGGGTGTGAGCAGCAATGCCTGGCAGGGACGGGCACAGAGGTACCTGTGCTGGGAGCCCAGGGCTTTCAGGCTCAGTGCTTTTGTCCCGAGGAGGCCACGGAACTGCTCCGAGGGCTGGGGCCCCTCTGTTCTGGAGCCAGGCTGGGAGAGCTGGGGGTGCTCACCTGGAGAAGGCTCCAGAGAGACCTCAGAGCCCCTTCTGGGGCCTAAAGGAGCTCCAGGAGGGAGCAGGGAGATGAGGGCAGGGTTAGATGGGATATTGAGAAGGAATTGTTCCCTGGGAGGTTGCTGTGGCTGCTCCTGGATCCCTGGCAGTGTCCCAGGCCAGGCTGGACAGGGCTTGGGGCACCCTGGGATGGTGGAAGGTGTCCCTGCCCATGGCAGGGGGTGGGATGAGATGAGCTTTGAGGTCTTTCTGAACCCAAACCATCTGATGGTTCTGTGCAGTAGTGCTGGGTTGGGGCTGCCCTCGGGGCCTGGAGCCCCTGCAGCTCTGGAGCTCCTGGCCACGGGCTGCTGTGTCTGGGCACAGGATCCAGGGCTGGATGTGGCCCCACACTGGCTGCAGTGCCAGAGGAACCCAGGGAGGGATTTTGTGCAAGTGGGTTCCTGCAGGATTTTGTTGCCACAGTGAGTTCAGTGCCTGGGAGCTGTTTCAGGCTGTGCATTCCCAGTCTGGTCACTGCTCTGTTTAGCCTCAGTCTACCCAAAGTCTTCCACCCCAGCTCCTGCATTTAAGCAAGAAAAACAGGGAGGGAAAAACAACCCAAGACCACAAAACTCTGCGAATCCCAGCTCTGGGGCTTTTTGAGCTGCTCTCGCCGTGCTGGCAAATTTTAACCAGAGGAAATGACCTCACCTGGAGGTCCCCGAGGCCGCCGGTGTGAGGGCTGGGGCCATGGGCTGGGGAACGGGGCTGGCCCTGATTTACAGGAGCACACGGCTCTGCGCTCCTGGCTCCGTGCACAGAAGGATTGGAATTGGCTTTTCACAGCCTCCCCTGTGCTGGGCAGCAAAATGAAAAATTAGCAGGGGTCAGAGCCAGGATTGCGGTGAAACTTGGCCCCCCAGGATCCAGCAGGAGATGTTCCGGGGGTGGTGGAGCAGGGTGGATACACAGCAAGGTGAACTTTCCCCCTGCTCTTTCCTCCCGGCTTTGCACCCCTGGTCTCTCCATCCCTGCCATTTTATCCCCGTTGTTTTCTCCGTGGGTTCCTGGCTTGGCTGTTGGTGCAGCTGCCGGGCGCCTGGCCCCGAGCCAGCCCCTGCCAGATGGCGCGGGGCTCTCAGACGTGCTGCACTCCATTCCCTGTCCCGGCTCCCGCTATTTAATCAAATTATAGGAAAAGTCAATTTGCTGGATTCCCGTTCTCCGCTGCCTCCCCCATCCCCCCAGCCCAAGCGCAGCTCCCTCTGCCCACAGCACCTGGCAGCATCCTGGGGACCAAGGCCTGGAATTCTCTTTTTTTGAGCAAGGGACGAAGGGCAGCTGCCAGTGTCCGTCAGGATTTGCCCTTCCCCCTCTCTCTTTTTTTGTCTTTATTTTACGAGTTCCCTGTAGAATCAGAGTCATTAAGGTTGGAAAAGCCCTCTAAAGGTCACAGAGTCCAACTGTTCCCCAGCACTGCCAAGGCCACTGCTGACCCATGTCCCCAAGTGCCTCATTCACACGTTGTTTGAACACTTCCAGGGATGGTGATTCCACCACTACCTTGGGCAGTCTGTTCCAATGCCTGATCACACTTCCTGTGGAGAAATTTTCCCAATATCCAATCTAAATCTCCTCTAGCACAGCCTGAGGCCGTTCCCTCTGTTCCTGTCCCTGTTCCCTGGGAGCACAGCCCGACCCCCCCCCGGCTGTCCCCTCCTGTCAGGGAGTTGTGCAGAGCCACAAGGTCCCCCCTGAGCCTCCTTTTCTCCAGGCTGAGCCCCCCAGCTCCCCCAGCCTCTCCTGGGGCTCCAGACCCTTTTCCGGCTCCTTTTACCCTTGTTGATTTCTGAGGGCCTTTGGGGTTGTTTTTTTAAAACAAAAAGAAGCCTGGCACAGGCTGTCCAAGGCCATGGCGGAATCACTATCTTGGAATGGTTCAGAAAACATGTGGCTGTGGCACCTGAGGACATGGGTTAGTGGTGAACATGGTGGTGGTGCTGCTTTTATGGTTGGACTTAATCTTAAAAATCTCTTCCAGCCTTAAGGATTCCCTGACTGTGTCTTTTATTCCTCACCATCAATTTTGTCCCTTTTTGCTGGTGAGGATGAGGGCTGGAAGGGAGCAGCTGGCTGTGGGGAAAAAGAAACTCAGGCAAGTTTCCTTCCCAAAGAGAGCTGTGTGTGCCAGGCAGAGCCCAGCCCCTGCCCCACCTCTGCTTTCAGCTGGATTAAAAAAAAAAATATTATCGGTTTCAGAATGAATCAAAGGAGATGAAAATAAGTTGTGACAAAAGTTCTCACATCATCTGAGTGCTATTTCAGTTTCTTTGAATGCCATTTCGGTTCCTTTGCATGTTGAATTTCTGCTTTAAAAGAAGAAAAGTCTGTTTTTGTCCTGGCAGAAGCTGATTTTGGGTCAGGACTTTCTAGGATGGGTTTGGTTAATCTAGAAGGGAAGGAAGAGCTTTTTCTTGTGCTTAATGTGCTGTTAAATCACAGAGTTCAGCAGTGCTGCAGAAATCTGATGTGAGGGCTGTCCCCTCCCCTGTGACAAGGACTGTGAGGGGCTTCTCAGCCCCCCATGCCTCAGTTGCCCCTCAGCCCAGTTTCCCTGGGGGCTTTGAGTGGGGGCTGTGCTCAGGAGCCTGGCACAGGGCCAGGTTGGCACAGGGGGGTCCTAAGGACACACGGGTGCCTGCTGGCACCACCCAGCCCGTCCCCCCAGTGTGGGGTTACTGCAGCAGTGGTGGCTTTTGTGGTTACCCAGAAAAAGTTATAACCATGGAAAACGGAACTGGAGCAGGGTCGAAACTTCTGCTGGAGCTGGGCAGGTTCTGGGGACCAAGGAGGGTGACAGGAACAAACAGAGAGGAGTCCTGTGCCCTGTGTCCTCTACCCCGTCCTCTATGCCCTCTCCTCTGCCCCCTGTGCCCTCTGCTCTGTGCTCTGTCATCTGTGCCCTCTGCCCTGTCTGTGCCCTGTCCCCTGCCCTGCTCCACAAGATCTGTGCCCTTTGAGGACTTCAGCTGAGCTGCTCCAGTTCCCCCCCCCCCCAGATCTTCTGTGGGATGAATCAAAGCAAAGCTGCTGGACTCATCAGATAGTTTGGGTTGGAAGGGACATCCAGCTCCATTAAAGCCCATCCAGCTCCACCTCCTGCCATGGCAGGGACACCTTCCTCAATTCCAGGGTTCTCCAAGCCCCAGTGTCCAACCTGGCCTTGGACACTGCCAGGGATCCAGGGGAAGCCACAGCTGCTCTGGGCACCCTGTGCCAGGGCCTCCCCATCCTCACAGCACATAATTCCTTCCCAGTATCCCATTTATCTCTGTCCTCTGGCAGTGGGAAGCCATTGCACCTTGTCCTGTCCCTCCATGCCCTGAAAGGTCAGTTAAGTGAAGCACTTGCTGCTCACTGCTGAAGTCTGAGATTTGAAGTTTAAGCTGTGCAGGGTTGGGGGCAGCCACAGTGAAGATGTGAGGCCATGGACTGACCAAGCCCGTCTCTTCAACTGCTTTCCTGCCCTACAGGTGTATCCATCCAACTCAGGTGATGACTACAGCAGGGATCCAGCTGGATATACTCCCTCAAAACCTCCCAGCACTGTGTATCCTGGAGCCTTTTATATGACAGGTAAGTTATGCCCAGACTGTGATCCCACAAGTGAGGCAGAGCAGAGACAGCCTTGCCTGTTACGGACTAGGGGAGGGATTGCACATCTGGAGGGAGCTCAGGGCAGGAGTGCATGAGACACAATGCAGCCCCAAAATCATTGAATGTCCTTGAATAGGAAGGGACCCATAGGGATCATTGAGTCCAGCCCCTGTCCCTGCCCAGACACCCCAACAATCCCACCCTGAGCATCCCTGAGAGCGGTGTCCAAACGCTCCTGGAGCTCTGGCAGCCTTGGGGCCGGGACCATTCCCTGGGGAGCCTGGGCAGTGCCCAGCACCCTCGGGGGAAAGAAGAACCTTTCCCTGAGCTCCAGCCCAAGCCCTGACACAGCTCCAGCCCTTGCTGGGCTCCTGTCCCTGTCCCAGAGAGTTTGTCCTGATTTGCTCAGTGGGTGATGGTCAGCACAGGCAGGATGTGATGGGGAGAGTCTCAGCCCCTTAGCCAAGGCTGACTTGTTCCCACCTGGGGGCTGGGGGCTGCTGTCCCTGCCCCACTCAGCTCTGGGTTCCTTGCAGATGGACTCCATAACTCACCAGACCTGTGGAGTTCCCCAGGTGCCATGAGCCAGTCAAGTTACGGTGCCATGCTGGGCAGCTCCTCGTCCCCACTCCCACAGTCCAGTGGCTTCAACAGTTTACATCAGCATGAACGGATGGTAATGTGTCCCCACGGCTGTGTCACCTTCTCCCCTGGCTGTGGGCTCGGGCCACCTGGGTCCTGCCTCAGCTGCTGAACCCCACAGCTTTTCCAGGGCCACTCTCACCCCTGTCCCCCTCCCTGCCAGAACTACCAGCTGCATACAGGAGAGGTGAACGGTGGACTCCCCTCTGTGTCCGGCTTCTCCTCAGCCTCCACAGCATACGGAGTGTCCAGTCACACCCCCCCGATCAGCGGCACAGACAACATCATGGGTATGGCCAAGAGTGACCCCCTTGCTCCATGGCCGGGCACAGGCTCACCTGGAAAACCAAGGCTTGTACAAACCTGGTGCCTGAGGCATCCAGCACACCCAGACACCTTTGGTCCCTCATGTGTCACCTGTGTCTGGAGTCCCTGCCTGGGAAAGAGGCACAGTGAGGTTCTTACTGCTGGAGCACCTGCGTGTTTACACCTTGTGGGGCGGGTCTGGGAGGAGCCCAGGAGCTCTGTCATTATCTCCTGGAGGCATGTGGCTTAGATGAGTTGTGGGATGGATTTGCACTTGTGTGAAGCTGCTCCCCCTAGATCCAGAATGGGAATGTTCGTTGTGGGTTTGGATAGCATGTTAACCTCCGAGTGCTTTAGTCTTTGACCCTGCTGAACCTGTTACAAAACCTGTTACTGAAATGAGCTTGTGCTCCCCAGTATATGAGGATCCTGACACTGATTTGTAGAAAAAACCCTTGTTTTTTATGGAGAGGCACGTCTGGCATTCATAGAATGGAAGTATCATTAAGGTTGGAAGAGACCCTCTGGGATCATCCAGTGGTTGCTGGGGTTTGAGATGCCCCATGGCAATAGCTGTGCTGCAGCAGAGATGTCTGATTGCTGTTGGTGGCACTACACCTCAGGCCCAGAGCTTGGAGAGATGTCCCTGCAGCCCCTTGATGGCTTCAAGGGGAAGGTGCCCCATGTCCACGCTGCTCCGACCTGGACAAACATTTAATTTTCAAGCAAAGCACTACAAGCAGGAAATTTTCCAGCAGGTGACCCCAAAGAAGTTGTGGTAGGGTGCTGTGTCCTGCTGGGGTTTGGGGCCTTGGCAGTGGCATCTGTGTCCTCTCTTGCAGGTAACAGAGGAACCACAGCTGGGAGCTCTGGAGATGCACTTGGGAAGGCTCTGGCCTCAGTAAGTTTGGGATAGTCCTGACCCCTCCCAGTCCTGCTGCTGCAGGGACCATCTACCCAGGAGGGAGCATGGACACATTAGGTGAATGCACCCCAAATCCACAACAGCCTCTGAGGGAGGGTTCTCCCCTCTCCATGTGCTGTCATCTCAGTCCTGGCACCTTTTGGTGGATGGGGAAACTGAGGCACTGCAGGTTGTGGTAGCCCTGCAGCCCCATTTCCTGCTCTGTGCCCTCCCAGCCTGGTGCTGCTCTGCCAAGACCACCCTACACAGACCTTGCGGCAGGTCCTGCAGGTCCCAGTAGTCTTTGCCCTGTGTGTGCTGGTTCAAACTGGAGGGCACTGGTCTCACTAGATTACCAGAGAGATGTCTCTGTCCCGTTCAGTGATCTTAGCATGGTGGCAGAAGGGTGCTGACAATGCAACCTGCAACAGTTCCTGAGAGCTCCTGCTTCATCCTGAGAGGGGACCTGAAGAGCAGGGGCTGCACTCAGGGGTGATGACAGTAGGGACAGAGATCCCAGTGTTAATGGTGGAACTGGGCTGGGTCTTTGTGCTAGCTGTGGGTTCGGGAAGGGAGGTCCCAGCAGGTGGTGGGTGCCACTGGGAGGGGACAGCTAGCTCAGTGTGCCACTGCTGACCGTCCCCCTTCTGTCCCTGCAGATTTACTCCCCTGACCACTCTAGCAATAACTTCTCCTCCAACCCCTCCACCCCGGTCGGGTCCCCGCAGGGCCTTGCAGGTGAGTGACAATGTGAAGGGTAAGGGGGGTTGGGTTTTCTTTGAGGAGTTCCCAGGCAGCGAATTTCCCAGGTCCGTCCCAAACCCTCAGCCCAGGGCTGGCAGCAACCCCAGGACCTTCTCCTGCCGTTCCTGACCTGTCCCCAAGTGTCCCATCTTGGAGAGGCTGTGGCTGGATTTGCCTCACATGGGAGAAGTGCAGTGGGAGCCGGGAAGCAGCCAAGTGGTTAAAACCCATGTTCAGCACCTGCTGAAAGCCCATTCCTGGTCGTCTCAGACAGGAAAGGTCCAGCAGAGCTGGTGCCCAGGCTCCCTGTGCCTGAGGTGCAGCATAACCTGGCCCCAAGGTCACAGCGAGTCACTGGGACCGGGGACATCTGGGCATCTCTCAGGGTCTGAGCCAGAGCACAACACGCGGTGCCACAGGGCTCTGTGGTGGCCCATAAGGTGTCAAGCAGTGCCGCGGTGGCCTATGCACAGCTATGGGGACTTGTGTGGGGCTGTAGTGGCCCATGCAGAGCATGTGGTGCCACAGTGGCTCGTGCAGTGCTGTGGTGGCCCGTGAGGCGCTGCAGTGGCCCATGCGGTGACATGGTGGCCCACGCAGTGCTGTGCGGTACCACAGGGGCCTGCGCAGCGCTGCTGGTGTGGCCCGAGCAGAGCCCGGGAAGCGCTGTGCATGGCGCGGTGACCGGCGCTGTGCCCCAGCTTCCAGCCCCATCTAGTGGCAGCCTTGGCCATGGCCGGTCCCCAACTGTGCGTTTGTCCCCAGGCTCATCGCAGTGGCCGCGGGCGGGTGGAGCGGGTGCCTTATCGCCCAGCTACGAAGGGAACCTCCACACTTTGGTGAGTGGCACCAAAAATTCCAGCTTCTCCTTTTCTCTCTCATCCTTCAGGGCTGGTGGTGAAGGGTTTTTGGTGATGCCTTCTCTCCTGAATGCCTGGAGTCAGCTGGTTGGTCAGGGATGGATATTTGGGTAGCAGCATCTAAGCAGAGCCGAGTGCTGCATCCCTGACCTGGCCTCCCCTGGCAGCCTGGCACCCTTTCCCCAGCCCAGTCCCATCCAGGGCTATGGCCCAGCCCAAGGAACTCCTGGCAGGTTTCTGCCTCCCTGCCCTGAGCATTTCCACTCATGTGACCTGTGCCTTTGGGGAATGGCACTGCCTGAGTGGGGTTATTTCTCCTTATCCCTGCTCTGTGGCATCTGAGTCCAGGATTTCCCCCAGCCATTCTGTAGTACAGAGAAGCAGGGGGCTGCTGGCTTTATGGGATTGCAGTCATGGAATTGCATTGGAATCATGGAAAGGTTTGGGTTGGAAGGGATCTCAAAGGTCATACAGTTCCACCTGAGACACCTTCTGCTAGACCAGGGTGCTCCAAGCCCTGTCCAACCTTGTCCACTTGAAAGGATGGGGCACTTAACACAGACCTGTCTCTGTCCTGCCCTTCCAGCAAAACAAAATGGAAGACAGGTTGGATGAAGCCATCCATGTGCTGAGGAACCATGCCGTGGGCCAGACCTCTGCCATGTCCAGCAACCATGGGGACATGCACGGGCTGCTGGGCTCAGCACCACCACACAGTGCTGCCGTGGGCAGCCTGGGCCAGGCCTTCCCCGCCTCGGTCATGGCCCTGGGGAACAGGCACCCAAGTCTGGTGAGTGTGGGAGCTGGCAGGGACACATGGGAACATGTGTCACTGTGGCATGCCTTGGCATTTGGGAGGATGTTGCCTTTGGTGCAGGAATAGCTCCATGTGGTCCAGCTTGGTCAGGTGTTGGCAGCGTTGCATGGGTGACATGCATAGAAGTCCCTTTCTGCAAGGGACAGTTGAGTCATAGAATCCCAGAGTGGTTTGAGTTGGAGGGACCTCAAAGCTCATCTTACTCTCCCTCCTGCCATGGCCAGGGACACCTTTCACTATCTCAGGGTGCTCCAAGCCCTGGCCAGCCTGACCTTGGACACTCCCAGGGATCCAGGGGCAGCCACAGCTGCTCTGGGGACATTGAGTCCACCCTTGACACAAGCTCTGTGTGCCTTTCCCTTGTGCCCCTTCTCAGGGCAGGCAGAAGTGGTGAGAGAGCTGCTCTTCTTACCCTGCAATATGACTGGATATCCCTCAAAATAATTCCAAGGCATCCCTGGGATATGCAGGGAGGAGAAGAGGGATCCAATGGGTACAGGAATGTCAGGTGTCACCAGGAATTCCCTGCTCTGAATGGCCTGGGCAGGCATCACGTCCCTCTGTGCACATGGGGAGTGCTGCTGTGTGAAGGCTAATTCCAGCTCCAGGGAATATGATGGATCCAGGGTGCCCTGGGCATACAGATGCTGGGGTCCCGTGCAGGGTCACCTGGATCCCCCCCTTGTCTAGAGGCTGGTGCACCACACCAGCACATTTTTGGCAGAGCTGCAGCAGACAATGACACATCTCCAGTCTCCAGAGAGCCAGTTGTGATCCCCTTCCAGGCTCCCTGGATTCTGCTCCTGAGAAGGGAGTGAGACGTGTCCTCTGCAGGCTGCTGCCAGCTGGGGAGCCAGCAGGGCTGGCTCTGTCCTGTCAGTCCCCCCAGCCTGTGTGGCATCGCCCTGGGGCCATGGGCTCAGAAGGGGCCCTCACTCTTTACCTTCAGCCCCTTTGGAACCATGTTCATGTTGCTGGGATGTCCCTTGCTCTGGTGGCACTGGCAAGGTGGCGGAAACAGTGGTGCTCAATGGACACAGGACACATGTCCTCTCTGGTGTGGTGGCCTTGCACCAGGCACAGAGGGGCTTTTCCTTGGGGTTGGGGACAACAGTGAAGGGGGGGGCTCTGGGCTGGGTGCAGTTCCTGTTCAGAGCAGGGAGCTGCAGTGTCCCCACCATGTCCCAGAGAGCTGGTGCTAGAGCAGGCTGGCTCTTCCCTTCTGCATTCTGGAGCTTCAGGTGTGGGGGGTGAGGAGAGCATATGGCTGTGCCTCAGCCCAGTCCATGGAGCTCCCAGGGTGTCCTTGGGTCACTGCTCAGGTGACTGTGGTCGGGTGACTGCTCAGGTGAAGGTCCCCACTGCCCGCTGGCCATGACACATCCCTCCCTAAGACTCGCTCTGTTCATTGTGCTACAGGTGGGAGGAGGCCACCCTGAAGATGGGTTGTCCAGCAACCCCAGCTTGCTCCACAACCATGTCACACTTCCATCACAGCCCAGCTCACTCCCGGACCTCAGCAGGCAGCAGGACACGTACAGTGGTAAGGCAGTTCTGCATGGGTGCAGGATGGGGCTCACCTGTGCCAGGGTCACCTGCTGAGGAGTCTGGGGAGTCACCTGTGGGGTTTGGGTTCAGGTCTGTGCAGCAGCAGCAGCAGCGTGGGAGATCGATGTCCCTGCCAGGCTGGTGCTTCCTTGCAACATTCACAGTGTAGTTTCTACTTAGAGCCTTTTCCAGAGGTTTCACAGAGTCCCAGAATGGTCCGGCTTGCAAAAGACCTTAAAATTCATCATCTTCCACCCCTTCCTATGGGCCGGGGCACTTTCCACTATCCCGGAGTGCTCCAAGCCCCATCCAGCCTGACCTGGAACACTTCCAGGGATCCAGGGGCAGCCACATCTGCTCTGGGCACACTGTGCCAGGGCCTCACCACTCTCACAGGGAAGAACTCCTTCCCAATATCCCATCTGTCCCTAAATGTTTGACCTGTATTTCCCATCCCCCCGACAGGTGTGGGTGCACAGTTGTGTAGGTTGGTTCCCAAACTGTAGGGCCTGGGAAGTAAGAGGAAGAACAGGAAGCGTCAGCAGGGCAAAGCCAGCACCCCCTCCATCTTCCCTGAGTATGGAGCAGCAATGCAGGATGAGTTTGGGATGCCACTGCAGAAGCAGGGCCTGGGAACCCCCCAGCCTCCTGTGTGGGTCAGGCCCCTCAAGCTGTGCATGTGGCTCTGCTCTCTCTGCAGGCTTGTCTGGGGGGCTGGGGCGGAGCAGTGTCTCCTCAGGAACGAGCGAAATAAAGAGGGAAGAGAAGGAGGATGAAGAGAACACGTCAGTGGCAGATAACTCAGAAGAGGAGAAGAAGGAGCTGAAACCCTCCCGGAACAGAACAAGGTGCTCTTTGAACAGGTCTCTCCCTTCACTTTCTCTGTTCCCAGACCAGGGGTGTTTGGGCTGGGGTCCGGCTGCCAGGACCCACCAGGCACTGGGCTTGGTCCGGTTTGGCCTGGGCTCATCTTGCAGCACAGACGCCCCATCCCCTGCCCACCCTGGAGCCTGGTGTGGTCTCACACAGTCTGAGCTCCTGCTACTGCCCCAAGGGGAGGGGTCCCTGCCACCCTCCTGCTGGCTCGTGTCCCTATGGCCTCAGGGTGTCCTCATGCTCCTAAAGCAGAGGGATGCACCTGATCCCCCAACTGCTTATGTGGGCACTTGGGGCTGTGCAGGGAAGGAGCAAGTGCTCAGCTCCAGTCAGACACGGTTTGACCCCTTCCATGCCTCAGGGTACCTCTGCTCTCTGCTTTGGGCTCTTGTATCCTGTGTCACATCCAGTCAGAGGAGTGGCAGTGGCTCAGGTAGAGTCCTTCAGCATGTTGGCTGCTCTGCAGCCTTGCCACCAGCTCAGAGACCTCACCAGGGTGATGGTGCCCAGAGAGGCAGCACCAGCCCCACTCCTGCCCTGGAGGCAGAGGGCTGCATCTTCCCAAATTCCAGCTGGGGATTCCAGTGTTGGCCTTCACCTTTTCTGGGCCATGCTGCACTTTCCCAGCAACAAGATGAGGCCTTAAGCACATTGTGGTTTCTTTCTTTGCTGTTTAAAACCAAACCAAAACAAAAAGAGGCAGAAGAAGAGCCTTAACTGCTTCTCTCCAAAGCCCCTGCATGTGGCGCAGGCCAGCAGGTCCTGGCAGGGCACACGGGGGGCTCGGCATCTCGGTGTGTCACCATGTTTCTTGTCTGTGAGTTGACCAGTGCTGAGAGTGCACACGAGGAATGTCCCTGTCTCGTTCTTATTTTAAACCATTAGTCAAGATGAGGATGAGGAGGACGATCTTCTTCCCCCAGAGCAAAAAGCCGAGAGAGAGAGAGAAAGGAGGGTCGCCAATAATGCCCGTGAGCGCCTGCGGGTTCGTGACATCAACGAGGCCTTTAAAGAGCTCGGACGCATGTGCCAACTGCACCTAAACAGCGAAAAACCGCAGACCAAACTGCTAATCCTACACCAGGCCGTATCAGTCATACTGAACCTGGAGCAACAAGTTAGAGGTCAGTGAGGGTCCCGGAGTGGTGATATTTTACGTATCTGATCGGCACGGGGCTGTCTGTCTGTCTGTCTCCTGTGACGTGCTGT
This sequence comes from Cinclus cinclus, assembly GCF_963662255.1. Classification (NCBI taxonomy): domain Eukaryota; kingdom Metazoa; phylum Chordata; class Aves; order Passeriformes; family Cinclidae; genus Cinclus; species Cinclus cinclus. The sequence continues at coordinate 1,960,895 of NC_085073.1, read as the reverse complement.
GGTGCCTCGCACTGTCTCTCTCCCCTGTGGCCTTGGGGACCAAACCAAGGCTGTTGATGTCCTTTTTACTTTTATTTTTTTTGCCTTTTTTGCATCCATCCCTGCTGTTCCCTCCTTTGTCCCCTGCTGCCACCGTGTGTGCTGCATGCTGGTCCCCATGGGGACACCTGTGCCATCCTGCTTCCCGCAGCCAGTAGTGTTCAGTGCTTGGCCAGCAAAGTGACAGAAACTCCACTAGAAAATCTCTCAGAAGGGTCCAGCTCTGTCATCTCCAAGGGCTGCTCTGAGCACAGAGCCCATTCCTATCCGCTCTGTGTGCCTGATGAGGCTCTGTGCTCCTGTCCCCACAGTGTGACACCTGGCAAAGCCCTGACACCATGAGAGCTGTGCGAGGGCAGCAGGATGCCGTGAGCTGAGCAGCCCTCACTGTCTGCACTCTCTGGTGTCCGACACAGGCTGGGAGCACTGTGCATTCTGAGCCTGGAGCTGCAGGCGGACGCCTGCAGGCTCTGCCTCTCATCAGGACACCCTCAGGGCACCCTCTGTCCCTTCCACACGCGTGTGCACCACAGCATGTGTGCACCATGGTGTGTGCACCCATGCCAGGGAGGGAAGCAAGGGCTGGCTGTCCTGCTCCAAGGACGTGGCTGCTTTGTCCTGCACCCTGCAGTGCATGCTCTGCTCCTGCTCCTGCTCCCACTCCTGCTCTGCCTGCAGCACAGGTGCTGGGGCAGGATAACCCTTTCTCTCTGCAGAGCTGTCATAACACGCGTCGGGGGCTGTGCCTGCCTGTGCTCCTCTCTGCTGGCCTTGCTGTGCCTTGATGTTGGAGTCCTTTGTGCCTCTTCTTCAGTTTGTAATTTTTTGCCTTTCATAACATGTATATTTTTTTCCTGTCTTCTTTTTTAATTTCCCCTTCCTTTTGATTTTTCTTTTATTTCGAGTTTTTATTTTTTGGTTCTGTTCTTTCCAATCTCCTACAGACATGCCCCAGCCGTGACCTCTCGGTGGTCCCACTCTACCTTGTACTTGCTGCTCACGGATCCCAGGCAGGACCGAGGGTGAGGCAGGGCTTAGGCAGAGTTGGCACCATGTTCACTTTGGTCTCCAAAGCTTGTCCCTTTTTAAACCTGTCCTGGAGGCAACCAGGGAGGTGGCTGAGCCCTGCAGGCTCCTTCAGCAGTTAGTGCAGACAGTGAAGTGAAGGCAGTGTCCCTTCTGTGGGTTTGCGCTGCTTTCCAGGAGAGAATGCCACCTTCACACCCCCTCTGGCAGCACTGCCATGGGCACGGGCCATCAGGTCCCTGTGTGCCCGGGGGGGGCTGCCAGGATCTTCCCACTGCCACAGCAGCTACAGGAAGGGAAAGGAGGAGACTGAGGAGCTTTAGGCTGGTTGGTGACCCCCAGGGCCAGAAGGCAGCCGAAGCATCCCATCCTCATGCAGTGCAAGCTGCCAGTGGTGGGGATACAGCTCTGTCCTGCCCTGAGGTGATATCCAAGTCCTGTCCCTGCTGGGCGAGCTACCAGCCAGGACTGGCCACCAGCAAGGACCTGTAGCCAGCAACCTGTGCTGGAGGAAGGATCTGGGATCCTGCATGGGGGGCACAGGTGCCAGGATGGCTCCATCCCCTGTCAGGCTCCATCAGCCTGTCCTGAGCATGTGGACAGAAGGTGGCAGTGCCAGCTGGGGCAGTGAGGAGGAGACACAGACAGGGACAAGGCAGCAAGGAGAGAGTGCAGCAGGGACAGTGGGCAGCCCTCTGTCCCGCACAGGCAGTGCTTGCCCAGGGAGCCCCTGCTCCCCCTTCACATGGCCATGCTCTGTCCAGAGGCTCTCCTGGAAGGCTCTGATTCCGGCCCCTCTTTGGTAAAGGCTTATCTCCACGTTACTCCCCAGGAGCCCAAGGCCCCAGGCTGTCCCAGTGTCAGGTCTCACCCAAGGACCCTCCTCAGACAGGTGTCTTCCTGCAAAGTTTTGCTCTGGGGGAGAAGGTCGTCTGGGCTTAAATTGGGGTTTTGGAGGGGTTGGACAAGGCCACGGTTCAAGATGCTGCCAGCACAACTCTGCTTCCCCCCATCCCTGCCTCTGTCAGGCATCCCTGGGGTGCTGTCAGCAGTGGGGACTGTCCCAGAGCTTCTGACTGTGTCTGGAAAAGAAAATCACCCCTTCTGGTGGGCTTTTGGCTGTGTGGAAAGATCGGGATTCAGTGTCTGCATCCAAGTCTGATCCTCAGCGCAGCCCTGGCTCCTGCTTCCAGTGCTGCCCTGGTCCCTAAAAGGGTGCCAGGTCAGGCTGGTCCCGCTGCTGCAGCACCACTGCTCCAAACACTAGCACTGGGAGCTGCAGATGGAATTTGGGAAGGAAATCTTACAAAGAAGGATTTGCTTCCTGCAAAATCTTTCCTTGGGGGGCAAACCTGATGTTTTTGGTAGAGACCCTCTCTCAGTCTTTGAGTTTTCAGTCGAAAACAAACAAAATTTTGCAGAGGGTAGAAAGTGTTGGTGGGTGATGCTGCATCAATGCCCACCCTTGTCCCCAGTGGCCTATCCAGCCCCCTGGGCACCTGGCCCTGTGCTGGCAGCACCTTCCTGGGCTCACAGAGGTGACGCAGCCTGGGCTGCTCTGGGAAGCACCCAGAGGAACATGCTTTGCAAAGTGAGGCTGTTTGGGCCATTTCCAGTGGACATCCGGAGCACTTCCAGCACGGCAACATAGAGCCCCCCTCGGTGGCACCCCCTGACTAACTCCTGTGGTGCTATGAACCCAGCAGTACAGACGAGGCCTTGTCACTGGAGGACAAAGATCTGAGGGACCGGGAGAGGAGAATGGCCAATAACGCCAGGGAAAGGGTGCGTGTGCGGGACATTAACGAGGCCTTTAAAGAACTGGGACGCATGTGCCAGATGCACTTAAAAACGGACAAAGCACAGACCAAACTGATCATCCTACAGCAAGCGGTGCAGGTCATTCTGGGCCTGGAGCAGCAAGTACGAGGTATGGTACCACTGGCAGGTGCATTTTGGGGCCTGTCTCTTCCCCTGTCTCTGCATGCTTGTGCTTCTCTGTCCTGACTCCTGCTTTTGGTGTGAAGTGTGTGTTTGTAGCACCAGCAGCACTTCTGGGTGCTGAGCTCTCCCCAGCCCGGGCCCGGGGCAGATTTGAGGCTCCTCTCTCTCTCCGCTCATGCTTAATATCATTTGGCACCTGGATCCCGTTAAGCAGCTTTGGAAAATTCAGTCCTCAACATTGAGTGCTGGCTGAGGCACTTGGGGGTTCCTGTAACAAGCACATGGAGATGCCCTGGCACAGGGTGCCCAGAGCAGCTGTGGCTGACCCCGCATCCCTGGAAGTGTCCAAGGCCAGGCTGGATGGGGCTTGGAGCACCCTGGGATAGTGGAAGGTGTCCCTGCCCATGGCAGGGGGTTGGAACAGGATGGGCTTTAACATTCCTTCCAACCCAAACCATTCCATGATTCCATGTTTAAGTGAGGGTGCAGTTGGGCCTGGCAGATTCCTGCAGGTCTTGTACAGAGCTCATCTCCTCACACGGGCCTGCCTGGCATTGTCCCCGCTGTCCTCTGGGATGCTGCTGCCAGGGCTGATGCTGTTGCCCAGACTGAGGTTGCTTCCCTCCCTTGTTGTTTTGGGCACAGAGCGCAATCTGAACCCAAAAGCGGCCTGCTTGAAGCGTCGGGAAGAGGAGAAAGTGTCCGGAGTGGTAGGAGACCCCCAGATGACCCTGTCAGCTTCACATCCTGGTCTAGGAGATGGTCACAACCCTGTTGGACACATGTAAAGGTACTGTTCCCCACCTTTGATCCTAGTGTGGGTCCAGCCCTGTGCCCATGCCCTGCTCTGCTCTGTCTGGTCAGCCCCACTCCCTCAGCACCAGCCATGGCTCTGCTTCATTTCCCTGAAATCAGTGACCTCCATGTGTGCACATCCTGGCACAGGGTGCCCAGAGCAGCTGTGGCTGCTCCATCCCTGAAGTGTCCAAGGCCAGGTTGGAGGGGCTTGGAGCAATCTGAGGCAGTGGGAGGTGTCCCTGCCCATGGCAGGGGGTGGAGTAAGACCAACTTTAAGGTCTCTTCCAACCCAACCCAACCCATTCCATGATTCTGCCTGTGTGTCATGTGCCCCATGGATACCCAAAGCCTCTAGCCCACAGTAGAGTGCAGCCCCATAGCTGGGATGGGGGGCTTTGGAGCTCTCTGAGGGGGTTCAGCTCTGCTCTGCACCTCCCAGTCCTGCCCCAGTTAGCTACTGCAAACGAGCAATTCCTTTTCCTTGTGAGAGGGAATGGGCAGGTCCCAGAAATTCTAAGAGGGTCAGAGAAGGTGAAAATCCCCTGGTAAGGCGCTGGCAGGTATAGGCTCTGATGGGCTGTTCCCATTTTTAAGGGAATCTAGGACTATCTGAGCAGTGCAGAGATGGAGGAGGGGATTAAGCAGATCCAGGAGTGGTAGGTCAGGAGCTGATCCCATAGAGTGCATGGGTAGGACACAGTCCCTTGGTGTCCCCTGCCCCAGTGGTGGGTGCCTGGGGATGGCCTGACCAAAGCAAAGGCAAAGCTCAGCTGCATCCCTGCCCAGCCCTGCCAGGACAAGCTGCAACAGGGGCCTTGGAACCTGTGCAAAGAACACAGTTTTATTTTCATTTGGGTTCCTATCACTTCTGACTTATTTTTTTTTTCTTATTTGTAGATCTTTTTATTCCTCTGGATACAGAGATCTGTAGGAAGAAAACCCTCGGTGTGACCTGCAACCCTGTTGAACCACAAACTGTAGTACTGCTCATACTGACACATGCAGACGGATCCTGGCATGACGTAAGGGGTGGAAAAAACACTTTGTCAGAAATGAAACGGAAACAAAAAATTGCCTTAAGTATAAAGTGCAGAACAGTCAATACATATCACTCAGTTAGGAGGGGGTGGCGTGTTCTCTTGGCTTGTTCACAAGCAGCCAGCAGCAAAATTGTGCCTAAGCTTGATATTTCTTTTTTAAAAAAAAAGAACATTAGTTATGAGATTTTTTTTATGTAGAACAAATAGCAATGCCTTTTGGTTTTTTTTTAGCTTCTTTTGCATATGTTTTGTAAGCAACGAAAAGAATTTTTTTTGTATAAAAACATGTCTTGTACCCTCCGCTTTTCTGCTGCTGTTTCTATAGTTAACGTTGCATCTTTAGGATCAACCAGAATATTAAAATTGTATTAAGAGAGACTGGATATAAAGAGAGGAATTCTCAGATTCGGCTCAGAAAGCCACTAAAAGCGAATGTAGCCACAGTGAGGGAATGTTCTTCCTTGCCTGGCTTGTACCTTCCATGACAAAAAACAAACTCATGTGCTGAATTCGCCATCTCTTTGCTTCGGCCTCTTCTGATTTGGGAAAAGGAAGTTGAACAGCAAAGCGATTGGCAGTAGTACTCCCGCTCCCCCCAGCGGTGACCGAGGTGACTCACGAGGTTTGCTTTGCTGCCGGAGATCCGTGGGGAGGACAGGCTGCTGAGAGAGAGCAGCCCCGGGTGGAGGAGAACCGAGGGACTGAGGCGCTTCCAGGTGAGCAGAGCAGCAAGGGATGCACAAGGGAAGCGCCTCTGCCCAGAGCTGCTGGAAGCACTTCCAGGAGCAGCACTGAACAAAGACCAACTGAACAAAGCTGGAGCACTGGGAAGAGGTGGAGGCAGCCGGAGCACAGCAGCAGCAGTGGGACACAGGCTCAGGAAGCCAGGCAGTAGCAGACCTGTGGATGCTGGAGCAGGAAAGGAACAGCGACCTGGCTCACTCCAGCCTTGGCAAAACCATGACCAGCAGCAGGATTCATTCTTGCAGTGGAGCTGCCACTGTCAGAAATGCAAAATGCTGGCTCAGGGAGAGGGGTGGCTTCACAGCCTGCTGTCACCTGCTGTCACATCTCCCAGATATCCTTGGAGGCAAACTGAGCTCAGCACTGTGCCAAGGGTTTTGAGTGGGCACTGTCACCTGCACAAGGGCTCCTCTCTTGGGGCTGGGAAGGAGGGTAGCAGGAGTGCCTGTCCTGCACCATGAGCTCCAGCAGCCAACCTGTGCCAGACATCCCTTCTCTCCAAGGGATTCCCAGTCACTCCAGACCACTCTGGTGTGCTAAGCAGGAGGAGGATCCCTGGAAGCCCCTCTGGGTGCCCCAGAGGTGTGTGGAGCAAAGAGGTGTGCTGGGTAGTGCTGAGCTGCAGCAGCTGTTCTGGAGATGGCTGTGGAAAAACATCCACCAGGAATTTACTCTTGTTTCTTCCCTCTCGTTTCCCTTCTGAAACATTTTGTGCCTGGTTCTTCCCAGCACTGCAGAGCCCAGTCAGGCAGGATGGTGCATGGGACGTGGGTGCTGGTCTGGGGGGAATGTGAGGAACTCCTCTCTCCCCTGCAGGGTCTGTCTCTCCCCTGTGCTGCCTCAGCCTGGGCTCCTGGGGAAGCTCTGTTGCTTTGGCACAGGGAAAGGGACTGGCAAACAGGATTAGGTCCTGTGGCACTTCCAGCAACCCCAGGCTTTGGCATAGCCTGCTTCTCCTCCATGCTCATGGCTGTACTCTGTGCTTTGGCAAACCCTGCTGGAAGTGCTCAGGGTAGTGCTTATCTCCCACCCACACCTGGGCACTGTGGCCTCAGTCCCTGTGGCAGCTCCAAGCTGAGCCACTCCAAGTGCCAGGACGGGATGGGACTGTCCCTGCTGCCCTTGGCCCTGCCCTGAGGCTCCCCAGCATCCAGCCATCGCTCTGAAGCTTTTGGGAGTTCCTGGCTTTCCCCAGCTTGCTGCTCCCACCATTTCTTCTGCATGGTGAGACAGTCAGCAGCTGCAGCTCTGTCCCTGGGAAGGGCAGGAAAGCTCAGTGGTTCCAGTAACCCAGGTATTTCTTGCCTGTGTCAGCAGACGCATTTTAGCCTAATCAGCTTGTCAGGTTACAACACTTCCCTCCATTGGGTTCTTCTGGCTGCTGAAGCAGCAGGCAGAGAAATGGATGAGATTTTTCTGCGTGTGTGACAGCCTTGACTCCCATTCATGCTCTGGAGTGCAAATTGGAGTGCTCAGCAGCTGCTTTTTGTTTCATCCATGAGAGTTCCTGCTCCACTGGTGGGACAGTGCTGGGACTGCTAAGGGCCCACTGCTCAGGGGTTTTGGCTGGCTCAGTGCCCCTGTCCCAGAACCAGGAGGGATGGAGCAGCGTCCCAACCCTGGAAAGCTTGAAACCCTACAAAAAATATTTAAAGTGGCTCACAAACCCTTTGATTTTTGCCCCAAGAATTGAAGGTGGCAGTCATGGACAACTGGACTTATCGGAACTAGTCAAGAAAATTCCATTAATTCAACAAAATTGGAAATCTGAGAAGATTTATGAGTGGTTCACAAATTTGCTGAACTTCTTCATCCCCTCCGAGTCCTGCAGCCAGGGAGGAATTGCGATGAGCCAGAGCATTTCTCACCATCCCTGAATCCCCATTGCATTGCAACAAAAATGGAGCTTTTCAGCTGCATTTTGGTGGCTTAAGATCTTACTTTGGACAGCAAATCCAGCCAACTTCCTTCCATGGCAAGGCATGGGTGAAGATCCTTGAACACAAGCCCTCAGAGCCAGGGTTTGGAGAGATAATTTCAAAAGCACAATGTAGGGGGTGGCAGTGCTCTCCCTGGAGCTGCCTTGATGGCACAGGATGACAGCTTTGTGTGCCAGCCCAGTATGGCATCTCTGCTTTCCCAGGGAACAACTGGGAAGAGCAGCAAGAAAAAATTCCTTTGTCTTGCTCGGTGTGAACATGGTGCCTGTAACCATGGGGAAATGGCTTTTCTAAAAACAACCACTGCCAGGTGCTGTCCCCAAAATACCACCAGCCCAACCCTGAAATGTCACTCTGTAGCAATGAAACTCTTGTCTTTAGGTGTTGTGGTCAGCAATGGCCAGGTCTGCACTCTCTCCAGCCCACAGCTTTGCTCCATTCCATTTTGGATCTTAGAGATCCCCAGACCTGCTCCTCTGCCTGTCTGCATGTCCCCATAGCAGTGGTGTTGCCAGGAGAGGTGTCACAGGTGGGTGACGTGCTGTACCATCCCATTTATTCAATTTTCTCCTTCCTCTCAGCCTTTGCTTGCATGGCTGCTCCTGGGGACACATGCCTTCTTCTTCGGGGGCCACTGAGCCTCCCCAAAGCTTCCTTCATCAAACAGGGGGGCTGCCTTCCCTTCTGTGCAGTTTCTAGTTCCTGTTTCCCCAGGCTGCATCCCAGTGAAGCAGCAGAACTGGGACACTGCCATGGGACATTTCTTGTGTCCCCAGCCCAGGGGCCTCTCTTGCTCCACTCAGCCAGCCCCTGCCTCCTTGCACGCAAGCTGTGCATGCCACAGTGCTGGGGAGTGTCTGGAATCCAGTCTATGAACAGTAAAATTGCAGATTTTTGTTTTCTTCCTTTTCACGTGTTTTTTCCCCCCGAGCAAAGCATCTGCAGCTCCCATGGGCCGGTGCCTCAGGCAATGGTGGCAGCTCCTGCTCACAGCCCCAGGGAACAGAATTCCAGCTGTTTGGCATTCACCCCTGCCCATGACCTCCTGTCAGAGCCACTCACAGCCTCAGCCAACATCTCGGGGCTCTCTGCTCTCCTGCTGTCATAGCTATCCCACAGAGGTGTGTTGGCAGGAAGGATGGAATCAAGCTGTGGTTTCCTCAGGAGTCTGTAATTCCAAAGTCAGTGCAGAAACCGCTCTCCAAGGTCCTTTGTGTCTCACCAGTGTCCCCACTGAAGCCAGCAGAGCCTTTGGGCCCTTGCTAGGTGGTTCCAGTTGTGGGGGCTCAGGAAATGGGAGGCTTTGGAAACCCCCAATCACCTGCACCCCCTGCGCTTTGCTGCCAACTTTGGGGCCTGTGGAACCCAAGTTCCTCTTGCAGGCCCTGCTGTGCTATAGTGGGGAGCCTGGGCCAGCTCCAGTTCCATCCCTGGGCTTTGGGAGGTGAAGCAAAGCTGGCGATGGAGCTGGGCCAGAACAAGCCTTCAGCCTCCACCTTCTGTGCTGGCTAGCCCAGAGCAAGCCCTGGCCACTGCACTCCCCCTTTCCTGCCCAACACCAGCAATAGCAAGGCCTGTTTTCTGTACCCCAAGCTTGCACAAGGTCTTTGCCCTGTTAAAAATCCTATGCAAATCTTATCCCTCTCCCCTCTCCCAGGGCTCTGCAGATCCCAGCCCAGCCCATTCTCTCTGTTCTTGTCTGTGATTGCTCCTGAGTTCCTGCTCCCTGCTGCCCACGGGGTCCAGCTTCATTCCTGGCAGCTCCAAAAGCATTTTGAGACTTGTGCCCTGGAGCTGGGAGGAGGCAGATGAGTCTGCAGGAACATCCAATTCACATTGACCACTGAACTGGAGGAGGCAAGGTCTGGTCCTGGGGCTCCTCCACACACCCTTCACCCTCCTGTGCCTTCTGCTCGGTGCTGCTGGGGCACTGCCAGCATCTTTCATCCCTCCAGCCCCCTGAAAGGAGAAGCTCTGTTCCACCTTGTTATTGCCCAGACTGCTCTGTTCTAACACCAGAGCCTCAGGCTCAGCTGGGGCTGCTCTTCCTTCAGCCACTCCAGCCTCTCCAGCCACTCTAAGAAGGGGTATCTCCCTTCCCCCCATGCTCCCCAGTCTCTCCAGCCAGCATCTCTGAGCTGTTTCACTTTGTAGAGGAGCAGCCCATGCCAGCAGTGCCCACCAGCTGGGCTGAAGGCAGGAGGATTTGGGGGGCGTCCCACAGCACAGCTGCCTCTCCCTGCCCTTGGAGCAGGTGTCAAGGGACATGGTGCTCTGTAATTTGATTTCCAGAACAATTCAGCCTTTATGGGGAGCCAGCAGAGCTGTGCCTTGGCCTGCCTCCCCACGGGGAGGTGGGCACTGGTTAGGAGGGTGGTGCAGGCTCCACGTGACCTTCTGCCAAATCTTGTGCGTCCATCTTGAGCCCAGCTCAGAGTCAAGGGCCGTCCTGTCATGGGTCTCCACACTGGTATCTCTGTTCCCCTGGTCTTGCAGCCCTCCTGCTCTTCAGGGCTCTCCATTCCCACCCTGGCTCAGCCCAGCCCCTGCAGTGTGGAGGGCAAGGCTGTAACACATCATGGGACATATCAGCTCTTCGTGGCTGCAGCACCAGCTCAGACAGCAAAGGGGTTTCTGCTTCCAAACGGGGTGTGCTGGCACCAAGGCCGTTTGCCAAAGAGCATCCCTCTGCCCTGCATCCCTGGGCTGTGCCCAGGGGAGCCATGGAGTTCCAGGAGGCAGCGAGCTGGGGACAACGCAGGTACCCCTTCCCAGGGCCATGTCTTCCCAAATCACTTGAACCCAGCAGCTTTTGAGCAAACCTTGCACCGTGGAGCCACTCGAGAGAAGGAGCCATGGGAAGCCACACATCAGGCACTGCTCATGTGCCAGGAGAGGGGAAAGAGGTGCCTGGTGAGGCAGGACAGGGAGGATCCCAACCCCACAGGTGGGAATGACCCGCTGGGTGCCCAGAGCTCCTGCTCTCTGGGGAAACAAAGCATTCTTGGGATGTTTTTCTCTATATTTTTGTAGGAATGGGGGTGGGAGAGCAGATGGAAGATGCCTGCAGAAGTTGTTTATTTTTAACCCTGTAGAAAGTTTTGGGTTGTTTTTGATTTTGGCCTTTAAAATAAAAAATGGTCCTTGCTTTTGATGTTTATGCTGCCTACCTGTAAATCCAGATGTACTTAAGTGGCTGAAATCCTTGTTCTTAAATCAGATACACATTATAGTTTTGAACTATATATATAGTAAATATATATATATATATGCCTAACCCAGCAAAAAAAAAAAAAAAATAAAGTATTTGGGGGTGGGAAATGCGTTGCTCTTTGAAATGAATCACAATTGGGGGATGAAATTGTGTTTCTGAGTGCCTCAAGATATGAATTGTTTTCATTTTTTTAAATAATTTTATACAAGTGTCAAAACAGCTGGCTGGATTATTTGGAATTTTTAAATAATCCTAACTTTTTTAAAGTAGATTTTGAGAACTGTCCTGTATATAACAGTAATGTAGCAATAAATGTGACATTTTATAACAATATTACTTTTTTTATCCCCACGTGTGTCCTTCAGATGTTGCATCCCTAGGAATGAAAAGTTGGAATAAAGGCTTTGCCTTGTACTACAAAACAAAAAAAATGGAAGATAACACCAGTTTTCAGACACTTGCTCTGGGTGTGGGTCCTGCCCCCTGCATCACTGTTGTTTCCTTGCCTCGGCTCCTGGGGAGCACCCACAAGTAGGAAATCCAGTTAAATGCCCCCAGCACAGACCAATGATGGGAGAAACTCATCAAATCAGAGTTGTTAAGGTTGAAAAAGACGTTTAAGATCATCAAGTCCAACTGTTGGCTCACCACTAACCCATTCCCCAAGCAGCACATCCATTGTTTGAAAACTTCCAAAGGATGCTGACTTTACCCTTCTGCACCGAGCAGCCTGTTCAGTACCCACAACCCTCATTATGAAGAAATTTTTCCTAATATCCAGCCTAAAGGGCCCATTTCCTCTCGTCCTGTCCCTTGTTCCCTGGGAACAGAGTCCGACCCCAACCTGGCTGCATCCTCCTGCCCTTCAGGCTCCAATGTCCCCCAGGACTTTCAGAATTATAGATTGATTTGGGTTGGAAAGGACCATAAAGCCCATCTTGTTCCACTCCCTGCCACAAGCAGGGACACCTTCACTGGACCACAAGCCCAATCCAACCTGGCCTTGGAGACTTCCAGAGACAAGGCATATGCCTGGAAGCAATCTTCCCTCCCCCAGGTGTGCTGCCTGTGTTTTCACTGTGCTGCTCTGGCTCAAGGTCGTACAGAGCAGGACAAACCGTCCCGACTAACTGAGGAGTGTTTCTGGCATGGTTGTCTACATCTCCTTAGCCTTGGGTGCCTTCTCTCAGCAGTGAGGCAGCTCTGCCCTTCCCAAGCTGCTCACGGTGCATGGAATAACAGTCCCTTAAACTCCATCATAAAATCACAGAATCATTAAGATTGGGAAAGACTTTGAAGATCACCCAACCATTAACCTGGCAGCACTTCTATGTTCAATACTAAAAATGTCCTCAAGAGCCACATCTATACATTTTTTGAATGCTTCTAGGGATAGTGACTCCACCACTACCCTGGGCAGCCTGTGCCAGCAGTTCTCAACCCAGATCCAGATGAGGAAGAAGTGTGTGCTTGGGAGCAGCCTGGAGGATGAATGCTCAACAAATGCACAGGGTGGAGCATAAAGCAGGCGAGTACTGGTGTCCAGAGCAGGCTTGGGCTGGGAGAGCTGGTGAGAACAGGAACAAGGGGCAGCACAGAGGAGTTGCTGAGAGCATACAGCTTCCCAAGATCAGAGCAGTGGCCACCAAGTGAGCTTCCTGCCAGCGCTCCTTGCCTGGAGATGAGTCACTACCAGCTGGAGATGAGCTGGGATGAGACTACCAGATCCTGTGGGCAAATGGCATGTCATGCCCACATTGCCAGACAATCACAGAATCATGGAATGGCTTGGGTTCTATGGGATCCTAGAGCTCATCCCATGGGCAGGGACCCTTTCCACTATCCCAAGTTGCTCCAAGCCTGGTCCAGCCTGGCCTTGGACACTTCCAGGGATCCAGGGGCAGCCACAGCTGCTCTGGGGTATCTGTTCCAGTGCTCTTCTTTCATGTTCATGGGCAGGCTCTGAGCAGAGCCTGGGGAACATTATGGAATTGATGATGCTTTTATGACCGCCTCCTGCAATACCTGGCTGGAAACTCCATCTCCTGTTGGGGGAGACTGAGTGGCCATGACAGGAGGGTTTGCAGAGGCACTGATGGGTTCTGGGGAAACTGCTCTGGAAAGGGGGCACTTCCCTGCAGCACAGGAGGCTGAGAAGCAGTCTCAGCTCAGTGTGGGAGCACTGCCGCCCCTCAGGGCTCGTGTCCCCTCAGGGCTCGCGTCTCTCCCCAGCACGGGGACAGACCGTCCCTTCAGGACTCGTGTCCCCTCTCCGGTGTGGGGACAGACCGTCCCCTCGGCCCGCGTCCTCTCAGGGCTCCTGCCCCATCAAGGCCCGTGCCTCACCAGGGCTGGTGTCCCCTCTCCAGCGTGGCCACAGCCCTTTCCCTCGGCTTGTGTCTCCTGAGTCCCCGTGTCCCCTCAGGGCCCGCGTACCCCTCGCCCACAGGCATGGCCGCAGCCCACCAGCCCCGCGCGGGCCGGTGCCGGTGCCGGTGCCGGTGCCGGTGCCGGTGACGGAGCCAGCCCCGCCCCGCCGCAGCCCCGCGCGTGCTCGGAGCGGCCCCGCCGCCACGGCCGCGCCGGCGCTCGGGGTCACTTTGAGGCGGCGCCATCGCCATGTTGAGCCAACTGCTGGGGCCGCGCTACGCCCAACTGCTGCAGACTTGGTGAGGAGGGACCGGGCTGCCCACCCGGCCCTGGGGCTGCCCGGGCCTGCCCGCTTTGACTCGGGGCTGTCTGTGCGCTCCGACCCGGGCTCTGTCCGCCCTGCCCGGGGCTCTGCGCTCCCCTGACCGCGTCCTCCGGGCACGGCCGCGCACTGTGGGAGGCTTGAGGGGCGTCCCGACCCCTTCCCGAAGTGCTGGCCGAGGCCTCCCCGTTCCCTCCGCGCTTTGCGCCCTGTGAGGGTCGCTGGGGCGGTCGCGGGGTGCGGACCAGCTCTTGGGCCGGAGCTGAGGGGCCGAGGAGCCGGGGAAAGGGCTTCCGGCCCACCCGGGGCTGGCTGTACTTAGCATATATAAATATAACAGTGCCCGTGGGTGCGCTTTGCAGGGCTGTGGGAGGCAAAACGAAGTTTTTTCGTGGGGGTCAGAACCGACGGGATGTGGCTGCAGCAGTGTTTGGCAGTGTGTCTTCTTGCTGAGTGGTTGTCTTTTTGAGTAAAAGACTATGACCTTTTTCCTGTCAGATATCTTCGCTGCCCTGGGGACTAGCGCTGTTCCAGGTCTGTGAGGTTATTTCAGTATTTTTGTGTCCAATTTGGTCACCACAAGATCAGAAGGAGCCAAAGCTGCTGGAGAGTGTCCAAAGGAGGGACACGGAGCTGGGGAAGGGTCTGAGGAGCAGCTGAGGGCACTTGGCTCGTTCAGCTGGAGCAGAGGAGACTGAGGGGAGACTCCTCGGGGGCTGCAGCTCCTCCCGAGGGGAGGCAGAGGGGCTGGGGCTGAGCTCTGCTCTGGGACAGGGACAGGTGCCCAGCAAGGGCTGGAGCTGTGTCAGGGCTTGGGCTGGAGCTCAGGGAAAGGTTCTTCTTTCCCCCGAGGGTGCTGGGCACTGCCCAGGCTCCCCAGGGAATGGTCCCGGCCCCAAGGCTGCCAGAGCTCCAGGAGCGTTTGGACACCGCTCTCAGGGATGCTCAGGGTGGGATTGTTGGGGTGTCTGGGCAGGGACAGGGCCTGAGCTGATGCTCCTCATGGATCCCTTCCAGCTCAGGATATTCCAGAATTCTAAGCTTTTTTCCTGATTGAAGTGACTTTCTCAGGTACCTCAGCCATGAGCATCTGCCAGGCCTTTTACAGTGCTATTTAGTTGCTTACCTGGGTGTGTGTCTCTTCTTTAGGACCCCCACCCTCGTAACATGGGGTGGTGTGGCTGGTGTTGGTGTGATTTGGGCCACAGACTGGAAGCTGGTCCTGCAGTATGTTCCCTACATTGGCGGCAAGTACAAAACTAAAGACTGAGCTTCCCTCTAATGGTGAGTTTTGTTTTTGCATCTCTTGTCTTAATAGACTGATAAGATCACAGAATCCCAGACGTGTTTGGGTTGGAAGGACCTTAAAGCTCATCCTGCTCACTCCCTGCCATGGGCAGGGACACCTTCCACTATCCCAGATTGTTCCCAGCCTTGTCCAGGACAACCTGTCCTGGAATACTTGAACACAATAACTCCATGTTGGTGTAACAGTAGATGTTTCCTCTTTGCCTGGGGCACAGTCTTTTTTTTTTTTTTTTAATTTTTAATTTTTTTTTAATGGAGCTTCACAGAGCACCAGAATGATGAAATATTCATTAGAATATGTTTTTTCAAGTGATATTTCACAAGCAACAGATTTTCCACAACATAATGTGGTTCTTAAGAGGTCAGATCAACCTAATTTGGAACCTTTGACCTATCTCTTTATTTCTGTTCCTGAGCAAAGGGCTACAAGCTCAGGACTACTTCTGTGACTGTGAAAATTCAGGCTCCTTTCTGTTTCTTGTAGCTGGTATTAAAAGTAAATTGAATTTTCAGAGCTGGTTATTGTATTCCAAAAATTCCTTTTGAAGATTTGCTTTTTCAAGGTTTCGGTTATGTTCCTTCTTTAAATGCATATCAGAAGTGCTGTTCTGAATGTTCTGAAAGTCTGATCATTCCTAAAGCTGGAGCACCAATTAGAAAATCTTTCTACTGGGGCTCTAACTGCATATTCTTTCTAGTAGGCAGGCTTCAGATTTCTTTTTTCCTTGCTGCAGATAGAAGGGAGTCAAGATTTTTCCACTCATTAAAGGATGGTAATGGGGAAACTTCGAGTCCAGAGGAAACTGTCCATTTTTGTTTCTTCTGGTCAGAATAACAGTTACATCTAAATATTGATTAATAAAAGTGAGCTACTTGTGTTCCAGCTACACAGTATTTTGTAGGGAAGTCAGTCTGTTTGGAAAGCACAGACAGTACTTTTTAAGTCTTTTTTCAGTAAGAGTTGTTGCAGATTAAACAATTTACTGTTTGCAAACTTGGTATTGCACAGATCCTTCTGTAACCAAGAGAGGAATGAAACTTGTCTTGGAAGTCAGCCGAGCTGGAGGCATTTTGGGTCCTTGTGATGTTTAAAGACTAGTCATAGAACCATAAAATCACAGTGTGTTTTGGGTGGGAAGGATCCTTAAAACCCATTCAGTTCCACCCCTTGCCATAGGCAGGGATACCTTCCACTATCCCAGGCTGCTCCAAGCCCCATCCAACCTGGATGGAGAGCAGTTTTCAAGTGGAGAAGCTCTCAAGTTATGTAAGGGCAATTAAATTGCCTTCTAAGGGCCTTCCTTCCTTAAAAGTTGTCAGTAGTAAGTCCACTGCTCTATTCCTGAACCAACAGTCTGTGTTTCCCAGTTTGAAGTAAGAACTTTGTGTGTCAGTCTTCTGGAAAGAGGAGCAGAGAAAGGGGATGTGTCTGTGGTGGCCTGTGCTCCCTTCCAAAGGGACTCCAGGCCTGCACACTCACACCCAGATCAGCTCCTGTACCAGAAACTTCCAGCCTGGATACTGGAGGCTTTTGAGATCTCTGCTGTTGGCTGCTGTGGCACTGTGCAGGAAGCTCTGCTTAACAACTGCTGTGTGTTTGTTGTAGGATTGTTATTGCTGGAGAGTGTTTGGAGCATCCGTCCGCTGAGAGCCTGCTTGGGGTGACCCTGAAATGCCCAGTACAGATTCTACAACAACTTGTGATCTGTCTGTCTGCCTCTCTCATGAACAGCTGTGAGCAAATTCACCTTCACTGACCACTTCCTCTGAGCACTTTTCCAGCACATCTTGCCTTGATGGGAGTAATTTATAAACCTGATGTACAAAATAAACCATGTGAATGATTTTTGGGGGGGGGTTGGGTTGTTTTTTTTGTTTGTTTGTTTGTTTTTTTGTTTGTTTGTTTTTTGGTTGTTTTTTTTTTTTTTTTTTTTGGTGTGTGTGTGTTACCTTCTTAGTCCACATTCTTAAGACCAGACTCCTGGTTTGGTTTTGGGTAATAGAATCATGGAATCACAAGCAGGTTTGGGCTGGGACACCTGGCACTATCCCAGATTGCTCCAAGGCTTGTCCAACCTGGCTTGTACACTTCCAGGGATCCAGGAGCAGCCACAGCTGCTCTGGGCACCCTGTTATGTCTTCAGCTTCTTGGACTGTGTGTCCTAAGGCAGGTCTGCCACATGTTTGCCCCTTCCTGTGCAGATTCCTTGGGAATCCACCACTGGCTGCTAGGATACTGGGTTTGATGATTTATTTATATCAGTTACAGCTCTTGAGCTACTTTTAGGGATGTGTTGATTTTAGGCTCATCATTCCTGGATCACTATGGCCTCATGGATACAGTTAACTTTTCACAGCCAATATTGCAGAGTTTCATGGTAACAGATTCCTGAAATGTAGTTTAAAGAAAGAATTTGGGGTTTTTAACATCAATTTATGGACCCCTTAAATGGTCTAATTTTTAAGCTTTTCTGACTTAATCTAGGGGCTTGAGGAAGGCTGGTCCCAAATCCTAGATGTCTTTCTTTGTACCAGGATGAAAAACAGGGGTTCAGAGAGCTGCTCAGTTCCTAATTTGGGGTTTGAATAGAAAAAGAATCTATCTCCTCAGTTCATAGATTTATTTGTGAACTGCAGCCAGTGATGATACAACCCTCAAACACAAGCCTTTAGGTGAGAGTTCCTAGCTGTTAGAAAAACCCCTACCACAACCCTTTAGATGAGAGTTTTTAGCTGTTAGCAAAAGGAAGAACAAGGAGTATTTTGCTCTACTCTCTGCCACTCAGCCACAGATGACTCAGACTTGGGGGTAAAAGTTCATCCCTTTTCACAAAGATCAGAATTTACAAACAGACTTCATCTGTGTGGCAACAGGGTCACTGTTTTCTCTCTGCTCCGTGCCCAATTTCTTCTTACTAGGATGTTTGGCTGTTTGGCAAGGTTTGAATCTTTTTAGGGGAAAATCCCAGTTGTGGTAGCTGTGCTGCCTGTGTATCAGTGGCAGGGCTGTGTCACTCTCAGGGGTGTTTCTATGGAAAACAATTGGAAAAGCTGCCCTAACAGTGGCACTATACAGGACACTTGCATTACTTAAATTAGCAGTAAAATTTCTTAGTGTTGCTTCAGCAGCATCATTGTTAATTAATTGGGGGCAAAGAATATCATTTTCATGTGCAAAAACTGCCTTTGCTGCTCTGCTGTGTCCAGTAAGATGCAGTCACAGAATCCTGGAATATCCTGAGTGAGAAGGGACTCACAGGAATCCTCAAGTCCAGCCCCTGTCCCTGCACAGACACCCCAACAGTCCCACCCTGAGCATCCCTGAGAGCGATGTCCAAATGCTCCTGGAGCTCTGGCAGCCTTGGGGCAGCTTCCCTGGGTTCTGATGGAACAGAAGTTTATGGAACAATGGGATAGCGGTGCTGATTCCTCACGCTGTCCCTCCCTGCTCCAGCAGTGCTCCTGACTGATCTGCAGGAGGCCAAAGCCTCACCTTAACCTCAGGGTACTGAGTGTAGCTTTGACAAGGGCAGCCCTCTTCCATACGTGGAGATGTTGATATTGATCCATTTCCAGCCAAATTATGCCTGAAAAGTGGATATTCTGTCAGCCTTGTCCACAGCAGCAGGATTGCAGCCTCAGTTCTGGCCAGCTCAGTCTCTGCTCTTACTTTTATTTGTGTAACACACCTGCACAGGATGGGTGTAACCTGCTCCTTCAGAAATTCCCTGAGGCAGTTTTGCCTTATTCCATGGGTGAGTGACCTGTTCCCATGGCTTGGAGTTCTTTGGGAAGCCTGAGGCTGGGGGTCTGTGGTGTCCATCTCTCTGAGGACCCTGGGGTCCCTGAGCTGCCAGTCAGTGGTGACAGTCACCTTTACACAGCCCCAGTGGTAGAGGTGTGCTCAGGAGGTGAGATGAGATACTGAAAGGAGAAAAACATATTTAAAATCCCAGCTGTGTGCACAGGCAGCACTGCAAGGAATGTACAGACCTGGGATTTGTTTGGGGATTGTTTGGCTGTTCTTTGTGCAGCATTTTCAGTGGTGGGTTTATTGCTAATTAACCCTAGGATTAGTGTGTAACTGTTTTAGTTGCTTTATTTCTCTTGCTACAAGAGCAAGAAACACGCTCTTGGAAATACCTTCTGCATTCTTGAGCAAGTCTGTTAAATTTCAGATAATTACTGTTCAAGGGGCATGGGTGATTTTTCTAATTTTTAATATCCTAGCATTGTTTCTCTTCTAACAGTTAATTGTTTTCATAATGAGCTATGAATACCACATATGTAGGAGGAACAAATTAAAAAACAATGACCTGACAGGGAGGGAAGAAGCTTCCCCTTCCAAACCTGGAGAGGGCACAGAGGTAGCTTTGGATTTACAGGCATCAAACAAGCTCTGAGCTCATGATGTAACTTTGAAACAGCGCCTATGAAAAGGGAGACTTTGCATTCCTGCCTGCCACGTGTTTGTCCTTGTTGTGGTACCCCCACTTCACTTCCCTCGTGGAATGTGCGAGTGGAGATGGGACAGGGGTTTTTTACTGCAGCCACCTCAGCACTGTGAGCCTGCAACAGCCCTTGCTGGGCTCTTCTCGTGGAAGAGCCTCTGCTGAGCTCCTGGACTGGGAATTCCGTGGCCAATCCTGCTCTGTAATAAGCTCCTCAATTGGCTCTGGGAGTGCAGAGTAGGAAGCTTCAAACCAGGGATACCTGCAGAGTGAAATCAAGAGTTTTTGTCAGGATATCCTGCTGGTTCCTTCCATTCCTGACAACAACTCTGGTTGTTGATTTTGGTTATTTTTTTATTATTATTATTTGCTCATCCTGTGGCAACACGGAGTCTCTGGCAGCTGAATCCATTTTCAACTGGTGGTTATACCTGCAAGTACCTCACCTTGGCAGTGTTCCCAGAGGAACACTGGAATATTTTCCCTTCGGCTCAAGAGTTCATTTCTACCCAAACATTTCACGCGGTCCTAGGAGAAAGTAAATGTTTCCCTTCCACAAACCAGTGCCAGCTGCCAGTGAGAACTGATTTTCTACCTCCTAATACCCTCAGCTCCAGGTTCAGAGGACATTTTAGGGATCCTCTTCTATATCCAAAGTCACAGCTCCACTTGCCTCTAGCTCTGCCAGTTCATTCTTAAAAAATACAACTGAAGGGTTCACCGCACTTAATTTTCCTTTTGCGCTCCAAAACTCCATGTCAGTACAAATTTTTGGTTGCAAAGGTATCGGTGCAGCTGGATTGTGAGGTTTGGGGTGTTTTTATTAAAAAGTGCATTTATGGAAAATACAGTGGGTTTGATCAATAGTGGAAATTGGAAGTTTTTAATTTCTTTTGTGCAAGATTGCAGGAAATAATAGCAGTGGCAGACCGAGATGTTTCCTACCTGTGAGCCCAGAGGAGAAAGCATCAACTACCACACCCCAGTCCCTGGGGAGCTGGAATGCCTTCAGGGCAAAGCTGAGCATTGATGAAATTAAAGACATCACCTCCACCCTCATGGATCTTAAACCTTTTTAAACAAAGCAAATGTAACCCAGCACCTACAGTCACACCAGGCTCTTGGAAATTGTTTCCAGTTTCTGGGCCCCAGCCTGGACAATTTGCAGCTCGTTGTGGGGGTGTGGGCTTCCCTCTCATCCATGACACGTCTCACATCTTCCCTCAATCTCCTGCTGCTTTTCAGACGAGGGAGTTTGCAGCGAGTGAGTGAGCTCTGACTTGGGGAAAAAAGGTAGTAAGTAATATCTAACTATGTGATGTTTAACGATGGCCAGTGCTGGTTCTTTCCCTGGGATGGGGCAGCCCTGGATGCAGGGACAGGCTGGGAATGAGAGGCTGGAGAGCAGCACCGTGGGAAGGGACCTGGGGGTCCTGGTCAGTGGCAAGTTGGATCTGAGTCACCGCTGGCAGCCCTAAGGGCCACCGTGTCCTGGGGGGCACCAGGGCCAGGGAGGGATTGTCCCACTCTGCTCTGCACTGGGGCAGCCTCACCTCCAGTGCTGGGGGCACCTTGGGCACCACAAGATCAGAAGGAGCCAAAGCTGCTGGAGAGCGTCCAAAGGAGGGACACGGAGCTGGGGAAGGGTCTGAGGAGCAGCTGAGGGCACTTGGCTCGTTCAGCTGGAGCAGAGGAGACTGAGGGGAGACTCCTCGGGGGCTGCAGCTCCTCCCGAGGGGAGGCAGAGGGGCAGGGGCTGAGCTCTGCTCTGGGACAGGGACAGGAGCCCAGCAAGGGCTGGAGCTGTGTCAGGGCTTGGGCTGGAGCTCAGGGAAAGGTTCTTCTTTCCCCCGAGGGTGCTGGGCACTGCCCAGGCTCCCCAGGGAATGGTCCTGGCCCCAAGGCTGCCAGAGCTCCAGGAGCGTTTGGACACCGCTCTCATGGATGCTCAGGGTGGGATTGTTGGGGTGTCTGGGCAGGGTTGGACTTGATCCCTATAGGTCCCTTCCTACTCAGCATAGTCCAGGATTCTAAGATACTGCCAGTTGATGACTGGAGGAAGCACTGGCTGTTGACACAGTTTGATGTCAGACCAGCGTGGGGGCTGGAGAGAGTGGACACACTGCTATGGACACCCCTGCTGTAGTGTCTGACACCGATCCCTTCTGACTGCTGCTCCAAGCAGGATTCTTTACAAAAATCTAATACATCATTAATTAAAGGAAAACTGATTCCTCTGACTTGCTTTGGGAAGGAGGCTGCCTCCTGGTGTTTCCCAGCATGTGGATACTGAAATGGCGAGGAACACGAGCTGCTGGAATTCAGGTGCTGAGTGGTACCTCATTCCCAAAGCTGGGGTTCCCAGGTGGATGTTCCTTGGTAGCAGGAGGCACACAGCTCTCCTGGTGGTACCACAGTAGGAAATGTGCTACTGCAGCTGCAGTAGGTGTTGGTTTACACACTTTGCTGGAAAACTTTTCATTGCTTTGTCTTCAGTTCCTCATGTGTGGATTTCCCCCCCCCCCCCCCCCTTTTTGTCTTTTTTTTTTTAACGTTTATTTTTGGTATGCTGCTGTTGCACGGAACGGACCCCACGAACCTCCCCGGGGGCAGCCCCATGGCGAGGGGCCGGTTCTCCCCCGGGGGTCCGGGCGGGGGCGCGGGGCGGGGCCGGGGGTCGCGGGGCCGCCAGTGCGGCCGGGGCGGGTGCAGGGGAAGATGCCCAAAGCGGTGCTGCCGGGACACCGGGGGAGCCCGCGGCGCTCGGCGCTGGGGTAAGGCCGGGACCGTGGGGGTTCGCCGGGGGGAGAGGGGGTGCGGGGGGGGGGGGGTCCCACGCGGGGGCGGCGGGGGGAGGGACTATATGCGGGCGGAGGGATCCGGGCGCGGCGGGCGGTGGGAGGCGGCTCGGTGGGTGGAAGGGGCGGGCGGAGGGAGCGGCGCACACCGGCCGGCGGGAGCGGGGCCAGGGCCCGGCGGCGCCCGCGGGACGGGGACCGGGAAAGGAGCGGGACCGGGAGCGGGACGAGCCGGGGCCGTGGCGCCGCCTCCCGGGGGCAGCGGGAGCGCGGAAGAGGCGGCGGCGGGAGGAGAGCGCGGCGGCCGGGAGGAGCCGGCGGGAGGCGGCCGGAGCCAGGCGGGAGCGGGCCGGGAGGAGCCGCCATGGAGCGGAAGAGGTGGGAGCGCTCGGCGGGGCCGCCCCGGGCGCGGGGGGGCCGCGGGAGGCCGGGCGGGGGCTGCAGCCACAGGTGGAGGGGAAGGGAGCGGGGACCTGGCCCGGGGCAGCAGCGGGGGGGTCGGGGATGCTCGGCCCCCTCAGGGATCGGGGAGCGCCGCGAGGAGTCCCCGCGTCCCCTCGGGGCGGCTCGTGCCCTGCGAACACCCGGGGGCTTTTTATTCTCAAAAGAGCAGCAGGGCTGTTGTTTCTTCTTTTCTTTTTCGGGGCTCGCTCTGCTGCTTTTTGGGTGCACTTAGGAATTCTGGGGAGGCAGCGTCGGCTGCTCGCGGCGGTGGCCCCAGGACGGGCTCGGGATGCACCTTCACGGGAGTGTGGCTGTGGGGGGAGCACATGGCCCGGGATCTGAAGGGTTTCTATTTATAGCCCTGTATGGCTCATATTGCTGTAGGTGGCCATATGCATCCTCCCCGCACCCACGGGCACCCGCGGGCTGAGGTGTGAAACTCGGGTCCAGCGAGAGCTGGGAGCGCGGCAGGAGCTCGACCTGCGTCCTCACCTGGCCCTGCTGGTCGGGAAAATCTGTACCATCAACTTCTGCATCTGTCACAGAATCCTCACAGGGTGGTTTGGGTTGGGAGGGACTTAAAGCCCGTCTCATTCCACCCCCTGCCCTGGGCAGGGATGCCACCCCCTGGACCAGGTGGCTCCCAGTCCCGTCCTGCCTGGCCTTGAACACTTCCAGGGATCCAGGGGCAGCCACAGCTTTAGCTTCAGGTTTCATTTAGAATCATTATGGTTGTGAGAAAAGGGTGAGTGAACCAGAAAATGCCATCCTCAAGAGCGTGAAGCCGATTCTGCTGCTGCAGCTCGGGGGCTGAGGGCAGGATGAGGCCACCACCAACAGCTGAAAGCTTCAAAGATCCTGTTTTTCCCAGAACTTGTTTGTTAAGTTGCAGAGTCTGAGGTTTTTGTTTTTTTTTAAGGGGGACAGAGGATAAGTAGTACGCTTTTATTCCCAAATTACAGGTTTTCCCTTTGTATCAATTTGGACAGCGATCAAACGTAGAAGAGAGCTTTGTTGAGTTCATTTTTGGTTTCTGTTGCATTTTGCATTACCTCAGAGTGGCAAATGCAGGTGTGGCCGTTCAGTAATACCTGTGCGAGTTCTGCCTGTTGTTCTGTCCAGCTCCCAGGGATATAAAGATGCAGGGAGGGCTTGTTGAAAACCCCCTGTGAGATGTGAGCCAGTCTCTGGCTGGAAATACATCTTCCTCGAGGTATGAGTCCATGGGCAGGATTTTAAAGCCAGTCCTTGAACCTCCTCCTTAGGACAGTTTCTGGCCGATATGGTGGGACTTGTGGGCTGGATTTAGAGTGAGCAGGAAAAGTGCAGGGATGGAGGATTTCAGGAGGAAAATTGTGTCAGGGATTTTGTCCAAGTGTCATGTTGTCTTTGAGAGAGTTTTAGCTCTCTTCAAACTCAGGGTTCTCACACAGGGGAGGGAGAATTTCATGCCGCTTTGTGGGACTTTTTTCTTTAGAGTGTTTTTCTCCTGAAGGTTTGATGACCAAGTGTAAGAAATTTGGGATCGCTGCTTGTCTCTGCCTCAAGTTGTTGACATCACTGCTGGGAAACTTCACACTCTTGTGTGAAACTTATTTTGTTGAGAATGCCTTACCTTTGCAGCACAAATGTAAGAAGTCGGAAGGGAATGTTTTTTAACACTCCTCCAAGGATGTTTTGATCAGTACAATCTTTAAAAAAAAAAAAAAAAGTGGAGCAGAATGCTTTTACTGAGTCTGTGCTTTGCTTTTCCTCTGTTGCTCTGGTTTGCCTGCAGGAAAACTCATGATTTTTCACAGGAGAAGGAAACAGCCTCAAGTTGCACCAGGGGACATTTAGGTTGGGTATTAGGGAGATTTGTTTCATGGAAAGGGTTGTGAAGGTTTAGAACAGACTGCCCAGGGCAGTGGTGGCATCATCATCCCTGGAAATGTTCAAAAAACATGTGGATGTGGCACTTGGGGACATGGTTTAGTGGTGAACGTGGTGCTGATGCTGGGGTGACGGTTGGATCTGATGGTCTTAAAGGTCTTTTCCATCCTTAACAATTCCATGATTCCGCGATGCCCGAGTTGAGCTCTACAAAATCATCTGGTTGTATTTGTGTTTGTCTCGGTGTTATGGAGCTGCCACTTGGGCTCTTCTTAAGGGATGTGATGCTTCTGGAAATTTGGGGAATTTTGTGGGGGTTTTTTTGGGAGGTTTATTTTTGGTATGGTTGGAGTCCAAGTTGCTGAACGAAGACACCCCCCCGGTGCTCTGTGGGGCAGGGAGCGTCATCCTTTCCGTGTGCTTGGGACAGGTCGGTCCCGAGGCTGCTCCATGCGGAGCCGTGGGATGGGGCTGTGGATGTGTAAGGGTGTGGGCTAGGCTGTGGCAGCTGGAGGTGTCCCCACCTGGTCTGGCGTGGTTTTATGGCCGTGCCAGCCCATCCCAGCATAACCCATCTGGAGTGTGGGACCCCGAGGCAGGGCTGGGTGTGGGTGCTGCATCCAGGGGTAACATGGGGATGCCGTGAAAGAGACGCTGACACTGGTGGGTTGTGCGGTGTCCTGGGGTCCCCATCTCCCTGGAGCACCTTCGGGAGGTCCTGCACCCCTCCAGGAGCCCCTGGCTAGGATTTGTCTGGAGCAAAGCTGGGGAGAGAAGCGAGGGAGGGAGCACCATGGAAAGCAAGAAGGGAGAGTCATTTTGTGTTCTTCCCTTGCCTCCTCCAGTAAGGGAACGGGGCTCTGAGTGTCTGCTTGCGGTGACCCGTTTTCCCTGGCTTATTCCTGCCTCCATTTCTTCCAGAGGCAGGCGGTGGCTGGGTTTGCTCAGGGATTTTTTTTGTCTTTTGTCCCTTGCTTCCCAAGTTGTGCAGATCCTGTGCAGGCTAAATGGGAGAGCGGAGGGGAGGAGACTGTGATGAGGGAGGAGGGGAGAGGGCCTGGGCAGCCACTCTCTCCTTAAGAATATAAGGCAGGAAACAAAGGGTGAGCTGCACATGGAGAGCAGGGGCACCTGGCAGCCTGGCCCTTCAATGGGCTGCCCCGAACGTGGCTTTATCCTCACGGAGAAGTCTGGGAATGAGAGCTGGGGGTGGCTCGGGGTGGCTCCCAGCAGCCAGGTCTGTTTTGTTAGCGGGAGCCAGGCGGCCCAAGCGAATAAAGCCCTGGAGCTGGTGATGGACGAGCATGGAAAATCCTTTGCAACTTGTAAACTCCTTTGGAACTTGGCCATGTCCTTGCCTTTCACGCACGGGGAACTGTGACAGAGCCTAAATCGGGAGCCCGGATCAATCCAGCTCTCAGCGTCGCTGCCTGAGGGGATGTTACAGAGCAGAGGTTGGGGTTTGCAGCTTTGTACCAAAACGGCTCGGTTTTGGGCCTCTTTAAAACCAGGAGTGCAGGAGGAGCAGAATAAATTCTCTATTTTGTGACATTTAAAGGGTGCTTTAACAGGGCTCAGAGTTCCGTGGTGTTCAGGGAGTTTCTGTGTGCCCTGGTGTGCAGCAGGGATCCCGCTCAAGTTTTGGGTTCCTCTGGCACCCCTCCCACCTCTGACCTTCCCAGGTGTGTGCAGGTGCCCTGCGTGGTCCTGCCAGAGGGTCCCCAGGAGCTCCAGGGCACCCCACCCCTTCCTTTTTCAGTTCACTGTCACCTTCTGGTCATAGCTTTGCTCCCTGGTCTGCTGTTGTCACAGAGAGCCTGGGGATGATCCTGCCTTTTGTAAGACCTAATCAGAATAAAAGTTTTTCTTCTGAACATTTCAGTGCTTTTCCTTTGGGCCAAGCTTCCCCAGGAAGAGACAGGACTCTCAGTCATTTCAGGTGGGTTTTTTTGAGACTCTGAGCAGCTTTTCAGTTCTTCCTTGCAAAATGACCACAGCACATACTAAACACACAAAGATGAAGGGCTCTGTTCACTTCAAATCTTGTCTTTGACTGTACTGACTGCTCTGGAAGATACTCTGCACTTTAATGTGTTATTTTTAAACCTGCTAAGACACTAAACCCTAAATTGGAGCAGCAGATCTTGGAAAGGAACCAGTGCCATGTTCTTCATGTTGCAGGAGTTTCTCTTCCTGGCTTCACTGGCGGCGACAGCTCTGCCCTAAAGCTGCTGGAGTTGGTTATTCCTCTCTCTGGACTGAGGCAAATAACTCCCTTTATAGTATGAAAAAGGGATTCACAGTTTTGATGCTGGACGCAGGCTCTGCTCCTGGCTGCTTGGTCCTAATTTGTGTTGTCTCCTGGCTCAAGTGCAGCTCCACAGGGAGCTGGTCCAGCTGAGGAATAACCAGTGGTGGAGGGTCTCCTCCTCCCTGCCCTCCAAAGATGGATTATTTTCCTCAGCTGGTTCATTTGCATGAACACTGGGATGTGTGAGCAGTGGTAGTGGCAGGAAGGAGATCCAGGCAGGATAAGCAGCTTGGGAGCAGTTGGAGCCAGGAGCTTTCTAAGCAGATGCTGTGTGGGATCACCACAACCTTTCAGTCTTAACTCCTTCGAGAGACTTTTTCTAATTTCAGTTTTAGTGTAATTTATATTAAATTTATCTCAGTTTTTGGAGAGCTTTTAATACTTCAGTACTTTCTGGATTTGTTTTTTTTTGTTGTTGTTTTTTTTTTTTTAACCTATTTTTCTGTGCACAATCTGACTTAGCCTAATTGCTTTGTCACTGTCCTATACCAGAAATTCCCTGCTTATGCTGTTTTTTTCCCTAATAAAACTTCAGAGCAGGAGACAATATGTAAAAATACACTTTCTGGTTTGTTTTGTTTTTTGTTGTTGTTGTTAAGACCCTGGTAAGGTTGTCAATATCTCATCAGTGTGAGATAAGGTGGTAACTGGCATTTTTGGTCTTAAAATGCCTTCCAGCCCACTAACCTGTGACTGTGGGATGGATATACAGGGAATGAGCTTCTCCTGGATGTGAGCTAGGATTGAATATGCAAGTTGAAAGCTGGAGAAAACCAGAAGTGAGAGTAATTAAGGGAATAAATAGGTGTTGTTATGATGCTCAGTGAGAAGGTGAAGAATACTTATTGTCTTTATAGTTCCACACTGCAACCATAATACACTAGCTTATTTTATCTCCTAATGTTGGTTTATTAAAAAAACAAGCAAACAAAAAACCCAAAGAAAACGTCAGTAAGGATTTGGAATAATTTGTGCCTGCTCTCCAGGTTGAGTCTTCATGGAAACCCAGGTGTTACAGAACAATCTCTCTTCCCTTTTGCCATTCATGCAAAGTTCTACGAGGTTTTGACATTTATCTTTGCATCACTTTGTGATTCTTTGTTTTGCAGCTTGTCAGTAGTTAACTTCTGATTTTTTTCCTTTTCTGAAGTGTTCAGCGTGCTACAAAAGACACAGAATCAAACCTGAATGTGCTGTTCAAGGGGCAGGGAGAGGAGACAAGGAGCATTTGTGGTGCTGGTCAAATGCAGCAGTCCCTGGAGAAGAAATTGTACTCGAAAATGGGCATTTACTATGAGAGTCAACTCAGTGAAAGGTTCTTCTGTGTTGAGATCTCCCTTGATGGTTGTTGTGTGCATTATGATACATTTGTTTACCTGATCTGAATCTTCTTCTTGACATATTAAAACATTTTAGCTTAACTTGTGTGTTCCACATGAGAAGGAGTCAACATGAAAGCAAAACCATCCATACGTTTTAGATTTGAATGTGAGCTTCATTCTTGAAAGTCCAGCATGTGTTTTTCAGGAAGGAAATAAAAATTCTCTCTCCTGAGTTGCAGAGGTGGCGTTGTGGAAGCCCACAGGGTTTAAGTTTCCCTCCATCCCTCTCTGGTGTGTTTTTTCCAGCCCCAGTGGGAAGAAGTTCCGGAGCAAGCCGCAGCTGGCGCGTTACCTGGGCAGCTCCATGGACCTGGGCACCTTTGACTTCCGCACGGGGAAAATGCTGATGAACAAAATGAACAAGAACAGGCAGAGGATGCGCTACGACTGCTCCAACCAAGCCAAAGTAAGACTGAGCAGCACCAGCACTTCCCCTGCCTGCTGTGGGACTGCCAGAGCAGTGTCTGGGACAGAGGGAAAACGCAGCATTTCAGGACTGAAGTGTGAACTTGGGGCTGGGTCAGAACATCTCTGTTGGCAGGAGTTGGACAAATGCTGCTGCCAGGGGGTTGGTGCTGTGGAGGAGAGTTGTGTCACTGCTCAGTCTTCTGTGGAGGAGGGCAGGGAAGAGACTGTCACCTTCCTCAGTTCCCATTACAAGAAAGGCACCTGTGGGAATGAGTGCAGAGGAGCCCTCTGCTCTGGAGCCAGGCTGGGAGAGCTGGGGGTGCCCACCTGGAGAAGAGAAGCTCCAGGGAGAGCTCAGAGCCCCTTGCAGGGCCTGAAGGGGCTCCAGGAGAGCTGGAGAGGGACTGGGGACAAGGGATAGATGAAGGGAATGGCTTCCACTGCCAGAGGGGCTAGATGGGATATTGGGCAGGAATTGTTCCCTGGGAGGGTGGGCAGGCCCTGGCACAGGGTGCCCAGAGCAGCCGTGGCTGCCCCTGGATCCCTGGAAGTGTCCAAGGCCAGGTTGGACATTGGGGCTTGGAGCAGCCTGGGACAGTGGAAGGTGTCCCTGCCATGGCAGGGGTGGCACTGGATGGGCTTTAGCGTCCTTTGCAATCTAAACCATTCCATCATTCTGTGATCCCCCTACCTGGAGTGAGTGCTCACCTCCCTCAGGCACAGTCTGTTCCAGAGCCCCACATCTGGGGTTGTGCAGCATCTCTGCCCTGCCCTTGCCTTTGGTTTGAGAGGAGAGGAGGGATTTGGGTCCACAGGGATGAGGAGATGCTGCAGCTCCTGCCAGTGACTCGCTGGAGCTCCCGCGCTGTGCTGGTGACCCAGCTTTGGCACTGATGTCAGGAAAGGTGGCATTTGGGGCAAAAAGTGTGAAAGGGAAGAGTGAGGCCTATTCGTAGAATAAAATAAAAGCTTCTTTATCTGGTAATCCAGATTGTTGAGGTGTCAGGATGGCAGTGACAGGCTTCTTGTCTGAATCAATTGTCCCAGGTCATTCCTAAGGATTTTCATCAGATGCTAAAATCTTTCCCAGAACCCAAAAGCTGCTGTGTATGCACCTAAACCGTGAATGTGGAAAAGACACAATGCTCATTTTTAAAATACATCAGCCAGTCAAGGATCATCATCACGAGAGTGCTGGGAACATTTCTTGCAGTCCTGGGTGCTGCAGTGATATTTTGAGACCTGCCTTGAGGCAGAGACCAGTAGCTCACACACCTCTCAGGCTAAAAATTCTGCTGAAAACTCTCAATAAATGTACAAATGTTATCACTGGCTTTGGAATGGATTAGCACCCAGATGGTTCAGAATTATATTTGTCCTGAATGCATCTTTTCTACATCTCATGAATAAATCTGTGAAGCAGACACAGTGTTTGCGTTCCTGAGAACAAAGCGTGTCCTACAGCCATTCCAAGAGTTGTGCTTTAGGTTTTGGGGATGAGGAGCAGTCTTCTGTGCTTCCCCTAACAGAAAATGCAGTCATGTAGTGCAAAATTGATTATGAGCTTCATTTAAAAGATGAGCTTTGTTCAGAACCAAAGGTTAAAAAAGGGATTCAGCTTCCAGCTGTGTTGATTTGTTTATTGGTCACAACTGGATTTAGAAGGAATGGTTTGGAGTGGTTTTAGGATTCAGAAACCAGCCTCTAAATCCCTAATTCATAATTTTTTGTGTTTATGACAACTATTGTGTTGTAATCCTCTCTTACAGTGATTACATGTGGTTTGTTCTGACTCCTAAAGTCATTAAAAATGAGAGTAAAACTGATGTGTGTGAACTTACATGAGAGGAGGCTGCTATGTTAAACAGAATGAGAGGAGAACTTTGATAGGTCTAAGGCAAGATTTGAATTTAGTTATGTATTTTTAGCAGCCTAACTTGTATAACTTGAGATTTGACAAGATTTCAAGGCCAGGAACTGTTCCCTGCTGCACTTCTTTGTGGCTGTAATAGCATTTTAGCAAATTGAAACTGTATTTGTGGGTTTTTCCTTTTCTTATTTGAAACAGGGCAAGCCTGATTTGAACACAGCCCTGCCTGTGAGGCAGACAGCCTCTATCTTCAAACAGCCTGTCACAAAGATCACTAACCACCCCAGCAACAAGGTGAAGAGTGACCCCCAGAAAGCTGTGGACCAGCCCAGGCAGGTAAGGCTGAGAAACTCCTGGGTTTGCTAATGGGAGCAAAATAATCCACTTTAATTTTCTGATGCTGAGCAAATACTCCCTGACAATTCCTGATCTCTGACACTTCAGAATTCAGAAAAATCTGATCTTTCAGAAGCAGAGCTTCCAGCTCTTAAAATCACAATAAATCCCATTCCCAGTCTCTAGTTAGGGACTCTGTGCACTGGATTTTACAAACTCCAACCTTTGATTAGATCACGGTTCTGGTTTTGCTAAATCTGAATATCCTAAATGCTGAAATTAAATAGTAGCAACAAAATTACTTGGACCGTGTAACCACTTCAGAAGACACTTAGGTTTAGAGTCACTGTCAAATGTTGCAATTGTGTAAGAATTCCATGTTCCATTAAATCTATGTTCCTGCATGGACCACGTCCAATGTGGTATTTGTTGCAGTGCAAGGGACAGTACATCAGTAGGAGTCAACTCTAAATTCACATAGCATGTTATTATTCGTATTAAATCAAAGTGTTTTTCTTATCATAATGTGTATTTGCAAGCAAGACAACACACCAAAATTAAAGGAAAGGGTGCTCAGGACAAGGGAAGGCCCTGGTAAAATGAGCTGTACCTGTTGGAACACTGAAAACCTTTTCTGAAAACTTATAAAAATGCATTTTGAAGGCAGTTTTTAGGAATTACATAAACCTAGTTCAACAGGAACCTCTAGGTGTGAGATAGAACTTATCTGAAATGGGTGGGGTTTTTTAGTGGTTGGGGTGGATTTTTTCTGTTTTTTTTTTTTAGTAGGTTGGCAGTGTCTTACCAGGGTTTTCTGGGGTAGTAGATCCTGTATGTTCACTATGTTGTTGATATTCCTGCAGTTTTTATAATTAAGGCTGTAGAAGAGAACACTAAAGATAAAATGCCCTCTCCCAGTTCCTGTTCCAAGATATTTTACTGGACTGCAGAATATTTTGACTTTTGCTCAGCAGACTTCAGATGTTTCTGCAAAATTTGGAAGCCCATCCAGTGCCACCCCCTGCCATGGGTAGGGACACCTTGCACTATCCCAAGTTGCTCCAAGCCCCATCCAACCTGGCCTTGAATAATTCCAGGATTTGAGGGGGCAGCCACAGCTTCTCTGGGTAACAAAAAGAAAAAAAAAGATCACCTATTTGAAAGGTTAGAGAATATCCAGCCTGTGTTTGGCCTGTGAATGCCCTCATTCCCCTTTTTGGAAAAGTCATGTGGGGTGAGATGCACTTGGATTTTGACAGGCAGGAAAAAGGGGTGGGATATGCATGGACTGTTAGAGGTGAATTCTTGATTTCTCAAAACCTCAGTAAAAATGTGGTTATTTGCAAGATAGTTGGTCCTCCAGCTATGCATTGCTATCCTCCTGATATCCCTCCTGCACCAGGTGCAAAGTTAAAGGTGTATTAAGATGATGTATTTGACTTGCTGCCACACCAAACATTCAGGTGCTTTTAGCCTGGGGAGAACCCATGACTCGAAATCTGGTTAAGGACCATACATGGGGGGAAAGGACCAAACTCTGGACAGGAAGGAAATAATATCCTACCTTGAATACAATTCTTGCATTTCTTAACTTTCTGTGGGATATGTAGGAGAGAAATAGGGTGTAAAAAAGGCTGTCTCACACTGTGAGCTTGTAGCTGAAAGTCAGCAAGCCTGGCCTTGTTGCTGCAGCTCAGAGCAGTGAAAGTACCAAGCCCTGGAAGAAAAGAGTTTTCCAGGGCAGCAAACAGGGAGAGAGAAGTTGTGGGGCTGACTGGCAATGAGGATTGTTCCTGCTGTTGGAGGTGGCAGGTCCCTTTCTCTGGTAAATCCACATTAAACTGTCCCCAGCACTGCTGTTCCCTCTCTGCACAGGAAGCAGGGATTTTGTGGAGTTGTCAGTTCCATTTCTGGTAGTGCCAATAACCACCAATAACCACCTGCTTTGACTGCAGCTCTTTTGGGAGAAGAAGTTGAGTGGACTGAATGCCTTTGACATTGCAGAGGAGCTGGTGAAGACAATGGACCTTCCCAAAGGGTTGCAAGGTAATCAGAGGGTGCCCTTCACTCAGGGCTGGCATTTTGGCACCTGGCAGCAGTGAATGAGGGTGCTGAAGGTGAGCTCTCTGTTCCCAGGGCCTGGCAGGGCCATGGCCAGGCCATGGCCATTCCTGCTGCAGCAGGAGCTGCAGTGCTTTGCCTGGGGGTTCCAGTGCCCTTTGTTCTGAGGAGACACTGAAGCAAAGCTTCTCAGCATTTCAGGGGATTCATTTCCCAGAAACAGCAGAGCATCCCAGAATGCTGTTTAGGTTTGGGTTGGAAGGGACCTTAAAGCTCATTCAGTCACAATCCCTGCCATGGACAGGGACACCTTCCACTATCCCAGGTTGCTCCAAGCCCCAGTGCCCAACCTGGCCTTGGACACTGCCAGCTGCTCTGGGTACCCTGTGCCAGGGCCTGCCCACCCTCACAGCGAGGAATTCCTTCCCATCATCCCATCCAGCCCTGCCCTCTGGCAGTGGAAGCCATTCCCTCTGTCCTGTTCCTCTAAGCCCTTGTCTAGAGTCCTTTTCCAGCTCTCCTGGAGCCTCTTTAGGCTGCAAGGGACTCTGAGGTCTCATTTGAGCCTTCTCTTCTCCAGGTGAACACCTCCAGTTCTCTGAGCCTTGTTCAAGCAGAATGGAAAACTCTTCCCTTTCCAGTTTGGTGGTTTTTGCTCTCTCTGCTTGTAACAAAATGAGGAACTGCTCAAAGTTTCAATACCCTCAGAGAGCAGCACAGGTGCTGTTAGAAACATTTAGATCTGAGATTTATGTTGTGTGAGCTTTCAAACTGACAGCCTGTGCTTTGCCATTAAAATTTAATTCCCATTGTCCTGATTTCCTGCTCTGTGCCTGGGGCAGTGCTGGTTATGGATTTCCCTCCCCGTTGCAGGGGTTGGTCCGGGCTGCACAGACGAGACTCTGCTCTCTGCCATCGCCAGTGCCCTGCACACCAGTACCATGCCCATCACTGGCCAGCTCTCTGCAGCTGTGGAGAAGAACCCTGGGGTGTGGCTGAACACCTCCCAGCCTCTCTGCAAAGCCTTCATGGTGACAGATGAAGATATCAGGTGTGAACTGGAAATAGCACTTGGTGTCCTGGAGCGAGGTTCCTTGTGCTCAAACAGTGCTTTGCTTTTCTTTCTGAATGTCTCATGAAACAGTGTGGCTTGGGAATTAATGTGAATGGCTCTCTAGCCGTAGAGTAGACAAAAGTAGTTCCATTAAGCTCTGTCATATGCATAAAGCTCACTATTTTTTATTTTGGTTGTGTTCAGTTACTCTGGAGTTTCAGGCTCATGTTTGTTTTTCATGTCAAGTTTCCTTTTTTTACAAAAGTGTCTGAGTTGGGGAAACCTTGACTGAGGCACCTCTGATCAGAGGTGGATTGGAAAAATCCCAAACAGTGGGATTGGATTCTCTTTGCCTTCTTCTGTATCAGTAAATGAATTGATGCAGTTTATTCTGCTATAGGTTGCTTTGGTAATGAAATATTGTTAAATCAGGATTGGTCAAACTCAGCTTTAAGCTTTTGATGAAGAACTGAATATGCCAAAGGCCTGCAGCATGCAATTTGCATTCATTAAGTATTTAAAGGCAGTCCTTGCTTTAACTGTTTGATAAATCTTTTGGAAGTGCAGGATGATTTTTCTGTGCTTGACTGAGACATAAATAACCAGGAAAAACAGTCTGTTTGTAACTTTGATGTCCTGTGGCTGAGCTGAAATAGGAGCCCCATGAACCACTGATTGTTGATCACTTCTTTGCTGTGTCTTTGACTTCTTAGAGTTGGGACTCAAAAGGAAAATGAGCAGAAATAAATGGCCTGAAACTTCATTTTCTCCAGTCTTATTTTGGAAAGTCTGTGCAGGGTAGGCTGACTTGTTAGATAGTAGCACTTGGAGTTAAAAATTAGCCTTAGGCTAAAAAATACAGTCAACCACTAGAATAGCCAAATTTCGGCCAGAAATCAACAGGTGCAGGACTCCTATGTTTTTCATCTTCACTTACATTACAATGCCAGGTGGGAATTTTTTTTTTTTTTTTTACTTTTTTGGGTTTGTTGGTTTTTTTGGGTTTTTTTGTTTGTTATACAGTGGAGTTTCCAGTCCATGCTTGTCTCATGTTGGAGGGATTGGAGATTCTTTTCCCTTGCCAGGGGCAGCCTTGGGAGTGATGTTGGGTGTCCCTTGTGTTGGGCAGAAAGCAGGAGGAGCTGGTGCAGCAGGTGAGGAAGAGGCTGGAGGAGGCTCTGATGGCTGACATGCTGGCCCATGTGGAGGAGATCGCCAGGGATGGAGAGCCTCCCTCAGAGAAGGAAGGAGCAGAGGAGGAAGGAGAAGAAGAAGAGGAAGAGGAGGAGCAGGACCATGACCAGGAGATGGAAAATGTATAGTCCAGGTAAGGTGATAGTGCTGTGTCTTACCTTAAACACTGGGACAGGAAGGTTTTCAGGAGGAATCTTAAATACTGATTAATCTTTGTTTTTTAGCCTGTGCTTTGAAAGGCGTGGTGGCCTTGGGTCAGGAATGGGGGAGGTGAGCACAAGACCCCACCTGCAGAGCTGCCCCCAGCCCTGGGGAACAGCATCAGGAGGGCGTGGAGCTGCTGGAGCCAGTCCAGAGGAGGCCACGGAGATGCTCCAAGGGCTGGAGCCCCTCTGCTCTGGGGACAGGCTGGGAGAGCTGGGGGTGCTCACCTGCAGAAGAGAAGGCTCCAGGGAGAGCTGAGAGCCCCTTGCAGGGCCTGAAGGGGCTCCAGGAGAGCTGGAGAGGGACTGGGGACAAGGGAGGGAGGGACAGGACACAGGGAATGGCTTCCACTACCAGAGGGCAGGGCTGGGTGGGATATTGGGCAGTTGTGGGTGCCCCTGGATCCCTGGAAGTGTCCAAGGCCAGGTTGGACACTGGGGCTGGGGAAGGCTCTGGAGCACTAGGAGTGGCTTAGGGAGGTGAGGGAGCTCAGCCTGGAGAAAAGGAGGCTCAGAGTTCAGCCCCAGTTGTCTCAGCTTGTCTCCATAGGAGTGGTTCTCCAGCTCTAAGATCAATTTAGTGACCTCCTCTAGAGCCTCTGAGACAAGAATCAAGAATGTAGTGGGGGAAAAAAGAGGCTTTTCAGGATGAATAGCAGAAG
The DNA here is from genome assembly GCF_963662255.1 of Cinclus cinclus. Lineage (NCBI taxonomy): Eukaryota > Metazoa > Chordata > Aves > Passeriformes > Cinclidae > Cinclus > Cinclus cinclus. The sequence goes on along the minus strand of NC_085073.1, from coordinate 1,925,104 downwards.
ACCTTCTTTGGAGGCAATGGGGATTTCATTTCAGGCAGGAGAAAGATGGATTTTGTTAAGCAATCCCTGAAGCTTGAGGATTGATTATAATGTGCAATCTGTTTGGCCTTTGGGAAATCCCATCATTTATCTGGACTCTTTTTTTACCATTTGCCTGTATCACCAACAGTAGCTTTATTTGGACAGTGAATACCTTTATTTCCTTTCTGCTATCGAGGTCTGGCAACAGGCAGGAGCCAGAAGAAACTGACTGCTGTAGGTGAAATCCAGGAGATAAAACATGGATGTGTTGTGACAGTGGGATTTCTCCTTTTAAGAAAAGATACAAAAATTCTTTTTAAGTTACAAGGTGTTATATTTTCTTCTTTCAGGGAGTTCCATCTAAGAATTCCCAGTATAAACCCACTCAGCAGGGTCAGCACAACCATTCACAGAGCCAGGAGTGTACCACCAGTCCAACTGTACCCCAGAGCCTTTGGATGGACTTCAGGAAATGTGGAAGCTGATGGTTCATTCATTGCTGGGGAGTTTTGCAGATGGAACTTGGCTAAACTCTATACCCTTTCCTTTTTCTAATGGGATAGGGTGACTGGGAATGCAGAAGTGGGAGGGGATAAAGGAATATCACATGGTGGGAGGGAAAACCCTAGGAACTGAATTTGCTGGCTTTTTTTATTATTATTTTGTTTTGGTATTACTTTTTGTGGGTCGGTGCTGGGTGATACATTTTTAAGCTTTTATATTGAAGTACTTTTAATGACCCACAGAAACAATTTTTTCTCTAACCCAAGGGAGGGAGATGCTGTTTCACTCCTTGGCTACTCTGCTGTGGGCTACCTGTTTGTACCTGATTGTAGGGAGGTCATTTCATGTTGTGAATGGTTCATTCCACATGTGAATTCCAGTCACTGAATTGCCATTTCCTCACAAGACCACATTGGTCTTGGAAGTGTAATCTCAGAGCTGAGCTGCCAGTGCCTCTCCCACCTGAGCTTGGGTGAGAAGGGGAAGCTGCACTCGAGGACTTGGGCTGCCAGCTCTGGGAACTGGGGATTTGGATTATTCCACACCATGGTTTGGATACAGAGGTCTCTGTGTCCAGACATTCTGAACAGAGTCTTGGAGGCAAATATACCCAGCCTGAGGTATATTTTATTTTGGTTTAAGTCCAGTCAGAAGGACTGTCTCAACTGGGGATGGAAGAATGACTCATTTCTGACTGATAATGAGGAAAACTTCCTCCTGTTTCTCTTCTGGTGCCAAGAACCTGCCCTCTGTTCCTCAGTGTGGAGGGAAGGGGATCCATTCCAACAGGTGTGAATACACACCTGCTTTTGTGTGCAGTAATGTTCTGACCTCTTAAAAAAAAAAAAAAAAGGAAAAAGGTTGATTTTTCTATAATTGATATCTAAAAAATGAATTTAAAGCTTTTTATTAAGTATTGAATCTTTCTTATTTGCATGTGCAGTGAAGTGACCAGCATTTTGTGTCAAAAATTGGACTGATGTGAAACCTGCCTTAATGTGTTTCTAAGTATTCAGCTTCACCATGGGTACCTTCACTGATTCCTCAGTCTCATCCAGTACATCTTTGAGCATATTGGCGTAACTTGTGGCTAAAAATGGGTATCTCTGGGAAAGGAGACAAGGGGAGGAGAGGAAGATGAGAGTTGATAGCTTGGGGAATGTGTTGACTGGGTTGCAAAAATTATTTTCATTTTAGGGTATCCATTGCATAACACGTGCATGGCCGTCTTGGCTGAGAGAACACTACAAAGTGGTGGGTTAAATATTATGCCACCAACCAATTGTATAAGTTGTTGGTATCCCAAAACTTGGGGAAGAAAGTAGCTCCCAGAGCCTTTATTGTGTGAGAAAGATTAGCAGGGACAGCCAGGGGCCAGGGAATTGCCTTTGGGAGTAGTGCAGCATAGTGATCCCTGAAAAATATCCCATGCCAAAGTGATTGATCCTTTATTCACTCTTTTCTTAAAGGCTTGAAAACACAAAATTGGTTGATACTGCTCATTTGAGTACTGCAAGGAGGCTGAATTGTACTTTGCTACTGCTCTGCCAGGTGCTGCTTTGGGGAGCTTTACCTGGCACTGCAGGCAGTGACCATTATTTTCCTTTCTGAACAGTCTGTTACAGTTACTACTCTGTAAATCTGTCCTCTTGTAAGTCACGGTGTTGAATTAAATGTTTCTCACAAAAAAAAGAGGTTCTTCTGGTCTGCCTCAAGCCCTTACCTGGAGTTTTGTGCTCTGTCCTTCCCATTTCTCCCAGTGGAGATGCTCTGGGGGTTCTGTTGTGGGCAGAACACTGAGATTTTGTCTTGCCATGTGGGGCCTGCAGAGAGGAATGTGGAGGGAAACTTAGGGAAAGCAGTTCATTCTTGTTGTAGAATCCTCTCCTGTGTCCTCACCAAGGGAGAGGCTGCCATGTCTTGGGCAGGCTGGTGATAGAGAGTCACAGAATTGTTAAGGTGGGAAAAGATCTTCAAGATAAGAAAGTCCAAGCATCAGTCCAGCACCACCACATTCACCACCAAGCCATGTCCCCAAGTGCCACATCCACACTGCTTTTGAACACTCCCAGTGATGATGACTACCACTGCCTTGGGCAGCCTGTACAAGGGCTGGACAACCCTTTCTGTGAAAACAAAAAAATCCCTAAAAATCCATTTAAAAATCCCTAATAGCCAATCTAAACCTCTCCTGGCTCAACTCAAGTCCATTCTCATATGGCCTCTGGTCCACTCCAGCAGTTCATATCCCACACCAGAGCTGCCCTTGTGACCAGAGCAGTCTTATTCTGACACTTTTTGAAAACTTGTTTAATATCTGGTGATGTCTTTATCTACTTTTACTTGAATCTAAACATTCCATTGAGAGACCATAACACAGGTAATTTAGATGTTGATACTTGTATTTTGAAGCAATGAATATCAGGTTTAAATTGCTGCCAATTCTCTTGTTCCCCAATCCCCCCACCCCCTGCTTTCCCAGTTTGGCTCTTTCTTTCAGTTTACAATGTTTATTATGTTTTTATTGATGTGGAGGAGTTACTTGTGCAAAAGGCCAGAAGGGACCCAGGACTCCTCTCACAGCCAAAGAAAGTGAAATAACTTTACCTGCTTACCAAGGTAAGGAAATCAACTGTTTCTTTTCATGCCCATGATGTCTTTTTCATGTTACTTCAATAACAAGTGTATTAGTTTGTCTTATCTCAGTCCTGGATGTGACTGACGGGCATAAAGTGTCTTCCATCGTCAAATCTGTCCCCAGGGTGGAGAAAGCAGCTTGTTTGGAGTATAACTTGTTAAGCACTTATTTACTTGTTAGTAAATAATGTAATTAAAAGCAATTGAGTGGAATTGGGGCAAAGCTCGAATTTCATTAATTAATATTCTCTTCTGTATAGGATGTTGATGGCTACAGTTTTTTCCTCCACTTCTTTTTACAGAACTTAGATTTAAAGGAAATGTCATAATCCTGCTCTTTGGGGAGTGTTACTTTTGCTGAATTCTAGCTGGACTAAATTTTGTGCAAACCATAGAAAGAGTTGGAATGGATATTGGTGCAGTCTGGATTTGGCCAGCAGAGCTCTTGGAGGTGGTTCTACCCAGGAAAAGTTGGCTCAAATCAGATCTGAAATTAAACTTGCTGAACTGGCTGTTGAGCAAGGAAAGGGAGGAGTTTTTTCTTGCTTGTAAACTGAGCACACCAGGAAGAGAAGAGAGTCAGGGATGACATGGCTGGACTCTGGGAATGTAGTCATGCTAAACCATGGCTGGGAGTTTGGGTTGGAAAGGACCTTAAAGCTCATCTAGTACCATCCCCTGTCATGGCAGAGACACCTTCCACTGTCCCAGGCTGCTCTCAGCCCCAATGTCCAACCTGGCCTTGGACACTGCCAGGGATCCAGGGGCAGCCACAGCTGCTCTGGGCACCCTGTGCCAGGGCCTGCCCACCCTCCCAGGGAACAATTCCTTCCCATTATCCTATCTAAATACTTGCTGCTGCTCCGTGGGATATGGATGAGGCAGGACACCTGGAAGGACTCCTGAGTCATGTGCTTTGGTCTTGCTTTAAGGAGGGACCATTCTGTCTGGACTCATCATCCTGGTCCTTGGAAAGAGTGTGGGATAATGTGTTTAAAGGGTGAGGAGGCTGGAGTATGCTTAATGAAGAAAAGGTAAGTTTTTTCTCCTGTCAGGAAATCCTAGCTATTTGGGATTATGTGCATAAGAACAATCTCCAAAGTCCAGATGCCCATGCAAATACTTGTATAATTTCTTCCCTATCACATAAAATGCATATTCCTAGCTGTTGTCACTCTGAACAGGAATTTCTGCATCTGCTGGAATTGCTCCAGACTTTGGGGTCGGTTGAGGATTCTGGTGTTGCCTATTTTACCTTCCTGATTTAATGAAACACAGCCATGGGAAAGTGGTGTCCTAATTCTGCAGCACAGAAAATAATGTCCTCTATGGGCTGTAGTGAGCTAAAAATTTGGATTTGTTCTCAGATTAGCAGGGATCAACTTGAATTAATGAGGGAAAACCTTTCTCCCCCTCCTCCCCAGGCTGATCCCGTGAGTAGCTGGAGTGTAGGAGAGAACAGCACAGAACAGCGTGTGCTAAATGGTATTTACAGTGACAGAACATTTGGGAGGGTGGGGAGAGAAAAACGTTTTGAACTCTATAGTGACCCACCAAATGCACTTGGAATTATCAGGGCATTGCTTAGCAATCTCATTTAGTATTGCTAATTTCTTACCAATATCCATAACTGACTAGCTACTAACATTAAGTACTAGTAAGAAATAACATTGTCCTCCAATAGGAAAGCTTTTAATCAATTCATTAAGTGTCTCAGAATGGATTTTTCTTACCTTGAAGAGTCACAAACACCAGCAGCTGGAGACTACACAGAGCCTGGGCAATGAGTGGCCTGAGCTGGTTTGTCTTTAGTGGCAAAATTCAGAAATGCTTTGCTGAAGAAATCTGTTTTCATTTGCATTTACAAAAGACAAGTATTCTGATACCAGAATACATCCCAGAATGGTTTGAGTTGGAAGGGATCTTAAAGCTCATCCAGTGCCACCCCTTCTCATGGCAGGGACACCTTCCACTGTCCCAGGCTGATCCAAGCCCCAGTGTCCAACCTGGCCTTGGGCACTGCCAGGGATCCAGGGGCAGCCACAGGCTCCAGGGAGACCTGAGAGCCCCTTGCAGGGCCTCACCACCCTCCCAGGGAACAATTCCTAATTCCCAATATCCCATCCAGCCCTGCCCTCTGGCAGTGGAAGCCATTCCCTGTGTCCTGTCCCTCCATCTCTTGTCCCCAGTCCCTCTCCAGCTCTCCTGGAGCCCCTTCAGGCCCTGCAAGGGGCTCTCAGCTCTCCCTGGAGCCTTCTCTTCTCCAGGTGAGCACCCCCAGCTCTCCCAGCTTGTCCCCAGAGCAGAGGGGCTCCAGCCCTTGGAGCATCTCCGTGGCCTCCTCTGGACTGGCTCCAGCAGCTCCATGCCCTCCTGATGCTGTTCCCCAGGGCTGGGGGCAGCTCTGCAGGTGGGGTCTCACCTGAGCAGGGCAGAGGGGCAGAATCCCCCCCCTCCCCTGCTGCCCACGCTGGGGGCTCAGCCCAGCACAGGGGGGTTCTGGGGTCAGTGCCCATGGCTGGGGCAGGCTGAGCCTCTCCCCTACCAACCCCAAGTCCTTCTCGCCAAGGCTGCTCTCTATATTTTACCATTTGTCTAAATCACAGCACATTAGCCAAATTCTATAAAATGGGATCTAAAATTTAGAGGTAAAATACTTTCAAAGAACGATTATACCTGCTCTTCTCCTCTTTAGGAGGTCAATCTCTACTTTCTGCAGCTCTCCAAGCACATGCAGATACCATGCAGAAAGCACAGGCTTGGAGCACAGCACAGAAGAGGTGCTACAGCTCCGAGCAGAATCACAAAAAAGCCCTTACTCTGTGTGGGAAGGCTTAAGTGAATATTTCAGCACATCAGGAGCTGAATCACTGCATGTGGGTGGAGCCAGACAGATTGACAAGATCTGGAACTTGAAAGATGACCTCAGCCTGAGATCAATCATCCCACAAAGTCGCTGACTGAGGGAACAGCATATGGGGACAGCTCAAGGTGACAAGGCTCAGTGTCACCATGCTCTTCCACAACTGCAGTAGAGGCACAAGCTATAGCTGAGGTCACCCAAAGCTTGACCCACCGTGATCCCTCAGCACCCCCAAGCCAAGCAGCCTTCTCTTCCTCTTGGCATCTCCAGCAGGGCACCTGCAGAGACTGCCTCCCTACAGCAGGACATGAAATGGGCACCTTGGGGGAAGCCATTAGAAAAGGGCTCTTTTTCATGCATTACATGAATGAAGAATTGAGCTGTCAGGTAAAGACTCTGGAGTTGTGGAGAAGCCAACTTAATGGAAAGCTAAGAACTAATTGCAGATCAGACAAAAGCATGAAAAAATAAAAGCTGGTATACCATGCTTTCAGGCTTTACAGTCCTTCAGATCACTAAACCCCCCACAATGTGCCCAGTAGGCTAATCCAGGACAGGGAACTGGACTCATCTTGCAAACAAAAACATGTTAGTAACTTCTTAGGATGCAACTTTCTCCTAAAACTCAAGCTTCGGGGTCTATACTCCACCTGGAGCACTGTGTCCAGCTCTGGGCCACCCAACATCAGGAGGACATGGAGCTGCTGGAGCCAGTCCAGAGGAGGCCACGGAGATGCTCCAAGGGCTGGAGCCCCTCTGCTCTGGGGACAGGCTGGGAGAGCTTGGGGAGCTCACCTGCAGAAGAGAAGGCTCCAGGGAGAGCTGAGAGCCCCTTGCAGGGCCTGAAGGGGCTCCAGGAGAGCTGGAGAGGGACTGGGGACAAGGGAGGGAGGGACAGGACACAGGGAATGGCTTCCCACTGCCAGAGGGCAGGGCTGGGTGGGATATTGGGAATTAGGAATTGTTCCCTGGGAGGGTGGGCAGGCCCTGGCACAGGGTGCCCAGAGCAGCTCCTGGATCCCTGTGAGTGTCCAAGGCCAGGTTGGACATTGGGGCTTGGATCAGCCTGGGACAGTGGAAGGTGTCCCTGCCATGGCAGGGGTGGCACTGGATGATCTCTAGCATCACTTCCAACCTAAATCAGACTGGGAAGATTCTATGAGAAATAAGGGCTTTTTTGGTGGGGGACCAGGAACGTTCCCCTGTCTGTCTTCACTGATCCCATCTTTAGGTGTGGATCTAGAAAGGATGATCACTATTACAGAAAAAGCGTTCCAGCTCCGATGTTGTCACTTCTGCCATTGCACACTTGACCTGGAATAGGCAGCAGTTGCAGAGTTGTTCCTGAGGGAGCTGGGAGCTGTGGCAGCACTGATACTCTGCTGAACTTCTGTTGCTTTTTCCCCATATAGGAAACACCTTAGTGGGCTGTGACACCTGGTGTGCTTTAGTCCAGTGTTCTGGAATTCCCTGTCTGTATATAGAATTCTGTTGTTCTCTTTGGGGATATCTTTATTCTGTAGATCACAGAATCCCAGAATGGTTTAAGTTTGCAAAAGCTGGTCCAGTTACACCCCTGCCATGGGCAGGGAGACCTTCCACTATCCCAGGTCGCTCCAACTCCTGTCCACCCTGGCCCTGGACACTTCTAGGGATGGGGCAGCCACAGCTGTAATGGTCAGGCACCAAATGGTTACAGGTGGTACCAACATTTGGGAATGACTTCTGCTGGGAAATGGGGAAGCACCTGGACAGATAGGCTTGGAAGCAGCAAGCAAGGGCCTTCTCTTTCCTCTTGTGTTTAGTGAAGTTGGTTCTTCTGCATGGTCATACTTTGGTAATGAAATAGAGTTGTGCTGGACAACTTCCCTGGTTTGTAGACTCATTTCCTCTTAATGGGAGACACAAGTCTCTTTAAGAACTGCTAATTGCTCAGATTAAAAAAAACCCCAAAGGTCACTTGGTGTCATGTGTGGAATTAAGACTCTCAGAAGAAAGTGTGAGCTAGTTCTGCTGAAAATGGAACAGATCAGAGGCACAACATCTACAAACCAGGTTTGCCAAAGTGCTTAAAATAACAACTGGCAGTTTCCCTGGGTGTTGTTGGACTTGATGTAGAAATTTCCCAGAAGGACTGAGAGAGCAGAGAGACAAAAATGGCAGTGTTGGGAGTGCAGTTCCTGAGGGGGTCTTGAAAGCCCACGTACAGGATGTGTCAGTGGCTTCAGAGATGGGGATGTGGTGGCCTGTGGTGGCCAGGAGTGTGTTTGGTGTTGGAACTGCAGCAAGGACATCCCTGAGGAGCCGTTCTACTACCTGTGCAGTCCTCCTGGGTTGCTCAAGGTTGCCTAGTGGAGAGCCAGTGTTGGTCATGCCTGAGTTTCCTCCATTATCTGGGAGCAAAAGGAGCTCAGACAGGAGGGGTTGTACCCTTCTGTCTCAAGTTATGGAAACCCCACTATTTTTAGTTGTTTCAACTTACTATGTTAAATATTTTGGGAAGTGAAAGGGCAAAGGGTTTGGATATCTCAAGCTCAGACTTGGATATCCTGTGCCTGTTCCTGGAGGAGAAGCTTCTCTCCTCAATAGGTGCAAACCCTTATGCCAAAAATGGCATGGAGCTGTGTCAGGGCTTGGGCTGGAGCTCAGGTTCTCCTTTCCCCCGAGGGTGCTGGGCACTGCCCAGGCTCCCCAGGGAATGGTCCCAAGGCTGCCAGAGCTCCAGGAGTGTTTGGACACTGCTCTCAGGGTGGGATTTTTTTGGGGTGTCTGGGCAGGGATCTGATGACAGGGATCCCTGTGGGTCTGTTCCAAGATGGGATATTCAAGGATTCCATGCAATAATCCTGGAGCCTGCCAGCTCTCTGAACAGCTCAGGCATGGAGAAGGCAGGTCTGGAGTGGGAGGATTCCCAGAGCTGTGCTGATGCTGTTGGATCTGTGTAAGCACAGGAATCGGGATGGATATGGACACATCTCCATGAAATCAAGCTGTTTGGGGGAAAACAGAAGTTGCTCCAGCTTTCTCTGCAACAGCCTGGCAGAAGGAAAGGGCTGGTGGGAGTTCACAGCTGAGTCCTCTGGTGAGAAAGCAGGAGGAGAGGAAGAAGGGGCAAAGCAGGAGAAGAAGCAGCTTGTTAACTGTTTTCATTAAACTTCTTAGCATCTGGAAAATTATGAGTTTAATTGTCAGGTGAGAGGAAGAGAAAGAATTAAGGAGACTTAAGAAGTTCCTGGTGGCTGTTACCTTGCTGGAAAGATCCCACTGAAGTTTCAGGTGTCCTTTTCAAAGTATCAGAGTGTGCAAGTCTATGTTCATAGAAGAGTCACAAGCACAGGACCAGCCCATCTGGCTTGTTTTGGGGCCATGGAGAAGCAGGAGTTAATGTTTCCTGGGATCTGAAATGGGAACAGAGGGGGTGGATTGAAGGGGGGGTTTCTAGCCCAGATACTGGTGGTTCTTGCAATTAAAAACAATCCCAAGCCAAACGCTTGAATTAATCCCAAAGACGGTGATTGGGAAAGACAATTAACAATTATGTGTAAATGGAGAAAATTAAACTTGAGTGTTGAACTGTGGAATGGGAATGTCTGGGCATGTGGGATCTTGGGTGAGCTGGGAATTGGTCTGTGTTCTTCCAGGGAAGGAGTGTCCTGGGCCAGCACGGCCAGGGAAGGTTTTCTAAAGTTTTCTCCTGGCTGGGACAAAGGGGTTGGAGTGGCAGTGAGCCATGGAGGGGACATTCATGGCAGCAGGGACCTGCTGTGGTGGTCACCTGCTGTGGTGGTCACCTGCTGCTGTGGAGAGGGTGTTTGGGATCCCTGGTTTCAGGGTATCCAGGCTGCTGAGGTGTTTGTGGCTCTGTCAGGCACAACTTGGTGACACTGCTGCTGAGTGTGAGCAGCAAAATTGGGGGTTGGAACTGGGTAGTCCCTTTCACCTCAGCGTGCCCTGTGAAATAGAAGTTGAAGAGCCAAAGGAAAATGGTGGAGCGGAAATAGATTTTACGTTTTAAGTTCACTAACTCGGCGAGAAGGAGGAATCCAGCGGTCCCGGTGTGGGGCTGTGCCATAGCTTCGTCCTCGAGTGCCTGGAAGGTGCGGGGGAGCGGCTGCCCGGTACCGGGAGGAGCCGGCGCTGCGCGCGTCCGGTCCCTGCGGTGCCGAGCGGTAGCACTGACCCGCTCGGGCCGCTCTGCCGAGTGACGGTGGCAGCGGTGGCACTGCGGGGCTGTCCCCTCCGCGCCGCTTGCCTCCCGCCTCCCTCGGTTTCGGCGGCGTTTTTCAGGCAGCTCAGCCCCGGCTCCGCAATGGGAACAGCCGTGTCTGAGTTGTGGAGGGGGGGAGGGCGGTGGTGCCCTGCGCCGAGGATGCTCGAACCCCTCGGGATGTTCGATACCAGCCCCCTCGCGATGGTCGGGGTCCGCTTCGGATTCCTGGAACTTCTGGGGATACTCAGAACCATCTGCGATGCTGAAGAGTCTTTGGGATGCTCGATACCCCTGTAATTTTAGGAGACCCCTCCGGGGATGCTCGGATCTTTCCCGGGATGTTCGGAACTGCCTGGGACGCTCAGAGCTCCTCAGCGATGCTCGGACCCCTCCCATCCCCCTGCGATGCTCAGGGCCCCCTTGCTCCGCGCTCGGAGCCCCCCCGGATGCTCAGACCCCCACCCCTCCCCCAGATGCCGGGACCGCCCGGGCCGGGGTCGCGGCTTCTCGAGGGGGGGAGGGGAGGGGCTCGCGAGGGCGTGGCCCGGGGGCGGGGCCGCGGCGGGGAGGGCCGGGGCCGCTGGGCGGGGCCGTGGCGCGCATGCGCGCGGCGGGCGCGGCCCGGCCCATCGCCGGGCGGGGCGGGGGGCGCAGGGAGGCGGCGGCGGCGGCGGCGGCCCCGGGCAGCGGCACCGCCCCGGCCCCGGCCCGCTGCGCTCCGCGCCCGCTCCGCGCCATGCCCGGCTCCATGTACCAGCCCGAGCCCGGGCAGCCGGCCCGCGGCCCGCCGCGCTGCCTCACCCTGCTCAGCCCGCCGCCGCCCGCCGGGCAGGACGCGCCGCCGGAGCCCGAGCCCGGCCGGGAGCGGGAGGGGCCGCCGGGGCCGCCGGCTCAGGGCGAAGCCGCCGCGCTGAGGTTCGCCCTGGACCAGCTCTCGCTGCTGGGGCTGGAGGGCGCGGAGGAGCCGGCGGGGGCCGCGGGGCCGGGCGGCCTAAGGGAGCGGGAGCGCGGCGGCGGCGGCTCCCCGGTGCCGGCCCCCGCCCCGGCCGCGGGCGCCTTCGGCAGCCTGGCCCCGCCGCTGGGGCCGCCCGCGCTGCTGCCCGAGCCGCCCGCGAGCAGGAAGAAGAGCGTGAACATGACCGAGTGCGTGCCCGTGCCCAGCTCCGAGCACGTCGCCGAGATCGTGGGCCGGCAAGGTAACGCGGCGTGGGGACGCGGCGGGACACGGGGACCCCTCCCTCGCGCTGGCCCGCCGCGATTTGGGGCAGTTTCGGGGCTTTGTCTCCGTGCGGAGGCGGAAACTCAACGGCGACAGCTCCCGCGGCCCAGAAAGTCGGCCGCGGGTCCCGGGAGCTGTGCTCCGCGCCCGTCCTACCGAACTGCCTGGAAATAGCTATTAAACTCCATCGGCCCGGGTGGGATGACGCCGGGTGCCCACGGAAAGTTCCCGGGAGCCACGCGAGTCCATGGGAGCTGCCAGGACACGGAGCGAGGCGAGAGCTTTGGTTTCATTGTAGTTGTGTCTCTGCCCTCTCCAGTTCAGTATCTCAGACCCGGCGTGTAAACGGTGCCCCTCATCTCAGAGTTCGTTTACAAATCGTGCTGATGAATTCGATATAAACGGTCATTAACCCGCTCGTCTGTACGTGGCCGGAGCTCCGCAGGCGGCCGAGGAGCCCCTGGCACCCAGCTGTCACAAAGGGACGCCCCAGCCCCCGCCGGGTGGGTGTGCCTGGAGTGGGCTTTGTCTCCAGGACATACCTAATAAACCAAACTTTCACCTTGAAAAAGACAAAAGAAAAGACCAAGGGCGGAGGATTTAAGGAGAAAAAAGGAAGAGAGCTGCTGCTGCCCTCAGGGATCCCGGCAGGAATCCCCTGGCAGGGAGCGTGACCTCCGGGATGTTTTGCCCTTGTGGGCTCTGGTACCCCAGCCCTGCCCTCGCCCGGCGGCTCCGACCCCTCCCTGCCCGGGGGGCTGCGGGCCGGGGGTCGGGGGGCTTTTTTTTCCAGGGGGGAAGCGGGGAACTGGGCAGGCTCATTGTTCTCTTTGTTAGCCAGAGCCATGCTGTGATGAGCGCGGTGACATCATGCTCTGCGCTTCCCATTGGCCTGCGCTGCCTCCCAGCCGGCCCCGCTTCCCGGCCTCCCAACTTTCCGTGCACCCCTCCCCGGTCCCAGCGCCCCGGCCGGGGGTCCCCCCGGGCTGCCGGGCCCCGCCGGGACGGGCGAGCGGCGGGGCCGAGCCGGGGAAGCGGAGCGTGGCACCGCGCCCTGCTCCCGAGGATTCTCTTCCTCCTCCTCTTGGGCTGCATGGACACCTTGCTTTGCTGGCCTCGGCGGGCTCTGCGGAGCCACGGGGTCCGGCGGCCTGAGACCGAACCTGTGCCGCGGACTGGGCTCTGCTGGGAGCCCGCTAGTTCTGCCGGCTGCGTTTGACCCCGGAGCTGCCGGTCGGTGCCTTCCCTTCCCTGGGTGTTTCGGAGTAGTGAGACCCCGGTGCTGCCCCTCCAGCACCCCGAGGAGTTTGGAGCACGGCCGGGGTACCTACCCAGACACCTTGGTGGAGTTCGGGTGCTCGCTAATCTTCACGGGCTTGTGAAACTTTTAAAATAAATGCTGCCAAAGAAATTATATTTGCTTGAGGAGGGGTGCTTGAGGGGCACCATGTGGGCTTGGTGACCTGGGGCCAGCTGTGAGCTGAAGCTCCCTGCTGCAGCCCCAGGCCATGAGCAGGACCAGCCCTCTCCAGGGGTTTCCCCTTGTGTTTCCTGCCCCTCTCCTAGTCTTGGCCTGCTAGGGTGCAGTGTGGTGGCCTTACCCTGGATTTTTGTTGAGGAGGGTCACTCGGCATCCTTGATCACATTGTGGGATGGGGTGGTTGGGCAGCGTGGGGCTGGCAGCAGTGTCTGTGCTCCAACTGCTCTTCGTGCCACTGGAGAATCCACTGGCAGCTGGATTACAGCAAGGATGCTCAGGTGTAGCCTATGCAATACCAAGCTTATTGCTCAGGGCTCACGCTGAGCAGAACCCTCCTCACCCACCCTGTGCTGCCTCCCAGGTCCTTCTGGCTCCCAGCTCCCCCCTGCAAGTCTCCCTCAGTTTTGGCAGCCCCATGGCAGTGGGGTCTGGCTGCAGAGCTGAGCTTTGGGATGTTTGGCTGGACCATCATCATCGTGACTAAATGTACCCTGCTGGTGACAGTGCCCTGTCACTCTTGTCTTTCCCTTGCTGCCCAGCCTGGTCATGACCCAGGGAGAAGAAATTTCTGGTGCTGCCATGCCTGGAACATAGGAAGGGATGAAGATGTGTATCTTGGGTTCCCTGGAAGGGGCTGGAGTCTGAGCAAGGCTCAGGATCTCTCCCCACACACCCTGGGGCACTGAGGGACATGTTCTGCCTTGCCCAAACCTGGCTACTGTGGCAAATGGGGACCAGGGAGGTCCTGGTAGCCAGGACCAACACATGGATGTTCTGTCCTGTGCAGGCTGAGATGGAACACAGGCGGTTAGGCACAACTTCTTTTCTTCAGTTTCTCTCCTCCAGATGTCTTAATTTAACCCTTTCACAAAGGAGCAGCAGCAGCCCATCAGGTAAATCTTTGTTCTCTAAATCAAACTGATGTTTTCTTCCATGTGCTGGAGGAATGTTTGTCATGACCCTATGTCCAGATTGACATCAGTGACACCATGGAGCAGCATCTGCCTGCTGGGATCTGTGGCTCCTCTCCTCCCTGCCCACACAGCTGCGTGGCCGGGCGGGATTCCCTGGCTGTGCCTTCGCCTGCAAGCCCAGTCATGACTCTTGCTGTGGGAGGGAGCATCTCCAAAAAGTGCTTTGGGCACTGATTGGAGCGACATGGGCTCCTCTTGCTGTCCAGCAGAGAGAGCCATGGGGATAACAGGAGTCACCAGGAGCACGGGGCAGGTGTTAGAGCTGCCCTGACTCTGGCACGTGGGTGCTGTGCTGGTGTGGATTCCTGCTGTCCCAGCTTTGGAGGGGCATTTCTGGCAGTGTCTGCTTTCCCCTCCCACACCAGGTGCCTCCCATGGGATGGAGCCACAGCTCCTGTCCCGGTCTGTGACACTCAGGGGCTGTCACAGCTCTACAAAATGAAAGTTGCTGTTTATAGAAGATGCTGGGATGCTTGAAGGGTTGATCCAGGGAAGGATGGCACATGGCACCTTTCCTTGCTACTAGAGTATGATTGGTATTCCAGTGCTGAGGGGATGCACAGAGTGACCATGGGCCTCTCTGGGCCAGCCTGGGCACCTGTAGCCTCACCATGAATCACAGGGGTGCAAGGAATCCTCTCATTTCAGAGCCCTGGGTTGCTGCTCTCTGTTGTCTCCTGCCCAGGTGGCCTGTCCTTGGAGGCACCTGGCACGTCCTCCTGGCTGCCTCCTCCCACCTGGGTCGTAACAGAGCTGGGAACTCCTGAGCTTGGTCACACAGATGGATCTGGTTGCTGAAGGATCTGCCTGTACATATGAGAACTGGCACTGGCTGCACACTTTGTCCCAAGGAGAGGAGCCCAGCCTCCCTGCCCTGCTCTTCAGTGTCTGGAGGAGAAGCCAAGGTGTGATGTGCTCGCTTCCTGCAGCAGGGCTGCAGGGATGAGTTTGTTCCTGTGTGCAGGGTTGGGAAGGAGCGCTCAGCAAGGGGAGAGGAGCTGTGATGAAGGTGCAGTGTTTTCTCCTCCATGCCTGGCCCCAGTACTGGCCCATCCTGTGCCATTCACTGTTAATGAAGGGGACCGGGAGCTCCAGAACTCTGGATCAGAGGCCAGGAGATGCTGCAGAGCTGGGGAAGAGGAAGAGCCCTGGGTAGGGCACTCTAGGGGTGAGGCACCAGAGGGTTCCTAAGCCTGTGACAGACACCATCCTCCTGCCTGGTGCCATCAGAGTCTCCTCCAGAAAAGCTCTGCTGTCACTTTTTGGGTTTTACCAGCTCGGAGCTGGGCATTGCCAGCACAGACCTCCTTGGCCAAGCAGAGATGTGGTCTGGGCAAGGGGAGGAAGCTCCGTCCTCTGTGCAGGAGGCAGCTGATGTGGGAGCAGAGGCTGCCTGGGCTGTGCTGGAATCAGGGTGTGGAAAAGCTGCTAGGGATCCATCACTTCCACTGTGGTCACTGGAGCACAGAGGATGGAGAGGCTCTTCCCAGCCCTCTCTACCAGTGTTGTACTGGTTTTCATGGGTTTTTGGAGTAGTCTCAGCCCTGATCTGTCTGGGGCTTCTCGCAGAGAGCCAAGTTTTCTTTGGTGAAGCCAAGTGAGGATGTCCAGGGAGAGCAGTTGCCTTTCCTGGGCTGCTGCCTCCATCACCACCATTATCCTGGGGAGAACTCCCTGGGATTCTGTTTCTTGTCAGAAATTACCAATATCCCATCCCAAGGGGAGGTGGGATGGGTCAGCCAGGGCAGTTTTGCAGAGTGGAGTGTAATGGGAGCCATGTGGGATGGGGAGAGGGTGAAAGATGAGGGCATGGAGTTGACACAGAAGGTTTGGGAGGAGTGTCTTGCTCACCCCCTATCGGGCTGTCTCTGCAGGCAGAGCTGAGTGTGGTGGCAGAGGGGGCTGTGACTTGGAGGCAGCGTGAGACCTTTGGAATGTTGGGGTTTGCTGGCATCTGAGTGTGGCTGTGGGGTGTCAGGAGGAGTTTGTGCCCACAGGGACTCAAGGCTCCACCAAAGAGATGTAGCACAGCAGCTGAACCACTCTGGCTCTGGTGGGACCCAGACTCTGGTATTCACAAAGGGCTCTTGGGGCTGAAGCATCCCTGGGTCTGTCCCCTCCATCCTGCCTCTGGTTTTGGGCTGTTTTTATCTGGACCTTTAAAGCCGCTTTGGTGGAGACTTGCAGCAAAGTCTGGCACTTTGTTCTGCTGTGTTGCCACTGGTGCTGCACAGCAGCCCTTGGCCAGGGGAATGTGTGGGTGCAGCAGGGTGCTACCTGCTGCTGCTGGGCTGAGGTCTGGCACTGCCTGGGCTGGGAGCTCACCGGCACTCCCAGGCAGCTCCAGGTCCTTAGCACAGCCGCCTCCGGCATGACCCTGATCCTGCAGCAGCTTCACAGGGGTGTGGCCATCCAGGATGGTTTCACAGCATGCTGGGGTGGAGGTTTGCAGGGGCTCATCTGGAATATCTCATACTGCTCTGGATCCTTCCAAGTACAAGAAAGATGTGGAGCTACTGAATTCAGTGCAGAGGAGGCCATGGAGATGCTTCCAGGGCTGGAGCCCCTCTGCTCTGGGGACAGGCTGGGAGAGCTGGGGGCGCTCACCTGGAGAAGAGAAGGCTCCAGGGAGAGCTGAGAGCCCCTTGCAGGGCCTGAAGGGGCTCCAGGAGAGCTGGAGAGGGACTGGGGACAAGGGATGGAGGGACAGGACACAGGGAATGGCTTCCCAATGCCAGGGAGCTGGGCTGGATGGGATATTGGGAATTAGGAATTGTTCCCTGGGAGGGTGGGCAGGCCCTGGCACAGGGTTCCCAGAGCAGCTGTGGCTGCCCCTGGATCCCTGGAAGTGTCCAAGGCCAGGTTGGACACTGGGGCTTGGAGCAGCCTGGGACAGTGGAAGATGTCCCTGCCATGGCAGGGGGTAGAAGGAGATTAAGGTCCTTTCCAGCCTAAACCATTCCATGCTTCCCCCAGCTGTAGTTGCTGGTTAAACCCCCATTTGCAGTTCAGGTCCATCTCTGGGGGGCTCAGCCACGAGGTGCCATTCCCCCTCCTGAGCAGGAGCAGTGGCAGCCCTGGCTCAGCCCCCTCAGGGGGTGCAGGTGTGCTGGAGGACAGGCCTATCCTGCTGGGAGGCTGTGTGTCCTCAGCAGCTCCCAGTGTCCCAGAGCCATTGCTCCCCATGCTTGGTGGGGTTCAGCACTTCTGTGAATGCCTGCCTGGGGATGCTGCAGCTCATCCTGCCCATCCTGCCCCCTCCAGGCTTTGGGACCTTTGCCTGGCAGTCTCTGCAGCCAGGGGCTGTCTCAGAAGGAGTTTGGGCCTGGGGACAGGGCAGGACAGCTCGGTCGCCTGGTGTGTCCCCATGCAGGAGACTCCTTCAGGCGCAGTTCCTGGTGCTGTTGCCAGCACATGGCCTCAGGCAGTGGCTTCCCTGGCCAGTGCCTCGCTTCCCAGTGTTCCCTGGTTCTGGGACAGGCAGGGGTGACCCCCCACCCCCACCCTCCCAGATTTGCCATCCTCTTCTACGCCTCCCACTCAAGCTGCATTTGGTGCCATCCATGGCCCTGGCAGCATCCAGCAGCCATGGGCTGGGGCATTATTCCTGTGCTGCTGGTTTGAGGACGGTGGAACTGGCCAAGCCAGGCACCCCTTTGATTTTTATCTAAGGTTTCTGGCTTTGTCCCTGTGAAGAGCTCACAGGAGCAGCCAGACAAACTCTTCCTCTCTTTGGTACTGACATGGCATCATTTGGGTCCCACTGGTGCTGCTGGTATGATGGAGTAGGGTGAGGAAGAGTCTCACTGGGCCATGTCCCCCATGCAATGTGGTTCCTGAGTGGTTTCTCTATGCAGGTCCTGGAGCTGCCAGTGGCATTGCATCCTGAAACTGCCACTTGATGAGGGTTGGGATGGAGCTCAGGGAAAGGTTCTTCTTTCCCCCGAGGGTGCTGGGCACTGCCCAGGCTCCCCAGGGAATGGTCCCAGCCCCAAGGCTGCCAGAGCTCCAGGAGCGTTTGGACACCGCTCTCAGGGATGCTCAGGGTGGGATTGTTGGGGTGTCTGGGCAGGGACAGGGGCTGGACTCCATCCTGGTTGGTCCCTTCCATGTTTGGATACTCCGTGATTCTGTGATGCTGCAAAGGGTGAATTTGGGACCTTGAGCATGAGGCTGGTGCCCATGGGAGGCACCAGCAGAGCATCTTCTTACTGCCCTGGGCTTGTCCTGGTTTGGCAAGCAGTGGAGCAGGGGCAGATCTTAGAGCAGGATAAATCTGGGAGGGAAATGTGGGAATTGTAGGTTCCTTTCCCAGGACAGCCCTGTAGGAGCTGGCACATGATAATAATTCAGTAAATGTCGCCTTTGATGGTTCTGCCCTGCCCCAGTCCTTGGGCCATTGCCTTACTGTGTGCCCCAGCCATAAATCCACCTGCCAGGGGTTAGTGATACAGAAGAGCCTGGCTGTGACACCCAGGGCAGCTCCTCCTGCTCACTTATTGTGCCAGGTTTTTACTTCTTGTCATCCATGAGGCTTAATGCCATGGGAGTTGCAGCACACCTGGGTCTGCAGGAGCAGCACAGCTCCTCTTGTCCCTCTGCTCTCTGGGTGCTGCTGGAGAGCCTGGATTGATTTACCTGGCTGGGACAGACCTGACTCAACCTTGTGCCATTCCAGCCCTGGCTGAGTCACAGAATCCCAGAATGGTTTGTGTTTGGGTCATACTAAAGCTCATCCAATCCCACCCCCTGCCATGAGCAGGGACACCTTCTACCATCCCAGGCTTTAGGCCCTGCAAGGGGCTCTCAGGTCTCCCTGGAGCCTTCTCTTCTGCAGGTGAGCACCCCCAGCTCTCCCAGCCTGTCCCCAGAGCAGAGGGGCTCCAGCCCTTGGAGCATCTCTGTGGGCCCTCTACAGCAGCTTTGCATCTTTCATGTGCTGAGGCCCTAAAGCCTTCTAGGCCTCTCCTCCTCCAGCCTCACAGCTGAAGAGCAGCCCTGCCCTTCCTCAGGGAGCTCCTGGGAAGAGGAGGAGGGGAAGGAGTGCCCTGAGCCGTTCACAGAGGAGCCAGCCAGGCACTTGCAGCTGCTCTGCTGTGCCCAGAGGAGTGGAGCTGTTTATCCACAGGCATCTGCAGCAGCATTTGCCATGGACGGGGCAAGTTCAGAGCTCCAGTAGAGCACCCTCCATCCCTGCTGGCTCACAGCTTTGTGTTGGATGCCCTGCAAAGGTCAGGGATGGCAGGGGGCAGACAGAGGTCATTCACTGCTGGGTGCCAGTGAGCTCAGCTCCGGTTGCACTGTGCCTGGTTCACAGGGACTTAATGAAGAGTGGATGCAGTTAGGGCTGGGGGTGCAGGGAGTGGAGCTGGGCTGGCAGCCACAGACTACTCCTCAGTGGAGCAGAACAAAGTGACCCTGGAGGAGAGTTAGAGCCTTTTGCAGCCCCAGAGGAGAGCAGGAGCTTTTGGCTGGATGATGCTGCCAGGACCCGCAGGCGGAGCCCAGCTGGGCTGGGACAGGGCTGTGCCCGGGGCTGCATGGGGCAAAGGCAGAGCTGCGGTACCATCTCACAGTCCCACAGCCAGCCATGTGGAGCTCTGCCTGCTGAATCATGTTCCTCCTGCAGGGAAAGCAGGACTTTCCAGAACAGGGAGAGCAGGAGCCCAGGGAGCACCCCTGCCCCAGCCCAGGCACTGGGGATCCCTCCTGTGAGACAAGGAGGGGAGGGAGTGGCTGTGTCCCCTACCTTGGGGAGGCCAGCTCCCCTGTCTCTCCAGGATTGTATCCAGGGCCATTCCTCAGGTTCAGCTGCCGGCTCAGAGGTGTCAGTGGACCTGCAGAATCCAAACAGCCTTTTCCTTCCTTTCCATCTTGGCATCTTTTTTTTTCTTTGTACCTCCTGAAACACCTCTGGAGTGAATCCAGCTTCTCACCTGCTTAGTGGCCCTGATGATGCCCCCTTGGCTGCCTGTCCTGGAACCTCTGCCCACGCTGTCCCACCCCTCTGGAGCAGGGCTGCAGTCTGCATCCTGCTGATCCCTGGCCCCTGAGGGTCAGAGCAGTGCCAGGAGCTGGGAAAGGCCAGGGCAGCCCCCCAGCACTGAACCATGAGCCCCATCTGCCTCGGGGGTGGGAGGGCCCCCTCTCTCCAAGGGTGTCCATGCTGCAGATGCAGAGCCAAAGGGACCTGCTGGTCCATTGTGTCCCATCCTGGGTGAACAGAAGGTCACCATGAGGTCTCAGCCTTGATGTGTCATTTTTCCCCCTTCTCCTTGCGCTGCAGGCTGCAAAATCAAAGCCCTGCGTGCCAAGACCAACACGTACATCAAGACACCGGTCAGGGGCGAGGAGCCCGTGTTCATCGTCACTGGCAGGAAGGAGGATGTGGAGATGGCCAAGCGGGAGATCCTCTCGGCCGCCGAGCACTTCTCCATGATCCGGGCCACGCGCAACAAAGTCAACGGGCTGACAGGGGCCATGCAGGGGCCCCCCAACCTGCCAGGCCAGACCACCATCCAGGTGAGGGTCCCCTACCGCGTGGTGGGACTGGTGGTGGGACCCAAGGGAGCCACCATCAAGCGCATCCAGCAGCAGACGCACACGTACATCGTGACGCCCAGCCGGGACAAGGAGCCCGTGTTCGAGGTGACGGGCATGCCCGAGAACGTGGACCGGGCGCGCGAGGAGATCGAGGCGCACATCACCATGAGGACAGGCTCCTTCATCGACGTCAACGCCGACAACGACTTCCACTCCAACGGCACCGACGTCTGCCTCGACCTGCAGGGCAGCGCGGCCGCCCCGTGGGCCAAGGCTCCCCACCCCGCCCAGCGCCCCTCGGCCGCGCTGCGCAACGACAGCCTCAGCTCCTTGGGCAGCGGCTCCACCGAGTCTTTCTACAGCGGGCGCGTGGCGGCCGCCAGCCCCACCAGCCCCTACAGCACCTTCAGCGAGCCCCCGGCCCCGCTGGGCTCCGACGAGTGCGACTTCGGCTTCGACTTCTTGGCCCTCGACCTCACCACGCCCACCACCACCATCTGGTCACCCTTCGAGCGCTCGGGCAACCCCCTGCAAGCCTTCAGCAGCTGCTCCTCCATCAACAGCTCGCAGAGACGCAACAGCGGCCCGGCCACGCCGCGCCACTCGCCCACCCTGCCCGAGAGCGGGGCGGCGGGGCTGGAGCACCCTTCGGCACGGCGCATCCCCAGCGACCCTGCCGGTGCCCTGGCCTGGCTGCCTGCCCAGGGCTCGCTCTCCTCCTTCTCCAACAGCACCGGCTACTCCTCTTCCTCCTCGCTGCCCGGCAGCATCTCGGCCGCCTCGGGCTCGCCCACCGACTCGAGCAGTTCTGACGGGCACCGCAAGAGCTCCCGGGAGTGCATGGTGTGCCTGGAGAGCGAGGTGATGGCCGCGCTGGTGCCCTGCGGCCACAACCTGTTCTGCATGGAGTGCGCCCTGCGCATCTGCGGCCGGGCGCAGCCGCAGTGCCCTGCGTGCCACGTGCCCGCCACCCAAGCCATCCACATCTTCTCCTAGCCCGGGGGCTCTCCTGGCAGCCCCCACCCTCCACCCCAACACCACAGCGTTTTAAGGACTTTATACTGTTTAAATCGAGCTTTTTATTTAATTACAGATGTGATGGGCGCACGGGGCGGGGAGGGGGGAGAGGCGTTGGCGAGGAGCTGGAGAGGTGCAGAGGGCACGGCGGGGGCGGGGGGAGGCCAAATCCGGGGGGTCGGGAGGGTGGGGGCGAAGGGGCCGAAGAAGAAGAGGAAGAAGAAAAAGAAGAAGAAGATGAAGAAGAAGACGGGGATGAGGATGAGGAAAGAGGGGCGTGAATTCCGCGAGGAGGAAACTCCGATGTTTACAGAATAGCTTTAACTCTTCACCTGGCTGTGGGGCTGGGTAGGGAGCCCGGCTGTTCTCCACCAGTCCTTCCCAAATACCAGTATTCCGTTTGCAAACTGAAATAACCAGAAAGAAAAGGTCCGGTTGCACTTTTTATTTTAGGACACGCAAGGGTTGTCTTTTATTTTTTTAAAATCATTCTATTATTATAATAATTTTTTGTGGTTCTTTTTGTATGTAGTTTCTTTTTATTTTCTTTCTTTTTGATGATTCTCAGTGGTTCTATAAATTTTTTTTTTTTTTTTTTTTTGTAATGCAGGTCTATCTTGTGTTTTGCCAATGTGAAAACTGCCCAGAAATGTGTGATGTGAAGTCAGGAGGTGGTGGAATGGAGGGGGCACAGTTAACACACCATGTCACAAAAACCAGACAGATTTCTATTTCACTTTTATTTTGGGGTTTTTTTTGTTTTTTGTTTTTTGGTTTTTTTTGTTGGGTTTGGGAGTTTTTTGGTTGGTATTGTTTTATTGTTTTATTTTTTACCTCTTTATGTATATGTAGGGAATTTATAGGAAAATATGTACTTTATTGAATAAATTTTAAAAACTAAAATATATTTTATTTTAAAAAGAAAATAACGGACCTTTAACCTTACATGGCTAAAGTACTGATTATATATTTGCTGAGCTGACTTGACGGTTATGAAAATTGTATCAAGAGTTTTATTTTTTGACTTCAAAGCCTTCTTAATAAAGACTTTTTACTATATATGAATTCTTGTACTAGCTACAGTGTCTCCCTGCCTGGAACCTCTTGGTACCTGTTCCCATTTCCATTGGCCCAGGGAGAAAGGTGCCAGCTTGGGGGCAGGAGCAGGAACCAATGGGGAATCTGCCACAACAGGTAGATTTGTCTCTGTTCAGACTGGGTGGCCCTGTCACCTTCTCCTTGTCCCCACAGATGCTCCTGCTCCAGGCATTGTGGTGGTGCTGAACAGGTCCCAGTCCCAAAATCCATCCATGCCCTAGGCTGAGCCACCAGCATGGGCAGCAGGGGAGGGAAGGGTTCTGCCCCACTCAGGTGAGACCCCACCTGCAGAGCTGCCCCTGAGAGGGACTGACTGTGCAGGAGGTAAATCCCTGTGTGCCAGCCCCACGGAGGGCTGGCCTTGGTCAGGGTGCCCTGAGAGCAGGGTCCTTGAATATCATGGGTGGGAAGGGACCAACAGCAACCAAGTCCAGCCCCTGTCCCTGCCCAGACACCCCAACAATCCCACCCTGAGCATCCCTGAGAGCGGTGTCCAAACGCTCCTGGAGCTCTGGCAGCCTTGGGGCCGGGACCATTCCCTGGGGAGCCTGGGCAGTGCCCAGCACCCTCGGGGGAAAGAAGAACCTTTCCCTGAGCTCCAGCCCAAGCCCTGACACAGCTCCAGCCATTTGTGTGTGTGTCATGAGCTGTGGGTGCTCGCTGCTCCATTCCCCTTGGTTCAGCTTCCCCAATTTGTAATCCACCTTGGCCATGTCCCTACTGAGAATCCTTAAGGTTCTTGCTTGCTTCCATGCCTGTAATGCTGTTGTTTCTCCCTTCCACCCTCCATGCACCTGGTAGAAGGTAAGGAGCACCTGGGAAGGTTCTTGAGCTCACCTGGGAAGGTGCTCAGGGCTGTTACTGGGGCAGGGAGCAGGTGGGGCACAGCTGGATGCAGCACATCTGGGCTGTGTCTCTGGGTGGGTGGGTTTTGGGGCTGTGGCTTTGCAGGAACTGCTTGGCTCTCACGGCTCTCTCTGGGCAGTCTGCCCTCCTCACCGAGCTCTTCCTGGAGGTCGGGGTTGTCCCCATGTCCCTGCAGTCCCACAGGGTCAGGGGGCTGGCTGCTCTGGCCGCAGATCCCTGCCCTGGAGCCAGAAGAGCAAGAAGTCCCTCTCCAGCCAGGTATGAGGTAGGAGGAGAGGGTCTGCTGGCCCCACCAGGAGCTTTGTATGCCCTGGGGATCTCCTTGAGCCCCCGGGGGTTCCTGCTGGCCCTGAGCCCTCCCTGCCTTGTTCCTTGCAGTTTAAAGCCTTCCTGACGGAGGAGCTGGGCAGCACCACCCCCACGACATCCAGCAGTGGGAAGCAGCCCCTGGTGTGAGTGCCTGGCCAGAGGGATGGGGATGGGGAAACTGGTGGGGGCACTGCTGTCCCTCCTGCCCTGCATGGTTTGGGGTGTGCCAAGCTGGCCAGGACCTGTTCTGGGTCAGCCCTTCTGTGCCCCAGGTTTGATTCCAGGCAAGTGGTGGAGCAGTTCCAAGCCTGGGGGGATCCTGGAGACAATCCAGACCAGCGCCTCAGGATACCCCTCCAGGTATCTGCTCCCCCAGCTCCCTGGGTGCTTCCCCCTCTCCAGCCGTAGCACCTCTGACCCCACTCTGTCCCCCACAGATGGATGTACCAGGAGTTCTTGGAGAGGTCTCTGGTGAGCAGAGACAAGCCGAAGGGCACCAACATGAAGCAGATCTGCAGCACTGTCCTTGGGAGACTGATTCCGATAAAGGTCCTGCTTTGGGGATGCAGCTGTGGTACCAGAGTATCCCTTGCAGGAGCTTTTCCCTGTGTGTTGGTGCCCAGCGAGGCACAGAAATGGGTGAGCTGGGGATGAAGTCTACCTCTAGGGAGGCTGGATGGGAAGGATCCCTCTTGGAGCGTGTTCTGTCCTGGCACTGACTCTGCCGCAGGACCCCAGCAGGTACGAGTGTGGGAAGACCATGATGTTTTCCAGGCTGGCCAGGTGGCTGTGCTGGAGGAGCTCGGGCAGCCTGCGGGGCTGGCTGGTGGAGCCGAGCTGTGCCCGCAGGTGAGCCGGGACAGGACTGGGGACACATGGCAGTGCTGCCGGCTCTGGGCTGGCCCCATGGGATGGGGTGCAGGCTCTGCCCAGGGCTTTGTCCTCTCTCTGCCCAGGGAGCCACCTCTTGCCCTGTTCTCTGCCCTTTCTTTCAGCCCTTCCTGTCCCTTCTCTGGGCTCTGCCACCCTTCACTCGGCTCTGTATCCTCTCTGGCTTCTGCCACCACTTGCTCAGCTCTGTTCTCCCTCCAGGCTCTGCCACGTCCTGCCCAGCTCCCTGTTGCCCCTTCTGGCTCTGTGCTCCCTGCCCAGCTTCCGGCCCTCCCCACAGGTTTGTGAGGATGCTGCAGAGGAGCAGGGCTGCCCTGGTGCTGCAGCAGACTCTGCAGATGGTCCTGGACCATTCCTGCACCTGCACCAGGCCACTGTCACCAGCCAGGCCTTTGCCCAGGGCCTGTTTGCCCAGTGCCATTACTGAGAGCTGGGAGCCCAGCAGGGCAGGGGATGCCAGGGTCCCCTCTGGGGGTGCTGGTGGTGCCAGTGCCCCGTCTCTGCTCCCACAGATGGTGTAGCTCTGCAAGGCTGTGGTGATCCAGGCTGCTGTGTCAGTCGAGCAGCTGCACAAGGGCAGGAGATCGAGGTGATCCAGCTGCAGACCAGGCTGGATGAGCCCGTGGGTCCCAGGGGCAGGGGAAGGTGCTTTGTGCTGACCACTTCTCACCTGGCCCTGTCCCAGCTGCCTCCTGGGCCTGGGGCAGGAGCTGATTGCCTGACATGGATGTCCAGAAGAAGCTGTGCCTCTGGGATTTGTTCCTGGATTTCTGTGCTCCTTGGTGGCATTGGGATGGGTGGGGCAGTCTCCTGCCTGGCAGCAGTGCCATGTGCAGGGACAGTTCTGGTGTGACATGTTCCACTCTGCTGCTGCTGCTGGCAGAACCCTTTTCACCATCTGGGTTTCTCTGCTCTGTCACTGTTCCAGTTCTGGGGGTGTCTCTGGAGGATGAGGGAGGTGGTGTGATCCTGTCTGGGAGTTGGAGGAATCAGGGCAGGATAATCCTGCTGGATGGACCTGGAGGTGGGGAAGGGACCCTCCCGTGAGCTTTACCATGGCTTTAGAGCCCATGAGGGTGGCAAGTCAGGGAGAGCTGCTCTCCCAGGCCTGAGCTCTGTGTGAGGGGATTCCAATGCTCAGAACTCCAATGACATGATGGGAAATGGGGCCTCGCATACAGATAGGCAGCCTCTGAGTCCACAGGGCTCTCAGTGATGTGACAAGTGGGGATGTGTCCCTGCTTCTTTTCCCACCCCTACCTGACACTCTGTTGCCATTTTCCCGACCTGGAAGTGAAATTCAAGTTAATTTTGGTAAGGAGGCAATATGAGTATATCCAATAAAAGTGGATCTTTATTTTCTCTATTCCATCATAAAGGCCTTCAGAGGCAGTTACAGAAAGATGTCCACAAAAGCCAAATCCCACAGGGATGAGTACATACTTATAGGTTTTAGGAAATTAGCATAATTGATAAAAAGCACCAATTAGGAGGGCAAGTAGTGATTCGAGTTCCCCTTAGGTCAAACCCCTTCTCTGGAGTTCCCCATTTGGTGCTGGCTGTACTTTGTCCGTGAAAATGTATCTTAAAAAGTTGTTCTTGGCCTTGGTTCCCAGGGAGAACCACGATAGCAGAGCAGCCCTGCACCTCCCAGGGCTTGGAGCTCTGGAATTTGTTTTGTCTTTCTGCTTAGGGAAAGGCCATGGAAAAATACTGGGAAAGCTAGTTACTAACACAGTAGGCTACAGAGTTACAAATATATGTGTGACAAATACAGATAACATAGAAAAGAAAGAAAAATGCAAAACCAAAGGGGCTGTGCCCCTCACCTCAGGCCCAGGAGGTGAGGGGAGAGGAGAGCAGGAGCAGCTCACAGGGCTCAGGGCTGCCCACTCTGAGGAGCTGCAGTGCCTGTGCAGTGAGATGCAGTGGCTGCAGGAGTACCCGGCCCGTGATGCCCAGGTCCAGAAGCTGGCACAGCTGCCTGGGCCAGGAGGTCAAGCAGCTTAGGCAGGTCTGTTGGGGGATGCTCCTGCTCTTCTGGGCCTCCACAGGGCTCTCCTGGGAACATGTAGTGGTCCCTGGAGGGAGCTCGCTGGGCAGGGATCAGGCTGTAGCTCCCTTCTACCTTCCCACAGTGCTTGGTGGAGATGGAGCTGGGGGAGGAGAAGGATGCCCTGATCCAGCGCACGTCAGAGCAGTCACAGGATCTGGAAGGTAAAAGGGGTGCTCTGACCTCCTCATGCCCCTGGGTATGGGCAGGTCCTGCAGGCTCGGTGTGTCTGCACATTCCCTCTCCGAGGGGTCGTGGCTGTCCCCACAGAGCTGCGGCAGAGACAGTGGCAGCCACAGGAGCTGGAGAAGGAGTGGGAGCGCTGCTGGAGCCTGGTGCAGAAGTGTGCCCACCTGGAGCAGGACTGTGAGAACCTGCAGGATGAGGTGGCCTTGCACAGGGTGAGGGCCTGGCAGGGAAACTGGAGCCTCTGGGCTGGAGCCTTCCCTGGCTGCCCTGGGCTGGGACCACACTTTACCCAGGAATGCCAGGATGGGCCCAGCCCTTCCCTGTCCATGTTCCCACCCTCTCCTCCAGGTTGTGAAGATCCTCTGGGAGTACACCCCGGCCATGGGGCTGGAGTAGCACTTCAGCCCCTGCTTCCTCAGCAGCGTGGAGGTGAGTGGGGCCTGGGGGGACTCCCTGCATGGACAGGACTCCCTCCATGCTGGGACAGTCCTCACCTGACCATTGTCCCTGCAGAAGCAGCTGCAGGACCAGTATGGGGAGGGATCCAACCAGCTCCTGGTGGACACCAACCACATCTTCCCTGTGCAGCTGCCCTTCACTGACCCCCCCACTGCACCTGGATGAGCTCCACATCCCTGAGACCCCCATCCCTGAGACCCTGGCCTTCCTTGGCTGCCTCTGAGCTTGGGGCTGCCCCTGGGCTGCTGCCAGTGTCCCATTTCAAGGTGCCTGAACCCTCTGAAGTTTGGGAAGGCCATGAGGGCAGGGGATCAGCACTTTTCCAGTTTTCACTGGGTTGTTTTGCCACCTTTTAATCCTTCAAAGTTAATAAAAGTCTTTGCATGTAACTCTGGCCATGAGGCTGTTTGCAGGGTGCTGGGAGGGAGTTAAGGGAGAGAGGAAGGTGTGAGGGAGCTCTTTAACCCCTAGAGAAGGGGTGGTCAGCAGGCTTGGAACAGACTTATCTGCTTCCTGGGATTCCAGGAATCCTTCCAGGGAGGATTTATTAGAATGACCTAGCTTAGCTGATGACATGCAGAATTTAGCTCCTCAGCCTGTTAGGGTTAGGAGTGTTGGCAGGACTAATGTCACCAGCTGGAACAGGAGCATTTCTAGAAAGGTTTGGTGCAGTTAATCAAGGCTGAGCTTCTCTTGAGAATGAGTAAAGAATTGTACACTCCTCCCTGACCCACCTGTGCAGTTCCAGTTAAACACTGTCCCACAATATCCTCTCTCAAGGAATTCCTTTGAGGAATTGCAATATCTCCTGAAGCCAAGCCTCCCCCTTTCCTCATAATTCAGAAGTATTCTCCTCATATTTCAGTAGACAGACTAATCATATGAAAATGCTGTGTCCTGGTCTTGAGCTATAATGGTTTTGGGAGCCTTAGGACTGAGAGGTGCATGAAGGTGGTAGGATGAAGTGTCATGAGAGTCAGGGCTCAGAGAGACTTGAATTTAAATTCAAGAACCTAACTATTTTCCACTCTGTGACTGAGGTGAGATTTGATGGTGGGAAGATGGACCAGTAATAGCCAATCCTGCCCTCTGGCAGTGGGAAGTAATTTCACATTGTCATGTCCCTGCATGCCCTTGTCCAAAGGCCCTCTCCAGCCCTTTTGGAGCCCCTTCAGACACTAAAAGGGGATCTGAGGTCTCCCTGGAGCCTTCTCTTCTCCAGGCTTAAAGAAGTTTGGTTATACCAGGTCCTTCTGGCTGGGAGGGACTCCATATTCCCACTTGAGCTGCGTTTGGGTTTTCCAGTGACCAGCACTTCATTCCAAAACTCACAGACCAAGAGGCCACCAGGCTCACCCAGAGCTTCACTTGGACACTGAACAGGGTTTGAGGGCAACTCTCTCATGGACTGTATTTATTGTCCTGCTCACAGTGGGGAGCTGGTGCATAAATGATTGTGTTGTTTAAATTGTTAATCAACTCCTCTGAGGGTCATGGGAAATAAAAGTAAATCATAAAACAACTTCTCCCAACCTTTCCCTTCTCCACAGGCTCAGCTTCCCTCCCAAATTCTCCACCTCCTCCCCCAGAGCTGTGCAGGGGGATGGGCAATGGGGGTGGTGCTCAGTCCATCATTCCTTGTCTCTGCTGCTCTCGCCTCCTCTTCCTCTTCCCCTGCTCTAGCTTGGGGTTCCTCCCATGGGCACCATCCATGGAACAGCCACCGTGGATGGACCACTGATGTTCTGCATGAGCTGCTCCAGCCTCAGGTACTGCCAGGAGCCTGCCCTAGGACAGCCTTTGCACAGGCTCAGAGCTTCCTCAGGGCACATCCCCCTGCTCTGCTCAGTGTCCTCCAGGGGCTGCAAGTGCATCTCTGCTCCCCATGCCCTTTCCTGGGCTGCAGGGGCACAGCCTGTGTTACCATGGCCTCACAGGGAACCTCTGCTCTCTTTTCACGTAGGGACAGGAGCCACATGTGAAATTATGATGATTAAAGCTAATTAATTAATCTATAAAACCTCAAGAAAGGGGGAAAAATACAAGAGCCCAAAAACAAGGTTGAGGTTGGACTTGAGCTTTAAACTCCCTTCATCCTAAGTCATTCCATGATTCTAGCAAAGCCTGGTGGCAGCCCCACAATTCTCAAGGGTAAAGCAGGACTCTGCCAGAGCCCAGGAACAGTCCTAGCTCTCTCTGCAGGTCATCAGGGCCTTGCATCAATCAAATCCACATCAATCCAATTTAGTGGGGAAAGTATTTTGAGGGTTTGTGTCAAAAGCCTCACAGAAGTCCAGGCAGTTGCCATCAACAGCTCGTCCTTTATCTGCTGATGGAGTCACCCCATCATGGAAGGCAACAAGATCATTGAGGGATGGGTTTGCTCTCCATGAGGCTGTGCTGGCTGTCCCCAATCACTCCCATGCTCGGGAATTATCAGCATTGTGCTTGGGAGTGGTGTCACCTCTCAGGACACATCTGCCCCAGCTCTGCAGCTCCTCCCAAGGGGAGGAAGAGGGGCAGGGACCGAGTTCTGCTCTGGGACAAGAGCCCAGGAAGGGCCGGAGCTGTGTCAGGGCTTGGGCTGGAGCTCAGGGAAAGGTTCTTCTTTCCCCCGAGGGTGCTGGGCACTGCCCAGGCTCCCCAGGGAATGGTCCCGGCCCCAAGGCTGCCAGAGCTCCAGGAGCGTTTGGACACCGCTCTCAGGGATGCTCAGGGTGGGATTGTTGGGGTGTCTGGGCACAGACACTGATGATCCTCATGGATCTCTTCCAGCTCGGGATATTCCAGGGCTGGAATATCTCTGTTCCTGTGATTCCATTTAATACCTACCCTTGGTTTTGGAAAGGCACCCTCAGGGAGGCTGAGTGGCAATAGGATCATGCCTGGGCTATTGGTCCTTGGAGCTGGCTATCCTTGAGGTTGGATATTCCAGGTTTTCCCTTTAAAGTTGGAAGTGCTGCACTGGGGTGGGAGAGGGGCTGGGAAGCCCCCAAGTGCCTGTCCCCTCCCAACTCCCCACAGGAGCCATAGTGAAGGGTGTGCTTTTTAATGTCAGTTATAATAAAATATTTTTACAGAGCCCAAAAAATTCAAAATAGTGCAAAACATCTCACTGTCATGCATCCATGGGAGCCGCCGCCGTGGGCGGGACAGACACACACGCATCGGTGACACTGTGCTACAGGAGCAGAACTGGTCAGTTCAATCACATGCCAAACAGGACAGTCTGGGGAGGGGCACAGGGCCAGGGGCACCATGGTCAGGCTGCAGGGCCAAGCTCCAGCCTGGCTGGGCAGGAGCAGCCGGTAGAAAAGGGGTGTAAACATTGAACAGAAATGAGAGAGCAAAGTGAAACCCTTTGGTCCCAGGCAAACCCTCTAGATAAAGGAGCGTGGGCGGGGGGGTCACTTGGGGTACCCTGTTTTGGCATGGGAGGGGGCTGAGAGAGCTGTATTGACTTGTGGGGTCATGAGGCCTTTGTCTGCCCCAGGACTCTGGGCAAACTGGCCAGCTAGGGTGGCCACCCCAACACCACACACCCAGGCCTCCCAGGCACTCGCACGAGACATGCACACCACTTAGCACACAGAAATGGTGCTCACTGGGGAACTGAGGGGCACAGAACTGGTGCTTACTGGGGGACTGGAGGGAGAGCTTCTCTGGGGTGGGGTGGGAAGGGTTTTTCTTGCTCCAAGGAGATCCCATGAGCTGTGCTGCTCAGGGACGCTGCTCCCCACCAGCCAGAGCAAAGAGGAATGAGTCCCTCTGCTCTGATGCCCCCAGCCCCTGCCTCCCCAAGCCCTGGCACGGTGTGGGGGGCAGTGGGGTAGCTAGCCCACGGTGGCAGCAAGGCAGGGAAGACAGGATATGGGCCGGGGGCTGCTCACTGCTGCTCCCGACCCTGATGATGCTGCTGCCAGCCAGGGAGGGGACCCTGTGCAGGGCCCGTGGAGGCTGCACCCACCAACCCAACAGCCCAAATAGCCCTTCCAGGTGCGGGGCACAGCCTGTCTAGCTGCCCTGTATGTACAGCTATTTACATATGTACACATATGTGCTCAGGGCTGGCAGCTGCCCTGCCCTCAGGACACACCACGACACTCAGGGATGGGGACAAGGGGCCATCACACTGTGCCAGCCACTCACCAACACCCACACATGGCATGTGACACACAACCGTTCACAGCCCTCTCCTTGTGTCACTCAGTGAGGTTTGGGGCTGGCTGGGACAGTGGTGGTTCAGGAATGGGCCACTGGGGTTCCTCCATCTCAGGCTGGGGAAGGGCAGATTGCTCCCCTCACCCAGGCTTGGCTCCAGCCCTTCTCTGCAGTCCCCCCAACACCAGCAACTTCCTGCGGGGTGTGGTGGGGGCCTGGCTGTGCTTGGCACCACTGTCACACAGCCAGCGTGGCCAGGGAGGGAGAGGAGGGTCTGTCACTGCAGCCACAGCACCCCCTCCCCAGGGCCGGGGCAGCGACTCCTCTGTGGCCACTCCTATGGCTTATACACGGCTAGCGGATTCTGTCAGGGGGCCGGGAGTGGGGGGCGAGGGCTGGGGGGCCAAAGGACTTTTAACTGCTGCCCTCCTCCGCCGAGCGCGTGTCCGACTTGAGCTTGACAAACTCCTTGGCCACTTCGTCATTGTTGCGCTGGGAGAGGATGCGCAGCACGGTGAGCCCGGTGTCGTCCATGTGGATGCGGCGGCCCAGGGGCAGCCAGCAGGCGCAGCCGGAGCGCTGCAGGATGTCCCGCAGCTGCAGCACGGCAATGCCCACGGTGCGGTCCTCCCGGGCGAAGCAGTAATCCTTCACACACACCTGCAGCTCGTAGCACTCAGGGCCCGTCTCTGTCCCCAGCGTGCTGAGGGGGGGCAAGGGACAGGCAGTGTTGGCAGAGGGGGTCACACTTCACCCCTAGCCCGGCCGTCTAACAGCCCCTACATGGCTGCTGTCCCCACCCCCACCCCTAGAAAAGCCTTTACCTTTTTACTCCTGTTCCCCCCCTCCCTGCTTTTACCAATGAGAAAATACCTAAAACACCCCACTGGGGATGAGCAAACTCCCTGGCAGACCCCAGGAGGTCCCCATGTGCTGGGGACATGTCCCCCAGCCCGTCCCCACACCCCCAACCCGTGGTGCCACTCACAACTGGAAGCTCTCATTGTACTTGGGGGCCCAGCTGTTGTTCTTGGATTTGGTAGCAAATTTCCTCTTCTTGTCACTGAGGTGGGGCCCGATGATGTTGACCTCGATGAAGGGCCGGAAGATGCCTGAGGTCTGCCACTTGAGGTCATTGGCAGCCACCACTGCAAGGAGGGGACAGGTGAGGCTCAGGGAGCAGTGTCACCTGCTGGACCTCAGCACCCTGGCCAGCAGAACCCACCTTTGACGGTGACCTTGTGCTCGCCACTGCTGGGGTGGGTCAAGAGCTCCACGTGGATGGACACCTCCCCAACGGGGTCATCCACGCCAGAGCCTGTGACAGAGGGAGGAGATGGAAGCGTCTGTTTTCCCAGTGTTGCTGACGTGCCCTGCCCAACACTAACCCCACTGAAGAGGCAGGTCATCCACCGCGGGGTGGAAAGGGGTGGGCATTAGGGTGTGTCCCAAAGGGTTGTGGGCACAGCAGTGTGGCTGCAGCAGCTGTGATGGACATGGCAGGACACCCCCAGCAGCAGGCTGGCTCTGTCATCCCACCCCTGTGAGCCTCCTCTTGCCCAGGCAGGGCTGAGGGGCCTGTCTGAGATGGGGCAGAGGACAGCGGCCCAGCTCCCTGTGCTCTGGCCATGGAGGGGTGACAGTGTCATGGGCACAGCACTGGGCAGGAGGAACCCAGCCAGGGCAGCCACAGCCCTACCAGTGTCTCGAGGCTGACCTGCCCCTCCCCCATACCCCTCCAACCCGGGACCACATCAAGCCCAGGGGTCCCCGAGCCTGGGGACCTTCAGCGACCTCCAGCCAAGAGCTCAGCCCACCCCATGCCACCCCAGAGTAGCGCATGCACCCATGGGTGAAGGACGGGGGTGCAAGGCAGAGGAACAGACTCTGTGAGTCTGATGGGGTCACAGAAATCCAATAGGGCTCAGTGGAAAGCTCTCAGGGCAGGAATAGCAGTGGAAGGAGGACATGCCCCCACATGTCACTGAAGGTACCAGGCTGGGTCAAGGCTGGCAATGGCACATTCCCCTCCATCCCCCTGGCCTCTGCCCCCACATGCTGAGCCGGGATGGAGGTGATGGCGGGTGGGGAGGGGGGTCTGGTCATGGAAGGCCAAGCGGGGTGCAGCCCTGGCCCCCAGCAGGGTGTGATGGAGGCCAAGCAGGGCCTGTAGGGGGGTCATTCCCTGCAACCCAGGACAGGCAGACGGAGCGCGCCAGAGCAGGGCTAGTAATGGTCCTTAGGGCAGCAGAGTGGGCAGGAAGGGGACAGGATGTGGCATGGCCACCCCTAGGGCCACATGACCCAGGGAGAGGTCATGGTGGGTGCCCACCCCCAGGCAATAGTGCTGGAGACAATGTGGGTTGCCCAGAGAGTGTGGGCAGACAACCCTATTCCCATGGGGACAGCCCCCGGCCCACTCTGGGGGTGGTCAATATGGCTGAGCACAGTTCCTCCAAATTCCCCCCAAAGCAGCCCTGGGAGGGGCAGTTTGCCCATTCTGGGGGTCCCCAAGGCCGGCGATGCTGGGGGGCTCCCCAGGCCAACCCAGCCTGCAGTGCTGGGACTGTTACTAGCTCAGGCCGGCGGCAGGCAGGTGCAGGGGCAGGCGAGTAGTACACGTACCCTTCTCAGGATACACCTCTTCACTAAGGGTAAACCTAATCCCTTTCCCACCATGAACTAGTGGGAAGGAGAGAGAAAGAGACAGAGACACAGCACAGAGTACACAAAGAGAGGAGGAAGGAGATGACAACGAAGAGAGGAGGGAGGAAATGCAAAAGAAGGGAGAAGGGAAGAGATGAAGAAGAGAGGAGGAAGGAGATGAGGAAGAGAGGAGGGAGGAGATGACGTGTGGGGAACAGGAACAGTGAGGGGGGGGGAAACAAAGAGAAAGAGAGATCAGATCTCGCAAGACAGACTGACGGCCAAGCACCCGGACAACACTTCAGCAACACAGGAGTGCCAGGCACCCCCAGCTCCGAGTGTGGGCTCCTGGGGACAGGGTACACCCAGGGGTGCTGGCACCCACCAGACCCAACCCCACGCCCCCGACATGGCTGGCACAGAAGGCACAGACAGGACAGACGTCCCTTGAAGGAGACTCACGGACAGCAAACGCACGTCCCACTCCCTGAGGACGCAGACAAGCCTGGCTCGGGTACCCTGCGGTGGCCCATGACCATCACTGAGCATCTCAGGGCCCTCCTCCAGCAGCCAAGGGACAGAATAAAGGGCAGCATTTAGAGCTAAGGGTTGATCCTGCCCTGGAAGGTGCCCGGCATCCTGCACTGCACCCCAGCACCCTGGAGCCCAGATCAGGGGCTTGGGCACCCAGCATGCCTAGGACAGGCCCTGGCACAGCATCCAGATCCTGTGGACCCTGTGATTGGTTTGTGCTGGGTGCCTGGGGCCATCCAGAGGGGACAAACACTGTAACATCTGGCCAGAGGGTGACCTTCCCCCCCACCCACAGGCCCTATTTCCATGCCAGTCCAGCAACGCCCTGGCACTGGGGACCCACTGTTCTTGTGGTGGGGACTGGGGAGTGCCATGATACTGCTGCTGCTGGGCACCCACTGCCACTCTTCACCTGCAAGGCATGGGAGGAAAAAGCCCTTCCTTCCCCACTCATCTCTCCTCAACCATGAGCCTGGCTGGGACCCCCCAGCCCCACTGGGACAGAGCTAAAGTGGCTCCTGGCCATGGAGTAGCTGATCTCCTGGGGAGGACGAGGGCCCTGTGGGGGCCAGGGCAGCATGTCCTACCCTGCGACGACTGGGTCTGCACGAAGGTTTTGATGAGGAGATCTGTGGCCTGGGTGTAGAGGGACAGGGCATAGCGCAGTGACTGCAGGTCAGGACTCTTCTCCAGGAATGTTTTCTTCAGCCCCACGCCGCCAGCATGGAAGTATTGCTGGAGGGGGAAAGGCCTCAGGATGCTCAGCAGTTCTGCGAGGGTCCCCCAGGTGTTTCCCATGCCTGGGCCTCAGGGTCAGAGCCCCGGGGGCACCCCAAATGCCCCAGAGTGCCCTCACCTTGATGGTGTCCAGCGCCAGCTCCACCACAGCACACTGCTTCGGGGTCAGGCTTTTAGCTTCCTCACGCACCATGTGGTCCTGGGGGATACATATCCTGCTCTCAGCAGAGGACCAGGACCCCACTGTCCCCAGCTCAGCCCAGCCAAGCCAGCAAGGGGGCAGTGGTGGGGTCCTGGCAGCAGTGGCACTGGCACCCACCCCAGAACAGAGAGCAACCCAGCACCCCAGGACCCCCAGCCCTCACCTTCAGTTTGGAAAGCTGCCCCAGCTCCTTGGCTGCATTGAAAATCATCTGTGTGCCCTGCAGAAAGCAAAGAGACAAGGACAGCCCGGGTGAGCAGCTGGGCTGGGGGTGGCATGGCCAGGTTAGGCACATCGTGCCAGAAGCTTGCTGCAGTTCCAGGGGCTCCTCCAGGGGACAGCAGCCAGGAAGGTGACACAGGTACCAGGCCAGCAGCCCCCCGGTTCAGCCTGAATTCTCAGCACTGCTGTCAGGCTGCAGGCTTGGGGACCCCAGGGCAGGACATCACCCTAGCATCAGGCGCCTCATGCTCTGCTCAGTACAAGCAGCTTGGCTCAAGACTCCTATCCTGCTTTCTGTGCTCCAAGGACCTGCTCCTGAATCCAGCAGGGCCTGGCACAGCACAGCACTGACCACTGGGACACCAGACAAGTTGGGAGCAGAGAGCAAGTGCGAGGAACAGCAGGCACCCAGAGGATGTGGCTTGTACCCCACAGCCACCAAAGAGCCCCTGGACACACAGAGCCCTGCCCAGCTCCAGGGAGGCTCCCAGCTCCTTGGCACCCCAGGGAGTCCCCCAGCTGGGAGACCCAGGCTGCCTCTGCCTGACTTCTGCCCCCACCATGGCAGGGGCCATGGAGCCATTCCGTGGGGCCCATGGGCACAGCAGCCCCCTGGATGGGCAGATCCTGCTCACTGGCCTGGGCTGGCACCTCTGACTGGGCCAAGCACAAGCGCCCCTCCTCAGCTTCTCCAGGATGCAAATGCAATTGGATAAACTGGGGCCCAGATACCTCCACCACCTCCCCTCTCCCAGCACCAGTAGTTCCAGTCCCTCCCAATAGAGAAACTTCAGCATCTCTCCCATTAACCAGTACCTTCTGCAGGGGTCTGTCCCCTCCATACCCTCATTTTGTATGCCCCCATTAACTCTTCGTGCCTACCCTTCTGCCCACCTAGTCCTGTCCCATTAATTCCACCCTCACTGTTCCCATCTCCCCCAGCCAGTGGACAGGCTGAGAGCTGGGGACACTGGTGTCCCCAAAACAGAGCACAACAGGACACTGTACTGAGCTGGGAGCCCCCAATCCAGAACACAAGGGAAAAGGGACAAGGGACAGGGAGGAGGGAAGGGGAGAGAGCAGTGCCAAGTGGGGAGCAGAAGAGCCATATCCTTACTTCAGTGTGACTGGGCAGCTTCACCCTGCTCTGGAAGAGAACAGCAAGGGACAGTTACTGGTGGCCCCAGCAGCATTCAGTCGCAGCTTCAGGCCCCCCACATCTCCTGGCCATGAGGGCTCTGGCCCTGTATTCTTGTCTGGCTCTGCCCAGTTCTCCACTGGTGCTGCTGGTTTGGCACCAGTTCACAGCTGCAAAGGCTCAGCCCCATACTCGGCTGGTGAAGCTCTGATGAGTGCGCCAGGTCTCTTCTGAGGGTGGGCAGGCTTGCTCCCCACCCCTTTTGGGGCTAGGAAATCAGAGGGAATCAGCTCACCCAGCACACTGGGAAGGAGCCAGTGTCCCCCAGGAGAGGAGGGGGAGCTGCAGGCATTGCCCAGATGGATGCTGGCATAGCTCTTCCCAAGAACCAGGATTTGGGGAGCAGGCTGGGATCACTGCTGGACCCCCACCCTGTGGTGAGGAGCCCCCAGACAGGGCAAGAGCCCATATGCTGGACAAAGCCCTTGGAGCAGAGCTGGGGCTCAGCAAAGAAGGGGAAGTGGGCTCAGAGATCCAGGGGATCTCAGCAGCCCCAGGGTCCAGCATGGCCCAGCATGGGGGGTCCCCTCTTCCTGTGTCCCCCACAGTGGGATGGGGTTGTGTGGTCTCCCATGCACGGGGTCTCAAGCCCTCGCTGTCCAAACCAGGCAGCTGGTGCTGAGGGCTATGGGGCAGTGTCCTCCACGGGGATGGGTGACACCCCACATCCACCCCACAGGGACTAAACACCACAGAGCCCCCTCTTTGTACCCCAGGGACACACAGAACCGGGGCTGTCCCCAGCACACAGCACAGCACACCTCACCACGACACCACGCAGGCCACAGCACATCCAGACAGCACGACAGAGGAAGCACGAACAAGCCTGGACCTCCACAGCAAGTGGGTGTGAGACCACGAGTGTGGCCCCAGGGTGGTGACACACACGGAGCCCACAGCTATTTACCTTCTCTGTCCCCTTGCCATGTTTTCTCAAGAGCGTGCCCTGTAGAAGCAATGTCAGAGGTTGAGTGTGGGGTGAGGGGACAGCATGGGACAGGACACAGGGGCACAGGTGGCAGAGACATCATGAGCTCCTGAACGACAGCCAGTCGGGGACTGGTCCCCACCAGGATACCCAGTGAGGGCCTGGTGCCATCAGGGTGCTGGATCCCCACTGGAAAGCAGGATGCTGCACTGCTGGAGAACTTGTCCTCACACTGGGAAACTGCTGAGATGCAGGGATGCTGAATCTATGAGGATGATCCTTGCTGGGACACACAGATGCTGAATCCATGAGGGATGATCCTCGCTGGAATACAGGATCCAGCTGTGTGTGGGCAGGCTTTGGTGCCCCCACACATCCTGCTTCAGCTGTGGCAGGTACTCCCAGCACTGGGGAGGGAGCAACGGGGTAGTAGCTGGGATTTGGCTTTGGCACGCAGAGCTCTGGTTTGTGCAGGGCTGGGCCCAGTGGCACCCACAGTGACCCAGCGGCAACCCCACACTGATCCAGGAAAGAGAAACTGTATGAAATGAGGCAGCAGTGCCATGGAGGGGAACAAACTTGGCCCTCAGGGTGGACTGTTGGAATTGGGAGAGGGGAGCACAGAGTCAGCTGGCTGGGAAGCCTCAGAAGGAACAAGCAGCACAGGTAGGGCCAAGCAGGGCTGCCAGGAGGGGTTTTGGCCCTGGCACAGGGTGATGAGTGAACAAGAGGAGCTTGTGCCACACAGAGCTGACACTGCTCTGTCCCCTCAGAGCCTCAGCAAAGCTGGGACACAGGGTCCCCACAAGGTCCCCATAAGGTCTGAAGGGACACTCAGTCCCAGGCCTCCCCAAGGCCTCCCCAAACTCTGCTGTTGGACACAAAAGGCACTGGGGGACAGCAGACGGGTGTTTGTTCCTGCAGGGATTGGCACCAGCACCCAGCAGCTGGCTCCCACTGCTCTTCCTGCACAAGTGCCTGAGTCACAGCAGGGGTGGGGACAAGACTGGGGGTGAATTGCCCTTCCCTTGCCTCCAGGGGCATAAACCCACAGCCACAGACTGGTCAGAACAGAACAGAAGGAAACTTCTCAGTCAAAGCCATGCAAGGACCCAGCAGCGATGCCGAGAAGAGAACCAGGAGTCCAGGTTCCCAGGGCTGTAACCCTGACCAGGGAAGGAGCCTCACAACTTGTGCCAGCAGCCCGCCCCAACACCGAGCACCTGGGCCAGGGACCGCCGTGTCCCACCCCGAGCGACTCCTCCTCCTGACAGGGAAAGCCTCCGCCCCCACCACCACCACAGCCAGAGCCCGGCCAGGGCCTCGAGGGGAAACTGAGGCACGAGGGAAAGGAAGAGCAGTCCTGACTCCAGGCACGCACCGTTCCCTTTTCGTGCCTCCCGCGGTGTTTCTGCCCTCAGCACGGAGCCCTGGTTTGGCAGTCCCTGGTGACATGGCACTGCCATCACTGTCACCTCCCACCCCATCGCTTCCCCTTGTGCCTCCCCACATCCCGGCACGGCCAATCTGTCCAAGACATCTCCACCCACCACATCCCGGAGGGGCCGCTGGCATGTGCCAGCCAGGAGCCAGTGCCAGGCAGGGGTGGGGACCAGGAGCTGGACCAGGTCAGGAGCCGAAGGAGGGTGTGGGCAGGGCACGGGCAGCCACACAAGACAAGAACCGGCGAGGCCAGGACCGACACAGAGCGGACAGACAGACAGACAGACAGGGAGCTGCCGTACTTACAATCATCTGC
The DNA here is from genome assembly GCF_963662255.1 of Cinclus cinclus. Lineage (NCBI taxonomy): Eukaryota > Metazoa > Chordata > Aves > Passeriformes > Cinclidae > Cinclus > Cinclus cinclus. Next base: position 1,885,382 of record NC_085073.1, on the reverse strand, counting down.
CATTGAGAGGCGAGAGGAGCAAGCGGAGAGAACAACCGTGACGTGAGTGTCGGCCCCCGCCTCCTCCATCCTCCCCAGTGCCAGCCCGGGCTGCCCGCCCCCCGTTCCCAGGGCCATGGGTGTCCCCCATCCACAGCACTCAGTGTCACTGCCCTGCCACTGCCCTGCAAGCCTCCACAGCTCCCGAAGGGCCCCATCCTCACCTGCCCAGTCCCTCCTGACTGTTGGGGGACGCCCCAGGGGAGCTCAGTTCCAGGGACCCCACTTGACACTCGGCTCTGACATGGACCCTCAAACTCCAAACCTGTCCAGCCACCCTATGGGCTGGCACCCAGGAACACCTGGGCAGGATGTCCCCTGTCCCCAACACAGCTTTCTCCAGGGACTGCCTGCCCTCAGGAAAAAAACCCAGCAGAGCCACATGTCCATGTCCCCTCCTCTGCCCTAGCACAGGCCCTACTGTCTCTTGAGCATGGCTGGAAAGGGACTAGGATGGGGACTGGGACTCAGCATTCCTATGAGATTTGGCCACCTTTAGCCAAGAGTGTGTGAGTCTGGTCAGGAGTGATGAAGGGCTGACCTGAGCCAGGCTCAGGGCTGTGACACGGTGACAGTGAGGTGGCACTACTGAGGGCTGACATGTCACCACTGTGCTGTCCCTCACAGACACAGCACAAGAGCTCCACAGCCCCAGAAAGGTGACATAAAGGCTGACAGCTCCAGGAACTCCAAGGAGAGCCTGACAGCTTTGTAAAGATGACAAAAGCCACCAAAGAGTGACAGAACAGGTGTGTGGCTGGTCCAGAGCACTCAGTGTCACCCTTTCCTGCCTGACTTTGAGGGAGCCACCTCAGGAACCTTCAGGTGCAGGGGGTCAGACAAACAGCCATGCAATATGGAGCCTCAGAGAAGGACCATTCCCTGGGTTTGCTTTGCTTTCCTAAACCCCCCAGGAGCAAGGAACAGCTCAGTCCTGCTGGGCAATATGTTCCCCCATCCTCATGAAACCCCCAGCCCCTCAGCAAGGCCAACAGGCAGCATCTCCCCACACTCCAGGAGCCTCTGGATTCACCTCCTGTCACACAAAGCATGCCGCAGCCAGTGTGGATGAGTGTGGCATGGGATGCTGTCCCAGCTCTGAGGGAGGCATGGACAGGAAAGGGCCAGTGTCCCCTCTTCATGCCACAATGGAGGTGGCAGAAAGATCCTTTGGCAAAGCCAACCAAGAAGGTCCTGGAGCAAGGATGACCTATCTCTCTTCCATCCTTTCCCTGGCCAGGAACTGGACATGAGTTTGGAGACGTCAGTGAAGTCCCCACCCTCTCACATGCCAGTGAGGGCACCTGGCCAGCAATGTCCCACTCTGGCCCCAGTCAGTCACCTGTGTCTCAGGATCCCTGGTCCCTCTCCCCATCACTCACCGTCTGGTCTGTGAGTGGGGGCAGGACGATGGTCTTCTCCATGGTGTTCATCACCAGCTTCCAGAGCTCCTTCAGCACCCGCTTCAGCACAGTCTTCTCACAGATCTTGGCAAAGAGCGTAAGGCTGCGCAGAGGAGACAGCGTTGGAGGATCCCACATGTCACCCTTCCCATGTCACCCTTCCCATGTCACCCTGACTCTGCAGGTCCCTCACACTGCCTGATGAGGCCAGGAGGGACAGGGTGGGGATTTTAGTTGCCCCCCACACTCACTTGCTGTCCAGCAGGTCCATGATGGGCTGCAGGACATTGTCAGCGTCCTGCGCGACACTGCTGCAGGTGCTGGCGGGGACATTGCCAGTGCCCTTCACCTGGCTCAGGATGTCACCCATCTGCTTCACACACTCCTCAATGTGTGGCTGGAAACTGGGGACCACAACATACAGGCAACTCAGCATATCCACTCCCCAGAGACCCCAGCCTGGCCCCAGACACAGCTTCTAGACCCCCAGACCTCTGCTTTCCCCACTGCCCCTGCCCCATCATCCAGGTGTACCTGGTGGCAAAGACTCGGCTCAGATCATCCAGGACATTGTTAAGTTTCACCTGCAGTTCCTTGAGGATATCACTGGCTTCTGTGTCCAGCTGCAGGAAGGACAGGTTTTTGAAGTTGACAGGGTCCCTGAACCAGCACTCAGGGAGGTTTCTGCATCCCAAATGCATCCCTGAGCAGGGTGAAGCCCTTCCCAGTCCAATATGGTGGGAGACCAGGGTACCATGGGGTGGTACAGTGTGATCCCACACAGGAGCGAGGAATGGGTCTGCACCCAGCACTGGGGAACTGGGCAAGGGGCTACCTCTGAGGGGAAGGGAATGATCCAACCCCCCACAGGGCTCTGTCCTGGAACCTCCCCCCCCATACTCACGTCCTTCCCACCCATGGCTTCAAACATCTTCTCAAGCTGGACACGGAGCTGCTGGATGTTGTTCATCAAGATGCAGGGCTGGAGGGGTGGGATGGAGGGGGGGGGTCAGCACAAATAAATATGGCTGGGATAGCTGCCCACAGCCCCAGGACCCTCCCACCTTGCGCAGGGGCACATGAAGCCACCCTGGCAGCATGACAGGAACCGCCACAAGGAAGGGACTGACCCACCCTGGGCTTCAGGTGACAGCTGGGGTCACCATGTGGGGACAGAAAAAGGGAGATACATCACCACTTTCTCCTTCTCCTTGGAGCAGTAAGAGGCAAAATCCTTGGATATGATCTCAGCGTATTGGAGCAGCACATTGCTGATGGTCTGCAGCCAAACAGGGCACCAACAAAGACATCCAGACAGCAGCAACAAAGGGAAGGAGGGAGAGAAGGAAACTGTGAGTCCCACAGCACTGAAACAACCTCATATCTGGATACATATGGGGAGCTCCAGACCCTCTAGCCTCATGGATCATAGCACCATGGAATCATTAAGGTTGGAAAAATCCTACAAATTCAACTCCGACCACCAACTCAGCATCACCACCATGTTCACCACTAAACCATATCCTCAACTGCCACATCCACATGGTTTTTAAACACTTCCAGGGATGGTGACTCCACCATTGTCCTGGGCAGCCTGTGCCAGGGCTGGAGAAAACTTTCAGTGAAGAAATTTTACCTACATCCAACCCAAACCTCCTCTAGCAGAGCTTGAGTGCATGTCCTCTCCTCCTGTCCCTGTTCCCTGGGAGCAGAGCCCGACTTCTCCCCCCCGCCCCGGCTGTCCCCTCCTGTCAGGGAGTTGTGCAGAGCCTCCTTTTCTCCAGGCTGAGCCTTCCCAGCTGTCTCAGCTGCTCCTGGGGCTCTAGCCCCTCCCCAGCTCTGTTCTCTTCTCTGGACACGCTCCAGCCCCTCAGTTTTTCATGTTGTGAGGGGCCCAAAACTGACCCCAGGATTTGAGGTGGGGCTTCAGCAGTGCCAGGGAGTGGTCACTGCCCTGGTCCTCCTACTGGCCTCATCACTGCTTGTACAAGTCAGGTGCCATTTGCCTCCTTGCCCACCTGGGCCCACCTGGCTCATGTTCATGCACCAAGAGCCACATGGGCACAGCCACTGCAAGCCAGATCCAGCACAACTGGTCTCCATGGACAGTTCCAGCACAGCTGTGAAGGCAACAGCCACCAAGCCTGCATGCAACTCCCTTCTATATTGCAGCAAGCCAGTTTTAATTACTCTATATTAATTAAGCAAATAACTCATCAATTAACTCATAATTAATTAATTGATCTCCTGTGCTAGCAGAGCTGGAAGTGTCCTAGGGTGTGTTGGTGGCATACTGGCTGACCACAGCTGGATGGAGGGGGCACAGAGAGCCCAGGAGCCCCAGCCAGGGCTGGGACTGGGGTCCCAGGGGTGGTGATGACCCTTGCCCTGGTGCCCACCTTGGCAAACCGTCTCATGTAGTGCCCCACAATCTGGGGATCAGGGCACTCCAGCTTCTTGATGATCTCAAAGCTCTGGTTGAGCTGGGAGAAAACGTCCACCACAGAGCAGGAGAAGAGCGCATGTTCCGAGGTCTGCTGGAACTGTAGGAGACGAGGTGTCAGGATGTATGAGGGAGATTTTGGCCCCAGTCAGGATATCCTGGGCATCAAGGTATCCTAGACAAGCCCCTCTCCTCCGAGACTGCATCCCTGGTCCTGTTCATACCCCATCCTTCTTGTCCCGCTCCAGTGCTCCGTGCAGGAAATCCCGTGACACCTCTTCATTCTCATCCAGCCACTGGATGACGAAGGGCTCGAACCATCTGGAAGAGAGACCCATGCATGGTGAGGCCAGCAGCCCTGGTGGTGCCAGTCCCCCTGCCCGTCCCCAGGGCTGCACTCACGCGGGGTACTCGGGCACACGGCTCTTGAAGGAGGGCAGCTCCGTGACGTATTCGTTGTACAGCCACTTCACCTTGAAGTGCAGGTTCATGTAGTCTGCGCTCTTGCACAGGCGGTGCTTCTCGTGCTCTGCACGGGGAGAGGGTGTGGGGGTCACTCTGAGTCCCAAATCTGGGGCGTGGCTCCCCAGGGGCAGCTCCAGGGTAACAGGGTGAAGGTGGAAGTGCTTCTGGGGGTGGTTAAGCTATGCATGGTGTTGATGAGGAGATTAAATGGGTCTGCCCAGTGAACATGTGAGGTGTGAGCTGAGGACAGCTCCTGCCTGGTTCGCCCCTCTCTGGCTCAGGGTGGCAGGCGGGACTCACCCTCCATCGCATACTTCATGTCCTGAGCAAAGAGGTTCCACATGACCTCAGCGCTGATCTTCCCCACATTCAGTTCCTGGGGGAACCTGGGGCGAGGGAAGAGTGTGAATCACAGAATCATTTAAGGTGGAAAAGATCTCCAAGGTCACGGAGTCCAACCTGTGAATGATCCCCCCACTTGTCACCCAGACTAGAGCACCGAGTGCCACATCCAGGCCTTCCTTGGGCATCTCTAGGGGCAGGGACTCCAAACCTCCCTGGGCAGCCCCTGCCAATGCCTGACCACCCTTTCCATGACTTCTTCCTGATGTTCAACCTGAACCTCCCCTCACACATCTTGAGGCTATGAACACAAGGTGAATCAGCCCTCCATGTGCACAGACATCCCTTACACACCTCCCAGCAGCCTCAGCTTTCCCACCTGTAGAATGGATGTTACAACCACTTCCAAAGGCCTCAAGATCACACTGCCTCCACACGGGCACCCTCTGTGGGCACAGCAGTGTCCCCTTCCCCAGCACCTACTCACTGATTCAGGCAGGGTGTGTAGGAGTTCTTGTCCTCCTCAATAATGGATACAATCAGGGTGATGAGCTTGGACCAGAAATCCAGGTTTTTGATGCTGGGGCCCTGCTCCTCAGGGGGCACCTCGCCTTTCTTAGTCTGGAGGGGCAGGGACACAGTGGAGACTTTGGTCACCTCAGTGAAGGGTTCAACTTTGTGTTGGGACTAAGAAGGGGGCAGGAGGGCCTGGAGGCCCCATGCAGCCCCCTTGTGCTTGTCCTGATCTCAACCCCACAGCTCAAACCCCAGGGCCTGGGGATCATTCTGCATGGACTGAGCACTCTGGAGACGGAGCAGGAGAATGAGGAAAAGGCATGGGATGGGGAGGTCAGTGCCCAACATCCCTCCTGCCCCACGCACCGGATCTGTCTGGTACTCGCGGCTGTAGAGCTCGTGGCAGTTATTGAAGATGTACTCGTAGGTGGAGTTGAGACAGGCCTTCACACAGTCCTTCACCACCTGGCTGGCTCGTGGGGGGCTCTGCAGCTCCTGGACCTGGTGTGCAGGGAGGGCATGGTGTTTGGAGCACCCCCAGACACCCACCCAGGAGCACCACTGGCCAGTGCAACCCCAACCCCCAGAGAACCAGGGCCAAAGAGAGTCAGGTCCCCTGAGGGACAGGGTGAGTTGGGCCCCAGCAGTACCTTCATCCGAAAGAAGGTGATGCTGGTCAGCAAATCCACAGTGGACTTCAAGTCCTGCAGCCGTTCAGGGCTGCTGGCAGGGAAATTGTTCTAGAAAGGAAAGAAGAGAGCTGCCCTCAAAAGTCACAGGGGCAAGTGAGGGTGAGGAACAGCCACCCATTGCTTCAGGTGGGGACACTGAGGCAGGGCAAGCACCTTACCCGGTACATGGAGAGGTCGATGCGCAAGGAGTTGTGCAGCTGGTCCAGGAGTTTGACAAAGCGATCCTTCTGCAGAGAAATGCCCCGAGGGCAGGTGAACAGGGGCAAGGCAGCAGGGACCAACCACCACTGCCCTTGTCTCCTCTCCTCTCAGCCCAGCCCTCACTCATCCCTCTCCTTCCTTCCTTTCCTTCCTTCTGTCCTCTAAGCACTGAATGGGCAGGACCTGCCTACAGAGAAAGCATTTCCTTGCTGGTGGCTGGGGCTCACTCAAAGCCCTCAGCAGCTCCTGGGGCCCATGTGACTGTGCCAGGTGTGGTGTCCCCTGTCATTGCTGGGAGGCTGACAGGCTGTGCTGTCTGTCCTGCCCACTGGAACACCTCTGAGCCTGGGCTCAGGACAACAACTGGGATCAGTAGCCCCTCAGTTAGGGCTTTCCAACAGCTCAGGGAAAATAGCAGAGAAAGGATGTGCAGTGGTTGCCCACCTTCAGGAACTGGACATTTACATGGACTCCCCATTTGCCCCACTGGGCTCCATCAAGGGACATGGGCATGGAACACCCTGTGTGGGGTCTCCACTGGGGCTGTAATTCAGCTCAGCCCAGCTCCCACCCAGGGAGCACAAGCCAGAAGGATGCAAATCCCATTTTAGGTTGTAGATTGGATCAGAGGTCAGAGCTCATGGCAAAACAACTAATCAGAGAATCCTGGACAGGTTTGGGCTCAAAGGACCTTAACCTTTAACCTCAAAGGACCTTTTGGACCTTAACAACCACCTTGTTCCACCCCCTTCCATGGGCAAGGACATTTTCCACTATCCCAGGTTGCTCCAAGCCCTGTCCAGTCTGGTCTTGAACACTTCCAGGGATGAGACAGCCACAGCTGCTCCCAGGGCAACCAAAGTCCTCACTCCCCCACAGGGAAGATTTTCTTCCCAATATTGGCCCCAAAATGTTGTCGGGAAGCATTTCCCTTTGCATTACTGCTGGTGGGGAGGCTTTGGACAGCCATGTGGGCCTTCTATGAAAGCCCTGGGTTCCCCCCTCAGCACTGGCTGTACCAGGTCAGGGCTGACCCGCAGGGCTCTGGGAAGTCCAGAGCAGCATTTGAGTCCTGGGGTAAGAACACAGGGGTGGGAGGGGGCAGCGAGTCCATGGCTCGGCCATGCCCACAGCCTGTGCTGGCCGCCGCAAACCTTCGGCCTGGCGGGGATGGCCCAGCCGGGCCCTGGGCCGGACCGTGCGTCCCCAGCACCCAAGGAACGGCTGCAGCACTCTAACACTGGACACGACGGGTACTCGGGGTTAAAGCGACACGGCCGGGCACTTTAGCACCCAACCTTAGGCTCTCTAAAAAAGAGAAAGAGACAAGTTTTTAAAATCCTCCATGTTAGAGAAAAGGTGGGTTTTTGTACAGTTTCCTCCTGCTGCGTGATCCGGAGGCACAGCTCGCTGTGGGCTCTAGCTACCCCCTGCAACAGGAACGTGGAGGTAAGCCAAAGCTGCCTGGAGCTGTGCTTGGCCCTGGCTGTGTCCCTGGCTACCCAGCACCTTGCTGCACCCAGGGCTGGCCACCGATCCTGGCTCGACCCATGCACACCCAGAGCGACCATTTCCTGCCTTTGGGATGGCATGGGGGGAGCAGAGATGTGGGCTCAGCCCTTCCTCACCCATGTCCCCAAGGGGCACGTGGCTCTACCACAAACTCGCCCCATGTGGCACCCAGTGGTGCTGGCACAACCAGCTGAGTTTGCAGCAGGCCAGGGTCCCCCAAAGCACACGAGGCTGCGCAAGACACCCCACGAAGTGCAGGGGTGGCTCGTGGCCATATGCTTCTGATTTTTCCATTGTCCCCACTCCTAGCACGCTGCCACCCAGCGTCCCAGTTTGCTCAGGCTCCCATAATAACTAGGGGAGCAAATTTAGCCCTTCTCCTGGAAAGGTGGTGGCTTTTTTCCTTCCTGAAAAACAGAAGCAGGATGATTTCTGGGGCAAGCAGGGGCTGACCCCACTACTGCCTGGCTGCAGTTTGGAGCAGGGTGTTTTGCACAGCTCGTTTTGCTCCCCGAGCCCCCCACCCCCTCCCAAAGAAAGGAGAGAAAAAGAAAAGAGCGTTTACGTACCATGGGACTTACCCCGAAATTGGAGGCAGCAAAGCGGTCGGAGGCGTTGGCATTGCTGGAGGCGGTGGTGTGGGCATAGTAGGCATTGATGTTGGCCAGCAGGGTACTCATCACTGCCGGTACCCCGGGGCACATGTACTTGGAGGAGAGGCAGGCAAAATGCCTAAAGAGAGAGGTGGCAGCTGAGGGTTTAGGGCCATGGGAGGGCATGAAGCGTTTGGAGTGCATAATCATTGAATCGCAGAGCATCCCAAATCAGAAGGGATCCATAAGGATCATTGAGTCCAGCCCCTAGCCCTGCCCAGACACCCCAACAATCCCACCCTGAGCATCCCTGAGAGCGGTGTCCAAACGCTCCTGGAGCTCTGGCAGCCTTGGGGCCGGGACCATTCCCTGGGGAGCCTGGGCAGTGCCCAGCACCCTCGGGGGAAAGAAGAACCTTTCCCTGAGCTGCATCCCAAGCCCTGACACAGCTCCAGCCCTTGCTGGGCTCCTGTCCCTGTCCCAGAGAAGAGCTCAGCCCCTGCCCCTCTGCCTCCCCTCAGGAGGAGCTGCAGCCCCCGAGGAGTCTCCCCTCAGTCTCCTGTGCTCCAGCTGAATGAGCCAAGTGCCCTCAGCTGCTCCTCAGACCCTTCCCCAGCTCCGTGTCCCTCCTTTGGACATTCTCCAACAGCTTTAGATCCTTCTGATACTGTGGTGCCCAGACTGGACACAGGAATTGATATGAGGCTGTGCCAGACTGCATTGGGAAGGGAAAGGATGGGTGCACAGGTCTGGGGCAAGTCTGCACCCATGGCCGGGAGGTGAGGGCCAATGGCAGCAGGAGAGGAAGATCGGGACACTAACCCTCCACCTGGGGGGCGAGTGCAGCCCCTCTCAACCAGATGGGGGCAGGGGACTCACGTCATGGCCTGGTAGATGGACTCCACCCCATAGCGCATGGCAAACTCATCCACAATCTCCTGTGCTGTCTCATCAAAGTACACCTTCCACGCATCATCCCCTTTGGCATCGGGGATCTTCACCACCCCGTTGTTTTGCAAATCCGTCACAAAGTGGAACAGGTTCTGGAGGTACAAATGGGTCCCGTCAGTTCTCCAGGGCAGGTGTCGGCAGGGTGGCATTGCTGGGGAGGGGGCTGTGCCCCCTGTGCATGTCTGGGCTGCTCACCTCATGAAGGCAGGTGTATTGAACATGGTAGGGAGCCACCTTCTCCTCACCCTTGATCTCCACACTGATGTGCAGTCGGATGGCTCCTGACACTGCTGACTTGTCTGTGCGCTTGTCTGTGGGTGCAGGGAGAGGGACAAGGTGTGAGGCTTCCCTGGGGCAACCCTGCTCACTGCCAGCCCAAAAAAAGGGGCACAGTGCTCTGGCACAGGGCCAGGGCTGAGGGGACACCCAGCACCATGTGTAGCCAGGCTGGGGTGGGATTTGGCCATATTTCCAGCTGCTGGAGGCATGGCCTTTCTGTGCCTTAGTTTCCCCTCTGCTGGGGGCTAGTGTTCTAGAACCTCCTGGGTAGAGGGTTCTGAAAATGACCCGAGAAAATACTTTATCCTGATGGCTTTTGATATTAAATGTTTCTAAGAGCAGACCCTGCTGCAATAGCCTTCAGCCTATGGCTGGCAGCACCTCTCCCTTGGAGCTGAGGGCAGGGGTTCCAGCATAAGCAGGATGCATCACCCCCAGAGCCAGGGCAGGGGTCCGAGGCTGTGCTGGTTACCGAGGTTGTACCAGACGTCCATCTCCCCACTCAGGGTCCGGACCTCGATGATGGTCTGGCCCAGGAAGTCATCAGATTCCCTCTTGAAGCGCTGCTTGACACGAGACTTGATGTCATCGTCCTCGTCCCACACACGGACCTTGATGCGGTCAGAGGAGTTATGGCACTCGCTGGGGAGGTGACAAAGGGCAAGCCCCAGGATGAGCAGCGAAGTCTTTCCAGCTACTCCCCATCACTGTTTCCCTAAACAACAGGGACCAGCACAGAACAGGAACTGGGGAAGTGGGGGCACCAGTCCCCTCCCAGTGGGCTCTGTGCCACACCCAGGCAGCCCCAGCACAGCCCAGATCAGCCCCTGTAGTCACACTCTCATGGCATAAAACAGAACCCCAAGGGAACACAGCACCTCAGTGGGGGCAGGATGAGGCCCAGCTGGATCCCCCCACCCTACCGGGACATGGCAAGAGCCAGTACAGTCTGGCACAACCATGAGTGGCCAGGGAGGGGAATGGAGAGATCAGGGGTCAACTTACAAATGGAAATTCTCCTCCCAGATGGGGTTGAGATTGCCATAGATAGTTTTAGTCCTTTTTTTTGTCTTTCCAACCTGGACAGTGACATAGGGGTCACTAGAACCCGTCTTATCCTTTGCTTGCAGGCCCTGGGCACAGACCACTGCAGCACAGCATAGCAGAGAGAACAGACAGAGAAAAGTCAGTGCCACAGCCACACAAAGATCCCCAAAACAGGCACCTCTGTCCCCCCACAGGCTGAAGCTGCCTGGCAGAATGAGGGGTTGAGCAATGGGGACATTCTCATGGTCCCCAAGCCTGAAGGTGACAAGCTGCCTACCCGTGATGCTGATCTTGGCTGACCATTTGGAGGTGCCGTCCAGGACACTCTGCTTGACTGCCTTCATCTGCTGTGTGTGTGTGGTCTTGTTGACCCCAAACACCTCCTGGATCAGCTCAAATATCTCTGGTTTGTTGCGCTCCCGGATCTTCATGCGGTCCTTGAGCACCATGATGATGTTCTGGGTCCGGTCCTCTGCTCCGTGCTTGGAGCTCTTCTCCGCTGCCCCTGGGAGAGGATAGGCATGGGTGAGATGGGGTGGGGGGCTGGTGGTACCCAAGAGAGAGACAAGAGCTCTTGCAGGTTGGCATGGTGGGCTTGGGGACAGGGACAGGAGGAAATGGCCTCAAGTTGCACCAGGGAAGGTTTATGTTGGGTATTAGGGGAAACTTCTTCCCCAAAAATGTCCAGCCCTGGCACAGGCTGCCCAGGTAGTGGTGGAGTCACCCCTGGAAGTATGAAAAAAACACGTGGCTGTGGCATTTGAGGACATTGTTTAGAAGTGACCACAAGGGTGCTGAGTTGATGGTTAGACCTGATAAGCTTAAAGGTCTTTTCCAGCCTTCACAATTCCACGATTCTATGATTCCATGCATGAATTAATTCAAACCTGGAGGGATCTATCCCCTGCCCAGGATGAGTGTGCCCTGCCCACCACTTCTCCCATGCCCAAGTCAGGAGTGGAGCTCTCCTGGGCTGCTCCCTCCTCCCTCCCTAAGGTGAGAAGGGCCAAGACTGTGGGTCCCAAGTCCTTACTCTGAAGGCAGTCAGCATTGAGCAGGTCCTGGCACTTCTCGTGGCACTTGACGCCGCACTCGGCACAGCGCATGCCCTGCCGGGCGATGCCCCACAGCAGCCCCTCACACTCATAGCAATAGGTGGGGGTGGTGGCCGTCCACACCTCGAAGTTGTGAGGAGTTGTGCAGGAGATGGGGTACACTAAGGCTTGCAGGGTCTTCTTGTAAACATGGTTTTTCTGTGCAGGGACAAGGCAGAGAAGGGGAGAAACACTGAAGCAGGGCAGAGGATGCACTTGGGGACATTGATTTACTGGTGGTGGTGCTGAGTTGACAGTGGGACTTAGTATCATCTAGGTCCTTTCCAACCCTAATGATCCCAGGATTCTATCCCCGGGTGCTACCACGAGCATCCTGGATGTTCACGCATAACCAGAGGATGCTGGTGGGGCACAGACTCTGCATCTCCATTGTTGGCCTGGTCCCTGAGGCTCAGTTTCCCCCTTCCAACCATCCCCGACCCAGCCCACCCCAGCACCTACCAGCTCCTCATTGTTCAAGGTGCTTGAGGCCAGCGCAGATGTGATTCCCGCTTTCCTGGACTGGACCAGGGACTGTGGGCAAGAAAGTGAGTTTCCAGATCCAGCAGACCATAAGAGCTCCCTTCTCCACCCCCAAGTGGCTGTGAAACACTCAGAACAGACCCCAGACCCAGACAGAGAAAGGTCCTGGCTGCATGGGGGCAGTGGGGACAGCCCAGCCCCCATTGATACCAGCACTGCTGTGCAGTGGGACTGGAACCAGTTCAGCAGCCTATGACATTCCCAGTTCAGCTCCAGTGGGGCAGAGCCTCTCACCACATGTCTGAGACCACTGGGGATATGGGGTGGGGGGCACTTACCATGGCCTGTGGGCAGCCAGGGCCGGCAAGGGGGGAATAAAAAGCCATTAGTGCAAACACTTCCCAGGAGAGCCTCTTCCCTGCCAGAACCAGTGGGAATTGGAGCAACACCCCCTCATCCAGCAGTGGTGGGGGTGAATGTGTCCCCAAGCCACAGCACTGGTTGTAGCCTGCAAATCCCAGCAGGGATTTGGGAAGGGCAACAGCTCCCCTAAACCCCACACATTGCCCACCCCATCACCCCCCACCCCCAAAACACCAACACAGCACAGTGCAGAAGCATCAGCAGCTGCCCAAGAGGGCTGGGGTGGGGGCACTAAGTTGGGGACAGCAAGGGGATGGGGGGATGGGGGGAGGCAGGTTGGGAACAGGAGAGTGGCACCCCAGGGAGGGCACACAGTGGAGCTGACAAGGTGTTAAGAGAGGGGGAAGGTGGGGAAGGGCACCTAATTCTGGGGTACAAGGGTATCTGGTTTCTGAAATTGCTGTCTCTTGTCATCAGGAGCAGGAGGGGACCAGCAGAGTGACCCTGTGAAATAGAACCCAGGGTCTGGAGGGGACCCCATCATGGGGAGCCCATACATCAGGGGTCTCCAGCCCCATAAACTGGGACAGTGGGGACAGGAGCACAGGGTCTGGGCAACTTGGAAAAGCCACTGCCAGCCCTCCCTTGGTACAGGCATCTGTCTGTCCAGCACCAGTGTCATCCAAGCTGAAGGGACCTATGACAGCTGAGACAGGAAGGGATATGGGACACAGCACCAGTAAAAAAATGGAAAACCAGATGCAGCCCTGGGAAACCTTAGGCTGATGCTTGGGGTAGGGACCAGAGCTCCGTTAAAGAGAAGCACCCTCGGATAGGGAGAGCCCAGCTCCCAACTGCAGGGAGGGCCAGGAGCCCCCCAAGCAGTGTGGGACACCCCCGCCCCCCCTTGTCAGGGCTTGGGGCACCGAGGGCTGGCCGGCAGCCCCCAAGGGCGCTGTCTCTTTAACCCCTTGCACCGCGCTCACCAGATCGCTGACTAGAGGGAGAGATTTGCGTCCAGGCTTAATGTCGGGCATGCTGTTAATGCAGCGCAGAAACCTTACAGCCGCCCCCCTGCCGCAGGGAAGGCCCAGCCAGGCCACAGGAAAGAAAACAGAGAACACAAGCCATGTTAGAGGCAGCTGGGGAGCAGGGCACAGGCGGCGCAGTCCGGTGGAGCACAGCAGGAGCAAAGCTGGCAGCTATGGGGGGTGCCTTGGGAGGAACCTCACCAAATCGCTAACTAGGGGGATGGGTTTTCGCTTGCGAATGTCCGGCATGCTGTCTATAATGATCAGCCCACCACCAGGCCTGCAAGAGAGAGGAGAGTCAGCGGGCAAGGGCAAACTGTGGCAGTAAGGGGCCCCCTGTTGTTGCCCCACAGTCACTCAGCACTTCAGAGGATCATGGAACTGTTTGGGTTGGAAGGGACCTTAAAGCTCATTTCATTGCATGCCCTGCTACGGGCAGGGACACCTTCCACTAGATCAACCTGGCCTTGGTTACTTCCAGGGATGGGGCAGCCACAGCTGCTCTGAACAACCTGGGCAGGGCTTCACCACCCTCAAAGGAAAGGTTTTCTTTTCAATATCTAGGACTTGGTTAATATGACTGCAAAGCAAGCCCTGTGTGGCCCAGGACGCACCCATGGGATCGCCATCCCCACCACCACCCCAGCCAGGGTAGGGATCATTGAACTAAAAACTGAGGGGGAAGGGGATTTTGGCAAAAACTGTGATTTCTCCCCATATGAAGCTTAACAGTGAAACCAAGGAGAACAGCTGCCCATTTGGCTTAGTCAGCTTTGGCTTTGCAGTGTGAGGCTGGAGAGCTGGGGTTCCCTCTGGGACCCCAAAGGAGAGCAGAGCAGGTGAGCCTCAAGTTCTGCTGCAAAGGAACACAAGACAGGAATGGAACTTCACAGCCCTGTTGGAAATAAATCCCTGGAGTGACCTGGGAATTCTCAGGCAACCTACCAGGTTCTGCCCAGGTCCATTGCGGGCTGTCTGCAAGGGCAAGACAGGACTGAGACTTCCAGCCCGTCCAGGTGAGAGGCCCCCCCATAACAGGATTCCCCATGACAACACTCCATGAGGGAAACAGGAGTTGCTACCCCTCCTCATCCCCATCTCAACTCACCTCCTTGCTCTCCCCCACAGAAGCAGCAGCTCTTGCAGTCACAGAACAATGTCATGTCCGCTGGCTGCTCCAAAAGCACTGACCAGTCCCAAAATTCAGCTCCACAAAACTGGCCTCCCTGCATGCCCACAGCTTGGCAACCCTTCCCCACACAAGCCCCCTACTGAGGTCATTAATCACATCCTAATGAGGAGGGGGCTGAGATCCTGGGGACCCAGTGTACCCAGGAGTGTACCCAGCTTCCCCCTGTACTCACCCGCCTTTGAACCACAGAGATTTTTCTCCATCACCTTCCCCACGGGCCTGGAAAATAAGGGACAGTGTCAGGGTACAGCAGGAGCCACAGTGTGGGGACAACCTCCCCAGGGCAGTGAATGCTCACAGCACTGTGGGAGCATGGAAGGATAAGCAGGGTGGACAGAGAAAAGTGTATTCCAAAACCAAGGGGACTCTTCCCAGCAAAAAGCTGGCACTGGGAGTAAATATCTTCAGGAGGCTGACCTCAGTGAGCAAATGGGTGGGCTTCAGCAGAGGGGCTGAGGCTGGCAAAGCAGGGGGGGATGGCTACACTGTGCAAAAATTCAGGGCTTGGGGGAGTGAAGAAGTATCATGAAGGTTCAGCAGGTCCTCAGGGGCCCACAGCAGTTGGAAAGAAAAGCAGGGAAAAGCCAGAGCACATGGAAGAGGGTGTGTGTGCAAGGATCATCCAGCAGTGCCATCTACCCCTGCAGGGAGGGGATTATTTTGGAGGAGAAGGGCAGAGAGAGACCATTACCCCTCTTTCATGGGTAATCCCTGCACATACACGCACGCACACACACACACTCACACACACAGAGGGAAGCCACACACATGGCTGGAAGTTCCAGGTGGCCATGCTTACCTGCAGGCAGGCTACACCCCTTCCCTGCAGGAAGGGGAGACGCGGGTGCAAGGGCCATGGTGGTGGACAACTGAAAAGAGAAGCGGTGGGGAGGGGGATCGAGACCCCGGGGAGCGAATCCAGAGCCAAAACAAAAAGAAAATATGGAGGATGGAGTCTAAAAACAAAACAAAATATTGTCAACTCAACAGAGGGGAGAAGGCGGGGGGCTCGCACCAGCACATGCATGCAGCACACACAGGATCCTCAGCACTCCCGGCACCTCCAGGGCATCCCACTCAGTGGGACTGGGGTTGTGGGCACTGCTGTTGGTACCCCCAGGTCCATGGTTGTCCCTGGAAGCTGCCCAGCTGTGGAAAGGGACTGTGCTCCCAGCCCAGAGCCCTGGCAGGGGGCAGGGGTCCTCACCTCCTGCAGCTGTATGCAGACCTTGTTGAAGGCTCTCAGCCAGTTGGCTTTGGCTCGTGCTTTGGGGTCCTTCACCTCTTCTTCTCCTGGCTCCCTGCAAGCACACAAATCCCCTGTCACCTCCCAGCACAGTACCAGGGAGAGGGGAGCAGCCCCCACACCCCCAGTAGGTCTGAGGCTGCAATCTGGGGATCCTGATGTGCCTTGAGACAGAGTGGCCATGGCAAAACCGCCTCTTGGTACCAGGAAGGACCTGAAAAGGCAGCAGGTCCTGCTGCAAAGGGCAGCACAATCAGGGCAGAGCACTGGGGAGGAGCCAGAAGCTTCCCCACTCTCAGGAGAACCTGCCCTGGGCACTCAAGTGACACACAGGGGACAGTTGGCAACACAAGCATGTGAATTAAACATCCTTCTCCTCGCCCCCCCCCCCCCCCCCCCCCCGGTCTCCCCAGCACAATGTCCTCTGGCCACTTCCCACCAGCCTCCTGGAGTAAAGAGCACCCAAGACCCCAGGGTTCCAAGCCCAGGGAAAAAGTGTCTGCCTGGACATGCTGGGTGTTGTGGGCTTTTTTCTCCTCTCCTACAAAATCAAGACAAGGAGGCAAAGAAAATAAATCCTCCAAACATACAAGTCTCCTGGAGAGCCTGGTGTGATGTGACACTGGAGAGAGAAACCCAGAACTGCTCTGGGAAGAGGCCATGGCGTGTTCAGGAGATGAACCTGCTCAGACCTGGGGGGCTTTGTCTGGGATCTGCTAATCTGGGATCGTCAGTGCTAACCTGTGGTTCCCAGCACTAATCCACAGTCCCCGGTGCTGTTCTGGGGTCACAAAAGCTAATTTGGGGTCATCAGTGCTCATTTGAGGCCCTCAGCACTAATCTGGGGATGCCAACACAATCTGGGGTCCCCAGCACTAATTCACAGTCCCCAAATCCTAGTACAGGAACCCTAAGCCCCCCCGCCCAGTGGGCACTGCAGGCAGACATGACCTGAGGCCCTGAGGTTCCGGCCAGGTCTTGGACCTGAATATCCATTTTTTTTAAAAACAGCTCATTACACATTGGTTGCAATTAGAGATTCCCCATACCTGGTGTGTAATTTAAACTAAATAAAAGGCTGAAAACGTCCATCACAGTTCACCTCTGCACAGAGGAGTGACACTCACTGAAAATGGAAATGGTCAATAATGATATTTGAAGAATCTGTCCCCAAGATATGAATTATTCACATGTTGCATCAGGAACCTGACCACCAATTAATTCACTTGTACAGCACAGGAGGCCATGGATGAGCTTTTACCAGGCCTAGGAAGAGGACTGACTTCTGTAAAGGAAATC
Organism: Cinclus cinclus; assembly: GCF_963662255.1. Taxonomy (NCBI): domain Eukaryota; kingdom Metazoa; phylum Chordata; class Aves; order Passeriformes; family Cinclidae; genus Cinclus; species Cinclus cinclus. The sequence goes on along the minus strand of NC_085073.1, from coordinate 1,868,191 downwards.
TCTTCTGACCAGGCTCCACCCAGGGTGTCAAGAGCCTGTGCCAGAGGAGAGGAATCATAGCCCCAGGATCCCATTCCCCCAGCCCCATGTTTGTCCCAGATTATAACCTGCAGGTTTATAAACCTGAAGCCCTGTAGCCCCAGTAGGACTTGAGCCATGCTTAGCACAAGGGGTGGCTGGGCCCAGGCAGTGTACCAGGATCAGTCTCTTGCCTGGGTGGCACAAGGTGGGCTTCCCCCACCTCAACGGCTCAGGCATCTGGAAAAGCTCCAGACACAGCAGAAGGTCCCTGGTCCTGTGCCAAGCACCACAACACCCTTAAGCCACCTCCAGAGCATCCTCAGTGCCTCCAGCCACAGTGCCATCCCAGGGACACAACAGTTCAGTTCCCCCTCCTACCTCTCAGCTGGTTTTGGGGACTCAGTCTCTGGGGCTGCCTCTTGCATGGGAAGTTCCTCTTCTGCCCGCTGGGCCTGGAGGGCCTCAGGGGCTTCCTGGGGGGCAGAGGTGTCCTTCTCCTCCTTCCTCTCCTCTTTCCTCTCCTCCTTCCTTTCCTGCTGCTGAGGAAGGAAAGGCTTCTGCTGTGGGACCAGCTGGGGTTGCTGCTGCTGCTGTTGCTGCTGTTGCTGCGGGACCTGTTGTTGCTGCTGCTGTGGCAGGGGTTTCTGTGGTGATGGGTATGTTTCATGCTCAGGGGCCTCATAGGTGTCCTGCTCCTGCAGTCCCTCCTCCTCCTCCTCTTCCAGCTCCTCTTCCTTGGGGTAGCCTTCCTCAGTCTCACTGTAGTCCTCAATGAACTCTTCCTCCTCTTCCAGGTAGAGATCATCATCATCCTCCTCCTCCCAGCGCGGCGAATCCTTGCGGTAGCTGACGGAGCTGTGGCAGGAGTGGTAGGAGTCCCCATCCCTCTCGTCCAACTCCGAGTCCCTCAGGCTCTCATTCTCGAAGTCCTCGCTCAGCTGGGAGCTGCCCTGGCTCAGCTCTGCCGACGAGGCATAGCGGCTGCTCCCTGTGGGGCTGAGGGGTGAGGGGACACAAGGACAGGTCTCCCATGGGTCTGTGTCATCCCAGGCAGAGCCCTGGGGCCCTGCACTAGGGGTGGGAGGATGTGCAGCTCCCATTGGGAGCATTGGGCTCCTCAACGTGGGAGCCAGAAGCACAGAACCAGGAAACCCTGTCAGCTGGAACCAGCCCCCAAGCAGGGGCACTCTGCCCTCCTTGCCTGTGCCTGGGCTGAGAGTGGGGATGGGGGTGACAGTGTCTGTCTCCTAGGCTCACCCCAGCCAGGGGTGGGAGCAGCAGTACCCCCTGTCAGATCCTGCCTCCTGCTGCTGCCAGACGCCCTGTCTTGCCCCTGACACACAGATCTGTCACCCAACCTCTATCCTGTCATCCCAGTGCTTCCCACAGCCCTCCCAGGCACCCCCACCCCAGGACATACCCTCAATCCCCTCTCTCCTCTTAACATCATACCTATCCAGGGGCCCCCTCTCTGCTTTAGCTGCCAGGCCTGACTCCTTCCCCTATCCCATCTGCCCCCCCAGCCCTTCCAGCCCCCTCCTCTCACAGCTGCCTGCACTGGGAGGCCCATGGGGGCCCTGTGTCCCAGAAGGCTGCCAGGGACAGGGCAGCCCCTTGGCTCCATGGGGACAGGCTTACAGAAGCAGACATGCAGACAGGACAGGGACATGCCGAGGAAGAGGCCGACACCATGTCTCCAGCACTGGCAGCCAGGGCTCAGGGGGTGTGTGAGGGGACAAAGATGAAGGGCTGGGCCGGGCTGTGAGAAGCCAGGGGACACCGCAGGGAAGAGAGTGCTGGGGGATGGCTCAGGGTGGCTCCAGCTGGGAGGGGTACTGGCATCATCCAGGTACCTTGGGAAGGAGCACTTGAGGCACAGGGATGCAGGAGACACAGCTCACACCTGGAAACCCCACACTTCCCCATCCTGATCCTGGCCAGAGCTGGGAGAGGTGCTCTTGGCACATCGCAGGATCCCAAATCACTGCATGAAGCTTTTGTCCAGACAGGCACACCCTGCCAGGTGACCAGGAACAGGGGGAGGCACTTGAGTCCCCAAGGGTTCAGTTCCACACCCGCTGGCACGACAAGGAACAGGCAGCAGTGCTGCCAGACAGTCGCAGTGACAGCAAGCAGGAGCAGGATGATGGGATGTCACCCCATGAACTGGGGTGCAGCAGCAAGAGGGGCCGGGGGGACACCTGGAGCATCCCAATGCTGTCCCTGTACAAGGCCGATCCGGGGCGGGGAGGGTGGCACGAGGCCGCCCTTGCCAGGACTGGTGTTGGCCTCACCATGGCTGCAAGGACCGACCACAGCACTCTGCGACGGCACACGGCACACGGCACAGGTATGGACCCACCTATCCGATAGGTCTAGGGACCGCCTGCTCTCAAGGGAAGGCTGGCGGCTGGTCCGCCTGCTCGACTCAGAACCGGACTCAGCGTCGCTGGGTCCGTTTGCGGCAGAGTCTATGCTACCATAGCGTCTGCCAGGGGAGGAGAGGAACATGGTCAGCGAGGTCCCACCGCCACCCACCACCCCCTGCTGCCATAGGGACACTGGCAGGGGGGCTCTGTCCACCTGGATGGGGCTGGCACTTTGGGCTGGGCTCTGCCACGTCTGGGTCCCCAGCCACCCCACACTCCACTGCCCAGCTCCCAGCAGGGACAGCCAGGGGTGGGGGGGGGCCCAAACCCAATAAGGAGAGAGGAGGGCAGAGACCCAAAAGAGTTTGAAAACTTCCCAGTGAGAAGGAAAGGCTTGGATGGGGCCAGCACCACCCCACTCTTCCTCATCTTAGCATCCTTCCCTCTGTCACCCACTGCACTGGGGAGCGCCAACCCTGGCGTCACCCTGACGACCTGCTGGCTTCTGTCACCTGTGGGGGAGGTTGAGAAAACCGGTCCCAGGGGGAGTTGGCTGTGGCCACACTACCTCATGGGTGCCTGGTCCGAGTAGTCCATCTCATAGCTCTGCATGGAGTCAGTGTAGGAGTCGCGGGAGCTCTGCTGCTGGTGCCTCATGGGGTACTGGTGCACAGAGGCATTGGGTTGGGACGTGGTGTAGTAGGGTGGAGGGATGCTGTTGCTAGTCTCGCTGCGGTAGTCACTGTCTCGGTCATCCACGGTACTGTCAGGATCATCATCTGCAAGGGGCGACAATGAGTGGGGCAGGGAATGGCCAAATCTGCCCCCCACCCTGCACAGACCCTTTAGTGCCACCACTGTGTCCCCACCACTGTGGGACCGTGCTGGGGAGGCGGGCCCAGGGCAGGATGAGGGGTGAGCTGACATGTTATCAGCACGGGAAGGGTTTTGGGGGGATGAGGGGAAGGTGGAGGGGGAATTTAGGACATACAGAAGGGGGGAAAGGATGGGGGCAGGGACCGTCCCTCTACCCCACCAATGTCCCACCACAGAGGCAAACCCTGAGCTGCTTATTGCCGCTGGGACACCCCAGAGCCCCATGGTGCCATGTTCCCACCAGCCCATGGGGACAGCCCTGCCTAGGACAGGGCACTTGGTGACACTGTCCTTACCCAGTACAGAGTAATGGCACAAGACCACAGGCTAGACCCAAGCTCCAGGTCCTCTGAGCCCTGGGCCAGGCAAAAAGGGATGTGCTGGTGACCCCCAGGCTGGGAAGAGAGGAGTGGGCAGGATACTTACTCTGCTGTTCTCCCCAGCCAAAATAATTCCAGTTGCCTACAAAGAAATGGGCAGAGACAAGAAAGATGGAGGCAGCTGGTTGGGAGGAACCAGCATCTCCCCAGAGGGCACACTGGGTTGGAGACACTGCCCTGGGAACAGGATGGGGCACAGTGGCACTGGGACACTGCCTGGGCCTGACCATGATGACACCGAGATGGACTGGAGACAGTGCCTGGGGTGGGTATGGTGTCACTGACCCGGGCTGGGAACAATGCTATGGTCAGTCATTGTGGCACTGACAGGGGACAGGGCCTGGAGTTGGGCACAGGGGCACTGAACAACGCATGCTCCTGGGGTGGTTACAGAAGGGGGCACTGAGGCACGTGTTGGGATAAACTGAGCTGCCACTCCAAGTACCTCTGCAGGGCCCCCCATCCAGCAGCCCACCACACCATCCTGCTGCCCCTTTTCCCAGAGGAACTGTCTTCATCAGCCCCATTGCTCCCACCTCTGCTCCCCTCCACCCACAGGAAGGCTCACCCACTGTGGAGCTCGGAGACAGCAAAGAAACACTGGCTAACACAGGAAGGACAACAGGAATGGGGATGGGGGCTGGGTATGGGGTAAAGTTGAGCCCCACTTGGGTTGGGGTCCAATGCCCCAAAGCAGATGTGGAGCCTACCCCTTAAAATTCCTCAGTGTGGGAGTGGGAAGAAAGGAGGGTGTGGGCAGCACTTACAGCACTGCGAGCCATGCACAGGCAGAGGCTTTTCCTGCTCCTCTTGGAAGGCATACTGGGGAGAGAGGGGCCAGTGAGGGCTCCTGCTGGCAGCACTGCCCCTACCCCCTCACCCCAGGCCTGGGTGCACTCACATCATCCTGGTCCCGCATGGCGTTGAGCTGCTCCAGTTTCTTGGCCCAGTACCTGGCCTCCTCCTCAGGGATATCTGTGAGGGCAAAGACCCCAGCTGGTGCACAGACCTCCCCCAAAACAGCCTTCAAACTTTTGGGGCCACAAGATCAGACCCTCAGCCCCAGCTCCAAGGCTCATGAGCATCCCTGGGGATGAGGGGACAGGACAGGTAGAAGAAGACAGGTAGAAGGCAAGACACGGCCTGGGTCTGGGGACCAGGGATGGCACACCCACCCAGTGGCAGCTCAAAGCGTGTGTCAAGGAGGATGCGGTGGAAAGTTGGATCCTTGGTGCCCGAAATCTCGTTGTCAGTCATGATGACCTGAGAGTCGAGAGTAAGCCATTCCCCAGGGCCCTCCTGTTGGGTAGAAATGGGGTGAGTAGAGCTCCCAGAGCCATCTTTTGTGGCCCCACAACCCCAGCACATAGGGTTTGACCTCAGGCAGGATGGGGAAGGCTCTGCCTGGCCCAAAGGACAGCTAGGGGTGGCACATGTACCTTGGGGTTCAGAAGGGAGATGGCTGTGCCTGCCTCCCTACCTCATTGGACTGCCTGATGGTTCGGAGGGGGATCCACACTGTGCCCACCATGGTGTCCCAAATGAGCCCCTTGTTCCACACCTCCACAGTCAGGCCCAAGTCCAGCCGGTTGATCTCACTGGGGACAGGAAAGGTATCGGGTTACTCCCCATGAAGTTAACCCCCTTAGGTCTCAGCAGCCTCTTGGGACCACCCCAGCTTCTACTTGCCCCTTCGGACCCAGGACTGAGATGAGCCCTCAGATCTGAGGTCAGGGCAGTGGAAGACTCCCCGTGTTATTTATGGGGGCAAGGGGAAGCAGCAGGGATGAGGGACCAAGGGCTCCCCCTGGACACTCACAACATGAAGTCCTGCTCCCAGGAGGGCAGGTTGCCCCGCACTGCTATGGTTGTGCTCTTGACATTTTGCACCTTCAGGGTCACGTAGGTGTTAAACTTCTCTGGGGGAACAAAAAGAGGGTGAAGCGACTCCCAGTGTGTCCCCACTTTCCAACACCACCCACTGCCACCCCCACATTCACTTCCCTCACCACCCCAGTCCCAGGAGGGATCCTACATTGCCAGGGCTGGTAGCATGTGAGTCCTGTGCTCCGTGTGTGCGTGCTCCCCCGCTGTGTGTGTGTGTGTGTGTGTGTGTGTGTGTGTGTGTGTGTGTGTCCCCAGCTTGCCAAATGATGCCTCCAGAGCTAAGGGTCCCCTCAACCTCCTCCCTCAGGCCCTCCTCTCACCCTGCTACATCCAACCAGCCCAAGAGTCCCCCACCTTCTCCCCTCAGGTGGACAGGCAGGTGGGATCTCACTTACCTTGGGGCCCATCATACTTGGCCTTTTTAACTATGGGGACAAAGAGAGGGAAGAAAATCAGGGTGAGACTCTGGGGAAAGGTTGGGGATCCCCACCAGGGTGTCAAGGAGGTGGGAGGACCCCAGTTCTGGTTGCTCCCCATGCTCCCTCCAGCTGCAAGGTGGAAAAGTGCTGGGATCCCCCATGCCAAGTGAGGGTGAGGGATCAGATATGAGCTGGAGTTGGGCATCAGAGGGAAGAAAAGGCTCCCCCAAAAACCCTGCTGTTCTGGGACAGTTTGCAACCCCAAATGATCAGCCTTCCTCTGTTGAGGACATGTTACCCCCCTCACCTCACACTTTTGATTTGGGATTTATTTATAAACAGATGATGTTAACATCCATATCCAGAGGAAAACCTGTGGTCTGGGTGGCACCAGCTCAGCAGCATCAGGGTTAAGAGTCTCCCAAACCACTGACCCAGATTTCCCACAGGGAACCTGGTGGGTCAGGGGCTTGTTATCCTCCCTGCCCACAGACAGCCCCAGGAGTGGAGTAGACGCCCTCCCAAAATCCTATACAGCCCCAAAACATCCCCATTGCATCCCAGCCCTGTCTCCCCCGTGGGAGCACGGTGGGGCTGGTTCCTATCCCGCCCATTGTGGGGTGCAGGGTGCCCTCTGATCCTGCTCAGCTCCATGGGAAACCCCTCCCAGTTCTGGCTGACCCCCCCAGCTTTACCCACTTGGGTGGGGGTCAGTCCCCAGCTTCCGGCTGCAGTGGAGGGCAAACGGAGCTGAGCACAGGCAGGTACCGATGCTGCCAGTGCCGGGGGCGGGGGGAGGTGGCGGGGCCGAGGGACGTCCGAGGGGTTGCCGGGGAGAGACCAGGCGGGAGGGAATGACACAGCACCCGGAGAATGGGTGAATGACGCGGGTGCCAGCGGGTGCAGGACCAACGTGACCGAGGAGGGATGAAAATAGCCCTGGCAACATCAAAGGTAATTTGATTTCGGAGACGTGCCACTCGCCAGCCGCTTATCAGCCGCCACCAGCGCTGGAGGGGACGTGGGACTGCCGCCAGCGCCACGTGCCTGGCAGGGCTGGGAGGAGCCCACGTGGCATCAGAAGCCTCGGGGAAACTGAGGCAGGACAAACCATCCCCTCGGAAAACAACTGGGACCCTTTGACTCGGCTGCCTGCCCTGTGCCACCGAAAGGGTGACACGCTGGGTGGCTTTTTGCCCGAAGGAAGGTCACCAGTTATGTCACTGGCAGCCATGTTCCCAGGGAATCACAGGGAGCTTCAGGAGCTGCAGCTTCACTCAGGGATGGGGAATTCACACCTGGGGGGTTGGCACAAGGCTTTGGGATTCCAAAGATCCTCGAGTGACACCAGGCTGGGAGCCCTCAGGCTATCTGGGGATGGCTGGCACCACTCTGTGTAATAATTATGTAAATCAAATATAATGTATTTATACATACTATAAATTGATATTATTCTCTTCTAATAGAGCATTTGGAGCCAGAACCTGCCTGTGGCTGACAGGGATCCCCCTTCCCCCGGGCCCGGGGCACCCACTACTCCTCACCAGCTGCTGCTTCCAAAAAGGAACAGGAGAGCAGAGGAAGGAAAAGCTCCAAAAATACCCAAGCTGACAGGAACAAACAATTACCCAGGGAACACGTGGCTTTCCTGGCTGTCATCTCCTGCCAGGGAGAAATCCTGCTGTCACCATCTGTGGGATGTGCTGCCCTCCCACCCATCGAAGAGTCCTCACAGCTGGCACAGGGGTGGCAAGTCCTGGGGTGCCACCCTGGGACTAAATTCAACCTGAGTCCCCAGGCAAGAACCTGAGGACAGTGTGACACTCACGTGACATCAACAAGCTGGGATCTTCCCAGGCTGAAGTGATCTTGCTACTCTCAGGGGATGTTGACCAGTTGGGGAAATTGAGGCAGAAGGCAGATGGCAGAGATTGGACTGGGAATGGCATGAAAACTGGGCTGGGCATGCCCCTACAGGCCTGTCTGTCTTTCAACTCCTCTGTCTGTCCACACACCCCTTTGTCCATCCATCCTGCTGCCTGTCCACTTACCCTCCTCTCCACCCACCCATCCGTCACCCATCCTTCTGTCTATCCATCCATTCACCTGTCTGTCCACCCACGCACCCCACCACCCACCATGTGTCCATCTCCTATGTGTCCACCCCTCTGCCCATCCATTTACCTGTCTCTCCATCCAATCCCCTGTCCGTTCATCCACCCATGCCTCTGCCTGTCCGCCCTACTATCTTGGGGCCTGGTCTCTCCACACACCCATCCCTATGTCCATCTCTCCATCTATCTGTCCAACCCTCTGTCCTTCATCCAACCCTCTGTCCAATCCTCCCTCCATCCATCCATCCATCCATCCATCCATCCATCCATCCATCCATCCATCCATCCATCCATCCACCTCTGTCCCTCCACCCCTCTGTCAGTCCAACCACCCACCCCTCAGCCCCCATGATCACATCTCCCATCCCCTTCGTCCATCTGTGCCTCCGTCTCTCCATCTGTCTCTCCGGATGCCCGTCCGCCCGCCTGTCCATCTGTCCATCTGTCTCCTGCCACTCCAGACACCTCCTCCTGTCCCCACTCACCCACTCTCCCAGGTCACTCCAGTGCCTGTCATGCAGGGACACCCCCTGGCACAAAGCCCCTGGGAGGGGCAGGGAAAGCCTGGGGGAAGCTCTGGGATGGCACTCCTGTCCTCAGGACCCCCAAAAATAGCACAAGAAGCGTGACCAGCAAGTGGTGACGGGGTACTGGGGGAAGCCCAAACCCACTCAGAGCTGTTTCTCAGCAGGCATCCCCAGCACCACCGAGGGCGTCACCACATGTGACAGTCCTTTACGTGGGAGTAAAGAGGTGCCTCCCCTGCCAGAGGACAGTACCTAAAATCTGGGGCTGGCTGGGGGGCACAGAGGGGCATGCCAGCTGTGGCACTGCCATGAGAGAGGGAGCTGTGACAGCACCTACAGGACAAGAACATTTCAGAGGGTGGAAGGGGACACACATCATTCATCCTCATGAACTTGGGCAGCACTGGGAGAGTCCTCATTTTCCTCCAGATTTTGCCTGGGGTGGGGGAATCCCAGACACTCTATGCCTACTTTGTCCCAGCTGTCACTCTGCCTCCTCCATCCTATGACCCAAGACACATGAGTGCTACCCAATCCCCATCAGGATGTCATAGGGCCTTGTGAAGGAAATAAAGGGATCCTCTCCTGACTTCTGTCCCCCTCTTACTGATCATTCATCCTGACTGACCAGTGAGGCTGAAGCCAAGCCTGCAGGACTTCACCTGTGCACTGAGCTGGGCAGGGCTCAGTGTGCTGGGTGCAGGGACCTGTGCGCTCCCCCAGGTTCATCCCAGTATGGGGTGACCAGCAGCCCCAGATCCCCTAACACACCAGCACCAGACCCCCAGGCTCTCACCCTGACCCCCCCACCCCCCCCCGCCCCCAGCTGCCCTGATTCCCAACAGCACCACCATGTCCAGCTGGGGCAACACCTGCAGGAGCATAGGGAGCTGCAGGAGGTGGGACTGGGGCTCGGGCTGTCATTTGAGTGGGTATTTAGGGGTTCACAGAGGGAAGTGGGGAGAATGTGGGATTTGGGGCACATAGAGGCTGTTTGGGGGACTGAGAATGTAGAGATACATAGATGGGGCTGGTTGATGTTTGGGAATGGAGGAATTTTGAGGGTGTAATTAGGGGGTTTGGGATAGATGTGAGGTGTTGGGGGCATATATGGGGTATTTTTGGTGAGGGGGTGTTTGGGAATGCAGAGGGCTGTGTCTGCAGCATGTGCCTGATGATAGGCATGAGGGGTGGGGTCTTGGAGAGGGGGGTACAGGGGAGAGATGCGATGGTGGGGGTGTACGGGCAGGGGTATTTGGGGCTGAGTACGTGGAGGTCTGCGCCTGAGGGAAATGCGGGAAGAGAGGCGGGGGGGGGGGGGGGGGAAGGGTGGGAAAAAGGGGGCTCCGAGGGGGTGGGAAGATGGAGAGAGATAGAGAGGAGCGGCTGGGGTGGGCAGCGAGTGGGGAGCCCCCTCCCCACGGCGGGGGAAGGCTACGGAGGGAGCCCAGGGCGACTTTATAGGCGAGCCCCCTCCCTCCCCGGCAGTGGGAAGCTGTGGGGGCAGCTCCCTCCCCACAACGGTGGGAGGTTGTGAGGGAAACCCGCGGGTTGTTACGAGAGGAGCCCCCTTCCCACGGCCGGGGGGGAGCCAGGGAGGGTTACGGGGGGAAGCCCCGTCTCTCCCGGCGGGGGTTTGGGGTCAGGGTTCGGGGGGATCCCGGGGCGTTCCGAGGGGATCCCTGCGCGGGCAGGGCGCGCCCACACCCCCGTCCCTCCCCCACCCCCAATCCCGGCTCCCGCGCCACGCGCGCGCCCCCGCCGGTTCATTCATAAATCCACGCGCCGGGTGCTTGTGAATGGAGACGTTCCCACGACCCCCCCCCCCCCCCACCGCCTCCCCGCTGCCCGCACTCCCTTCAGCCCCTCCAGCCCCGCGCTCCCCGCTCCCTGCCCCGAGCACGGGGGCTGCGGGACGCGCCCCCCGCCCGGGCCGTGCCCTGTGCCCCGCTACCTCCGACGCAGAGCAGCGACATGGCGGCGGTGCGGGTGCCGGGGGGCGCGGGGGGCCCTGGCCGTCGCCCGGCTCTAGCGCGCCGCCATCTTCCCTCAGCACCGCGGACAGCGCCTGACGTCACCCCCGCCCCCGCCCGCGCGGCGCCGCCCCCCGAGCCCCCACCGGCGCCGGGGGCGAGGCGGGGCTGGGGTCCCGGCGGGGCTGAACGGGGGCACGGAGCGGCGGGGCTGAACGGGGCCCGGCACACCCGCACCGCCCGGCGGAAGGGGCGGAGGGTCCTGCCCAAAGAGGGGGAACCGTGCTGTGCGGGGGGTGGGGTCTGTCTGGCTCGTACAGCCCTGGGGGACTGTCGTGCCTTTCTTTCCCTGGGAGGGTGGGGTCGTCTGGTTTGTACAGCTGGGGTGGGGGGGAGCTGTGTCCTGCCTGCACAGCCTTAAAGGGGGGGAGGTGGTTTTGGGGTGCAGAATTTCCCTCACTGCCCCCCAGGCATGGCCTCCCCGGGCTGCGCTGTGCGCGTTCAGAGATGGGTCTGAGCAGCTGCGGGCACACTGTCGTTGTCACCCTCCCCCACTGTTGTCCCCTCTCTCCTCTCGGCCACCGAAGATGACATCCCAAAGAAATGCTCAGATGTGGGCAGTGATTGCAGTTCAGGAGCTGCAGAAGCTGCCACGGTCCCAGACAGGGACCAGCACCCAGCTCCAGATTCTGACCCTCATGGAAGGGGTCCCACATGAGAGTAAAGGAGAGACCTCCACCTGCATCATTGGGGACATGACAGACATACAGACAGGGTTTCATCCTGTCCCCATCTGCCCCCTCTTGCCGTGGAGCCAGGGATGGGCTCACGCTCCCATCCTGCTGAGCCTGGTGGCTCTGTGGCACAAGCAAAGGTGTCACCATTTTACTCCCATGGGATCACTGCATCTTGCAGGGACCAGCAGAAAGTGGCGTCAGGAACAGCAGGGGGAAAAAAAGATGCCAAGGGGAAACTGAGGCACGGAACAGCAAAGGAAGATGTGCACACAGGGTACCTGTGGGAGTGAGTGCCCTGGCCTGACCCTGCACACTGGGCCCTCATCACTAATGAGTGGCCCCAAAAGAGGAGCAGCCTGACCCTCCCAAGGCAGTCCCAGGCCTGGGGTGTGTCAGCCCCTTGACAGTACAGTACTAGAGCCACTGGTGGCAGGAGATGTGGAAACTGGACATCCATGTGTGCCCTCACACACCTGCACACCCCCTGTCCCCACACACGTGCCCACAGAGCCCCATGAGGTGATATCCCAGGCAGGGTGACCCAGTTCTGGCAGAAGGGAGGCCCATGGAGCCAGGCTACGAACTGCCATCTCCATCCCTTCTCCAGGGATAGGGCCCTGGGGCATACTGCGGGGACATCCCAGGAACGGGTACGGTGGGCAGCGATAGGCAGAGCCCTTCCTGCCGGGGAAACTGAGGCATAGAGAGCTGGACTTTGCACCAATGACAAGCCAGAGGAGGTAGGATCACCCTGGGCGGTGCTGAGATGCCAAGGCAGGCCCCCCAGGTCCTCAGGCTGCAACAGCTGGCTCAGCCACAGCCCCTTCCCCACCACATCCTTTCTCCTGGCTCTCTGCTTCCCAACAGCCCTGCCCCAGGAGTGGCAGAGTGCCATGCCAGAGTGGGTGTCACCACTGAGGCTACCTACCTACCTACCTCCCTCCCCTCACTCTGGGGACTCTCACCCCCTTCTGACCCCCATGAAGTCCAAGTGGTGATCCTGGGGATGGACCAGGACTGTGTGGCAGTCCCAGTTAGGCACATGGCATTTCCACAGTGCCCACCCTCACAACCACCATCCTGGCAGGAGGTTCAGGGTCCCCCCAGACATCTCTAGAGCCCTTCCCCACAGCCAGGGATGTGCCAGAGGCTCTTCGCAACCCTACCAAGGCCTCTCAATGTATTTTTGGGTGCTGTCTCGTGGTATGTCCCCCCTGCTTCTGCCAGCACCACAGCCCTGGGGCAGCAGAGTTGTCTCTAGCTGGATTTGTCTGCTCCACTCACCATCAGCACATCACCCATGTGTGCTGGCACACATGTGACACAGACACACACACCCATGTCACATACACACACGTCACACACATCGTACACGCACTTGCCTGCTTGTGCACACACATCAGTGCATGCACACTCACATTATCACACACGACTTTAAAGCCACCTTTTCCAAGCCAAACAACAATTCTGGAAAATTCTAAACAGGAATACTTTTCTCATTCAGCTTGATCTGTCTGACACCCCCACCCCCCAGCACCCACTGCTGCTCAGTGCACCCTCCTGCCTTGGTACTCAGCTTTGAGCTGCAACCATGGCTCAGCTTTGGGTTTATTTTCTGCCCCAAACCCTTGCTTGGATGAAAAAAATCTCATTGAAAAGGAAAGTGTTCATGAGAATCTCCAGATTTCTTTTCCTGAGAAAAGGCCTGGCTTTTGATCAAAAATAAGGATTAAAAATTATTTAAAAAAAAATCAGGAAGTAATCTCCATGCCTTGAAATAAATTATTTCCAGGAGCTGAACTCCTGCAACATGGCCCTTGTGCTGCTTCCAGTCCCACACAGCCATCTCACCCTCTCAAAATCCTTTGGCACTGTCTCTGTGGTGGTGCCCAAGTCCCCTGGGCCCCAGGCAGCAGGATGGCTCCATCCCCAGAAGCTTGTCTGAATATCCCCAAATGTCATCAAATCTCCAGCTCAGCATAAACTGTTTCTCCTGTGACTCCCTGGCCTTAAAAGAAAAAAGGGAAAAAAAACCCCAAAAAACAAAACACCAAATGTCCTCAAAAATTTTCTCAAATACTTGCAGCAAAACCCTGGGGTCACAGGAGGGCAGGGGCAGAGGGGGAACAGGGGGCATAGGGGAAAGGCAGGGCACCCAGCAGGGACCAGTAGGCAACACTGGGAAGGATCTGGTTGTCCCTGAGAGACAAGCCAGAGCCAGCTGTTCAGGCACACATGGGGGTGGTCAGCCCCCCAAACTCCAAATCAAATCACAATTCCCAGAAGAACAGATAATAAATGGACACAGTGACATGGACACCTGAGAGCACTGAGCATTCACTGGTGTTAGAATTCCCTGTGACAAAGCCTGAAATTCAGGATGGCTCATCCTTGTGTGGGGAGAAAGGAGCAGTCTCAGAGGGAAGGGGGCAGATGTGAACCCCACTGGAATCCTTTGGGGAACCCCACAGCACACATGGAAACAATGGGGACAGACAGATATCACCCCTGAGGCACCTCTGATCTTCTTGGGCCAGGTCACACTGGGACCAGGGTGACAGGGACAGGAATTCCCAGTGACCAGATCCTGCTCCCACACTGGGAGCAGAGATCAGCCCTCACAGCCCTGCTGGTGTCCAGCTCCCCCAGATCCTCAAGTGAGGCTCCTGCACATCCTCTTTTCATCCCTGAGTTTCTACAGAACCAGAGGGGAGAAGAAGAGAAGGAGAAGGAGAAGGAGAAGGAGAAGGAGAAGGAGAAGGAGAAGGAGAAGGAGAAGGAGAAGGAGAAGGAGAAGGAGAAGGAGAAGGAGAAGGAGAAGGAGAAGGACCCCCCTATCTGAGCACGTGTGTTGCGGGACAGGACAGCTCTGGAACAGGTGACATGGAAACCCATCACCCACACAGGAACATGTCGAGGTCCCTGGAGCGGGCTGTAGGTTGTACCTGCAGCAGTCCCTTCCCTGGGCAGACAAAGCCAAAGCAACTCCCAAACCCGCCAAGACCCAGCACATCCCTTTGCTGTCCCACACACCAGAGTCCCTCTGTCCCGCTGACGTGGGTGCTGTCCCTCTGGCATGTCCAGCCGCTGGCACAGCCTCTGCCGGCAGTGACCACCCACCAGCCCACCCAGAGCAGCCGACCCGCCTCCCCGGGGGCAGCCCGGGGGCTCCCAGACTGGGATTATTCCTTGCCTCCATCCAGCTGCTTTTCCCCAGGGCTGGGAGCTGCCCTGGGTGCTTTTTGAGGGGAAAAAAAGATCTGTGATGGCACTGGGAGCAGGGCATCATGCCAGCCACCTCTCTGAGTAGCCGGTGGGGATGGAGGCGACAGGCTTGGCAGCGGCACCGGCAGCCGGGGGCTCAGTGAGGTGGCAGCTCTGCTACGACGTGAGGGCCAAGACCTGGTGGATGGTGAGTGAGGGCAGCCGGGTCCGGGGTGCAGGGGCATCTTTTGGCTGTTTGATTTTGGAGGAGGGAAGTTGATCGTGGACAAAAGAGGGACTTGGGGCCAAGGACAGGAAGGTTGTGCCATGGCTCTGGCTGGGACCAATGCAGGGAGGGAGGGTTGGGGTGGAACTCACTGACCCACGCGTGGTTGTCTTGCTGTTTCAGGGGTTTGGATTTCTATCGTTTCCCACTGATCCCAGCCTTGCCCTGCGTCCCAACCTGACTGTCCTTGCCCCAGCTCACTCCAGGCGCTTTAGTCAAATCTTTTTTGAGAAATCTTTGCTGCTGGCAAGAAAGAGAATCTCCCTGCTTGACAGTGAAGGTCTCTGCTGGTGTGAGCCCCATTCCACCTCTGCCACCCCCATCCCATCCCATCCCATCCCATCCCATCCCATCCCATCCCATCCCATCCCATCCCATCCCATCCCATCCCATCCCATCCCATCCCTTCAGCTCCTGACCTTGAGATGGCACCAGCAAGGGGGCTTGGGTGTTTGTCTGTCCATCCTCCAGCACCTGTGCTGGCACAAGGCAGGGGCTGTGAATTGCCTTAAACTGCATTTAATACTGCTTTGGACACAACCCCAAACTGGTTTTAGGAAACAGAGGAACCTCTCTGCAGCTTCACAGCAAAATACTGAGCCAGGGGATACAGTCCTCAAGCTCTCAAGAACCCATCACCCTCTGCAAGGGACCCCACACCTCTCCCAGGACAGGATAACTGGGAAGCAGGCAGGCTGAGCAGATTCCTGCTAGGAAGCACAAGCCACTGCCACCACTACCACTCAGGCTTGCAAGAGAACCCCAAAAACCCAGTCAGAGCCAAACCCTGGTGACACTGGGGTGTCCCACTCCTCATGCAGGAATGGTACCTAGCATCATGCCAGCTCTGCTGTGGCTCAGGCACAGAGCACAGAGAGAGGAGATCAGATCCTGCACTGCACGACCCTGCCGTGGGCAGCTGCAGTTTCCAGGGCAAGAGGCTGGAATCAAAGGGCGGGAGGTGGGGGGACTGACAGTGCCCCTTCCCTCGGGAGCACCCACGCTGCCCCGGCATCCTACTGCCCTGCCTGACGCCAAACAGAGCCGGGGCTTCAGAGCAAGAAAATCGGGCCTTTGAGGCAGCCCCCGCAGCCCTGCGCTGCCTGGGGCCACAGCCACTGGTGCAGGGAAGCTGGGTCGTGCCAGGACACGGGGGCGGTGGGTGACGCTCAGCCGGCCGGAAGAGGGACTGGCAGGAGCCCAGAGCTTCTGTGGGGTGCCAGGGTCGCCCCATTGCTGCGTGCCCTGCGGTGCCCCCACAAACGCTGGGTTCCACCCAGGCAGTTGGTGCCATGGTGTTCACAGAATCTGTGAGGGTCCAGAAGGGAAGGGGTGCGAGTGCAAACAAGAGCTTAAAGCCCAAATCAGACTTGTCCTTTGAGCTTCCTAAGCTCACATTTCCCAATAAGGGGACAAGCACATCAACTGCCTTCTGTGCCCACACCCTGGGAGATTCCAGAAGCCTGCAGGAGTGTGTGTCCTTATCCTGGGTGCAGCAGCAATTGGGAAAACACTGTTTTGCTGAATCAGGCCTGAGTGAAAATGCTTTCAAAAGAGACAACAAATGTTGGTTGCTGCAGTCTCTCCCTGGCTCCCATCTCAGCATCTATGGCTGGGAAACATTTAGCTGGTCCAAGACTGCTGGTCAAGATCAGCACACAATCCCAGAACCAATTTTGACTCACAGGTGCTCACAGGTGTACCCACCCTGGCCTGCTGGAGGGCACCTGAGACAGGGGTTTTCTCAGTATTTGGGGTCCCTCACACAGGTATTTTGTTTTACTCTATGGAAAACACAAAGGAAGTTTTCTGAAATGGACCCTGTGTCCACGTTTTGCCTCAGCCCCTCCCATCATACCCAGCTCCCAGCACACATCCATCCACCAGAGAACAATGTGTGATACATTGACCAAGGGAGAAAAAAATTAATCAGGCTGAGGTAGCTATGAATTATGTGGCTAAAAATACCTCTGCGGCATCTCCAACCGAGACGTCCCTGAGCAAAGTCCCAAGGAGCCTGAATCTCTGCTGACACCCCATCGATCACTCCCTCCTTGCTGGGCAGGGCCAGCATCCGCACACGATGCCCAACCGTGGGCTCAGTTGGCTCCAGCGCAGCCGATTTACTGCTGAGCCTCGGCAGCGATGCAGAGGTTGATCCGTCAATGCTGGCGCAGGAGTCCCTGAGTCAGCAGGTATTGAGCGCAGGGTGAGTCCATCCATCCATCTCAGGGAGCTCGGCAGAGAGGCAGGAAAGCTGCTCCCATCATCCTGCATAGAATGGCTCTGGCGGGGACAGCTGTGGTGGGGTTTGCAGGTCAGGCATTCGCGGCTGCAGCAGCAACGAGGTGGCTGGTGCTGCCTGGGGTTGGTGCCGCCCATGGCCCTCCATGGCTCTGTCCCTTCCAGGGACAAAGAGCACCAGGGTAGTCGTTGGTGGGTGAAACCAGGATCCTGCACCCCTCCACCACAGCCTGTGCCCAGTGAGATGGGGGTGGCTGCAGGGAAGGGTGCGGTGGGACATCCAAGTGCCATCGCAGCAACCCGTGCCACTGACCTCTTCCCTGGCACCGTGTTTCTGCTGGGTTTCTCCCAGTTTCCAGAGGGAATGCTGCTCCCCATCGCCCCAGAGCCAATGGCCCACCACCACCTCAGGCTCCAAAGCCATGGGGCCCAGCCCACCTACGCCCCCCCAGAGAGAGCACCAAGGTGTCCCCAGGTGGCTTCTCCAGGGCAGACCGAGCACTGGCACTGGCCCAGGCAGGGAAGGCCACGAGCGATAGGCGCTCGTGGGGGACTCGCCCATGCCTGGGCACTAGATGGCAGCAGAAGAGCGCGCACTGCAACGGGCACGGGCACGGGCACGGGCACGGGAACGGGCACGGGAACGGGAACGAGCACGGGCACGGGCACGGGCACGGGCACGGGAACGGGCACGGGCACGGGAACGAGCACGAGCACGGGCACGGGAACGGGAAAGGGAACGGGAACGGGAACGGGAACGAGCACGGGCACTGGCACGGGAACGGGAACGGGCACCAGCACCGGCACGGGAACGGGAACGGGCACGGAAACGGGCACCGGCACGGGAACGGGCACCGGCACCGGTTCCGCCGCAGGAATGGGGCACCTCGGGGACCGTCCGGGATGAGCTCGGGGATATCGGGGGTTCCCAGTGGCCATCTCCGGCATGGGACGCTCTGCCGTGACCCACTCGGAGCAATTTGGGGCAGCTGAGGAGGGGAGTCGAGGTTTGCAGGCCATGGTGGGCCCGGTGGGGTGGAGGTGCGGGGATGTCTGGGGAAGGGCAGGGGGAAATGGGCACCCTGGCCAGCTGGCACCCAGTGTGTCCTCTGACTCGCTGACACCTCCTGCCTGGGTGCCACACTTTTTGAGAGGCTCCCTGCACACCCCAAAAAAAGCACCTCCCAGGTGCTGCTCCAAAAGGCAGAGAAGAAACCAAATGGTTTTGTAGGAACACCCCAGCACTCAGGAAGAAACTGGAGCTGTAGGAGAAAGGTGCTCTCCTGAGAAGAGGGGGGAAAACCACAGGTGTTTGTACACAGAGGTGTGAGGTGCCCACACACACGTCTACACCTGCATATCATGTGCAGAGGCATATGTGCACACTGGCCCCCATGCACGCAAACATGAAAATACATGTGCATGCACACACTGCTGTGCACACCCCCACAAACATGCACACACAATGGACACAGGCGCGCGCGCACACACACACCCACACCCACACCTCCTTGCACACACATCAACCTGCTCTGGCACACCTGGGCACAGGCAGGTGCCTGCACACAGCCGTGTGCTCTCCTGCACACGTTTGCAGAGCTCACACATGCACACACATCCCTGCAAGCACTCACACACCCATGCACACACATGCACAGCCCTTCCCAAGGTTTCTCGTTAAAAAGTACCCGGGTAGGTAAATAGGGGGCAAGGCTGGGGGCCGCTGGCAGGGGCTGGGGCCAGGGCAGTCGTGCTGTGGGGGCTCAGCCCAGCTGCTAATGACCCACGGCTGGTGCCAGCTCTCTAATCCGTGCAGAGGTTCAGGACAAACTGTACCAGCGATTATATAAACCGACTCGCCTCTATTTATTTAATTCTCTTTTATTTATTTATCGCTCAGCCAATTGAAGGCAGGGGAGTGTTGCATCCCCCAGCCCTCTCCCGCCCGGGCCACCCGCCAGCCGGTACCGAGGGCTGCTGTGTCCCCTGGAGCCCCACGTGTCCCCCCGCCACAGAGCTGCCACGCAGTTCTGACACACCGCGTGTCCTCTGCCGCAGGGTTGCCATGTCCCCTGGCACTCAGTGTTTCCGCAGGGCTGCTGTGGGTCCCACACGCCGCGTGTCCCCTGTCCCTGCTGCATGTGCACGCGTGCTCCTCGACGTGTGCATGGTGGTGCCCGTGGTGTGTGCTGAGAGGACAGCGATGCACGCATGTGCACTCGTATCTAAGCAGGCGTGCAAGCACACCTACGTGTGCACACATCTGCACAGGCACAGGCATGTGCACGTGCCCAGGGGGTCACACGTGCACCTCCATCCACATGTGCAAGTGCATCCATGCACAAACACCCCCATGTTTGCACACCAGCACCACGCAGGCGGCAGCTTCTCTGCCAGCTTCTGTCCCCCGACCCAGGAGGTGACATGAGGACACGAGGCCCCAGCCATGTCAACAGCCTGCCGGGGCCTAGACTGAGAACTGGGGGGTGCGTGGGGAGGAGGAAGTCCCATGGGGAAGGCATGGGATTTTTTTTGCGTCCCTCATGTTCCCCTGGCACATGGAGGCACAATGAGCCAGTGAGCTCCCATCCTGATCCCCTCCTCCTTTCACATGTGGGAACTCGGGAAGCAGCAGAAGGGAGCACTGGGGGAATGCTGGCCTGCACCCCACCTTGCCTACCCCCTCCCCACAGCATCGCCCACCCTTGCCCTGCCGTTACATAAAGGCACAATGACAGTAAATCAAGGGGCAAAACGTCTCCCTCGAATTAATAACTGACTTCCTGCGGTTGCAGATTCACCCTCAGCGCCTGTTTGTACCCCCTCCTTCCCGCCCCCCCGCTTGGGTTAATGCTCCCAGGCGCCGTTTGCCATTAACCAGCTCCAGCACCATGCAGAGTGAGAGGCTGGGGCCCAGTTATCCCAGTCCAAGCCAGGCAGGGATGTGGTGGGAGCCTGTCTCCATCCATTCTGGTCTCGCTCAGGCAGGAGTGCAGGGCCTGTGGTTCTGCCACCACTTGCCCAGTGACCTTGGCTATGGCACCCCATTGGCTCCTGTGCAGGGCCAGGGGCATGGCCAAGGTTTCCCCCTGTCCTCACACTGGGTACAGGGTCATTCCGCACCCTCCCCACCTTCCTGCAGGCTGTCCAGATGGGATTTGGCAGAGCCTGGTGATGTCCCCATCACTAGCATTGCCATCCCCAGATCTATGTCCTTCCCCCAGTAGCCTCCCAATGCTCCCTGCACTCCCATTTTGTAACTGGGAGCAGGCCCTGCTCACAGGGAGCTGGGACTGGAACTGGAGCTGGAGCTGGGGCCAAGCCATTGTGCTGTGCCGCTGACTCGTGCGGGAAGAGCGGGTGCTCCCGGATGAACCCGGCTGGCGCAGCCATTTCCTGGTACATTTCTTCTATATTCCAAAAAAAAAAAAACAACACCAAAAAAAACCCAACTAAACTAAATTCTTCTTAAACTAGTTAAGGTTGCTAAGAGACAACAATGTGCTTTATATGGTGCCTTATTGACAAAGCCCAGCTCTTAATAAGCTCCGAAATGAACGGCAAGCAGCTTGGGCAGCCCACACGGCAGGGCCGGACGCCGCACGCAGTCGCATCCTTCCTTCTGCAAAACAGCCCTAACCTTTCCTGGCAGAACCAGGGAAGGGCCCTGTTCCCCCCAGGGCTGGGGTTGGTCCCTGCTCTCACCCCCATCAGCTCCCCCAGGAGCCCCGGCTCCCACTGGGGTACAGCCATGCCCTGCTGGCACCAGCGGCATTTTGGAGCCGCCTGCTTGGCACAGGTACAGTGCTGAGAGCCGCCTCCGCATCCGTCTGCCAAACATTCGGCAGCCTGGGCACAGCCGGAGATGCTGCTCTCCCTCGGGAGGGGGAGTGGAGCTGGCTGGGTCCACCTTCCCATCCCCAGGCATGGAGGGCGCCGGGTGCTGCGGGCCCCACTGCGGGCACTGAGCCCGTCATCACTGCAAGAGCAAAGTGTGACCTGTGGAGCCAGACTCGGTGTCGGCAGGGTCAGGCTGTGCTCCTTGGCACAGGTGCTGAGCACCAGGGATGGGCCCAGCTCTGCCGCTGGCATGTGCAGGCAGGAGCAGGCAGGCCCTGGTGCCAGGCAGGGCTGGTGGCCAGCTGGCATGTCGGGGAGGCTGTGGGATCTACGAGCAGTGGGCACCACCCTGGAGCTGGTGAGGGGCGACAGGGGGATAGGCCAAGCTCAACCCTTCTGCCATTCACCCCCTGTGATGAGCCACCCACAGCATGTCACCATGCTGGGTGTCCCCAGGGGAATGGCTCCTTCCCAAGCAGCAGCCTGGCTGCTGGGGACCCCAGCACAGAGGACAAAGAATGGGCAGGAGATGAAGAAAGTGACAAGGAGCTTGTTAGAGGCCACAGTGAGAAGTTTTGGACTGAGACCAAGGGCACAGTGTCTTGCCCTGCTGTCCCTCCTTTGCCACAGCTCCCAGAGCAGTTCAGCACCCTAATTTTTCCCTGCACAGGTGATGTGGGTGCTCCACAGTATCCCCACAGTGGAATGAACTAGGCCCCAAGCATCTCCATGGCCCCAGCTCCAGGTGCTGGCTCCATGCCCAAAGCAGTGCCAAACCCAACCTTGGCCCTGCCACAGCCCCAGCCCCTGAGGAAAGGGGATGCTGCAGGTTCCTGGCTGCTCCCAAAACAGTCCCAGAGGAAAAACACGTGCAGGAGCACACGTGTGAGGAAGAGGAGGATTTGGGGGGGTGGATAGCACCCCATTTACCCAGGCCCCAGGCACTGGGGCATCCATCAGCACATGGAGCCTGGGAATGTTGGTGGCTGAGTTGACTTTGGCTGGGGCCTGCTCCCACCTCACCCAGCCCACAGCAGCATTTTCCAGCACCAGTCCCTGCAGCCTGGAGGGGATACAACAGCCCCATTCCCCCCATGTCACTGCCCCTGGCACCCCTGTGCATCAGGAAGGTGAGAGGCAGAGGCGGAAGGATGAAGGTACCAGCCCACAGCACCTCAGGCTTTGCCCATCTCCATCCCCTCTCCAGAAGGCTCAGATCCCCTTTCCCCAGCACTGGGGGCAGGTGGGGGGCCAGGGCCAGATCCATGCCTGTCTTGGCCACATCCCCAGCTTTTCAGCTTAGTGCTCAAATCAGCTTGTGAGGTGCCAGCTGCTTAGCACCCAAATCCCCAGCCAGGGCTAAAAATAACCCCTAGGCCTGGCGGGTGGCAGCTGGCACCGCTCGGCACTACCTTGGCACCACCATGGAGGGGCCCTAGAAATGCCACTGGAGTGGGGCAGGGACAGGGACCAGGAGGCAGGAGCTGGCCCCATCCCTCACCTGGGTGCCTTTGCCCACCACGGGCTCAAGGCTCCTGTCCCCAGGGACAAAAGAGGTGTCAGAGGCGAAGGTGACCCAGTATGCCACCAGTTCCTCCCACTGGCACAACTGGGAGTGGTGTCACACATAGTGGCTTTGCAAGAGGGGCTTTTCCCTGCTGGCAGAGTCTCTGCAGGAGAGAATCCAGGAGAGAATTTGGGGGGATGCTTTAATATTCTCATGCTCCATCTGTGACATGGGTGCTGTCCTCACACCAGCCAACCACTCTTATCTGTGGCACAGCCTCGGTGCCCAGTCAGTCTGTGATGAGCTTGTGCAGCCTCAACTTCCATGGGACGAATTTGGGAGTGCTGCTGTGGGACCCTTTGGCTGGGGGGAGCAAGAGGTTGTGGCTGTGTCTCCTCTGCAACAGTGGCCACCACCGTTGGAGGAGGAAAGCTGAACTTAGGAAGCCTCTAGCTGTGTCCCTGCAGCCACTGCATGCCCAACAAGAGTTGTCACCTGCCCTTGCACTGGCCAGGGGACACTGCCTGCACACCTGGGGGACAGGGAAGGGAACAAAGTGCCCGTGAGCTCCCTTCAGCAGCCCCCAGCGGCCTGGGCCGTGCTGTGCCTGTCTGCAGCACGCTTGGAACATCGCTGGAGTCGTCACCAGTTTAAAAATAGCGTCTCAGCAGAGTGCAACCGCGTTCCCTAAAAGCCATGTGGTTCAAGTTAGAGGATTAATTGGAAATGCTTATTTTGATTTGCAAAGTGATTGGATTTTTCCAGGGCATTTTGAAAGGAAAAAGTCTGAATTTAATTATCACTATTCCAAAAAGCACCATGGGACTGAGTGTTTGAGGTCGTCTCATGTTTGCTTCACACCCCGCTCCAAAATGCAGACGGGCTGTGGGGACGTGGTGGGACGTGGTGAGGGTGTCCTGCTGTGTCCCACTCCCGCTGTCAGGCTGGTCCCAGCTCCTGGTCATTCCCAGCTCCCGGCCATTCTGGACACGAGGGAGTCAGAATGACCAGTGGCCATCAGCCGGCCCCGGCGTGCGGCACCCAGCAGGATGAGAGCTCAGAGGGAACTGTGTCAGCACAGGCCAGGCCTGGTTTGGGGAGGGTTTTCTTTCACCAAGTTGCTTTGTTTCTACCAAAATGGATTTTTAACAGTAATTGCCTTTTTCTTCTTTCTCAGGGAAAACATCATTTTCAATTACATTTCTCTGGGTTTCCATTGAAAAATGAAAAGCAAATGCTCTTTCTTGCTGGCAAAACGTGGAAAAATGTCTAGGAATATTTTTGTCCAAATGAAAACAGTTTCAGTTCTTTTTTGAGATCTCTTTTTTCCTGAAAAGAAACCACAGTTGCCTTCCCAGTTATTCTAGTCGGACTGGTTTCAAGACAGACTTCCCAGTTCCAAGGTTGGAGCTGGGTTTATGGTGCTGCAGGGCTGCTGTGGGGTGACTGTGCTGCCGTGGCCCCTCCATGGCTGGTGTGGAAGGATGGGGCAGCAGCACAGTGACACCTGCACCAGCACCTTGGCAGGTCTGGGATGCACCAGGCTGGAGAGACCCATGCTCTATGCAGACAGCTGGGGCTGCAGGGTTGTCCCTGAGGATTTGGGAATGCAACCTGAAACCTACATTTCTGAGACACTTTGGAGCCCAGGGATTGCATTGAACTCCCCACAGCCCTGCTCCCATCTCAGTGTCACACATAGGTGCAGCATGGGGGTGTCCAGGGGGTGTCGGGGCTGTTGGGGGTATCAGGGGTATCCACAAGGTAGGGCAGGGCTGGGATTCAGGACTCAGTTTGGCACATGCTGGACACAGCAGAGCACCCAGGAGGGCCTGCTCACAGCCAAAAACCCCGTGGATTCAGAAATAGTGTCTCCATTCCTCCAAAATACCCTTTATTTGGAGGCTCTTTCTGCCTTGAAGTTCCCCCTGGCCAGTCTGGGTCTCAGAGCTGGCTGGGATGCAGGGCACACACAGATGCAGGCTGCCCCACGATGGAGGCTCCGGCTGCAGGAGCTGTTGGCTCCACACACCCCCAGTCCTGCCAGGCCGGAGGAAGGGGAATACAGAAATCAATGTTCAACATTATCACTGGGCTGAGATTTGGCTCGGCTTCCTGGCCCGTGACGCTGCCCTCCCCCTCCTCCCTGCTCTGGGAGCCCAGCCAGGATGGCCAGGCAGGTGGGGAGTGCCAGCGCGGGCATTTCGGTGAGAGCCTGCGGGTCCTTCTGGCTCCATGCTGCCAGGTGCCCTCCTGCACACCTGAGTTGGGCACCTTCCCCACCACCCGCCCTGCTCAGCCAGGGATGCTCCTTGCACAGAGTTCACCCACGTCCAAAGTGCCATGGGAGCCAGGAGCAGCCTGCAAGACCCCTTATCTCTGCCACAGCAACAGCCTTCACCCCAAAAGGCCCCAAAATGTTGATTTTAAAAGATTCAGGATCCCACAGGAAAATCATCCCCTGTGGGTCTGATTTGCCCCTGCAAGTAAGGAGCTGTGGCTGTTTCCCCTCTTGGAACACAGAGGGATGTGGAGCTTCTCCTGCAGGAATGGGATAGCTTCTCCACAGGAATGGGATAGCAGGGAGAGATCCTGTCTTGGGCCCTGGGAGGCAGCCTGGGGTGGGGACCACAGATCCCCTTCTTCACCCTGAAACTGCTGAAGGGCTGGGCTGAGCCCCAAGGCAGCGTTTGGGTGCAGCAGCTGGGAGGCTTCAGCCCCAATCCTATGGGAGAAGGAACAGCCCCAACGCTGGCAGCCAGCAGAGGATGTTTGCTGCTGTCACGTGCCTCCACCACATATTTAGACACCGGAGCAAGCCAGCCCTGGTGACAAACATGGTGCCACTTGGGTAAACACAGCCCCTTGGAGGCGATACACCCGGGGCCACTGTAGGGAGAGACCCAAGAAACCAGAAAAAAATGCAGTAAATAAGGAGGGAGAAAAAAAAAAAAAGAAAAGAATAAAAAAGAAAGCAGAGGGAATGAAACGGGGGAAAGGTGAAAAAAAGAAAAAAAGAAAGGGAAAGTAAAAAAAAAGAAAACAAAAGGCAAGAAAAGGAAAATGAAAGACAAAAGGCAAGAAAAGGAAAATGAAAGACAAAAAAGCAAAATGAAAGGCCAAAGAAAGGAAAAATAAAGGCAAAAAAAAGGCAAAATAAAAGGCAAAAAGAGCCAAGCAATTGTCTTTAAAAAAATATTTTCCTCCCGGCTCGCTGCAGAGCGGCTGGGCGAAACGCCGGGAGCCGAACGCCCTGTTTTCCTTGCTTCCTATTAAAAAAAAAAAAAAAAAAAAAAAAAAGAAAAAGAAAAAAAAAAGCACCACCCAGCAGCCCAAAGCAGGGATACAAAGTCCACTTGTGGCCCTGCACTGCACCCTCGGTCCGGGCGGCAGCTGGGTGCTGGCGCAGGGCGCCTGGCACACAATGGGGGCTGTTGTTGCCGGAGCGGGAGCTGGCAGCAGTTCAGGGCCGGGCAGAGCATGTGCCGGCGGCCAAGAGCTGGCGTGGCTGGTGTTAACTCTCCAGGCCCTGCTCCGAGTGCCCCGAGTGCGAAACAGGCAGGGAACAAATCCAAACCCACCGAATTCCCTTGCCCTGGCAAGGGGCAGGGTGGGGAAATGGAGGTGTTTGTCCCCACAGAGCTCATTAATGCCCCAGTCCCCGGCCCTGCAATAAATTGGGGTTTGTGAGACGAGGACCGTGAACACAGCTCCTGTACCCCCTTCCAAGGGCTATCCAAGGCCCCCCACTCTGCAGAGGGTGCCTGGCCCTGGCACTGACCCATGGGGTCTCACAGCACCCACCACCCACTGGGCACCTGCCCCCCGGCAATGCCTGGCCTTGGGGCACTGTCACCAGCCAGCAGCACCCACACCTCCGACTGCCACCACATTCCCCAGGGAACCTCCAGCAGGTTACAGCATCCCTTGGTGCCTGCTCCGTGTGCCCAAGCTGGTGCATGCTGGGACACCACAGTGCAGGTGCCCTGCCAGCACTGGGGGTCCCCTGCCACCACCCTGGGGTGCTGCAGAGGGGGTGACCCTGCAAACCCCATGCTCAGACAGAACATCTCATCATCTCCCGATGCAGCTCCATGCCCTGTGCTAAACACTTGAGCCATGTGCCCCCCAAGCCCAAGGTCCTTGAGGTGCAGGTGGGGGCTGCTGCCCCCCCACCAGTGCCTCACACAGCCCTCCCCAATCACAAACCCCACTTTCCCTTCCTGCTCTGCTGAGCTGCCTGGTCTCACTAATAAAAAAAAATAATAAGGACATGGAAAATTCTATAACATCCCTTTCCAGCTTCTTGGATTTGGCTTTCGTTAATTTGAAGCAGACCCCGGGGGGGGGGGGGGTCGGGCAGAAGGAGGGAATCAAATCAAACCAGAATCACGGCACGGAAAGCCAGTTTTCACAAAAAAAGACCCAAGCCAGCAACCCCAACATTTGAATGCAGCAGGAAAAGGAGAAAAAGTTTAATATGTGCTTAAAAACAAACAAGCAGCGGTATCATTTTTAATTAGGAGCCTATTTTCAAAGCCCTTATTACTTACAGTACACTCAGCATCCGAGTAATTTTCCTCTCTCGTAAAATCATGTCAGAGAAGGGGGAAAGGGAGGGAAAATGAGGGAAAGCAGGGAGGGACGGCAAGGAGGGAAGGCGAGGAGGGAAAGCAAGGAGGGAAGGCGAGGAGGGAAAGCAAGCCCTTTGTGCAGCCGAGAGCTCAGTGAGGCGAATGTCCATGCCAATTTGTCTGCAGTAATTAGTTTAGCTGCAGACAGAGGCTGGCAATGGAGTCTGCAAGTTGCCAAACTTTTCCTGGGAAAGGGACCCTTCACCTAATACCACTTTTGGGTATTCCCCCCATTTGTGTCTCTCCAAGATGCATCGCCGTGTGCTGGCACAATTGGAATCTTCTTCTGGAAAACTAATATAATAATTCTTTGCCATTTCCCTCAAACTTTCTTCTTGCAAATTCCAGCCCACTTTTCTCCTCTGGCAAACAAAATCCTCAGAGAAACCATTTCCTACCACAGCAAAGGCCTCATCTAAGGGCTGCTGGAGGGTCCGAGACCAGCGCTGTGCTCCAGGGCTGCACTGGGAGTGTGAACCCCACGGCTGGCCCTGGTGTTGAACTGGTACAACTGGGCAATGGTGGTTTTCCACGGCTGCTGCCGGAGTGTTTGCCCCAGCATTGCCCTGGAGTGCTGGGCCAGGCACACACCGTGGCAAGGGGGCTGGGTGTGGGCCGAGCCGGAGGTGTTGGATCCGGCAGCGGAGCAGGTACCTCGTTACCTCCCCATGCTTCTGTTTGCTTTGGCAACTGATTAAAATTCCCCCAGGATTCCTTCCCGCTTCTGTTGGGGCTCCCAAACACCACCACCGGCCGCTTTTGCCTTCCCCAGGCCCAGCTCCTGGGGACTGAATCCCCCAGGGGACAGGGTGCCAGCTGGGTCCCCAAAACACTCACCGTGCTCGCCGCACCCACTGCTCACCACTTTCACTTTCAGCTCCCCAAAGCTTCCCTGCTCCTCCGCCCTCCCCTCCAGCAAAGGGGGGGTTTGTCCTCTCCTGACCCCTGGATGCTGCTCCCCTTGGCACAAAAACATTGTGGGGGGACCCCTGGCACTGAGGCGTTGCTGGGCTCAGTGAGGTGGTGCGTCCCTGTGCCGAGGATGTCACCAGCGTCATGGCACTGAGGTGCTCCTGCTCCCAAAACTGAGCTGCAGGGGCCAAGGGGCTGCCATGGCAGTGTGACCCTGACGTGGGGACGATGGCAGGACCCCGCTGTGCCAGCTATGTTGGCAGGGAGGAGACAAAAACCAAACTGGGATTCACTCACTCCAAACAGAGTCAGGGCCATATTCCTCCCCATTCTTCCCATTCCAGAAATTTCCCCAAATTCCCCAACATCAACACGATAAAGCAGCCCTGGGAGAGTGGCCAGATTTGATTTATGTCTTTCTGTGGACACACACACAAAAAAAAAAAAAAAAAAAAAAAAAGTGAGGAAACATTTCCTGGTTCCATTTGGGGTTTGGGTGCTGTTGGGAGGGTTTTTTTAAATGAGTGAAATTCAGGGCTTGCAAGAATTCCTAGTGCCTCCATCCACATGTGGCTGCAAAAGTCCTGGGCCAAGTCTGCAGCATAGCACCATGGGCCCGTGGTGGTGTTTGAAGCCATTTGGCAACCCCCCCCCCAAAGCCCCTTTTTGATGTAAAACAAAGTTTTAGGGTCATTTTGAGGGAGATTTGCTCTGGTGAGGTCACGGCTCCGTGTGCCGCGCTGTGTGAGAGCAGGCAAAGGGCTATATGAGCTCTTTGAGGGCTGGCTTCCAACAAATCCAGAGGGAAAACGTGATGTTTGAGCCAATGGAAAAAAAAAAATGTGGGGGGAAAAACTGGGGATTCATACTATTTCTTTTTACATCTAACTTGAAGTGAAAAAAATAATAAAAAGCCACAGCAAAAATCCTAAAAACCCTTGAAATTCCTGCAGAATAATTCCCTGAAATCTGCTAGTAATTTTTAAACTGAAATCCCCCCCCCTTGTCAGCAACAATTTCACTAGTTAAAAACCTGCTTTAGAAAGAAAGAGAAAATAGGGGGTGGGGGGGAGAATCTCTTTTCATTGCACGTTTTGGCTTTGAATCGAGCCAGGACAGACCTCTGCCTGTTTGGGACCTAGGCCAAGAGCCATATGCAGGAATAAAGTAAATAAATTCTGGTCAAAACCAGAATATTCTCCTTAAAAGTTATTTTAAAATCAAAGAAAGGCAGCAACAAAACTATCCCAACATGGATTATTTCCCTTTCTCTCCCAGAGAGGGACGTGGCTCAGCTGTGCCGTTGTGCCCAGTAGAATGGGACCCTGGAAAAAGCCCGGCACAAATGCTAAAAATGAGCCCCAAAAAAGGGTTAATGAGGCTGGGGGATGTTTTCTCGTGGCAATGGGGGGGCATCCAGCCCTGTGCTTCTTCAGAGGTATCTGCACCCCTTTGGCTGAGCCCAAAAGTTGGCATCGAGGTGTCTTAGCAGCACAAATCAACCATGAAATGCCCTTTAGAAATAAAATCCCGCTTTGAGGGGGGGCCCACAAATTTCCACTTGTTCCATGCACTGGTTTTATAGACAGCAGGTCATGAGCTCACAAAGAGGCCAGGATAAAAACCCAAGGAATGAGCAGAGGGCCCGATCCAGCCACTCCCTGGAATCAGAGTAACTCAGCTTCCACCTCCAGGCTTTAATCCTTGCGAAAAACCACTTGGAGAAACAGAACTGCACCCCAAATCCACCCCTCACTTTTTTTCTTTTAATTTGAGGCAGCAGGGATGGCCTGCACGGGAAAATTAAATAGGGTTTGGATTCCACCCCCATTCTCAAAACACTGTTTACAGGCTGCCTGGAAACACACACAAAAAAAAGGGATTTATGTATTTTTAGCGATTTTCTGCCTTGGGGTTACACTAGGAACTGGGGTTCAGGCTGAGGGGGCTGCAGCGAGTAGGGGGGAGTGGGGATGGTGGCTGCAGGGTCTGGTGGAAGCTCTCCGGCCCCATGGGCAGCACAGCCCACGGCACCCCACATCCTGCAGCACCCCCGGGGCTGAGTGAGCCCCGGATCAGGGGTCAGGATCTGGGGCGCCCTTTGCTCTGCCTCTGGCCCTGCCTGTGCCAGGGGACAGGTGCCACTCACTGCACAGAAATTATTTCCACCCTCGGCCAATGCTGTTACGGTTCCTGCAGGATGAGTCCCCGCTGACAGAGTAGAAATGGGATCATTTTGAGGGGGGCAGACTGCGGGATGAATTTGGGGGGACACAAGGTGTGCCCCTGAGCCACTGGAAACCCACGGGGATGTCTCAAAACCAAGGCCAGCAGCCCTTCAGCCCCGGCTTTGAATCGCCCAGGAAATAGTTTTAACAGCATTACAAAAATAAATAACCACAGCAGTTGTTTATTTATTATAAATAAATATAAACTATTATTTATAATAAAGAAATAAGAAATAAGAAAGAAATAAGAAATAAGAAATAAGAAATAAGAAATAAGAAATAAGAAATAAGAAATAAGAAATAATAAGAAATAAGAAAGAAGAAATAAATAAGAAATAAGAAATAAGAAATAAGAAATAAGAAATAAATAAGAAATAAGAAATAAAAAAGAAATTAGAAATAACTTCTTTATCATGAAGAAATAAATAACCCCTTCCCCATCACCCTGCACCCCAGGGCCTTGCAGAAGGGAAAATAAAATTCCAGCCCTGCTCTTTCTCTCCCATTTTCCCTCTTCACCCACCCTGGCAATGCCAGCCTGGCACAGCCCAGCAATCTCCCACGGCCTGAACCCAAATATCCACATCCCCTCCAAAACATGCCAGGCCAGGGGAGACGAGGGATCGCTGGAGAAAAACAAAACCCCGGCACAAGAGAGGGAGCTGCCAGCGGGCACCACGGCAGCCTTGGAAGCGGTTAAAAACTGGCAAATTATTCCCAGGGTTTATTTTTGCGCCGTATCGCTCTCAGAGCCGGGCAGAAAATGCAAACTGTGCTCTGCGAGCGGAGTTACCGCCGAGTTTACATTCCTCGAGGCTTCTGGAGCTGGGACGAGGCGAGGGAACTGCTCATTTCAGCCTTTTTTTTTTTTTCAGCTTTAGAACAGGGAAGTGTTTTTTTGGGGGGGAGCAGATGGTGATTAAAAAAAAAAAAAAGAAAAGAAAAAAGTTCTAGAGGTTTTAAATTTAAATATTTTTTTCTTTTTTTTATAGACAGCTGGAATAAAATTAGATCTCGTTTCCATATGGCCGATGGCCGTACTTGTGTCTGATAAATAACTCAGTAAATATATGCATATATATAATATATATAATACAATACAATACCCTATGAATGTACAAATTAATGTCCAGTATCTTGGTATGTATGTGGTGGGTTTAGTAGGCAAAGGGAATATGGGGGATGGATAAAATAAACCTCCCGCGTATCCAAAATCCCTGCTAAATTTGAGCTGAGCCCTTGTAAAAATGATCAGGCTCAGAGTATCCCCATAAAAAATACATATATAAAAAAAGAGGGAGAAAATTATGGAATAAAAACTAGTGAAATGACTGAGTAGTTTGCTTTAATTTTATTTTAAAATATATAATAAATTATTTAGCATATTATTTATCACACTGAAACCATTTGAGCTCAAGGCAGACGGAGATTATGTTCCTGTTTGTTCAGGACTACAGAGCGTGCCGAAAAATCCAGGCACACGATGCACGCTTCGGCCCTCAGCAAACTGAAAAAATATCTAATTTTTGTTGCCTTCCTATAGAAAAATATGGTTATTTGAAAGGATTAAGAGATTAAAGGATTAGTCGATAACAAGGGTTAAAAATCCAGGTCCAGACACAAAAGGGGTCGATAGAAATGAGGGAATCGCTCTCCCCCCGCACCAAGCCCTTCCCCACTCCCGGACCAAACCCGCGTCGCTGCCAACTTTTGAGTGGGACTGAGAGGGGGCAAAGCCCCCAGCCCGCCCAGCCCCGGCTGCAAAGCAGCCTGTGGCTTTAAGAGATGGGGGGAATCCGGGGGTGTTCCCGGGGAAGGGGTGAAAGGAAGGCTGGGGAGAGCACGAGAGCAGGGGGGGACAGGGATGGAGGATGCTCGAGAAGACTGGGGGGGACACAGGACACAGCCGGGGGGTGTCTGCCCCCAGGGACAGGGGGGTGGCAGGAGGGTGACCAGGGCAGGTGTCTGCACCCGGGGGTGGGGATGGCGGGGGGGGGTGCCGGGGGAGGCTTCTGCCTCCGGGAACAGGAGTGACAGGAGGGAGGTGACTAACGGGGCGTCCGCGTCCGGGGGATTGGGGTGACCAGGAGTGTCTCCTCAGCGGGGGTGGTGAGGTGTGTCCGCGGAACAGGGGGGTGTCCGTGTGCCGGGAATGGGGCTGAGGGAGAGTCTCCGCGGCGCGGAGCCGCGGCTGCGTGCCCAGGGGATGCCCGGGCTGGGGGCCGGCGGCCAGGGCTGAGCGGGACCGGGGGTGCCCGGGGGATGCCCGGGGCGGGGGCGGGCGGTGGGCCCGGCCCTGCCCGCGGCTCCTCCCCGCGCTGCGGTAGCTCCGCGCCGGGGCCGCGCCCCCCCCACCGCCCCCCCCCTCGCGCCGGGCAGGGCCGGAGGGGCGGCCCCGCAGCCAGCCGGCCCCGGGGGGGCCGCGCCGCAGCCCCCGCCACCTACCCGCACCATCCGGGGGCCGCGGTCGCACTGCCAGGCGAGCGGGGCCGGAGCCTTCCTCCTCCTCCTACACCACCTTCTCTCCCTCCTCCTCCTCCTCCCTCCCCGCCCCCGCACCGGGAGCGTCCCCGCCGCAACGCCGCCGGTGCCCCGGGCGAGGGGAGGAGGCAGAGGAGGAGGAGGCGGGGGCGGCGGCGATGGGGCCGGGGCGCTGCGGGCTGCGAGGAGGAGCTGTGCCCGGCCGGAGTGGGGCTGCGCCGGGGGGGCGCGGGGGGGATGCCTGCGCTGCTCTGCCGTAGGCGCCGCCCGCCCGCCCCGCTCCCGGGCTTTTTTTTTTTTTTTTCCTTAATTTTTGGCTTTTTTTTTTTTAATTTTTAGAAAAAAAAAATATTTTTGCTTGCCTTCCGAAATTACCCATCGCACCCCCCCACCCCGTCCCCGCCATTCCCCAGCCCCGCCATCCCCGCAGCGCATAAGGCCGGGTCGGGAGCGGGCTCCGCGCTCCCGCCGCCCCGCGCCCCCCGCCCGGAGCATGGTCCCCGGCAGCGCGACGGAGCCGGAGCGAGGGTGACCGCCCGCGGGGGACACTGTGCTGTGCCGCTGGCCTCGGAGGACTTTTACTATAATTACCATCATTATTATTGTTATTGGGGTTTTAGTTTTTTAATTCTTTCGCGGGGCAGCGGCTTTTTTTTCTCCTCCTTCGGCGCGGTGGAAAAACACACGTTTTAGACCAAAATCCCAAACCAGCCCATCCATCCTGTTTGCTTTGCGCTTCGCAGCAACTTGGAGCCCGTTAATTGCACTTGGCGATGGTAGGTCCCATGACACTTTCGTTTTCTCTTCTACTTCCCCCCTCTCCCCTCCCCCCCCCACCCGTGTGCGTGTGTTTGCGGGTGCCCCACGAGCAAAAGTTGCTGCCGGGGAGGGGGCGGCGGGGCGAGTTTAATACGGTGTCGGGGCGGGGGGGCGCGGGGCGGCGGGGGCGGGCGGGGGGAAGCTGCCGCCGTCTCTCCTCCCCCTGCCCACCCGCCCCGCGGTACCGGGGGGCGGAGGCGGCGGCGGGAGCCGCCCGGCGGGGAGGTCGCGGCGCGGCGCGGGGGGAGCCTCCGCAGCCAGCGGAGGGCTGGATGGAGCTGAAAATGGCCGCTAAAAAAGGGGCGGAGAGGCCGCCAGCCGCACGACTTGAACTTGGAAGTGACGCCCGGGAGGGTCGCGCTCAAGTCCGCGCTGCGCGGGGCCGCCCTGCCCGAAGCGGGGTGGGAGAGGGGAATTACCGTCGTCGATGTGACAAGAAAAACATTTCCCCCGGCCCCGTTGTGCGGGGCTTCGCCCGCTTCTTCTATACCAGGCCACGGGGGAAGCGCGGCGGCGCGGCCCGAGCCGCCCCGGCAGGATGCGGAGAGCGGGCCCGCCCGGCCAAGTTTGCGCGGAGCTGCCGCATCCCGCGGGGACGGGGATGCCCCTGCGGGGGTTGAGTGCGGGGTGAACCGCAACCCCGGGCGGGGATGGATGGGCCGCGGGGGCCGGAAGAGGTTGAGAGTGAAAATCAGTTGTGCGGGAGAGGCGCTGCGGGGGCTTGTCCCCGCAGAGGGGGGGGGGAAAAAAAAAAAAAAAAAAAAAAAAAAAAGAGCGGTTTTCTTATTTTTTGGGGAGGAGAGAGGCAGAGCTGGAGCCGCAGCCCCGCGCCGGGAGCCACCGCGCTGTGGGTCGGGTCCCTGAAGGGAGCGGCGACCCCCGGTGCGGAAGGGGAGCGGGGCGCGGCCCCCCCGGCCCGGGAGGTGCCAGGGGATCCCCTTTGTGTTCCGCCCGTGGCGCTCCCCGCGCGCTCTCTAATTAGCGTCATTAGCGCCCGCGATCGGCCAGGGCCGGGGGGTTGCGGAGTGAGAACTTGCGGCTGGGAGTTTGCCGGGCGCCGGCTCCGCTTTTTTCACCTCCTGCTCTCTTTGTGCGGGAAGGGTTGCGGGGCTGCCTGGGACGAGGGGTGAATGTGGGGCTGCCCGTGGTGCTTTCTTTTCCCCGTGGCACCGTGATGCTGCGTGTGGTTAAATAACCGGGGGGGGAGGAATAAGCGTCTCCGCGGGATGCGGAGGGGGCAGCGCGGGGTTGGCCGGGCGGCCCCCCCGCACCGGGGCTGAGTGCGGGGAGTAACGCCGCTACCACCCCCCCGCGCCGGGGCCGCTGCCCAGAAGTTGCACATGAATCTGCAGGGTTTTTTATCTCCCATCGCCGGATTGGCTCCGTTTAGTTAAAAAAAAAAAAAATAATAATAAAACCCCCAAAACACCCAAAGCCGGGAGCGCTCGGCGCTGGCCGCGCCGTGGCGAGGGGGGATTCGCCGTCCCGCGGGGGCCCCGTCCCTCCTCCGCCCCCCCTGCCCCGCAGCGCCTCGGCCCTGCGAGCCAAAGGGGGTTCCTACATCTTTAAATGGGATGTAATATTTTGGGATGGGCTTTTTTCATAACGTCACTTCATTCCTCGCTTTTTTTTTTTTTTTTTTTTTTTTTTTTCATTTTCTCATTCTTTCTTTCCTCTCTCTCTCCGCTGCCCGGGTCTCGGATGGAACCGCTTCCCTTCTAACTTCCCCGCCGCCCGTGCCTGCAGGCTGGGTGCGGACCCTCGACCCCCCCGGGGCGAGGATGACCATTCTGCCTCTTTAAACCGCCCCCCCCCCGAAACCCCCAAACAAACAAACAACAACAGAAAAGAGCTTTCTTTTTCAAGGGGGGGGAAATTTTGCCTTTTTTTTTTCCTAAGGGTTGGTTTGTTTTGGTTTTTTTTTTTGGTTTGGTTTTTTTTGTGTGTTTTTTGGTTTTTTTTTTTAGTTTTTTTGGCGGGGGGGGTGGAAGTTGGAATCTTTTTATTTCCTCCTCGGCCCCCCCTCCAGCGGGGCCGCCCCCCCGAGCCCGGCTGCCCCCCCCCGGGCCCCGCAGAGCCGCTCCGGAGGAGAGAGAGAGAAAAAACGCCCGGACTGCTCCAGCCTCCGAAATGACTCAGTAACTTTTACGCCTCGAGTCTCAGCCCTGCAATTAGGCACTTTCCCAGCACGGCTCGGGATGTATTCGTCTCCTCTCTGCCTGACCCAGGTAACCGGGGCCCCCCCACGTCCCCTCTCCCCCAGTTTGATCCTTTCGCCGCAACAGACTTTAATATAGCAATGAAGAAAAAAAAAAAAAAAAGAGAGAGGGAAAAAAAAACCCAAGAAAACCCAAGAAAATGCAACACCCCCTCTCAAAAAATAATCATAACAGAGAAAGGCGGGTTGGGGCCACGCTGGGCTGCTCAGAGGAGTCGCGTTCCACTCTTGTCCCCCTCTCTTTCCTTTTGCAGGGTTTTTTAATGGTGTTTCTGGTGCTTTTTGGGTTTTTTCAGCCTTCACTTTCACTTGGGGTGTGGGGGGGTTGGAAAATCGCGTTGTGGTTTGGGTTTTATTTTTTGTTCGCTGCGCCCAGAGGTGGGTGGTGCGGGGAAGCCGCTGGCTTTGGGGGTGCGAGGGGACACTGTGGGGTGCAGGGAGTCCTTGGTGGATTCGGGGAGCCTGGGGGGGCTCGGTGCTGCAGACTCGGGCTCGGCCGTGCTGCCTCTTGCGTAGTGTGAAACTTTTTCCTTCCCACCCCCCCCACCCCCGCGCCTAGCTGCACATGGTGGGGTGGAAGGGGTGGGGGGGCACAGGCATTTTGTTCGAAATCCTCCAACTTTAGGACAATGTGCACTCGGCCGTGCCACGCTGCGCTGGCGGGTGAGAGGGCGGGGGGGGTTTGGTGCACGGCAGGATGTGGGGGGCACCCCCTCAGTATCTGAGGCGAGGGGCGATGCCAGTCCCCATCGGGGTGATGAGGGGCAGCCCCAAGCTGTGTGTGGGGACACCGGTGTCACCCCAGGCCACGCTGCCGTGGTCCCGTGGCACGCGGCAGGGTGGCTGTGCCTGGGCCCACGCTGCAGGCAGGCGGGGTGTCCCCGAAATCTCCCCCAACAGTTGGTGTGGCCACAGGGGGGAGTTTCAGGACACCCCCCCCCTCCCTTGCTCACAGCACGACCACTGCGGCTATGCCTTTGCATTGTGCTTATTGATCGCTGATATTTATTTAATTATTGAGCAGGCAGCTTTCCCCGCCTCATAACCTGTTCCCTGCTGGCAGCCGCTGCCCGCTCCGGGCCCGGCCTCGTGCTGCACCCCACGGGGGCTCTGCTGTGGGGAGGGGGTGCTGCCGCGGGACCCCCCGCCCGTGCTGGACTCCCTCCTGTCAGACCCCCCCCTCCCTCGGGACGCAGCTGCGGGCTGGGTCTGGCTCTACCTCAGGGCTTGGGCTCCGCTGCCCGTGGGGGTCCGTGGGGGTCCCCTTGTGGCACTGTGAGGTGCAGGGGCAGCGCGGGGTCCGGCCCCGGTTCTCCCCGGCCGCAACGTGAGGCTGGTGAGGACGCGGGCAGGGTGGGTAGCACCAGGGCTGCTCAGATGACCCTGAGGTGGTGCTCCCTGTCGTGTGGTTGACTTGGCAAGGGTCACACCTCAATCTGGTTTATTTACTTCTCTTTATTTTTCTTTTTTTTTTACCTCTTTTTCTTTCTTTTTCTCTTTCGATTTTTTTATTTGTACTTTTTCCCTTCTTATTTTTCTTTTTAATTTTTCTCTTGCTTTTTTTCTTTCTTGCTTGCTTTCTTTATTGCTTTTTTTCTGTTTGATTTTTCCCCCCCTTTTTTTCTTTTTTTTTTTCCTTTCCTTGCCACCCTGCCTTTCCCACCCTGACTCCAACCCTCCCAGGGGTCCCACCACCTCCTAACCCTCCCAGTCTCCAGCTGGTGCTGGGTTGGCAGTGCCTGTTGTTGCCAGCTCACAGTGCTGGTGTGATGTGGGAAGCCGTGCGGTCGCTGGCCGGGCCGGGGCTGGCAGAACCCTTCTCCTCACAAACCCGTGCTGTTTCCAGCACTCCTCCTGGCTCCTCCGAGGGGAGCTGGTTTTTCCTCTGAGGATCCTCTGCCCCACTGCTTGGGCACAGGGAAGGCTCTGGTGTTCTTCCCCTCACCCTGGCATAGCCTCAGCTCCGGTCCAGCCCGGCTCGGATGGGACCAGCCATCGTCCCCCACCGCCGGCCCAGCCGTTCCCGTTCCCATCCCACCCGCGCGGCGGGCAGGCTCGCCCGGGCTCAGGAGCTGCGGATGGTGATGTGGATACATTGGAACGTGCGCGGGAGCCGCCCTGCCCTGGCCTTTGCGCATCTCCCCACCAGCACCACTGCCAGCCCCTGGAGCCCGGCACGGCCGCTGCGACCGCGGGACCCCTCAGGCAGGCGCCCTTCCCAGCCGGAACAGGCCCAAGCTGGAGAGCCCAGCGGCACCAAAATAGCCCTGGCAAAGGCATCGCCCGTGACACGCTCCTGGCCACGGCCATGGCTGTATCTCCCGTCAGATAAGAGGGTGGCTCTGTGCCCTCCCCAGCTCCATGTCCCTGCTTGGGGACTTCCTCCGGCTTCTGCAGCTCACCTCTGTCCCCCCTCAGGGACAGACCGGGAAGTCAAGAGGGAGCTGCCTAGATTAGCAGGGAAGCAGCACCGGAACCATCGCCACACACGAGGCCTCACCCTGCCCACGGGGAAGCAGGGCGCGGGGGGGGGGAGGGGGTGTCCGGCTGCCGGGGCTCCAAAATAACCCTGGAGCTGAGCACCTGCCAGGGACCTGCAAGTGTGTCCCCTGGGAGCTGCTGCTCAGAAGCTGAAGGGATTTCCAAAGCCGTAATGGTTATCCTTGGCTCCTGGATTCGCAGTGGGGGGAGATTTGGGATACTTCTGGTGGAAGAATATTGCAAATTTTATGACTGGTGATGCTCCTACATTTCTGGCTTGTGTTCTGGTACCTGGCAGTGCCCCCAGCACACCCCCAGTCCCCCACCCTGGTACCAGCAGGATGGGAATGAAGTGAGTTGGGCACCATCCTCCAAGACAGCTGCAATGTTGGAAGCCAGGCATTCCGCCAGGATCTGGTCAGAGACCCTCTTCCCTCTCCCAGTCTCCATGCTAGGGGTGCAAAGCTGATTATGGGATGGCAGATGTGATGCACCCGCACTGCCTGACCGACAGCCAGTAGCCAGGCGTGGACCCCTGTGTGTGCCACAATCAGAGGCTCGGGATCCGAGGGGTGTTGGGGAGCACCTGGCTAAGCTGGCCTGGCACAAACCTCGGTACCAGCAAACGGGCACAACTCGGGGCCTGGGGGTGGAGCTGGGCTTCCAGAAGAATTGCAGCCACGTGGCACAGTCACAGCCACATCTCCAGACATCTGAGGGGAGCCCACCTCTCCCCGGCCATGGCCGGGCTCCACACATCACTCAGCTGCCACCGCTGCTGCAAGCACGTGGCTGGAGCAGGGAGCTGCCTGCTGGGTACATCTCATGGGGCATCCTTTGGCAAGCCCCCCTTCCCAAAAGCGCCGGGGCTTTTCAGCACCGGTGTTCACCCCCTCCACCAGTAGCTCCGGAGAACTGGTTTCCAGGCGGGAGCTCAGATCGGCTGCCAAAGGATGGGAACAGCAAGCCGGGCATGGCGGGGGAAGAGAGGGAAGGTTGCAACACACTTTCAATTCTCCCATCTGCTGAGTATTGTTTGGGAAAAACAATGAGGCTGTTCTTTAAATGCAACCTTCGGGAGATCCTCGCTTTCTCCACGGCGCCTGCCGCGCCGTGCCCGCCTGCCCTGGCGAGCCCTGCCCCGCTGCTCACGCCTGCTGCTCCTGCCTGATCCCATCTTAAATCCTCACCCGGGAAAAACAGATCCTGTTTTCAGTGAGGTTTCTGATGCTGGATCTGGGGGCCAAAATGGGCATGCAGGGACTCAGAATGGATCAAGCCAGCTGCATGAAGGGCTGCTGGCCAGTGCTTACACTGTGCTGCTCTCCCCCTCATCACCTTGAACTTTTCTGGGGCCTCATGCAGTAAATCAGCCACCCTTTTTCGAGGTACCTGCCGATTTCTCCTCTCCCTGCTCAGCTTTGCCTGCTCGCGGTTCCCTCCCTGACCGCGGTTCGGGTCCCTCATGCCCACAGTTCCCTCTGTACTGGGGCAGGGAGTGATCCCTCCGCATGCCCAGCACTGCGGGTGTGTGCACGCCTTTGCAGACTGCTGAACAAAGCCCAGCTGCCAGAGCCCAGAGCACTGTCCGCAGCTCTTGGAGCAATTTGGAATAGCTTCCTTTGGAACTGTCCTAGTCCCCTGAGCCTGGTAGGGCTGGGGATGGATACCGGGAGCCGTAGCCTGATCCTGTTTTGACCTGGCGGTTTTTGACCTGGCGATTTTCCCCACTTTCAGGGGTGTCTGTGTCGTGGATGGTGTGGCCAGGGCCGTGCTGGCGTGGCAAGGCTCGCTGGGCAGAGGAACCATGGCAAGGGCTGGCCCAGCCAGCCCTTATCAACAAAGAGCGAGAAGGGCGGCTCCCCGAGGAGCCCTGGGCAGCCCTGGAATGGGGAGCTCAAGGGCCCAGGGGAGAAGTGCCACGGTGGCACCGAGGGATCCATCCTGACCCAGGGCTGTGCACGGCAAGGAGGGCCTGAGTAAGGATTTGGTACTCACAGGGAAATGGAGGGTCAGTGTCTCCCACCTTTGGAGGTGGTAGAGGCAGGTCCATGGCAGGCAGGGCTCTCTGGGAATGGCCCCAGGGACAAGGACAGCTTGCCCTGTCTGCTGAGCCTCCTTCCTTGCCCGATGGTGCCTGTGCCAGCTATCCCTGTGCCTGGCCCCTGGACACATTCCTGCAGCCCAAGGGGTGCTCATTTTCCCACCATCACTCCCATTGTGCCTGCACCTGTTCTAGCCACAAGCCAAGCTCTTGGTGGCAGGATGGGGATGGTGATGGGGAGCATCCCCAGAGTCCCTCACTAGAGGGGAAGGAGAGTTGTCAGGGAGGTAAAATCCTTCCCTGTGAATCTGGCATGCTGCCTGCCACCCCCGGCTGTGCTGTGTCTCCTCTGCGCAGGGAGGAGTGCCAGTGCCAGCACAGAGCATCTCCGAGGGGGCTGGCTGCCTGTGGGAGGGGGCTGGGGGGGCTGCTGCGCCCATCAGTCCTTACACCCAAGCTGGGAAGTGCAGGCAGGGCTCTGGGCTAGCAAGGATGTGCTCCTTAGGGACCCATGGGGAGAGGATTTCTCCCACAGCACCTTGGGGTGTGCCGGGCAGGTCGAGGCAGGGTGGCAAAGGAGGTGGGAGCAGCCAGGGCATCAGTGGGTGCCAGGACCTGCCAGAATCATGTGGCATCATTGGTGACGTCCACGTGGCATGGCTGAGGGCTGCTGGTGGGACTGACTCTGAGTAGGGCAAAGCTTCATGGTGGGCCAGGAGTGCCCAGCACTAAATCCTCATGGATTTTCAGTACCAAGATGTTTTTGGTGCAGGCAAAAACCTGATGTCAGCCTCGCTCCCTGCCCTGGCAGCCAGACACCCTGAGATCTCACCCTCGAGGGGTGTAGGCAGACCCCTGGGACATGCCAGCTGCAGGGAGGGGATGCACAAGGTACCCCCGGGCATCCCGGGGCCTGGCTCGCACCCGGGCGGGCAGCTGAGCTCGCCATCCGTCATGTCGGCCCTGGGCAGGCATCCCCCGCGGCCAGGCGCTCTGTGCCAGCTTGGCTGGGTCCCAACACCCTGCACCGGCCGCCAAGACCCGGAGCTTCCCAAGTCCTGGAGAGGAGCTGGGAAAGGATCCCGTGGCCCAGGTGCGGCAGCGCTCACGCGCTGGGGGACCTGGGGCCAGCCACTGCCAAAGATTGATTTCTCGGTTAACTCACCACTTCTCTAAAAGCACATTAATCCTCCTTCCCCGGCCAGCAGCCAGCGCTGAGCAGCATTTTGGGTGAAATCCCCAGGTCTGGGCTTTGGGCTGCCTGCCGTGGATGTTGCCCTCCCTACCACCACCACCACTCCAGCAGCGCTGCCTGGCACAGGAACACTGGGATCCGGCCCTCCTGCTGACCCCTCTTTCCTGGGTGCTTATTCAATTCAATAGCCAGGTGGATTTTTTGTAAAACTGGGGGGTTTATTTTGTTTTTTGAGAAGGTTTTCACTCTCCTTGCAAAGGGCCCCTGCATTCCCTTCACGGGGAAATGGTATTTGACCAGCTGCTGTCCAAAAAAACCCCCAACATGTTTCTGATCACAAAAAACCAAGAAATATTTTTGCTTTCAAAGGAAAAAAAAAAAAAAGCCTATGAGAGAAATGTTGATTTTCCATCCAGACATTTCCCCTTTCCCCAAACCAGCCCTGAAAAAGAGAGGCACCACTGCTCCCTCCGTACCCCGGGGTGGAGGGGCGGGGGTGGTTACAGTCCCACCGCGGTGGATGTCACCCAGGGCTCATCTGGGTGCTGGCAGGCTGTGGTAACGCCGGGTGTGTGCCCCCCTCTCTGCTCAGACCCCCTTTTCCAGGTGCTCCCACACTGCACAGGCACGTGGGGCTGCCGGGAGGACGGCGAGCGCCGGTGACCTGCCGGCTGTCCCCAGGGAGCCACCCATCAGAGTGTGCTGCAGAGGCGCCGCCGCCAGCCCGCCTCGCCCCCCTGCCACAGGCGACGAGGCCGCTTGGTCCCACGGTTGCCTGGCGGGAGCTGTGATGTGCCGGATCCTGCACCCCCTCCCGCCGTCCTTGGCTGCTGCCCAGTGATTTGGGAAAGCGAGACGGCACAGGCTGAAATGTGACCCCCGCCACGCTGCGCCGCAAAATCTCCTTTAGTAACCTGTGCGCCAGGACAGCGAGCGCGCGGCGTGAATACCAATGAGGGGGAAAGTGCCGAGTAAAGAGTTTTTGATGGAAATGGCATCGCATGAGAAAGAGAGCGGGAGAGAGCGGGCGAGTGCGCGCCCGGAGCCTCCGCTGCGCACGGGCACTGTGGGGCACACACGTGTGCGCACCTGTGGCCCGCGAGGTTGGAGGCTGAGCGTGGCAGCGTGCCAGGGTCGTGCCACCCCGGCGAGCACGAGGGAGATGGGAATGGGTATGATGAGCGGAAGGGGCTGCGAAGCAGCAGTTGAGGGGACACGTGGCAAGTGGTTACCACGGGCAGCGTGTCCGCAGGGTCCGGGGCAATTCCGTGGCACGTCGCGGCCCCGGCCACAGGGAACGGCTCCCGTCCCCCGGCTCAGTGCGCTGCTGATCAAAGGCGCAGGCGGGGAGGGAGCGGGCCTGTGTGAGCAGCGCCCTGGCCGCGCGCCACCCCACCTTCCCGCTCCGCTCCCCCGGGAGTTTGTTAAACAAATTTCTCTAATTGCACAAGCCAAGGAGTTTGTTGGAGAAAAAAGCCGGGGAAATTCCCCTCCTCTGGGCCACCCCTTCCCCGCTTCCCCCGGGGCAGCCGGCGCAGAGCGAGCAGGTCCTCCCCACGACCCCCGGCTCTGCGGGAGACTGTGACCCCGACGCCTGCGGGGCGCAGCTGCGGGGTGTCCTCATGTCACCCCTGCCTACGCAAGGACGTCCCTTGTGCGACCTCTTCGCAGCCGGGTCACACACATTCCCTCCCGTCCAGCCCCCCGGGTCAGACCCTGTCACCTAACGCGGTGACACCCAGCACTGCCGTCTGCCCTTCCCGACTGGCGTTCTCCATCGCTTGGCTGAGCACCCCTGGAAACGGCCTTTGTGAGCCTCCCGTGGGCAGCCCCTGACATCGAATCCCGTCGGATTAGCGAACGTACGGGATAAAAGCCTCGGCTTGGCGGCAGTTCTGTGCCCGGTGGGGGCTGAGGCGGTGGCCCTGCCAAGAAGGGACGATGCGCGGCCGGGTCCTGCCCCGGCTCTCGCTGAGGTCATAGCTATAGATAGTCCGGGAGGGCGCAGCGCCGAGGGCAGGATCCTCGTGCCCTTGCCAGCTGCACCGAGAGCCCTGTGGGCACCCGCTGCCTGGGAGGAGACGCTGCCAGGGAGCTGGGGGTTGCTGATGGACGGGTTGGCCGGGCCAGCCACCGGCCACCGACAGGTGACAATCTGGTGCTGCAGGGTGTGACACTACACGTGCAGGGATGCTCAGACCCAGCCCCTCTCCATCCTCCATGTTGAGTGGGGTCCTGCAGCCTCTGCTGATGCAGTGACCTGGGGTGGCTTTTTCTGTTACTTCCTACCATGTTTCTTTCTTCCTCTGCTCCCAAGGAAATGCCAGGCTGGGGCACCCCCACGCATGGGTGCAAAGCTGCTGGGTCGGGGAGTGCAAGGACAGGGTTTGCCCCCTCCAGCTACTCAGTCTGGGTGCAGCTCAGCTCCCAGCAAAGCCAGGCAGGCATGTACCCAGGGTGCCCCCACCAGCCCCATGGGGCTCTGGAGCGCCAGGGTGGCTGGGAAAGGCGTTGTTGATGAGGGCACTAAAAATAGAGTGGGACTAGGATCTTAATGGGACTTTGTGGGAAACCTGGAAACATTTTCTCATCCCCATAAATGAGTCCAGATGCATTAACGATGACTGCATCGCATCCTGAGGTACCGCCGGAGGGAACCGGGACACACTCACCAGCTTCCTTGCCTTGCGGTGGGGAATTGGTTGGAGAGAGGAGTCACCAGCAGCAGCCGGGGCCGAGCCATGACTGCTGTCTCATGTGGGGACAGGGACAGGAGCTTGGTCAGCATCACCTTGGGGAGGACCTTAGACCCAATCCCAGGGTCTCTGTTGCCCGTGCCCGTGGGCGCTCACAGCTCTGAGTGCAGCAGGCACTGTGCAACGTGCAATGTTGGTCATGGCACCGCGGCCCCACGAGCTTTCTGGAGCCCCCAGGCCCTGAGGTGGCCAGTGAGGGGAGGGTGAGGTAATGCAGGAGGGCCCTCAGTCCCAGGCCCACTGGTGCTGATATGCACACCCAGTGTGCCCTGCAGTGGCATCGAGCTGGTGGGATCCAGCCTGTCCAGGGGTTTTTCCTGTTTTGTCATGGAGTTGTGACTGGGGTACTGGCTCCCAAAGCGCCCGACTCCACTGGGGGACCTTGGACTCCCCTAGAGGATGGCTCAGGGCCAGCCTGGGCAAATAGCCCAGGGCGGGTGGCTGTCGGAGCACCACGAGGCAGATTGTCACGGCTGTCTCCGCGGTATGGCAGTATCACAGCGGTTACAGCAGCACCCGGGAGGCATGG
Source organism: Cinclus cinclus (assembly GCF_963662255.1). Classification (NCBI taxonomy): domain Eukaryota; kingdom Metazoa; phylum Chordata; class Aves; order Passeriformes; family Cinclidae; genus Cinclus; species Cinclus cinclus. Next base: position 1,823,510 of record NC_085073.1, on the reverse strand, counting down.
GCAGTCCCGCCCCGGGCCTCAGTTTACATCCAGGTGGGGAACAGCACCCGGCACGGGAGGAGGGCACTCGCCCCCTGCCCCAACTCGGGCTGCTGACCCATCACGTGGGGGACAAGGGGACGGGCCACTGCCACCAGCCTCCGCGCCGGGCACCACTGGAGCCCGGCGTGCCGAACAGAGTCCCTTTGTGCAGGTCAGCCCCCACCCACTTCTGTCGCTTGGGAGGCATCCAAAACCCTCCCGAAATAGGACCCATCCGGGCTCAGCCTTTGAATATCCCCAGGAAGGCTCTGCTGAGCTGCCGAAAGCGGATGAGCATCCCCCTTCCACCCGGTTGAACCAGTCCCATCCTTCAGTGCTCGGGGTGCAGGGCCCGGCCAGGCTCAGAGCTGACCCTTTGGGGACACGCCCAGGCCCTTTGATCTCCAGGCACCACCCCGTGCCTCAGTTTCTCCATCTCTGTGGAGGGTCCTGGCAGGTTGTCCCGAGCACCCAGGAAGCCGATGAGACACTGGAAGAGGGCTGAGCCTTTGGCACATCCATGACACAACAAAGGCACTGGGACTTGGGGGGGGGGGGGCGGGGGTGGCCATGAACTCTTCACCTCCAGGGCCCCCGGGGTGGCCGATCCTGCTGCAAGGTCGCTGATTCTGCGGCAAAAGGCCGGGGCTATTTTTAACCACTGAATTGCTCCAGGGATTGGATTTGCAGCAGAGCGAGACCCACAAACCCATCGCAATACTGCCCATCATGGGGTGCAGAGATACCCCCAAGCGCCAATCCCCCCCAGCAGGCACCCCCAGGAGGGAGCTGAGGACACCTCTCTGCACCCCTACACCTTCAATGGTGCATGATGGGGGGAAATTAATCCCTCTCAGAAAGGCCAGGACAAAGCAGGCAGGGCTAAAAATATGTTGGGAGGGAAATAAAACCTCCTGCGTCAGGGGCTAAAGCTGGGCTGAGAGCCCTGGGCCTGGCCCGGGGGGGAGGGCTGGAGAGACCCTTTCTGGTGGTGGCCCCTCCCCAGAATAAACATGGTGCTTCCAGCCCCAACACTTCTCCTGCCTCAGTTTCCCCTTTGTGCTCCTGGGAGCAAACTCTGTCCCTGGGTCACATCCTGGCAGCTCCCAGGCTGAGACCCTGGGATCTGGGATGGGCAAAGTACTGGATCTCAGACACCGCAGCCCCTGCCATGTGCCAGGAGCAGGGATGGTGGGGACGGGCCACCCCCAGGGCCCCACGCTGACGCAGGGCAGGGTGGAGGAGCTAGAAGCTCCAGGACCCGTTGGCAAAGCTTTTTTTTTTTCCAGTTCCATAAAATATTTCCCTTCCTTAGAGCCCCGGGGGGTTTTCAGCTGGGAAGCCACGTGGCTCTGGTGCTGCTGGCCACGGGATGCTTCCCAGGACGAGGGGACATCTCCTTGGACATGGGCTTGGTCTCCCCCATGTTGCTTCCAGACCTCAGCAGTCACCATCGCATCCTGCCTCTTCCCTGGGCTGGTCTGGCAGGTGACGTGCCTCAGTTTCCTTATTTTTGGAAAGGCAGCGCCATCACCCTGGGGGCAGGTGGGGTCACATTGGGAAAGTGGCTGAGCCGTTGGCTCCCAAACCCCAAAGGGGACGCACAGAGACAGCACCTGGGGAAACTGAGGCACTCAGGAAGTCCAAGTGAATCTCCAGGAAGGCAGCAAGTGGTTTTGGGCTCTCACACCATCAAGTCTCCCTCAGCAGAACCCTCCACCACCTCCTCCTACACCACTCAGTGCTGGCCGTGTTGCTACTGGATACATCCCTGAGGCATCTGTAGCCCTCCCTGCATGTTGGGCACGCTGCTCCCTAGGTTGGGGTGCATTTAGGAAATCCGGGGACCGGCAATGCCAGTGGTTGCTGGGGTGGGGGTGCACGCAGGCAGACCAGAGGCGGTGCTGGGCACGGTGTCGGGGCACGTACCGTGCTGCCGGAGAAGCCCCCTCCGGCTCCATCCCACCTGGGCCACCCCCAGCTGCCGTCTGCAGGGCGGGCTGTGCTGGCTGGCGGGGGCCCAGGCAGCACTGGCACCGGAGCCCGGGGCTGCCAAGAGAGCTGCTTTTCTTCCTGCTGTTTTCCAAAGCAACTGGCAGGTTCTCTGCCGCCGCGGCCTCCTGTGACCCGCGGCCTCGGCGCGCTCTCCGCGCCCCCGCTCGCAGCCGCAGCACCTGCGAGGGCGAGCGTCGGCATCGCTCCCACCCCGGCACGTAGGCGCGGGCAGGTGGGCACCGGCCCGGCCCCCGGGGGCGGCGGGGACCTGCCTGCTCCGGGGTGGCTCAGAGGACCAGATGGGGCCAGGTGTGGGGACCCCAGGGCGGCTCAGTGAGGGATGTGCGGTCACGGTGGTCCCGAGTGCGTGGTGAGCACCAGGGCTATACAAGCCCACCCACCCCCTCCTGGGCTGATCGTCGCAGGGCTGAGCATCGCGGCAGTAAATGAGGTGTGGGAGCCCCTCTCTGCCCCACGTCTGCTCACTCTTCCACCAGAACCCGTAGCGGGAGCAGTCCAGCCCACCCATAGCCTTCAGCCATATGTGGATGTTGGCCAGGGGATGCTCTTGGCTCTGGGGGGAAAAAAGAAGCCACAGATAGGATCTGGAGAGAGAAGCTGCGAGGAGGCTGCACGGTGTCCTGCCTTCACCTCCACCTGTGCCAGTGGTGCCAGCCAGATGCCCTGGGCACCGAGGCTCTGTGCCCCAGCGTGGGCTGCAGGAGGGGTTTTGCAAGTGTGGGGCTGGGTCAGCCAGGAGAGGGCGGGGGGTGGGGGGGGGGAATGTGTCTGTAACAGAGTGTTCTGCCCCACGGGCAGCTATGTCGTGGGGCCGGGTGTGCACAGGCAAGGCCTGCACAGCTCGTACCTGCCCCGTGCCCGCTCGCTGCCCCCACCCCAGCACAGCGCTGCCGCTCTCCCGGGCTGGGGAAACCACGATCCGATGGCGGAGCAGGCCGGGACGCCCGGCCGCGCCACACCGGCGAGCAGCAAAAATTATGAATAAGCTCTTGTTAATGAATACTTTATGATGAATCCAAATAGATTTCCTCCTCTGGAGCAATTATTGTAAAATGGGCTCTAATAGGGTGCAGGGCGGCCCGGGAAGGGCTGGGTGCCTTTCAGGGCCTAAGTGCCTCCTTCCATCCCCTTTAATGAGCACTTCCCAATCATTTGCATCTGTCTCGGCAACAGGTCTCATTACCAGGTTAACTAATTACCCAGAGCCGCTTCGGTGAACAGTTATAAGCGGCTACCGGAGGCTCCGCAGTCCATGCTAAGGGCATCCACAGGCTCTGGTGAGGGGAAAGCAAGTCCCTGCTGTGCCCTTTTAAGGTACCGGGATTTTCAGGATTATCAGAACCTCTCTAGTCGCATTCCCCTGCTGACGCCACGCCAAGGCTTCCCATGGGGTCACAGAGCCCGGCACCCAACTTGCCAGCCCCCGTCTGGGCTCGCAGAGCCGCGGGACTTGGCAGGAGCAGCGGCTGTGGGAGCCGGCAGCGGTTCGGAGGTGTGCAACTGCTGGAGGGACGGCTGAGCATCTTTTCATGAAGTAAACTCTGTGTGGTCCCTGCAGGGCTGTGATGCAGCGAGGTTGTCCTGCGTCGCACCCTGCCAGCAGTGGGGATGGCATCCTGATCCTCCCGCAGCCGAGGCTGTGCTGGTGGGGAGCAGAACCAACTGCCGAGGTGTCTGACCCCTCCCGTCCCGCTTCTCTTCCTCCGCCCTTCACCCCAGCGCCTCCCCCGTGAAAACTGCTCGGGAATTTCCTGAGGAAACGTTTTTTTTGGGGGGGGTGTTTTTTTTCTTTTTTTCACTGGAAAATTCAGGCTGTTTCACTGAGCCCAACCTGTTTGGACAAGACGCTGGAGCGGAGGATGCTCGGAGGGTGGCCAGCCCATGCCGCGGTGCCTGTGCCAGGTGCCGTGTCCCTGCGTGACACGGAGCATCCCCTCTGCCCCCAGGGTGGAGGGTCCCCGGAATGCAGAGCCCAGCGCTGCCGAGCTGGTGGCAGAAGCACGGGAAGAGGCAGCGTCTCAGCTGTGCCCCTTCCCAATCCCTGGAGCTGCCAAACCCTGGGCTGCAGAGGAGTTAATCCTCCATGACATGCACTGCTTCACACAGAGCATCCCTCCTTCCTCTCCCCACTCCACCGCAAGGCAGAGCTGGACTTGACCCATGCCTCAGTTTCCCCTCACAGTACCTGGCATGGAAAGCCAGCTCTCCAGCAGCCCCTGGAAAGGGGGTGCAGGGGGGCCTGGAGCAGGGCCGGCAGCACCCGACGCAGGCGTGCTCCTGCCTGGGTTGCAGGGCTTTACAAGCCTGGGTTGGATGAGGCCCAAGCGCAGGCTCTGCTGCCAGATTCCCATCCGGAAATGCCCCGGGAGCAGCCTCGTCTGGGGTATTGCAGCACGTCTCTGCTTCCAAGCCCCGCAAAGGAAAAACAGCAGGAGAAACACTTAACCAGTCCTTTGCCGGCACTCGGGCTGCTGGATGGGGAGACCCCGGTGGGAATCTGGGACTGGGACGGACAGACAGTGCATCCCTGCCTTTGCCTTCCCGAGTGGATCCGGTGTGAAGCCGGCTGGTGCCAGCTGGGACGGTGTGCCCGGCTGAGGGGCTCACTGGCTGCCCAGTTGAGGACGGTCCCCACGTCCTTTAGCGCGTCCCCCGAGCCCCCAACAGCAGCCATTCCCTTGTGCTTGTCCTGGTGCCCCCCAGCCGCCCTCGCCTGCCCCGCTAAAGCGGCTTAACCGCGGCATCGCGGCGCGGGTTAAGCCGGGCGGGAGGGAAAGTTGGCGAGGGGCTGATTGGCTTTGAGTGCAGGTCCTGGCCTGCCCTAATCGCGGGGAAGTGGGGGGGCTGCAGGGGCTTCGGCACGCAGCGGGTTTTTGGAGGGTCTCGGTTGTGGGTCCAAGTGAGAACTGCAAATTCTCAGCACCGTGGCGGGGGAGGGCACAGAAATTCGGGTTTGCTGCCATGCCGAGGCAGAGCACCGAGCACCTCCCGGCCCCCACAGTGAGCACAAGCAACACCCAAGGGTGCTGCCTCACCCAACCCGGATAACCTGGCTCCTGCCACGCTTCCCTGCAGTGGTGCCTGGGGTGGCACTTCCCAAGCGGGAGAGCAGGAATGGGGACAATGGTGTGGTGTCCCCCAGGCCCTGCGGCCAGCCGTGCCGCCGGCTGCCTGGGGAGGGTGGTGGGGCCAGGGAATGGCAGCAATTTGTTGGGCTCATCTGAATAACCGGCCACCAAGGAAGATCAGCCGCCCACCGCCCCGGCCAAGTATTGTTTTTGGAACTCACTGCTGCTTTTTTCGGCTCCTGTCTTACTTTTCTTTGACCTTCTTCCCTGATTTAAGACACATGCCCAACCCTTGCCCAGCTGCACTGAATTAGCAGCTGCTGCTGGGGAGGGAAGCGGCAACCAGAGCTTGTGTCTGCCCCGGGAGCAGCCGGTGGGGACAGGTTCCCCAGGCAGAGACAGGTCCTCCAGGCAAGAAGGGGTTCCTCTGGCAGGATGAGTCCCCTGGGCAGGGAAGGGTCCCCAAGGTTAGGATGAGTTTGCCTGCAGATTTGGGTCCCTATGGGTACAATGGGCTCCCCACTGAGGAGACAGTCCCCTGTCAAGTATGGGAGGGACATCTGTGGGGCCACAGCTCTGGGTCCAGAGAGGGGCTGGTGGCCCCCAGAGGTGGCAGGGTCTGTCTCATGAGGAAGGATCTGTGCTTGCAGGGACTTTTGGGGAGTTAGTGGGGCTGTGCTGGGGGTTGGGGTTACTCCTGTCTGTGCTGGGTTCAGGAACAGTGGGGTCTGTATTGGGATGTCTGTGCCAGGTCACAACAGAGTCTGTAGGGGTAACTGGTTCAGGGGCACCCAAGGCTGTGCCATGGGGCCCACACTGGCTGTTGTCAGGGTTTGTACTGGGGGAGCAGATTTAGGGTTAATGGGATCTGTGCTGGACTTGGGAACAAGTGGGAGTTAACAGGGTCTGTATGGGGCTGATCCTTGCCGGGAGCCTGTTTCAGGGGACATTGTTCCCTCCTGGCAGGGTCACCCTGGGACACAGCTGCTTCAGCCAGGGAATGGCATCGCTGCTCTGGGATGAGTGGGGCCAGATCTGGAGCACTCGCCCCATCCTGCAGCCACAGCTCTGTCCTTTCTCACTTCCTGCCTGTGGCCCCCTCCTTACCTCAGAGCAGCACTTGCCCTTGGCATCCCCCCAGGCATGACCCTGTGGCATGGCAGTGGCAGTTGTCACCAGCCACCCCAGTTTCAGCCCTAACACCCTGCAGCAGGAATCCTGAAGAGCTCCTTCCTCCTCCTCCTTCTCCCCCCCCACAGTCATGAGGGACCCCAAGGGTCCAAATCCTGCCCTTGGGGACCATCTCAGTGCTTCCCTGGCTACACACAGGGATATTCAACCCTCTGCCTGCTGCTTTCCAAGCTGTGCTGCTCCTCACCAGGGAGGGAGGTTCCTAACACCTTTTCATCCCATGGTGGGGTTGTGGGCCCCCCCAGCCAGGAAGCACTGATTTTCCAAATTGGAAAAAAAAATGGGATGCGGGAAGGAGGGGCCAGGGAGGGGGATGCATTTTCCTTGTTTTCTTTTAGGGGCTGGACTCATCCAGCAGCACTCACCAAATGGAAAAAGGCAGTCAGAGCATGCCTTGTGTGCTGGGCCAGGCGCCAGCCACTGGGTTGGTTGCAACTGGGGCAAACTGGGCGAGTTTCCCACTCGTCCAGAGGGAGTGGACAGACACCCATAGCTCGATCAGGAGCTCCTGGCTTGCTGCAGGCATGGGGGACCCGATGCTGGGGTGTTGTGGTCTGGCAGCGCCTAATGCCAGCACAGCGGCTCCGGTGGGCACAGTGTCAGCTGGGATTTCAGGTGGGATCTCTGCACCCGGTGCGAGCGGATCCTGGCATGCAGATCCTGCAAAGGGGAGAGGGTCTAGGTGCTGCTGAGGTGGCCAACCTTGTATGGGTGCCTGTCTCCCTGCAGCACTGGCTCCAGTACTGCCCAGCCACTCCCTGCAGGTTATTGGCCTGGGAAAATTGCAGCCAGTGGGATTTATGAAGGTCTGCTGGAATTGGGATAACCTCGCTGTGTGGTGAGAGGATCCCCATCCCTGGTGGGCACGTGCCTCTGCCTCAGCTTTTTCTTCTGGTTGCACAGCCCAGTGGGAAGGAGCCTGGCAGGTCCCCAGGGCTCCACAGCCACCCCGGGAGGGAGCTTTGGAGGGACTTGGCCAGGAGTGACCCCTTGTCCCTCTGTTCCCACAGGATGAGTTCCACCCCTTCATTGAGGCGCTGCTCCCCCACGTCAGGGCCTTTGCCTACACCTGGTTCAACCTGCAGGCCCGCAAGCGTAAGTACTTCAAGAAGCATGAGAAGAGGATGACGAAGGATGAGGAGAGGGCAGTGAAGGATGAGCTGCTGAGCGAGAAGCCGGAGGTGAAGCAGAAATGGGCCTCGCGCCTCCTGGCCAAGCTGCGCAAGGACATCCGGCCCGAGTGCCGCGAGGACTTCGTCCTCTCCATCACGGGCAAGAAGCCCTCGTGCTGTGTCCTCTCCAACCCCGACCAGAAAGGCAAGATGCGCCGCATTGACTGCCTGCGGCAGGCAGACAAGGTGTGGCGGCTGGACCTGGTGATGGTCATCCTCTTCAAAGGGATCCCGCTGGAGAGCACTGACGGCGAGCGCCTGGTCAAGTCGGGCCAGTGCACCAACCCCATCCTCTGCGTCCAGCCCCACCACATCAGCGTCTCCGTCAAGGAGCTCGACCTCTACCTGGCGTACTTCGTCCGTGAGAGAGGTGGGTGCTTGTCTGCCTGCAGGGCAGAGCCTGGCTGTGCCCTGCCACAGCCAGCTCCAGGGGGGTTTGTTTTGTCTTAGCTTTCTCTCCCCATGTCCATCCCCATCTCTAGCTGAGGACGCTGCTCCCAAACACTTTTCCCATTGCAGACCTTGCAATGCTTCCCTTTCTCCAAACTACTTCTTGGGTGGGTGCCCCCCACCCGGGCCCTCTCCCCCAGCCAGGACCGGTCCCAGCTGCCCAGGAGCAGGAGGATGCAAATATCCCTGAGGATGCTCCTGTCTCTGGGCATTCCCTGTGTGGAGTTTTGGGGGTTAAACCTCGGGCTAACCTCGGGCTAACATCCTTCACCTAGCTGAGGGGAGTGGGTGAGCAGCCTGTTCCTGGTGCCTCCCCACGGGCTGGAGCTGGGACAGGTCCTGCAGTGCCCATTTGCCATGGACTACGGTGCCAACGCCTGGATGCCAGAGAAGGCACGGGGGGAGCAAGGTGGCTGGGGAGGGCACAGCAAAAACATTGGTGGGGGCAGCTCCTTCTGTGCCCTGAGGGGTTGCTGGTCTTGGCCCCTTCACCTGCCTGGGGGTGCCATGGACTTGCTGGAAGAACTGGCTGTTTTCATTGTAGCAAGGAGGGTCAAACCTGCTCTCAAAGCCATCAGTCAGAAAGGAGGAACTGAGTCATGGAGTGCAGCACAGGCAGCAGGTCTCAGTTTGGGTCCCTGAGCCATTGTCCTAGCCACCAGCTCATGTCACCTCCTCGCATGCTGGGAAGGAAAAGCTCATGAGAATGTATTTTACCTGGCCAGGTTCGTTGTCCCTGTCTGGTGACATGCTGGCACGGATACCCTGCCAGCAGCTGGGGTGCCCCACAGACCCTGCCACCCCTCAGCACCCCCAGGTGTGTGAGGAGCCAGAGGAGATCCCGTGTGATCCTGGGTGAGGACTGGGCTGCTTCACAGACAGGAGGGTCTATGACTTGCAGCCCTAGGGGTGATCAAGGGGCTCATGGCCACCTCTGGCCAGGCCAGGCTACCCATGTGTGTGGGGGTAAGCAGGATATTGGTCTCCTCCTGGCAGCACCTCCTGCCCATGCCCACAGCACTGGGTGATGTCCCCTGGCCCCATGAGCCCACCCTCATCAACATTACAGCAGGGGGAACGTGGGACTGGTGGTTCCTTGCCTGGTACTGGCCAGAGCCCAGGGACAGATCGTGACACCACAGAGGCCACCGTGATGCCAGCAGTGCCAGCAAATCAGGTGCCAGTGTTGTGAGTCATGGTGGGCACATGTTCTGCCCAGCCATCCGAGGGATATGCTGGATGTCACTGGGGAAACTGAGGCAGGATGGGCATGTGACCTCCCCTACTACCCAGGGGAGGGGTTTAGCAGGACTACCAGGCCCTCGAGGCTTTGGGGAAAACCGGGGCACATCTTCCAGCAGAGAATAGCCAGGGCCAGACCCTGCCCCAGGGCCCAGGTGGGACCCTGGGCTGGTCTGAGGCATGGTTGCACACACAAGTGTGGCCAGGACCTGCCTGCCTGGCCGTGTCTCCCGGTGTGTGAGCATGTGCTGCCAGCACCCGTGCCTGTGCATGTGACTCGCCCGCTCCAGGGCAGCAAGGGACCCAAAGGGGCCTGGCACTGCCGATTCCTCCCGGGAATGGGAGGGCCCAGGGTGCAGGCTGGGGGCTCTGGGCGTCCTGTGCACCCGGGGAGGGAATGGGGTGTCACGTACTGGGCTGAGACATGGACATGCTGTGCTGAGCCAGGGTGCTGCATGCTGTGTTGGGCACCCTGTACTGACTGGGAGGTGGTTGCCGCATACTGGGCTGGACTGGGGGCACCCTGTGCTGGCTCAGCTGGAGGTGTAGTGTCACACTGGGCTGGAGTGCTCTGGACTGGGCTGAACTGGGAGCACTACAATGCTGGACTGGGAACCCTACGGTGGCCGAGCTGAAGGCAGGGGCCAGGACTCCCACAACATCTGCAGTGGGGTCCCCACTGTGCCTCACTGGGGTGCTGTGCTGGCAAGTTCCCTGGCCATGCCATGTCCAGCTGCTGTCCCCAGGAGGTGGCTGCCCCTCTGCCACCTCCACCCTTCCACTGGCGACCTTGACCCCAGTGTCTGGGTCCCCAGCAGCTGAAGTCACCTGACTGTCTAATTGGGAACACAGCGGCTGTAAATACTCTCCGATAAGGCCTGGCAGCCTCTCACTTTCACTGTTAAGGTCGCTCTGGCCCTGGTTAAGGGGGACCAGGATCAGCCAGGAGCAATAGCATGGGACCTCTGGGGTGCTTCGGGGCGCAGAGTGGTGGATGTTTGGCATGGTTTGGTCCCAGCCCACAGTGGATATGTTCTGTCAGGCTGTGGCTGATGGGAGGGGTCTCTGGCCTCCCACCTTGCTGGGGAAACCGAGGCAGGGAAGAAGCCACCACATCGATGGGACCCTGCATGACATGGCCAGGCTGGTGACAACACTTGAGGTGTGCTGGGGATCACTGTACCCTAGCCTTGTGGGCTCAGTGAGCTTCTCCCTGCCCGACATGCTGCCCTCCTGCTCCCTCCTACCTGCTCCTGCCCGGCACACTGCCCGTCCCTACCTGCCCCCTCCTGCCTGATTCTGCCTCCTCCGTCCTTCCTGCTCCCTCCAGCCTGCTCGCTCCTGTCCTCTCCTGCCTTCTTTCACCTGCCTGCCCACTCCCCCTAGCAGCCCGCAGCATCGCCAGCCTCAAAGGCAGGGGGCTGGGAGGGTCTCTCCCGCGCAGGCCCCCCCGGCCGGGCAGTCCGGGCTCTCCGCAGCCCCCGCGGCTCCCCGTTATCAGCCCGAGCACGTGCGCCCGAGCTCCCCCGCCCCCGCCGCCGCTTTTGCCGGTGTCAGCACAATTTCCCAGCCGCTGCTCTGGCAACGCCGAGGAGGGGGGGGATGGAGGAGCCCCCGGCCCTGCGCTCCCCACCCGCGGTCTGGGGCAGCCTTGCAGAGGCTGTGCGCCCGCCCGGACGTCATCCCCAGGCCCCCACGCCACAGGCGTGCTCTGCCCCTCGACTCTTCCCCCTATCCTCGGCTTTCCGTGCCCCCGGGTGGGCAAACTGAGACACGACCTGTGCCGGGCTGGGGTGAGGTCGCGTCCCAGCCCTGCTGGCCCGGGGGGTGGCCGTGGGGTGCAGGGAGCGCCGGACTCCTGGGTCCTCCCCGGAGCAGCACCGGCCCTGCTCCCATCCCGCACCCAGCCTGCGACTGCCACCCCCGGTACCTTTGGGGCAGGATGGGTGCGGGATGGGTGAGGGAAGGACAGGGGATATGATGCAGGATGAGTGCTGAATGTGAGATGGACTGGATGCAGGATGGGAGCAGGGCTGGATGCAGGATGGGTGCGGGATGGGTGCGGGGCTGGGTGAGGGCTGGGCTGTGCACACCGCAGTGGGGGAGGGGACGGCGCTGCAGCCCAGAGCTGGGTGTGCGGCGGGGGGGCGGGGGGGCTGGGGGGAGCTCGGAGGTCGCTGGTGAAAGTCAAAAGCATTGCAGTAAAATGGTAATCAATCTCCCCAGCCGATGGTGCCAGGACCTTCGGAGCATTACGGAGAGATTCCTCCCAGCAGCTCCCGCCGGCAGCAGCCAGTCCGGGGGGAGGGGGGAACGGGACGACAGTGCCCCCCTCCCTGCACCCTCCCACCAGCGCTCGCCACCTCCATGAGCTCCCTTGCTGCGCCCTCACCATTAGTGCCTCCATCCCTGCATCCCCATCTATGCGTCCCCCCGTCCTTGTATCCCCGTGCTGGTAGCTCCCATCCTTGGACCCCACCCCCATCCCACCCAGGCAGCCGGAGAGAGGCAGAACAGGGTCACTGCTGGCCCCTCACACCCTCTGAGGCTCTATGCCCACCCCCTGCCCCCCCCAGCCGTCATGCTCAGCGGGGCAGGGGGTCGAAGCTCTGCCCTGCAGTGAGCTCTTCCCGGCAGTGCCCCTTGGCCGAGCCCTCAGGCCGAGCGGGGTGGGAGCAGATGGGTGCCCATGGCAAGCAAGCATCGAGCTCCTGGCAGCCCTGGCCATGCCGCCACCAGCGGACTGCACCTGGGGGGAGGCAGGGACCCCCCGCGCTGTGCCAGCATCTGCGTCTCCCACCGCCTGGCAGCCCCTTATCTCCCCCACCAGCCTCACCGCTGGGTGCGGGCGCGAGGCAGATGGCACCAATCTGCCGGGGAGCCCGTGCCAGGGCTCTCGTCCCAGGCGCGCTGCAGCCGTGCCAGGCCGGCCGTGCCAAGCGTCTGCTCAGCCCCTCCAGATGGAGGGGCAGGCGTTTTCCTGGGCACCGCCGCTCCACCAGCCCCCGCGCAAATATTTATCACCAGGGTCGTGAGAAGATTGATGGGGTTCACAATATTTGGGATCTGCCATTCGCAGAGCTGGGCACCGGTGGGCAGGCAGGCTGGAGAGCTCCCCAGCACACAGATGAACACGGACCAACCCCCGCCCTGTTTCTGGTATCTCTACTCCCAGTCAAACAGCCAGAGAGGCTGGGGTCGAGGGGAACGAGGTCGGCAGAGCCCAGCAAGTCCAGGAGGAGACCCCTCCCCAGGAAAGGGCACAAGGGCACGAGACAGCAGAAAATCCACAGGGGCTGGATTCCTGTCCCCAGGGCTGCGTGCTGCAGAAGCAGGATAGGAGGGGGCTCCCCAGGGTGCCACCCCCCCGCCAGCCCTGTCTTCTGCAGCGTCACTGCCCGGGGTCCCGCCGTGCCTGAGCCCGGCCCCGCTGCGAGCCTGGCGCTGGCACGGCCGGGGCGGTTTCCCTGTGCTCGAGCTTTCCGGATCGATGTGCCGGCGACCTTGGGGAGGTCAGGGCTTCCCCGGCTCTCCCGCAGTGCGCCGAGCCGGCGGCGTGCCGGGGCCGGACGGCTTCCCCGCAGTGCCCGCTGCCAGCCCCGGCCTCGCGTCACCACTGAAGCGAGTTGTGCCGTGCTCAGCCCGGCGACCCCGGCGGCGTGAGCGGTGCCGGCCGGGGACCTGGCACAGGGTGCCACGTCCTGTGCCGCCGGAGGGGACAAGGGGCCAGAGCTGTTCCGCGCACCGTTAGGCACCCGATGAATAAAAGATGAGTGAGCTCCTCTCACGAGCACCTGCCGTCCCCCGCCCTCGCCACCCGCCGTCCCCCCGCGCTGGCAAGCGCCGTGCCCTCCCCGGGGCCGCAGTTGCCATCCTGGCCGGGTGCCCGGCTTCGTGCTGTGCTGGCAAGGGACAGCTGGGGCGGCAGATGCCCACGGTGCTCACTCCCGCCCGTGGCCGCGGGAGGGGAGGGGAACAGACGCCGGCAAGCCCTCGGTGTGCCCCTACACCCCCGATCGGCACTGCCGGCTGAGGCACGGGGATGGTCCCCTGTGACGCTGGCCCCTGCACTGAGGGTCTTGGCCAGACCTGGGGAGGACTTGAACCGGCCACCTCAGCCCTTCGTGGTGGTGATGGAGGGGCTGGTTTTGGGGGAGCATGGGAGGGGGCCGTGGTGGGGGTCCATTGGACGCCGGGGGGAGTCAGGCTGTGCTGTGGGGCTCTGCCACGGGGCTGGGATTGGTGGGGCAGCAAGATAGCGGCAGCATATTTCCCTTCCCTGATCCTCTTCCTTTCCCTTTCTCTCCACTTTAATTTCTTCCTTCCTTTCTCTCTCCCTCCCTCCCTCCCTTCCTTTCACTCCTTTCCCTCTCCAACCCGTCCCTCCTCTCTCCCACCCCCTCCCTACAGCTGCACCCCCAGGTGCCCCCAGCCTAGGGCGCAGGGGCTGGGTGCCAGCACCCCGCAGGGGAGAGTCCCAGGGAAGGGGGGAGACTCAGCCTTCCCTTTGTCTATCCCACTCTCCCCATCCCTCTCCCCGCTACCATCTGTCCCCGCTCGCCTCCGCGGGCGCCGGCAGCCCTGGACGGAGCCCAGGCCTGGCAGGGCTGAGCGAGGGGGCGGTCGCGCCGCCCGCCTGGGGGGGTTCCCCCCGGCCGCTGCCATCGCCCCGTGCCGGCCGGGGTCGGCCGAGGACAAACCCGCGCTCCCAGCGCCGCTCGCTCGCAGCCGCCGGCCAACGTGCTCGCGCCTCCCAGGCTCCCGCCCGGGCCAGCTGGCCGCGGCCGGCGTACGTGGCAGCGGGGCGCGTCCATCCCCTCCGCCACCGCCCCGCCACCTCGGGGGATGCCTCCGGCCAGGACCTCCCCGGGGCTTCGCTCAGCAGGGGGAGGAGAAGCTGCCGCCCCCGCAGCGTTCGTGGCTAAGGCCCAGCAAAGCCGCCTCGCCCCGCCGGCCCCGCAGCGCTCCGGGCATGGCGGGGGGCGCCGCGGGCGGGGCGTTCTAAGGAGCGTGGAGGGGGGACCCGCGCCCCGGCGCGCCGGCCGGCCTGGCTCAGCCAGGATTTACCCGGCACACGCGGCGGTTCAGGGTATTATATAAAGGAGGTTACACAAGCAGGACTGTTCCGGGTTTATGTAAGGGCCACCCCAGCCTGGCGGCAGGGGGGTGGACAATGAGACGGGCAGTGCCGCTCGGACCTGGGGGTCGCTGTGAGACTGGGATGAGGAGTTCTGTGGGCCTCACAGGGCAGGGTCCCCGGATCACACCCTCCCACAGCCTCGCTCGCCCCAGCCCTTGCAGCGGGATCTCCCCCGCTGCACATTGGCTCCCTCTGGTCTCCAGGGGTCTTCCATCCTGACCAGGCTATTCACTCTGGGCCCTAGTAGTCCACGCTGTCGTCGTGGACAGGAGGTGCTGAGACTGCGTGGCCACGGAACATGAGGCAGTCCCTTATTGGGGCAGATTCCCACCACAGCCAGCCCCAAGGGAATCTGAGGCACGGGGCAGAAGCCTGCATGCAGCACGACTGAACCCTCGCCCATCCCCTGCCCTCGGCTGGCAGAGCTGGGGAAGGAGGAAGGCTGCTGCCCTCCATGGGGGGCTGGGACTGTTCACATCGGCGCCAGCAGCTCCCCCAGCCCCCGGCATACTGCATCCTCTGCGCCTGCGCCCGCGCCTTGCCGGTAACACCGTGCCCTGTTACCGTCAGCGCTCGGGCACCGAGCCAGGTCTGTCCCGCAGCTGCGCCAGCCCCGGGGGGCACCCGGGCTGCAGTGACACCCCCCGGGGCCGGCCCTGCTGCCCGGAGGTCGTTCCCACGCGCTGAGACCGCGGGCGGGTGTTGCCGTGGGGCCCGTGGGCACCGTGCCAGCCAGCGGGGCCGGGATGCGGGATCCGTAATTCAATGGGTGGCACGGGGCCAGGCTCACAGCGCGGCCCGGAGCCCAGGCAGCCCGCGCCCCCCCGGGCACACTCTTGGCTATTTTTAAAAGAGATTGGATCGACCTGTTTGGGCACTAAACGCTCCTCTGCCTCGCTGAAGACGACCCTGGCACTGAGTTCCCTCCCCCCTGAGCTCCCCACAATGTGGCAGCAGAACCACCCCCACCTCCATCCCCCATCCTGGCCCTCCAAGGTGGTGTGGAGGGCGAAGGATCAACGAAGCCGTGGAGGCATGGAGAGCTTTACAGGCTTTTTTTTTTTTCTCTCCTCTCTGGTGCAGTTGAACCATTTGTTGGGTCCTGGATTTGGAGTCTCCCCAAAACACCCCTTGTGGGGAGTGAGGCCTGTGAGCGCAGGGCTCCCTTCGCCATTTTAGCGCGCCAGCCAGCGGAGGCGGCCGTCACATGGCGGTGAGAGCAGCCCTTGGCCCGGCCACCCTGCGCTGAGGAGGCAGCCAGAAATCTGCTGGCGAGCTCAACCGCTCAGCCATGGGGAGCGCTGGGGGTACCGAGCCCATGGCCCCGGCCTTGGACCCATTGCCTCCATCAGCCCAGATACGAGCGTGTTGGGAGGGCTGGCCCTGCTGCCAAACCTCCAAGCTCGGGAAAGTCCCGGGTGCTCCTTGGGCTGCTGTGGGTGCGAGCAGAGTGCTTGGTTTGGGAGCAGGTCCCCGAAGAGTCCCTTAGGAATAGGGGTCGGTGAGGTGGCATTGGTGGTGCTGGGTCAGGGTGGTGCCGTAGGATGGTGAGGGGTATAGGGACATGGGGCCTACTGGGGGGCACCCAGGGTTAGTGATGGCCCTCCTGGGTGCCCTGGAGGAACAGGGACCAGGCTGGGGTGGTTTGGTATGGGCAAAGGTCCCTGTGTGCCACCTCACGATGAGCAGTGGTGGGGGTCCCTGGGCTGAGCCAAGGGCTGTGTGGGCACCTCAGAGGTACCAGGCGAGGCCATGGTCGGGGGGGCTGAGCATCCTAGGATTGGGCAAGTGGGTGCCATCTGGGAGGCAAGTGGGGTGCCAGGGAGCCCTGAGGCCATGGTGGGGGGCTGTAGGGAGCCGGGCCAGCCTCAGGCTGTGACCGCCAGCCTCCATCCTGCGCCTTGGCTGGGTTCCACCTCTAACCACTTCCAGAGCCACCGCCAGATTTGTTGTTTTTAGAGGCGAGGAGGGGCCGTGTCCGGCCACGCGGTGCCCGTGGATGCACGGGGGTCCTTGCTGCCACTCCCCATCCCATCTGGTTTGTGCCCCCCCCCACTCCCCCACGCCCCAATACTTGGGCATGCAGCTTCTTCAAAACGGGAGAAAAGGGTTAGAAAAGGAGAAACTGAGAGAAGGGAAGGAAAAAACCCCTGCACTCGTCTCCGGAGGGAGTTTCTGCTCCCTAAAATGGCTGCCTGGATAGCCAGGGGAGCGGGCACAAGGGAGGCTGGTGGTGCTGAGCAGCATCAAGGCAGGATGCCATGGGGCTGCCAGCGTGGTGCCAGGCTGGAACGGGATGGGTGGAGGGGATGGTGGCAGCTGAGCAGGGAGACAAAATGGCTGAATCGGCATCACCGTTGAGCAGTCCCAGGGGAGCGTGGGCACACAGCGGTGTCGGGCTGGGAGGTGGCACAGTCCCACTGCCCCCATGGATAATCTGCCTGCTGGCCAGTACACAGGGGTCTCAGGATGGGGATGGCATGGGGCCCACACGGATAACTTGCCCTGCCGAGCCAAGAATAACCGGTCTGGGAGCCACATGTAAGGGGCTCAAGGAGAGAAAAAGGAAGAGAAAAGCAGGGAGAAAGGGAAAAATTCCAAGGCGGGCACATGGACTGGCAGTGGCAGCTGCGTAGTTTTGATGGTGTTTTTGGATTGTTTCAACCCTTTCCTGACATCTGCCAAGGCTGCCAAAGAGAAATGCCGAAGGCCAAAGGGTGGGAGGATGAGGAGAATGGAGAAGCAGAGGGAAGAAGGAGTATGGGGAAGAAATACATGGCAGAAGTTATGGAAGGGCTTTGGAAACAGCCAGGTGTGTAAGGATGCTCCTGACTGCAGTCTCTGGGCTGTGCCAGGCTGTGCCAGGGCCACTGAGTTCAGCATTTGAGCTAGGATATTTTTAGCCAAGAGGGAGAAGGGCCGGACAGGACTCCAGGGATCAGATCAGGTGCTGCCCCAAGCCCTGGTGCCCTGCAGGAGCTGAGCAGAGGCAGGACAAGGTGCCACAGGTTATGCCATGCTGTGGTGACACTGCCTGGTGGGGCAGCACTGGCTCATGGATGTGTCTGGAGAGAGGAGAGGAGAGGAGAGGAGAGGAGAGGAGAGGAGAGGAGAGGAGAGGAGAGGAGAGGAGAGGAGAGGAGAGGAGAGGAGAGGAGAGGAGAGGAGAGGAGAGGAGAGGAGAGGAGAGGAGAGGAGAGGAGAGGAGAGGAGAGGAGAGGAGAGGAGAGGAGAGGAGAGGAGAGGAGAGGAGAGGAGAGGAGAGGAGAGGAGAGCCAGGTGGCCATCACCCAGCCCAGCCCTGCGGGATCCCCTCCTGTGGGGAGCAGTGCCCAGATCCTGCATATGCAGCTGTTCCTGCTCCTGTTGATGGCAGGGAGGGCAAGGGGGACTGGTTGGTGACTGTTCCTCAGTGACTGGGGACATGCCAGCTTGGTGGCAGCCCTGCTGCATTGTGAGAGCTGCCGGGCAGCCTATGCCTCAGTTTCCCCCAGCAGGGCAACAAGGGGGCAGTCCGCTTGTGGGCAACCCTGGCTCACAGCAGCATGGAGGCTGACAGTGGCATGGGGGGCTCACCCTGGTGGGTTTTCCTCTTGCAGATGCAGAGCAGAGCAGCAGCCCCCGGACAGGCATTGGCTCGGACCAGGAGGACAGCAAACCCATCACGCTGGGTGAGTGCAGCAGGCAGGGCTTGGGCGAGGAGGACAAGGGACACCTCAGACTGTCCCCAGGGTCCCTGCCATGATAGTGGAGGGGGCCAATGACACATGGTTAAGCTGCCTGTGCTACAGCTCTGGTGTTCCCCAGCAAGTGAGCTACTGCCCCACCCCTGCAATCAGCTAGGCATAGCCTCAGCCTTGTCCTACATCCAGCAGAGTCCCAGTGAGGCCTCAGCCCTTGGGGACAGCAGCTGCCACAGCAGGGATGCAGCCCCAAGCCCTGCCAGCACTCTCAGCCAGAGGGAAACTGAGGCACTGAGCAGGTCCAGGGCATCTTCAGCAGAGGGAACCAGTTGGGGTGTTGTCTTGCTGGAGCAGGGAGTGGAGTGGAGGCTGAAGAGGGTGACAGATGGGGATTTGGGGTGCCCTCAAGCCTCGCTACAAGGAAATGCAGGATGGGAGGGGTGGTCCTGCTGCCCCCCTCAGCACGCCCTCCTCTCTCCCACACAGATTCGACAGACTTCCAGGAAAGCTTCGTCACCTCAGGGGTATTCAGTGTCACCGAGCTCATCCAGGTGTCCCGAAGTGAGTGTGACTGTGATGCCACAGCCCAACCCTCATCTGCCTGGGGACAGCAGCCCCTCCCCACCCCACAGTGGGCTGGGGCTCCCCTCCCCACCAGGCCCCCCTGACCCCCCTCTCTCCCTGCAGCGCCAGTGGTGACGGGCACAGGGCCAAACTTCTCCCTGGGGGAGCTGCAGGGCCACCTGGCCTATGACCTGAACCCCTCCAGCACCGGCATGAGGAGGACACTGCCCAGCACCTCCTCCAGCGGGTAGGTGCCACCGGGGCTGTGCCAGGGCGGTGCTGGGGCCAGCCCGAGCATGGCCATGGGGAAGGCGAGAGGCAGCCAGATCCTGCCACGGGCTGGCACTGAACCATGACAAGCTGGGAGAGCTGGGGGTGCTCGAGAAGAGAAGGCTCCAGGGAGACCTGAGAGCCCCCTCCAGTGCCTAAAGGGGCTCCTGGAGAGCTGGAGAGGAAGTTTGGACAAGGGATGGCGGGACATAGGGCAGAGGGGATAGCTTCCCACTGCCAGAAGGCAGGGCTGGATGGGTTCATTTCCCTGTGAGGGTGGGCAAGCCCTGGCACAGGGTGCCCAGAGCAGCTGTGGCTGCCCCTGGATTCCTGGAAGTGTCCCAGGCCAGATTGGACAGGGCTTGGAGCAGCCTGGGACAGTGGAAGATGTCCCTGCTCATGGCAGGGGTGGCACTGGATGAGCTTTAAGCTCCTTTCCAACCCAAACCATTCTGTGATTCTGTGACCCTTCCCTGTCCCCAGGAGCAAACGGCACAAGTCAGGGTCCATGGAGGATGACATTGACACCAGCCCTGGTGGCGAGTACTACACCTCCTCCAACTCCCCCACCAGCAGCAGCCGCAACTGGACAGAAGACATGGAAGGGGGTAGGTGTCACCCCCTTACCAGTGCCCTTCCAGTGCCCTGGGGCCCCCATCCTGCTCTCAGCATTCTGCAAACCATTGCCAGAACCCCCTGTGACCATCTGGGCACTGTCTGTGCCCTGGTGTCCTGATGTGCCTTCAGGTCACAGGTCACACTGACTGTGGGGGGCTGCATTGCCACCCTCAAGTCCTCCAGAATATCCCTGCTGCTTTTCCATGGGGTGTATGAGAGGTCTGTCAAAGCCCCCTGATTTAGGCACAGGCTCTCCATAGGTGCTCAGGTGTGTCTGTGGCCCCCCACTTTGGGCAGGGCTCTGTGGGGGGCTGCAGTGTTGCCACAGGGACCTCCATTTCAACACGGGCTCTCTCTGTAGGGCCAAGATAGCCTACAGCCCCACGCCTGGTCCCGCAGCCCCACACCAACCTCTCCCAGCCCCAAGTTGGCTCCCCCAGCCCCACATCACTGTGGACTGCTTTCTGGCTTGGTGTTTTTTTTCCCTTTCCTGTCTAGACAAGCCCCAATTAGCTGTTCATTAAGAAAGGGGGGGCTGGGCTAATTAAAGCAATGCTGCAGGGCTGGCATAGCAGCTCCCACACCCCGAGGTGCAGGCGAAGAAGCTGCTCCTCTTCCTCCTCCCTTGGCTGTTCTCCTACCTCCCCCAGTAGCGGGATGGTCTCCACACCAGCCCGCTAGCCCTGGCAGAGCCTGGGGGTGCCCAGCTGGAGGCACTGATCGTGTTGGAAGGAGGTTTGGGGAATTCAGGTCCAGCCCCCAAAACTGTGTCCAGTCTATGCAGGGACTGTGCCCCATCCTGCCCCATGGGGCTGGTACATGGGGGGTCCTGGGGAAGGTGCAGCCCCCCTCCCCAAAATGGTACATCAAGGCAGGAGGGAGCTGTGCCGGGGCATCTGTCCTCTGCTGATGGTCTGACCCGGGCAGGGGTGAGGGTGGCTGTCGGGGGGGTGCAGCCTGGGCGGGGGGGGGGGGGGGGGTGGCAATCCTGTACAGGATGTTCTGGGAAATCCTTCTAACGCCCGGCTGAGAAAGGCTAAACCCATTAGCAGGCCTGGGCCAAACGACCAGAGCTAAAGCCACAGTGGCAGGGGATTAACATGCCTGCCAACCCCCTCCCTCCCCCCGCCCCCCCACCCTGGGGTGGCCTCGGGGACCTGGGCAGCCGCTGCTTCCAGGTGTCTCTGGGGAGGCCACACCCATGCTGGCACCTCTCTGCCTCCGCAGGAGCTCCTGTAGCCCCCCTCCTGTGTGCCAGGGGAGGCAGGTGCCATGTGGGAGCTGCAGGGTGACAGTGGCGCCCGTGAGGGCACCCACTTCTGCCACCAGGGTGGGACACGCACCCTGGTGCACAGAGCTGTATGCATCCACATGCACACACCTGCAGGTGTGCACACATACACACACACACATTCATGCATGCAAGTGCCCACACAGTGCCCACCCTCTTGCTAGTGCACACACACACTCACACCACCACCCTCCCCACGCCCACCCTGACCCTGGGGTGCCCCTTGCCTCGGAATGAGCTCCTTGAGATGCAGCAGCCATGGGATTTGGGGTCCTATGGCAGGTCCTGACGTTTCACCCTGCTTTCCTCAGGTATCTCCCCCACCGTGAAGAAGACAGAGATGGACAAGTCCCCCTTCAACAGCCCATCACCCCAGGACTCCTCGCCCCGGCTGAGCAGCTTCACGCAGCACCACCGTCCCGTCATCGCTGTGCACAGTGGTGAGTGTCCTGCCAGGGACACCGAGGCACAGAGTGAGCGCTGAGGGGTCGGGGGACTGGGGCAGCCACTAGCTAGTAACACAGGTGTGTGTCCCCTTTTGCTGTCACCCGCAGGTATCGCCCGAAGCCCGCACCCATCGTCTGCGCTGCATTTCCCCACCACCTCCATCCTTCCCCAGACAGCCTCTACCTACTTCCCACACACGGCCATCCGGTACCCGCCTCATCTCAACCCGCAGGACCCGCTCAAAGACCTCGTCTCGCTGGCCTGCGACCCGTCCAACCAGCAGCCCGGACCGGTAAGGACGCAGCCCTGTCCCTGCACCCATCGCTCGCCTTGCTGTGGGCACCAGGGGCTGCTGCCAACCGGGCTGCCCGAGGAGAGTCCCCTGAATCAGCTTCGCCGCCGTCACCTCTGCCGCCGCACGGGGTGGGGGGTCGGGGTCTTCTGGTGGCACCGAGGAGGTGTTTGTTCTCTGGGGTTGAGCTCCAGCCGTGCTTTGCGTCAGTTCGGGAGCGCTGCTGCGCCTACTCCATGTTGACACCTCGTGTCTGCGGCGATGGAGGAGCCGTTCCCCAGCTCAGCGCGGAGCACCGTGGGTGTTGGAGTGCTGGGCCTGAGTCGTCAGCCGGAGCTGGGGTGTTTGGGGGAGCAAGGTGTCTGCCATGGTGTGTGACCATCTCCTGGAGTCACCGACCACCAGTGTGTCCAGGAGAGTGATGGGCTTGACGTGCCCCATCCAGCTGCAGAGCCCACGGGTGACCCGTCAGCTCCTCACTGAGTACCCATGTCCCCAGTGTCTCCACAGGGGTGGCAGAGCCACACTGTGCTGCTGTGGGCCTTCCCTTGCCACAGCACCCTGCATCCCCATGCACCCAGTGCACCCCACAGATATGGGACCCCACACACCCAGCACCCCACACCCCATGCTCCCATCACCAACCAACCTCTGTAACCAGCACCATGCACACACAGCACCCAGTGCATGCAACACTCAAACCATCACACCATACACCCAGCACCCCAACACACAGCATGCCCCACACCACCAGCACCCCACACACCTCATGAAGGTGTGACACCCAAAGCCAGCACCCAAAGGCAGAGCCTGGGGGTGTTCCTGCTTTCATAATGTCCTGTGTTCCCCTTTGTCCTCCCAGATGCAGAGCTCTTGGGGAGCCCCTCTGACCTCTGCCCACCATTTGCCTGTTTCCCCTCACCAGCAGGGCCTGATGCCAGGGTGAGGGGCATGGCCACTCTTCCCCTGTGCAGTGGCTCAGTGCTGGGCTGATGGACACCAGATCAGGAGCAGCCCACGGCAGAGTTGGGCATGGAGCACTGCTGAAGGAGCCTTTGGAGACTCTGGGTGCCCCTACCCCTCCAGGGAGTGTTTCAGAGGCCCCCCTGTCACTGTAGAGAGGAGTCCCAGCACCCTGGCTCCTGCAAGTGCCACTGTGGGTTATGACCCCCATAGGGCATGTCCTCCACCGCCCCCCAAATCCCTTCTGTCCCGCCGTCATTTCCTGCCTGCTGCCAACGCCGACCGTTCAGGGCTGCTCTGAGACCCAACAAACTCATGTCCGCAGTGAGGGACACCCCGTGCCTGTGCCAGCAGCGACCCCGGGGCTCCCCGGCCATGCTGGTGCGCGCGTGCATCCTAATGGCTTGTGCTGTTTGTTTTTTGTCTGTGTTGTCCCCAGTTAAATGGAAGTGGTCAAGTGAAAGTGCCCAGCCACTACCTGCCCACGCAGATGCTGGCACCGCCACCTCCCCCCGGCATGCCCCGCTTGGCCGTCTCTCCTGACACCAAATCCACCACGACAACTTCCGAGGGAGGGACGACCTCGCCGACATCACCCAGTAAGCACCTGCGGCGCCCACCCTGCTCCCCGGCCCGGCTGGCCCCCTCCTCTCGCAGCCCCCCGGGTGTCCCCCCGTCCCGGTGCTGGGGGGATGTTGGCGGAGGTGGCCTCCCCGCAGCCGGGGAGAGGGCGGCAGCTGGCATGCCATGAGTTTGCTGGGTCTCAGGCAGGTCGGAGTGGACAGGGTTTGGGCACGTGGTTGCTGTGGCTGCTGAGTGTGGGGGTCCCATGTTGGTCCCAAGGACCGGCTCAAGCCCCTTGTTTCTCTGAGCATGAGTGGAGCTGTGGCAAGGCTCCCCAAACTGCTGTCTTGCCCAGGCCTTTGGCATGGGCAGTGCTGTGGGGGAGGCTGTGGCCTCTCTGTATCTGTTTATTCCACCGTGGTGGTGGTCGTGCTGCTGGGGACAGGGACAAACTGGCACGTGGGTGGCACTGGGGCCAGGGACAGTGTGCCTGGTGCGTTGTGTGGGCTGTCGTACTCTTGCTGCCATGGGATTCTTGGCGCCGGGGATTCTGGTCTTGGGGATATGAAGTGACACCACAGCAGAGACTGTGCGCGGGTCTCCCAGAGCCCTTGGCAGGTGGCACCTGGGATCTTTGTCAGCACTGGTGGCTGACAAACTCTTTGCCCTCTGCTCCGCCTCAGGGGCTGTAAGTGCCTTGGCCAGGGAGACTTTTGGGTGCTGGGCCCAACTGCCAGAGGGGATCTGGTGTCCCCCCAGACTGGCATAGGAGTGTGTGCTGCAGTGGTGGGACACTGTGCCATCACCACACTGCGACGGTGTTGTTCCTGTTCCCATCCTGCTGTACCCATGGGATATGGTACCCCAAGTGCCATTTCCCCACACAGTCAAGCCCTGCCTGACTGGGCCTTTACCCTGTCCCTGGGTAATGGGCCAAGGCTGATTGCCAGCAGCTGGTCAGCAGGTGTTGTGATCCTATGGCATGGAGAAGCCAAAGCCTGGACATTCTGGAGGGGACAGGATGGGATGGCATGGGGTGGCCTGGCTCATAAAGGGGTCACAGCCTTGGGGAGGGACAGAGGAGTGCAAGTTCCTGCAGGCTCGGGGAAGGACGCATTAGGAGGACACTAACTGTCCCCAAGGGGTGCAGCTGGCTCCAAATCACTCATTCCCCTTGCCAACACTCTGCTTCCAGCAGAGCTGAACCCAGAAGCTCAGCAGGCTGGAGGTCCCACTGCTGGATCCCTAGCTGAGGGACGGAGGTGGCAGCAGGGTGACGTGACTAAGTGGAATTGGTGGCTGTCATTGTTCTTCCTGTGGCAGTTCAGCTCTGGAAGCTGCAGCGCGGGCACAGCTGGGAGCACCATCTGCACCTGCACCCTGGGGCACTTCACCCTCCTCAGCCTTGGTCATCGCCCCAAAACCATGGGTGGTACCATCTAAGCACAGCACCCCTGGGTGCAGCATTCACCTACCATCAGGTCACAGCCAGGGATGTCGCCCGCTCACCAGTGCCGGGTGCCAGGGTGCTCCATCCCAGCAGTGCCAGGGAGAGGGCCGGGCCTGGCCCCGGGGGGGACAATGGCAGTGCCACCCGCAGCCCCGTTAATGAGCTCTCGTTTGTTCCCCAGCCTACTCTGCACCAGGCACGCCCCCTGCGAACCGTTCCTTCGTGGGATTAGGACCAAGGGATCCTGGGAGTATCTATCAGGCACAGGTGAGAGCGGGGATGCTGCTGGGGGGACCCTCCTGCCCTCACCCCGGGCATCCTCGCCATGGCATCACCGTGGGCATGGCCAGTGCTGGCATCACCATCGTGGCTGTTGCTGATGTGACATTGCTGATGTGGGCATCCCCGCCGTGGCACCCCTGCTGTGGCATCATTGCTGAGGGCATCACTGCCGCGGGCCTTGCTACCATGGCATCACCGCCATGGCATCGCTGCCATGTTTATTGCTCCTGTAGGCATTGCTGCTGTGGGCACTACCATGGGTATCACCACTTTGGCATCACTGCTGTGGGACATGGCTGCTGTGGATGTAACCTCCATGGCCATCACTGCTGTGGTCTTGCCACCATGTCTGGGGCCACAAGGAGTGTCACCACAGCAGTGGCATCACCACTGTAGGCATTGCCACCGCTGGCGTAGCCACTGCAAACATTGCTGTTGTGGACATTCCCCCCATGGCATCACTGCCATGGGTGTTGCTACTGTGGGCAATACCACTTTGGGCACCACTGCTGTGTACATCACCATTGTGGGGTTATTTTCCACATGGCACTGCAGTTCTGGCACTGCTACTGCCAGCTTTGCTGCTGTGTGCATCACTGCCTTGGCATCACCACTGTGGCCCACAGGTATTGCTGCCATTATATCGTCACTATGGGCACCTGGTGCTAGGGCTTTAGGCACTGCTGGGGGCTCAGGGCCACCACGAGTCCTCCATCATAGAGGGAGGTCACTGCCATGCTCCGGCTGTGCCCTGCCTGGCATCACTTGGCACTATCCTGCTTAGGTACCCACAGCATCCCCAGAGGAGGAGCACTGGGGCCATGGGTCCCTTTCTGTGTGGGCACAGGCACCTGGTCTGGCTCAGCTGTGCCCGTGGTCACTCCAGCTGCAGCAGGAGGTCGTTTGCGCCTTTCCAGGGGCTTTCCATTAGTCCTGGATTGTGGAGCTGGTAGCGGTGCTGCAGGCAGTGCAGGGGTGACAGCTCCTGGCCTCACTTGTGACATGAGTGGTTCGGCCTCAGCATTCCCTGCAGGTGCAGCTGCGGTGACTGCAGTCCTGCCTGGCAGGTGACACGGGTGATAGGACAGAGGGATGGGGGTGTGGATGGTGCCATGTTGGGGCACCCTGGAGTGGTGCCCTGGCTGGGGAGGAGTACTCGGGGTGCTGCGCTGTGCTGTGCCAGGGTGTGAACACCTGGGGGCTGTGAGCGGTGACACAGGCTACCCAGGGGTGCTGTGCTGTGCCAGGCTGTGAGATTTGGGAACCATGAGCTGGGACACCCAAGGGTGCTGTGCCGTTCCAGAGATAAAACATGGGGGACCCGGCTCTGATCACAATCCCCACTCTGCCTCTGTTTCCCCAGTCCTGCACATGGGATGGGCACCCCAAGGACATTGCGTCCCTAAAGAGGAGACCTGGGGCAGCACCATGAGAACCTTGGAGGACCAGGGGGCCACAGTCCCTGTCCAGAGATAGGGGTCACAGCCACTCACAGTCCCAGGACCCCTAGGGTCCCTGTGTATAGGTGCTCGGGGAAGCTTCCCGGGGCTCAAGGATGCTCTGCCTGGGGAAACTGAGGCACAGGGGAAGGAGGCGGTGTCCCGAGAGGGGCAGCTGAGACCTGCCACGCTCTGGTCATGTGTGGCGGGGCCTGGAAGGGTTAAGGGAAGCAGCGGCCCCGAGCTGTCTCGTTTCCAACGGAAACCAGACATGAGGTAATCGGGAATGAACTTGAACTTGGGGCTGGGGGGGGGAAACAATGGGAGGGTGGCAGGGGGCCACCTCGCGGGGTCCCCAGCAGTGCCACCCCCCTACCTGTCCCCAGGCGGCACCATTCCTTGGGAAGAGTCTCCTTTGCCGTGAAGGTGCAGAGGGACCGCCCCCATGGGAACGCGGGTGGCCGCGGTGCGGAGCACGGACAAACTCAGTGCAGAAATGGGGACCGCAGCCCCGAGCAGGGGACAGCGCGGGGACAGCTGTCCCGGGGTCTGGGGACCGGCCGGGCACGGGGCAGCTCCGCGGGGCAGAGCACTAACGCCGGCCTCTCTCCTCTCTCCCGGCAGTCCTGGTACCTGGGATAACCGCAGCCGTGCCGCCCCTTCGCCTCCCTTCTCCTCTGCTTTAGGCACCCCCAGAGGAACATCCCCGTCCCCGAGCGCCAGGCCCAGCCTTGCGGTGACGACGGAGAGCGCGGCCTCACCACGACGACGACGACGACGACGACAAGCAAAACCCACACCCGAAGGAAAGAGCGAGGGAAAGGAAGAAAGAAAAGGGTCAAACTGTTTTAAAACGGAAAAACAAACAAACAAACAAACAAACAAAAAAAAACACAAAAAAATCCAAACAAAAAACAAACAAACCAACAACCCATCCCAGGAGGACCTTTCCCCCCACCCCGGCGATGCGCCAGAAAACAAAGAAACAGGAGGGAAAAAAAAAAAAAAAAAAGAGAAAGAAAGAAAAAACACTATTTACCCCGTCGGCCGGCGCCGCGCTGAGACCTGACACAAGTCGTGCCAGCAATGCCTCCCGGAGCGGCTGCAGGGCCGCGGCGCCGAGCCCCGCCGGCCGCTCGCCGAATATGCAAACGGCTTTGACTCTCTCGTTCCTGCCTCTATGTGAGTAAAAAAGATCAAAACCTCCCCCGCCGACCCCCCCGGCCCCAGACTGTCGGGGGGCCCCGGGACTGGGGTGGGGCGCGGCGGGGCGGGGAACCCCTCCTGCTGCCGCAGCCCCGCGGCAGTCGGGCCGGGGGATGCTCCGTGCTGTGTACGCGCCTCGGGGACGGTGACATCGTGCTGCGGTGACACGGTGACGGTTATGCGGTGGCATGGAGACGTGGTGGCACAGTGGATCGAGCGGGTGGCACAGGAGGAGGGGACTTGTGACCACAGAGGGTGCGCGGGCACGGCCAGAGATGGTCGCGGCAGAGGTGGCGCCTCGGTTCCCACGCGGACACGGTGTCTGGACTCTCCCAGCATGGCCCCAAACGTCACAGCGGCGGTGGCACCCCGATTCCATCGGGGACACGGCATGGGGACTGCCGCAGCCCTGTCCCCATGGTTGCCGGGCGGCCACCGTCGTGCCGGGGCACTGGTCACCATCTCTCTGGTCGTCTTCTCCCCCCAAGACCGCACCGGCCCGGGCCCCGTGTGTTCCCACGCGTGTCCCTGTGTCCCACGGCGTGTCCTCGCGCCCAGGGGGTCCGTGGGGCTGGGGAGGGGGGCGTGCGTCCGTGTGTTTGAGCTATGCATTCCTGTGGACAGGTACCAGGTGGGAGACAAGAGAG
The DNA here is from genome assembly GCF_963662255.1 of Cinclus cinclus. Lineage (NCBI taxonomy): Eukaryota > Metazoa > Chordata > Aves > Passeriformes > Cinclidae > Cinclus > Cinclus cinclus. The sequence goes on along the minus strand of NC_085073.1, from coordinate 1,795,494 downwards.
GGCGCGCTCGTGTTGCACATTTTGTAGGAAATGCACTTTTAAGAGGGACTCGTCAAAAAAAAAAAAAAAAAGGAAAAAGAAGAAAAGGAAACAAAATCACAAAAAAAAGGAGGAAGAGGAAGAGGAGGAGGAGGAGGAGGAGGAGGAGGAGGAGGAGGAGGTGGAGTCCCCGGCACTGGCTTGCCGGGACGGCTGGTTTGGGGGTTTTGGGTTTGGTGGTTTTGGGTTTTTTGGGTTTTTGGGGTTTTTTTTTTTTGTTTGTTTGTTTGTTTGTTGGGGTTTTTTTTTTTTTTTTTTTGGTGGTTTATTTTCGGGGGGGGGGGTGTTTGTTTGCTTTTTTGTTTTGTTTTGTTTTTTGATACAAGAGAATGGAGCAAAGAAGCCCGAGCGACGGATAGGGCAGAGCCAGCCCCCCGGAACCCCTCGAAGTCCCCCGGAGTCCCCCGGAGCCCCCGGCCCCGCGTCAAGTGCCTGAACTGCGGCGGGGAGGGGTCCCGGCCTTGCCGGAGGAGCCCCTGGCCGGGGGCAGCGCGGGAGGAAGCGCTCGGCCGTTCCCGACCCGTGCGGTGACAGCGTGGCCGGAAAGGGGACGCAGGGACGTGGCAGTGCCTTACAGCAGAGAGACCCCCGCGACGGCCTAGGCGAGGAGGAGGAAGAGGACGAAGGCGCCCGCGGTCCCCAACGAGATGAGGAGACCGGTCCCAAAGGATCTCCGGCCCACGGGACACCTGAAGGGTCGTGATGGAGAGAAGCCACCGTGGGATGTCCAGGAGCTGGGAACGTCACCGAGGCCGCCGTCGCCTCCCGCCTGGGCCCCTCCCGTGGTACCCAGAGCTGCCCCGAGGACCACCGGCATCGCATTCCCCATCCCAGTGGCCCCCGCTTCCCCCCGCTTCTCACCCCCCCGGGACGGCACAACGAGGCACTGGGGAAAGGGCTGACGCAGGAAATCCCGGGAGACAGAAAAATAATCAAAAAGGACAAGAAAAGGAGAAAAACCACAAAAAAAAAAAAAGAAAAAAGAAAAAAAAAAGCGCTTGGCGGAGAGGAAAACCTGTTTTTTTAAAAAGATCTGAGAAAAGAAATACATAAAAAAGACAAAAAAAAAAAAAAAGACAAATAAACTGCATGGTGCTTTAACAGGATCTGGTGACCTGGCTCAACCCAGCCGCGGCTGGCTGATGCTGTGCATGGCAGACTCTTATTAACCGGCTCTACCTTCCCCTTCAGCAAAAGAGAAAAAAAAAAAAAGAGAAAAAACCCACAAAAAAATCTGTATAAAAGAAAAAAAAGCCGTAAAAAAACACACACAAGAAAAAAAACATCCATGTTTTCCTAATTTGCACGAAATTTTATACCACATGATGTGCCTTGCCTTCGAAGCCTAAGTATTACTGGACCCGATATCAGTGCGAGGGAGTCGCTGCATGCCCGGGGCTCCCGGGGGGCGGGGGGGGCCCGGGACCGCTGCCCCCCCCCCCTCGCCTCCTGCATGGCTTCTTCTCGGCCGGAAAAGTCCCTTTTTCTCTGTATTGTTCTTCTTTTTTAACCAATTTTCCCCCTCAGAAACGTCTTCCAGTTGGTAATACCGATGCATCCTCTGCGCCAACACCCCGGAATATGCAATAGCTGTGGGGGGGAGGGGGCCGGCCGGGGGGCGGCCACCCCTTTGCTTTGCCTCTCTTTTCTTTGTTTTCCTTCCCTTTTGGGAGGGAGGGGGGGTTTGATTTGTTTGATTTCTGCTTCCAGCAACCAAAGGCAGCGAGGCGGGAAGCAGCAGGGACCCCCGGGCCAGAGACCCCCAGAACGCTCTGGGGGGGACCCGGTGTCCGGGCGCGGCAAGATTGAGCGAGGTGTGGTGGGGTCCTTGCTGGGAGCACCAGGGATGGAGACCCTCAGGGCTGATCCTCACGGGGGGCCGCAGGGTCCCACCCTTCCTCTTCAGGGGATCCCCACTTTTTAACTGGTTTTCAATGGGGCGCAGAGCCAGGAGGGCTGAGCCCAGCTGCTCTTGTGACAGGAATGGAACCGTGTGAATGTAGCTGTGCTTCCCCCGGGCTGGTGACAGGGGGGTCACAGCCTCCCCCCCACCTCCACCCCATCGGCTTCATCCCCGGGGTCCAGCTGGCGCAGCAGGGAATGGCAGCAGGTGCCTTCTTGCCGCCTCTCCCTGCTGTGCCCGCTGCCGAGCAGGGGCCCGACAGCCCCTAAAACCCCAGAATTTGCCTTAAAACCCCAGAGTTCCGCCGGCTGGAGACCCCCCCAACCTCCCTGAGGCTGAGTACTGACGCGGGTTATGACACCAGTGGGCGGGTGGCACCGGCATCGTTGCTGCTCGGGCATGAAGAAACGTCGTCGTCAACAGTTTTTAATTTTTGTTTGGGTTTTTTTGTTTGATTTGTTGTTTGGTTTTGTTGTTCTGTTTTTTTTTTTTTTTTTTTGGTGTCCTAAAGTGTTAGTGGGGGGTGACTGAGTGGTCGCGTCCCGCCGGGTTTTGCCCATAGTTGAGGCTGGTTTGAGGGTCCCAGACCCTTGGGAGGAGCCTTGGAAGACGCTTCTTTATGCAAGGTGCAGTATTGATTTCTGCAAGGACAATGCAAGGAGGGAACGGGGACGGTGTCCAGGTGGGGGGGAGGAATGAAAAATAGAATTAAAAAAAAAAGAGGGGTAAAAAAAAACTTAAAAAAAGAGAGAGATTTTTTTAAAAATAGAAAAGAAAAAAAAAAGGGGGGGGGGGTTAAGGCTGGAAAAGGCTCAGCTCAAAGCAAAAAATATTTTAAAGGAAAAGCATTTTTAAACGGTGACAGTGAGAGCGGAGGGAGGGAGCGGGGGGCACCGGGGCAGCCCCTTCGGCCAGCCCCGGGGAGGCGAGGGGCGCTGGCGCCCCTCGGGCCTGGGCCCCCCCTCCCCGAGGAAGCCCCGGAGCCCCCTGTCCCCGCGGGGACACCACCGGGGCCGTCCCCTGCCCCCTCTTTGCTGCCTTCCCACCCCCGGGCCGGCAGCAAGTCCGGCCGGGCTGCGGCCGCAGCCCCTCAAAACCCGCCCTCGGCAAGAAAAGCACCTTAAACCAAATTGAAAAAGGCAAAAAAAGAATCAACACGACGCCCCCAGCCCGTATGGCGGCATTGGGAGGGGCGTGCCGGGGGCTTTCCCTTGCGGGGCCGGGGAGCCCCCCGTGCCCCCGGGTCTTTGCACTGCTCCCCCGACATCCCCCAGGGCCGCACCCCCTGCTCTGCCCAAAGGGAATATGCAACACCCCCCTGGTCCCTCCCCGGGGGGGGGGGCACCACTCATTGTTATTATTTCTATTTTTTTAATCATTCTCCCTTCTTTTTTTTTTTTTTACCTTCTGGCGGCCTCGATGGCCACGGTCGGGCTAAGCGCAAAGCCGGGTTGGAGGACACCCCATCCCTGGGGAAGCTCCGGGGGAGACCCCCGCAGGATGGGGATACCAGGGGGCTCCGCTCGACAATCACCGCGGGGGTTTCATGCACTACAGTCTCTCCTAGAGGATTTTTAGTCGGGCTCGTCGGCTTAAAACATTAATTAAAAATAGTCCTTGTGACCTATAAATAAAACAAATAACCTGTACATATATATATATATATATATATATATATATGGGGCTGCAGGGCCGGGGGGCACGGGCCCCCACACAGTTAAGGTACTTTAAATCGCAAAGGAATATATATATATATATATATATAAAATCTCATATATATATATATGTATATGTATATATATGTGTGTGTATATATATATATATATACATATATATATATATGTCTTGTTTGGTGGGGTTTAGGCTTTTTTTGTTGTTGTTGTTTTCTTTGGTTGGTTCTTTTTGTTTGTTGTTTGGTGGGTTTTTTGGGTTTTTTTGGGTTTTTTTGTTTGGTTTTTTTTTTTTTTTTTTTGTTTTTGTTTTTGTTTTTGTTTTTTGTTGTACTCGGAGTTTGGAATTTGCTGCTTTCTGCCCCCTCAGGGTATCCTGCCACCGGTTGGGATGGTGCCCCCGGTGATGGGTGCCCCGGGAGCGGCCCATGGATGACCCTCTGGGTCCCCTGTGCGGTGCCCGTGGGTGTCTCTGTGCGTGCTCCAGGTGATACCCGCAGGTGCCCCATCGGGTGTCCCGTGGGTGCCCATGGGGATCCCTCTGGGTGTTGCAGATGATGCCCCTCTAAGTTTCCCTTGGGCGCCCCAGGTGATGCCCTTGGGTGCCCCTCTGAGGGCTCCTTCGGATGCTCCAGGTGATGCCCAGGCGGCCTCTCTGGGTGCCCCAAGTGGTGCTCACAGGTGCCCCTCAGGGTGCCTCGAGCAATAACCACGAATGCCCCTGTAGGTGCCCTTTAGGGTGCCCCTCTGGATGCCCCAGGCGATGCCCACGGGTTCCCCGGTCCGTGGGTGCCGCTCTGGGTACTCCCGTGCCCTGCTGGGCGGCCCGTGCGATGCCCGTGGGCAGGCGGGAGGTGGAGCCGGGGTAGGGGAAAATCCCACCCCTGGGCAAAGAGCGGCAAAAGGAGAGAAACCTTCCCAAAAAGGCGCCGAGGCGGCAGCCGGCCGGACCGCGCCTATTACCCAAACCAAAAATCCCGCCGCAGTGCCTCCGCGCCGCCGGCTGCCCCGCCCGCCTTTTCGGGGGGTCCCCGCTCCCCCTGGGGGCCGGGGTGCACCCTCCCCGCAATTTATATTTTACTCGTTCGCCGGATTCTCGCTTTCGCTTTGCCGCAGCCGATACACACCGCGAGCGCACCAGGGCCGCGAGCCGGGGCCGGGCCCCCCCCGCTGTGCCCCCCGCGCCCCCTGGCCCCGCATGACCCCCCCGAGCCCCCGCTTGTCTCCCTGGTGCTTCACAATATTTGATTATACCATTGTACGCAGCCATTACCGATAGCGCCGCTCCTGCCTACATACACTTACTGACCCTGATACGGATTTTTGGGTTTGTTTTTTTTTTTGTTTTCTTTTTTGGTTTGTTTCTTTTGTTTTGGTTTAGTTTTTTGTTTTGTTTTGTTTTTTCTTTTGTTTTTTTCCCTTTGTTTTTTTTTGTTGTTGTTGTTGTTTCCCCCCCTCCCCTATGCAAAAAAAGAGAAAAAAGAGACAAAAAGAAGAAAAAAACAAAAAAGAAAAAACTGACACACAAAAAAATATTAAAAAATGAAAAAAAAAAGACAAAAAAAGAAATGTATAAAAATTAAACAAGCTATGCTTCAACTCCAGCCCGCCTCCGCCCTTCCTTCACTGCCCCGGGGGAAACTGAGGAACGGCGCCCAACCGGGGAGAACACGGGTGTCCCAGCAGAGGAGGAGGGCATTGGGGAGAGCAGAACCCTGCCAGGCAGCGGGCACCCATCACCCCAGAGGAGGGACCCCCACCCATGACTGCTCTTGGCCCGGATGAGGAGGGTGACAACGCTGGGACCCCGCAGGGCGCACCCCCAGCCCCAGGCGGGGCCGCGGGGAGAGGACGCGTGTGGACAGGACGTGGGTGGGGACAGCCGTGGCTCACGTGTGGGTTCAGAGCTGCTCCCACTTCCTCTGCTGCCAGACCCTGGCCACGGGGCGTCACCACCTCGTGCGCATGACGTCATCACCTGGCGGCGTGACGTCACTGTTCTCACTCGCAGGTCAGCGTCGGCCGAAGCTGCGCTTCACCCCCGTGGTCCCCACGGTCGCTGTCCCCAAACACTGCTTAGGACAGTCATAGAAGCGAGCCCCCGTATCCCCTCGGTGCCCACCCCTCGGTCTGGGCTGGCCGGGCAGCAATGTGCCTGGGCACCGACCCTCGCCCTGCCGGGGTCGCTGAGGTCTGGCAGCTCGGAACTTGCCATTGTTCCCTGCCCTAGTGGTACCGGGGGCTGCCGGACGGCCCCCTCCCCAGCACGGTGACACAAGGTGCTTGACGCCGGCGTAGGCTGGGGAAACCTTTACTGGGCACGTTTGGGGAGGGGGCTGTCCTCGTCCCCTCGGGCCGGGACCCCCCGCCGGCCCAGGGTTGGGGACACGGGGAAGCTCCGCTGCCGCCCCCGGCCGCCGCCCTCCCCGCTCCGCTCCGGCGAGCGGGTGATCCGCGCCGGGTCTTGGTCACAGCCGGAGCGGCAGCGGGGAGGGCGGTGCCACGGCGGGCACGGCTGTCGCCGAAAACCCGACGCGGATCCTGGCCCCGCGGACGGGGTGAGGGTGCGGAGCCCGTCAGAGGTGCTCCGGAGCGGGCAGAGGGGGCCGGGAGGGATTCAGAGGGACGTGGCCTTGCTCTGCTGCTTGTCGTCGCTCAGCTCATCCCAGTCCGCAGCCGCCGGGTTGACGTGGCCGGAGCGCCCCAGCCTGCGGGACAGAGGGAACGTCGGTCAGCCGGGCACTGCACCGGCACCGCGGCCGTGCCAGAGGCACGAAGGGCACCACGGCACGGCCGCCTCCGGCCACGCCAAGGCCACACAGCCACCATTGCACAGCCGTAACGTGGGAATCCAAGCCCCGGTGCGGGGTGTCCCGGTGTGGTACCTGCCAGCTGCCAGGGTCTCCGGGTAGTCGTCCTCCTTCCTGAGAGGGGAGAGAGGCTGAACGGTGCCCGGGGACAACCCTGTCCCCAGCCCATGGCAACCTTCCACGCAGTTTTCCCCTGGCCAGCACCCCCCCGACCCCCACACCAATCCGACCTGTGCCTCCTGAGATTCCAGAGTCGGTTAACGAGCAGCATCACGAAGATGATGAAGAGGAAGACGACGACGGCCGTGAGGCCAATGAGCCACGGCTGCAGCACCTTGGGGCCCGTGTCTGCATGGCCAGGGGACAGGGAGGGAAGGGAAAAAACGGGGATGGAGACAGCTTCACGGCAGCTCCGTCCTTCAGGTGTTGGGACCCCTCCCATGAGATGGGGCCCCCCCATGCGATGGGACATTGGCAGACACTGTTCCCCCTTCCCACTGTCCCTTAGGTACCAAGGAAGCCACTCCCGACAAAACTCACCTGTCCCCAGCACAGTGAGGAGCGCTGGGGCAACAGGTGGGTGTCTCCAGATCTTTCTGCTCTGCCCCCAAAAGGTACTGTTCGAGCACTGGGACCGACTAGTCCCACTGGAAAGATCTCCCAGGAGCTGATCTGATGCTTGGAGGGGGCCTGGCCAGCTCCCCAGGCACCCCAGGGCACAGCATGCAGAGGGTCACAGGGGCACCTACCGGTCTGTCCCTGGGCGGTGGCAGCAAGGACGAGCAGGACCAGAAATGAGAGGGGCTGCAAAAGCTTTGGCATTTTTGGGTGGAGGGCTGGGGCCCGTCTGGATCCTGCTCCTGAAGGTGAGCTTCCGTCCCCTGCTGCTATCGTGCCTGCACTCTGCACCCAAGGCAATAGGTGCCTTTATTGCCCCAAGAGGACAAAGTGGCACCAAGCACCATGGCAACGTGGCTCCTGTCACCCTTGGGAGATGGTACCACTCCCCTGGCTCAGGCACTGGAACACCACAGCACCCAGTGGCCACCACCTCTGGGACCACAGCAGCAAAGGACAGGCATGTCCCTGTGCCCAGGACTGGTGACCAACCCCAGCATAGTTGGGTGGATGGAGGCACAGACAGACAGGTGGGAAGGTGGATGCACAGGTGGAAGAATAGATGGGTGATGGGGTGGAGAAGTGCCCAACCTGCCCGGATCCCCTATTCCTGCTGGCAGGGCTGGGGCAGCAGGGAGGGGACCCTGGGCCATCCCCATGGGATGGGGCAGCACAGACGGGTGGGCAATGCCAGGACACCCCCAGCCTTCCCCTGGGCATGAGCCAGCTGCCCCCAGACAATCCCGGGTGGGACCTCATCATGTCCTCAGGGAGTGAGTGCCCACATACTGTCAAGAGTTAAATACTGACAGGGTTAGCTCAGGGAGACCATGGCATGGTGCCCATGAAAACTGATTCAGAGGGTGCCCAGCAGCACCCAGAGAGTGACAGTGGATTTCGACAGGGCCACTCTGTATGTGGCAATTCCTCAAGGGGCAAAGAAGGACACTGGGGGCACAGGCATCCAGCCTCAGCCTGGGTTTAAGACAGGGTGCAGGTCCATACAACAATCTCCATTCCCAGTGCCCTCACCCAGAACCCAAGTAAGGCTTCAGGGTGCCCCAAGGCTGGTTCGGGGCCACCTGTGGATGCCACTGAGCATGGTCTGGCAGGTCTGGCAGTGCCAAGCCACTGAAGGGATGCTGGAGGCACAGCCAGCCTCAGCATCCAGCTGTCCATCAGTCTGTCCCTACCCATGTGCCCACGCTGACTTGGCCCATCCAGATGTGTATCCACATTTCCCTGTGCATGTGTGCACCCATGTCCGTGCCCCCTGCCACCACTGGCTGTGCCCCCACACCATGGCTTAGCACCCCCAAGGACCTGCCTTTATACACCCATGGCCAGGCGTGCCATGGCTGTGCCAAAGGGTGCTATTGCCCCAGGCAAAAGTTGGAATGTCCCAGCCCTGCTGTACCCCCCTGTGCTAGGCCAAGGGCTGAGCAGGGGCAAGCAGCTTTATTGGCATGACAGCCCACGAGGAGCCCCAAGAGCAGCGCTAGGGCTGGGCAGAGAGGGGAGGCTCCTGTGTGGGGCAGTGCTGGGCACTGCCTATGGCCACAGCCATACTGTGACCCAGTGGTCAGGCAGAACTGCAGGGTCCTGCTTGTGGCAGGGGTGTCCTCTGGCCTTAGAAGAACCTCGTCTTGGGGGAGTCAGCAAAGGAGACAGAACAGCGTGGAGCGAGCAGCACCAGCGGGATGTCTGTGTCGGTGCCTTCATAGTCCACCTTCTGCTCCACCAGCACCTCATCCTTCTCCAGCCACTCTAGTTCTGGCATGGTGCCTTCGGCCATCCCCGCCTTCTCCTCCGGCTTGGGCCCAAATGCCCAGTCTGCAGGGCAGAGACGGAGCTGTCAGCAGCACCAGCCCTGCCACAGCACAGTCTCAGGTGGGGGGGAATTCCCCAGGCCCCCTGCCCACCCCAAAGCCCAACCATGCTGTGGGTAGCACTCACCGGCGAAGTCGTGCACCAGGTCCTTGATGAGGTGCCCCACGATGGCATATGCCACCACCAGCACCAGTGTTGCTGCCATCATCAGGTACAGGACATAGTGGGGCAGGCGGATGCTGTCCAGGGTGGGGGGCTTGTAGTCCACGTACAGCACCCCATCCTCCTTGGGAGCAGACTGCATCAAGTGCCGTGGCCCCCATGCCCCCCCCGTGCCAGGCAGAGGAATACCCCCTGCCGGGGCCATGGCCAGCTATCCCTGCACCCCCACCCCAAGCCACCAAAGTCTCTGCCACACAGAGGACTGCAGGGGAGGAGGAAGTGGCATCAGGGTCCACAAGGCTCCTCAGTGCTGGCAGCTCACAGGGACAGTGGTGTCCCGATGACTGGTGGCAGTGCAACTCACCTAGTGACAGAGCTGAGTTGCTGAGAAGGAGCTTAGCATTTGCTAATCCAGGCACAGCCCGACTGCCTCAGCATGGGGGGGTGACCAGTGGGCTCCGATGTGGGTCAGGGTCCCCAGATCCTGCTCCGCTGGAAGCACCACTGGTAGCTCTGCCCCCCCCGGGTGTGGGGAGTCACCTGCAGCTGGAGAACCCCCAAAGACAGGGAAGGGAGGGATGGTTGAGGTCTTTCCTCCCTCTCCTAGGCTGGGTTAAATCCCTCAGCAGGCCCCAGATCCAATGGTTGAGATCCCAGAGGACACAGCACCCTGAGAGCTGGAGGTGATGGGGACACATCAGCCACAGGGGCTCCCACGGGGCCCTCTCTGTACAGTAAGATAGCCCATAGCAAGAGGCTCTCGCTTTCCCAGATGGCTGCCACGTGTCATCCCAGCACCCAGCATCACCTCCCGAAGGCAGAGCAGCTTGCAGAAGGGTGCAGAGTCCACGCTTCCCCCAAAATCAATTCCTCCCACACCAAGACGGTGCACGGTTTAGATGAGGCCAGCAGCAGCTTTGGAGACACCCCAAACCTTTCCAGCACAGGCTAGACTAGGAGGGCTGAAGGTACTAGTGAGGTTCATTGCCAAGGCAAGGCTCAACCCTGCTCCACTCCAGCACCTCCCAGCTCTGCTGCACCAGGCTACCCCTGCCCAGATCCCAGCCTCAGAAATGCATTTTGTTCCAATTTTCTCTGAGAAGGTGTTTGGGGGAGCAGAGACAAATGCTGGCACGGAATGATTGGGAAACAACCCTGCAAGGTCTGAGTGTGTCTCACCCGTGGAAGAGTTGGAGAACAAAGGTGGGGGCAGCCAAGGTGGTAAGTGGGGACAAACAGTGTGGCAAACTCCAGAGTGCTGCAGCCCATGTGCCAAGAAGGGAACAGTGGAAGTGATAACACGGCCTCAGAGAAATCACTCATCTCACTGTCTTGGGGATGGATATGGACACAGGGAGATGCCAGAGGCTGAAGTGCCAGCCCAGCACCCAGAGGCTATGGAGGGTGAGGGAAGGGGGACAAGCAACCCATAACAGCTGCTGAATCCAAACAGTGTGAAAACATCAGATATTTGTCCTCAGCACTGAGGAACTGCAGTCTGCAGTTCCAGGGAACTTGCTAGGGCTGCCCCTTGGCTGTGTCCCTGAGCACCAGAGCCCTGGGGATGCTGAGCTGGCTTCCAGGACTAAGAGGATTGAGACTGGGAGTGACAAACAGGGAGCCCTTGGACAAGGGGAAAAGGTATGCCCAGCAGTATGCCAGGCCCTGCAGGGCAGTGGTACCTACCAGGGCACCTCAGACAGTTCATCTTCCTCCACAGGGCTGGAGGTTTCACCTCATGCCATCAGGGACCCCACTTCCTGCTCCTCCCAGTGTGGCTGGACTCGATTTTAAATGTCCTTTCCAACTTTAATGGTTCTATGATTTCATTTTGGCAGCCCCCAGGCTCCTGCTCGTGGCTTGACCCCATGGTGCTGGGTGCACTCCACACCTGGGCACAAGTAAATCACAGCTCGACTCACTCCAGCTTCCTGTGCTGATGCTTTATTTCCTGCCAAACCCCAAACCCCAGTGCCCAGGCTGGGCTGGCTGAGGGATTTGGGTGCCAGCAGCAGCCTCAGCCCTCCCGGCCCGGGTTAAACACGGGAGAAAACCCAGGCAGGCTCTGCCTCACCCCACCCACCCTCACGGCACCCTTCCCTACAGAAAAAATCCCAGCCGTATCTTTCCAACTTTGCCAAGAAACAACCCTCATCCTGGGGCAGAGGCTGCCACAGGCTCAGCTCCAGCCTGTCCCAACAGAAGCTGAACCCCCTGCGGGGGCGAGGAGGGCCCCAGCTCAGAACCAGCCCTAAGAGCAATTTCGAAGCATTCTAACACCATAGCCCACAAAAGCGGGTTCCCAAAGCCCATCTTAGCTCCCAGCAAAGCTCAGCTGGGAAGAATGGAGCTGCCAATGCGGCACCAATCCAGGGCAGGCCCAAGCCCTGCAGAGCCACAGCAGGCTCTGACGTGCCAAGCAGAGCCCACCCGGTCCAAGCCCCAAGCCACACTGTGCATAGGGAGTGCTGATCCTGGCAGGAAAAAGGGGCAGATCCAGGAAACAGTGGCTGGCGAGGAGTGGTGGGAAGGCAAGTAGCAGCTCAGCCTGGATTTGGAGGGAAAAGGTGGTTGTAATTGTGCCAGAGATCAAACCCAGTCCCTCCTCCAGCTGTGCGTGGCAAGGCACAGATCCACACCAAGAGAGATGGCTGTGAAAGTGCCACTGGCAGCAGGAGGGGGTGGGAGGCAGCACACCCACCTCAGTGCCCCCAGTCCAGGCTTAGGAGGAGGCCTGCAGCTTGCAGAGCCTGTCGGCGTACTGGAACTGGGTGCTGTTCTCATACTCGTACATGTCCAGGGCCACCTGGCAGCTCTCGCGCACCACACGCTCCTCGTCGCCGGCGAAGGTGCGCAGGGCCCGCAGGCAGGAGGGCCGGGCGATGGAGCCCAGCGCCTCCGCGCACTCGTGCCGGACCATGGGGTTCTCAGTGCGGCTGCGCAGCGCAGCCGTCAGCTGAGGGACACACGTCTCGTCCTGCAGCTGCCCCAGCACGTACCCGATCTCATGGCGGAACAGCGCGCTGCTGCAGCCCAGCCCTGCAGGAGGGGGGACAGTGAGCTGGGACACCCCAAAATGCACCAGGATGCCTTAATGGAGCCCCCACCCAAAAGCTGGGGATGCCAAGGGTCACCACCCCAGTCCCATGTACAGGAAGGGACGTCCCACCCTGCTCCCCAAACCCAGCCCTGTGCAGTGCCTCCTTTGATGGCAGCACCCACCCTCCAGCAGAGTTGCTGCCCCCCATCTGCCCAAGTTCTGCCCCACCACAGGATGTTCCAGGGGATGGCAACACGGCCAGGGACTCCAGCCCTCTGGGACAAAGCACCTTGAGCAGGAGCTGAGAGATCCCATCTTATGGATTGCAGTAGTCCCAGATGGCTGGAGAGCCTCATCCACTTCCTTTGGGCTGGGGGTGGGTCCAAACAGTTCCTGGGCTGTGGTCTGCCCCTTCCCCACTCAGGGGACATTCCCCTCTCCAAAACTATTCCCAAACACCAGCAGTCCCTGACTATCCAGGCCAGGAGAGCAGGACACCAGAAGCCTAGGCCAGGTCTGACAATGAGTCAGCCCAGCTGGTCCCAGACCACATCACAGCAGATGCCCTCCCTCCCTCAGGGAAGGAGGTCTGGAGGGTGGCAAGGGAGCTCTGGAATGCCAGAGACCACCCATCATTCTGTAATGCACCAGGGAACAGCAGCCCTAGACACAAACAAGTGAGAGCACTCTAGCAGTCCTGGATTTGGGAAGGGCTCATCCCAGATTAGCCTGGACAGACCCACAGCAAGGACAGGCCCTCACCTTCTGCCAGAGCCAGCACAGCAGCCTGGCCCCCCACATCCCGCAGGGCAAACATGGCCCGGTAGCGGTCAAACAGTTCCTGGGACTCATCCAGAAGGATCTCCCGGAGCTTGGCAACATCTGTCTCCTCAGCAGGGGGAGCAGGATCTACAGAGAGGTACGGGCTGGTGCCTGCCTTCTCCCTGTTGTTCTGCAGCCACTCCAGCCTCCTCACGGCCAGCTGACACGTCTCTGCCACCTGTGGGGACACAAGACACAGCCCTGGCTACCAAACAGCACTGGACAGCGCCAGCAGAACCCCAGAATGCAACAGAATGTGACTGTGATGTTCCCACCTGCCTGCCCAGACAGGACCTGCCTCACCCTCTGAGACCAGCAGTGCTGCATCCCAAAGGAAATGACCCTGCAGGAACCTCACCTCAATGACAGGATCCTGGGAATAGCGTTTCAGGATATCCAGCACACTGGGGTTCCCGATAGCACCCAGGGCTTCACCTGAAGGATGGATCAGGATGTTATCAGGGTGCCTGTACAAGAAAAACCCTGCTGTGTCCTCTGGGAATGCCATGCCTCGCTATAAAGCACAGACACAGGCCTGACTGATCCCAAATGGGGCAAATGTGGACACACACCGGACTGACCAATTCCAAACAGGACAAACATGACACAAGAAGCCTGGCCAGCAGGAACAGCAGGGCCAGGCCAACCTGTCCTGTCAGGTCTGGCCAGGGGAGGTGGTGAGATGTTATGTGATTCAGGGTTTGACATCAAGCTGGATCAGGCACCCCCGAGCTGCTCTGTACAGGGGAAGCACCCCTGAGCCCTACTTGCAACAGCACCTTCCCCTGCCCCCAGAGCCACAAGATCTGCTGCCGTACCTGCCTCATGCCTGACCATGGGTTCCTGGGCCGTGTCCTCCAGCACGCGGATGAGCACCGGGATGGCCGCCTCATCCTGCATCTGGCCCAGGCAAAAGGCCAGCTCGTGCTTCAGCAGCGCCGAGCTGTCTCCGAAGGCGCGGCTGATCCACTCCACAGCCACGCGGCCGCCTAAGTTTCGCAAAGTGAAAAGGGCCCGAAACCGGGTGGGCAAGGGCTGTGCCGTGTCCACGAGCGTTCGGCCGATGGCCTCCACCTCCTGCTCCGTCACCATGGCACAGGCGAGTCCGGGCACACTGAGGGGCTCCTCGGTCACACACCTACGTCCGGGGAAGGGAGTGAAGGTGCGACCTCAGCCGCCAGCGGGTCCCGTGGCCGGGGACAGGGCGGGCAGGAAGGGCCGCGGCCCGGCCTGTACCAGAGAACTCGACCCCGGGGCCGGGGCTAACCCCAGATCGCGTGTCCGTACTCAGTTTCACCGGATACCCGGGACGGACATAGACCCCCTGCCGAGACCACACCAGACTGAGCCGCAGGCCAGCGGAACCGGGACCCGAGAGGAGCTGCCCGGGAGGGGGACACCAGGGGGGTCCGAGGAGCGTCCGGCACCGCCAGCGCAGCACTCACCGCGCACCGCCATCTTGCTGCTCCGCCACGTGACCGCCTACCGGCGGCGCACGCACAATACGCACGCGCGGGGCCGCCCACGAGGGGGCGCTGCCTCCCCTCCTGCTGAGGGCGCTGCTAGTCCCGCCCGCCAGGGGGCGCTGCGGGAGGGGCAGGGGCCGCTCCCGCCGTGGCCGAGCCAGGTTCGGCTCCGGCCGGGCTCGGTCAGCGACCGAAAAGCCGGGCAGGGGAACAGGGACCCGGGAACTGAGCCACAGACCCCTCCGGAGAGGGGCCGGGGATGCCAGGCTGGTCAAACCCCTCCAGAGAGGGGCTAGAGTGTTCCAAGGAGGGTAAAATTCCTCTGGAGAGGGGCAGAGGGTGCCAGGCAGGGCAAACCCCACCGTGGATGTGTCAGGCAGTGCCAGGCTGGGCAAACCCCTCCGGAGAGGGGCAAGGCCCACCCTGGGAAGGGCCTGGGGGTGCTCCAGGCTGCATGAAATCGCACCAGAGAGGGTTCGGGCAGTGCCAGGTTAGGCAAACCCCCACCCTGAGAGGGACCTGGGGTGCAAGACTGGACAAAATCCCTCAGGAGAGGAGGCAGGGGTGCCAGGCTGGGCAAAATCTCACTGGAGAAGAGCCAGGGTGCCAGAGTGAGTAAAACCCCTCTTGAGAGGGGCTGGGGTGCTAGGCTGGACAAACCCTCAGGGTAGCACATCCTTGAGTTTGTGGATGCAGTTTACTTCCAGGCTGGTGCCAGCCCTTGCAAGTCAGCCCTGGGTTGGCCAGCCCTGACACAGGGTGTCAGCCCTGCTCTGCCTCTTCCTTCCCTCTCCTTCCCACACGTTTGCACAGTAAGTTTCAAACCTTCAGAGCAGTTTTGCCATATTTCAAGGCTCCTGCTGATTTTGACCTAATGGAAAGGCCTTGAGACAGAGGCCCCCTCCCAGCCCTAATCCCCACTGTACTCCCGCAGCACACAACACACCACCAATCCGTTTAGATACTGGGAGAGAGAATGGGCACAAAATACATTCCACTGCCTGAAACCTCCACAGCAAACCCAGTGCAAGCATGACACCCCTCCCTGCCCTGGGCCTGCCTGGTACAGCTGGTAGCACTGGGCCAGTTTGCCAGAGTCCACAGTGAGTCTGCAAGCAGGGATGTACAGGCAGTTGCCTGTAGGCCCATCAGCCCTCCCCGCAGCTCTCGAAGTACTGGCACATCAGCTCACGCACTTGCTCAGCCCGGTTGTCCTCCATGGCAGCTGGAGCAGGCTGGCAGGGCTTGGGCAGCTCGGTGGGTTCGGTGCCTTCCAGCCACTCCTCGTTGAAGGGGTTGTCGTGGGCCTCGCAGATGTTATGTAGGATGCAGCATGCGAGGACAAGGGTGGGCAGCAGCTCCAGGCTGCAGTCATCACACTTGAGGAGGATCTGCCAGCGTGCCTTAAGGCGCAGGAAGGCATTCTCAATCACACTGTGGGCCCGCTTCAGGCGGTAGTTGAACTGCAGCTGGCGCTGGGTGAGGTTCTCATCCTCCTGGTAGGGCTTGAGGATCCAGTCCTGCAGGGGATATGTGGCATCGCCCAGCAGCACGTACTTCTGTGCCTTCCCCATGAAATGCTTGGGAGGGTTGGGGCACAGCCGGCCCTCCTTGGCCAGCACCCACAGGCTGGAGCTCTCCAGGACTGCGCTGTTCTCCATGCTGCCTGGAAAGGCAGTGGAGACGTCCCAGAACTGTCCCAGCCCATCCACGGTGGCCTGAGTGAGGATGGAGTGCCAGCCCTGGCCGTTGCAGTAGTCGGCGGTGAGGCGCAGGGGTGGGTGGATGGGGATGTGCAAGCTGTCCAGTGCCCCAATGCAGTGCGGGAAGCCCCAGCGTGTGCAGAAGATGCGCACCATGTTCTCCAGCTCCTTCTCGTCAGGCAGCCGGAGGTAAAGCGGCTTCAGCAGCAAGACGACAGCGTAGCTCACCTCCCGGACACAGCTCTGCACTGTGGAGGGCCCCACACCAAAGAGTGGGCTCAGAGTCTGGTACTCCACGTTGGTGGCCAAGTGCCATAGGGCCACAGCCACCCTCTTCTCCAGGGGCAGGGTGGGATGGAAGTGGGCACTGTGCGGAGCCAGCCCAGGCCGCAGCTGGTTGCAGATGTAGAAGAAAGTCTCCTTGGACATCCGAAACTTCTCCAACCAGTCCTGGGGCCCAAACTCCTTCAGAACCACCCGCTCCCACCAGTCCGTGCCCCTGAGGCTGGGCCAGGCCCGGGGGTAGAAGCAGCAGCTGGTTCTCCTCCGGTGAGCGATGAGGAGCTGCAGTGCAGGGGGGAGACAACAGCAGTGTGAGACAGTGCTTCCCTGCACTTCACTGGGACCCCCTTCTGAGGACCACCCAACTCAAGAGACTTGCTCAAGGCAGGAGGATGGCCAGTGGCCCCAGCCGGTCTAACACTGGACAAATCTTCCTGTTCCTGGGAAACCTCATTGCAAACCCACCAGGCAGTAGGGGCGAGTCCAGACAAGATGCACAGGTGTTGCAGACAGAGTTTTCTGGAAAAGCCCCTTTTTGGGGGGGCCACTCTCTCTGGGAGTTTGTATTGTAATGAGCATTACTGGATTTCCAGCTGCCGAGGGAGCTGTGGGCTAAGTCCTGATTTGGGAGGGGGAGAAAGCACCCCTCAAGGGCAGGAATCATGATTTGGAAGGGGAAACTCCTGGCCTCTCCACAGGAATTGTTTTTCTGTTATCAAATTTTGCAATGTAACTTTAAACTAAAAAGAGACTTTAGTCACCTTTTTCAGCCACTGCCCAGGCCAGCAGGTTTCTCATGTTCCCCCCAGCTTGTCCTTGCTCTCAGGGATCCCTCGTATCCCCCACTTTTGATGCCACCCACTCCTTCACATCCCCAAGTCCTCTGCATCGACCGTCCTTTGTGTCCAGGATCACATCCTCTGTCCTTCAAGTCCCATCCTTTGTGTCCCTGTCTTTGTGTCCTGCAGAACCCCCACATTGCCTATCCTTTATGATCTGTGTCCACGTGTCCTTCCAGCGCCACATCCTATGTTTTGGGCCCCACCCTTTTTGTCCCCCTTGTGACTTCCCCGTGCTCTCCATCCCTCCCACTACGGTCCTCTGCATCCTGCACGCCCCGCAACCACTGTCCATTTTTTGTTCCTGTGACCTGTGTACCCCCTGCCCCAAATCCCCCAAGTCCATGTGTTCCGTGTCTCACGTCTCCCATCCTGTGTCCCCGTGATGTCCCCCCGCATCCCCCTATCCTCCAAGTCGCCGTGACCTCCGCGCGTCTCCCGCATCCCTCATCCTTTGTGACCCCGTGACTTCGCATCCCTCGTGACCCCCCCCTCCATCCTTTGTGTCCCCGCGATCTCCACGCGTCCCCCGTCACCCCGACCCCGCGTGCCGTTGTCCCCACGTCCCGTCCAGCCCCTCCCCCCATGGCGGCCCCGCCCCGGTCACCGTCATGAGCCTCTTCTGCCGCTGGCTGTAGTAGTGCCGGAGCCAGGCGCGCCGCTGCGGCCCGTCCCAGCCCCCCGCGCCAGCGCCGCTCCCGCTGCCGGCGCCGCTCCCGTTCCCGGTGCCGTTCCCGGCCATGGCCCCGGCGCGTCGCCGCCGCCGCGCCAGCGCGCACAGGAGCACCAGCAGCCGCTCCCGCATTTTCAAATCGGGAGCCGGGGCCGCCCTGGAAGTGATCGGTGGTGGGGTCACGGTGGCACCGGGGGGCGGGGCGGGGTGGAGCCGCTCTGCTCCGCACGGCGCGGCGTGGCTGTGCACGGCGTCGTTCGGGTATCCCCGTCCCTGCCTGCGGCTCACCGTCCAGACATCCCCTTCCACACCGCATCGCAACGCGCCGGCCTTCTCATCCCCACAGCACCACCATCTCCATAGCACCACCGCCCCCATCCCCATCCCTGCCTCTCTGCTCGGCTCTGCCATCTCCATCCCCATCTCTGCCACCACCATCACCAACTCCCACCAAACCACACCAAACTATGATCCCCATCTTCACCATCATTCTCATCCCAACCCATTGCCTTCCTGCCTCCAGGCTGGGCTGGAAAAGGGTCGCTGGGCTCAGTTGTGGCACGGACTGGCACTATAGAAACAAGGAAAAATGCAACAACAAAATTCCAAATCTGCCTTAGATTTGCTTGAAGGCTTGAAAAGGCTGGAAAAGGCTGGGAAAGACTGGACAAAGCTCGCTGGGTTCAGCTTGGGCAAGAACTGGCATCAGAGTGACAAAAAGCCCAACCACAGACAGGCAGTGTCTGTGCCCTGATGGTGCCCAGTGAAAGGAATAAGATGAATGTGTCTTTACAAATAGACTGTGTGAATCTGCATGTAGATGGGGCCAGGGACTTGTAGATAAGGAAGTAACAGGAGAAACCATCAGTTTCAGAAAGTGTTACTAATTCATATGGACTGCTGCTCAGCCAAGGTCCTGTTAAATTCCTGAACTTGGAGAAGGAGAACAAAGACAATAGAACTATGAATGTCATATGTTAAACAAAGGGGGGATGCATATTAGAGGGGGACATACAGTAGGAAATTCAGGAAGTTTGTACCTTCCAAGTACCTCAGCCAGTGGAGAAAGGGAGAGGGTGATGTGGCCATGAAAATGAGCATAAAAAGGAGGCTGTATCTCCCAACAGTTTGAGAGACACCATGGGAAATGCCCCATGGCCTCTCCCTTTGTTCATGAATAAAGTTACAGGATTCCTTCTTTTTTTGGACATAAACCTCTGGTATCATGGTATTTCCACACATCTGGGAGCAATGCCAGGCTGGTACCCCAAAAGTGGTGCCCCCTCTTCCAAAACTTGTTGGGCTTCCAGATGTGCCATAGCTCATCCTCATGGCCTGAGTCCAGGATCTGTTGGATGGAAGCATCTGGAGTTCTGGAGGCACTTTGGGCACCACAAGGTCAGAAGGAGCCAAAGCTGCTGGAGAGTGTCCAAAGGAGGGACACGGAGCTGGGGAAGGGTCTGAGGAGCAGCTGAGGGCACTTGGCTCGTTCAGCTGGAGCAGAGGAGACTGAGGGGAGACTCCTCGGGGGCTGCAGCTCCTCCCGAGGGGAGGCAGAGGGGCAGGGGCTGAGCTCTGCTCTGGGACAGGGACAGGAGCCCAGCAAGGGCTGGAGCTGTGTCAGGGCTTGGGATGCAGCTCAGGAAAAGGTTCTTCTTTCCCCCGAGGGTGCTGGGCACTGCCCAGGCTCCCCAGGGAATGGTCCCGGCCCCAAGGCTGCCAGAGCTCCAGGAGCGTTTGGACACCGCTCTCAGGGATGCTCAGGGTGGGATTGTTGGGGTGTCTGGGCATGGCTGGGAGCTGGACTGGAACCCCTGTGGGTCCCTTCCAGCTTGGGATATTCCAGGAGTCTATGAATGATTCTGTTCCTTCTCAGGGCTTGTCCTGATTTGAAAGACAGGTGTTTGCTAAGGAAAGCAGAAGCTTCCTTTGGACTGAAAAAATCTGATCTTTCCAATTATTATGATTTTGAAATTAAGGGAGCTCTCAGGCAAAGATATGAGGGTAGGAATAACAGTTCTTTACTAGTATATCTAACAAGACAAACAAGAACAACAGCAGCTATGAAATTACCCACAAACAGAACAGTAACTCAGTCCCAGTCCTTTCTGGCTGCAGGCCCCTTTTCCCTGAGCTGCAGTTCCTGGTGCTGGGGGCAGGCAGGTCCCACAGAGCTGCAGGAGGGCTGGGGGTGATGGCAGCGCTGTCCCAGGGGGAGAGAGAGATGGAGAGAGCCCTCCGCTCACGGTGTGGGTCCCAGTGCTCAGTAGAGTGCTGGATGGTGGTAGTTCACAGCGAGAAGGCAGCAGGGCAGGGTCCGATAGTGGTTTCCCGACGCTGGGATGGCAGGGATGAGACAGAGGCGGCGATCGTCCTTCTTGTCCAAACTCCACGGGGAAAATGGGCCAAGGCCCGGCCTTCCGCTTCCTCTTCTGGCTGTTTGAATCTTGCAGGGTTTCCCTCTTCCCTCTCATCCCCCCCCCCCCCCCCCCCCCCCTTGTCACCAGGGCCCAGTCAACAGGTATCTTAGCATGACAATGGGGAAAATTCCACAGAGGGAAAAGGGAAAGAACCAACCCCCAACAGGGCTGCAGTTATCAGCTGTTTCTTGTTGAAAATAACATACAAGGGAGCCTTAAAGAGAGACTTTGTTATGTGAGGCTGAGCTGAACAGGGAATCCAAGATTAATATCAGGGAATTGCAGGCAGCTCTCTGCATTGCTGCAGTAGGACCGGAATGGGTGGTTGTGCTGGGCAGGATAACAGTGAGATTATTGTCTGGGGTCACCAGAGCATCACAGATGGACAGTCTGCAGACAGCTATCCCTCTGCTCTCTAACGAGCACCCCAGGCCCCTGGCATCAGCCCTTCTGTGGGCATGGGCAGGAACTGGGGGGTTCCAGCACATACACCAGCACTGAGAAGGGCAGAGGGCCACAAATCCTCCTGCAGCACCTGCCCCTGGCTCCTGCCGGGCCATGAGTGGCTGAGCTCTGGGGGAGCAGCAGCTGCTGGCCCAGTGTCTTCCCAAGAGGCAGGTGGACACACAACTGGCTTCCCTCTACCCACTCCCTGGGAAGAGTAATGGGAATCAGAGACCAGGAATGGGGGAGACACATTCTGTGGGGTGGTGGTTGGGGGGTCCTACACTGAGTCACAGACCATCTCTGGGGTGGCACAGGAACCCTACACCCTCCTGGAGGGGCCAAGACCAACCTCCAGAAGCCAAGAGGCCTCCCAAAGGACCTGAGGAGCCCCCTAAGGACCTAAGGACCCAAGAACCTTCCCCAGAGACTCAAGAACCCATTCAGGGACCAAAAAACTCTCACTAAGGAGCTCCACCACAGACCCGAGGACCTCCTTAAGGACCCAGGAAGCCCCTCAAGGACATGATGATTCCCTTCTAGGGATCAAGACGCTTTCCTAAGAACTCCTCAAGGACCAAGATAATTTTCCTTAAGGACTCTAGAACCGCCCCCCCACCCCAAGCGGCCAAAAGAACACTGTAAAGACCCCAGAATTCCCCTCCCAAAGACTAGAAGAGGCCGCTTGGGGACTCAAGGACGTTCTTAAGGACCCAAGGGGTCCCCGGACCGCTGCCCTCCTGTGAGGGACACGCACGGACACCGGACCCCACCCATCACGTTATGTCCAGGATGTGACATCACCGGGCCCGTTGCCATGGCGCCGCGCGCCGCCGCTTCCTGTGTGTGTTCGAAGCGGCGGGCGGGGTGCGCTCCCGTCGTGCCTCGCGCGGGGGCGGAGGTGGCCGCCATGTTGCGGAGCGGCGGGGCCGGCGGGTGCTGACGGAGGAGGCGGAGCTGGGACGGGACGGGCCGGGCCGGCCGGTGGCACTGGCACCGGAGCAGGTACGGCCGGGGTAGTGCCTGGGGCGCGGTGAGGGGTATGGCACGACACGGCACGACACGGTGTGGCGAGGCGAAGCGAAGCGAAGCGGGGGGCCTGCGGCAGATTTGGGCCCCGCACTTTACCCCGGGGGCACGGGCCTGTGGGCCGGGCCGGACAGTGCGGAGGGGCCGGGCTGGGCTGGGCCGGGCCGGGCGGGGCTGGAGGTGCCTTGCCTCCTTTAGTCCCTTTCTCCCTCCCTCTGTCCCTCGGCAGCCGGTCACCAAGCAGCCCCGCCTCTCCCTCCCCGCCCGTTGTGGTGCCTTGTCAGCCCTGGCAGGATGGGCCCAGTTTGTGACGGTTCCTGCGGGCCCGGGTGAACTGTGCCCTGTCACTTCAGGGCCGCTGAGCCCCAGCGCTCCGGTGTGTTTGGTAACGGGCATCCTGCACCTGGGGCCAGGGCTGTGCGAAGCAGCTGGAAGCTCGCGGTGTAATCCTTTCGCTCAGTCCGTGTTCCCTGGCCCTCTGGGGAAAGACACAAAGAGCCGGAGCCTGGATCAGCTCTTGGTTCTTGATCACGTTGGTAACAGAGATTTTAGTGGTGTGGATCTTGTTCCTAAAGGGATCTGCCAAGCAACAGCAGAAACTTTGGCCAGCAGTCTCTTGTGTATGTACAGCACCAGTGGATGTGCCCCTGCCCTCCCGATGGCTCTGGGGTCTGAGGGAGCTCCTTATCACTGTGTGTTTCATCGGAATGTTTTTAACCTGTTGTTGACATTTTGCACATGGGATTTGTACACAGCATCAGCCTGAGCTGAAGGTCCTCCGGGTGGTTAGAAGGTTCTGGTGGGGTAGGGAGGCTTGTCAGGCCACATTGGAGTCACCTCAGGAAGATGTTGTTTTGATTCGTGGCACAGAGGATTGTTTTCTCTTGATTTACAGCTCTTTTGAAGGCTTTGTGCCCATTTTCTTGTGAGGTGCTGATTCTTGCTGCGTGTATTTAATGATAATACTCCAGTACTTTGTGCTGCTCTGTGTGCAGAGAGCAGTTCTGCTGTGAGCTACAAAACCTCACTGCAGCCTTCTAGAACCTAAAGGAGCTGACTAAAAACAATGGAGGGACTACGTACAAGAGCCTGGAGGGACAGGAGAAAAGGGAATGGCTTCCTACTTACAGAAGGTGGGATTATATGGGATATCAGGAAGGAATTTTTCCCTGTAAGGGTGGGCAGGCCCTGGCACAGGGTGCCCAGAGCAGCTGTGGCTACCCCTGGATCCCTTGAAGTGTCCCAAGGCCAAGTTGGATGGGGCTTGGAGCAACCTGTGGAAGTGGTCTTGTGGAAGGTGTCCCTGCACATGGGAGGGCATGGAAGGAGATGAGCTTTAAGGTGCCTTCAAGCCCAGACCATTTTGGAATTCTGTGATCTTGTACTAGTCTGATTTTGTTTTTTTGATTATTATAATTGATACAGAAGCAGAGTTTTCTGGGGCTGTGACTGAAGCTGTCATGTTTTGTAAATTCTATAGTTTATTTTTGTAGTTTGTTTAGGGGAACCATTGCATCTTCAGTACGTGAAGTGTTACGATGAAGCAGAGTTTTGGATGCCTGACCTTTCAGTAAAGCTCCGAGGACAGAGCTGCTGGTGACTTTTTTAAGCTTTGCTTATAATGCACTGACCTCTCCTTTACCGGAAGCCTTACCAGAACGTTTATCTATAAAGCTGGTACTTCTAGCTGTCTTTACCTACTTGGAAGTAATCATAGTTGAACAACTGTCTCCTGTGGATTTTTTGAAGGGAAACTGAATGTTATTGAAGTCAGTAGCTGTATGAAAAATGTGCTTGGATAGAGAATGGAAACTACTGAAGAGAAACAAAAAGTCCTGAAGATTCTGTAAGTTGTTATAAAATGCGGACTGTAACATTTTCTTGTCCTTTTTTTCTGCTCCTAAGTCAGTCTTCTTTGAGTCTGGAGTGGCTGATGTGTAAAAACTTACACAAAAACTTCTAAGGACTCTGTGTCCCTAAGATCCAAATACTTCACTCTATGCATCCCTACCTCCTTTTTACTAGCCCGCCATGTTCAGTCCTGTGCCCAGTATTGTTTCCATATTGTTTAATTCAGTGGTTTGATGAAGGGTTTGGTGCCTCATCAGCTGCTGACACAGAGCAGGAAGGAGCAGTGGCCAGTCTCCCCCAGGGCTGTGCAGCCTTGCAGAAGGGCCTTGACAGACTGGAGAGGTGGGCAGGAAAGTACTGCCAGAACTTCAGCAAGGACAAGTGTAGGATCCTCTGCCTAGGGAGTGCCCTGGGTGTTCTGGTGAATAACAGACCATTCCTGACCAGCTGTGTGTCCCAGGGGCCAAGGGGCCAGTGATATCCTGGTGTGCATTAGGAGGAGCACTGTCAGCAGGTTGAGGGAGGTGATCCTGCCCCTCTTCTTGGCCCTGGTGAGGCAAATCTGGAGTGCTGTGTCCAGTTCTGGACAGGAGGGACATGGAGCTTCTGGAGTGGGTCCAGTGGATGCTGCAGAGCTGCTGAAGGGACTGAAATCTCTCTCTCTTCAGGAAAGGTTCAATGAGCTGTGTGTGTTCAGCCTTGAGAGGAGACACAGCTGAGAGGGGACCTCAGCCCTCATCCTCTCAGTGTTTGCAGGAAGGGCTCAGAGCAGAGACCAGGCTCTGCTCCCAGCAATGGGACAAGAGGAAGGGGCAGGAACTGGTACCCAGAAGTTTCACTTGAACATGAGGAAGAACTTCCCTGTGCAGCGACTGAGCACTGGAACAGGCTGCCCAGTCTCCCTCACTGGAGATATTCCAGAATTGTCTGGACAGTCCTGTGCCATGTGTTCTGGGATGACCCTGCTTAAGCAGGGAGGTGGGACCAGATGACCACTGTGGTCCTTCCAGCCTGACCCACCCAGTGATTCTGTGTAACACTGGTATATGCAGGGCAGTGGTGGAGTCCTCATCCTTGCAGGGATTTAACAGACGTGTGAATCTGGTACCTGGGGCATGGTTAGTGGTGGCCTTGACAGTGCTGGGGGAACAGTTGGACTCTGATTTTAGAGGGCTTTTCCAACCTCAATGATTCTTTGATTCTACACAGAATAATTAAACAAGTGAATATCTTCTAGGTGATTGCCAAAATTACCATCATATGCCAGTTGAAAGCAGAACCTTTGTTTCTCCTGTCTGTCCAGTGTACACTTAAGCAAAATGTGTTTTTGTGGGGAAAACTGCTGCCAGGTGACGGTGGAAACAGAAGTGCTGTGGCTATAACCGGCCCTCTGTGGAGGCCAGTGACTACCCAGAGCTCAGCTCCTGTATCCATGGGGAGTTCTGGGAGCCAGGCACTGTGGAGAGAATGGTGGGGTTTGATTATGCCCTGCCTTGACATGCACATGTGTTTGGCACTGGTTATGTCCTGGACTGAGATGAAATCTCAAAGCAGAACATTGTAAAGTTAGTGCATGTCCCCTCCTTGCCAAGATGTAATTTGGGGAAATCATACCCAGCCCCTTCCCCAGTGCAGGAATTAGCCTTCAGCGTCTGCAGAAGGGAAGGGCTTTTCTGCTGTTCTGCCTGAGCACATGGGGACCATCAGGAACCTCTTCCCCTGGCAAATGGGAGCAGCAGAACTTGCTCAGCACTTAGTGTTTCTCAGGCAAAACCTGCTGGAGCTGAACCTACTTTTCACCCCAGCACTTGGAGCATCCCTGAGCCAGGTAACAGCCAGCACAGCCCACGGGTGCAGGTGCTGCTTCACCAGGTGCCTTACTACATCTCTGAAACTGGAGAGTTCCTGCTGCTGCCTCTTGTTTGTTTTGCTTTTGTAACAGATAAACCTCTTTAAGGAGACATCCTGTTAATTAGAGGCCTTTTGGCCTATGGATAAGAGGTACCATCAGAGTGACCCCACCCCATGTGTTGTGCTTTGTTTCCCAGTGCAAGGCTTCCTGCACTGCTGAGGACTTCATGCTGTACGTATTCCCTGGGAAGAAATGTGTCACTCTTATTTATGAAGCATCATGGTGAAAGGGTGAAATAGCCACCACCTGCAAGCAATAAAAAGGGGGTTTAATAGTGGTGATTTTCTGAGAAATCCCCTGCTGAGTGTGTGGTTGTCATGTCTGCTTGGATAAGCTCTGCACTGACAAGAGACAATGGTATGCTGCAGTGGGATGCGTATTGAATGAAAACGTCATCTGTGAAGGTAAATAGCAACCCTACAATTGTTCTGACTTATTAAAAACTGGCTGAGGCAAATTTGGAACCCCTCAGCAAGTGACCTGGCTGTGGCATGCCTGCATCAGTGGGGTGGCTGCTGGTTGTGATCTCTGTAGTTGCCCATCACTTGTATTTCAGTTTCAGTTGAATGGTTGAAAATAGCCTGGTCTTTGGAGTACAGGCTTGACTGTCATCTTCCCTTTTTTTCCTTTAGTTGTGGGGAGAAAAATGGATTTAGCAAAAACATCTATGCTGAAAGCAATGGTGATACCTGAGCATCATCTGTGTGAGAGGCAGCAAGAGTGATGTTCGTGGTGTTCCTGATGGGCTTTTTGGAGTAGCCTCTTGGAGGAGCACTTTGATTTAAGAGCAGCTATTGTGGGTACAAAAATCCTGGTGAAAACCTTTTGGGCTTGTGATGGTGTACTAGGAAATTTTATTCGATATTAGGAATAAATTCTTCCCTGTGATGGTGGGCAAGCCATGGCACAGGGTGCCCAGAGCAGCTGTGGCTGCCCCTGGATCCCTGGAAGTGTCCAAGGCCAGGGTGGATGGGGCTTGGAGCACCCTGGTCTAGTGGAAGGTGTCTCTGCTTATGGCAGGGGGCGACACTGGATTGGCTTTGAGGTGTCTTCAAGCCCAAACCATTCTGGGATTCTATGATTAGTGGTGGCAGTGTTTATCTTTGGTAAAGGTCCTTCAAAGACAGAGACTTTGCTCATTCCTGAACGTCTTAGAACCCTGAGTTTCTGCTGGTTCATGATATTCCAGGCCATAAACAGAGCTCTGTGTCATGAGCATTACATCCTTGGCTCCTGCAGGCTTCCTGCAGCCTCAATCATCAGAGTGCCCTAAATTTTTGTGGTTTGCTGGTTAGAGTTTCTCTGTCATTGTGGTAGGATTGTACATCACTTTGAGATGATGGACATGAAGCTTTACCTGAGCTTCTGAGGCTGTCATGGAGGGTTGGGGGAAGTCTTGAAGCTTGTTTGTGAGTGCAGGTGGAGGTACAGGTCAAATGTTTGTCACCTCTAATCTGATTGCAGGTTGGGCCCGTGCCTGTGCAGAAAGGGGGATGTTTTCTGCCATGGGAAGTGAGGGAAGGCATGGATCACTGTGCATTCAGTTGTATCTCCAGCCTTTGTTCTCCTGTTCCAGACTGGGTGGCTGAGTGCAGGCAGGAGATGCAATCAGTGTTTTGGCTCTGCCCTTGAACCACTCTGCCTTCAAATAAAACTGGAATTCCATTTGTGTGTATTGCTGGCCACTAAAAATTGGCACTTTTGGAAGAGGGACATTGTAAGGCTGATGGCAGTGAGTGTATAAAAGTGTTTCTGAGTGTCCAGGGCAGGAGGTGCTTGGCAAGATGCTTTGGAAAGGCAGAAAACCAGGGAATTTTGCAGGACCTTCAGTGCAGAGCAGTTGCCTATGACTTACACTCTGAAGTACACTGCTGTGGTATGATGGCTCTTGCTGTAGTCCAGCATCTTGGATTTTGTTGTAGTTTTGAATCTTCAGGAGTCTTATGGTGAAGATCTTATCTGACACCATAGCACTGGAGTAATTTTTTTCTTTTCATTAGTGTGATCTCTCTTGTACAAAGCTGTGAACATGCTGCTCTGATGAGGGCAAGGCAACAAAGGTTGTAGTTTGTTTTGAAATAAAGCTGTTACTGCTCCCTCTGCATAGGGCTAAATGGCTGATTTTATAAATGCTTCTCACACTGTACCCTAGTAAATTGCTGGGTAACAAGTTACATCCTTTTATCTTAAAAAAGGTAAATATTGGTGAAACACACAACTCTTGACTTTTTGTGCTATTGCTGGTTTGAAAGGAGGCCAGTTCCTGAAAAGGTTTGCTTGGTTGGTGTAATGTTCCTGTGTGTTAAATGTGGACAAGTTCTGCTTGAGCTTGGCCAAGCACAGAGTATCTTGCTCATTCCAGATGGTGGCCCTGTGAAGCCTTGGCCTTGTGAATGCATTCTTAATACTCTTGATTATTACATAGCTAAAAGCTATGGATTAGCTTTTTTGTTGGTGGGGTCTTTTTTCTTCTTTTCTCTTACAGCTTGTTCAAGATCCTCTAAAAGAATCTATAACTGGTAATGCTCATTCATTTGAGGAGGAGGTGATATGCTTACTGAAGCAGCCAAAAACTTCAGCCCTTTGGGGCCAAGTTAGGTTTTTGTGTGACATGGTGAGTACCTGGAGCTGGCATGAGGAGGGTCAGGACACTGCAGCTGCCAGGAATAGAGGAACTGCCACTTCTGCTGCCAGCTGAGAGCTTTGCCTTATTGATTTGCAAGTGTTGTTATCTGGGTTTAGTCAAATCAAAAGAAAATGAAAACTTTGGGTTTGGGAAGCAGGACATCTAGGTTTGATTTCAAACTCTGCTGGTCATGACTTGGAGGACTAAGTACTTGTGTACTTTTTGCCTTAGCAAATGATGGGGCTATTCCAGAGAGCTTGGAAATACTCAACACCTGAATAGTGTCATGTTTTTACCTTAAAGTCTGTGCCATTTAATACAAGCCCAAAGAGCAGGCAGCATCTCTGGGTGTGGGTTGGCTCTTGCTGACTATGAATTTGGGGTGTGTTTAGGACTTAACTAGTGAGAAAAGCTCCAGGCAACCTTTTTCAGACTCTAGATGCTTGAAAATAAAAGCATTGACATAACATTAATGGTATTTAAGTTACCAGGGCATCCTTTACCCCCCTTTGGCCCTGTATAAATTAGAAAATATGTTCAGATTTACATTTACATCCTGTCTTTGGTATTCTGAATCTCTCATTTTTGTCAGCACCTCTCATGTTAAATGCTTAGCCACCTAAATACCTTCCAGAAGAGAAGGTGCATGAACAATTTCTGGAATAAAAAAAAAAAGGTCAGGAATCATCCAGCTCTTGAACTCTTGAGCAGAGCATGTCTGAATTGACAGAACCAACCTGCATCTCTTACCCCTCCTTCAGTGTGTGCTGGGGTATCCAAACAGGTACAGCCTGCCTCAAACCACAGAAATCATTTTGCAAAATTACTGCCCCATTTCCCTGCCAGGCCTGGCATTCTGCATGCTTGCTTATTAAAAACACATCCATACCTAGAAAAAACACTTTTGTGTTTGAATAGATGATGGTTGGGTCAATAAAAAGAACAAAAGGTGCTTGTTCAGTGCCATGACTCTGCCTGTAAGTACTGTTCTGAAGGTAATGAGCTGTGAGAGAATCCAGCCAATTCAGACAGGACAGAAGGCATGAAGAACATAAAGTCAGAATACAAATTCTTCTCAAGGAGTCCAAACCCTTCCCCCAAGTCCCACCTTTCTTCTTCAAGCATAAACTGCATAATTAGTGACAAAATGGCATCTGAAGAATATGTAACACATGTAGCTCCTCAAGATCTTTTTCCTTCAACTTAAAGGGAGCTTGAAGCCCACATATCATAGAAACACAGAATCATTCAGTCTGGAAGAGCCCTCTAACACCAAGTCAAACCATTCTCCCAGCACTGTCAAGGCCACCACTAAGCCATGTCCCCAAGTGCCACATCTATATGGCTGTTAAATCCTTGCAGGGGTGGGGATTTCACCATTGCCATGGGCAGCCTGTGCCAGTGTTGGATCATGCTTTCCATGAAGAAATTCCTTGTGATGTCCCATCTAAACCTCCCCTAGCTCAGCTTGAGGCTGTTTCTTCTTGTCCTGTCCCTTGTTCCCTGGGAGCAGAGCGTGATCCCCACCCAGCTGTACTCTCCTGTCAGGGAGTTGTGCAGAGCGAGAATGTCTCCCCAAGCCTCCTTTTCTCCAGACTGAGCTTCCCCTCAGCTGCTCCTGGTGCTCCAGCCCCTTCCCCAGCTCCATCCTCTTCTCCAGACATGCTCCAACCCTCTTGTGAGAGGGTCAGAACTGTTGCCAGGATTTGAGGTGCGGCCTCAGCAGTGCCCAGCGCACCCTGAGGGTGACTGTCCTAGTCCTGCTTGCCACACTGTGGCTGAGGCAAGCCACGTGTACCATTGGCCTTCTTGTCCATGTGGGCACAGACCAGTTCATGTTCAGCTACTGTCACCAGCAGTCCCAAGTCCTTCTGGCAAAGCCTTTTTTACTTGCTCTGGGGGAAATGGACTCACTTCCACTCACTTCCCACAGACAAATTTAGAGACAGCAAGAGCGCACCACAAAGCAGAGGTGCTGCTTGCTCTCTGAGCCTGTGTTAGTGGCACAGGTTTTAGGGCAAGAGCATGTCAGTATTCAGGTGCTGAACATTCACTGCTGTGTTCTGCCTCTGCGGTCTCTCTGTTGAGCAATCTGTGCTGTGTTTCTGAGTGAAAGTTGTAGGTGAAATTTGGGCAGATGGGAACTGAAAAGCTCGACAGTCAAATGTGTTTCAGATGCAGAATTTAAAATGTCTCTTTGCTGTGTAACTGGATCTGGATCTCACAAATACTGTGCTGAGCCATTTTGGGAGGACACTTCAAATGTGTGGTGTTCTTTAGCTGATGACGCTCCTTGTGTGGGCTCTGAAAGCTGAGCTCTCTTACTCAAGATGTTAAAACAACAACAACCCAGAAAAAGAAAAGGGGGGAGGGGGCATTTTGTTGAACTGTTTAGTCTGAGACACACTTCTGGTAGCTTGTGGGTCGGTAAGGGTGGGGGGTAAGTAAATTTCAAAATGAGGGAGAGTATTTGATATGGTATGCACCAATTTTTATTTTTAAAATCTCCTTTATTAATAGCATCACAGACTTTTCTAACTTTTCACTGCAGTTATCTGGTCCCTGACTCTTTGCTTCATTTGGTTGAAGCTGATCTCTGTTAAATTTGGGAGCTCTCTCCAGTTTTGCCACTGAAAGAACATATGGGAGTAATGTGTTAAATTTAAAAAAAGAGAAAAGCTTGGGGGAGGAGGTGGTAGAGGTAAGCAGGTGTGATAGGAACCAGCTTGGCACTATCTATTTCAGGGATGCTCTTGTAAAAGTGTTGGCATGCTTAATGTTCAGAAAGAAAAAAAAAACATTTCAGCCTTTGTAAGAAGTCCAAGTTTTGGTAGTGAAAAATGGGGTAGCTCAAAAGAACCACAGGATCTCCTGAGCTGGAGGGGACCCTCAGGGATCATCAGTGCAGCCCCTGCCCAGACACCCCAACAATCCCACCCTGAGCATCCCTGAGAGCGGTGTCCAAATGCTCCTGGAGCTCTGGCAGCCTTGGGGCTGGGACCATTCCCTGGGGAGCCTGGGCAGTGCCCAGCACCCTCGGGGGAAAGAAGAACCTTTCCCTGAGCTCCAGCCCAAGCCCTGACACAGCTCCAGCCCTTGCTGGGCTCCTGTCCCTGTCCCAGAGCAGAGCTCAGCCCCAGCCCCTCTGCCTCCCCTTGGAGGAGCTGCAGCCCCCGAGGAGTCTCCCCTCAGTCTCCTCTGCTCCAGCTGAACGAGCCAAGTGCCCTCAGCTGCTCCTCAGACCCTTCCCCAGCTCCGTGTTCCTCCTTTGGACGCTCTCCAGCAGCTTTGGCTCCTTCTGATCTTGTGGTGCCCAAGGTGCCCCCAGCACTGGAGGTGAGGCTGCCCCAGTGCAGAGCAGAGTGGGACAATCCCTCCCTGGCCCTGGTGCCCCCCAGAACACGGTGGCCCTTAGGGCTGCCAGCGGTGACTCAGATCCAACTTGCCACTGACCAGGACCCCCAGGTCCCTTCCCACGTTGCTGCTCTCCAGCCTCTCATTCCCAGCCTGTCCCTGCATCCAGGGCTGCCCCATCCCAGGGCAGGATCCAACATTTGCCCTGTTAAACATTACACGGTTGGGGATTTCTCAGTCCTCACATTTGTCATGGTCTCTCTGTGGGGCCTCTCTGTCCTTGAGAACATCAGCAGTTCCTCCCAAGTGAGTGGCCTCAGTAAACCCACTCAGGACCTTCCAGTCCTGCTCCCAAGTCACTTACAAAGACATTTGAGAGAATTGCCCCTAAGATGGAGCTTTGTGGAACCACAGTGGTCACCACCTTGATGTCACCCCATTTCCTGTAACTTTCTGAGGTGCAAGGTCATCAGCTCTGCAGTGCAGTCTGTGTGCTTTGCCTTCTTTTCAAGCTTATTTCACAGAATATTGTAAAACTCCATCACATCTTACTGAATTGCAGCGTGTACTGCTGGACCCCTTGTAGCTTGGTAGCTTGCCCCCAGTTTTAAACCGTAAAACCTTGAGGAGTTCTGTGGTTCCTGAAGGCTGCCCCTTCCCAGGAGGGAGTGGGAGGCAGTGCAGCTGCCCCCGCTGAGTGGGGCACTGTGCAGCTGCTCCCGGGGCAGCCTCTTCCCAGCGCAGCCTTTGTGTGCAGTTGCCTCTGGGATTTTACCACAAGTTTGTATCTCGAGGCTCCATTTGTGCTGCTGGGACTCTGGCCAGGTGCCATAAATGTTTATGCAATAACAAGAGTGTAGATCCCTTTATGTTCTGCACAGCCTCCAGATGCCTGTGTGTTGTGGGGATTTGCTTATGTGTTAATTGCACCTTTGCCTTTGGACATGTTTATCTTGGGTTGAAAGACCAACTGATGTGTTCTCTGGTGCTGATGTTTTTTGTGCCCATGTCAGCTGTGGACAAAGCGCATGAGGTGTGTGATGGGGAAGGTTGGACCCTGGGAGTGCTGCTCTCTGCCCTTGGGGTTTGGCAAGGGCTGTGACTGTGTATTCTCACACAAGTGTCAGCTCATTTCTTTTTTATTGATGCACATGTTAATTTACCAGGCAAATCTCAGCTATGAAGCAGACCTGTCCTAATATATATGCTTAAAATATGTGCTTAAATAATGTTAATGTTGCTTATAAGACTATGTGAGTGAGCAAGCTTTGTGCCAGCCAGCAGGAGTATTTGGGATAGTGCAGGCATCAGACATGGAACATTCACTGGGACTACTAGATCCTTAGTGTGTTCCTCCAGTGGGTGGTGTTAAAAGTCTGCAGTGCTTCTGATGTGGCTAAAAGCATCCCACCTTCAGCCTTGACCTGAGCAGTGGGACAGGCTGTAGTGGGATCACAGAATCCCAGACTGGTTTGGGTAGGAAATGACCTTGAAGCCCATCTCATTCCACCCCCTGCTATGGGCAGGGACACCTTCAGTACACCAGGTTGCTCCAAGCCTGGTCCAACCTGGCCTTGAACACTTTTGTGAATGGTGCAGCCACACCTCTCTGTGTGACTGGTGCCAGTGTCTGGACAGGACAGGCTGCAGGTGCTTGGAGTTTTCATGCCTGTGTCCTGAAGGATTGCCAAACTCTTCCTCTGCAGGTCCTGGGGGCAATCCCTGCTCCAGGTATGGTGGGGACCGGCTGAGTCCTGTCAGACACAAAATACCAGCTGCCTGCATTCCTCAGTGTCACACAAGTTTGGTACCAATGCTCTGGATAGGAAAAGTGGTCTCAAGTTCAAAGAACAGGCTTAGGGGACTTTGAGAAGGCTGTTTCAGCACAGAGAAGTATAACATTTTGTTGATTTTCTCCTCCTCTCTGTTGCAGCACACTAGTTACTGCTTGGACTTCACAAATTCCTGAGCTGGCTGATCTCTCCAGCCAGCTTCCCACCATGGATCAGGACTACGAGAGACGTCTCCTACGCCAGATCAACATACAGAATGAGAACACAATGCCTTGTGTGAGTATAGATGGGCCCAGGCTCACTGTGTTGTTGTTGTCTGTCTCACTTGTGACTCTTTTCCTTCAGCTTTTGGAAGACCTGGGACCTCCTCAGAGGAAACCGGAGTCTTTTGTTGAGTTGTGAGCAGGTTTGAGCTCCTCAGCTGTTCTATTAATACCCAAATAGCTTGACTTTAAGAGACCTTTTGAATATATAACTTCAATTCAGGTAGCAAAAAGGGGTGAAGATGTTTTTGTCGAGTTCAGTGATACCTTTTTAATACGTAATCTCAGCAGCTACACATGTAACATAAAAAATTGAGGGCTAACAAACCAACCAGCTCTAGGGCTTGACAAGAGTAAGTTCAGTGTCTTTTTTTTCTTTAATTCAGGTAGCAGAGATGAGAAGAACCTTGACACCTTCCAATTCTCCAATGTCTTCTCCTAGTAAACATGGTGACAGATTCATTCCCTCAAGAGCTGGGGCCAACTGGAGCATCAACTTCCACAGAATAAATGTAAGTTTTTCTCCCTTCTCCTACAGCTCAGCCTTGGAACTGAGGAAATGCTACCTTTTTTGGTTGGCATGATTACTCTGCTTATTTTCTGTACCATGTGCTTCTGCTGCCCCAGAAGAGTTACAATGAGTGTGTCCTCAAACCCTATGCTTCCTGCATTTGCTATACCCTGAGGTTTCTGTATGGTGATGACATGTTTCTCCATTTCAGGAAAATGAAAAATCACCAAGCCAAAACAGAAAAGCAAAGGATGCTACATCAGACACTGGAAAAGGTGAGACCACCCTCCTACTGCTTGGCAGTGCCCAGAGCTCTTATTAGGAACTGCTGGGGAAGTTAAGGCCATGCTGACACTTTGATGCTTATGCCAAAACTCATGCTGGTGTACTCACATAATGAGTGAGTACCAGGTCACTGCTTTTGATGAGCAAGAGAATGTCTCCATCCCTTGATTTATGGTGTTATGGAAGCACTTTCCTGATGGAGTGAAAGGAGGGGAAACTTGCTACTGATCTTGATTTTGAATTGAGGTCCCAGGCTTATTAAGACAATCTATGCACAGAGTACAAGTTGTAGAATCCCAGACTGGTTTTGGTTGGAAGGGAGCTTAAAGCCCATCC
This sequence comes from Cinclus cinclus, assembly GCF_963662255.1. NCBI lineage: Eukaryota > Metazoa > Chordata > Aves > Passeriformes > Cinclidae > Cinclus > Cinclus cinclus. The sequence goes on along the minus strand of NC_085073.1, from coordinate 1,760,813 downwards.
AGTGCCACCCCTGCCATGGGCAGGGACACTTTCCATTATCCCAGATTGCTCCAAGCCCCATCCGCCCTGGCCTTGGACACTCACAGGGATCCATGGGCAGCCACAGCTGCTCTGGGCACCCTGTGCCAGGGCCTCACCACCCTCCCAGGGAACAATTCCTTCCCCATATCACATCCAGCCCTGCCCTCTGGCAGTGGATGCCGTTCCCTGTGTCCTGTCCCTCCATCCCTTATCCCCAGTCCCTCTCCAGCTCTCCTGGAGCCCCTTCAGGCCCTGCAAGGGGCTCTCAGGTCTCCCTGGAGCCTTCTCTTCTTTGGGTGAGATACACATGATCCTGACACTCCCTGGCAGAGCTCTCTGCTCAGTGCATGTTTGGATTTACAGATGGCCTTGCCTACTCTGCCCTGCTGAAGAATGAACTCTTGGGAGCAGGGATCGAGAAAGTGCAGGACCCCCAGACAGAAGACAGGAGGCTGCAGCCATCCACCCCAGAGAAGAAATCTCTATTCACTGTAAGTTGGTTACTTGTACTAAAACCAGTGGAGGTTGTGTGTGTACCACAGGAACAGAGCACAGGGCTCTGCCAGGCTTCTTGGGCAGTGAGTTGGTGTTGGGGCTTAGCTGAGATAAGCTGTTGACAAATGTGGTGGCCTGGAAAGGGAACCTGAGTGTGCAGCAAGCAGTGTGCTTCCTGTGTTTGTGCTGGCAGGAAAGCTGGGTGGAGCCTGGCTTTTCGGACAGTGGTGAGTGACCAAATCAGGCTTTTGGGCTTGGGTGTTGCTATGGGGTTTTGTATGGCTTTAGAGCATCTGGGAAAGGAAAAACTGGGTGTTGGAATTAGCTTAGTACTGCACGTTGGGAGTGATGCCCTAGGCCTTGAGCATGCTGGGATCCTCACAAGGTGTGTTTCTTCATGCAGTACTCGCTCAGCGCAAAACGCTCCAGCCCAGATGATGGCAATGAGGTCTCACCCTATTCCCTGTCTCCTGTCAGCAACAAAAGGTAACACTGATCCTCTGCAAACTAAAAGAAGGGAAGGTCTAGGACAGAGGTTCTCTAGGACTTCTGTTTAAAGCTCTAAAATTGCAATTTGAATTGAGTTTGGAAATTTGGAGAGATAATAGATAAAACAGTCAAGTTCTAAGAATTTCATTAGGTGTTCAATCTGCCTATGTGCTTGACATGTCTTGGTCAGCTCTCAGTAATCAGTTTACCCTTCTGCTTCATAGCTCCTTTGTAGAAGCAGAACCTTCCAGTCTTGCTGCTGAAAGAGGGTTGTGCAGTCTTTTTGTCTCTGCATTTCTGTAGAAACTTCAGAGTGCTCTGTAAAGAGTAGCTACCTGTGCTTTTCCATCTGCTGTGACATGCAGATTCCTGTAGTTGTTTTTTTTATGCGTTTTTGTAAACAGTCAGAAACTGCTAAGGTCACCTCGAAAACCAACTCGGAAAATCTCCAAGATTCCTTTCAAAGTGCTGGATGCCCCAGAGCTGCAGGACGACTTCTACCTGAACCTGGTGGACTGGTCCTCTCTTAACGTCCTCAGCGTTGGCCTTGGGACTTGTGTTTACCTGTGGAGTGCTTGTACAAGTCAGGTAAATGGTCATGAGTGTCTGAAGATTGAATTGCCCATTGATGTAGGGTTTTTCCAGCCTTCCAGAACTGTGGAATGTGCTGTGTGAGGGCTTCGGCACTTGTCATGCTCTATCTCAAACACAGCAGTGGTTTGTGAGCCAGTCAGTAGTGCTGTGTGACAAAACCACGTTCCTTACCCCGTTCTTCTCTCTGAAGGTGACCCGACTGTGTGACCTCTCTGTGGAGGGCGATTCTGTGACATCCGTGGGCTGGTCAGAGCGGGTCAGTATGACACTGCCAGTAAGGACAGCTGAGACATGGGTCACTTAGTCACTGTCATCATAGCTGTAGTTAACTCCCTGAAATGGTTTTTCTCTGCTAAAAGAGAGGGGATAGAGACCAGCCTCTTGTATATTGAGGTTCTCGAGGCATTGCTAAGAGAAGTGGGAGGGAGAAGGAGCCAGTTTGTTTCTTCAGCTCTTGACAATAAAATGTTACAATAAATATATTCCAGACAGGCTGCTTGGGCCTCTCAGTAGGGAAAAACATGTAAGATGAAAGAACTCTGGATGTTTTCCATCTCGTGAGATTTATGTCAAGTCTTTTCCTCAACTTTCAGTTTTCTGACTGTACTGATCCTGGCTCTCTCTCTGTGCAGGGAAACTTGGTGGCTGTTGGTACTCACAAGGGCTTTGTACAGATCTGGGATGCAGCTGCAGGAAAGAAGCTCTCCATGCTGGAGGGACACACAGCCAGAGTCGGTAAGGAGTGGGGAAGCAGAGGGTTCTCAGGGGTGTCTCCTTCGTGATTGAACTTTGTTAGCTGGGGATCTGCTGGAAATGGAGAACTCAGAGTACCAGGACTGATATTTACCCCTGTGTATTGAGCAGGTTCAAAATACTATCATCTCGTAACTCTGGTGTTCTAGTCTGGGTTTGATGGTGGTTGGGTGTTGAAGCAGGTGTTTCCTCCTTGCTTGAGGCTTTTTGGGTTTGGTTACAACATCACTGCTGCTGACTTCCGATTTCATCCCTCCTGGCAGCTTCACTCTGAGATTTCCAGTTCCCCTTTGTGGGGGACTGGTTTTTTCTGCTCAGAGACATCTGCGAATCTAAGCTCTGGGGTGAGATTTGGGAGACATATGCACCTTCTGAGATCTATTCCTGTGCTTTACTGCACTGTGAAGTGGGGTTGGTAATACCTGCAGTCAGCCTGTTCAGGGGAACCTCTATTTGTGCCCTGATCTAGGACTTCAGAGAGTTGTTGTAAGGGAGGTCTGTAAGGAGTGGTTTGAGGTTTGTTAGAGGGTTTTTTTTGTTTTGTTTTGTTTTGTTTTTAACCGTGGCAGCTGTGATGGCTGCATTTCACTTAACAACTGCTGCAGGATTGGAAGGGTTGGGCTTGATAATGTGGCCAGCAGGACCAGGGCAGTGACCCATCCCTCTGTGCTGGGCACTACTGAGGTCCCACCTCAGATCTTGGAGTCAGTTTTAGATCTGTCACAACAAGAAAGACATTGAGGGGGCTGAAGCATGTCCTGAGAGGGGAACAGAGTTGGGGAAGGGGCTGAAACGCCAGAAGCAACTGAGGGAGCTGGGGGGGCTGAGCCTGGAGAAAAGGAGGCTCGGGGGGAACCTTCTGGCTCTGCACAACTCACTGACAGGAGGGAGCAGCTGGGGGAATTGGACTCTGTTCCCAAGGAACAGGGACAGGATGAGAATACATGCCCTCAAGCTGTGCTAGAGGAGGTTTGGACTGGATATTGGGAAAATTTCTTCACAGAAAGGGTTATAAATCATTGGGACAGGCTGCCTAAGGCAGTGGTGGAGTCACCATGCCTGAAAAGTGTTTAAAAGACATGTGGATGTGGCACTTGAGGACATGGTTTGGTGGTGAACGTGGTGGTGGTGCTGAGTTGACAGTTGGACTTGGTGACCTTAGAGGTCTTTTGTAGCCTCAGTGATTCTCTGATTGCATGACTCCTACAGCACCCTCTGAAGCTCTGCCCCTGTTGCAGGTGCCTTGGCATGGAATGCAGACCAGCTCTCATCTGGGAGTCGGGACAGGATGATCCTGCAGCGGGACATCCGCACCCCACCCCTGCAGTCTGAGCGGCGGCTCCAGGGACACAGGCAGGAGGTCTGTGGGCTCAAATGGTCCACAGATCACCAGCTCCTGGCCTCTGGAGGGAATGATAATAAGGTACGTTCCTTCCAAGGGGTCTTGAAAAATGTCAGACCCCCTTTCTTTCTAGGGCAAAAGGAAATGTTGTCAAGTTGCACCAGGTGCAGTTCAGGTTGGATATTACTATGTCATGGGAGGTGTTCAAGGCCAGACTGGACAGGATGTGCAGCAGCCTGGTCTAGTGGAAGGTGTCCCTGCCCACTGCAGGGGATGGAGCTAGATGGCCTTTGAAGTCCCCTCCAAGCCAAACCATTGTATGCTTCTGTGATTAAGGAAAAATTTCTTCACTGAAAGAGTGGTTAAGCATTGGAACAGGCTGCCCAGGGCAGTGGGGGAGTTGCCATTCCTGGAAGTGTACAAAAAACAAGTGGGTAGGTCATTTTGCAATATGGTTTATTGGGCACGGTGGGATTAGGTCAAAGGTTGGACTTGATCCTAAAGGTCTTTAACAACTTTAATGGTTCAGTGATTCTTTAAGGATGTTTGGCCTCTCTGAAAAGGACTTTTGTTTTGGTTGTTGGACAGTGACCAAACATAAATCATGCTTCTACTCAGTCTTCTCTTCCTAATAAAGAGAAAAGGGCAAATTTAATTTTGTTTCTGTATTTTGCTAATTAAATCTCTAGTTTGGCTCAGAGGGTTGAGTTCAACAAAGCCACTGCTAAGCTGCCCTTCCTGGCTTTGTTTGGGTAGTGTATGGTCACATTTGTTGCAGCGATGTTTGTGTGCAGCAAAAACCTGAGGTAGAGCTATATGAGTTCTCATACCTGTAATGCAGGCTTGCAGCTCACTGAGCACCATATGGGAGAAGCATCTGTCACAAAAAAGCAGCATTCCATGCCCTCTGGAGTGGGTTGCTAGGTAGAGAATGTGCCCAGTGCCTGTGTGACAGCATGGTTGGACTGAGTTCCTCCTGCTCAGAATAACTCCTCCTAATGAACTGAGCAGATTTCTAGATGTGTTCTGGAATGATACAGCCAGACAGGCAACAGGAGGGTCTGAGGTGCCCTTCAGTGATACTGCTTCTTTAGATTTATTCCCTTAACCTTAGGGCCTGTTCCTGCCATGTGGCCTGGGGGTAGGTCAGCTTCTCAGCCGAGTGTGGTGCTGGGGTAGTTGTGACTGCCCCATCCCTGGAAGTGTTCAAGGCCAGGTCAGATGGGGCTAAGAGCAACCCGGTCTAGTAAAACCCCCCTGCCCATGGCAGGGATTTGAACTGAATGAGCTTAAACCAAACCATTCCATGATTCTGTGAAGTGCAGAGTGGAGCTGTGCATGTCTGGACAGGGCTGTGGGAAATCAGCTTGTTGCCCAGCTGCCCTCATTGGGTCCCATTGTGGCTTGTGGGTGTAGTGGACACGTGACTGAGGCACAAGTTTGATTGTGTCTCTTTTCTCTGCCAGCTCCTTGTCTGGAATCACTCCAGCCTGAGTCCCGTCCAACAGTACACAGAGCACCTGGCAGCAGTCAAAGCCATTGCCTGGTCCCCACACCAGCACGGGCTTCTGGCCTCGGGTGGGGGCACAGCCGACCGCTGCATCCGTTTCTGGAACACACTCACGGGGCAGCCCCTGCAGTGCATTGACACTGGGTCCCAGGTGTGCAACCTGGCCTGGTCCAAACACGCCAACGAACTGGTGAGTCCTTCCCTGTGCAGCTGCTACTGAGCTGCCCTCTGTTGGAAAGCGTGGCTGAGCATGAGCCAGGTGTGTCCAGGTGGGCAAGGAGGCCAAGGGTATCCTGGCTTGTACCAGCAAGGGTATTGCCAGCAGGACCAGGGCAGTGACTGCCTTCATGTTGTGGGCACTTCTGAGGCACCTCAAGTACTGGAGTCAGCTTTGGGCTCTTGACAACAAGAAAGACAGTGAGAGGCTGAAGCGTGTCTGGAGAAGGGAACAGAGCTGGGGAAGGAGTTGGAGCACAGGTCTGTTGGGGAGCAACTGAGGGAACTGAGGGGCTCCAGCCTGGAAAGAAGGAGGCTCAGGGGGGACCCTCTCTCCCTCTGACAGGAGGGTTGAGCTAGGTGGAATTCAAGCTCTTCTTCAGGTAAGAAACAGCAGCACAAGAAGAAATGGTTTCAAGTTGCACCAGGGGAGGTTTAGATTGGATATCAGGAAAATCTCATGGTAGTCAGGCACTGGAACAGGCTGCCCAGGGCAGTGGTGTAGTCTGTAAACCATTGGACTTCATGATCTTTTCCAGCCTTAGTAATTCCATGATTCTATGATGCATATTCCCCTCCCCTTTCAGGTGAGCACTCACGGATACTCCCAGAACCAGATCCTCGTCTGGAAATATCCCTCGTTAACTCAAGTAGCAAAGCTCACAGGGCACTCTTATCGAGTCCTGTATCTGGTGAGTGATGGCCATGGCTCTGTAGCTGCTTACCTGGCTGTAGGTGTGCTCAGATGGGACCCAAAGCAGCAGTGCCAGTGGCACCATTAGCAGACTGGATGGGAATGTGAACTCTCCCCATGAGCACTGGAAAATGTTTCTGCCTTCAAGGGACATTTTGATTTGCTTCTGTGGAAATGAGGCTTTCTTGATGGTAGCAAAGCCTGCCGAACTCTCCTGAGGAAACATCTGAGTTTTCTTCTAAGAAAACTCTTCTGAGCCTGGAGAAGAGAAGGCTCCAGGGAAACTTTCAAGTGCCTAAAGAGGCTGCAGGAGAGCTGTAGAGGGACTTAGGGAAAAGGATCTGGAATAGCAGGACAAAGGGGAACGGCTTCAGATTCCCACACGGCAGGGTTAGATGGGATCTTGGGAAGGAATTGTTCCCTATGAGGGTGGTGAGGCCCTGGCACCAGTTTCCCAGAGCAGCTGTGGCTGCCCCTGGATTCCTGGAGGTGTCCAAGGCCAGGTTGGATGGGCTGTGGAGCAACCTGAGATAGTGGAACGAGATGAGCTCTAAGGTCCCTTCCAACCCAAAACATTCTGGGATTCTGGGATTTTATGAAACACAAGCTTCTCTGCTTGCTCCCCAAAGACTTTCACACCTCTTCACTGATGACTGCTGCCCAGGGAATTAAACATTTGTTGCAGGTAATTTTGATCCATCTTATATCTCTTTCTCTTACATGGGAGTGTCAGCAGTTCACAACAGAGCTGACAAATGCTGATAATGTTTTGGGAGGTAGATCCCCATGTAAGCAGCCAGTACAACCAGAAAATCCAGTCATAGCATCTTCCTGTCTTCAGGCAGGTTGCTAATCCCAGGAGGAACAGCCTCGGTTACACATGGCTTGGATTTCTGAGCACAAGTATTCTTTCCACACCACTCCCCCAATGTGTTCCATAGCTGCACCGTAAGGTGCAAGTGCCCAAAGTGCACCTGAGGCTGCATGAGACATCTGGAAGCAGAGGTAGCTGGCTTCTCACTGCTGAGTAGGAAAGATAGTTAAATCTCTTCTGCATTCCAACAGAGACTTGTTTTCAGCCTCAAAAATGTGACAGGTACTAAAGGTTGTTGTCTTGTCCTTAGGCAATGTCCCCTGATGGGGAGGCCATTGTCACAGGAGCTGGAGATGAAACCTTGCGCTTCTGGAATGTCTTCAGTAAGACTCGCTCGACAAAGGTAAGGCCAGGCATAGGGGCAGCTGCCTGGGGGAACTCAGGCCATGTTGGCTCTGATCTGCTACCTCTTCTCTGATCCATTCCTGCAGATCAAGGGCTGGGGCAGTGAAGGATTCAACTTTGCTGAGATTTATGTAAAAGGTCACCCTGTGTGCCCAAGGCAGATGTGGCACAACATCCCTCTCCAGGCTGTCCAGGGGCCTCACCAAGCTGAGGCCTTGGGTGACAGCAGGCTGGGAGAGCTGGGGGTGTCCACCTGGAGAAGAGAAGGCTCCAGGAAGACCTGTGAGCCCATTCTGGTGCCTAAAGGGGCTCCAAGAGCTCCAAGAACTTTGGACCAGAACCTGGAGGACAGGACAAGGGAAATGGCTTCCCACTGCCAGAGGGCAGGGCTACATGGGATCTTGGGAAGGAGTTGTTCCCTGTGAGGGTGGGGAGGCCCTGGCACAGGGTGCCCAGAGCAGCTGTGACTGCCTCTGGATCCCTGTGAGTGTCCAAGGCCAGGTTGGACAGAGCTTGGAGCAATCCATGACAGGGTGGAAGGGGATGAACTTTAAGGTCCCTTGAAGCCCAGATTTTCTGTGATTCCATTATTATCCCCTGCTTCCTTACAAAACTGCTTAAAATGGGGATTTGGATGAAAATGGATCATGGATTCTGCCAGTGACAATTCGCCATTACCAAAAGCAGATTGTGCCTTATGCTTTGAGAGCTTTTTTGGGTGCCTGGCAGAGGGATTTGGAGGAGGGGACTGGGACAAGCTGGCATTGCTCCTGGGGGTCCCCCAGTTCTTGCTGTCTCTGAGGTACAGCTGCCTGCAGAGCTCTGAGCATGGGCCAGCTGCACATTTGTTACTGTTTGGAAGAAACCCATGGGAATATTTATGGTGTTGGACTTTGATTTGTGAGCTGGTATTGTGCCCTGAGCTAGAGATAGCAGATTAAAAACAAACCAACCCAGAAGCACATGAAGTAACAGCTGTTTACCCCGTGCTTTGTCTTCCCTTGTCAGGAGTCTGTATCTGTGCTCAACCTCTTCACCAGGATACGATAAACCCCATCCCTGTGCCCCGGAAACCTACAGCCTGACATTCCAGGATCAGACCACTCCCTCGGCCTGCATGGACCCCCGGAGCCCAGCCAAGGGGAGGGAGAGCAATGGGACTGGAGGAGGACCTAGCTCATTAAATATGTGCTTGTGACCCACAGGGCTGGGCAGTATTTGGGATGGGGTGGGAGGGGAGGGAACTGCCAAAAGTTATTGGATTCATCCTTCATAAAGGGAAACGGGTACAAGAGAAATGTGAACCCAGCATCCTCCAGCCATCGGGATGGTACTGGGGAGGATTTGTGTGACATGGACTATTGAGACTGGACCGAGGCCATCTCCACTGCCAGGGTGTGCCTCCTGCGAGAGAGGAGCATATCCTTGCTGCTGTGGGAAGGGGTACCACGTGCTGCTCTGTGTCCTAGAGTGACAGCTCTGGAAGCAGGAGCCAGCCAGACTGGTCCGGTACAGCTGGTGTGAGAGGCGTAGCTCCAGGCTGGGCATTTAAGGGCTTTGTTCATAGCCTAGCATCCCCATTCCAGGAAGAAACTGGAGAACTGCCTATTTTCCTATTTTTTTTTTTTCCTTTATTTTTCCCTGCAGACAGGTACTGTAGTACTTGATACGATCATTCCATAAGACAGCTTGATTTTTTTGGCATGCTTGACAGCTGCCTCCGAACAAATACACTTTGGGGCTCTAGACTTTGGAGGAGACTTGAAAAAGCTTCACCTCTAAGGGAGCAGGTTCAGGAAGTTCTACACTTGCTGTTTCATATTCTGGGCTGATCCTGGGAGTTACCAGAGAGGAGAAGGAAGAACTTCATAAAAAAGAAATCCACCCAACCACCTGTGCATGTGAAGCTTCCTTCAGTGACACCAGGTGGGTACCCTGCTCTGGAGTTTTCCTGAGGCCAAAAGAGTTGGATGGATTTGAGAAAAAAATACATCTTGAAGATTGATTTTTGGGCCTCTTCTGACTGGAAGAGAGATTCTGGCTGGAAGCAGGGGTGCAGTGTTGCGTTTTTGTTATCTTCAAGTCCCAGACAGGGCCCTGCTGTTGAGTTTTGGTGTGTGGTTTGGGGCTTTTAGGTTGTGTGGGACGGGAGTTCTGGCTGGTGTTGGAGCCCATGGGGTGTAACACAAGTGCTCTGTATGTATGTGGTGCTTTTGATTTAAGAGAAGCTGTGAGGCTGCACAGCCTGTTCCATCTGACCTGTGCCTGCCATGCCCAGGCTTTGCCTGCCTCCTGCTGTCTCCCAGCATTGCTTTCTGTTCTATGTGGAATTCCCTGGCTGTGTATATGGACTTGTTCTCTCTCTGTAAATTGCATAGGTAATACTTTCTCCTTTTTTTTTTTCTTTGTTTTGTCTTCTCTTCCTTCTTTCCCTAAAACCTGATGGTAGGAATATGATTGCCTGTCCCCAGTAGCACCAGTATCCTTAGGGCAAGCCAAGGTGTGAGAAGGCCAATACAGCCTTGACCACATGTGCCATCACACAGTGCCTGGATCAGGCTGGTGGTACTGCACCTGTGTTGATGCATACCTGGAGTCACCACTGAGGAGCTGGTGTGCTGGGAGCCCCCTGGCAGCCCCTCTGAGTCTCCCGGGCCCACAGGCCACTTTGTCATCTCACAGTCTTGCCACTAAAATGGAATTTCTGTGGAGTTTCTGAAACACTGTTTAAGCACAGCTGCTTTAGTGTAGCTATGGCCGTGGGATGTGAGGCATGGATTGAAGTCACCCCCAGGCCCAACTTGTGTTGTTTATTCCACTTGTGAGCACTGTTCCACATCACCATTGGCTGGGAGCACCCTGGATGTTTTAAATTGAGTTGGATCATTAAGCTGGGGAATGGGTTTGAAGCAAAGGGTCACCTGAAGCAAGAGGTGGTTGTTGTGGGTATCGCCACCTGGGGAAAAGGCCATTCAGGGGTGATGGAGAGGCTGGTGACTGCTGTGGATTATCCTATTGTGGATTGCCTCCAGGACACACTGCTTTCTCCTCTGGGAAGGCATAGGTGCTTGGGCTGGGGGCACACAGGAGGTCTCAGCCCATTCTGGAGCCAGGCACCCAGCTGGAGTGCAGGGTGAGTATGGTGATGATTGGGCTCCCCAGTGTCCTGGAGCTCCCCAGGAGTGGATTTGCCTCTCACCCTGTGATGGGAGAACTTCCTCAAGGAGTCAGAGAAGCTGCTGTGGGGAGTGGCAGTGCTGTGGGGTGGGCAGTGCCAGGTAGGCTCTGCAGATACTGCCCAGTGCTCCCAGCTGCAAAGCAGGGATAACTCCTTATTGTTCTGTCCCCTACCATTGTCCCCTCTTGCCAAGGACTTTACCTAACTACATATTGTGTCTACATCTTGCTTTTCTGTCTGCCTTGGGAGCAGGTTGGCTCACAGTGGCTTCTCTTGCTGCATTTGGCAGGGAGGCTGGTGATTCCTGGGACAGGGCTGTTCTGTGGCCACACGTGTTGGTGACAGAGCATGGCAAGAACAGGCTCACCCTGACCTGGCTGTTGGAGCCCAGTACAGCCACCTGCTCTGCCCCACACCCAGCTGCCAGGCAGGAGCTCCCAGTTGTATCCGTGTGAGATGGGTGTGTGCAAGTGTCTCAGGGTGATACTGTCACTGTCACCTGCTGCTCAAGAGGGAAAAGGGCAAAGCTGAGGTGATGTGTCAGTGTGTGTGACCTGTGGGCACTGGCTTGGGCACAAGGTCCTCCCAGAGCTGGATGACAGTCTGTTGCATCGTTTTTTCCCAGGTGTCATGTGATGGAAAACAAACATAGAGCACGCTGTAATTTTTTCATGTAAAGCAATTGAACTGGCATTAAACAGGTTATGAATTTATTGGATTTGGTCTCCATGGCTCTGCTTTGCTTCACTGTGAAGGGTGCAGCAAATCCCCAGGGTACCCCCCACACCTCTGCAGGTACCAACTTTCTTGACACAGCTCTCACCTGAGGTTTATTGCTCCCAGCTTCCCACTCCTGTTTGTTTTCCTGCTGCTGGGAAAGGGCCCAGCCCCCCTCCCTGCCCTTCCCTGTGCCCCTCGGCATGGCAGGAAGAAGGAAAAGGGGCCCCTGGCATGGCTCAGCCCCTCCTTGGTGTGGAGCAGTTGCCAGGGGATGGCTGCAGTGAGGCTGGGGGTGCAGAGCCTCTCAGTCCTGCAGGCCCGTGTGACCCTCACGGGGGGGGGGGGGAGGCACCAGAGTCCTGTGGACAGGGGACACCTCTCTGGTGGGGTACAGCCCTGTGCCCCATGCCTGTGCCGTGTTCCAGCCCTTGGGAGGGAGCCTGGGCAGCTCCGTCCCCACAGTGACTAGTGTCTTCTGGTGCTGGAAGACACCCCCCCCCAGGGTGGGTGGTGTGGGGCAGAGCTGGTCCATGGGGCTGAGCAGCAGGAGGAGGAAGATCCCTGAGGATCCCTTGGCATCACCCACTGCTGCTGCACCAGGCATGGAGCTGAGCCCTGAGTCTGAGGAAGGGAGGGCTCAGGAAATGGCACAGGGAAAGGAGTTGTCAGTGCCTCAGTTCCCCCACCTTGGTGCTTGGGGGAAGCTCCATGGCCCCTTAACTGGCCCAGAATAGGGATTAAGCTTCAGGGCTTTAGGCTGGGTGGATCCTTCTGTGAGGTGCAGGTTCTGCTGTGCCCCCAGCTCTGCTCCCACCCCCAGCTTATGTTCAGAACCTGTGTGAACCCATTGTCTCCACCGTGTACCTGTGACTCTGCACCTGCTGGAACCTGTTCCTCTGTCAGGTGAGCCCTGTCCTAGGAAGGAGCAGGGTAAGAGCCAGGGCCTGGCCAGCTGCACGGCCCTGGGGCTCCCTGGTGCACCCCTACCAACCCCTTCCCCTCTGTCTCCCATTGTCACCATCATCCAGCACCCCAGGGGACTGCTCAGGGTCTTCTCCTGCTCCCTGGATCCCTGGGACATCAGCACCTGGAGCTGCCTCCCCCCACCAGCCAAAGATCGTGTTTCTTCTGTGTCCTGGTCTGTTCTGGGGAGCAGGGCATGTGTGATCAGGGACTGGTTCATGCTCATCCTCAGCAAATAATAAGTATTAATAAAAACAGATTTTATTAATCTTTATTAATAGAATATTCTGCTTTCTGTGCCCTTGCCTTGCCTGGGGCTTTGTCCCCTCTGCCTGCCCCCCCTGGGTTGGGGTTTGGTGCTGACTCCAGCTCTGTGCTCCACCGGGAGCTCCCTGGATCTCCTCTGCTGGGCAGACATGGGGGAGTGAGATGGAGCCTCGCAACGCACATAGGCTTCCCAGGACATTTGGGGGGCTGGAAGGCACTTGGTGACAGAGCCCCCTGCTGAGAGGCCAAGGAAGGGCTCAGAGCAGCCCCTGAACCCCCTGACAGCCTGGCTGGAGCTCTGGTCATGGTCCTCATTGGCCTCACGTTGTTTTGTACCTGGGGGGAGGCAGGGTGAGTGGGAGTCTCTGCTGGGGACAGAGGCCACCACCCCGTGCCCCACCACTCACTGCTGTGACAGGTTGAGGTCTGGCCAAGCCCCCACAAAGGCCAGCTGCTGCTCCAGCTCCGCAATGCGCAGACCGATGTACCCCGAGGACAGCAGCAAGGCCACCATGCTGAGGACAGGCCAGCGTCAGCCGGGGGCCACAGGGTAGCAACAGGGGGCAGGAGCAGTGCCATGGCCAGGCTCCCGCGTGCTCACCCTGGGATGGGTGCCTGAGGGGAAATGCGGGAATCCTGGCCTGCCCGCGTTGCCCTGGAGAGGCTGTGCAGGGCTCAGTAGGGGTGGGGACTCACAGCAGCAGGTAGATGATGATGATGATGTTGAGAGGGCTCAACTGGGGTTTTATCCGGGACCAAAGTGTGGTGGCCCTGGCCCAGAGCATGGTGTGGGGTCCCCCTGCCAGGACAAGGCAGTGTTAGCAGCACTGGTAGGCCATGCTCAGCTCTGCCAGGGTGTAAACCCCCAGGATCATCCCCCTATCCCGAGCCCCTTGACCCACCCCAGAGACCACGTCTCTCTACTGAGGGCACCCATTCACGGCTGCTGGGAACCAGCAGGGCCACCTCGTCATCCTCGTCCTCCGCTTGCCTCGATCTTGGGTTTGGCTCATCTGCAGGTGACCAGGAGACACTCGATGAATGCCCCAGGGAGGGGTCTAGGTGTCCTGGGGGCACACGGGGCCACAAAGAGCCGAGTCTGCACTCCCTGGAGCTGTGTGGCCACGGGGGCGAGGGCCGTGCGTATCCAGGGAGGAGGTGCCAGTGGGGCACGAATGCGGGCGGGGACACGAGCACGGCTGTGAACATGCAAGAGGTGCACCAGGGCGGCCACTCACCCAGGGATTCATGAAGGCTGTTGGGCTCTGGGGTGCTCTGTTCCAGGTCTGATTGGCTTGAGATCTGAAAGAGGACAAGCCCCGGTCATGATGTGTGTCCCCAAGGCACCTGCCCCACTGCCATGGGGACATGGGCAGGACCTGATGGGACCTGTGTCACCGACAAGAAGGGAGGATCCTGGGGTCTGTGCTACCCTGGGCTGGGGCTTTTCATGTTTCCCCCGACATCTTCACAGGGGTCACTGCACCCAGCCCACTCCATCCAGGAGGCTGGGATCACTCCTCCTGCTGTACCCTCCTGCCCTCCATTCACTGGCCTTACCTGAGACTTCCTAGTAGTTTCCTCATTGCTCAATGAGTCTCGAGGGCTCTGACCACTGTCCTGGACAAGGAGAGATGAAGGGAGGTACCCTGCAATGGATGGATGGAGCCCCCCCCCCTCCCCATCCATCCCCACGTACCTGCAGGTGTTTGCAGACCGACCTCAGGAGCTGGTACGTGGCCTCTCGCTGGCGCAGTGACACAAAGAGGAACTGCCGGGGAGTGGGAAGGGTATTTCTGCTAGAGCTGCCCCGTCAGTCATGGCCCAAAGCCCAGAGGGACACTCCAAATAATCCTAGGTGAGGCTGCCCCCCAGCACTGTCCCCGTTCTCACCTTCTCCCCCTTGGCCGTGCGGATGCTGACTGCGTTGGGCACCAGCAGCGCCGTGTTGGTCTTTTTGAGTGCTGAGATGGAGGCAACAGGGACCACGGCCTGTGCCGGGGGGACAGGCTGTTGTCACCGTGTTCCTGGCTGCCACCCGTGCCCCTGCCTGTGCTGCCGGCCCCACGCCTGCCCCAGCCCACCTTGATGTCCTTGAGCAGGAGGTTGGAGTGGAAGCAGATGTGGCGTGAGGACACGTAGAGGCGGCCGTGGTAGGGCATCTCTCTCTGCCAGGCACATGAGAAGCAGCCCAGCAGCACGTCCTGCTCCGCGAGCTCCCCAAAGGCCCGGCGGTAGCTGCTGTCCTGTTTGCTCAGCTGCGGGAGGTCGTGGGGGATGGTGCTCGGGGCCAGCTCGGGACCAGACCTGGCACCGCAGCCATCCTGCATCCCCCTTGCTCCATCACTACGCCTGCCACAGAACCGGGACGAGCCCTCCCTCGGTCCCCGCCTCAATAGAGCGTCCAGCCGAGCCCATGGGGCTGGGGCTGGCGTTGGCGTCCTGCTCCTCAGCTCCGGTACCCCAAGACTCACCGAGGGGGATGGGGGTCCCTGCCTGCCCGTGGCCGCCTGCTCTGCCTCCTTGCAGGAGGACTCATAGGTCCGGGATCTGGAAGGAGGCATCGGAGGGCGTGACTCGAGGGGCACAAGTGGGATGTGGGGCCGGGGTGCGGGATGCGTCCCCGTGAGGTGCAGCACCCACCTGGTGAGCTTGGGCTGCTCCAACTGGGCACTTCCCCTCTCCTCCAGGCTCCGCCACTGCTTCTCCCCCAGCACATCCCGCGTGCTGCGCCTCAGCTTCCCCGGCATGAAGGATGAGTCCGATAGCTGGTGGAGAGGAGGCAAGTTGTGGGGACGGTCTATTCCTGCAGCACAGCAGATCCCAATGTCACCAACCTGTCCCTCCACCGGGGAGCACACTGGGACGGGGCTCAGGCCACGCCGGGACCGGAACAGCAGAGCTCACCCGGTCGCATCACCCCTTTGCTGGCTGCGACCCCCGCGGGGCTCGGTGACGGGGGAAGTGATCCCTGGCCCGGGGGGGCGCTGGCCCGGGTCACGGCCGGTGCTGGGGGCGGGAGTGCGTGGCCGGTTTGGCTGCAGAGGAGACGGGAAGGCGGCTGCGGTCCCGGACACACGCGCGACCCCAGAACCCCGTCCCGCACAGGCCCCGCGCTCCCCGCGCGGTACCTGCTGGGGGGCACAGCCCCCGTCCCGTCAGAGCTGTCCCGCTCCTACTCCTTCCAGCGCTGCTCCTGCTCCGCTGCTACCTCCTCCTCCTCCCGAGGAAGGGCAGCGGGCGGGGCCGGGCGGCCGCGGCAGGTTCACAGGGAGCGGCCGGGGCAGCCCCAGCCCGGCGCCGGGGGAATGCAGGACCAGCCAGCTGCTCCCCAAAACAGCTGTAAATTCACTCCAGTCGCAGCAGTGCTGAGAACCAGAGCGGCACAGCCACCGTCCCGCGGCACTCGGCAATCCTGTGGCGTTTCGCAGTTCTACGGGCACCCCGCAATCCGTGGGCACCCCGCAAACCCTGGACATCCCGCGATGCCGGGACACCGCACAGCATCGTCCGCCCGGTGCCCGCTGCCCTCCCTCCTGCCCTGGCCCCCAACGCCACGCAGTACTGGGGTTCGCCCCTCGCCCGGGGGTTTCTGCCGTGGGACAGGGACCCCCCGAGGGAAGTGGGGAGGGGTCGCGGCCGGGCCGGGGGCGCTGAGCAGAGCCGAGACCGCGCTCCCCCCGTGGGCCCTGGGGCAGGTGCGAAGGCCACGGACCAAGCCCGGCTCAGCCCCTGCTCTCTGGACCGGGGCTGATAATGCCCTTCCCGCAGCGAGGACCGGCCATAAACCCGGGCTGACCCGAGGGGGCTATGCCCCGCAAGCCCACCGCACACTCAGACTCCCACTCCATCCGCCTGGATCCCGTTCCATTCCCCCACACCGGGCACACCCGGGGTGTCACCACCGCCCTTGGAGGCACCCTGTCACACCCACCAGCCCCCTCCCTCACCCCGCACTCCCGTCCTGCTGTGCCACACCCCACAGCCTCTCATGGCAGGGGCTTTGTGCCAGCCCGTGCAGGTGCATACACGGACCTGTGTGTGGGCACAGGGCATGGACGGGGGGCCATGGAGAACCTCGGCCATGGAGCCAGCCTGGGAGAGCTGGGGGTGTTCACCTGGAGAAGAGAAGGCTCTAGGGAGACCTGAGAGCCCCTTGCAGGGCCTAAAGGGGCTCCAGGAGAGCTGGAGAGGGACTGGGGACAAGGGAGGGAGGGACAGGACACAGGGAATGGCTTCCCACTGCCAGAGGGCAGGGCTGGATGGGATATTGGGCAGGAATTGTTCCCTGGGAGGGTGGTGAGGCCCTGGCACAGGGTGCTCAGAGCACCTGTGGCTGCCCCATGGATCCCTGTGAGTGTCCAAGGCCAGGTTGGACACTGGGGCTTGGAGCAGCCTGGGATAGTGGAAGTTGAACGGGATGAGCTTTAAATTCCCTCCCAACACAAACCATTCCATGGGTTATACACAAACCCCCGGCAGCCTCCTGCTCACACCCAGCACATCCCTGCACACATGTGTGAACACAGACAGGAGACACAAACACACGACCATGGATGTGTCAGATGTGGATATATACATCTCCACACTCACAATCTCACGCTCTCAAACGCGCTCGCGCATTCACGCACTCACCCACTCGCGCACGCGCTCAGTTCCCGCCCCCACCGTGCGAGGGCCGCCCCCATTGGCTGTCCCGTCGCGGGGGCGGGGCTCCTCGCACGGACCAATCATTTGTGCCCGACACAGCTCGCGGCCCCCATTTCCGGTGCCACCGCCGCCACAGGCGGCCACCCTTTCCCCCCTCTGTCCCTCAGGACGCCGCTCTCCGTGGGGCGGGGCGGGGCGGGAGCAGTCCTGGGTACCCTCCGAGCCGCCGTGTGCATCTCAAACCTGCTCCAGCCCCAGCTGGAGCCCCGCACCCCAGAGCTGAGTCCTTCCCCATACCAGGGCCATGAGCGCTGCGGTTGTTTTTTTGCTCTCCTTTTTCTCCTCCTTTATAAAGTGCCGTTGGTACGTATTGACCTTACAAAAGCAGGTTAAAACCTCGGTCCGGGAGCTCCCCTCTTCTGGGGCTGCTCCGGCCTGGCCTAGGCCCTTCTAGTGTTCATTGTGCAGGTGAGAGGTGACAGGTGACCCTGCACGGCACCAGGGACAGCCTTCATCGGCCCGGTGGGGTGGGGTCTGGAACACGCGAGTTCGGGATGGGGACATGAGTCCGGGATGGGAATACCAGTCCAGTGCAAGGAGATAGGGTGGGGGGTCACCCCCCTCCCCAGAGCCCAGTGGTCCCCAGTGCAGGGGACCCTGCAGACTCTGTGTGGCACCGCGGTGGCCAAGGACGCGGTGCCTGAGGACACAGCCCTGAGGACACGGTGGCCAAGGACACAGTCCCGCTCAGTTGATGATGCTGCTCTGGCTCTCTCCCTCCGTGCTCCCAGTGCCACTTTCAGGGGTCCTTGCGCTGCTCAGCCCCTGCAGGCTGACAGCACCTGGGGGAAGAGAAAGGAACAGGTCAGGAGAGATGACAGCATGGGGTAACCCACACACACTGCCTTGGTCTTCCTGGACTCTTCTGCTAGCACCAAGGCCTGACCTAGCAAGGCCCCAAGCAGCACGGGGGGTCTGTCCTGTTGCCTTACCCCACAGCAAGGCACTGGCACCCAGAGAGGCACAACAGGCACTGAGCAGGGGTGTTGGCTCCCCAGCCTGGCAAAGGTCACCCCATTGTCCCCCACATCTGCTACCAGCACATCAAGCTGCCCTTGACACTCCTTGAAGCCCCTGGGCCAGCATGGCCATGACTGGGGCAGGGGAGTGTTGCCCCCCAGAAAGCCATAGCAAGCAGACACAGCCCCTCTCTGGGGACAGCACTGGAAGTGGGACAATGGCCCTGCCTCGTGTCCTACCAAGAGGGTTCCCCTGCAAGCTTGGCCGCAGCCAGCCCAGTGATGACAGGGCTCCCACTGTTGCCCCACTGGGGCCATCTGCAAAGATTCCGTGGCTTTAGCCCAGGCTGGCACTGACCATGGGGCTTCCAGTGCCCCCAGCCCCACACTGGGCTGCCCCCAAGCCCTCAGCCCCACTCACGGTAGCGGATCTGGACAGGCCACACCATGATGCAGCACAGCATGGCGACAGCAGCAACGGCGATGCCGCCAGTGACCAGCACCATCACCCAGTGGTAGAAACCGACACAGGCAGGGCAGCACAGCTCAGTCCTGTGAGGACAGGCAGGGAAGTAGTTGGAGGCTGGGACTGGAGTTCCAGGCTATGGGCTAGGACAAGGGGGAATGGCTTCCCACTACCAGAGGGCGGAGTTAGATGGGATGTTGGGAAGGGATTCCTCCCTGTGAGGGTGAGGAGGCAGGCCCTGCCACAAGTTGCCCAGAATAGCTGTGGCTGCCCAATCCCTGGAAGTCCAGTCCAGGTGGGACAGGGCTTGGAGCAACCTGGTGTAGTGGAAGTGGAAGCCCATGGCTTTGAGGTCTCTTCCAATCCAAACCAATTCCCTCCTGTGCCTCTTGCTCCAACCCTGGAATATTTCCTCGTGGCCCCCAAACAGTGGGGGTCCCAGGTCTGCAGAGGTGCTTACGGGCAGGGATGCAGGTTCTGGATCATCATAACAGCCAGGCCATTGGCCATCTTGTCCGTGAAGCTCATGGCACCGTAGACAAACGCACTGCTGTGCTGTAGGAGGAAAGGGAACCATGCTGTGCCATGCTGGGCCATGCAGCCTTGTGTGCCCTCTCACGGGCAGAGCCCTCACTGCAGCAGAGCATGGGGCACAGCACTCACAGGGCACAGCACACGGGGGCTGCCCAGCTGAGCCCCCTCCCAGCATCTCCATCCCTTAACCCTTAGAAGTGCCCACCCCAAACTGTGGGTTCTGTGCCTGCCATGACCCCCCACCCCATCCCACCAGGAGCAATGGCTGTACCGTATTGGTGCCAATGAGATCTGCAGTCATAGACAGGGACGTGACCAGAATTGTGGCTGAACCGGCCCCCAGCAGCACTGCCAGCCCGTAGATCTCATCTCCTATTGGCCTGGCCAGGGCCACCCAGGAGGCGAAGGCCAGGACCACCAGGATGCCCACAAAGTAAGTCAGCTGCGACAGGGATGGGCAGAGGGAGAAGGGGGAGTTCAGACACCAGCTGCCACTCGGTGAGGGAGGAGCAAGCAGGGAGGGCACAGGGCCAGGATTGCCCAGGACCCATGAGGAACAGCCCTGCCTCTGTCCCATCTGTACTTAAACAAGGATACCCCAAAAGCAGCTCCTTGCTGTACTCCAGGCTGTTCTGCAGTCCAAGGATTGAGCCCTGGGCAGAGTGTGGCAGTGTGTCTGTGAGTGCAGGGGACACTCCACTGGGACCCAACAGTAAGAAGGGGACACACTGTGGGGGTGGCTCCCTCATACTGGCACTGCAGACCATGTGCCCACCCAGACCAATGTATCCAGACCCCCCACTCTGCCCCTGATGGGCATCACAGGGCTCTGCAGCCCAGTCAGGCCTGCTTGGGACATGGTAACTCTGGGCCAGCATTGCCTTCCCCAGCCCCAGGGATGTACAAGATAGGTCCTTGCCCCCAACCCTGTCCACCACCCCCAGTCCCAGCAGGACCCAGATCCCCAACTCTGCCCACCACTCCCAGTCCTAGCAGGACCCATGCTGCAATGGGGGGTTGCTGGCAGAGGGTCTTTGAGGGGTCCTGGCTCTCCAGGTGTGCCAGAAGCTTTGCTCACAGCCAGGATTTGGCTCCTGGGCCTCTCCTGGGATCAAACTCCAACCTCCTCAGCACCCTGGACTCACATTCCGACCAATCCATTTGTTCACAGGCTTCATGAGGAATGAGGAGAGGAACCCACTGACGTACATCACTAGGGGAATGGTAGCAATGTACTTCTGCAAGGGATAAGGACAGGGAGGAGATGAGCCCCAGGCCACATCAGGACACCTTCCCACGTGCCCCTGGACCTGCCCTGTTCCCACCTTGGAGAGCAGCAGCGAGTTGGTGAGGTACATGGCAATGTAGGTCTGGGAGAGGTTGACGATGAGGCGGGTGGCCATGTAGAGCACCGCGACCTGGGAGGGGACAGGGCCAGGGCATCACCGCTCAGCCTGTGGGAAGGACCTTCCCTGCCCAGCTATCATGGCACAGGTGTCCAGCAGGAAGGGGATGGCCCCTCTGAGGTGGTGGATGGGTGCCCAGAACAACCCCTCTCTCCATCCCCACCTGCACCTGGGCAAGTCCTGTGGTTGCAGAACACCCAGAGTGCCCAGGCAGAGCAGCAGCCCAGGTCGGGGGAGTCCTGCCCAGCTGTACCTGGTAAAAGGAGGGCTCCAGCAGCCAGTCTTTCCAGAGCAGCAGTGGGCGCGGGGGGCCCTGGGGCTCCTTGTGCAGTAGTGGAGTGCTCTCCTCTGGCTCAGGCAGCACCCCTGGTGGGTATGGCTTCTCCTTGGTGCCCAGGTGGAAGATGAGGGAAAACACGGCCCCCAGGCCTACCACGATGAGTGCCAAGTTCTGGTGAGGCAGTGGGGGTGAGCATAGCAGTGGGGGCAGCCCACCATCAGCCCCAGCAGTCTGGATGGGAAGGAGGAATGCCCAAATCCCAGGGAGTGCTCTGTGTGGCTCTTGCCCAGTTGGTGAGGTTTTAGGGCCCTGAGTCCCTCCAGTACCTCCCCAGCTGAGCTGTGGGAAGGGGAAACCCCAGGGATTGTGCCTTGCCACTCACCCGAAACACAGGGATGTCCTGTGGGCCCAGGTGCTCCATGTGGTCAGGCTGGTCCATCTGGAAGTTCAGCAGGAGCCAGGTCAGGCCGTACACAGTGATGTTGGCCATGACAGTGAAGGCATACCTGAGCAGAAGGAAACCTTGGGGTGATGCAGAAGGACAAGCATGGGAACAGCACAGTAGGACACCTCTGCCCACAGCTGCCCTCCAAGCCAGATGTGCTATAGCCTCTGCACCCCAGTGTCACGGCTGAGGCAACACCTCTGAGGGCACAAGGCACCCAGCCAGGCATCAGCCTTACTGCTGCAACTCCCAGTGTGCCCAGTCCAAGCCTCAGGGCATGACTGGGAGGAAACCAAGATCCTTACAGGCCAGTCTGTTCCCCCTCCAGGCACAGCTCACCTCTTCGTCAAGGATGCCATGAGCTGCCTGACCTGGTGGCCCCAGAGAAGAGCCCAGAGGGAGCACTTGGACCCACAGTTAGCCCACATCCTCCCTGGTCACCCTGCTCCACAGGATAAACTTCCCATCCCACATCCTGATCCTGACAGAGATGAGTCAAGTGCACTGCCCACCTGGCCCTGGAGACATCTCACCTCCAGAACAGACCACAGGACCATGTCCAGCTCTCCTTGAGGGCATCTGGGAGGGACAGTCCCTCCCCTAAATTCCTCCATCGAC
This sequence comes from Cinclus cinclus, assembly GCF_963662255.1. NCBI lineage: Eukaryota > Metazoa > Chordata > Aves > Passeriformes > Cinclidae > Cinclus > Cinclus cinclus. The sequence continues at coordinate 1,738,934 of NC_085073.1, read as the reverse complement.
TCCCAAAGAAGTGTCCCATGGGCTGTGTCACTGACATCCCTGGCATCAAGACATTCCTTCCTGGCAGCAAAGGCTTTAGGCCAACCCAAGACCAGTGTCCTTTGGCACATCCCACAGGACACCCACATGGCCCAGTACTTGTCCTGCCATGCCAAGGTCTCTGGTGTGCCACAGCACCCAGGGACCTCCTGTCACACAGTGATGGGACCCACCATGGGCAGGGCAGCTCTCCCAGGCCCAGGGGACCCCCAGATGCGTCTGTGCTCACCTGAAAGCTGTGAGCTCCACCTTCCCATGGTCACTGCTCACCAGCTCGGGGATGAGGGCCAGGTGGGACACCTGGGTGGCTGCCCAGCCAAACTGGAAGATGACGATGAAGGGGAGGTAGTAGATGAAGGCCGCCCACTGTGGAGTGCTCTCCCTGCAGGCCAAGCAGGGGCTGAAGACAAAGGGAAAGGACACGAGGACACAAGTGGTGCCTGGGAAGAGAGTGGAGCAGTGAGAGGCTGCACACCTGGCTGGGACTACAATGTGACACAGAGAGCACCCTCCAGGACTTTTCTACCCCTGAGCTGGGGAGGGAGGTGCGCCCCTTCCCCATCCAGATGAGACACATGGACCTCCAGTCACTCCCTCAGCACATCCTACACACAGGGAATGTCCTTCCCTCTGGCACCCAGCACAGACATCCCCCAGTCAAGGTCCTTCCCCAGCACAGCACTGGCACTGCTCTGTCCCCTCAAGACATCATGACAGACCCTCAGTGTCACACCCACAGACACTAAGGAGAGGTTCTCACTGTCCCCAGGTGCAGATAACCAATCAGAAAACCCCTCCCTTCTGCCTGCCTGAGGTGATATGGCACCCCTAGGCTGGGAGGGCTCTGGCTGTTCCACGAGCACTGGCACCCCATCTGTCTCCACGTCCCCTCTCCCGTGGGGCTGGCAGAGAGAGCTGTGCTTCTGCTACACTCACAGACATCACCCACAGCATGACAGGGTGACAGAGTCATGGGGGCCTCCAGGAAGGCCCTGCTGAGTCAGGGACACCAGAGCCAGGCTCCTCCCTCTGCTGTGGTGGGACAGCACAGGGACACAGCCTGGTGTAGGGACCCTTCGTGGGGCAGACAGGCCAGCATGGCCTCTCCCTCTCCTTTCCCCAAGTTATAGTCTATCTGCCAAGTAGCTCCACAGACCCCCATGCCCTGATGCAGAGCCTGGTGCCCTGTCCCACGTGTCACCCTGTACTGTCCTACATGTCCCCAGCTTCACTGTGTGCTGATGAACAACTGTTCATACAGCTGAGGGGAATCTGCTTTGCCATGTCCCCAAGGTACCCTCTCCACTTTGCAAGTACCTCTGTTCCTCATGAGTGATTCCTCTTCCTCCCACCCATGAAGGGGAATTCCTCCTCCTCCTCCTTGCTCCCTCACAACAAAGCCATGCAGGCCACGGCAAAGCTAAGGGCAGCAGTGACAATCCCAGCCCAGCCCCATCCATCCCACCAAAGGGTATTGGCTTCCCACACTGGCTCACAGTCGGCTTTGGTGCTCTGAAGGACAGGGGACTCAGGCACATGTAGTGCCTGTGCCCCAGACAAAGCACAGGCATGGGAAGGTCCATGAAGGCTAAAACCAGCCCAGATCCTCTCTGTTCCCTGGGTTTTAACTGGGCCCAGATGAGGAGTGAGGGTCCCAGGGCCCCACAGGGTCAGGCTCTGCAACGCTGTGAGGGATCCCAGGGGAGCGATGAGGCAGGAGCAGCGGGACCCAGCTGCTGTAGCCTCCAGGGCTGCTCCTGTGCCCACCCATGAGCCACCACCACCAGCACAACCAGGTGACAACAGGAGTGTCACCTCCTCCCTGTGGCCTCCTAGGACAGGCTGTGTCCACCACCAGGGTCACCCCACTGGCTACCCCATGGAGCCATGCTGAACCCCAATACCCATGTATGCCAAGTGCCCAGGAGTGGCTGCACTGAGTCAGAGGGGTTCTGGTGACCCCCTGCTCTCCCAGGCAAGGCCATGGGAACCCCCCCAAGACCATTCTGCGCACCCATGCAGCATCCCTGGGCAGGCAAAGGCCCAGGTTCTCATCTCTGACCCTGCAGGGTAGGATCATGAGAATGCTGGGCTGCTCAGCACAGGTACCTGGGGCAGGGGTTTTGGGACACCACTGCCAGACAGGCTGAAACAAGCAGCAAAGAGATGCTTATCCTTCCTCCCTGAGGGGCAGGATTACAAGAATGCCAGGCTGCTCAGCACAGGCGCCTGGGGCAGGAATTTTGGGACAGCACTGCCAGACAGGCTGAGACAGGCAGCAAAAAAACGCTTATCCTTCCTCCCTGGTGCATCAGGAAGCTGGACCCCATAAAAGAGCTGGCGAGCAGGCAGGGACACCTGGGACTGCCTGTGGGAACACCCGGCACCACCGTGGTGGGAAGATGCCACTGATAGCAGCAACTCGTGGTGTCTCCCCCACCACGAGGATGCGGTTTCACAACGTTTCCTCTGATCTGAGCATGGGTTTGTCACCGGACGAGACACCCCGCTCCCACACAACACCCCTCGCTGCAGCGTGATCCAGGGAGCTGAGCGGCCCCAGCACAGCCGGCTCAGGTGGGTGGGTTTGCCTCCACCACTCTTCACTCTGTGTTCAGCCAAGGTGGGCGCCAGGGAAGCCCCTGCCATGCACCAATGCAATAATCCATGCTCCAGCCTGCCCTGGGTTGTGCTCTGCTCGCTGCAGCCCCCATGCAAGGCCTGAGTTAGGACTTCCCCTCTGTGCTCGCGGGGCAGCACCCGGCTGGAGCAGGGGGAGGAAACAGCTCCGGACACTTCCCTAAACTAGGATGCCGATGTGGCTGACACTGAGGCAGGGTGAAGCTGCCCCTTCAGCACTCTCCCTGACTCACCAAGGCAAGCTCTGGCGAGGTCAGATGCCTTATCAGGTTGCTGTTGGGTTGCACAAAGCGTTGGTTGAGATAAATTTGGGATCAAGATAAGAGGACCCACACTGCAACCGTCCTCCCTCCACATGGGTCTGCCCTGAGTGAGGCAGCACCTGGTTGTTACGAGAGTTATCAGTGGCCATTTCTTCCACCAACTGCCCTGTCCCCAGTGACAGCTAAACAGGATGTGCAGGCTCTTGCACCAGTCACAGCACCACGGACCCCTCTTCAAGTCCATGCTGTCCCCTCAGAGAGGGGCTTCAATAGATGGGTCCCCACCAGCCCCTGCCCTCCATTGCATTTTTTGACCCAGGGCACAATGCAAGAGAAACTTGTCAGTAATTCCTGTGAGGCAAAGCCTCTCATGTATCCCATGGCTGTACCCCACTGCTGCCCCCCAGGGTGCACAGCCCCAGCACAGCCAAGGGCCCCATGCCATAGGGTCCCCCCTGGCACCAAGAGTTTCTCAGGAAGCACCTGGGCTTTTGGGAAAGCCCAGATTTTACTGCTGGCCTTGGTTTTGCTGCAACTCCAAGGTCTGAGCACGTGGCTCTCACCCCAGCTTGCTGCCACCTACACACATAAAGCCTGAGGAACAGCAGGGAGCCCCCTGGGGTGGGATGGTGCCCAGGCAGGACAGGGATACCATGGTGCCCCTTCCCCATCCAGGCTCATCATCCCTACACATGGAGCAGCTTTGTCCCCACCTCGCTGCTGCAGGCAGAAAGCAGAAAGAAAGAATGCAGGCAGAAAGCAGCAGAAAGGCACCTCCTCAGCTATCCCTGCCTCACAAGGTTCCCCAGACCTATCTCCCCAGGGCACTACCAACACACCAGAGCCCCATCACCCTCCACACAGCACACCAAAAGCCCCCAGGGCAGCTCCCCCTTCCATGGAGGAGCTGCTCCCTTCCACCCCAGGGCACACAGTTTTGCTCACCTTTGGGTCTGCCCCTCTCCAGCTGGTGGGGACATCACTGCCACGTGATGGTCCCCCACCCCAGAAAGCTCCCACATCTTCAGGGAGGTATCCATGCCACAAGGCACCCCAGTTCCTCCCTGCTCCAGGGAAACTCCAAGGCTGATCCCCCAACCCAGAAAGCCACCCTTGGTCTTTTCCCCCCTCTTCCAGGGCACCCCAGAAAGGTACCCTGGGGCTGATCCTATATCCCAGAGAGGCTCCTCCAGGGCCACCCATGTCCACAGAGGGCCCCCCAGCAGAATGTCTCTCACCTATGCCCTCCCAGCAAAGCTACTTGGGGCCAGCTCACTCCACCCAGCATCCTCCACTGTCCTCCACCCTGGGCATCCTAGAAAGGTTCCCCCAGGGTCATCCCTTTCTTCTTAGGGCATGCCAGAAAGGCTCACCTGGGTAGCCCCTACTCAGGGCACCTCAGAAAGGCTCCTTGGGGTCACCCTTCTCCCTTCTGGGCACCCCAGCAGCGTGTCGCCCATCCCTGGCATCCCAGATAAGCTCCCCCAGGGTCACCCATTTTCACGTTCTCTTGGATAGGCACCCTCAGTCCACTCCCTTAGAGCACCCCAGAAAGGCTCCCCCAGGTGACCCCCAACCCAGAACACCCCAGAAAATCTCCCTCATAGCCATACTCCTCCCCTCCCCTAACCAAAGCCCCTCGAGGTTACCCATCTCTTATCTTTGGCACCCCAGCAGAGTGTCCTACCCATGACACCCCAGAAAGGCTCTCCATGGCCATTCATCTCCATCCAGGCCACCGCAGAAAGGCTACCCTGGGGCCACCCATTTTCACCTGAGACGGGTGGATAGGTACCCTTGGGCTACCCCAGAAAGGTTCCCCTGTGTGTCCTTCAACACAGAACAACACAACAGGGTCCCCCGCGGCCACCCCTCTCCACTTAGAGCATCCTAGCAGGGCTCTGGATGTCCCCCAACACAGACACCTCAGAAAGTCTCCCCCGGGGCCATCCTTCTTCACTTAGAGCATCCCAGAAAGGCTCCCTCGGGTGTCCCCCACCCAAAGCACCCCAGCAAGGCCTCTCAGGGTCACCGCCCTCCACCCCGGGGACCCACCCCAGAAAGGCTCCCCCGGGGTAAGCCCTCTCCACCCAGCTCCCCCCATCAGAGCTCCCGGTTCCCCGCACCCACCGGCCAGGTGCCAGCCCTTCCTGCGCCCGCAGCGGCCGCAGCCGTGGGCCCGGTCGGCCTCGAAGCCGAGCAGGGGTGTGCAGAGCCCGTCGGCCACCTGCCCGGCGAGGAGCAGCCCGCCGGCCGCGCCGTGCCCGTAGCCCAGCACGGAGTGCATGAAGGGCAGCAGGTAAGTGAACCACAGCGCCGAGCACGCGTCGTTCAGGAAGTGCCCGCACGCGAAGCTGAGCCGCGTCCGCAGCGGCAGCGCAGGGCCCGGGGACTGCGGGGGCTCCTCCATGGCCCAGCCAGAGCCCGCGGGGACAGCGGCGGGACAGCAGCGGGACGGGCGCGGCACGGAGTGGGAGGGAGGGAATGGGAGGGGACAGGGAAGGAGGAGGGAGGAGATGGCAGGGACAGGGTGGGATCTCCCGGGACCGGCGAGCGGGGGATGACCCGCGCAGGGGTGGGGCGGGAGCGGGTGAGCGCCGAGTTACACCAGTGTCCCAGGGACTCCACTGCTGTCTTCACACTGCTCCCGGACACATCACAGCTGTTCCCACACCATTCCCAGTCCCCACACCGTTCCCGGTCACACCAGCAATGGTCCTGTACTGCTCCCAGTCACACCAGTACCATGACACTACTCTCAGTCATACCAGTACTATCCCCATAGTGCTCTCAGTCACACCAGTGTTGTCCCCACAATAATACCAGTATTACTCCCACACTTAAGTCACTCCTGCTCTGCCCATAACAGTACCCCAGTACCCTCACACTGCTCCCAGTCACACCAGAGCTGCCTGTAACAGTCCCATTACCCAGACAAGGGAACGTCCCAGTCACTCCAGTACCCCCACACTGCTCCCAGTGACCTCAATACCAACCCTAGCAAGGGGATGGTCCCTATGCTGTATGTGGGCACCCCAGAATTCCAGTGACACCAGAACACTCTCTCTGCTTCCAGTAACCCCGGTATTCAAGTGAGGGATCCCTATGGTGCCCGCAGCTGCGGGAGGTCAAATGATCCCAGTACACTGTCACACTGCTCCCAGTCACCCCAATGTCCCAGTATGCACCAAGGGGGAAGTATCAGACTGTAGGAGTGAGTGTACAAGGATTGTGGGTGCTAGAACCAGTGAGATGGGAGTGACTGGGACGCTGAGATGACTACCCCCTGCTTGGATGGGCACTAGGATTAAGAGGAGTCGTGTGCAGGTACTGGGAGGACTAGGACCTTATGTGCCCTACTGGGGTGGGGACTGTGTCAGGGGAGTACTGGGATCACTGGGACTCTGGGGTGGCTACTGGAGTTGTAGGACACCCCTTCTTGGGTGAAAACTAGTGTCACTGGGAGTAGTGTGGGCTTATTTTGGCAACTGGGAGCTCCTCTTGATTAGGTACTGGTGTGACTGGGACCAGCATGAACAGTACTGGGGGCACTGAGTCCCTCTAGAGAGGAGTAGTAGGTTCACTGAGACTCTGTGGTGAATAAAAGCATCATGGAGTTCCCCAGCTGTGTGAATACTGGAGACACTGGAAGCAGACTGGAGGTCGTGGGGGACCTTCCCTTGTGTATTTAATGGAATCACTGCGACCATTATGGGCTGTACTGGGGTGACAGGAAGCAGTGTTGGGCGAGTAGTGGTGTCATGGTACCCCCTGCTGGGTGGGTACTGGGGTTGCTGGGAGCGGTGGGGGAGGGCAGCTGAATCAGTGGATCAGCCCTGAGGTGGGCACTGAGGTTACTGGGAGCGGTGGGAAGATACTGGGGTCACTGGAATGGGGCGGCGGCGTTGGGACGCCGCCATGACGTTGCCCCTTTAAGGCGCTGCTCTCTCCACAACACTTCCTCGTCCCCACGCTGGCTGCAGATTGGTCGGGCTGCCAGCAGCGCGCGCACGTCGCGCCCGCCAGCTCCGCCCTCCCTTCCGCCGCTTCCATCTGACGTCATCACATCCAGCCAATCCGCAGGGGGCTGCGCTCGACGAGTCGGCGCCGAGCGGCCAATCGGGAACGGTGCGGCGGGAGCCTCGTTTGCATAATAATAGAGGGGCGTGGTCAGGTGAGCGGCGGCGGCGGCGGGTTCGGACGGGGGATTCCATGGGGATCCACCGGGGGGGGGGTGGGGTGGGGGGGAGGGGGAGTCCTGTGGGGGGACCGGGGAGTCGCGGGTAGAGGGCGGGTTACGAGGGCCAGCCTATTGGGGCGCTGCGATGGGACCCCAAGAGGGAGGGCGAGACGGGGAGGGCCGGGGAGGGGGTGCCGGGGGGGCACTGGGGATGCGAGGGGGCGCGGAGTGTTACTGGGATGAACCTGCTGGGGCTGCGATGAGTCTCGGGGGAGGGGGATTTCTGCAGGGGAGGCCTCAGGGGACGCTGGGGATCGCGGGTGGCAGCGGGGCCTGGAGGATGAGCCGGTGGGGGCTGCGACGGCACCTCCAGGTGGGGGGTGGGTCAGTGGGAGCGGGCTGCAGCTTGTGCCGGGATCCTGGGGTCTGTGGGGGGTGGAGAGGCCAGTAAGGGGTTGGTTGGGGAGGAGATGCCGGTCGGGGAGGGGTCCTGTGATTCCTCCAGGAGGGAGACACCTCCGAGGGGTGTTTCGGCAGGGTGACCCCGGTGGCAGTGCCAGCTGTGCTCTGTCTGCAGGGTGGTGACCGAGACCCCCGCCCATGGCCCACAGCACCAAGCAGCCGCCCGCCGCCCTGCTGTAAGTGCCACCACCTGCCACAACCTGCTTTGGCCACCCTGTTCCATGTCAGTGCTCCTGGTGAAAGAGCAGCAGCAACTCGTCCCCTTCCAAGCCTTGGGAGTGATCTGGGTGTGCTGGGGAGGGATTGTCCCACTCTGCTCTGCACTGGGGCAGCCTCACCTCCAGTGCTGGGGCACCTTGGGCACCACAAGATCAGAAGGAGCCAAAGCTGCTGGAGAGTGTCCAAAGGAGGGACACGGAGCTGGGGAAGGGTCTGAGGAGCAGCTGAGGGCACTTGGCTCGTTCAGCTGGAGCAGAGGAGACTGAGGGGAGACTCCTCGGGGGCTGCAGCTCCTCCCGAGGGGAGGCAGAGGGGCAGGGACCGAGTTCTGCTCTGGGACAGGAGCCCAGCAAGGGCTGGAGCTGTGTCAGGGCTTGGGCTGGAGCTCAGGGAAAGGTTCTTCTTTCCCCCGAGGGTGCTGGGCACTGCCCAGGCTCCCCAGGGAATGGTCCCAGCCCCAAGGCTGCCAGAGCTCCAGGAGCGTTTGGACACCGCTCTCAGGGATGCTCAGGGTGGGATTGTTGGGGTGGAACTGATTCTTGTGGGTCCTTTCCAGTTCTGGATATTTCAGGATTCTGTGATTCCAAGTGTCTTGGGAGATCAGAACCAGCAAGGGCTGATTTCCCGTGAGATTTGTGCTGTCCTGAGTTGACCTTGGCCCTTCTGACATGGGGGCTGATGGATGGGAAAGTGTGTCAGAGGTGGAGGGAGGTAGATGCCAGAGCAAACTGGCTGAGGAGGAATCTTGCCCGAGATAACTTTACTTTTTAAAGAATCCTTAGGCATTCTAGGAATCCATATCACAAGGGGGTGGGTGATCTGTCTGGTGCTGGAGGGTGTTGGTGTGTTCCTGGCGAACATGATGATGCTGTGGACATCACTGGGAACGTTGCTCTTGGAGCTGATAAAGCAAAAGGCTGGCCATACCCCTGCACAGCCTCGGAGGGTTCTTTTCCCCCAGGAGCTGGAAGAAAAGGTGGTCTCACACCTTCCTGTAGGGTTTTTTGTGAGTGCGGGGGTGTAGGGCACTGGTTGGCCTCTGATCCTGGTGGAGGGACTTGTCCCACTTTTTCTGCAAGGACCGGTACAGTGGCAGGCTCTGTGCTAGGGTCTCACAGAAGGGCCCCCTAAATTAACTGCGAGGATGGCTTGTCTGGGTGATAAATAGATAGCAATAGCTTGGTGTCTCTGCAAGGACTGGGGTTTTCTCTAGGTACACAATGTGGCAACCACAGGAGAAATTCTGAGGTGCATCCTGAGCAGGTTGGGATCTCTGTAGCTTTGCTTGTGTTTGGCCCTGGGCTAGTTCCCAAGTCTGGGGACCTGGTTGGAAGCCAAGCAAGCATAATTTAGTGATACTCAGGAGCCCTTTATGGCTCCTCTGATATGGTGAGGACATTTCTAGCAGAGCGGGAGCTGCCTTGGGGACCCAGGGATGTGAATGGGACAGGGCTGTGGGATGGAGCCAACTGAAGGAGGTGCCAGGGCGGCTTGGGGAGCCCAGGGTAATGCTCTGGTGGGACATAGAGGCTTTGCCCACCCAGTGTAGGACCTGCAGGTGCTCAGTGGGGCAGGGAGGCTCTGCCTGAAGCAGCTGCTCATTTGTAAAGCCATGGCAGTGACCTGGGGAGCGGGACTGTGCCCTGCTTGAGATATTGGGGAGGTGTCACAGACAGCACAAACCTGCTGGGGTGGTTGTGGCCAGAGCGGGACAAGCCAGCACCTTTCCCTCACCCTCTGCCTCCAGGGCTCCTTGGGTGTGGGTGATGCTTCCAGGTGGTGCCCCTGGCACCAGTATCCAAACCCATGTGGCTCCTCCTCCCTTGTAGAGTCCCTTGGGACTCCCCACCAAGGTGTGTCCCAAGCCCAGGTGACAGAGATGTGACTGTCAATGTTACCTGACCCCAAGAGCCAACCCCCATCCAAATGTCCCTGAGGAGTGCCAGGGTTGCTACCCTCAGGGCAGCTTTAGTGTGCAGGGCTGCCCTGCTCACCTGGTGCTGGGTTCTGCTTCGGTGCCAGGGCTCTGTTGTAGCCTCCCTTCATGGGAACAGCGGCTCTATCGCCAGGGCCGGGTTTGGGGCTGTTAGACTCGGGATTTGGGGAATCCGGTGAGTGCAAGGTCATACTGCTGGGGCATGTGTTGCTGTTGGTCCCCATGATGTCCCAGCCCTCTCTGATGATGCTCTCTGGCTGCAGACATGCCACGGGCAAGGCTCAGCATGGGAACTTCATGGTGGCCATCAAACAGGAGAAGGGAGAGTCGGCGCGGGTAGGCAGCGACAAGCCGGAGGAAGAGGTGAGTCCTGGGGCCCGTGTCCCTTCTCACATGATCTCTGAAAGTGGAGCTCAAGGTCCCTGGCTTGGGGCTGTTTCTGCCCTTCCATTTGCCCTGCAGCAGCCCATGTGAGTCTGTGGCTGTGGCCGTGGGCCAAGGAAGGGCTCAGACTTTGCCTTGAGGGCTGTGTGGCCCAGGTGGGCCTGGGGGCTGCTCCCATGTCCCACTGATGCAATGGCTCTGATCCCTGATGAGCTGTCCCTTCCCCCTGGGTGCCAGCCGGTCAAGAAGAGGGGCTGGCCCAAGGGCAAGAAGAGGAAGAAGATCCTTCCCAATGGCCCCAAAGCCCCTGTGACAGGCTATGTACGCTTCCTGAATGAGCGGCGTGAGCAGATCCGCACGCAGCATCCTGACCTGCCCTTCCCGGAGATCACAAAGATGTTGGGAGCAGAGTGGAGCAAACTGCAGCTCTCAGAGAAGCAGGTACTGGCCCCCAGGGGAGACCCTCCCCCCCTCCCCTCGGCTGGGCAGCTCCAGAGCCTGCTCCCCAAACCCCTGAGCTTGCTCCAGGAAAGGTACTGGGCCCGGTAATGGGTAGTGGGAGCTCGGCAGGGAGGGTTCAGCAGCTCGTGGGAGCCTGGATTGGGTCAGGCTGAAGCTCCTCTGTGACCCTCCACAGCGATACCTGGATGAGGCAGAGCGAGAGAAGCAGCAGTACATGAAGGAGCTGCGGGAATACCAGCAGTCAGAGGCCTACAAAATGTGCACGGAAAAGATCCAGGAGAAAAAGATTAAAAAAGGTGGGTTATGGGAGCAATGGCTGTCAGGATCCATCCAGGTGCTGCCAGAACCTTTCAGGGACATGATGCTGGCCCCTGGGATGACCTCCTTCCTCCCCTGCAGAGGACGTGGGTGCGGTGGCTGTGAACACCCTCCTCAATGGGCACCCGCACAAGGTAAGGCCCTGTCAGGTCTGCCTGCATGTGGGGAAACGGGTACGTTGCACTGCTGGGCTGGCTGCAGGTGTGGGTGGGCAGAGGGAGTGCTTTGAGTCCCAGGTTCCTGGAGGAGTGGGAGGCAGAGTGTAGCTGTCCTCCCTCTCCACTTGCCAGGCAGGGCTAGCCCTCACCCTGTCCTGGTGCCCTCATCAGCCTGGTCCCAAGGTGTTGTGGTCCCCTCTAGTGGGCTCAGCCCTGCCCAACCCCTCCCTCTTGTCCCTCAGGCTGGTGAGTCCAGTGACACCTTCTCCACCTTCGATGTGCCCATCTTCACGGAGGAGTTCTTGGACCAAAACAAGGGTAGGGGCTTTGGAGAGTCATTGGGAAGCCCATATTGAGGGACCAGGTCCTGGCTGGAGCCTGGGCATTGGTGACACAGAGCTGCTTGGAAGAGCTGTGTGTGGGACAGGGCTTGGGTTTGGCATGAGAGGGGCCGAGGTCTGTACCTGCGGACACGGTGCTGTCCCGGCAGCCCGGGAGGCCGAGCTGCGGCGGCTGCGCAAGATGAACACAGAGTTTGAGGAGCAGAACGCCATCCTGCAGAAGCACACGGAGAGCATGAACTGTGCCAAGGAGAAGCTGGAGCAGGAGCTGGCACAGGAGGAGCGGCAGACCCTGGCCCTGCAGCAGCAGCTCCAGTCTGTGCGACAGGCCCTTACTGCCAGCTTTGCCTCCCTCCCCATCCCTGGTGAGTTGGGGGCAGTTCTGGGGCCCCCTGGCTGCTGGGACCCCTGCCTGGGCAGAGGAGCACTGGGTAGTCCCCCCCATCCCATGCCAGGGAGCACTGAGGGGCAGTGAAGTGGTGGTAAGTGCCCGTCTGCTGCTGGGGTGGGATCTGGCAGCACTTGGGGAGCTTTTCAGGAAGCCCAGGGATGTGACAACCAGCAGGCTTCCCTGTTCTGGGACAGGGCAGGCTAGGATCCCTGCTTCTCTGGAGCCACACTCACAGCTGCACCCCAGATTGACCCAAATCTGTGTGTTCCTGGGCTTGTGCCACTGCAGGAGGTGACATCTGGTGCTGAGGTCCCTTCTGCAGTCCTTGGCACATGGGCAGGGTTGGGTAGTGGCCTACTGGCCCTGCTCACTGGGCTGTCACCTCTAAGGCACTGGGGAGACCCCCACGCTGAGCACCCTGGACTTCTATATGGCCAAACTGCACAGTGCCATCGAGAGCAACCCCCTGCAACATGAGCCGCTGGTGCTGCGTGTCAAGGAGATCCTGTCCCGTATTGCCAGGTGAGTGCAGGGCTGGGACCGTGGCACAGGTGTCCCCATGGGACTGCAGGGTTGAGCAGAAAAGGTGTGGACAGAGATGGGTGTGCAGCTGCTCAGGGAGCTGAAGGGGAGGAAAGCTCAGTGTCTGAATTCAGGAGGTGTCCCCATGTCTAAAGATACTGATCTGTTGGAACAAGTCCAGGGAAGGCAACAGAGATGCTCTGAGGGCTGGAGCCCCTCTGCTCTGGAGCCAGGCTGGAAGAGCTGGGAGTCTTCACCTGGAGAAGAGAAGGCTCTAGGGAGACCTGAGAGCCCCTTTTGCAGGGCCTAAAGGGACTCTGGGAGAGCTGGAGAGGGACTGGGGACAAGAGAGGGAGGGACAGGACACAGGGAATGGCTTCCACTGCCAGAGGGCAGGGCTGGATGGGATATTGGGAAGGAATTGTTCCCTGGGAGGGTGGGCAGGCCCTGGCACAGGGTGCCCAGAGCAGCTCCTGGATCCCTGTGAGTGTCCAAGGCCAGGTTGGACATTGGGGCTTGGAGCAGCCTGGGATAGTGGAAGGTGTCCCTGCCCATGGCAGAGGGAGAAACTGAATGAACTTTAGGAGCCCTTCCAATACAAAACATTTTGGGATTCTGTGACTCAGCCGTGCTTTTCTTCCTCCTCAGTGAACACTTGTGAGAAGACCAGACCCCAGGCCTGGCTGGACCCCAGGCCTGTCCCTTGGAGCGCACCCAAGGGTCAGTCTCTGCAGGGGGACTGGCTGTTCCCCCCGCCCCTTGCACCTTCCTGTAGCTGGGACCCTCCAGCCCAGACTGCCCCACCCAGGGCTGCACCAGCTCCAGGGACCTTGAGCTTTGGGGGACAAGCAGGGGCAGGGCTGGGAGCCCAGCTGGGGCAGCATGGGGAGAGGATCAGCATTGGCCAGCACTGACAGCACCCCTAGCTCTCTTCTGCACTCCCCAGTCCTGCCTTGCCAACCAGGGGCTCCCTGAAACCTGACTGGGGCAGGGGAATCACTGGTGCGTTTGGGCCTGGAGTGAACACACCCCTTTAGTGTGAACTGGGGCTGTGGGGATGGAGGGCAATGGGGGGTGGCCGGGACCTCCTTGGTCATGGTGCTGTCTTCTGGCTAGTGTGAAAGCCCCTTGGTCCAGTCCTAGCAAGGACATGAGGACAGCTCTTTCCTGCTGCCTGCCTCAGCTTTTATGTAATGGGTGCCTTCAGCCCCTTGCCCCTGTCACCATGCTTGGCTCCCCTCCTTCCCCTCTATATCTGGGACCAGGCAGTGAGCTCCTGAAAGCAATAAAACTCTTCAGGCCAGAGGGGAGCTGGAACTGACCCCCTCCCATGGTGGGACCCCCTGGAAGAGGGGAGCTGGGACCCACCTTGTCCTGGGGAGGGGACCCCTGTAGGAGGGAGCTGTGACTGACCCCTTCCTGCTTGCAGGGACCCTGGGTGTGCTGCACTAGCTTTTGCCTACTCCCCCTTTTGCCTGAGCCCCCCTGCTCTTATGGGACCACTGTGCTGGCAACTGGGGTCGGGGTTGGTGTCCCCGATACTGCCTGTCATTAATCTCAGACTGTGTAGAGTGTCTTATTTTCTTACTTAGCACTACATGGGCCTGGCCCTGGCCCTGGGTCTGACAGGGACTGGGCTGTTCCCACCCTTCCCTTGCTTGCCAGGCCTGTGCTCTGCATCTGCCATTTGCCATCTCCTGGTGCCTCTGGGCGGGGGAATGGAGATGGGAACAAATAAATGTGGGAGAAAACCACTCTGGTCCCTGTGTGTCTGTGCTGAGCTGATCCTGGAGTTGTTGGGGTGGATCCGTGGGTGACAGCCCTGAGCCCGTCACTGCAGCCCCCAGCCCCAGCTGAGGAGGATGTGATGGTGCTGGTTCTGTGCCAGCTGCTCTCCCACCTCCTGCCTGGCTGGGGCTCTTCCTACGTGGCAGAGCTCACCCGATCCGCACGGGTGACCTGCGCCACCGGCTCAGGTTCCCGGGTACGGGGATCACCTTACGGCCGGAGGGGAGCCAGCCCCATCCATAATTCAGCAGCGCCGCAAGGATGCAGCGGGTGGGCAGGCACGGCCGGCAGCCCCCGGAGGGTGGCTCCATGGAGAACGGCGTGGGGCAGGAGCCAGGGACCCCTGAGCCACCTGGCCCCTCAGCCCCCCGGGCTGTCCGTGCCCGCCCCAGGCTGGTGTTCCACACGCAGCTGGCCCATGGCAGCCCCACGGGGCGCATCGAGGGCTTCACCAACGTCAAGGAGCTCTACGCCAAAATCGCTGAGGTCTTCGACATCTCGCCTACCGAGGTGAGGGGATGCAGCCTGGGGAGGGGTCTTCATGCCCTTGTGGCACTGTCTGTGGCCTGTGCTCCCACAAGTTCCCAGATGCTTTCAAATGTAGTCCCCAAAATTTTCTGGGAGAGTGTTATGGCCTCAAGGGTTGTATTGGCTCTTCTGGGGAGGGCTTGGGAGCTCTGTGCCTCAGTTCCCCCCCATATGTGGGCAGGGAGCTATGGCTGCCACTTCCCTGGCTGATTCCAGCTGCCCAGAGCTGTGGGAAGGTGCACAGGGATGGAGTAAGGCTGGGGGTCCTGGGCCCCTCTGTTCTAGCAGTGCCCAGATCTGACCAAATCCCGCTGAACTGGCTGTGGCTCCCCTGACACCTCTTGCCCTACTGGGCATCCCCAGTCCCTGCTGACGGGGTTCCCCGGGGCAGATCCTCTTCTGCACGCTCAACACGCACAAAGTGGACATGCAGAAGCTGTTGGGGGGACAGATTGGCCTGGAGGATTTCATCTTTGCCCATGTCCGGGGCGAGACCAAGGAGGTGGAGGTGACCAAGACAGAGGACGCGCTTGGCCTCACCATCACAGACAACGGGGCCGGCTATGCCTTCATCAAGGTGAACCCCTGGGGATGGCTCTGGGGCTGGGGCAGCCCTGAGGACTGTGGCCCTGCAGGTGACATCCCCTGTGCCTCCCCTCCCTGGGACCAGGCTCCTCCCTAACTCCCCATATCTGTCCTTCCCTGGGTCCACCCTGGCCCTGGGGGTCTCCCCTGCCATGGGGAGGTTTAAAGAGCTTCCCTGCCTGATCTGGCTACGAAACGGCATGGGACTGAGGTGGTTGTGTGTGGGTTGGGATGGGGGCTGTGTCTGACTGTCCCATTGAGCCATGTGGTCTCTGTGTCCTGTCCCACCGTGGTCCCCAGAGGATCAAGGAGGGGAGCATCATCAACCGGCTGCAGACAGTGTGTGTGGGGGACAGCATTGAGGCCATCAATGACCACACCATTGTGGGCTGCCGGCACTACGAGGTGGCCCGGATGCTGCGGGAGCTGCCACGGGCTCAGCCCTTCACCCTCCGCCTGGTCCAGCCCAAAAAGGCCTTTGGTGAGTTACGAAGGTCCCCCTGCTCTTGCCCTGGGGATCCTGGTATCCTCCCCATCCCCGTGGCCCTGCAGCCTCTCCCCAGTGACTGAGTGCCTCCCAGGGTTCACTATGTGTACCTTGTGCGTACACCTCTGCACCCCCACAATATGTGTGTGTACCCCACAGTCCTGGGGCACCCACATGGGGGTCCCCACACCTGTTCATGCACGCCCTTGCTCTGTGTGCATTGTCCCGAGCATCCATGAGCATCCCAATCCTGCACCCCTGCATGCCCCTGACATACCCACCCTGTCCCACACCTGGCTCATCCTGCAGTGCCCCTGGGGGTCTGGGGGATGGCCAGGCACTGAGCAGCGAGGGGCTGGGGATCCCAGGTCCTGCCTGTGCCCTCACCCCCTCACCTTGGGGCACAGACATGATCGGGCAGCGCACACGGACAGGTAAATCCCTAGGTGAAGGCAGAGTGGCCAGTGGGAAGGAAACGCTGCGACTGCGGACACAGGGGCCAGCCGTGCTGGAGGAGGGGGTAAGACCCACCCGAGCCCCCCACCCCGAGCCTATGGCTGCTCACACTGTGCCAGAGTGGGCATAAGCATCCCCGTGCCCTTGGTGCCCTCTGTACTGCCTGCCACTCAGCCTCCGGGTGCCTCACCCGCAGCCCAGCCCCTCCGAGGAAGAAGCTGCCCAGCGGGTAGATGATCTGCTGGAGAGTTACATGGGCATCCGTGACAGCGAACTGGGTGAGGAGAGGGCCTGGACCCTGATCCGGAGCTGCCCCTACCCCTACCACTGACCTGCCCCTGTACTGACCCTCATCCCCATCCCAACCCTGCTCCAGCCCCTGCCCCTTCCCCAGCTCCTGCTCCTGTCCCAGCCCCTCACACTGGCCCTGATCTCCCTCTTCCCCGACAGCCTCGACGATGGTGGAGGCGGCCAGGGGCAGCCCCAGCGTGGCCCAACTTGCCCAAGGGTTGGACTCGGTGCTGGGCGAATTTGCCTTCCCCCAGGAGTTTGTGGCTGAGGTGTGGGCAGCTGTCTGCCACCCCAAGGGGGATAAGGAGTAGCTGGGGGGCAGATGTTGCTCCTCGCTTCTGTCCCCTCCCCATCCCCATCCCATCTGGGGCTGAGGTGTTGATGGGGGTCCTCATCCTGCCCCCCCCACCCTTCTGAACAGCACTTAGATCTGTCTCTTGGGCTCGGGGGCAGAAGGCACCCAACCCACCCATCTTCCTGAGGATCCCCCTTGCACATCCCCAAATGTGATGTGCAGCAGCTGTGGCTCATTAAAGGAGAGACTGGAGGAGAAGGGCTGTTGCTGATTGTTAGCGGGGTGGGCTCCCCCCAGGTACCCTCCCTGGGGCCCCCCAGGAGGTGGGCACCAAGAGCTGCATGAGCTGTGCTTTATTGGGGACAGGGAGGGGGAAGCAGCCCTGTGCCCCCCGACAGACCCTTGGGTATTGGGATTGCAGGGGGGGAAAGCCCCTGGATGCAGGTGATGAGGATCCACTGCAGGGGTGGGATGGGGTATGGCTGTGTTCCCCTGCCCAGTGCCCGTCCCCAGTGCTGCTACTGCAGAACGGAGCCAGTGGTGAGCTTGTGGGGCAAGGAGGGGCTGAGGGAGACAATGGAGGGCCGGGGGTGCAGCCGGGGGTACACACGCTGCAGCACAGCCCGGCGGAACAGGATGTACACCCAGGGGTCCAGGATCTGGTTCCAAGTGACCATGCGGATGTAGATCAGCAGCATCTCCTGCGTGTCCCTGGGCAGAACCCATACCTGGCCAGGCAGGTGCTGCAGGACTGTCTGGACAATAAAGATCTGCGGGGAGAAGGGGGAAAAGTGTCAGAGGAGGATCCATGAGCTGCTCCAGGGTGGGGAAGTGATGAAAGTGGAGTCACTTGGAGGAGTCCTGGCCCCCGGTTCAGGGCACTGAGGAGCACATGCTCTACCTGTCACCAGGGGACAACTTGTGGTGTAGAGAGGTGGCAGGGGGACACCGGCCAGGAGGTCTTACCGAGGGGACACCCCCAGACCTGGGACTTCACGAGTAGAGAGACATGGAGGGGACATAATGAAAGCTGGGACCTCACTGTGAAGGGTGGGGGACACCAAACCCCACGAGGGACATGGAGGGAGGTGGGGGGAACACACCAAGACTGAGGTCCCACAAGGATGAACAGGTGACATGAAGACCCCCCCCCCCCCCCGCCCCCCCCCCCACGAGGAGGAACAGTGGGGACATGAAGATCCAGGAGAGACATGGAGGGGAGGTAATGGGGCACACCAGGACAGGAGCCTCACCAGGAGGGGCATCCAGCAGATGGTGGCAATAATCATGATGCCCACGAGCTGCACCATCATCTCCACCTCGCTGTCACGGCGCCGCTGCACCGACTCACGGTCGTGGTAGACACGACACAGCGTGACCACACTGATGGTGTTGAGGACGAAGGAGAGCAGCACGGAGAGGATGCCCAGCAGTGCAAAGAGCAGGCAGAAGATGATGTCGCCAGTGTCAGGCAGGAGGGTGAGGAAGCACCAGGAGCCGGGGAACTGCAGTGTGTACTGCCCCAGCCCAAACACTGGCAGCAGTCCCAGCAAGCAGGAGAAGCCCCACACCAGCCCCACGATGGCCCAGGCGCGGCGCTTGGAGAGGCTGGTGGAGCGAGAGAAGGGGCGGTTGATGCCCAAGAACCTCTCCCCGGCCATGGTGGCCCCCAGCAGCAGCGGACACTGCCCGAAGAAGACCATGGAGAAGCCGAGGAAGTTGCAGAGGTGGCAGCTAGGGTCCACCTTGGCCCAGGAGAACTTGGTGAAGTGGTAGGGGATGATGACCGAGGCTGTCACCAGCAGCCCCATGAAGTCTGTGACCACCAGCCCACAGAGGAAGATGAGGAAGGAGGAGCGGGCCTGGCTGGAGAGCTTGCGGGAGGAGCTGACCAGGACGCAGAGGGCAAAGAGGTTGGAACAGAGACCGATGAGGCCAAACGCAGTGGAGAACCAGGGTGAGGCAATGCTGTTCTGTGCACTGGCACGGCCATCGCTGGCATTGAACACCCCGAAGCACGAGTCTGCCTGCCTGGCCATGCTGCTGTTGGGGGGCTCCATGTTCTTCACCCCCTCCTGCTCCTTCCAGCAGCCTCAGGCACTCTCCTGGCACTGCTCCATGGCTGGAGCCCCCCCACTGCTGTCGGCACCACTCCCTCCTTGCCCTGCAGGGGGAACAGAGGAAATTTAGGGCTGTTCCCCATGGCCAAGCCCACCCATCATCCATCCTGAGCCTGCAGATACCGAGTTCTCCAGGGGCTGTGAAGGGGGACACCATGGTGGAATCTCAGCCCGTAGAGTGGGACACCAGAGTGGGACCCGGCCCCTGCCGGCCCCAGGCACAGCTGCAGTGAGTGCCAAGAGCTGCAGCCCTGCAGCTGCTGGGATTAACTGTTCCCAGCCACGAGCCGCATGGAGCTGCAGCCACGAGGCTGAATCCCGACACAGTGAGTGCTGGGAAAAATGCAGCATTGACAGCCTGGCTCCCTCCTGCCCCGAGGGGACATAGCCAGAGATCCCTGGGCCATCACTCTCCATCACGGTGGGGGACACACTCTGAAGGATGCAGGCACCAGGGCATGATCCTGACACTGCCTATCCCTGAGTGCAAATCCCTGCTTCACTGTGAAGATGCCCCATTCCTCCAGTCTGCTGGGGAAACCCGAGTACAGGTTTGAGGCTGTGCTACAACCCTGGCATTGTTGCCAAACCACAGCCAGTGTGGATGACAGACCTGCTCTGCCCTCCTGGCATCCTTCACAATGGAGCTGTTGGTTTGTCACCAGGACAGTGGCTGTGACAGGGTGAAAGAGATGGCTGTGGCAGTGGTCAGCCCGGTCAGTGCCACTCTGCCTCGCTTGGGCTGGGAAGCATCTGGAAATCATAGAATCATGGGATATCCTGAGTTGGAAGAGACCCACAAGGTTCACCAAGCCAAACTCCTGGTCCTACAGCATCCTCCATTGCAAATTAGTCCAGGCTGCAAATGGGATGATGCGGGACAGGACAGAGACATGGCAACAGTGGGGACTGCACAACCAGAGACACAGATGCCCAGAGGGACCAGACCCCTCCTCTCCTCCTGGGACCCATTTCCCCAGGCTGTGGATGTTCTTGCCACCCCACCTGTCCCAGCCCACCCTCCTGGCTGACATGGTCCTCAGCCCAGGGGCCCCAGTAGATGTCCAGTGGGAAGCCCAGCCCCACCCCAACATGCCACCCTTGCAAAGCCCCCACTGCGGTGCCCCTGCCCAGTTCACGGTGGCACGGCCACCTGTCTTCTGTCCCCAAGTTAAACTTCACGCCAACCCTAACCATTGCCAACCCTGACCGTTGTTCCATCACTGTTCTGGCTCTGGGTCCCCACGCCATGTCCCTCACCCAGACACCCCTCAGCCGCCCCTGGTGCACAGGGCTGGGAGCCACTGCACACACCCGAGGCATGCACTGATCACATTGGGCTGGGATGGGGCCAGGCATTGCAACATCCTCTGGGGCCTCATCCTGGTGACATGAGGGGTGAAGATGCTGGCACCCACCCAGCAGCACCCTGCCCGTGCCGTAGGACATGCAGCCCTGGGGAGTGGGGAAGGGGCCAGGGATGGTGGTGGTGGTGGCTCATCCTCATCTCTCTCCTGTCCTGTCCTGGTGTGGGGGGCTGGCAGAGCATGGTGGTGAATCACTGCGAGGGTGGGCCCGGCTTTTTCCATGAGCCAAGAGTGAAAACTTGCTGCTGTTTGCTCTCACTGGTCCCCAAGGGACCACGTCAGCCCCAGAGGCATCAGCCCTGCAGACCCGTGCTGAGGCCTCAGCATGACATTTTAAGACCCCGAGGAGTCACCAGCCTTTCCCACATCCTCTGAGAGGTGTCAAAGTCACCCCTGCCCCACAGTGATGCTGCACGGGTGCCTGGTGTTCCAGTCCCACTCCAGCTGTCCCTTGCCATGTACCTGCCCACAGGGTCAAGGTGCTGTCCCCAAACACGTTCCTCTTATCCCAGGGTGCTCCCTTTGCTCACTGGGGTTCAAGAGCCCAGGAGGTAATTCTCCCCTGCTGTCCCCGTTACCTGGGTACTCACAGCCACAGGATGCTCTTGGCTGTTTGCTGGCTAACTGTGGCAGGGTAAGACCTGTCCCTACAGTGTCCAGTGGAGGGGGGAGAAGGGCTGGGGGGTGTCTCCCTGCAGGGGTACCTTGGCCAGTCAAGGAAGCAGCACCCCCAGAAGCTCCAAGTCCCACCATTACCTACATCTCCTCCCTTCACCTCCTGCCCACAGCCTGGATGCTCACTCACTGCCCACTGTGGCCTGGACAGGGACCGTGGGGGCTCGGAGGTCTCTGAGTTTGGCTCAGGGGGTGAGCAGCTTGGACTCCCCCCTGTGCAGAGCTGCCTCTGCTGGGCCCAGCACTTAGAGGGAATAAAATATTTACAAGGGGCCACTTAGCAGCTGCAGAGATGGGATGTGCCAGAACACACCAGTGGTGCCTCTGGTGCTATTTACCCCCCATCACGGGCAGCCACTGCAGAAGGATGCATGTGGAGAGAGCAGGTCCTGCAGAAAAAAAATCCTGAGCCCACGGATTGTCCCCACTGACCCCCTGTGCTTGGGTTTGGCGTTGTGGACCCAGCAAAATGGAGATACCATTGGAACAAGGGTTTGGCAAGGGATGCTGGGATAAAATCCCATATGAGAGAAGCTAGCTCCAAAATGTTCTGCTGGAGGCTGTGAAGCACTGGCAGTGGGGTGTGGGGGGCTGGTGCAGGCACTAATGGGGTTCCTGGCAGTGCCTGAGCCTGTGGGTTTGGGTCCTGCTGCAGATGCACCAAGGCTGCCCTGCCTCTGCTGGGCTCTGCTTCCTGCCCTGGCCACATCCGAGGGGAGTGAGGGAAAGACAAATGGGGAGTGTGGGAGGCAGCTCCTTATCAGCTTCTGCTCCAGCCTGTTGTTTCCCCAGGCTTCCCCAGGCAGAAGTGGGCATGGGGTCTGGACAGGGCTTGCAAGATCAGGCAAGGGTGGGAGCTGGAATAGGAGAGGCACTACACACCTGCAAAGGAATCCCCAAACCAGACAGCAGTGACTCCCCCCACACCCCATGTGTACCCTTGACCTGGGATCTGCCACTGGATGTGGTGCTTAGCCACAGAGAGCCTTGCAGAAGATGCTGTAGCACATTTGCATTTATCCCTTGCATGGTCAGTCTCTGCCTGCTGGACCTCTCCAGGATAATGACTTTCCCTGCATGATCCCTTCCGTCTCCACACCCTGATGCCCCTGGTGCAGGTGGTCCCATGGGACACTGTGTCACCTGTCAGGGATGGATGTAGTCCCACTGCCACCTCCCTCCAGGCTGGGGCTCTGGAGTATCAAATCAGGTTGAGGCCATCAGCTGGGACAGGAAAGCCATGGGGATGAGGACTTGGCAGGGTATCAGTGTTCTTCCCTGGGCCCACAATCATCACAAGGACCTGCTCCTGAAGAAGGTGGCCTGGCCTAGAGCAAGGACATCTCTAGGAAACCCAGGACAGATGACATTTGTGGGAAGCAGTGACACGCAGGATTGTTCCTTCCAGGCATGATAACTGTTCTCGCCTGTCTGTGCTGTGGCCCAGGGCAGAGGTCCCCAACCTCTTGGCTGACTGAGAAACAATTGGCACCATCCCCATTCCAATCTCCAGGGCCCCGGAGCCGGGCAGGCAGTGGCTGGATGATCAAGCCGGGTGCCCTGGAGTGCAGAAGCTGGGGCTCAGCAGCCCTGGGGCACCAGGGTCCCCCGCCCCACGACTGCCCCTGCCCGCAGCGGCATCTCGAGGGCTTCAAGGCTGCTGGGCCGCCCACTCCGACAGCCCAAAATAGACCCTTCCTTTCCCGGCCTTTTCCTGAGCATTTCCAAGTCCTTCTCCGGCTCTTCCCAGAGGAGCCAGCGGGCGGCGGCGGGCGGCGGGGGGGGGAGGCACCCGTCTCAGCCGGGGAGCCCCGAAAGGAAATCCTGGTTCCGACGGGAAGCCGGAGATATGCCCGTCGCGGACCCTCGGTCCCGGGGACAGACAGACAGTGGGGGGAATGGGGACACCACGTGTCTGTCCCCCACTATGGGGTCTCCGCTTCCCCTTCCTCGAAAGGCACCCGATCCTCGGGGCTGTGTGCGAACACGGCGGCTGAACAGGCGGTGAGAGCTCTGAGAGCTTTGGAAGCCCCTGGAGCCCCGACCGTCCTACACAGCCCAAGAACCCCCCACAGCCGCTCCGTTCGTCTCAACCCTGTGGTCTCTGTCCGTCCATCCCGGTCTCTCTGTCCTCTCATCCCAGCCTTCTGGGCTCTTTGTCCTTCACAGCCCCCTTGGCCCTGCATCTCCCGCCCCCCTCCAACGCCTCCCTCCCGCGCAGACCCGAGCCCTACCTCGCTGCCGGCGGGACTCACCCGGTTCAGCTCTGCTCAGCCAAGCTCGGCTCAGCTCCGCGCCGGGGCGGGGGAAGGAGCGGGCTCGCCGCGCCCCCCGGAACCGGACCCCTCCCTCTCCGCTCCCTCCCTGCTCGGGACGGGCCTCCAGGCGGGGATCGCCCCCCCGGCCCCATCGCCCCCACCCCAGGCAGCGCCCCGGGGACTCGACAGCGTCCGCGCCCGGTGCAGCCCCCCCGGTGCCGGCGCCCAAAGTCCCCCTGGCGGAGGCACCCGCGGCTGGGTCCGTGCCGGGGCTGGGCTCCCGCCCCGTTACTCACTTGTTTACTCCGGCCGTGCCGCCCCTCCAGTGGGACCCGCACCGCGGAGGGGTCCCGCAGAGGGGGCGTCCTCGCCGAACCCCGCAGCGACTCCGGGACCCCAGAAGGGAGAGGCAGCTGCGGATCCGGGCGCTGGGGTGGCCGAGGGCCAGGGTCCCTGCCTTGGAGGGATTCGCCTCCCTGGGGTTTTCCCAGCCCGGCAGCTCCGAGGTCGGGATGTCGCTGCGCTATCCAGACCCGAGACCAGCTGGGGTGGCACGTCCCCAGGCAATGCTCCTTCCCATGGTCTCAGGACGCAACAGCCTCCTTTGCTGCTCCTCGTGTTCCACCGAAGAGGGCAGAACTCGGCTCTGGCCGCGGCGTTTCCCTGAGCTCCGAAGAACTGGGAGCGCCTGAGCCCACGGAGGACGCGGGGACATCCTGTCAAGGCAGGCAAGGGGCACAGCGGCTCGGCGCTCAGGTGGATGCCCAGGCAGGTTTTCCTGGCACCGGCTCGGCAGTGAGGGGCTGCCATCATCCCGGTATCCCTGGACTGGAGCCGAGATTGTCGCAGCGAAAGCCCGGGGGAAGGCAGGGCCAGCTCGCAGAGCTGGATCGCGACTGGCCCTGTGTGCTGGGAGCAGGAGTAGCCCCCACGGCCAGCGAAATGCGCGGGTGGGGCCGGGCTGTGCCCCGGAGCAGCTGCGCCCACGGATCATAGGACATGGGGCAGCTCCACCGGCTGCCCCGCCCGGGCACGAACCGGCAGAGCTGCTCTGTCCCCCTGCACAGCTCAGGGCTGTGCTGTGGCAGCTTCCCCCGAAACGATGGGGAGATGTGGTCCAGGAGGAGCACTGAGAGCAGCCAGGTCAGGGAAAAGCCGTCAGAGGCTTCAGCCAGATCCAGTCCCTGACCTGGCCCCAGCACCTGCCTGGAGGCTGCAGCAGCTCCCGGGATGTAGGCTCCTGTGCCTGGCTCAGTGACCCCATCCAGGGCCTGGATTCAGACGTGCAGGGAAACTCATTGCCTGAAAGAGGACATGGACCCTGCTCCAGCTGGAGATACAGTGGGACATTTTGGGGGGAGTTCACAACTCTGTATGTGTCCAGGAATGAAAGGGACAGGCTATGGGGAGGAAGGCTGTGACTGGCAGATGAGCAGGGCACCAACCACCAGCTTTAGAGTTTGGGTTTTTCCCCCATTTCCTCCCCCTTGGCCAGGCCTTCACTCACTTCCTGCACTGAGCCCTGAAACCCCCCTGCAACAGGTAGCAGCTGGAAATAACTCACAGGAAGGGGAGGCCGTTGAATGTGTCTGGTGCAGCTGCTAGCCCTGGGGATGTCTGGCAGGATGGAGAGGGGGTACCCATGTGCAGGACCAAGGCAGTTGGGCTCCCCCACCCCCACAAGTGTGGGTGGCCACAGCAGGCATGGGAGCCTCTTGAGCACCAGGTCCCACCATGGCTCTGGATCCTGCCAGCAGAGCCAGAGGAGCCAGGAGTAGGGCAAGTCAACTTGCCTGAGCCACGGGGCAGCCCCCAAGGCCTTGGAGCCCCCGACACAGAAGGGCTGGCTTTGCCCTACTGCTGGGGGACCTGGGCAGCCCCCTCAGTCCCTGCACCATGGGCCTGGACTGGGGAGAGGGTGGATGCAGGTAGGAAATGGCACCTCGCTGAAGCCAGGGCAGAGGTCTCCTGCACTCCTGGGCACTACTCACCAGCACCCCATTGTGCCTGAGTGGGCATACCCCAGGGTATGGGGGCTTGTTGGGATGGAGCCATGGGGGGGTGAGCCCGGAGGAGTCTGGCTGTGCCCGTGGTCATCATGGTGGGACCAACACCAGCAAGTCCCAGCTTAACCCTGAAGTGCCCCTAAGGTGCCCAAAACCCATCTGAACATCAGTAGAGGCCCTCAGGAACTCCCACCTCATCAACAGGAGACTGGGGAGTGCAGCTGCTTCTTGCCCAGGGCAGGGAGAGCCTCACAAACATGGGGTGGGAGGGACCTGCAGGCTCTGGAATCCGGATTTTCCCCTGTAAGGAAATATCCCAACCAGCATCCGTCTCCTCTACTCCACCATAGCAGGCGCCTGGCAGTATTAAAGCCTCCTGTGCCACAGCCAGGACTGAGGGATGTGGCAGCACTCCCAGGCTGGAGAAGCCAGATCCCAGGGGAGGATGTGCCAGGAATGGGGCCCAGGGAAGGGTGAGGGACCCCTCAAGAAGCAGGACACAATGCAGTGCTGGTCTGGTGAAGTCAAGGGACCTCTGACTCCAGATGGGGAGCAGCAGCTGGACTGGACTGGCAGGGTAAGGTGAGGTGTTTGGAGTGGGGCAAGGAGCACATAGGGCTGACGCTGTGGGGATGGGGTAAGAGACCCCAGAGACACAGGGGTGAGGACACCCCAACCCAGGCACTACTGAGTCCCCAGGGGAGTTCCCCATGCTGGCCCAGTGTGTACTGATTAGCAATGTGACGCAGGAGCAGTGGGAGTACCCATGCCCAGGATCTCACGGCTAAAACAACCCTTATTTTATTAATACCAAAGTCTCAGGGTCCTTAATGATAATTGCAAGGACAGAGAAAAGCCTCAGGAACATGCCCAGTGCTGGGCCAGGACTTGAGGCCATGCATGAACAGTGTCTGTGCCGCGGGATGAGACCCCGGCCCACCCCATGCCAGGTGTCCGAGGGCACTGAGCAGCCCCTCACCGGCGGTACCGGTAACGCTTGAAGTGGAACCAGAGCTGGAAGATGCCATTGGCAAACTGGCAGCGGAAGCCATGGCGGTGGGAATACTCCCACTCCCTGTTGACAATCTTGAAGGCGATGTCCTCATAGGGTGGCCCAGCATGGAAGCGCAGGATGGCAAAGTCCTTGTTGTCCTGGCAGGCCTCCAGGAAGTACTCGGGCGTTGAGCGCTTGTCAATGAGGTCGGGGTAGAAGATATTGAACTTATAGCCTTGCACAATCTTGGGGGGGGGGTTGTCAAAGTCGTAGTGGGTCTGGTTATACTTGTTCCACTCGAAGCCTGTGTGCACACGGTTGAAGAAGCGGGGCTTGCGTGGCCGGTACTTGTCAGCCCACAGATAGGCCTTGCCTGTGAGCGGCATCTCCACGCTGAACTGCGCCTCGTCCGCGCCCATGCCCTCCTTGGCCTTTCGGAAGAAGATGTCATCCGTGCTCTCAGAAGCATCGCCTATAGGGGAGGAGAGGTGACGTCTGCAATGCCAGCCAGACCTGGGCCATGCAACATTGCTCCAAAGCACACAGAGAAGGAGCTGCTGTGAAGAGGATGCAGAACTGGAGGTGGGAATGCACGGGCTGCCCTGCAGGCTCTGAGTGGGCACTGGGCTGAGTTGTGCGAGAAAACTTGACCATAATAACACCCGTCCCACTTGTCTGCACCCAAACACCTTGGTAGTACTGAGGCAGGTTGCCCTGAGCACTGTCTCCCTGCTCCTGCCCAGGCCACAGTGCCCTGTGCTCCAGGGGCACCCCTCCATGAGGCCAGCTCTGGGTACGTGCCCCAGATCCGGCTCTTGGCCCTTTCTGAGGGCAGTGTCCCCTCCAGCCCTGAAGCCCAAATCACTGCACGCCCTCTATGCCATGCAGGCTGCAAAGCCAGTGGGCGCAGGGCCTGCCCTGGGACTCACCTGTCACCTGGAGCTGCTGGCGCAGGAGGAGCAGCCGGTGCATGTCCTCCTCAGCCTCCAGCACATGGGCATCAAAGGGGAGCTCGTTGGGGCCCAGCAGCCGGGGGCTGTACTTGCCCGCGTCATAATCATCCAGGCTCTGCTGGATCAGATCCTCCTCCATCAGCACAGCCTCCCCCTCCGCCTCTCCCTTGGCCTCCGCATCCTGCTCTGCCTCTGGCTCTGAGGATGGCCCTGGCTGTGCCTCAAGGCTCTCCTCAGGTTCCAGCCTGTGTGCAAGGGAGAAGAGAGGACTGGGACAAGGACGTTTTCCTCGTTCGCCGCTCACCTGGGCTCTGCTGTGGGAAGGGTGAGGGCACAAGACTGCCTTTGTGCCTGGGGACAGGCCCAGGTGTTTGCTCACCTGTCACTGGGAGAAGCTGGCTCCCGCTTGATGATGGGGAAGAGCGGTTCACTCTCCACACCCTGCTCCTGCTTCAGCTTGTACAGCTTCTGACGCAGCACGTCCTGGTGCCGCTCCCGCAACCTGAGAGAGGAGAAGAGCCTTTGGGTCCTGCCCAGCAGAAGCACCTCACTCCAACTGCCCAAAGCTTTGACACCCACCTCCATGGGCAGAAAGCTGCTGGGCTTGCATGGCTTCGGGCTGAATAAGCCCCAGTTCAGTTCCCTCTTGGAGACCTCATCAAACAACACCACTACAGAAGGGACTGGATGTCCCACCCTGCTCCCCTCTTGGAAATCAGCCATCTCAGAAAAGGCAGAACACCCTACCCCATTCCCTCCACCAATTTGGTTTATGCCTCCTCAGCTCTGCCCACGGCAAGAGTCTGCACTGCCCCCCCCTCCCTGCTCTCACCTGGCCCGAGCCATGTAAGCCTTCAGCTGCTGCAGGAGGCTCTCCCAGTACCCAATGTCCAGGTTGGGCCCTCCTGCCCGGATCTTGCTCTCAATGCCCTGGTACAGAGCTTGCAGCTGGTTGTACGTCTTTCCCTTGAACACGGACTGCACATCTGAGCTGACTGAGGCATTGACACCATCCCGACGCTCCCCTGGACAGGTGAGGGCAGCTGGTCAGTCTCCAGGCACTCAGCTGCACTCATCTGGGTTCTACCAACAGCAGGAGGCTGGACACAGCCGAGGACAGCTGCCAGACCCACAGCCTCCATCCAGCAGGTCCAAGAGCCCCTCTGAGCCTGAGCACGCATGGCAGACCCTGTACCCTACGTGACACACCATTCACAGTCCCTGACATCCACACCAGGCTCTGCTCTCCTGCTCACCTGGTCCTCCTTTCCCAGAGGCCTCCAGCTTGCGGAGCTTAGCTATCTCATCCTCCGTGATGATGGTCATGTCCCTCCAAAAGTCCACATTCTTCCCTTGTTCTAGTTCCATGTACACCTGCAGGCAGGAGACACATCAGCAGGAAAGCAGAGCTGCTAGAGAAGCCCTGAGCCCAGGCAGAGAGGCAGCAGAGCAGGCACCTGGATGTCCTCCACCAGGTCCTCCATGTCAGAAACGGTCAAGCCATTTAGGAAGGTGTATGGCTCATGCATCTCCACGGCCAGGTCATCGTCCTCTGCGCTGATGTACTTGGCCAGAAGATCAATGGGTTTTGCCCTTCCATCCCGAATCCGGATCTTAGACCTGGAGAAGGGAGAGGAACAGAGAGACAGTGGGCGATACTGAGAAGTGCCATCCTCTGCTTCCTTCCAGGCCCGGCTCTGAGCAGCTGCACACCTACCGCAGCTTGGCCTGCTGCAGGTGGAAGTTGTCCTCCTGCTCTTCCCAGGTTTTGAAGTGCTCTGCCTCTTTCTCCCGCTGCAGCATCTCCAGCTCCTGCTCCCGCATGGCTTTTTCCCGCTCCCGCTCCAGGCGCAGCTGCTTCACCTGCCCAGGGTGACAGAGCTGTGAGGCCACTGCTGATGGGCCATTGTACAGACACCACAGACATCTGCTCAAGGACACAGCCATGACATGATCTGTCCCTGAGTTGCCTTGGCTCCTGCCATCAGCCTTGAGAACTCCTGGAGAGTGGGGAGCCAGTGGGGCCAGGCTGCCTGGGCTCACTGCCAGCCCTGTGGGAGACAGGGTACACAGGCAGTGTCCTCAGAGTCATGACCTGGTATTATTCTCCTCAGCACCTCCTGAGGTCCTGGGCTCAAACCCAGGAGAAGAGGTTTCAGAAGAGCAGAAGACAGGATTCTATGGCTCCCACAATCCTACACACTGGACACACCCAGGAGAAGAAAAAGGGGACTTTCCAGAGAGGGATGGAGAGAATTAGGCTGTAAACAGAGCTCTCTGTCAGACAGTGACATGGAAAGGACATCTTATCCCACCTTCTGCAGCTCCAGGCGATTGTCCTCCTGGATTCGCTTGTTCCTCTCCTTCAGGTCCTTCTCATCCAGATGGCTGATCCCTTTCTTTTCCAGTGCCTTGAACAGAATAGCCAAGGGAAGCTGTGGAACCCAAGGAGTTCCACGGCCCCTCACTGGCCAGCAAATGCTACTCCATTCACCTGTTTCTGCTGCTCAAGTGAGGTCTGATCCTGTTGAAGGTCCCTAAATCACTCAAACACAGTTCCTGAAGCCCCTTAGCAAACCCAGGCTCAGGCCACATAGCCCACCTGGCCTGGGGAGCTGAGTGCTAACACAACAGTATCATGGAATCACGAGGGAAGGGACCTTAAAGATCACCTTGTTCTACCTCCTTCACAGCAGGGACACCTTCAACTACACACCAGGTTGCTCTAAGCGCTGTCCAGCCTGGCCTTGGACACTCCCAGGGACACTGGGCACTGCTCTGAGTAACCTGTGCCAGGGCCTCCCCACCCTCACCTTCCCAATATCCCATCTAACCCTGTACTCTGGCAGTGTGAAGCTATTCCCCTTGTCCTGCCCCTCCAGGCCCTTGTAAAGTTCCTCTCCAGCTCTCCTAGAGCCTTTGTAGGCACTGGAAGGAGCTCTAAGGTCTCCCCAGAGCCTCCTCTTCTTCAGGGGGCCTTCTCCCTAACCCTGAACACCCCCACTATCATTCCTATAGCAGAAGTGCTGCATTCCCATTACCATCCTCATGTCCCTGACCCCATAAATGCTGCCCAGTACTCAGCCTGCAGTTTCCAGCAGCTCCCAGACCCTTTCCTGCTCTTGACCCATCTTCTTATCTCACCCTCCTGGATACAGACCCCACCTCGGGCACAGTCACCTGACTTTCCCTGCCTGCTCCATCTGGCTGCAGGGACAGGGCAAAGCTCACCTTGCTCCAGATGAATGTGCCCAGCAGGTTGTTGTCTCCAAAGGGATTGTCGGTGTTCGTGTAGCCCATGTACTCCTCACCCCAGCCCATCTTTTCCCGCTTCTTTCTCTCCTTGGCCTCCTTCTTGGCCAACCTCCGTGCTCGCTTCTCCTCGGGTGTCTCCAGGGCCTTCAGCAGAGCCGCCTGTTTCTTCTTCTCCTCCCTCAGCCTGAGCCGCTCCTGCAGGCTCAGCTGCTGCCCCGGCTCCTCTCGGTCCCGGGGCCGCGGCGGGGAGGGGGAGCTGACGGAGGACACGGAGGACTTAGATCCATCCCTCCTGCGGCGCCGCTCCCGGCTCCGCACTGTCCTGTCCCGCCCGCACTCCGGGCTGGAGCCGGAGTAGCGGCCCCGGGATCGCGAGCGCCGTTTCCTCCGGTCCTTACGGTGCCGGTCCCGGCTGTTGCTTCTTTTCTTCTTTTTGCATTTCTTTCTCTCATCGCCGGAGTCCGAGCTAGGCGGGGGCACAGCCGGGCTTCAGCGGGAAGAGGCCACGGCCGTGCCGAGCACAGAGCGTCTCGCTGCCACAGGTGAGGCCGGCCCAGCACCGGCGCCACCGGCAGCGCCAAGACAGCGAGGAGTAGCCGCACCCCCCGCCCCTGATCGCCCCGGGCCAGTGTCACGCGCAGCGCTTGGGACCGACTAGCCGCCCCCAGTCCCCCGGCCCTCCCCGAGGCTGGCAGGACCGAGCACCCCCCACCCTCCGACGCCGGGCCCGGGGGCAGCGGCCGGTTCGGGCTGCGCGGGTCCCGGCACACCAGCCCCGTTCCCCCGGACCCGCTGCCCCACAGACCCGGCGCGGCCAGTCCGGGCCAGGTGCTCACTCACCTCGAGCTCGCCTCCCGGCGTCGGCCCCTACTCCGGCTCTTGCTCCGGCTGCGGTGCCGTCGCCCGCGGCTCCCGGACCGCGAGCGCCCCCGATCTCGCTCTCGGTCCCGGTCCTTTTCCCGGTCCCTTTCCCGCACCGAGCGGCCGCCCCGGGCCGGGCTGCGCGACCCAGAGCCCATCGACAGCGGCGGCTCCGCCCCGGGGCCTGCGGGGCCTCAGTGCACCAGGCTGTCCCGCCGTCCGCCTGAACCCACCCCGCCGCACCAGCGGCCCCGGCGCAAACCGGCGGCGGCAGGGCAGCCCCGTGCAGGGGGCGGAGCGTGGCCGCTCCCGCCGGTCCCTACGCGCGCCCCTTTTCCCCAAACCGCGCCGCGCCCGCACGGCGCCCACATAGGAGGCGGACACACCGGAGAGCACAGCACAGACTGCAGAACGCTTTATCAGAGCGGGGTACAGATCTCTGGAAAAGGGGCTCCCCGGAGAAGGAGAGGAAAAACCCTCAAAACAACCGAGAAAAGAAAAAAGCGCCCAGGCCTCGAGCCCCCGACGCAGAGACGGGATAACACCCCAGCATCGGTGTCCCCGTCCGGTCGCAGCGTCCGCGCACCCTCCGCCGTACATTCGGCACATGGTGCATGCGCAGCGTGGACGTGGACATGTGTGGGAACAGCAACATCCACGGGGACATCCACCGGGACATGCATGGGGACAGGGACAACCACCTGGACAGACATGGGTGGGAAGAGGGACAACCACCAGGATAGACTTGGTGCATGTAAACATGGACAGGGAAAAACCCTCGGTCATGACCCAAGACGCCTCAGCCCTGGCTTTCTCCTTGCTGGAGCAGTGGGAAAGAGAAGGGGAATGCGGGGGTCAATGGAGCCCTGCAAGCGCCTCTGCCTGTCTTGGACCAAGGCCTCTGAGTGCTCTAGCTTCATTAAAAAACTCCCCAAAGTGCAATTCCAGCACACATGGCCAGAGAGGCAGTGGCAACCAAAAGCTGCACCCCCTCTGCAGGTGTTGAGGGTCTCTATGAGCTCTTGGGTTTGCCCCAGAGCCTTTACAGGAGCCTGACTGCAAACTCAAGGACAGATATGCCCCTTTCCTTCTGCCAGCCCTTAACCTGGCAGGGAGAGGTCACCTGCAGCCGCAGCACCAGGCAACAGTCAGGGCATGTTTCACAGAGCCTGAGATGCCAGCTGGAATGATGCAGATGAAGGACAGCAGTGGCACACAGACCTGTGTAGGAAGGAGCTGTCCTGTAGAGTCAAATCTCAGATTCGTGGTACTTCCTTTAATGATGGAGAGCCCGGACAGCACCTGCTGGGTCACTCAATAGAACCCGGCAGAGAGCAGCAACTCAAGTCCAGAATGAGCTGAAGTGCAGATGGAGGAACACTCATACCATACCAAGGGTGCTCTTTGCCGTGGACAAGTGCTGTTCCTGCCCAGGCAGCACTGGCAGTGCCTGTGACATGCTCCAGAGCTTCTGCTGCTCCCCTGCAGTGCCATGCAGAGGGGGACAAGAATAAGCTCTAAAATCCAAGGTCCTTTAAGACACCATGGGAAGCAGAGGCCAAACAGTTCCCCAGCACTGAGCTGCTGGGACAGGAGGTGACATGGCAGGGACTCTGCCAGCCTGAACAGGGGCAGTTTCCATTTCAGATCAACATCTGCCTACAGGAAGGTTCCTCCTTGTCCCCTTGACAAAGCTGTTGTAAGTCTTTGCCTGTCCTCTTACAGGACTATCCCACCCTGTCCAGACCTGCTCCAAAGGGTCCAGCTTACAGAACTGTAAAAGGATCATCTCAAAAAGGAAAGACAATTCTTTGAATGAACATGCTGCAGGTGCTCTGGGTTCACCCCCTCTCTCAGGACCCAAGCTCCAGCTCACAAATCTCATTCTCTGGACACTCCCTGCAGAGAGGCCAAGCAGCTTTAGAGATCCCCTGGAAATGAGGGGAAGGAATGAAATCTCCATCAATGATGCTTAAACCATCTCAAAAAAGATGCTTGATTTCAGGTGGCTGGAAAGTCCTGAGGAGGCCAAATCTTCTAGCCCCTGACTGAGGTGGTCCCAGGGCAGGGGTCTGAACAGCTCGAGCCCACCGTGGTTCTCCCCAAGCCCCCTCCTCCAGCACAGCACCCAACAGCAGCAGCTGCAGCACAGATGTGGCTCCCTCTGGCTGTCCTACACACACTGCTGGAGGAAAAAAGAGGTTGAATTCTTATCTTTTGAAGCCCCTTGCCTTGTTCCCAAAGGTAGGTGAGGCTGTAAGTACTGCAAGGCTCCCATTCCCCTCCATCAACCCCAGAGCCCCCCGGCCTGCAGTCCCCCCAGGTGGCACAGAAAAGGTGGGATGGGGCAGGAGCTGCAGCTGGGAGAATGAGCTGCCAAACAGTGACAGAAAGGGGAAGAGTTTCTTGAGATCAACTCTTGATAAGACTATTTGGTAAATACATGGATACATAAACAGCAGCAACTTGCACAGTCCCCAGACTGTGCTCCCAAGAAGCACAACTCACAGCCTTCTGCATCTGCAGGCAGGGAAGGAAGTCCAGGTCCTGTATTCTGGGCAAGAAAAAAACATCAAATCCTGAACATTCTTACTAAGTTCAGCACAGTACAGAAGGAAGAGCTTCCCATCAGCCCAGCTACTTTCTGGGGCCCAACATAACCACTCCTGAGTGCTGCTGTGAAGACGGATTTTAGGGACTGAGGCCTGAGAGCAGGGTCCCGCTTACCCACCCCTCTACAAGGAATCCCAAGGACAGTGAGGACTGTAAAGGGAATAAAGAGATTTCAACCCTCTTTCTCAAGCAAGGTTCATAAAGCACATGAACAAGACCTGTTTCCCTCTGGTCTGAAGAATTTCCTGCTTTCTCTCTGGGAAATGAGGATGGGGTTGCTGGATTCCAGACTATGCTATGATACGTGTCCTGCTGATGGATGAGCCTCAACACTATCCTGTGGCATCAAATTCTCTCACCTTTACGCAGCCCTCGCACAGCAAACCCTCTCAGACACCTGCAGCAGGGATTTCCACCAGGAGACGTGACCCCAGGCAACACCCCAGTCACCCAGCTTTCTGTCCAAGAGTCCCCGAGCACAGCAGTTGGCACAATTCTGTGGCAGAGCCAGGCTCCCATTCCTGCCTCCAGTGTGTGAACATGCCCTTGTCTCATTGCCTGCCCTGAGGGGTGGAGGGGACATGTGAACCCACTGTCCGTGACCCCAGGGTACACCCACGAGCATGTGAGGGGCTGAGTGGTTCCAAGAGGATGCAGGGTCTGGACAAGCCCTACGTGGGCTGGGTAGAGTGGAGAACTCGCCCTCCAACGTGGCTGGGCTTGGGAGGTGCCCAGTTCCCATCTGTCGGTGCTGGTGGGGCTGGAGCAGGTGGTGGCCGGTTGGATGAAGTGTGGACTCCAAGCACAGAGGGAAGGGTGGCGCAGCAGTGCAGCACAGGGTGAAGGTGGAACCCATCACGACTTCGGGGAGAGCTGAGGAGTCCATGTCACTGTCACCAGGAACTGTGCTGTCCCGCAGTGTTACAGACAGGAGAAGTCACTAGAGAGTTTAGATCCAAGTGAATTGGCATGGCTGCTTTGGATTATGGTAACATGGGAGCAATTCTATTCCATGGCCTTTAATACATTTCATTTTCATAGCACCTTTCATCCCAGGGTTTAAGTGCTGTAACAGAAGCAGGTACTGTGCACCCACTAGCATGGGGGAAACCGAGGCACAGAGTGGTTTAGTGACTTGCCTGGGGCCTCTTGGAAAAAACGTCGCAGAGTCTGGACAGCCTTAAACCTCCTGACTCCCTCAGTTGGTCAGACCACACTACTGCCTCACATGAAGCCACTCTGCTCCTTGCCCTCCCCAGCAACGTGCTCCTACTCATTCTTCAGTGAAGTCTCATGCTCCTTTTTGATGCACAAATATATGGAAAAAAAAGTGCAGTAAACTAAATGTTTAAAAAAGCACATTTGTGCTGTCTCTGTGCAAAGATAAAAGAAATAAATACATGATTAAAAAATTAAAAAGGTTCACAGTATCACACATGGATAGGTAGCTACGGTAGTGCACATCTGGAAAACACTGTGTTACTACCCAGGATTCTCTACACCCGGCTGGAAATCTCTGCTAGGAGCTGCGGGTGAGCGGGTGGTTTCTTTGCTGCCCACATCTGGGGTAAGTAGAAATAAATGGTTATAGTTTTGCTCCATTCTGAAACGCAGTGCCCGGGATCCTGCAGTGCAGCAATACTGGTGTCAGCAAGCTCTTCCCCATCCCACTGGAATGGCTGCATCAACGAAAAGGGAACACATCGACCTGCAGAGGGAATCGCTGCTCTCTGGGACTTCTGTGTCTGCATAGAGATTACTGCAAGGGGCAGAGAGAACAGAGTCACAGAATCATGGAATCATTAAGGTGGGGAAAACACCTCTAAGAATACCAAGTTCAGCCATCAGCCCAGTACCACCACCATGTTCACCACTAATCCACGTCTCCTCATGCCACAGCCACACGTCATTTGAACACTTCCAGGGACAGTGACGCCACCACTGCCCTGGGCAGCCTGTTCCAGTATCTGACAACACCCTTTCAGTCAAGAAATGTTACCACATATCCAGCCTAAACCTCCCCTAGCACAGCTGGAGGCTGTTTTCTCTTGTCCTGTCCCTTGTTCCTTGGGAGCAGAACAAGACCCCCACCTGGCTGCATCCTCCTCTCAGGGAGTTGTGGAGAGCGAAGTCTCCCCTGAACCTCCTTTTCTCCAGGAGGAGCTCCCCCAAGCTGCTTCTCACCAGACTTGTGTTCCAGCCCCTTCCCCAGCTCCACTCCCTTCTCTGGACGTGCTCCAACCCCTCAATGTCTTTCTGGTCATGAGGGGAAAGAGGATCAACCCCTGAGCACCAGTGCCCGCATCAGTCAGGTCTGTGTCCCACCACTTCCCAGCACAACCAGAGAGGCTGTTCTACATCCTCCAGAAATGGCAATATATCTGGAAAACCTGAGGTCCCCAGAGCTTACCCTGCACCAAACAACTGGGAATAAGCCTTGCTGGGCAGGCTCAGGCTCTGCCAGCACAGAGCTGACCTGAGAGGCAGCCAGGCTGTGCTGCAGCCATGCAGGAGCCCCACACTGCCAGAGGCCAGGCTGACCTTGCAGAGGGAGCACAAACTCTGACCTCGACCCACCGGGCACCCAGCACACGGCTGTTGGACACTTACTGTATCGCTCTCCTCATCGGAGACAGAGTGGAGCGGAGCGCTATAGTGGAGCGGGGAGTAAACCCAACTCCTCTCGTCTGTCGGCTGCCAGAGTGGCCAGAGACGGCAGGGAGAATGTGGGGAGAGCAGCAGCAGAGCAGGGAGCAAAGGAGAGAAGAGGAAAAATAAAAGGAGAAAATAAAAAGAGTAGGAAACAATACAGTAAGAACAGCTGTCCACCTGGAGGAGAGCACTGAGCCCAGAGCCAACTCTCAGCAGAGAAGCCCTCCTCATCCTCGGCACATACCTGCTCCCTGCCAATGGGACACGGGACCTGTGCCAGCTGCAGTGGGGGTACAACCCTCCTCTTGTAGGCACAGAGTTTTAGAGCTTTTGAGACGTCAGGGAAACCTCAGCTCCCTGCCATGGTGTCACCTGGTTCCAGAGAAACCAAGAGACGTGGGAAGTGACTTACCTAAGAGCAGTGACAGCTCTGGCTTCCTGCTACCCACTACCAGCTCTCACCATCCCATTCTGAGCCCTGTGAAAGCTGCAAACTGATGTCCAGGAGGGCTTTTACAGGGAAACTGGATTTGTTTGCTGTGCCTTCCTCCTTCTTTGCATAAGGCAGTGGAGCTGGGGTGAGACCATGGCGGATGGTGGCCACAGAAAGGAAACAGTTATAGCTGAGATCTTGGGGACAGTGGAGTGATGGGAACAAGTACAACACAGGAGGCAAAACACAACTGGACCCTGGAAAGAATGAGGGGAAGGAGGTGTGCCTTGAGGGACAGTTATCACAGCACTGGGCATTTGTGTGAGAGGACACACTGCTGTGTACACAGCACAGATTCAAGGGCAGGTCTCTGCTTCCAGGGTTCCTGGGGTGGGGGGGCATTTACACTGCAGATAGACTTTTTTTGTCTCCAGGAGAGCTCCCACAGAGAAGAAACTTCCCCCTTTGACCCAGCCTGATGTTTGCAAAGGGAGAGAAGCAGAACTGGATGCTTGGAAGAAGCCTGCAGTGTTCCCCAGCTGAGGAACCAAGCGTGATAGTTTACAATGTACAAGGAACTACAAGAAGCCAGAGAAGCTTTGAAGCACTGGGCTCCACATACTGACCCCTCCAGTAACTGCAGCTCCATTAGCAGAGACTGCTGTGAAGAAGGAAGGCTGAGAAACCCCTGTTTGGAGCTTCTAACAGGGCTGTCAGAGGTACTTTCAGGAAACCTCCCCACCACATCAAGCTTGTCTCACATCCTCTTTGTCATCTGTGAGGCTTCATCATTCCTGACTGAACCCCATGCTCCAGCCAGCCTCTTTCAGAGCCTTTTAGGAGCTTAGATGCATGCAGGGAGTTGTGGGAGATAAAGGAGCATTCAGTGCTTGGCATTACCCCTCCGGGTGCCAGAGCAGCCAAACCCAGCTTAGGGACAGGAAGAGCTGCAGGAGGAATTGCCTGTTTGCCCACAGAAGTACAGTACCTTCCTCGTGCCATCAGCCATGGCCAGGGGCACATTCCTGCCCCTGCTTCCCCATGCACCCTGCCTGAAACTCAGCTACCCAAATGGGAGCACCAGGCTGCACCAGCAAGACTGTGGCAGCACTGCCACCACCCCTGGGGACAGCAGCTATCCCAAAACCTGAGAAGGTAAATGCTAAACCCCAGAACAATCTCAGCTCTAGATTCAGCCCCTAAAATCTCTAATGCCTCCTTTTGGAAAGGAAAATCTTCCCTGCTCACAGAACACATTCAGTGGGGAGGGAGCACACTGGTGATGCTGAAAAGGGTTGGAGAGCTGAAACCAGCCCTAACAGCACCATCTCCTGCCTCATTTGGTCTATGAGCTGCTCCCCGCAAACCAAAACAGATCTGTTTGCAAATGGATTTTTAGAAGCTTCAAAATGTCTTAATGGTGTCTTTAAAACCCTCTTCCTGGACTGAGAAAGCTGAGCCTGACACCACCTATAAAGGCCCCGGTACCTCTCTGGCCAGATGTGGTACTTAAGAATCACAGAACAGTTTGGGCTGGAAAATCACCCAGTACCCCCCTTGCCATGGGAAAGGGCACCTTCTACTGTCTCAGGATGTTTCAAGCCCATCCAGTCTGACCTTGGACACTTCCAGGGAGAGGACAACCACAGGTTCTCTGGGCAACATGTGCCAGGGACTCACTGCTCTCACTTTTCCCAAGGGCTGGGTAACACTACGGCCCATCCCAGGGTAGGAGCTATGTCACCAGTCTGCAGAAAAGCAGGACAGATATCATGATTCTCTCAGATCCTACAAGGAGATCCACTGGTGTAATTTTGATATGCTTCTCCCATTTCTGCTGGGCTGGTTCCTAATGCCCACTCAATCCAGAGCCCCAGCCATTGAGAGAAATGGGGTGCTGGCCCCAGTGTTTCAAAGCTGCAGCTCTGCTCCCCTACATGCTGTGCTGGCATGGTCACTTACAATCCCAGAGGAACGCGAGGTAGTTCGGACTCTGCGCTGGCGGGGAGAGTAAATCCAGTACCTCCCATCTGTGAACTGAGTGGCCCCAGGACACGAAAGGAAACAGAGGAAAAAAAGGGTGATGTGAAGGAGAGGATGAAAGAGAAAGCAAAACACAAGGGGTTGGGCAACTCCAGGCCTGAACGGGTGAGCAGGTGGGAAAGCCGTGCAGGGGAGAGCAATGCCCATGCCCTGCCACACTGTGCACTTTCATTCCCTGGGGATGAACAGGAGAATGAAGTGCCCTCCAGGAGCAGACTTCCAGTGATTAGACCACAGTCTCCTGGGACTGGCCAAATCCTCCTCCACACACACCATCCCTTCACCCACCATTGACCCTGAGCACTCCTGTAGGAGCAGCTGTGGTGCTACTTGAGCACACATGTACAGCATCATCTAAGCTCCAGCTCAAGTGGTTTCCCAAGGAGAGTGCTCATGGGAACTCAAATCAGCTTTTCCCTTCATCCCAGCAGTGACAAACACTCCACAGCACACGACACACATTTAATGCAAACCTCCAACTCAGATGAAGCATGAAATGCTGATGAGCAGTCAGTCACACTCTCTGTAAACACACTCTGCAGAATTTTCCCTTGGATAGAGGTGCCCCTCAAGCTGGGGGGGAGTCATATGCTCAGGGACAGGAAGAGCAGCTGACCCTAGTTAGCAGACACTTGCAAAGGAGCAGGCAGGATTTGCCTGCACACAGCTGCCATCTACAGGTCACCGGGGCGATCGGTACTAGAGGAGCCGTTTGCATTTTGAACAACATGCATACCACACCAAACAAGCTGTAAAACAGGGCTGATTCCTTCCACAGCTCCCACGAGCCTCAGAGTGACTCGGCAATGAGTGAGCAGCTCTGCAGCAGAGTCACAAAACCCAGGGAAACACCAATGCTGAATTTTACTTTAGCCTGAAGGAGCCCATTGCATGGTCTCAGGCCATCTCCAGCACCACAGAACCAACAGCAACAAGTCAGAGCAAGGAGGAGCCGAGCACCTCTTTTAATGAGGGTTCCAGTGCCCAGGCATGAGAGAGAGCTCAACTCTCACGGGACAGGCACTCAGCTCTGCTCTGGGAATCCATGGGACAGGTTTGTGTTGCTAAAAAGCCTCTTCTCTGGTCTGCAGAAGTTGCTCAGCCATTGTGGGAGCTGAGTGAGGACCAGCGCCAGGCTCCACAGCACTCTGCTGCCAACCACCAACTTACTCCCTGGCTCAGCACTAGACTCCCACTGCATCACCTAATGCAGCCTGCAGGGAAAGGAAAAGCCGGAGTTCACCACAGCCCAAGGTCACCCTCTGCAACCACCTCCCTTTGGGTCTAGGCCATATTTGTGTCAGGAAAGCAGCCAAGATATGTGGCTGAGGAAGAACCTCTCTGTTGCACCCACATCACCTTAGCTTGTCCCAGGAGCAAATGTGCTGGCCTAGATAAGCACTTGTGCTTGGAAATAGAGCAGCACAGCTACAGCTACATCCACAGCAGAAGTGCCACCTGTGTGAGCATCACTAGATGCTGTTTTGAGTTCTCCAAGTTTAATCCAGTTCCCTGCATTCAAAAACCCACCCAGCACCGAGGTCTCAAGGTGCCCCACACCAAGATGACTGCCTGGAATGGATACTGACAGCCTTGTCCAACCCATCCCATCACAC
The DNA here is from genome assembly GCF_963662255.1 of Cinclus cinclus. Taxonomy (NCBI): domain Eukaryota; kingdom Metazoa; phylum Chordata; class Aves; order Passeriformes; family Cinclidae; genus Cinclus; species Cinclus cinclus. Next base: position 1,698,343 of record NC_085073.1, on the reverse strand, counting down.
CCCAAGGGTCAGGTGAAGGTCTCTTACAAAGTATATGTCTGTGACTGGCACGTCATCTTCATCTGAGGCCTGGCTGGCTGGTTCTGAGGCCTGGCTGGCTGTCTCCACCTCTACGGTGGCTGTGGATGTGACAATGGCACAGGCTGAAGAAGCTGCCTCTCTGCGGAGGGGAAAGAGATGACAATCTAATCAGTGCAGTCAGGACAGGAGCAAGCAAAACTGATTTATTACAGAGGAGCTGAAGATGCTATGCTTCCACATCCTGAAAGGTCACGTCACGTCAGGGCAGGTCAGGTCAGAACTCTGCTCAGCCTCACCGAACACCCATGACTCCAGCAAAGCTGGAACCCAGCAAAGCCTCCAGCACAAGCAGCCACAGCTCAAAACCCATTCAACACTCTAAAACACTCACTCTTTGACTTCTTCTTCTTCAGGAGCTACAATCTCAACGTCACACTTGGGCTCCAGTTCAACACTGATTTGCTGAACCTCTTCCTCGACCCGCACCTCCTCGTGTGACCTGGACACCAAAGAGACAGGCCCAAAGACTCAGCTGGGCATGAGTTATGCATACCCCTCAATTTTAGGTCAGCCTGAATCAATCCAGAGCCACCCAAGCCTCTTGTGCAGCTCTGCCCCATCACACAGCTGCTACTGCTGCTACTGTGGCACGGGGCTCCCAGCACAGACTCAGTGGCTGATTTCAACTCAGAGGGAGCACTCAGACCTCCTAGGACTGAGGGTTTGGATAACCAAAACTCCCAGGAAAAAGAGTCCATCCTGGAAGATTGCAGCAGTTAGGAATAACGAGGTGGGAAAAGAGGACAAGAGGAAAGGAATTAAACAGCCAGTGCTGCAGGAAAGACAGGTAGTGTCTGATGGAGCATGGGAGCAAAGAGAACTGGCCTCCAGGGAAACCTTGTGTCCAGAGTTAGCCTGGCCAGAGCCTCTGACCTCTTCCAAGACTCCCACCATACCAAAACTGCTCCAAGGTTGAGATCAGATGACCTGCACACTCTGGAACTGTTTCTGACAATCTTCACTTTAATACCTCATAATTACTTGTTCCAGCAGGGCTGGCTCCATTGTCCCTCCCCATGGGAAGGAGCAGCAAGGAGCCTGCCAAGCTGAGTGGCAGTTGTCAGAGAAGGGCTGAGCTCTGGGTTCACTGACAGCACTGCCCTGCTCCAGGCTGACTCTGACCAGAGCTGGGGCCAGTGGGCAGCACTTCTGTCTAGCTCCATTCAAGGAGCTCACTACACTCTTCCTCACAGGGCTGGACCTCAAACCTGGAGTAGACCCCAACAGACCAGAATAACCAGAGCTGTGACACATTCTTAAGCAAACTGGGTAAGGTTTTTTTCCATCTCAGCTCAGGAATATAAATCCTTGCTTGAATAAAATTATGTCTGCACTGGTTTTCACCAGGGGATCCCAGAGAGTGCACAGGTCCCTACTCTCCCAGAAGGGCACATGGAGGCACTGGCACTAGAAAGGGACAAATTAGGCAAAAACGAGCAAGGGTGGCCACACCTGCAGATGGTCGGTGTAGCTCCAGCAAATTTGTGACAGACCTACTCTGACCAAGCCACTGAGCTCCCTGAATGCTCCCAGGTCACTCTGATTCACCAGACCTATTTTCTGGGTGAGCAGTCACATACTACAGCAGCTCCTTCCCTCTATGAGGTACTGTTGAGTCTGAACTATTCTGGATGAAGTAATTGCATTTGTCACATGGGCCCCACCACTGGGGCCTGGGTTTAAGTCTCCAATTTTCAGAAAATTCTAACACTGGATAATGCAGGATATGAGGTGCTTCACAAGTCCCTGACAATTCACACAGTGAGCAGGTCCCTGCCCTCCAAGGACAGGAATTCAGCAGGATTCAGTAACATGCAGCATCCAGAGGTATTTTCATTGGGAAATACCACAGAAGGGAATTTTTTTCACAGGGCATGTCAACAAAACTCAGCACATCACTCAAAGCTTGGAGTAGCAGCAGATGCCTGTAATGTGGGGCAAACCCTCATCTTCCAATGACCTTTCCTTCCAAGCACCAAACACTGACTGCAGGGAGAAAGGATATCAGCCTGTCAGGCTTCTTTGGCTATGGCACATCCCAGGACTGTCTCTGATGTCATTTCAAAGCCTACTACACCTACACAATGTCCTGGAAAGCGAGGGCAGCGGCAGCAGCATCCACTTGTGCAGATCCTGCTGACATGGGCAATGGGGTGATTTTTACTGATGCAAAATAATTCTACAATAATGCACGATAATTTCATTATATGAGCCTCTAAAATCAGACGTCCCTCTGCAGCACAGCATTTCTGTCCTACCTTGCCCTTGGCTCTGAGACACCAAGGAGGGAAAGAGCCTCAGAGATTTCTGAAAACACTGGAAGCTACTTCTGTGGGTACTGAGGGTGCCTCACAAGGTGCCTCAGTGCCTCACAAAGTCAAATCCCTTTCACTTTGCCCAGGCCACAAGCAGATGCTCAGAGGAGCAATTTTCCTGCTGTCAGAACTCACTTACTTGCTTAAAGGGACTTAAATGACCTTCCTTAACTCTGGTGCTGGGTAGGTGGGTAAATTTGGACAACACTGCTTTCCCTTTTCCTATCAAATAAATGTGGTATTTTCAAAGCACTAAGAGATCTGTTTTGCAAGGAAAATTCTGTGTAAGAAATGGGGATCATCTGATTGCAGAAGCAGTTCAGCATCCATGCCAAAATCCTGGAGCTGCTGAAATTCCCACTCAGCCCTCTAAGAGACCTTCACACAGGGATAAACATGAGGTCTCTGTGCAGCAGAGAAAAGATGAGACAAGAAGACGGGAGACCCATTTCTCACCTGCCATCCTGCCCTGAGGAGTGTGTACGCCTCCTGCAGAAAGAAAACAGAAGAGTTTGGAAGAGCCATTTAAGCCAGAAATCCTGCACTGTCCCCAAATCTACCTCCTCATTCCATGAGGGAGATGTTCTACTTAACAGCTGACACTTCTTCCAGCAATAATTAAATCCCATCAAAGATATGTCTGCTTGCTCCCAGGAGAGATTTAATTAAAATCGGTCATTAGCATTCTAGAGTGTAGGGCAGCCTGCCGGAATCCGCAGCATGGAGAGGAATGGCAGCCACTTGATGCCACTGGGAGCAGGGGAAGTGTCCTCACCTGTACCTGGGCTGCTCAGAGGTCTCCGAGGGGGATCGCTCAGGAACAGAGAGAGATGTTGACGATAGTGTCGTGGCTATGGAGGCCGTGGTAGCTTCTTCAAAGGAAGGAGGAGTGCAAGGGAGCAGGTCTGGCCTGCCTGCTGGCCCAGGGTCAGGGAAGAGGCAGGAAGAAGAGATGATTAAGTCAAACACCAGCACTTCACCTACACCAACCCCTTGGGAGGCTGTTCCATCATGAACCTGCACACCCACACTAGGACTGGGCACTCAAACCACAGAAAGGCAGGAAGTTTAGTTGGGTCCATGAACATGACAGCCTCTCCCAAGGTGTCCTCTGGAGAGAGCCAGTCAGCACCACTTCCAGCACAACAGGCAGGAAATAGAATGCCAATGAAGACTTCTTACTGGTGACCAAAGCTGGATTAAAGGCTTGGATCACCAGAGATAAATATCCAAGTGAATTAAGAGATGAACTGAGTGTCCAGTGCACAGGGAGCAATCCAGCACCCATGCACTGGAGGAGCTTGTCCTCCAGCACTCAGCTGTAAAATGCAGCCAGGTGGGAGTGACGGAAAGGCAACACAGAAGCAGCCCATTCCCATTTTCCAATAGCAAGATCTTGCCTGTTGTAACTGCCCAAACACTGTCACTGGAGTGCTGCAGTTCCCAGTCACCACCCCTCCACCCCTGTTTTTTTTCAAGGGTAGAAAATGCAACTTTCTGTTGGCTTTTGGGCCATAACTTATGGTGCCCCGTGGCAGCAGCTGTCTTGCAGCAGTGATGCAGGTGACCATTTTTACTGCAGAACCCCACAGTGCTGCAAAGAAGGGGTTTGGTCTCCTTTGATGCAGTGTTTTGCATCAATTACCTGCTGGTGCTGCGACAAAATAATGCACTCTTACCTTCTTCCCTGTCCTGGTTAGGTTTAGCACCTGCAAAGCACAGCAAGACATGCAATGAAGAGCTATCCATGAGGAAAGATCTGCAGTCGGTGCGCAGTGGGGAACTTGATGAGAACAAGGGAGGATCCTAAGGGACTGCTAGGAAAGAGAGAGTAACCACAGAGCCAATACCCTGAGCGGGGCTGTCACCTTCATCATCGAGCGTGGGGTAACTCCTGGCCGCCCGCAGGTCGTACTGGGTGTCATCCTTGTCGGAGGCCAGCTGGCTGGCCGAGAACGCTGCAGTGGGACCCGCCGTCTTCACAGCCAGCAAGGCACTGCGCCCCTTCTTCGAGGGGGATGACTTCAGAGCTGGGGGAGGGAGACAGAAGGTCCAAGTACCACTACCAGCTACTGTCACACCAAAGGTATCTTTCTCTTCACAAGGAGAGGCTCTGCCCTCACACACATCCCTCCTGGACTGAACCCAGATCAGGTGCAGGGACTGGGTGGGAGCCTAAGCAGACCAAGGCAAGCTGTCACAATCTGGGGGCTCGACAGTTCTTAGTTTTGCTCTGTATTATGGAACGTTTTGGGTTGGAGTGACCTTAAAAGCCCATCTCTTTCCACCCCCTCCATGGTCAGGGACATGGGCACTAGAACAGTTTGCTGCAAGCCCTGTCCAGCCTGGCCTTGGACACTTCCAGGAATAGGGCAGCTACAGCTGCTCTGGGCAACCTGTGCCAGAATCCCACCATTCTCTGATTTCCTAACTTCCAGTCTAACCCTGCCAGCTCAAAACCATTGCCCCTTGCCTGTCATTATCTGTCTGTAAAAAAAAAAAGTCCTTCCCTCTCCTTTTTCTAAGCCCCCTTTAGGCACTGGAAGGGGCTCTACAGTCTCCCAAGAGCCTTCTCTAGACTGAACACCCCCAGCTCTCTCAGCTGTACCACAGTGGAAAACCCTGCTCAGACTCCAACCCAGACTGCTTATGAGGTCTGCAGCACCAAGGCCAGGGTAAAATCTCACAGCACAGCAGCCCCTGAACTTGGTACTTACAGGAATTCTTTCGAAACACCGTGTTGGTCATGAATTTGAAGAATCTCTCTGCATAAAAGCTGGGTCTGTGTACTGACACTGTGTCCTACAACAGCGAGAAGCAATTGTTTAATTTTAAAATGATTCCTCAAGGCAGAATTTCTGTGACAACCAACACAAACTTTTTTATTCCAACATTTAACATTGACAGAGCCTTAAAATGGAAAAGCTTAACTGAAACACTCTAATTAATGCTATAAATAATCCTGAAGCGTTGCCTCTGATTCACTTGATTATATTCTTGCTGTGATTTTATAATGGATTTTGGTGATTTTATTCCTTTGTAGACTTTCTGGATTTTTTTAAACACTGGCCTGATTGCATACATGAAATTTCTTCTGCCTTTGGTGGCTGCTATTCCAAGCACACCTGGATACCTTTGCATGTCACAGAGACATCCAAATTTAGCCAAGGCTCTCCACACATTTCAAACGTTTTTGTTTAAAATAATAAAACTGAAGCTTTTTCTGCTTCTGATGTTTGACTGCACTCCCATGACTTGGCATCTCCACATTTCCTTTGCCACTTTAAGGGAAGCCAGGAAATACAAGGCTGAAAAATGGTTTCCACATCCAAGATTGTTCTTTCAGAAACACACAGCTGGCTGCTGCAGGAATGAAGCCAGCAGGGAAACATGGAAAGGAATTTGCTGGCATAGAGCTTGCTGATGTGGAAACAGCCAGTCACCAAAGAGAACAGCACAGGGCTCCTGACAGCCCAGGAACACACACACCTGGGTGTGTACTCCTGGTGTCACAGGAGGAAGAGAGGGACACACAGGAGCAGGGAAGGAAAGCTGTGAGCACAACAGCTCAACATGTGAGGAGCTGGATTGAGCAAGGAAACCTGGCTGGGAATAAGTGGCTCCACCCTGCTGTGCAGGAATGAGAGGCAAGAACTGCTCCTTACATCAGCTGCAGCTATGGCAGGTCAGGCTCTATAAACAGCCACCAGGTAAATCCTGCAAGGCTTGGACAACTCCTGCCTCTGCACAGGTACTCACCCCATCATGGACAAGGGCCTTCCAGGTGTGTTCTAACTTCTTGATGAACCTAATTCCAAGGAGAAGTGGAGAGAAAAATAAAGATACAGACTCAGGCATGTACTCTGTACCAAGCCCCCTTTCATACCCTGTGGGGGATATCCCTGAGCTGCCAGTGCCACCAGGACTGAGCTTTCTCCAGCATCTCCCCAGCCAGGTCAGGACTTCCTGGGAACACCACAGGGAAGGAGGAGCTGGGCTGGAAGAGGTGCACCTTCCACCTCTGGAGATATGCTTCTCACACTGAGGTGGTAAACTACTTCTTTATGAGCAGCTCATCATCCTGGACATAGGGCTGTGTGTTCCCAGTTGTTCTAAGGACTTAATGGAAGCCCATGGCCAGATTGGGGCTGCCATACATACTCATCCTCACAGTCTCCAGGAGAGGACATCTTCTTTCATTTGGTACTAAAAGAGATGTTATCAGCCAGGAAAGACACACTGCCAGGTTACCTACCTGTATGATTGCAGGATATCTATGATTCCTACGTGCAGCAGGAGACGCTCTCCTTTGCCATTCACTGCTGGGATCCCTCCCATCCTGCAGGTAAAGCAGAACTTCAGCAGGTGCAGCCTCAGCCAGAGTACCTGTAACACCCAAGCTCTGGGGAAGGGCAACAGCAGCCACACTAAGGGGCTCTGGTGTGGTGTCAGATACATTCCAAAACCGGTGTGGTCACTTTGTGCATGACCATGGGACACATCAACTGACCTGGCCTGACCCCAGGCGTCCCAGGGTTACTGCCTGCATGGCCAAACACCTCTATCATGACAGAACCTGCATCGTGTGGCACAGCTCTGCCTGGGCCAGAAAGCACCATGGAGTTTTTCCCTGCCTACTTTATTTTGGAGGCCAGGTTATTTATTGGGTGAGCAAGAGCTGTCTGCCATTAGGGCAGTAAATCCTTAAGGACAAGGATATTCCCAGTCCTGTCCACACTAATGCCATCCTGCCAAAGGTGCAGCAACCATTGGCACCAGCACACAACCAAAGCACAGGAGTATCAGAAACTCCTTCAGGTAGCCACTGCAATTATTGATGCCATCTGAAGGACTGGAAACACCATGGTATTATCTCAGCTCTCAGGACTGACCCTCCATCAAACCCACAGCAGCTGGTTTCAGACAGCAGCAAACAGCAGACTCCAGCATTCCTTGGCCCAAGAGCCAGGGAGTCAGGCAGAGCCCCAGATCAAGCACAGCACAGGCCTGGGGCAACTCCCAGCCTCCAGCTCCACCAGTGACTCCAGCGCCTGACTACACTGCTGTCTGCTAACCCCACTGGGACGGCCTCAGGGAACTGCCAAGCATTCCAAAGGTGGGAGTGATGGAGAACTCCAAGTAGGGACAGGCTGATCCCCACTTCTGCTCCAGTATTTGGGTGTTGAGCTAGAACTGAGCTAGTGTCTCCTCCCAGGGCATGGGTGGATGTTTAGAGGCTGTTACACAAGCTGACAACCTACAGCCTGGCCTAAGAAGAGAGACTGCTGTGAGGCCAGAGCTTTAGAGAGAACTATTTCCTGCCCTGGCTTCCCCCTTTCCTACCACAATGGCAGCACTACAGCACTACCAAAACCCCAGGACAGCTGCTCCCTTGAGCAGTTCCTGTGGGCCTCATCAGGGAGTACCCACTCCAGCCTCCACCTCTGGGCCTCCCAGCAGCATGAGCAAGCCCAGGTTTCACCTACGTGTCATCCGTGTCTATGGACTCCCCCCGGGCAGCCCCTCCCTGGATGGACTCCATGGCTGTGGAGTACAAGGCCTTCTGCCCCACGGGACGCTTCTCATCCGACGTGCTGTGGGCTCCCTCCGACAGCTGCTCCCTCTCGTGCTGGTCTATGTTATGAACCCCGAGCAGGAGGCTGTAGTCCATGATTTTAAAACTTTCCAATACCTACAGGTTAGTATTGAGTTCAAGAACAAAGACAAAATATCAAGCCAGCAGCAGAAATACAGACCCTGAAGCATGGAATCAAAGCAACCAAAGCAAAGCATCCCATTCACATCCCCACTAACAACTCCTTTAACAGAGCCTGAAAGTTTCTGAACCAACAGTCACCTCTGGGCTTCACTAGACAGTTTGGCCATCCCACAATCACATCAAAGGCCTGAAAGCTTGCAAACATCACCATTGTATCTGCTGCACAGTGATTGGGAAAATGCTCCAGCAGAGCAGCTACAAGTGGAGCAGGCTACCAAAGTGTGATGCACCAGGCAAAGGAGCACAGCCTCAGTCCTCGGAGGCTGCCATGAGATCCAACTCTACTGCTTGGCTTTCAGGGAAAAGGACAGGAGAAGGCATTAATCCGCTCTGGGGCCAGCAGATTAGCAAGGTTCTCAGTCAGGAATTGCTCTTTCTCATGCTTGAGAACCACACAGGTTCCTTACCCTGTCCCCTAGCTGCCCCTCCTTACCAGACAGTCTCGCTGCAACGTCTTCACCAAAGCACTGAAGGTGTCTGCATCCAACATCAGGCCCTCAGGCATGTCTTGGATGAAGTCCAGATCCTTGTATGTAGGGCTGGACTTCTCTTTTTCCTTCTTGGATGCCCGGCGTTTGTAGGTTGAACCTTTGAGGTCGAATTTCAGGTGCATTTTCACCACTCGAGGCAGGATGTTGTTCATCACGACCACGCGGATGTTTTTGCCCCCGGACTGCACACAGTATAGTCCATAAAACTTGGGCAGCAGTGTCCGGGGGTTCTGGTTCAGATTCTGTAGCAAGGGTGGAAAAAAGCACGGAGAAAGATCATTTGAACAGAAAATTCCTGCTAGGTTCATCACAAAGCATGTCAACAGTTGGACTAGTGATTCTTTGCTGAGAGGTTTTCTGAACTTAACAGGAGCTCAGTATACACATTTGACAAAGTCCTACATGTCAGTGGCTTTAGGACCTGAAAATACAGGGACGGAGACGTTCAGCACTCTCTGGGCAAATAACCAAGTCCGGAAATCCCCTGCTTTCCCCAAGTACAGCAGCTAAAAAAAGGAAACCAAACTGGGAGAGAAATAAACACAGTAAGTGGGAACTTCAAGCTTAAAAATAACAGCTCTCTTTATCTCTCCACAAGTGTCAGAATCAAGAGCCATTCTGCAGCCCAGAATAAACCAGGGACAGGATTGTTTTTTAAACAAAACAACATAAATGTTCTCCTCCTGTTGCGGAGTTGTTTTATAAAGCAGTCAACCAGAGAGCACAGATATCCTGTTCTGCTGTCATCTCCTTTTTTTAGGCAGCAGAATAATTAGGAATGACATGACAGGCAGGATTTGCTTGTTCAGCTTTGGGCACGTTTGGGAAGGAAACAGAACTTCTCTGCATGCTGTAGCAGGAAGGACAGACCTGACAGGTTCTGACAGACAGCAGAAATGTGACTGTATTAAAATTTAATTCTCTTCAGCTCACGTACCTGGGCACAGCAGTGAGCCCTCTTCAAGAGTGCCAGAAACAATTAAGAGGCAGGTAATGGAAACAGCTTTAAAGTAACTCAAGATGAAACCACCCTGCTTCCTTTCCCTGACTCCTTTGATATGGGTGGTTTCCCAGGATCAGCATGGTAGTCAAGGATAGCACTACAAAACCCACAGACACTGGAAAACTGCAACAGGCAGCTCAGAACTCTCCATCAGACAAGGTAACTTCAGTTTAATTCACTGACTGATGATGGCAGGATTAACAATGCAACTCCATTCCCACTCAAAACCCCCACCTGATTTACTACACATATTAGGCAACAGGCAGTGCTTTCCAAGAAAATTCATCCTGTCCAGGAATGTGACTATTACCTGAAAAAGCAAGTGGTTCACAGAATGACAGGATGGTTTGGGTTGGAAAGGACTGTAAAGACCATTTGGTTCCACTCCCTGCCATGGCCAGGGACACCCTCCACTGTCCCAGGTTGCTCCAAGCCCCATCCAATCTGTCCTGGAACACCCTCAGGGATGGGGCAGCCACCGCTGCTCTAAGCAACTTGTGCCAGGGCCTCCCCACCTTCACAGGGAATAATTCCTTCCTGGCTGTCACTAACACACATACATCCCATAACCAACCTCTCTTGGGCAAATTTTCCCCAGTAAATATTGAGTGAGGAAAAGATTTTCACAGAACCAGTGTAGGATCACATAAACGCTGTGTGCACCAGGCACACAGATGGGGCAGCAGCATTGCTTCTCATAATCTTTTCCTTGGCATCTTCACAACAAACAAATCCCTGGTCATTGTAACTGAATGTCAAGAGTCCTCATCCATAAACCTGGAGCCTCCAGCACAGTTGTGCGGAGACCAGCTCCCGGTTTTCACACCAAAAACAGCATGTTTGGGTCCAATTTACTTGACTGTATGCAAATCTCTGGGTCTCAATATCCTGCCTGGCCAGAGTGATGTGCAAAGCTGGCTAGTCCCATGGAGGCCTCCAGCTTGGAATTGCAGCCAGCGGGAGTCAGGACAATCCTTGGAGTAATGGTCAAACAGCAGTGGGAGAAATTCAGGGACAGCAGTGCTTTCCCCACAAAACCAAGGTGGTTTCGTTATTGCCTGGAGAAAAGGAGACTCAAGGGGGACGTTTTGCTCTCCACAAGTTCCTGACAGGAGGGTGCAGCCAGGTGGGAATCCGGCTCTGCTCTCAAGGAACAAGGGACAGGATGAGAGGAAAAAGCCTCAAGTTGTGCCAGTGGAGGTTCAGGTTGCACATTAGGAGAAATTTCTTCATAGAAAGGGTTGTAAAGGATTAGAACAAGCTGTCCAGGGCAGTGGAGGAGTCACCATTCCTGGAAGCATTCAAATAATGCGTGTCTGTAGCAACTGAGGACAAGGTTTAGTGGTGACCATCATGGTGCTGAGCTGAAGGTTGGACCTGATGATCTTGGTGGTCTTTTCCAACCTTTAGTGTTTTACTATTTTATGACCGTAATCAACAGCCACCCCCAAGTGCAGGCTGGGGCAGACGCATGCTGCCAAGTGTAGAGGAATAACTAGCTCTGCGAAAAGGACACTCAGAAACACACATCTGGGAAGCCATTCTGAGGCCAGAACATGTCTCCAAACTATGGCACAATTATCTGCCTCATGTTTACCCGCAAAGTTTGCAAATTATCAGTAGGATTTGTGCTTCTGGGACTGGCTTCATGACATGCTGTTAACACTGTCCCTGCATGGGGGCAGGCCACAAGACATCCAGGTGGAAGACATGCCCTGTGAGATGCTCTGCCATGACAAAACCGAGCTGGGTCCAGGTCCTGGGTGATACACACCATGTAGTATCCAGGAAGGAGCTTCTGCAGGAATTCAGCTTCCTTGTGCATCACAGTTTTTATGATGAATTCATCATCGCTGGTGACATAGAAGAGGGAGCCGCTGGCCCCGGGGTTGGACAGCTCGATCAGAGGCTCGTTACATAACGAATACTGGCAAGAAAAAGACAAGAAGGTGATGTTTATCCCCCATTTATTGCAGATTTGAGTTCTATGCCCTCAAGGGCCTTCCCCACCATGTCATCTCCCTGGAAGATTAAGGGGTAGCAAAGTTCAAGTGAGAACTATTTGCAGTATAGGTTAGGTCTGAGCAGCCAAACTGATGGACAATTTATAATTAGAGACTAAGATTACAATTCAGAGCATTCCAACTGCTCAGTATCCAACTAATCATCTGCTTTCAGGAACATCCAGCCTTCATAATGACATCTTATCTGTTCCCATTGTGCCTGCATGCACGTTCAGGCTCTTTGAGCACAGCCCAGTGCATGCTGGCGGACAGAGAATTTCAGGGGACACCACAGTCTGCTCAGGGAACCACATATCATTGTGCTGGAGGGAACAGAACACACTGGCTTTTCTCAGCAGCCTCCCCTGGCCTTGTGCTCTCCTGTTCCCTGCAAAAACCAATGCTTGATTCACAGAATCCCACAATGGCTTGGGCTGGAAATGACCTTAAAACTCATCTCATTCCATACATGGGCAGGGACACCTTCAACTAGACTAGGTTGCCTCAAGCTCCATCCAACCTGGCTGTATTTTTGCAGCCATACTTCACTCCATCGATCCTGCTGAAAATGTGACAAGTCTTATCCTAGGTGTGCAGTCAAAAGGGATGAGCCCTGCTCAAGCACAGCAGAGTTCTGCACTGGTACCTGAACTGGTACTACACATCTAGTCATCAGGATGCAAACAGCAGATCCTCAAATAAGGACTTGCCCAGCAGCAGAGGAAACAAAAAGGAGAAAGCAAAGCAGGAAGATGCACTTTTTAGCTCAGTGCCCACCCAGGTACTGCAGGGGTCAGGTGGGTGCAGGGCAGGATCACAAAACTGCCCAGTGAGAGGTGAGACGGGAAGAGGAAGGTGGGGTGCGGAAGGGAGGTGATCAGAGCAATATATTAAATACTCATCATTATGTAATAAAAACAGCTTTCAGCTCTGCACAGATTAACAATTCCACAGTTGATCAAGTTAATCATCTCATGCATAATTAATTGCATTTGCCAGTGTGGCAGGCAAGAGACAATCAGGAGAAACAGAAACAATGAATCAGATCCATGACCTTTGCAACTGAGACAAACTCTGCCTGCCCTCAGCGCTGAACATTCAACCATCCTGCAGGACTGCCTTGGCTGGAACAGGAGGGGATCACTGTTACCCTCCCACCAGGCACTGGCACGGGTTTGTTTCACTGGCAGGTGTTCAGCAGCCATCACCTCCATCTACAGGTGAAGTCACACAAAAAGGATTGTTCCAGAAGGGGAGGGTGTGCACTTATGGATGTGTTTCCTTCCCCAGTTCACAGAGAACAGGACGTCACATAAAGGCAAGGGCCCAAATTCAACCACAGTGCACTTGAAGCCCCAACAGCTTGTACTCCAAGGTATTTGAAAACCAGCCTTTCCAGCTCTGAGGAGCTTTTGAAGCACAAGAACAAGCTGTGGTTTATTCTGTCTTTTTAAGATGATTAAAATAACTACACTCACATAGCTCTCCAGTGAGTACACAAGAAAAAATTCCCATCTTTGTCCCCTGAGCCGCAGGGGACATTACAGGGTCGCACCCAGCAGAACACAACTCCTTTGGCTTGTAAACACAGTAAGTTATTGTTACCACAAGGACCAGAGAGGGAAGCCCATTGCAGAGCTTACAGCTTACAGCTGTAAATGTGAGCTTATAGCTCACACTGTGTGCAGGTCATGGCCTCCCTCTGGTACAGGCTGGCAGCTGCCGTTCAGCAAACTCAGACTTGGAACCATGGAATGTTTTGGGATGAAAAAGATCTTAAAGCCACCTCATTCCACCCCCTGCCATGGGCAGGTACACCTTCCACTAGACCAGGTTTCTCTAAGCCCTGTCCAACTTCTCCTGGAACACTCCCAGGGATGGGGCAGCCACAGCTGCTCTGGACACCCTGTGCCAGGGTGTCACCACCTTCATGGTAAAGGTAAATAAAGGAGGAAAAGATAGAAATCTAAAAATATATCCATACCAAATAATCATCTGGACGAATCCCAAAGAGCTCTCGGAAATACCGGAAAGCCACTGGGGCATAGGTCTTGAACCTGAAGTCGGCGTAGTGGTGAGCTGGAGTGAGGTTACTGCCTTCACTGCACAGAACACACACATGGGCAAGGCCTGTTACCATATACCAGACATGGACAGGCACACTAAAGCTACCGTGCATTTCAGATGCACTGAGCCTTGCAAAAAGACATCTTTGGAACAACAATCACCACCATTCTTCTGTGGTAGGAAAACAGGAAAATAGGTTTCAAACTATCTGCCAAAATCTATTCCCAGAGATTAAAGGAATAATCACATGCCAAGCAGAATATATTTACATAGAGAACATAACTTTTATGAGCTTTGTTTATTCACAGTTAGAGAGCTCCCAGAAGGAGTTTTTTCCATCTAAAACATGGTATGATTTTGTGGACGAAATTCTAGATGGACAGTTAGAAAGACAACACGTAGGAAAGGTAATAAACTGGAGTGCACAGTACTGCATCTTGTACTGTGCTTCCCTGCAGGCCAGTGCACTGCAGATTCCAATATTTCCCACTGTATAACATTTCTGTTTGTATATCACGGAGCAGATTTAAAACATTCAGAGCATGCAACTCTGATCTAAAGACAGATGGAAGCTCTCTTGAAAAAACAGTGAGAGGAAAAGAAAAGAAATAATTCATGCATTCATTCTTTTCCCCTTCTTTACCTTGGGAAAAAAATGCTCTCCACCACATAGAAGTCCTGCATCAGGACATCTCTCTCTGGCTTGGAGCTCAGATTGCCCACAGTATATCCAATCCCCAGCTGGATGGCTCCCTTCAGAGTGGAGGAGGTGGTCTGGCAAGGAAGAGCAATCAGTGAGCATTTCACAGCAGATAATCGCAATAACATCCTCTGCATTACAACACAGTCATGTCTGTGACTTTTGTGGGGTCATCTCAGGCACCACACACTGCTAACAAAGTTTACACGGATGCTGAAGAGGTGAATTAGGGCTTCAGATTTGCTGTTTGCAGGATTGTGCTGTCCAAGAGTGTTGCATAAAAATCTCAACCAGATTAATAACTACTGGGCCATAACTTCTTTCAGCCTGTCATCCATATTTGGGTGCCATCCCCCACTCCCCAAACCCAAACCTTTTTGTAGGTGGTTTCCCCAGAAGCATCCACACTTCGATGGCCAATCTTCTTTCCCTGGCCCGGCTGTCCTGGCAGTGATGGGCCCTGCAAGGAGAGCACAAGGACACTCAGGGCACAGGCTGATCTGCCACCAAGCACATAGAGAGCAGCACAACCACATTCCCACACTGTACTGCACACAGGGATTATGGTACTGCTGGAGAAAACCCTGCAGAGTGCCAACAGGTGAAACTGAAGCTTTTCCACCGCTCAAGAGGGGTTAGAATAGCAACACTCCACCTGACACCCTCACTGCTCACTGGCAGAGCCCTCAGCAAAGATGCTGAGCTCAGACAAGATCCAGCTGCCAAGATTCCCCTGGTGCTTGGCTGCGGCTGCCCATTGATTTAAAACAGCGATGTATTAAATCGGCCACAGAGATTTATTCTTAAAATCCCAATCCCTGACACATTGGGTTTTGCTGGAGAGATCACAGCCACAGCCCAGCCCCACTCACACTGAGATAAATCCATTTAAGCAAGATCTCATCTGTTTATAATTCCAAGGCTGAGCCCACACAGGGTGAGCCACAGGAATGTCTCTTCCACAAATTCTGAAGTTTACAGAAATACTATAGACTGCCAGCACTTCAGGGTGACAACAAACCTGCTCCTGTCCCCTTCTCCCCCCGTCTCTGAGTCTGCCCAGGCCTTTCTTTGCCAGCCCAGGACCTAGCAGGTTATGACTGCTCCTTTAACAGCCTGTTGTAACCAGGTGTTGGGAAGTTCCCTGCAGCTCCTTTTGCAGCCCTAGGGACTCTGCTCCACCACCAGTCAACACTGCACCCACACCCAGGCTCTCAGCCCATGGATCCCCCATGGACCCTGGAGCTCACCAGACAGCTAGAAATGCCCATAAGAGACCAGCACCATTTCAAGTTTTGCTACATTGCTACACTTTGGATGTTCCCTTGAGCAGCATGCAGAGATCCAAGGTCACTTCCCAAGTGACACTGTTCTATCCCTGTTTCTCTTGAGTGCTGCACAGACCCAGCTCCAAACCAATGGCTATAGCAGAAAATGGATAATTTTGCTCAGACTAAGTTCTTTGTACTTTAGCTTTTGATCAAGAGCTTGCAGTTATTTTTGGTCAATCTGCTTGTACTTCTCATACTAAGGGGCAGTCTGAGTTCTCCTTCAAAAATCCCATTTCCTACCCTATTTTATTAGCAGGGCCAGCCTTACTTCTGAGCACTCCTTCTCCAGCAGTTATGAGCAGCAGCACAGCTCAGCCTCTCTTTCTACCAACCCATTGGATCTTACTCCTTGCAAGCCCAAGCTGTGCTGTCCTGCCTTGCCAATGGCTCACCATCATCCTCCAAATGTGATGAGCAGACACAGGCAGGGGGAAGGGACTCTCATCCTAGGAACTGCAGTGACAAAAGTCTCTTCCAGTCTCCTGCTCTGCCTGTGGCTGTTTCTGGGGCAAGAAAAAGTGGCCCTATTTATACACTGAATAATGCAACCCACTTCCACAAAAGCTGAGCTTCCCAGTACACATATTCCAGTACAAAAGAATCAAGTGTCACATTCCAGGCAATTTTATGGGAAGATTTTGCTGTTCATGCATACAAATGCTTATCATCCCAGCTGGGGAATGAGAAGGGGGACGTAAAAAAATTTGATCAAACAAAAATAATTTGAACACAATGCCCTAAACCATGCGTGTGGGTTTCAGGGAACAGCTTTCAGGCACAGAGCTTCCTACTAGATTCCCTGCTGCCAACTGTGAAGAGTTTTGCTCCAGAAGGTAACAGTGACTCAGAACCTGTGACCTGGAATATCTACATGACAAGATGAGTCCTTGGAGATGTTCCCCTGTTTTAGGGCTTCACAAATCACAGCCTCCTGACTGGCTCCCACCAGAGGGTAAAACCCACCACAGAGGCCTGGAGATGCCCAGTACATGCATTCTTCAGTTACCACATCCAGGTGCTGGTGTGGAAGAGGTGCCCTCAGTCACCAATGCAGAAGCATCGTGGATCACACAGCCAAAACCAGCCACAATCCCTCCACATTCTTTCTGTCACTGTAATGATGCCAATGAAGGGACCCTGGAGACCTGCCACTAATTTTATTTCTCCCAAATGACAGATATCAATTTTGTAGTAATCTCATCAGTATTTTGAAATGCAGTTTTTCTCAAAAAAGGCAGGCAGAAGAGTTTCTGAGAGCTCAGTGTTCTCATTTCTCAACACAGGATTGTCAAACCCAGCTTTACAAATCTCACCTCAGTGATGGCTGTCTTCTTTGGACACAGACCTGCAGACAAAAACAAAACAAAACAAAACAAAACAAAACAAAACAAACAAACAAACAAAAAAAAAAAAGAAGAACATCAGGAAAAATAGGGACATCAAATAAAAAACTCCCAACCCAACCACCAAAATTCTGAGAAAACAGCTCAATGCTTTGTCTTTTCAAGTAGAGCTGCCAGCCTTTAGAGTAGCTGGTTTTACTCTGTTTTCAGCTTCACTAGTGCAAGAATCTGATGGTACAGGAGTCACACAAGCAATTTCACATTCAGAAGCACAAAAATGCACATTTTTGCCCATTAACAGTATTTTCTAGAGGCTTCAGCAGGGAGGTCTTGCAAATCTCTGCTGCCCAATTAAGCAATGGGTCCACACTATGCTGAAGAGCTGGCTCCACATAGAAGCCCAGAGAGACACTCCTGAAGCTGTTTTCCAGCCACTCAGAAGGCACTTGACAAACTATATAGATAACTGAATGTATTTATAGAATCCTATGTCCAAATATATCACATAAATGAGCGCATAATTTATCTTTATTGCTGCCTCAGGAGAAGCCACTGGTGCTCCATTACAGCCAAGGGTAGAAATCAGTTTTGCCTCAAGCTTTTAGGTATATAATCAGAGCTGAAAACACAGGCCCAAACCCTCTGACAAGCAGCCATCTCCCATTTCCTAGTGTAAGTTTGTTTTTCTGAGATTTTCCAAGCCGAAGTTTGTAAGAATTAAGGAGCTCCCTGCTCCCTGCAGGAAGCACAGGCTTCTGTGTGGAACATGTGACCATGAGATCCAGCCCAGCTGAATCCTGAGAGCTACCATGAAGGATGAAGAGCTGCTGAAGAGGAGCTCCCCACACCACCCCAGAAGCTCCCCAGCACCTCTTTGTGCACAGGCCAGTTCTCCTGCATAGAACAGAAATTCAAGGGACAGGTTTAAGACCTTAGTTCCAGGTAGGAGTCTGCCACTGCCTGCTCCTGTACTACATCGTTCCTACAGGCACATATCCTTATCAACCCACTCAGCAAGAGCTTAGTTTTGCAAGAGACTATGGAGCGCAGTTTTGAGTTCATCTACACTCAAGATTAGGGGGTGGTCTTCTCCAGTGGGGAGTGGATGTCCTCTGTCCGTCCTGGCTGGAGAGCAGGAACAGCTCCAGAGCATCCAACCCAACCTCTGCTGCTTCAGCATCTCCCCCATTTGGCAAAGGAAGAATTTTGACAGTTTACCCGTGGTACCTGTTCAACACCTCAAAGAGAAGCAGTGATGTTGCTCCAGGGCTTGTTTCAGAAGGAGCCTCAGCAAGAACCTGGGCATCAGTACCTGAATGGGCTCCAGGAGAGCTGGAAAGGGCCAGGACAAGGGCCTGGAGGGACAGAACAAGGGGGAATGGCTTCCCACTGCCAAAGGGGAGGGTTAGATGGGATATTGGGAAGGAATTGTTCCCTGGGAGGGTGGGGAGGCCCCAGCACAGCTTGCCCAGAGCAGCTGTGGCTGGCCCTGGATATCTGGAAGTGTCCGAGGCCAGGCTAGACAGGACTTGGAGCAGCCAGGGATAGTGGAAAGGTGTCCCTGCCCGTGGCAGGGGGTGGAACAAGATGAGCTTTAAGGTCCCTTCCAATACAAAACATTCCAAGATTCCATGAAAATGGGATGACAGCACCAGAGAAGTGTATGACTCAGTTATATTTTGGAAAATATTTCAGACTCTGGAATGCAAATAAACAACAAACCCAACAAAAAGCTCTTGGTGATCACAGGGGAGATGAAGCTGCTCTGACTCGGAAGTGCTGCAGGTGTCTCATCATCCTGATCTCCACAAAACGGGTGGTCCCTCATGTGAAACAGGTCTTGTAATGTGGCATTTGGAGTTGTCTGCAGAGCACCCCCAGGCCTACAGCCTGGCCCGCGGGGCAGAGCCAGGGTGGCACAGGAAGTCACTTCTTGTTATTCTTTTTTAAACAGTGCCCAGCTCCTGCCTCAGAACAGTCACTGAAATGTCTCTCCCCATGTCGCAGAACCCCACTGCAAACAGGCAGAGGGAAGTGAGCAGAGTGGGAACCCGAAGGGTGCAGAGCAGCTCCCCCCGCTCACGCACTCAGGATGGGTCTCCTCAGATGAGAGGGTGTCACTGACACAGGCGGGTGACACACATGAGTGACACAAACCCTGCCATTCCTCCAGCTCTCAGACTACAGCAGCACATGGCTCAGGACCACTGTAAGCTCAAACTGCTGAAAAATGAGCTCTTCTGCCTAAGCCAACACAATTTTGTGATCACTGAACAAAACACCCTGCAATGGCCCAGAGTGCAGGAAATAAGGTTCTGAGTGAACATCTGGCTAATGAACTTCCAGGGCAAAAGCTGAAGCAGCACTTCCAAGCCATGGGGGAATCCAAAGGAGCTAATCCTGCTCCAGATTGAGCACTGGAAATCGCTGGGAATGCAGCGCAGCTGAGAGCCCTAGGCAAGGGGAGTGTGCATGGCTGTCACTGCTCTCCTGCACTAATCTCATTTCTGCACTTTGTCACAATTCCAGAGCAGATTATCTTTAATTTTGTGATAATTACCACAAGCCACTTTCATTCCCAGCTTTTAAGTGTCTGCTGCTGTAAACGTACCTCATGTGGAATCAATACCAACTGTCCACACAAAGGAAAGTTATGGAGGCAAGGAACCACAGATCTCTGGGAGAAATTATGCCTAATGTGGGCAAGAGCAACCCCAGCAAAACTTCCCTCTGTCCCCACTTCTAATAAAAAGTCATCAGCTTTATAAAATCAACTTGTCTAGTCAGAAAATGTAAATATCTTCCACTGGCTCCTCTATGCATGGCACACAGCTGTGCTTGGCTCAAGCAAGCTGACAGATGGTCAGGCAAAATCTGATTTAACTCCAGCTCCAGGGGTTACTGAGCCATGAGGCAGCTCTGGGGTTTGCAGGAGTGGGAGCACTGCTGCAGGAAGTTTCAACACTTACCAAGCTAATTGAAATGATTCCTATCCGATTTGGTGCGGCTTACAAGGCTGTGCTCAGAGATGTGATGAGCGTGGAAACCCTGAGACAAAACCCCAACTTGGTGCCATGCCTCCAGTCTATGCCTGGGTTCTGCCAGGCACTTCATGCATGCTTGACCTGCTGCCTTCAGTTCTGTTCTCATCTGTGCATGACTTTGAGTGACCCCTGTCCCAGTGCTTGAGCTTCTATGGAGCCTCTGAAATAAACACTTCAGTTGTGGCATTCAGCAATTGCCATCTCAGACTTGACTTGTGTTTTTCCCATATTCACAGTCACATTGGCCATCTCTACCAGTAAACTGACATCTTGCAGGACAGGAAGGCATTTCCTCCTGGAAAGCCTCTGCACAGAAAAGTACTCAAGTTTCAGCTCCACCAGCCAGAGGAGCAAAATCCCCACAAGTTAAGGGTGGTGAGGCCCTGGCACAGGTTGCCCAGAGAAGCTGTGGCTGCTCCATCCCTGGAAGCGTTCCAGGCCAGGCTGGATGAGGCTTGGAGCAACCTGGTCTAGTGGAAGGTGCCTTTCCACTCCCTCCAAAACCGCTGAGGCAGGCTGACTTGCCAAAACCCTTCTTCATCAAAACAGGCATTAGAGGCTTCTGTCCACCAGAAAGGAATTTCTTAAAAGGCATACAAAAATCCAGCAGAAGCCTAATTTAAGATCACAGAATCCTAGAATAACCCGAGCAGGACAGAACCCACAAGGATCATTGAGTCCAAGTCCTGTCCCTGCCCAGACACCCCAACAATCCCACCCTGAGCATCCCTGAGAGCGGTGTCCAAACGTTCCTGGAGCTCTGGCAGCCCTGGGGCCGGGACCATTCCCTGGGGAGCCTGGGCAGTGCCCACATGATCAAATAATGAAATTTTCTTTGTAAGACAGGTCTATACACACAGACAAATATTTATAAATTTTAAGTATTTGATGCTTTATGATGACCTAGAGAAGTCAAAACAAATCTGAATAACTAGTGGACTCTTTTCTCTGATCAGAGCTGCTGCTGCTGCATCTTTACTAAAAGCTTCACTTTATTTAAGGGTTTATAAGGATATACAATGTGACTGGAACTAAAAATATATGAAATATAAATGCCATGTAAGCTCCTTGGCTGGAGGCTGCAACAGCATGACTCCCCCAGAAATCCTGCACAACAGAGACCGGCAGCTTGCCACTCGCACCCAGCCTGGTCTGGTGGAAGGTGTCCCAAAGAAGTGTGTCTACCTCATTTTTCACTTTCTCCATCGAGAACAAGACAATGTGACCCACCTGAGCAGCCCATTTGGACAATAAGGGGATGTGGAGACTGTAACCAGGACACAATTTCCCATTCCATCAGACCTCTAACATAGACTTGCTCGGTCAATGCCTTACAGGCAAAGGCAGAAACAAGAATGCCAAGACAGGAGCTGTGGAAGTTAAAGCCCCTACCCATGTATTGCTATTGAAATACAGGCAGAAAGGATGGAAATGAAACACATCCCTCTAAAGAGCTGGCTGTTACTGCCTGTAAGGGATTGCAGGTAAAAACAAATTAAAATTAAGGGGGAGTGGGTGAAGATGATTCAGCAAATCATGGAATGGTTTGGATTGGATGGGACCTTAAAGCTCATCTCATTCCACCCCTTGTCATGGGCAGGGACACCTTCCACTAGACCAGGGTGCTCTGAGCCCCCTCCATGGAACTTCCAGGGATGAGATAGCCACAGCTGCTCTGGGCACCCTGTGCAAGGGCCTCCCCACCCTCACAGGAAAGAATTGCTTTGCAATATTCCATCTAACCCTGACCTCTGACAGAGCATTCCCTTTCTTCTGTCCCTCCAGGTCCATGTCCAAAGTCCCTCTCCATCTCTCTTGTAAGCCAGAAAACACTCCTGAGCCAGGAAGCAGCCCCTGAGCCAGAGCAGCAGCCAGCTGGGCTTCCCAAGGAACCAGCAGAAGCATCAGGCTGTGTCTCAAGGCACAGGTAAAAGCAATCGTGAATTTCTTCTTGTACTTCACACGTGTGGCTCTAGCTCCCAGCATACAGAGCAGTCCTGGAAGGGGAGGGGACATCACAGGGAGCAGGCACTGGCTTAACCACTCCCCAGAAAAGGCAGCTGAGTACAACCTGGCCTTCCCAGGCATCTACTTCTGATAATTTATGTATTTTCTCCCCATAAATGAACACAATTTGATTCAGATGAGAATCATCAAGTAAGACACAAAATTAAATTAAAAATTTGGGTGGGGGGTTCCCCCTTAAATGTGCCATTTCTTGGCAGAAAGAGCTGTAGGTGTTCTGCACCTTGGGCATGGATCACTGCTCCTGTCATCTGAGAGCTTGGAGAAATAATACAGAAATAAAGCAACCCGAGATAAACTCTGCTTGTTATGTAGAACATACATAAAGGTTAACCATCTAAATGTATCTATTTTTCCCTGGAGCACTGCAAGATTGATTGACCTTTGGGATCATCCACACAAAATCAGTGCTGGTCACCTGACCATTTCTACTACCTGGTTCACCCCATTATTCATCCCAGTGCTCAGGCAAGGCTGGCTTCATCCCTATGGGCAAGCATATAGGGGGAGGAGAGACCTGGCTCTGATGCACCCGCAACACAGGTAGCTCAACATTCCTCATGACACTTTAGCCACCATCCAAAGCAGAAATGCTGACAGCACCAGCTGGCATCCAAACTGGGCTATCAGGAGTAGCCAGAGATAAATAATCCTGTTTAATCCCACCTCAGCCACCCTGACCTTCTCCCGGTCCCCTGCTCCTTCTCCTAGCCCACATGGGCTCCATGCCTTGTTTGAAGCACACAAGGAGCCACCTTCACATAAAATGGCATTTGCACACCAGGATCTGCTGCTCCAGCTCCATGTGCTGCACTCTTCCCAAGGCCTTTGTCTTGTTCTTCTCAGCAGAAATGCTGGGGATGAGAACAGCAAGGCTTGTACAAATAAATGAAGGGAAGCAGCTTAAGGTACAGGCTGGGCCTCAGGGCACTGCTGTGGTACTTGTTGAGAGCAGTGACACAGCTGACCCCTCTTTTCCATCCCGGGCAAGAACGTGGTCTTCCATTAAGTGGAGACAGATAGGCACAAGGAGCCTCAGTCCTGTCCTAGCCACCCCCTCAGATTTCTGACCCCCAGCCTCTGGAAGCTGCTCCCCTGCTAGCTCCCAGGGATCAGCACTGAACCTGTGTTCTACAGCCCAGCTCAGCTGATCAAAGCAAACTTCCAGCTTATAGAGCATCAGCACTGCCAGGGACTGCCACAAAAGTATGTTCTGCAGTAAAGGCATCTACCAGCCTGGTTTATTTTTGGGTTTATGCAGAAACTCTTTCTGCCTCAAAATTAAATCCGTTTATCCCAGCTCAAGAGGCAAGGCAGAAGCTGAAGGTATAAGGAGGGAGTTAATACGTCCCTTCTTCATCGCCAGCTGCAGGTGCCACCACATCCGGTGTGCAGCATCCCGGGTGCAGCCCTCCTCAGGGAGCTGAGCCAGGACATCACCACACTGGAACATTTCCTTAACAACTCCCCAGAAAAGCACTTACAGTGCCAAAGCCCAATTATAGTGAGGAATGAGCAAGACAAGGCCAGGGAAATTAAATTCAAAAAGAACTGATTTGTTTTCTTGTTTTGGATCAGCTGCATGTGGAAAAAGGACAATTTTGGAGTGCTGAGCCCAAAGCGTGTGACACAGTGACAAAAAGCAAAACAAAAATCTCATCAAGAGCAGCACACAATAGCTGCCACCCAGCAGCGGAACAGGCTGCAGCCACTCGGATCAGTAATTACGCAATCCAGTGGGATGTTCCGGCAAACATCTGCTCCATGAGAAAGGTGCAGCCTTATCTGAACACCGTGTTCCTGCTCCCTTCCACATGCTGGCCACAGGAGGATTGTGGAGTGGAAGAACACACGCTCCCAGCACGTCCCTCACGGGCAGCGGGTGCAGGAAGGCAAGAGGCTCCCAAGGTCAGGCACCCGGTGTGGTGTTGGAAATGCCAGCCTCATCCCAGCTTCTGGCTTCTTTGTTTATTACAACCTGTAAGTCCAATCTGCCTACCAGCACTCACAACAAAGCTTGATCAGGATTAGTGACAGCAAACGTGGAGCAGGAAGTGTCACCTCTGCAGGACTGAGCCAGTTCTGTGCCTGTGTTAGACACTCAGGCACAGAGCTGCTGCACTAAAACCACAACGCCAATTTAGAGCAGGGCTGTAAAAGGCTGAAGGACTCTGAAGCCACATTCCTCACAATTATCCAGAAGAGCCAGAGCAACATTCAGCTGCCCTTACCTTTGTTCAAGGGTAGCATGAGCTTTAAATCCCCTACTAGCAGGTTCCAACCCACCAAATCCACTCACTCAAGCATCTCCTGCCTGCCCAAAGCTGTGGTTTGGCAGCAAGAGGACACATCTCCTGCTGCCTTTCTAGCTGTGCTGCAAAATCACTGGGGACCTGAATGGAGAACATGACCTCAGGCAGCCCTTGGGATTCTGTGTGTTCAGATGGAGTTTCCAGTTGCCACAAGGTCCCCAAGAGCCACTTCTTAAATCCAGGTCAGAGAAGCACAAGGAAGTGAAGGAATTCACTTCCCTCCTTCATTTTCCAAGCATCCCACTACCCCTGCCTGCAGACTCCTGCTGAGAAGCAGGATCCAGGACCTTTAACATGTCCTACCTATGTGCAAGGAAGGAGGCTCACCTCCATGCTCCAATATGCTGCTCTCCCAGTGCCCCTAATAAAGGAGGAGAAGCATGACCTGACTAATCCAGGTTACACCCTGCCTGCCACAGCCAGAACAGTTGTTCTGTCCCAAATACCAAGGGTTCCCATCATGGCACAGCTCAGGGCTTTGGCTATTTGGGGCTTAGTGTCAGCCCATAGCACTTCCTAGCCAGGTACACAGACTCGTGTTGCTGGAGCCTCTTCACCAGCCAAGCTCCTTTTGGAACTCACTGGCTCTGTGAGGATACCTGCAAGGCAGGTGCCAGGCAAAGGACAGGGAACTGCTAGCTGGAAAAAGGATATATTCACTGTGGTCAATCCCAAAATTTATTATGCTGATAAACAGCACAGGATATTATTATTGAGAGGACAAACCCCCTTTAACTAGAGCAGGAGGATGCCTTTGCACATCAGCTTGGCTCCCTTTCCAATATTCCTTCTCTGAGTATCCTGCAAAGGATCTCAGCCTGTCTGGGGGGAGCACTGACAATACAAAGGAATCACTCCAGCTGCTTGCAGGAGCAGCAGCACAGCAGACATCAAGAGGGTTGGATTGCAGGCTACATGAAACAGTGACAAACTATCCCCCCGACTTTATCTCTCAGCCCTGTCTCCCTCCACCAGGGATCGGCCAGATAATTTGTAACTTCCACTGCTTAAAAGTGTTTTCCTCAAACAAGACCAGCCCCCTTGCTCACCCACCAGCAGGAATTATTCTAATCTAATTTAGTCTGAGAATACAAGAATGCAACCCACAAAAGATATCCACCATTTTCTGACATTCTAAAAAATATGTTCAAGTCCAGTTACTATAGTCAAAGAAGGTAAGGAAATCTACCTGAAGTTTCCCAATAACCACCTACCACAACACCAGGACACAGATGTCCCCATGGTCAATACAGCTTTAAACTTGTGGGATTCCAGTATCCCAATGGCATTTCTGGCTGCAGGCCACCCTTCACAAGACATCCCAAAGATGCACCTGGATTTTTACCTACTGGGGCATTTCCTGATTTACTCTGTAGCCAAAGCTGCTTGGTTAAATCCTGTAAAATTTAATTCCACTCTGGCTAATGTCACCTGACAAAGATTTTCTGAGAGTGCTCAAGCACTAGAGACTTGAAAGGGGATTTCAGAGCAAGGTTACGTACAACATGCGTCACTGGAGAGAAAGTCCTTGTACCCAGCCTGATGGGAGCAGCCAACAAACTCCTTCATCAAACACTTCTAGGTTTGCCACAGGTGCTGCTGACAACAGTGCAATGTAGAACTTTGCATCCCAATGCTGAGGACAAGGCCTGGACATCTTTAACGTCTACCTGTCTCAGTAACAGATATCCAGGCATAAGCATTAGGTTGCATTTCCACTTTTTAAGAGTGTGGGTTGTGACACACCCCTCTAAGAGCACATCCTCTGCACTCAGACATGGTTTTCAAGTTGACTGGGTACCAATGAAAACACATAGTTAAGAAAACATGCTCAGAAAAGCAGAGCAGTGACACATTCTTCTTTGAGAAACCAAAGGTTTGACTTGATAATCTTGCAGGTCTTTTCCAACATTAATGGTTCCATGATTCTCTGACCTACTTCTAAATAAACCTGAGTTTTTGCTGATGTAAAAAGGAGAAACCCAAGCTCTCCAGGCTGCAGATACAGCTCATCTGAGCTGGTTTCTTGGCCTCATTCAAAACTCACTTTTCCAACTCTACTGCTGCCCATCAGCATGTCCTGTGCCTGCCTGGCAGCACCTCACCACCCTTGCTGCCTCTGCCTCTCCTGCACCACCCATCCAGACCCCACAGCAAAGCAAAGTGAGTGCTGGCCAGCACTTCAGGAGGAAACTCTGCTTAATCCATCCCAGCTACTGCAAATTCTTCTCTCCAGGTAGATTCAAATGGATCCCCTTGGGCTGCATCAAAAGAACTGTGAAGAGCAGGCTGAGGAAGGGGATTCTGCCCCTCTGCCCTCCTCCAGTGAGATCCCACCTGCACAGCTGCCTCCAGGTCTGGGGTCCAATATCAACAGGATATGGGAGCTGCTGGAGCAAATCCAGGAGCCCATGGAGGCCCTCTGCTCTGAAGCTGGGGGTGTTCACATGGACAAGGCTCCAGGGAGACCTCAGAGCCCCTTCCAGTACCTAGAGGGGGCTCCAAGAGAGCAAGAGAGGAACTTTGGACAAGTGCTTAGAAGGACAGGACAAGAGGGAACAGCTACCCACTATCAGAGGGCAGTGCTATATCAGATATTGGGATGAAATTCTTGGCTGTGAGGGTGGTGAGGCCCTGGCACAGGTTGTCCACAGCAGCAGTGGCTGTCCCAGCCCTGGTAGTGTTCAAGCTCAGGTTGGATGCGGCTTGGAGCAACCTGACCTAGCGGAAGGTGTCCCTGCCCATAGCAGGCAGTGGAACAAAAAAAGCATTAAGGTCCCTTCCATTCCAAACTATTCTGTGATTCCATGATCTCTCCCCTCCTTGGATATGCCAACATCTCCCCTCTTCCCAGACTGAGGGGGCTGGTACCTAGGAGGGGTCCTGAGCCTCCAGTCTTTGCTCCAGCTGGGGCTCTGTGAGCAAATATCCCCCAGACAGGACAGAGAGGCCCCTGTGCTGTCAGACTCGGGGATTATCTCCAGGGCAAAAGCTACTTACACAAGGTGTGGGGAGTTGGAGGTTAAGAATAAATTTACATTATTGCTCATTACCATGTTCTTTTCTCACTGGCCTAGCTAAGGCCTTCTGCTCTCTGTGACTCAAGTGTTTTGGTCGGGTGCTCCTGCTCTGCTCTCACAAAGGCACCTGAACAGATGGAAGAAAACAAGCCACAACAGAACAAGCTCCAAAGATGGAGTGTGCTGCCCAAAATTGTAACTCAAAGTTTCAGCAAGAAGTTTCTCTTCTCCCTGGGATCCTGGCTGTAGCATGGCAGCTAGTGACTCAGCTAGCAGCTGAAAAGAAGGTACCTAAAAACAATGACATTTCAAAAACTACCTCTAGAGCTCTTACTAGGAACTTCAAACAGGTGGGACACACAAAGAAGGCATGAAGAGACAACCTACTGCCCATGCTGGGCTACAGGGATGTCTCAGTTGCGTTACACCAGCGATCAGGGACAGCCTCCTACAGAGCAGCAGCCATGAGCTGAAGGACAGGCTGGTTCTGGCATAGACCTGCAGCATGCTCAAAGCTGGGGCAGAGAAGCAGCTTCTCCAGCCTGGCCTGGAGGACTTGCACTTAAGAGGCTAAGCCAGGAATTTATTACTTCTACTTAACCAAGTGCAGCCATGCCCACTTATTTATTCATATAGGAACCAGCTCTCCAGACTCTGCACAGGTATGTGCCCAAACAAAGAGCAAATTTCAAAAGAGCACTCAGGCTCCTAAGGCGCTGCTCAGGCAGAACTGAGGCTGTTGCAGAGCTTGTCCTCCTACACTCCTGCAGGCCCCCAGGTACTGAGGACCCTGCAGATTGCTGGCACTGTTTTCCCAGAGGCTGAGCACAAACTTGTATCCAGCACAGCCACAAACCCCTCTGGGAGCAGCACCAGTTTGGGCTGAGCTTGCATGGGGCACAAGTTGTGCCTCATCCTTAGCATTCCTGCACTTGCACAGGACAGAGGAGTGGTCAAGGTGTCTCTGAAGTGATGTTGTGGTTTTTTAGCATGTGTCTGATAGAAGACTCTTAACAGGTGAAAGACAACAAGTTACCTTTGAGTTGAACCCCAGCCAGCTGGGTCAGCTCTCTTCCCAGCTTTCCAGAGCCTCCAGATCTTGAGCTGTGGGTTTCAGAGCAGCTCTTCTTCAGTGAGGGGGTGGAAGAAAGGCATGCGTTAAACAGAGAGAACTACTACTAGAGAACATTGGGGCTCCAAAGACAAGTGACCACCTCAGGAAAAGCCCAGGCTGGCTGCCTACATGGCTCATAAATGTGCACTGAAATCACTTTGTAAGCTCCAGATGCAACAGGAACAACTGCTGGTCTCCAAGATTCTCAAACCTAACCCTAACCTGTGCCCTTCTCAGGGCTTTATTCAGCATCTGTCCAACACAAGGAAAAACTTGGGATGCCATATGAATCATAGAATCATTAAGGTTGGAAAAAACATCCAAGGTCATCATGCCCACTAAACCAGACAGCAAAGTGCAATTTCTACTTGGTTTTTTTTTAACACTTCCAGGGATATCATCGTCACCACTGTCCTGGGTAGTCTGTTCTAAGGCCTGACCACTCCAGTGAGGAAAATTTACCAGCGTCCAACCTGAACCTCCCCTAGGCCATCTTGAGGCTGTTTCTTCTCCTCCTGTCCCTGTTCCCTGGGAGCACAGATCGACCCCCCCGCTGTCCCCTCCTTTCAGGGAGTTGTGCAGAGCCACAAGGTGCCCCCTGAGCTTCCTCTTCTCCAGGCTCCAGCACCACCAGTTGCTGGAGGAGCCCCTCCAGCACCACCAGTTGCTCCAGCCCCTCCCCAGCTCTGTTCCCTTCTCTGGATGCACTCCAGCCTCTCAACGTCTTTCTTCTTGTGAGGGGCCAAAAATGACCCCAGGATCTGAGGTGGGGTTTCAGCAGTGCCCAGCACAGGGGGGCAGTCACTGCTCTGGTCCTGCTAGCCACACAACTCAAGCCAGTGAACTCCATAGAGTGAACTTCAGCTTAGCATTTCTGAACTACACAGAAGAATTGCATAAGTTCTTTAACACTGTTTGCTAAGACTTCAATAAAACAAGAAATGAAATCATTCCCCTGAACCAGAACACTACAAGTTTCGATCAGCCAAACAAGTGGTACCACTGACCTGCAAAAGAGAGGGGGAACAGCACAATCTACTCCTCTGTTTGGAGAGAAACAGAAGCCACAGCCAGGCACACTGACATCAAATACTCCCTCAGAAAAGCATCTCCAAGAGGACAACCCAGCTGTGTTCTCAGGATTCTCCTCCCAACCACCAGCTTTCTGGTTTATGGTGGTGATTGTGGGGAGGCAGGAAGAGACAGAGGTGTGTGGTGATGCTGGCCAACACTTACACAACAGTTCTCAGTGGGGAATAAAGGATACCATGGGCTGGCATGGGCAGTCTCATGACTTAAGGTCTACATTTCCTGGCTCCCAATTCAGTAGCCTCCTTCCAAACCAGATGGCTTCAGCCTACAGCTCTGTCCCCAGCAAGCAGTGGGGGGCCCCAGCTGTACCGAGGAAGCCAAGCAGGCTTGAGTGGGGGAGTTGTCACAAAGCACAGCAGAAGGACAGCTGAAAGGCTCAGAGCAGCCGGGAGCTGAAGGCTGTCCATGGGAAGAGGAGAAGGCAGGTGTGATGAAGCAGAACCATCCTGCAGGTACCACAGTGCCTTTTAAGGATGGGCCTGACCAAGCTCTGCAGCTTTAGATGAGACTTCTTGGCTTCCTTTTCACCAAAATGGGTGCACTGGTTTTGCCAGCACTTGAAGGTGAGTCATAAGGCAAAGGAGATTTGGAGACTGTTTTCTTGTCAAGTCAAAAGCAGGAGCTCTAATAGAAAACATGAAGTACCAAGCAGCACTTGCTACTCCAGCCTGTAACACACTCCTTTTTCCTTTAGATGAGCAGCTGCCATTCAGATACATCCCCCTCTCCCACAGGCCTCAAATTAATTTTTCACCCCACCTCACCCTTACGGATTAAGTTTTTACCCTGCTTTGCAGCAAAACTTGCATTTTAATTTCATTTCTTCAGCTGCTATTAAAACCCATCTTGTTTCTCTAGGTCACAGTTTGCTCTTCATGCTGGGCACTTCCAGCCTCCTTGCACTCCCAGTTTCCAGTTTATAAAAGATTAAAAATAAATCAAATCCTTGTGTTTTAAAATTTGGGAGTTCAGGGAGCCACAGTATCTCTCTGAGACTGTTATAAACCTCAAGTCTCATTCCCTGAGGAAGCTTGTCCATCCGTACAGAGCCTGTACATATTAAACCAAGTTCCTCACAAATTGCCACGTTTCTCATTTTCTTTAATAAACATTTTCTGGCATTATCAGTCCAGAAGCCACTTGCTTAAAAGAGTGTCCCAGATAGTTAATCCACCAGTGACTCCTGCCCAATACTAAAAGGAAAACAAACATCCAACTCTGAGACTACAGACAAGAAAGACTGTCAGCAGTTCTCTACCATCAAAATTACTTTAAGCCTGAAGAGATGCTGGGTGGAGAAGAAGAATCTTGGAATTAAAAAAATCCATATGCATATCAGTCATTATGAGGCTGCAGTCTCACTGAGTTCTGGAGGCAGTTTGGTCACCACAATGTAAGAGGGACCCAAAGCTGCTGGAGAGTGTCCAAAGGAGGAACACGGAGCTGGGGAAGGGGCTGAGGAGCAGCTGAGGGCACTTGGCTCGTTCAGCTGGAGCAGAGGAGACTGAGGGGAGACTCCTCGGGGGCTGCAGCTCCTCCCGAGGGGAGGCAGAGGGGCTGGGGCTGAGCTCTGCTCTGGGACAGGAGCCCAGCAAGGGCTGGAGCTGTGTCAGGGCTTGGGCTGGAGCTCAGGGACAGGTTCTTCTTTCCCCCGAGGGTGCTGGGCACTGCCCAGGCTCCCCAGGGAATGGTCCCGGCCCCAAGGCTGCCAGAGCTCCAGGAGCGTTTGGACACCGCTCTCAGGGATGCTCAGGGTGGGATTGTTGGGGTGTCTGGGCAGGGATAGGGGTTGTAACTGATTCTTGTGGGTCCTTTCCAGCTCAGGATATTCCAGGAATCTATGAAAAGCTACAAAATGCAACACAATATCCACCTCCTGAAAAAACTCCATTGTCTTGTAATGCAAGTCAGAATTACAGGTGGAAAAACCATTATATTAAGCAAAGGCAATTGTTAATCTTCCAGATTTCAGCTCTTATCACTGAACAAACAGTCCTTACCAACCACAAAAATCACCCCATAGCATGTGCTATTTAAACCCTCAAGTAATCCCCACCTGTTAGGCAAGAGTGAAACCCAAGGCCTTAATTCTGAATTCCACCTCAGCAAGTGTCTGTAACTGAGCATGTCATTAACAGTGACAAGCACAGCTTTGAGACTTCAGCTTCATTTTCTGCTCTCTCTATTCCAGCTTTGAAGTCAGGGGCTATTTTTTATCTCTACAGTTTGCATTTCTGCCAGCAAATGCTCTGTGTTTTGTACACTGCCCCCATCAACACACAGCCAGCCAGATGGAGAGAGCAGCACCCAACACGTACAGAGAGGAGGAAAACTGTCATTGTGCAGATGACACCCAGTTAAAAGTGACATTTAAAGAGAAGACAAATGGTTTCAGGTATTACATCTGCCCTCTCGGCTGCATGTGGGATTGAGCACACCACCCCTTCATGCTGGCACAGGGATGCATAACCAGCTACACTGACAGAAACTGCGGAATCAAGAACACAGAGAGACCAAGTTCCACATCAGCATTCGAGTGGAGTGACTGTGACTGCTGAAGTGCCATTAGCACAGTAAGGGAAGGAGCACTCAACCAGAGGAGGATTTTAGTCAGCTCCCTCCCTTTGAAAAATATAATTACAGACAATTTTACTGAAATACTGAAAAATCCACAAAGTCTCGTCCATCAGATGTGCAGAGAAATTACAGAAAGAAAAACTACTGCAGCATCTTTGTCCTCAGCCTGCTTCATCCTACTCAAAGCAGAAGCTTTGGCAGTATTTCCTTGTATCTTAGCCCAGGTCACAAAATGTGTCAAACATAACAAGGAAGCACAAAGATGGGCAGATCTTCCCTGATTTTTTAGAGCAGTTAACAAAGTCCATCACTTTCTCCTTGCAGAGAACTCTTCCTTCTCCCCCCATTAACCCACGTGGTAAATGCCATCAGTGTCACAAAGCCCTGGTGAGCTTCAGTTTGCAGCCCTACAATGGAAGAGAGCTGCACATCCTACTGGAAGACCCAATCAGTGGCCATGGCAGGCTCCAGCTCATCACCATCACTTTGTACAATGCACACATATTTTTCTAGGCCTTATGCCAAACCTGAACATTTTTCTTAAATCCCTCAGTTTTTCAGGACCTTAGGTAAAATCAATGGACACCAGAGGTGACAACTGACTTAAATTGGGCTGTCCCCTGTGTGGGATCCACTGAGGACAAAGTGTTAACAAAATGGAGCAGGCTGCAAGGGCAGAAACCAGCCATGTTCTATCTCAGCTGTTGTGACTCCCAAGATTTTATTAACAGTGCTGACA
This sequence comes from Cinclus cinclus, assembly GCF_963662255.1. NCBI lineage: Eukaryota > Metazoa > Chordata > Aves > Passeriformes > Cinclidae > Cinclus > Cinclus cinclus. The sequence continues at coordinate 1,665,307 of NC_085073.1, read as the reverse complement.
AAGCAGGATACGCCACTGCTGGTGGCTGAGGTCACCTGAACTCAGAGTCCACAAGTGCTCGGACAATGCTCTCAGGCACTTGGTGGGATTCTTGGGGTGCTCCACTGGAGGGCCATGAGCTGTACTCAATGACCTTTGTGGGTCCCTTCCAGCCCAGGAGATTCTAGGAGTCTACAGTTTCTGGCACTGTGGTCTGCTGGGAGCCTCAAAGGACTTAGGAGACAAGTCTTGAGCTTTGAAAGGACTTTACAAAACCTCTCAAAACTTGAAATTACATAAAAAATACTCAAATGCTCTGAACCCTTTGTGAGTTGTATCAATGCACCAACCCAAACTACCCAAAATCCATACACAATATCCATAGACAGAATCCTGTTCTGAGCCAACTCCATCACTGGAGGGCTGACAGGACCAGCACTGAACAGCATCTGAAGCAGTGCTGTGACTGTACTGCTGCCCAACTATAACTGGTGAAAAAACAGGTAAATTCCTTCAGCTCAAGAGGATGCTGTTAACTTGCCCTTAAAACAGAATCACAGTTCCATCCACAAATCAGGATTTCCACCCCAAAAATAATTGAAATAATTGAATTAAATCACCTTGAAGTCATTCATCTCATGCACAGAAACAAGACAGTTCTGCCGTACTGTTGGAGATCTATATTTGATTTTTTCAGTAGGTAATAAACAGGTAGAGAAGCCTCCCAAGATCACGGGATGCTCCACAGCATCCTGCCGACTGCAGCAGGACAAAGGTAGTCCCCTCTCATCATCACCCTGCAGCACACGTGGCCGGGATGTTCTCCCATCCCGTAGGAAAGGGAGGAGGGAGAGCAGAATAAGGTGACCTACATTACTCCTGCTTTAAATATAGAGGAGAATTGCTTTTATTCTACCTACCTCATTCCCCCCTGGCTTCCCTGTCCCACATAGGGTTGGCAAGACCACTCTGCCCAAGTGGGATGCACAAATGTGATGCACCCAACCTTAACCAGGGAGCCAGGAAGCAAGTTTGGGCATCAAGCATGAACTCCCAAGAGACTGACTTTGCAAACAATGCTCTTTCAGTGGAGATGACAGATGTTTCTGTGTCAGTCCTCAACTCCACCAGGTTGTACTTCACTGGTCTCAGTGGTTGTCTCAGTCATGGGAAATCTGGACCTTCATGTACTTGGGGTGACAGAATATGAAGCAGCAACTGAGAAGAGCAAACTCCAAGGGAAGGGAAAGTCTAGCTAGCAATTTAAACAACATCTTGTCAGGCAGCAAATGATCAGGCAAAACTATCTTGACTAATTCTACTCTTGCAGAAGCATAATCTGGTCACCAGAACAGTCTGACACATCGAAGACACCCATTCTGAAGGGCAGCATCCTGATGTGCCCAAAGTTCGGGTCACAGTGAGGACAGACTTACAACACCAGCCCTGCTAAATGACTATGAATTCAGGTCCTTGGCCCCCAAAGCAGCAGAACTCTTCTCCTATGGAAAAAAAAAAACCCACACAACAGCTGGGGAATTACTCTGATTTACTAATTTCAGTGAAAGAGTAGAGACCCGACTGGCTCCCAGCCCAGCACTCCCTTCCTCTGGTGAGCTGCATTTCCTCCAGGAGATGGCTGAGGACAAAGCGCTACCAGATCATCTGGAAAAGAAATTCAGAGGTGTCTGCTACGGTACAGGAACACACACAGCTTGAATGTGAAGAGTCAGCAGTTTGACAGAGCTTTGTCTGAAAAAGCGTTACTGAGTTTAAATCAAGAGTTAACAGCTGCTGTGCCTCAAAAGGCCCTCAGAGCACAAAAACTCATTTTCCAGGAGCCACCAAGACCCATGCAAGAACTCCCACAGGAGACCAGAAGCAGGAAAGCTTTAACACTGGCAGCCAGAGCACATGGCAGAAGCTGAACCAAACCTCATTCCCCTGGCTGGGGGAGGTGAAACATCATGCAGTAAAGCAAAAAGCAGCATTTGAGCTCTGTGGAGTCTGACCAGTGTGGCTGAACTCCCCACCAGCCACGGCGCCAGTGGCACCATCCCAGCAGAGCTGCTGCGTTTTAATGACCACAAACAAGGCAAAGCTGCCCTCATCTTGTAATCCATTAATTCCTCCCAGTTCAGGAGACTGAGCTGTTTCACCCAGAACAAAGACAGGAGCTGCTGCCTGTGCTGTTCCCATGCTCAACTAATCTCCAGGCCCTTTCAGTTATGGATCTGCTGGTCTTGTGACAAACCCCAGGCCATGACCTGGTTCCCTTTCCTGGATCAAGGAGTGCCTTGTGCAACAGGAGCAGCTACAGTTGTGCTCCTGAAATGTGGGCCCTTGCCTTTCAAACACTCCTCATGCAACAAGCAGGTCTTCAAGGATAAAGGCAAACAGCTGGTTTACAACTTCTTTTTTCTCCCAGGAAGTCTTTTTCACCCTCTCTAGCAGTAATTTCTGCAAAGAGAACATGCAGATTCTGCAAAGGAGATGAAGACTGGCCCCCTTGATGTGTCTGCAGAACATTTATACTCCTTGCACTGAACACAAACCACATAGGCAGCAGTTGGACACAGCAAAGTTTGTTTCATGCAGCTCCAGATCCAAAGTCGAGCAGTTATCCAGAGGAACAGCACATAGGTATCTGCCAGAGGTGCAACTGTAAAGAACATGCCAGGTCCATGCTATAAAAGAACACAGCTCTTCTGCACATGTAGATTATTCCAGCCTGCTTCTATGTTACAGTAAATATTAAGAGAACCCTTCACATCACACATTGACTCTCTAGCTGTACACATTTGTATTTTTTTCAATACAATTAGGAAAGAGCAGTAGGCTTGATGCAGCTGAAAGCTTGCAGATTTCAAAGAAAGAGAAGCAAAGGGACTTGGAGCATCCCCCCCAAGAGCTGTGAGATAGAAACATGTCTTACCATGACATGTTTTGTGATGACTAGCTGCATGGGCAGGGCTGGGAACACTGGGACAACCCAGCACACTGGCAGCTTCAGATTTCCTCCCCACCACAACATGTCCTCTGACTCAGCCTGGTAATTCACCACAAGCCAGTGCCAAAACCCACATGTAAACTGGGGAAGCCACAAGAATACACCATGGAAGACCATGACACTTAATTAGGGGTTGACAGCATTTTCTGCTAAGTATGTGGGTGAGGAGACAAAGTAGCAGAAAAGCTGCTCTAATCACTTTTAGCCTTTTAATTACAAAAAATGCCTTCCAGAAAGTCTGGAGGCTAATCCAGCTATTGGCATCACTGAAAAAATAAAACAAACAAGTGCCAGGCTGCAAGGGAACTGAGTATTTCAAAGACCTACCCAAGAAGGAAAAGCCCCAACATCACTGCATGATCACGGGCTTGTGCAGGGCTCTTGGAGAAGCCAGGCTCTTGTCCACAGACTGGGTCTATGAGTTCTCCCTAGAGGAGGTGGAGAGCCTGAGAGAGCCAGCAGCTGCTTTCCCTTTGGCACATGCTCCCCAAGCAGGCAGGTGAGCAATGCTGGGCTCTGCTGAGATTTGTGCTGATAGAAATCAAGACCAAGCCCACTTCACACAGGCCACAAGTTTGGTTTTTTTACATGACCCTCCTCCTCTTTGTGCTTCTGCTTCATTTCAGCATTGAACAGCCTTTGGCTTTCATGCCTGTGCAGTGCCTTGATTTCCCTCTCTGCTGTGCTCACATCACATTCCCATCTGTGAGTGCATTCCCATGGCAGAACCACCAGCAGCAGGGGTCCAGCATGGTGTGTGTCCTCATCCCAGAATTAGGAGAAAGCATAAATGGCTGCACAGGCACCCCCAGCCAGCACCAAACATCCAGACTACGCTTGGCCAGGAATTCTGCTTTGCTAAAGACTTAACAGAACACAACAGTATTTTTGTACTATGAGTTCCTGCACTCACCACGGATTTAGAAGTTGTGAAATACCACAGAGGTGCATCTGCATCTATCTATCTATCTAACAGTAAGTACTTAGAGGGAATCCACACCAAACAACTAGGGCTTAGCACCTAGTTTGCACAATGCTTCTGCTTGGTCCCACAGACATGATCAGACAATCAGCCTATTGTGAATAAAAAATTATGTTGTTGGGCACATTCATGAGGTGACCCAGCTTGTAGGCCTGGGAGATGGGTGAAGGACAGCAACACTGTCACCGGGTTACTAAACAAATCAAAGGGGAGTATCAGAGATCTCGGTTAGAGACTTGGAAAGACCCCACCCCACCTTGGCACCTCCTATACTGCAGCTATTAATGAGTTTCAAGGTCAGTCTGGATGGGGCTTGGAGCACCCTGGTCTAGTGGAAGGCATCCCTGCCCATAGTAGAGGGTTGGAACGAGATGGTCCCTTCCCACTCTAACCATTCCTTCATTCTGTGATTCAAATATTCTGAGCCATTTCACTCCCAACATAACCATCTTGGAGAAAAGGAAGTGCCAAGGCCACTGTGTTAAATCAGAGAGTGTGTCCCAAAACTGGCAGCTTGCTCCAATACCTGCTGCCCCCACTGTCTTCCCTGGGACCCAGGGTAGATCTGTGAGAGTGCACCCATGGGATCAGACCACCTGGGGAAGGCAGGATGTGCTTTGGCTCCCACTTGCCTGCACCCAAGATGCCAGAGGGAGTATCTCCTGCTAGGGACATGGCCAGCAGCTCCTTCCCCATGCTGCGGAAGGGAGCACTGAGCATTCACTTCTACCTAAGCAAAGCCAATCCTCCTTGCACTGGGATTAGCAAATATTTTCCCCTCCCACTCCGCTTCTGACCTTTCCCAGTGCAGTGCAAAAGGTGCAGTGACTTCTGCTTTTTAAGTAACAAGTTAATGACCCCCACATAACACCTACAGCTCCCACATGAACAGATAAACACATCTCATACCAGTAGGTCCCAGCAAGCATATGGTACTGCATCCATGTTGCAGTGAGGAACCTGTCAGGCCTCCAGAGCTTAATTATGGTACAAGGGAATATGCTTAGCAGCCCAAAAGGAGGGCTGGGAATAATTAAACACTGACAAAACTGAAGCAGCAAGTGATGAAAAAGAGCTCTTAAGTCTTTGTAAGGGTATCACACAGCCATGGCAGGACTACTTCTGGAGTAGTAGTTTCAGTGTTAACTGAAAGATGTGTCCATGAAGGAAGGAAGTGCTGGAATTCCCACAGCTACTTTTCAGGCTATAACCACCTTATATGGGAAAACCATATTTATTAAGACTGTGCATCTGGCAAGAGCCCATAATGTCAATGAATCACTTCAATAATAGTTCCCAAATTATACACTGTTCATACTGAATCCACTTAGGTCATCCACTAAGGAGCTTGTCCAGAGAGGTCCATGTGCCTCCCAAGTGGGACGAGTCAGTGACAGCTCTGCCAGCCTCAGCCCAAGCAGTGGTGGAATGGGCTGTTATACACAGGTCAATGCCAAATGCTGGTTAATAAAAATGAGAATAATCATTCCCCACCCTGTGTGTTCTCAGGGACTCGTTCCCGTCCTGACACCGATATAGGTGGGCTCAGCATCCTGTGGGCAGTGCCACACCTGCCTGCTATACACACTGCCCTTCCCAGGTCCCATCATCCCAGCTTCCCTGCCTGCTTCCAGCCAATTCATATCTTAAAGAACAAATAATTTTCCAGAGCAGCCTGAATTCTAATTTCATTGCCTTCCTCCTTCCCTGCAGCTGAGCTGTGACTTATTGACTGTGAAGTAACTGCAGGGTCTTTAAGAGTTCAAGGCGTGGGGTGTTTTTCTGCCTGTTCCTGCCTGGCTGACTCCCTCTGTAATCATCCTCACCAGTACCATTTCACGCCACAGAGGCATGTGACATCCAACGAAGCTGTGAACCATAATCATGCTGGGGATGATGTTTACATTTGATTTTTCCTCAAGCTGATAAGCTCGCTTCAATTTCCCCTCTCCATCGAGTTGGTATGAATTGAACTGCTTATGCCCCACAGGGTGGAATTCTTCTCTTATCTCTAATCTGCTCAGTGAAAAAATTGCTTCCAGCAACCCTTCAAAAGTCACTTCAAAGTTATCACTGCTAAGAGGGAAGAGCTGCAATACTGTTCCTGGGCTGTCGCAATCAACAGTCTCCCAGTGTTTTTGCAGACAGCCACACAGGTGCCACCAGCACACAGCACACCTGGCTGGGATCTTAATTTCGTTCCTTCAGGCAGAGGTACAGGAAGACAGTTGTCCAACATGGGTGTAATTCCTTGTTAAATCATATCGGCTCCCTAAAGCATCAGAATCCAACCTTGAAGTACGTATTGGAGGTTTCTGCTCCCGCTCTGGACCATAAGTGATGGGCAGACTGCAATCTGTGTAATAGGAGACCTGACTAATGGAAATAAATCCAATGTCAACTCTACTTCCCTATCAGACAGATAACTCCCACTTTAGAAAGGAGATGGGGGAGGCCAGTTCTGCTGTCCAACACTTGGACAGTGCCAGTTCTTCTGTAGTAACAGCTCTCCAATAACTCAACCACCCTTGAATAAAAGGTTTCCAGACCCTGTGTCTCCAGACTGCACCTGGCTAGAGGAATGGTGATGCACCATTTGCTTACCTAACCATCCCTGGGATCAGGGTACCCCAGCCTAAACAAGCTCAGCACTCACCCATCACCCCTCTGCTCCTGTCCACAGCTCACCAGAACCCTGGAACAGCCCCTTATACTCCCTGCAGTCCCACCCCAGGGCGCGAAGGTAAAGATACAGGGAGAAGGCACAGCGAGCATTTGCTCCCATTAGATTTTGAAACTCCCTTTCAAACAGTTGATCACAAAACTTTTAAAAACATCAAAGCCAACGTCTCAGGAAGGGACGAATTGGGCCTGCGTGTTCATGAATGAGCCCTGCTGCTAGCAATAAGCAAGTCTGTCTCACACAAACCATGAGATTTCCAAAAGTTCCCTTTAGAACACTCTGTACCTTAAGTCAATCTACTGCCAAGGCCCTCCCAACTTCCAGCCCTTCTCTATGCAGTTTTACTCCTGTACCGAACTAACTGGTAATTTTTATATAATTACTGAGGACTTGAGGAGGGTCTGTGCTGGTCTGACCCACAGTCTGGCTTAACCCTGCCATGTTGTTCACGCAGAGCACAGCACCCAGATGCCTCCTCTCTAGCCATGAGCCAGCCAGTGGGTTTCAGCCACACAGGTGATCCTTCATCAACAGCACGTGCAGAGCAATGAGCACATGGGAAGCAAGGCAAAGCACCCATGTAGGCGGGTCATGGGCACTTCAACACCTCCACAAAGCAGCAAAGGCACCAGTGTTATGGAGATTTGTCACCCAGTTCAGACCACAGAACACAGTGACCAACCCCAGACCTGCAGTACAGCCTACCCTGTGTGGGTGCAGCCATGCCATGCCACAGCCCATCAAAGGCCTCCCCCAGGGTTTACTCTTCTCCAGCAAAACTCACTTGCTGTTGTGCACATTGTTCCCAGCTCCCAGGAGCTCCAGCTGCAAGAGCAGCTGAGGCCAAGTGACACAATTTGGACACTACCCAAGTGAGGAGTAAGCAACTTGACTTGAGAAATTAAAGCATCAGTGAGATTACTGGCTCTGTTTCATAATTTTTTACTATCAGCATAAGGTAATACAGCCTACAGGTTCATAAATTCAGATTTACTTGCTCATGGAAAAGTACACATTCCCTGCTTAAACCCTTCTTGAGCAACAGTCTTCATAAATACTTTGCCTAGTTTGGAGCAACAACCCTCCATCCTCCCCAAAAACCAGATACGTGACAGAGAAATCAGAACGATAAATGACATTTTAATTGTTCTTTGGTGTCCCTCCCCGTGGCACAAGGGTGGAACAAGTTGAGCTTTAAGGTCCCTTCCAGACCAAACAGTTCCCTGACTCTGATCAGTAAGAGGTTCTCTCTCCTTCCTTGGCATCACCCCTGCCCGTGCTGGGAGAACACTCCCAAAAAGATCCAAGGGTGTGTGGGAGCACAGCAAGCAGCCTTGGGAAGGCAGGCTGCAGGCTGCCAGCCCCTGCATTTCTTTGCAGCACTGAGCAACTGCAGCAGGAGAGGTGGGGATGGCTTCCCTCAGCCTAAACCCCGGCACCTTACCCAAAGTTACATGCGACACCCACACCCCCAGCACAGCAGATGACATCTGCGAAACGAGCACAGCTTCCACTGTAATTAGCTGGTTCTCAGGAGATCTAATGATGCTCATTTAAAGGCCTGGCTACACGGAGATCGCTATTATCACACAGCCAAACCATCTGAGCATCCTGGACTCCGGCAGGCCAGCAGCAGTGGGGCCAAACATCATGAGCACGTCTAGGCCAACAATCCTGAGGATGTTAATGAACTAGAAATAATTAGGCAGCAGCGGAGGTGGGGACAGGTGCACAGGCACAGCCCCATGGATCCATCCTGCCACTCAGGAACCCAAACCTTCTCCTAATGCCGCTGCTGGGCTCGGGCTCGCTCTGGGCCTTGACAAACGGGACCCCTCCGGCGGGAGGGAACCCGGCCGGCGGCAAAGGCCCCCGCCCCCGCTGCCAGGGTCTGCCCGGTCCCCCGAGCAACTCCTCCACCCCGACCCTGTGATCCCCAGGGAACGAGCCCCGAGAAGGGATGGGCACGACAGCTCCATCACGGGGACGGTTCCGGGGTGGGAAGGAGTGCCGGAGATAGGCGGCCTGTAGACGGCACGGTGGTCTGGGGGTCGCCGCTGCCCCTCGCAGCTCCGAGATTCTCGAGGGGAGAGTGCCATCCCGGTGTCCCCCCGGTGTCCCAGGATCCCGTGCCAGGGGCGGAACCATCCCGGGTCTGGGGGAGAAGGGAAGCAGCAGTTGGACGGGACCACGCGGTGTCTGGGGGGGGCGCACTCCGGGGAGAGGGGGCGCTGGACCGAACCACTCCGAGCGCCCCGCGGGGGGACCCGGCCCGGATTACGGCTGGGCTGAACCACTGGGAGCCGGCGGGACACGGAGACACGCCGGGGCCCGGCCGGGTAGGGGACAGCCAGGGGCGGTCCCCGGTGCTCGCGGCGCGTTACCTCCTGACGCGTCCGGTCCCCCTACGCCGGCCTCCGGAGTGATAGCACCGGCACCCGCCGCGGCCGAGCCCTCCGCCTCCTCAGGCACCTCCAGCTCCATGGCGGCCGCGGGCAGGCGCAGCCCCGGGGCAAGACAGGCCCCGGACAGGCCAGCGCCCGCCGCCGCGCTCCTCCCGGGTACCGGCCGCAGCGCGGGGGACCCTGGGAGCGCCGCGGACCATAGAACGCGGGTGGCGCCGCGGCCAGACACGCCCCGAACAGTGCCGGAAGCACAATGGGCCTTTTCCGCCGGAGTTAATTGCGATGCGGTGGAGCGTTGTCGCGATAACCGGCGGGCTATGGGATTCGACGGGGGGGGGCGGAGGGATAAGAGAGGCCGCAGCAACTCCCGTCGGTCCCTCACGGTGCGGCGTCCGCGACACCTCCAGTGGAGGGGGAAACACCACAGGGTCGGGGGGCGGGGCCTACGGTCACCATGGCACTGGGGCGGGACTCCACTGGGGGCGGGGAGTCTGCCGGTCGTCATGACAGCGGGGGCGTGGCCTGTAGGTGCCCATGACAGCGGGGCGTGGCTCAGGTGGAAGGGCGGGGCTCCGGTGGGGCGTGACCAGCCCTGCGCGGCATAGCCCGCGGCCCCCGTCCCATCGCTGCTCGGTACCCGCCGCGCTGCCCCCGCTGGGCCGGGGCCCTCTGGGAACCTTCCCAGTCCCGGGCGCCGCCTATCCGCCCCCCCCTTTCCCGTCTCCGAGAGCTCCCGGTAGCCGCACAATCCGCCAGGCTGGACTGGGCCTGTCGTCCACCGGGACCCGGACACGCTCCCTTCCCCCTGCTCGGCCCCGGCGCCGTTCAGCGCCTCCGGTTCCCAGCACGGGCCGGGGCCCAGGCCCAGCTCCTCCCGGCCCCGCGGCACCATCTAGTGGCGCCGCCCGGCCAGAGTCAGCCTCGGGGCGCGGGTCAGCCCGGGCCGGCCCCGCCGGTTCTCGGAGCCCCGGGGCCACGCGTGTCCCTGATGGGTAGCCGGGGCTGGGAGGCAACGCTGGAGCCACCGGCACTAATGAGGCTGCTCGGCGGCGCCGGCCCCCGCCAGAGGGGCTCCCGGCTGTGGCTGGTCCTGGGGAGCGGCGGGAGCCGCTCCAGGCTCCCCGCGTGGCTCGGCCGGGAGCAGCCGGTGCCAAGGAGGGAGCGGAGGGGCAGGCGGCGGCATGGTCCCGTCTCCGGGATGGCGGCTGCGGGCCGGGGGCTTCCGCAGAAACTGGTCCCCCCACGCCGCCGCGGCGCTGGGCTGGGAGCGGTACCGGCCCAGGCGGGAGGTGCAGACCCGCGGCGTGGACCTGATCGCTGTTACCGCCGGAAAGCGGCCCCGCGGGACGAGAGATGACGGGGGCCTGGTCCTCAGGTGCGGACAGGGGCAAGGGAAGGGGAGGAGAGGGGGCAGCAGCCATCACCAGCTTCCCCCACACCTCCCAGGACAGGGATCCACAGGGTGGCCTCCGTGTCTGTCCCCTCTTGGGGCAGTGGGTAACGCTGGGAGGGTTTGAGAGGCTGAGGCAGAGTCCCATCGCTTCCCTGGACAGGGCAAGGATTGGAGGGAAAAACCCCTGTCTACAGGCACCGCTACCACCAGCATCCTGTGAGTCTGTCCTGGTGCAGCGCTGGGAGGGCGATGAGTGCGTGTGGAGGACATCCTCCATCATCCTCCATCCTCCATCCATGTGGAGGACACCAGAGACAGCCCTCCGGGAGATCTGCTGTGCCCGGCAGCGCCCCGGAATCCCCTTCCTGTTCCTTCCCCTCTGCAGGCAGAGTCTGGGCCACAAAGGGTTACGCAAGGCACTCTGGAGTGACACCACTGCCACCAGCCCGGGAGCTCAGCTCCTTCCTGGTCGGATCCCAGGCTCGGTGAGTGCCTAGTTCTGTCCCCCGGGATCTGTCGTTTGTGCTTTCTGGCTTTCAGTCGTGCTTTCAGCTGGGGAACCGGCCGTGCTTTGTACCTCTCTGGGCGGCTCCAGGACCTAGTGACCCTTCTGGAGCTCTGTCCCATAGCAGGGATATACCCCGGAGGACCAGAGCTCCACGCCCCAGGGCTGGAGGACGTGCCTCTCTGCTGCTGATTTACGCTCGGTCCGGAGCAGCCCTTCCAGATACCTTTTCCCAGAGCAGGGGGTCGGGATCTGCTCATCACTCTTGTGTGGGGGTGGGGTTGGGATAGAGCAGCCTCTGGGGGTATCCGAGACTTCAGTGCTGCATGGCCAAGACAAGAAAAGGGACAAGTGGTTTTGCAGCACTGGCTGAGAACAGGGCCCTCGCTGATCCCAGGAAGGCTTTGAGGTTCTCAGGATGGGGGGGGGGGAGGGAGGTTGGGAAGCATTATGGGTGGTGGGGTTGGCTGTGTGCACGGCTGGAGTGGACAGTGTGTGTCACTTTCTGATAAATGGCCCCCCGTTGCTGTCCCCACGACGGGCATTTTTGGTGGTGTCACCTGGGGCCAGGCACAGCCCCAAACTGGGGACCTGGCCGTGGGATGAAGCTGTCCCAGCACCGCTTGGCTTTGTTTGGCTTCAAAACCCGTGGGAGCTGCTGCCACTGTACATGTGTGGGGCAGCATGGGGCAACGTGGGGCTCCCAGTGCTGCCGGTGCCCAGTGCTGGGTGTGTCAGGCTGGGTCTTGGTCAGCTCTGCCCAGATACTGCCTCTCCCTGCGGGGCCATTCCAGGTGCGGGCTGGTTTCTGTTGGAAACCGGCTGAGCCGGCTCCTCCTGCTGCTAGCCTCGGCCTTTGGCTGGTGCAGGCCCTACGCCAGATCTTGGGGGGAGACTGGGGACAGGGACAGGGCTTGGTGGCACCGTGGACACACTGCCCGTGCCACTGGAGCTGCTGCCATCCCCATGCTGCCCTAACCACTGCCTGGGAGAGCAATGGGCAGCAGTGGAACGCAAGTTTGTGGCACCACGGTGGTGGGACAATAGTGGGAGCCAGCTGGGGACAGTCAGGGGCTGTGTTGGGTGGCATCAGGGGTGGCTCTGGCACACCAGATGTTACTGCCCTACGGAGAGGGATGATCTGGCTGCTCCAAGTTGGTGTCTCTTGGATCTATAGCTCACACTATGTCATCTGCAGGTGCCCAGGGAGCACAAGCAACACTGGTGACACAGCTGAAGCCGCCCCAATGCCACACTGGGAGTTCCTGTTTATTATCAGCTTTCCCAGGCCCAGGACAGTGGGTGCTGCCATACTGGGGTCCTGCCCAGCCCCAGCTACCCCCTGGTCCCACGTGTCCCTGGGTGGCCGGAAGGCACTTGGGCTGGTTTCAGCAGCCGGTGACGCATAGGGGACTCTGCCCTCCGCACCGTGGCAGCAGCCTGCTTGTTGGGTGAATGATTACCCCAGGCCTCCCCCCAACCCTCCCCAGGGCTGCAGTGAGTTGGGTCTCCTTTCAGGGGCTCAGGCTGGTCTCATTTTGGGGGCTCAGCCAGCTGCCTTAGCACTGCTCCAGCCAGAGCTGCTTACGGGATGTCCTTGTGCCAAGGCTGAGCTGCCTCTCTTGCACATGGCTGGCTGCCCACTGCCAGATCCCTGATGTGGCATCACCCCAGCATTGCCCACAAGGTGTCTCTGTGTCCCACCAAAGCTGCCCCGTGGCCAATTCCCAAAGGGCTTGTGGAGGTTTTGAGCTCCCTGTGGCACTAATGTGGGCATCCTTGGCTGGGCTTGGAGGTGGCTGAGCTGCACTGGGGGGCTGTTAGGAATGAGCACAGCCCTGGCACAGCCACTCCAGAGCCCTCGGACACCACAGCCATGTGGTGCCATGGGAACTGGGGGTGTTCAGTTTGGAGAAGGGTGCTCAGGGGACCTCACTGCTCTCTACAACTCCCAAAAGGAGATTGTAGCCAGAGTAGGGATCAACCTCTTCTGCCAAGTGTCAGGACCAGAGGAAATAGCCTCAAGTTGCACCAATGGAGGTTCAGATTAGATACTAGATTTTTTTTTTTCACTGAAAGAGTGGTCAGGCAATGGAATAAGTTGCCCAGGTAGGTGCTAGAGTCATCATCCATAGAAGCGTTCAAGAGGGATCTGGATGTGGCAGTTGGGGAGACATGATTTATGTGTTATTATGGTGGTATGGGAGACACAGTTGGATTCGATGATCTTGAAGGCCTCTTCCTGCCTTGATGATTCTGTGAGGCCCTGATCAAAGTGGTCTGTCCCACCCCATGGGAACTGGTAGGAGCCTCTGCTCCTGCTGTCTCCCACCATCATGGGAACCCATGTCTCTCTGGGTTCATGCTGACATTCCCTCCAGGGAGCCAGGAGTCGAGGAGTTGAGATCCCTGGGTCCATCCCAGGAGTTTCAGCCTCAAAGTGACATTATTCTGTCAGTCAGGCTTGTCTGCCTTAGGTGGAAAACACTGGATTTGGGGAAAACCCAGGGAAACCAAGTGGTGAAACTGGGGCATTGGTGCTACCAAACCAGCTGGCAGAGCTGCTGGAGCCCAGAGTGGGTGGATAGACACTGAAACATCCAGACCAGCACCCCAAGACCTGCTGGCTTCAGGGAGACAGAGCAGAGTCAGACCACAAGGATGGCATGGTCCCAGACATGGAGATGACTCCTGTCCTTGTCCTGCATAAAAACTCCTCTTCTATGGACACATGTCTGAGGGAATGGACCCCCATGATGTGATTTCATGGTGCATAGAGGCAGCTTTGGGTTCGGAGCCATGCAGGATTAGCTGGGGTGTGTGACATAGCTGCCTCTGTCCCCTGCAGCCTCACAGTCCCTGGTGCTCATGGCTGTTTTGCTACTGTTCTTTGTTGCAGCCTGATGTTGGATTGAGGAAGGGGCCAGCAGTTGCAAAGAGGAGCCAGAGCCAGTTAAAGCCCCCTGGCCGTCCGGCTGCCACTGTCACTCTCCCCAGCTTGTGCTGGTGGGTGCCCACCATGGAGGAAATGGTGATCTGGGAGCAGCACACAGTGACACTAAGCAGGGTGAGTGTCACCTGGGGTGGCCCCACTGTGAGAGGGCATGGGGTCTGTGGGGTCAACTCTGACTGAGCCCCCTTCTTCCCTTGCCCACTAGGATCCTTATCGGGGCTTTGGATTTGCTGTCTCTGGAGGCCGTGACCGTCCCAACAGGACAACTGGAGACACAGCAGTGTTTGTTTCAGATGTGGTGCCTGGGGGACCAGCAATGGGTCAGCTCCAGTGAGTGCATGGGGACATGGGGCTATAGGGGGTGCTCGCTGCCAGCAAGGGTGGGGAGGGTGGAGAATCGCTCCTGCTGTTGTGCTGTTGCCCTGCCTGGCTGGAATGGGATCCCTTGGGGTACACTCACCACCCCACTAGTTCCCTGGGCTGGAAATTGTGCCTCGGATAGAGTCACAGCTGCATTTTTCCTCCCAGGAGGAAGGATCACATTGTGATGGTGAATGGCCTTTCCATGGAGAATGTCCCATCATCTGTCGCCATCCAGACACTTAAAACCTGTGGCAAGATCGCCAACATTGTGAGTGTGCTCTGTGGTGGGATGGGGGCTGGCGTCATGCTCACGCTGTGCCTGTCCCCGTCCCAGATCCCCTGTCCACACATGCCCAGAATTTGGGGCAAGGGAATTGCTGCAGGGACATCTCCTGGCAGAGGCAGATGTATCCACCATCCTCTCCTGCTCACTTTGCACCTGCAGACGCTGAAAAGACCGAAGAAGATTCACCTTCCTGTGAGCAAGAGCAGCCCTGGGTCCCCTGCTGTGCACTACGACTCAGATGAGGACTACAGGCTGCACCGCTCCCGGGATGACCTGGATCATAGCCAGGGCTATGATGGGGACTCATCCAGTGAGAGGAGCTCTGGTCACCACCATGATGACCGTCGCCACCACAAGCCAGTGTCACGGAGCCAGAGGCGAAGCCAGGACAGCAGCCACTGGATGCAGAGTAGCTCGGATAGGAGAGGCCACGGCCGACATGGCTCTGCCAATGCCTTTGGCAAGGACGGGGACACCAATGGGCTGGCCCTGGTGTCAGGTTTCAAGCGGCTGCCACGCCAGGATGTGCCAATGAAGCCCATCACGTCAGTCTTGGTGAAGCAGAAACAGAATGAAGGTGAGGCCCTCCTGTTCCTGCTGTCCCTGGGTCTCATTGCCTGATTTTTGACCATGCTTTTCCCCAGGGAGGAGACGATAGCTGGGTGGGTGCCAGGGCCTGGCTGCAACAAAGGGACAGCGCATGTCATGCTGGGTGCACTAAACCTCCTGCCCTCAGCTGGGGGCTACAGAGCTCAGCTTTGGGGCTTGCCAGTACCCCAAGGGGAGCTGGGGCTTGTGGCATAGATTCCGAGGGGCGACCTTGAGGGGGTCTTGCATCTGCCTGACTGCTACCATCAAGGCTCTCTTTGGTGCAGAGTATGGCCTGAAGCTGGGGAGTCAGCTCTTCATCAAGCACATAGTGGAGAGTGGGCTGGCGGCCAAGGGCAACTCCTTGCAGGAGGGAGACCTCATCCTGAAGGTAGGGGGTCCTCCGGGTGCATGGCGCTCACTGTGGGTCTCATCTGCCGCTCTTTGGAGGGCTCGTCCCTGGCTGGTGTGTGTCACTGCAGCCATGGCCATGCTGGAGGCAGTTCTGTCTGTGCCCACTCCCTGCCCCAGCCCCACTGGCTGTCCCACGGACCCTGCAGGGGCTCTCAGGGCCCAGCTCCCTGCTGCCAAGGCTGTGTGTCTGTGTCCCCACTTCATGACAGTCACAGGTGTTTGTCAGATAAAGTGATGCTTTAAGTATTTGGTGGGGAGGAAATAGAAGGGAGGGAGACCCTTTGCACACCTGGTCCAGGCAGACTTGTGGCTGCTGGGAACTGATGCCAGAGTGACTCTGGGGTAAACAGTAGGGATTACATCCCACAGTCTTTTGGGAAAAGCAGCTACCACTCAGGGAGATCCCAGCCCCAGAGTCTGCTTGGGGTCTGACTCCCTGCACCAGGCCAGGGCATGGAAGGGCAGTGCTAGGCCCAGGGCAAAGGAAAACTGAGCTTCAGGTGTCAGAGGGGTCTGTGCAATCCTGCCTCGGGGCAGAGCCCCAGGCAGGTGAAAGTGGGTGTTAATGAACCATGCTAATGTTTCCTCTGTACGGAATGAGGTCACACTGGCAAACAGCCAGGAACAGGGACACAGAATAGGTGAAGCTGCAGGAACTGAAGCTGGGCTGGAGGGGCTGGGAAGGGATCAGGAAGATGGCAGTCAGAGCATCCTATATCAGTGGGGTGTTCCTGGGGGTGACTTTCCCAGGATCAGGTGCCCTAAGGCCTCCCACTCTACCCCTCCAGATCAATGGGGTAGCCAGCCAGGACATGTCCTTGGCTGAAACCCAGCAGCTCATTGAGCAGACAGAGGGGGTCCTGACCCTGCTCATCCTCCGTGACCACCGGCAGTTCCTAGTCAACATCCCTGACATTGACAGCCAGAGTGACAGCTCCCGGATGGACGGTGAGAGACACAGTGGCAGAGCGAGGGTCAGAAACAGCAGAGGGGCTTGCATTGCCACTGATGCATCTCCCCTCCTGTGGCTGCAGATATCTCAGACATCGACTCTGAGCTGTCCCATCCAGCATCTCCAGAGGCCTCCCCACGACCTCCAGCTGCTGCCAGGACAAATTCACTGTAAGGCCCACACTGTCCCCATGAGCCCCTCTGTGCCCTGGCAGATCCTGTTGTGTTCTCCACCTGTCTGGTGGATGCTGGTTCTCCATTCCTAAGCCAATAACCCTGGAGGTGCTACTGCTATTCCCAGCTTGCTCTTCTGTCTCCACTGCCCATGTGCCCTGCCTAAATCCTGCCCGACCTTGTTCCAGGGAGAGGAGAAGATTGAACAGGGAGCCTGCCGCCGAGGTGACTGTAGCTGATGCTCATGGCCCAGGTGAGTAGAGCACTGAAGGAGCTCCAGGCACCTGTGCATCTCCACTGCCCAAACCCCTGGCAGAGCCTGGACCTGCTCCTGGACCAGCTCTCCTTCCTGCAGACCTTCTGGAAGCCATGGAGTGGGATGGCCACAGCCCCCACACCAGCCCCACTGCCCAAGCTGCCCACAAGGACAGGTATGTCTACAAGAGGCAGGGGGGGAATGGCTGGGGGACATGGAGAGCTGCCGTGTCACAGGGTTGGGGTGACAAGGTCAGCGCCTCCCTGTCCTGTCCTTGCATGTCCCCACTGGGCTGACTGTACTTCCCTGTGGCAGGTACAGCACCAACTCCAGGGTCGTACGGTTTGTGAAGGTGAAGAGTGTGGGGCTGCGGCTGACGGGTGGGAACGATGTGGGCATCTTTGTGTCGAGTGTGCAGGAGGGGAGCCTAGCTGACAGCCAGGGCGTTCGGGAAGGTGACCAGATCCTGCAGGTATCAGAGGCTGAAAATGCTTCATATGCTGCTGCACCTGGATTTGACCCAGCCCTTTTGGGTCCAATATCTCCCCAGGGTATCACCTCCAGGGTGACAGTTCCCTCTCCTGCTCTGCCCTGGGCACTGCTGTCCCTGGGTCCCCTGCTGGTGCCCATGCCCTCTGTCCTGCTGGCAGGACCATGTCCAAGTGCTTTTCTGTGGCAGGTGAATGACACCAGTTTCCAGAACCTGACCCGTGAGGAGGCTGTGGGATATCTCATGGCCCTGCCCCCAGGCGAGGAGGTCACGCTGTGGATCCAGAGCAAGCAGGACAGTGAGTGGTGACCAGGCTCATCCTGGGCTTGTGCCTCTCCATCCTCTGTCTCTTCTGGGCAAGCATCAGACTTACTGGATTTGCCATGGCCCTTCCTGTCCCTGCAGGGTGGTCTTTCTTCCCCCTTCCTCCTCCTTCAGAGAGCTGATGGGAGGGGACCAGACCATCCCAGCCTTGTTTGTGCCTTGGCTCCCTAGAGCACAGGGGCTTTCTGGCACCATGGCTCAGCCTGGAGAGGCCAGTATGTGCTGGGGAGTCAGATCCTACTGTCCCCAGCACGCCTGAGAATGCCATGGGAGGAAAGGGTGTCCCCAATACCCTCCTTAGCAGCAAGGGCTATTGTGGAGCCTCCCAGCCAGCCTAGTGCCTTCCCAAATCTCTCCAGCATCTTCTTCCACCACCTCCTCCCCTGATGGTACCTCTTGCTCTGGGCTTCAGTTTACAGGAAGATGATCTCGTCCAATGTGGGTGACTCGTTCTACATCCGGACACACTTTGACTTTGAGAAGGATACACCATCAGGGCTCAGCTTTGTCCGTGGGGACGTGTTCCATGTGCTGGACACCATGTACCGGGGCAGGATGGGGAGCTGGCTGGCTGTGCGCATGGGCAGGGACCTGCAGGAGCAGGAAAAGGGAATCATCCCCAACCAGAGCAGGTAGGGATGGAGCCAGGAAACAGCTCCTAGACAAGCAGAGACAGAGAAGGCTCCCAAGTCACCTGGGGACATGGATGGGCTCAGTGAGAGGCAGTGCAAGGGCTGGTGGGACAGTGGTGGGAAGTGTGAGCTGGTGAAATCCCTTCTCAGGGTGGTGGGACAAGTTAGCTTGACCAAAGTCCCAGAAAGAGAAGTCTACTCCTGCTGGCTGTGCAACTGAGCAGGGGTGCCAGATTCTGACCTGCTCTTCAAACCCAGAGGCTGCAGGTTCTGAGCCCTCTCCTCTCCCAGGGCCGAGCAGATTGCCAGCTTGGAGTCGGTGCTGAAAGCCACGTCTGGTGCCAATCCTTCTGGGGCAAGGGCTGAGTTTTGGAAGCTGCGGGGCTTGCGGGGAGCCAAGAAGATGCTGCGGAAGAGCAGGGAGGACTTGTCTGCCCTCACAAAGCAGGGGCGCTACCCACCATATGAGAGGGTGGTCCTCAAGGAAGGTGGGCACCAGGACAGCCTGAGCCACCTTGGGGATATTGGTCCTGGGGCTGCCCTGCTGTGGATGCTGATGGGCCTCCTCTCCTGGGGGGAGAAGGGCAATTTGCAGGCCTGTGGGCACCATAAGGAGCAGGGCTGGGTGCTTGGGTGCTCCGGGAGCTCTGCCTTTGCCCTCAGTCACCCTGAGCACCTCTGTCCTGCCACAGCCAGCTTCAAGCGGCCGGTGGTGATCCTGGGCCCCATCGCAGACATCGCTGTGCAGAAGCTGAGCAGGGAGCTGCCCGAGCTATTTGAAATTGCCCGTAAGTGCCCCCACACTGAGGAGAAAATTATATCCAGCAGACAGACAGTGTGAGAGTTCTTTACCTTTGGCTCCCTCCCTATGACACCTCAACACCTTCCTGGGCTTATTCGCTCTCTCCCCTGAGGGACACATCCCTGGGACTGGGCATGGCCATGCCCAGTCTGGGGCTGTTGGAGGTGCAGCCCCTCTCACGCCCCATCTCTGCGTTCTGCAGCGAGCGTGCCCCGAGACGGGGCATCGTCCAAGGTCATCAAGCTGGACTCAGTGCGGCAGATTGCAGAAAAGGTGAGACCTTTCCCATGTCCTTGGAGCCAGCTGGGGCCTGTGGAAAGCCCATGGCCCCCATCCCTGCTCCAGCAGGGCTGATGACTGTGCTCTGCCCCAGAACAAGCACGCCTTGCTGGACATCACGCCCTCGGCTGTGGAGCGCCTCAATTACGTGCAGTACTATCCAGTGGTGGTGTTCTGCGAGCCTGAGAGCCGGCAGGGCATCAAGGCCATGCGGCAGTGGCTGGCACCTGACTCCAGGAAGAGTTCCCGGCGCCTCTATGCCCAGGCCAACAAGATGAAGAAGTATTGCAGCCACCTCTTCACAGCCACCATCAGCCTCAGTGGCAGTGGCAATGCCTGGTACGAGCAGATCCAGGATATCATAAGGACACAGCAAAGCCAGCCTGTCTGGACAACAGCAGAGCAGGTACGGGGCACAGGCTTTCTGTGGCAAGGCTTGGCCACCTGGGGCTGCATCCAGGCAGGTGATGGGGCTGCATCTGGCCCCCGATGGCTGGGTCCCATGTCCCCATCATCCCCACCCCTCAGGCAGATGTAGCACCCGAGGACAGTCTGGAACTGCTGAACCCACCGAGCACAGTGGCCTCAGGCTACCTGACATGTGACAGCCATGCCAACAGCGACTACGACGACACAGATGGAGAGGTGGGCGCCTTCACTGATGGTGAGGCAGAGGATGCCTGTGACCAGCCCGGGCTTGCCCGCTCCTCTGAGCCAGCACAGCTGGCCCCAAGCCACAGCCAGAGTGAACAGGTGGGTTGTCCCAGACTGGTACAAGAGCCTGGTGGGGCAGAAGAGGGTGGGATAATGCCTGGCTCAGGAGTGTAATTCACATCCTCATGGCACAGGCAGGGTGTCACCTCTGGCTGCTGTTGGTCCAGCTGTCTCTCTGTGCCCAGCTCTGGGTGTCCGGGGGCAAATACCCCAGGCTGGGGCATAGCCCCTGACACCTCGACCTCTTCTTCCCCAGGTGCCTGAACAGTCACAGCAGGGCAGGCACTATGACAGCATCAGGTACCCTGATGGATCCCACCCATCCAGGGTGGGGATGGCAGCCCCACAGGGCAGGGGACAGTCCCAGAAGGGCACTGTCCCTGTCATGCAGAGCCCTCACCACCCTTCTGTCCCTCAGGGAATACGAGCACGAGGCAGTGAGGAGGAGGTTCACACGGGCCAGGGATGACTCAGACCAGGATGAAGACTACGAGTGGGGCCCAGCCACAGATGTGTAGTGGCACTGCTGTCTTGTCCTTCACACAACCCTGCACAACTGGGTGCAGGTGACAGCTCAGGCAGTGCCCCTGTGGCCAGGCTGGGCTGGGCCTAATCCTGCTATACCCTGCATCACCAAGTGCCTGCATTAACATGTGCCTCCTTCCCTTTTGGCCACAGCCACTGGTACTGGAATAAAAGGGATGTTTGGATCAGGATGGGTCGTTTCTGGGGGTGCGGGGTGGCAGCATACAGGGAACACTGTGCAGCAGTGATGGCCAGTGGCCCTGTGTATGATGAAGTATTACAGGTGGAATTGGGGCCTGGCACCACTGCAGGCCTGGGATGTGTGCCCCAGAGCTGGGCCTCCTCTGCTGCAGTCTCCCTGTAGCTCCTCAAATGCAGCCTCCCATATTTCCCATTTTTTTTTATTTTAGAGCAACCGAGCACAAACGTACAGCTAGGTCAGCACTGCTGAAGCCCTGGGAGCCCAGAGTGCTGCTCACAAAAAGGCTTACAGCCCCAAGCTCACAGGATATGGGACTGGGCAATGCCCTGCTCCCTTCTGCTGCTCCAAGGGCTGTGGCTCTGGGCCAGGCTGTGTATGCAGAAGAGATTCAAGGCAGCACCAAAAAAAAGTTGAGGCAGGTTCCTAGTTTGGTGCAGTGTGTCTAACTGTGAGTTTGCACTGTAACAGGCCTCTGGCCAAGCCACAGGAGCAGGTGCTAAGAGTGCTTCTTTCTCCAAGGCTGAGTCTGGGAGCTGCTGGGTATCCCTCAGGGGTGCCAGTGCATACCCACACACAGGTGTGCAGGCTCAGTGCTGCTCTGGGGCTGTGCTGGCTGAGCTCTGGAGTTGAGCTGTGCTTCCAGCACCGTCCTCACCTTGGGAAAGGCACCGTTGGTGAGTATAAAAGTACAATAGTCAGTGACTGGATGGGGGGATAGGGCCCTCCCCTCCTCCCACTGTCACAAGGCCAAGGCGAGGGATCCTGTGCAGCAGCAGGACAGGCACTGTTCAGGCACTGTGAGGTGGGGAAAGGTGATTGGAGGGGGAGAAGTGCCCAAAGCATGGCACCGCAGGCCTTGATGCTGCTCAGGCTGGCATTGGCCCCCAGTGTCCCAGTGTGTCCTGAGTAAAACAAAAGAGGTGCAGACTTAAGCCCTGCCGAGGGCTCTAATGCAGGGCTGGGGCAGAAGGCGAAGCCAGTCCTGCCCCTGCAGCCCTGGGCTCGCTCCTGCCTGCCCCAGGCATGGTGGCTCAGAGGAAGAGGGGCTGCTCCTGTCCTGTCAGCAGACGGTACGTGGAGGCCGGCATGGTCTTAATGTGTACCTAGGCAGAGAAGCACAGATTAGAGACCCCAGCTGGGGCTGGAGGGAGCTGGTACACAGCTCCGAGCCCAGCAGCTCTGTGGGGGCCCAGCTCACCTCGCTGACCGCCTCGGTGAGGATCTGGATGATCTTCTCATGGGGCGTGGCCACCACGCTCTGCCCATTGATCTCGATGATGCGGTGCCCCACACGAACGCCACCCCGCTCTGCAATGCCCCCGCGCATCAGGCTGCAGATCTGGGAGCAGGGAGTGCTGTGAGAGCAGGGCTGTGCCCACAGCCCAGCCCTTTGTCACTACTGCTCCAACCCCTCACTGCCCTGTAGGCTTCTGGCCAGAGCTCTTGCCTGGGGTGCACACCTCCTCCAGCCTCTGTGCATTGCTGCCACCAGAATGATGTTCTGAGCTGGGGCCAGGGCAGTCCCCAGGATTTTGTCCCCCAGTTGACAAGGCTGTGATGCTCCACTAACTGAACCCTCTTGGCACCCATCAGGCCTGGGCTGCAGAGACTGAGCTTTGCCTTGGGGCATCAGGAGAGACCCACATCTCCAGTCCTAGGGGGAGCACCAGTTGGTATATGAGGTGGCTGTGCCACCCACCCAGCTCCCACTGAGCCCAGGAATGCCCCTCTCTGCCTTCCCAATGGAGCCACAGGAAAGTCCAGGGCAGGGAGTGGCTAGGGCACAGGAGACAGCAACAGCTGCAACTGGGGTCATGCCCAGAAAGCCAGGAAGAGGCTACCACCCTGAAAGCAAACAGCTACAGAGCACCAGGTAGAGCGATACCACCATCAGTGCTGCACAAAGGCTGTGAGGAGCTTTTTGCTATGCACAGCAGAGCCGTGTGATCCCTTGGCCCAGGCAAGCACATGGAGTGTGGGAGCTGGGAGCTGGTTCCTCAACACAGCCAGCTCTGCCTGTCCCTCAGACAGACCCTGGCTCAGCTCCAATCCCATGCACACTCACCACACCATTCTCAACACAGAAGCCCAGCTGGTACTTGGAGTCGGGGCGTCGGATGACAGCCGTGGTGACAGGGGGACAGTGTACAATGTTCAGTGTCACCTCAGTCTGGTGCTTCAGCTCCTGAAAGGTGAGATGGGGCTTAGTGAGATTTTGGAGAGCTATTCAGACTGGTTATGGGGCAATGCAGCCATGTTGCTCGTGTGAGGGCTGAGGATTAGCAACCTGTTTTCAGTGGGGCAACTCAGGCACACAAAGGGATACTGCAAATACAAATCCAGGGACAAGAACTTACAAACCCAGCCCAAGACACCCCTGCCCCTGAGGCTACGCGCTGTCCTTGCTTTCAGCTCCTTCCCATCCTACTGAGAGGTAGATGATGGAACAGGTTCCCTTCAGGACAGGTGCCTGCCTCCTCCTCCACCTGCCTTTTCAGGCAGGGCCACATCAAGTACAGTCCCCAGCTTTGTCCTTGCCTTCCTCCAAGCAGTCTGAGCAGGAGCTGTCACAGCCTGCAGGACAGGTATGACCTCTGCACACCTGCCTCCAAAGCTGGGGGCCCCAAGGGAATCCTGGTGTCACAGACACTCCCAGATCATTCAGGCCACTCCCCATCTCCCTCCTGGGGTGAGGCAGGAGGTCACCCTGCCCTGGCTCACCCGGATGATGCTCTGGCAGGTGCTCAGGGGCAGCCCAACCAGGCTGGTCCCATTGACTGACATGAGGCGGTCCCCAATGCTCAGCTCGCCCGACCGCTCTGCGGGGCCCCCATGCATCAGGTTGGCGATGACCACAGTGGGCAGGATGGAGCCCCAACCTGACTCCACAACAGCGATGCCCAAGATCTCTCCCTTCTGCTTCCGGATGCAGACCTGGGGGTAGTACAGGTGGGTTATGGTCTCCACCAGAGTCATGGAGCACATGTCCTAGCCCACAGCCGTGCTGAGAGCTGGCTGGGATGGGGTCTGGTTTTGTAGAGGGCACCTCAGCTGCACAGGGAGCCACAGAGGTACCAGTGCGTTCCCCACATTGTCCCCCACCCCCCGGAGCAGCTCTTACATCCTTGCAGTTCTCCTGCTGGGAGAAGTGAGTCAGCTCTGCGTTGTACTGCTCCTGGTCCTCCAGGGCACGGCTGTACTGGCAAGGGCTCAGCTCGCTGGGGTCAATGCTGTTGGCCTCCAGGAAGCGCTGGTACGCCACGCCAAATGCCTGCCCAATGGCCTGGGCAATGACCTGGGCCTGGGGAATGACAAGGGCTGTTCCTGCCTATGGCTCAGGGCTGCAGCCAACAGCTCCCAGTGCTCTGCAGTGCCCAGGACAGGAATCATCCTTGGGAGCTCCAGGGTGTCCTGGCTCCTTCCCTGCCTGAATGGGCTCCTGTCTGGAGCCAACCTTCCCTACTACTCTGCTTTCTGGGCCTCTGTGTGTCACAGAGATTCTCAGGCTGGGGTCCTAGCCTCTCCCTTGTGGGGAGTGAGCAATTTCTGCTGCAGCCCCAGGCGAGAATGCCCAAGTATTAAAGTGGGATGGGACTCAGGTCCCCAGGGCCACCCTCCCACCCCAGGAATCCATGTGTTGCCTCACATCAGCTGAGTGGAAGACGTGGCAGATCATCTTGTAGAGTCGTTTCTCCTCTGCCACCTCTGAGCGCCGTGGAAGCTTCCGGCGTGCCATGAGCACCACGAGGGAGCCGATGTCAGCAATGTAGGAGATGGTCTGGAGGGAGTGATCCATCATGGCCTCCTAGCAAAGGGAACACAGACAGAGAGTTCAGCTCTCTCAGGGCTGTCAGTGCACGTGGGCAGCCATGAGCCTGCTGGCACTGCAAGCAGGAAGGGTTTAGCCATGGTGCTGGGATGTGGCGCAGCTGCCCAGCACGTGCTGGGCAGAAACCATGTCTGTGCCAAAAGGCACAAACAGATCATTCATCAACGACTCATTTGTGTCCCTGGTGTTGCCAGGGGACAGGACAGCTCTTCCCTCTTGCTATAATGCAGAAATTAATCCTGAGACACAGAGCTCCCCAGATTTCAAGCCTGGGTTCCCCAGATCTCGGTCTGGGATCCCAGCAGCTCCACAGGGTACAGGTCACGTGGGAAGCCTTGTGCGGCGACACAGAGGCAAGGACATGACACAGGATGCCTATGAAGTGACATGTCCCCTCCCAGATGTGTGTCCTCATCCATAGGCCATCACGGGGCAAGACCCTGCTGGTGCAGGAGCAAAGCTGAGATCCTGAGACCAAACAGGAATGTTGAAGCAGCCACAGAGCTATGTGGTTACTGCTGTCCCTGCCCACCTGAGTGTCAGCAGTGAGCACCTTGATCCTCTGTGTGGAGACAAACAGATCCACTTCTGTCATGGGCTGTGACTCCCCCTCGGGTGCCTGCAGAATGATGGAGAGGTCACAGGATGCTGCTGGGACCCAGCCCCAAAGCCAGGTGCCCTCAGGCAGATCCTGAGTGCTGCCCCATATCCACAAGGGAGCAAGGCTTGGGGCAGCCATGCCCCCCATCCGTCCTGCACCTTGATCCTGTCCACTGCCTCCTGGGCCTGCGCCATGCGGACACTGGTTGGGGGGTTCCTTTCTGAGGCCAGTTGAGTGGATCCCAGGTACTTGGCCCCAAAAATCACACCATCCAGCAAGTCCTCTGGGTCACAAGGGCCTGGAACTGAGGTGTTAGGAGGGACTGAGCAGAGGCTGCTCCCCCACCTCTGAAACTGGGGGTACCAACTCCTGCTGCCTGTTAGCTGCATTCCTACACATGATGAAGCAGCTCAGTGCTTCGTACATGGGCACCAGGCATCACTGGGAGAACAGGGCTGCTTCCTCCTTCCTGTGGGAACACACAGCATCCCTTTCCCCCAAGTATACTCCCTCCCTGATCCCTGACACGCCTCCATTTCCTCAGCAAAGGCTCAAACAAGTCATGTGGACTCTGGTGCACCCACTCTGGATGGGTGAAGAGCTGGCTGTTCTCTCCCTGACTGGGACCCTGGACCACCCCCATTCAGGGTGAGAGCAGGTGAGTCAGGACTTCTGAAAGCTCTTGCTGTGCAACCACAGAAACAACTCACCCTCTTTGAAGGCTGGGCAGGATGATGGGGATTCCCTGTTCTGCAAAGCAATGAGAGAGCAAGTGAGGCTGTGGCTGGGACCTCAGGGATTGAGCCTGCCTGGCCCTGGAACAGTGGGACAGCAAGAAGAGTGTCCCTGCAGATGGGGGAAACAACACAAGGGTCCCAGCGTTGGACAGGGAGGAGTAGGGTCCTAGCCCTGTGGGGGTGCTAGTGCAGGGTCCTGGGGCTGGAGGAGAGGATGACACAGGATCGCAGGACCAGAGTCCAAACAGGAGCTGTTTGGACCCACCGGCCTCTGCCCCAGGGTACACATGAATTAGCCAGCCATGCAAGCGTGCATTCAGGGCCAAAGCTGGTACTGAAGGTCTTGTCCGGGCAATCTTGCAGCACAAGGCCCTGTAAGACCTGAGGAAAGTTGTCCCTGGCTCTCCTTTGTTCCCATCCCAGACCACAGGAGGGATCAGAGCCAAGGGGCACGTCCTGGCTCCTGCTGCCCTATCGCAGCCCAAGGCACAGTTGCACTCACGGTCACAGTGCCATGAGATGGTTGCTCTGTCCCGGGGGCCAAAGCAGGAGGCAGGGCTGGCCACATCAACCCCGGGGACCCTTCCTGAGCACCCTCGCAGGCAGATTCGTCTTCACGAAGCCCCTCTCCATAACACCAGCTGCCAGAAGATTCTTCCTTCGAGCTCTCTGGCCTCCCCAGCCCTTCAGACTTCTCCACAGTGGCTGTTTCCTCATGAACCTGCAGCATCTCCAGGCTGGTCCCAGTCAGGACATCAGAGCAGGCCAAGGGGATCTCGGCATCACCCTTGGACAGCCCCCCCTCGTAGCATAGGAGGCTCAGCAAATCCTCCCGGTCAGCCTCGGCTAAGAGCAGCCCGTGGCAGGGCTGCTCGCAGGCAGAGTGCTGGGAGCAGCAGGGACGCATGGCCAGGCCCCGGCCCGTGGCCACATGCAGCGGGCAGGGCCGGCACCTGCCCGGGCAGTGCCCGCGGCCCTGCCGGGCACCAGCGCCCGAGGGGGATGGCGAGCCCTGCTCTGGGGCAGATGAGCGGTCGCGGAGGTTGGGGTCGAGGGTCTCGAGCTGAGCCAGCAGCCCCTGGATCTCCGAGGGTTCGTCCTCCACATCCTCGCTCCACTCGGTGATACCCGGACCGGCGCGGGGCTCGGGGGTCTCATCCAGCTCCATGCCCGCAGGATCGGCGCTGCTGGGGGTCCGGGGGCGCCCCGTACCCCGAGCGGCGCTCCCGGCGCTGGGCTCCCAGCGGGCAGAGCCCTGCGGCACCTCGGGTATCGCCTCCGTTTCCATCTCTCTTCCCAAGCCCCGGCACAGCTCGGTCCGTCCGCCCGCGACTCCCGCGAGCTCCGGGGCTGCGTCGGACCCCGACGCCTCCGTCCCAGAGCCATTGCCGGGCTGCGGGGCGGTACGGGAGGGCTCCTCCAGCCGCCCGCCCTCAGCACAGCGCCCAGGGGTGTCGGGCCCATCCTCTGTGTCCATGGCCCGCGGCTCCACGGTCTCATCGCTGCCGCCGGCTGGGGCGGACAGCGCGGTTCCCTGGAAGTCCATGGTGGTACCACTCTCCATGGAGCCGGCGGCGCGAGCGGGAAGCGGCCCGGAAGACCTCAGTGACTACCGGCGCCTCCGGCCGGGCCGGGCCGGGCCGGGGCGCTCCTGACGTCGTTTCCGCTCGCCCCGCGCAGGCGCAAGCGCGGCCCCGGCCCTGGCCGCGTCCCGCCCCGGTCCCACGGTGCCCCGCACCCATGGCCTTGCGGGGGCTGCTGCGGTCGGTCGGAGCTGTGCTCCGCGCCCCGGCCCGCGGCTACGCCAAGAAACCCGGTGAGGCTCGCACGAGTACCGGCCCCGGCTCGCGCTCCTCGGTCCCGGCCCCGTGTGTCCCCCGTGTGTCCCTCCGTGCCCCGGTGCCGCGCTTCTCGCCCCTGGTACCGGCCCTGCCCGCGGCCCCGCGCTCTCCGCGGCGGTGCTGATGCCCCACCTCCATTCCTCGTGCCCCCCACGCCCACCCGGCCCCGGCCCGTGTTCCCGCCCCACGATGCCCCTGCCCTCGAGTCTACTTCCCTTCCCCTGTCTGCGTCCTCGTCCCCCGGCACACCACTGCCTTCACCCTGCCCTTTCCTCCCACAGCCGCCAAGTCCAAAGGCAAGGGGGTGCCGAAGGAGGTGGTGAAGGGACCGGAGGTGTGTACGGACCCCACCATGCTCGCCACCCACGCCATGGGCGTCAACTACTTCAAGGAGGGTCCGGAGGTAGCCCTGAAGCCTGACTCCGAGTACCCCGACTGGTGCGTGCTGCCCCACTCTCCTTTGTGTCCTGACAGAGGTGCCATTCCAGGGGCACAGAGCTGTGTAAAAGGGACAGGGAAGTGTTCTATGAGGAGGCAGACTACCCCTCTGCAACCCAGACACCTTCTCCAGGGTCAGGAGACAGGAGTGGGTGCACTGTGGATGTGGGGTGAAGGATCTGCACATCCCTCATGTGGTCACTCATGTCCGTTGCTCCATGTGGTGCTTGTCCCTTTGTCCTCCTTCCTGCAGCTCACATCCTCTGCATTTGCCCCCAGGCTCTTTAAGATCCACCTCGGCCCCCCCAAGAAGCTGGAGGAGCTGGACCCCGACTCGCTTGAGTATTGGAGGCGCCTGCGGAAGTACAACACATGGCAGCGCAACAAGTTGAAGAAGGGCAAGAAGCTGTAGGTGCTGCTGAGCTTGGGGCTCCTCCATGTGCCTGCACAGGTGGCACTGGGACCTGCCCTGGCTTTTGGTCTCTTTTCCTTCCTGTAAATAAGAAATAAATCTCTGGTGAGGCTGATATCTGTTATAAAGGCTGTGACAAACCCAGACCCTGGGCAATCTTGGTGCAGGTCCCCTCCGTGCCAAGGGCTGAGGCAACACAAGCCATAAGGTCTCAGTGTGTTTGTTAAGGCAAAAGCTCAGGTTCTGAGTTTTAGAGAGAGCCCACATGGGTCCTGCTCCATCACTGGCTGTACCCCAGCAGCTGGGGCTGAGGGCTCCATGGGGACGTGGGGTGGGGAATGATCCACCTGTGTCACTGTGTCCCTGGCTGGTGGATCTTGGGGCCTGAGCAGCCTGTGCACCCCAGGGCTGGAAGGATGGGGGGTAGGCTTTGGCAGTGCTGTGGGGCAGCAGGCAAGGTGAGGGAGGGGACACGGTGGCCCTTTGCAGTGCCTCCTGACACCATGCTCTCCTTTCCTCCATCAGCAGGAGCAGTAGTGCTGGGATGCTGGGGCTTGGCTGGGCTGCATGGTGAAGGCAGGGTCTTCCCAGTGAGGGGGCCTCACTGACCTATCTCTGCTTCTCCCTGGGCAAAGCCCAGCCCAGCAGCTTCCTCTGGCCTTGGTTCTGCTGGTGTGTTGGGCACAGCTGGCTAAGAGGTGCCTCTGTCACCTCAGTTCACCTCCACCCTGGACTTGCTGCCCTGCAGCTCCTTCTGGGCTTGAATTTGGCTCAGGGGAAAAGAGGCACCTGTGGGGTTTTTGCAGTGAGGAAAGGACAGTGGAGCCTCTGCCTGGCCTGGCCGTGGCCCTGACACCATGTGCCCTGTGACAGGGCCAGGCTGTGCCCAGCTCCCCCCGGGGCTGTGGGCGGGGTAGCAACTCTGCACCCACGCTGCACAACAGGAAGGAAGAGGGAGGGAAGCAGAAATGCTGTGCTGTAGCACAGGGGCCTGGGGCAGATTTTGGGCTGAACCCTCATTTCCTCTGTGTGGGGCTCAGTGCACACCCTCGGAGCTGATGGGTCTCAGCCGTACCCTGTGGTGAGTGCTCATCCTTGCAGGGCCTGCAGCTCACCCTTGTTTCATCACCCCCAGTGTGTCCAGATCCCAAGTCCAGCAGCAGGTGAGCAGACGGAGCGCCTGGGTCCCTGTCCTCTGTCTTGGAGCCCCCTGCTTGGGTGAGTGTCACCCAGCTGTTCTGGGCAGCTCAGTCCTGGGGACAAGGGACCTTCTGGGGTGGATTGTTGGGAAGGGACCTGAGGGGAGGAGGAGGGAGCTGGCCCTGCTCAGGTGGTTCATGTCACACTGAAACCTTTCCCAGGATTCAGGGCAAGCTGAGCTGGGTCCCAGTCCCAAGATCCCCACGTACCCTATGTTGACCCCCCCTCATGCAGGCTCCAGAGCCACCATACAGATAGTAGCAACAGGGCTGCTGCTGCCCCACTGGGGCCTCTGCCAGAAGGAAAAGGATACAGGGGCCCCATTCTCTGTGTCACCATACAGGACAGAGAAGGTGATGGGGGCCATCCCCTCTTTCTAGTTCCATGGACCACCCCCCCGCCCCATTCCATGAAGGTCCCTTTCATGGGGCTGGGCTAAAGTACCTTGCTTCCTTGCACAAGGCTGTGGGCGTGAGCAGGATGCCTGTGCTACCCAGCTCCCAGAATGGCAGTGTGTGTCGTTCCTGGTTGGCTGGTGGTGGCCAGATCTAGCAGTGCAGCCCAGCCAGGTCCTGTCCTGACATCACGGATCTCATTGTTCTCCCCTCTAAGTCACCATGTGTCCAGAGGGGTCCGGTGGGGCACGGGTGCCTGTCACCCCATCACCCACTTAAAGCTCATTCCCTCGGTGTCCCCAGGAGGGATGGGGGACTGGAGCATGCCCATCGGCTCGCTGGGCGAGGAAGTGGTGGCCCGACTGTGTGAGCTACTGGATAACGCGGGCCGGGGCTGGCGCAAGCTGGCTGAGCTGGCTGGGGCCGAGAAACGCTTCAAGTGCAGGTAGGGCAGGGGGAGTCTTGCCGGGGGCTGTCCCCGACCGGGTTCCAAAATGCACATGGGCTCAGCTCTGCCGCAGGCTGAGCCAGGGGTGCACGGGCCAGTTCCCCTGCCCGGGCTGGGGCCCCGCCGAGGCCCCAGCAGGGACGGGGCTGTGGCTCTGATGGCTGCGGGCGCTTGCAGCGCGGAGGAGCTGGAAATGTGCTCGCTGAAGGTGCTGGAGCCCCGCGGCAGCCCCACACAGTGTCTGCTGCAGCTCCTGGCCGAGCGCGACTGCACCCTCAGGTACCTGCTGGGCTGCCTGGAGCGCATGGGGCACGAAGAGGCCTGCCGGGTCCTCAGCTCCGCCGGTACGGGCAGCGGGAACCGGGGGGCTGGAGGGGAGCACCGGGGGACAGGGGATCAGCAGGAGGAAATGGAGGTGAAGAACAGCAATTCCTGCTGGAGGTCTTGCCCTGGTAGAGAGGTCCTGGGCAGGCAAGGTGGGGTGGGATGGATGCAACAGGATCAGATAGAATAGGATGTGATCTGATTAGATGGGACAGGACAGACAGGATAGGGCAGAGTGGGATGGGATAGACTGAAGCAAGATGAGATGCGTAGACGGGATAGCACTGAATATGCCAGTGGGACAAAATAGGATGAGATGGTTGGGACAGGACAGAGGTGTGGGATGTAATAGGATGGGCTAGGCTGGGAGACAAGAATCGGTTGTGGGTGGGGATGGGACTGGATGGTATGGGGTAGTGTGGGACAGGGGGCTCAGCCAGCCCAGGCTGGTCTCTCCTCTCCTGCAGTCCAGGATGTGATTCACATCACAATACAGCCAGAGCCACAGGTGGTGGCAGAGGGGACACAGGTGTCCCTGACCTGCTGCGCAACCGGCCCACCAGGGCTCACGTACCAGTGGTTCTGTGGGAGGCAGGAGGTGAGGTCCCACTGTGCCACACTGAGCAGGGCCCCCGCACCCTATCCATGGTGAGGGACCTGCACGGGTAAGTGGGAGCCCACTACTCCTTGGCCTCCTCCTGTCTTGTAGGTGCCTGGAGCCACATCCCCAGAGCTGGTGATCGACACAGCCAGCCTGGCGGGCCAGCCTGAGTGGTACATCTGCCGGGTGAACTGTGGGGCCACCTTCACCTTCTCCAGGTGGGCCCATGTCCAGGTGGAAAAGAGCAGCAGCCCCAGCTCAGGTGGGTCTCAAGATCTCTGTCCCTGGGCTGACAGCTATGGGTAACCACTTGCCTGATTGGAACATCATCTGCAGGACACCTCTCGCCCCATCAGGACAGGGATGGGTCCTCAGTGGTACCATTTGCCATGTAATGCCCTGGCTCAGCTGTGAAGGTCTCTGGGCTTGCTGGGGTGATGATGCCTACAGGCGAGCCATATGCACTATGTCCTCCTTATGCTTGCTGCCTCATGCCATCCATGGGTGCCAGGGCCTGTGGGTGAAGGACCTGGGGCCTGGAGCAGCTCTGCAGAGTGCTGCTATGGCTGGGTGCCTAATTTGCTACCCTGTCCCTTCCCCAGCCAGTGGCTACTGCCTGACTATGGCAGGGCTGCAGATCCTGCGGCAGCCGCAGCCGTGCCGCCTGGCCGAGGGGGACACGCTGGCGCTGGAGTGCAGAGCCATTGGCAACCCCCCACCCCAGTACCAGTGGTTCAGGAACCGGTGCCCCGTGGAAGGGGCACAGACACCCCGGCTCCAGGTATGGAGGAACCTCTGGCATGGTACAGCATGGCATAGCATGGCACAGTGTGGCACAGTGCAGCATGGTCTGGCACACTTCCCCAGCTTCCTGCTCCATCCTGCTGGCAGGTGAAGCTGGTGACAACGGCTGAGCGGGGCAGCTACTCCTGCCGAGTGTTCAACCTCTTCCATGAGGTGTGGAGCCAGGAGGTGGATGTTGAGATTGGTGAGGGTGCCAGACAAACCTCTGTGACCCCCCACCTGCTCTGTTCCCAGTAAAGCCCTCATGGCTGCTCCACAGTTTTGGGGGGACTGCAGCCCATGATGGGAGATGATACCATGCATAGGGTCCCTGACATCCCCTCTGCCACAGGCCCGCGGCTCTTCACCTCTGGAGGCTCCTGGCAGGAGGGGGATGGAGGTAGGTGGGGCACAGTGGACAGGTCTGTGCTGCTCTGCCCACCGTGCTCCCCTGGTACTGGAGAGCCATGGCACAGCATTTCTCTCTTCTCAGGTTCCATAGACCATGGCAGCCCTGGACAGCTCTATGGTAAGAGCCTGCCCAGGAAGGGCTGGTGGTCCTGGGGAGCTTTGATTGTCACCAGTGTCCTCATTGTCACCCCATAAGGCTTTACTTGGCCAGAAGTGCTTTGGGTGCAGGATACTGGAAGAGCAGCCCAGCCCCAACACGAATTAGGAGAGCAGATCAGCACCTTAACCCAAAACCCCAACCCTAACCCTTACCCATAACCTGAGGGATCAGCAAAGCAGGGATGCCACAGGGTACCTTGGTACCCAGGGACAGTGATGCTGGCCAGAGTTGGGTGTCACCTCTGTGAGCAACATGGAGAGCAGGTGTGTCCCACTCTGTAACAACACTTCCCTCTCCCATCCTTGTAGCCACGGACAAAGTGGCGCTGCTGATCGGCAACATGCACTACCTGCACCACAAGCAGCTGCAGGCACCCATCGTGGATGTTCACGCCCTTGGTGCCCTCCTCCACCAGCTCAACTTCAAGGTGGTGTCACTGCTGGACCTGCGCAAGGCAGAGATGCAGATGGCCGTCGATGAGTTCCTCCTCCTCCTTGACAAGGGTGTCTACGGTGCGACTACACCTGCTGGGGGGTTCCAACCCAGGGGAGCTGGGTGGTTTAATGCTGGTGGAATCTTGGGGTGCAGTCAGGAAAGAAGCAGGTGCTGGCAAGTCAGGGGGAATGTCACCGCGTCACCTACCCTCTGTTTCCCCAGCAGGTTTACTCTACTATGCTGGGCATGGATACGAAAATTTTGGCAACAGCTTCATGGTGCCCATTGATGCACCCAGCGCCTACACGTCAGAGCACTGCCTGTGTGTGCAGCGGGTGCTGCGGGAGATGCAGCAGCGCCGCACCGGCCTCAACATCTTCCTGCTTGACATGTGCCGCAAGAGGTGACCCAGCCCTTCCACCAATCTAGGGACAAGCTGTCAGTCTGGGAGAGCCAGCACAGGGACCTGTCGGTGGTGACTGGGAGTGGTGACTCCCAGGGGTGGGAAGTGTGGCACCCCCAGGGTCCCATCTATACTCATTTTCATTATCTAAATTCCCCAAGACTTCACTGCCCCTGTGAGCTAGCAAACACTGTAATGGGGGGGGGGGGGGGGGGGGCACACAGGAGCACAGAGCAGCCCTCAAGGTCTGGTGTGCTTTGGGGTGGGTTTTGGAGTAGGAGAGGTTCTCACTCTTCAGCTTTTCTTCTCTTGCAGGAACCTCAATGATGACATCATTCCGCAGGTTGGGGCGTTGGAGGTCACAGCCAACATCGTCTTTGGCTATGCCACGTGGGTCCCCTCCCACCATTTCCTGACACAGGCAGTGGGGCTGAGTCTCCCTGCCTAGCTCAGGGCAGGGCAGGGGCTCAGACCCCCATGCCTGCATCCCTCCACTCTTGATGCTGGAGGGGTTGGGCGAACAGCAGCCCCTAGTCCCTCACAGGGCAGGTGGAGGTGCCCATGGCACTGCTTGGCTTTGGGCAGCACCTACTGGCATGAGGCTCCAAGTCTCCTCCAGAGCACAGGGGTTTGGGCTGGTGATGCTTTAAGCATCCAGGATCCAGCCATGCTCTCACTTGTCCCCAGCACAGTGGGCAGATGTTGTGATGGGAACAGGAAGAGGGCTGGACACCCAGCTCTGGCTTCCTTAGAGCTGTCATCCTGTTGGGGGCCAATTCCCAGGGAGTTCCAGACCCCATGCCAGATCCAGCCACTGCCCTGTCCCCCTGCAGGTGTGCGGATGCTGAAGCCTATGAGCTGAGCCAGGGTGAACTCTCCAATGGCATCTTCGTCACCTTCCTCAAGCGCTGGCTGCTGGAGGATGAGAAGATCACGGTGCTGCTGGACAAGGTGGCCGAGGGTGAGTGAGCAGTGGGGAACAAGGACCCCCCCCCAGTGGCCCCTGCCAACCCCCTGTGCCCCTGCAGACATGGGCACTCTGGAGATCACGCGGGGACGGCAGGCACTGGAGCTTCGCAGCAACCTCTCAGAGAGACGGGCTCTCACAGACCCCATCCGCCCTCCGGGCCAGGATGAGTCCTCTGCCAGGAACCTGCAGTGGGCCAAGGCTCATGGTGAGTCATGGCCACCCTGTCCCAAGCTGGCATCTAGAGGGGGGACAGCCCCAGGAGCAGAGAGGTTGCGAACGACATCTGCTGGGTTCCTCCTACCTGGAGGAGGAAGTGCTGGCACAGAGCCACCATCCTGGAGACAGGAACACCATGTTGCCACCCCTGCTCTGGGGTGACCCAAAAACCACCTCACCTGTGGGTACAGCTCTAGCCCTGAGCCCTGCAGGTCCCAGCCCTGTGCTCCCTGTCCTCTCCCCAGTCCTGCCAGAGAGCCGGCACCTCCACTTCGACTGCGGTGTCACTGTCCAGCTGGGCTTCGCAGCTGAGTTCTCCAACATTATGATCATTTACACGCGTGTGGTGGCTGCCCCCAAGGACATCACCAAGTGTGAGGCCCGGCTCACTGATATTCCTGAGGTGGGAGCAGCTGCTGAAGCCCCCACCGAGGCAATGCTGGGGAGCAGGGTGGGAAGCTGTGATGGCTTTCACGTGGATGTTGTCCATGGCAGGAGCTGGATGTGGACCTCAAATGCACCAACAAGGAGAGCCCAGAGGAGCTGGGCAGTCCGCTGGCGCCCGTCTGGAGCCTCGGCTGCCCCTCCTTCTGCCTCTACAGCCGGATCTGTGGCTTGCAGAAGCTGCGGGTAAGAGCCATAGTGGTCAGGGCCTGGTGGTGCTGGGGGCACAGTGTGACCATGGCCATGCCAGGACAGGAGCCCATGGTGATGGTGTCCCTGCAGCAGGAGCTGGCCTTCACCGTGTACCTGCAGTACTGCTACCAGGGCATGGATGATTTTGTGGAGGAGCGACAGCAGGTCAACGTGGGGCGGCCGCTCATTGCCAAGCTCAACTTGCAGCAGGCGGCCACCCCCTCACCACCCCACAGCCCCCTCTTTTCTTCTCCCCCTGGGAGCTGGGGGGTGGTGGAGAGCTCATGGGTCAACACCCCTGAGGAGAACCTGAGCCCCGAGGGCCCCAGCTCCCACACCCTGTAGAGGGACATTGAGGCACACCCCCGCCCTTTCCGTCTGTCCTGCTGGGGCCGGGGATGGAGGGGGTGGTGGTGACATGCACAGAGGCTGGGCTCCATCCCGGCCTGTGCCAAGGGGTGCAGGTGTCACAGCACAGCATGACTGGGACCGTAGGGCCCCAACCGCACATCCCTGGCAGGGCAATAGCACCTCCACATCCCTCAGCAGTGCCATCCTAATGTGCCAGGCCACTAGCGGGCAGCGCCAGGGGCAGAGTGCCCAGGGACCACGGCTCAGTGGGCTCGAGGCGTTGTTCCGGGGCAGGGCTAGGTTCGTTCAGGCCTGGGAGAAATAGAGAGAAATAAGAAGCTTAGGGGACAAATCCCGCGGGAGGAGATTACAGGGGCTGGGAGCGGGAGGGCTCCTGTTCGGCCACGAGGGTGTGGGAGCACGCCCTGGTGTCCCCAGCTCCCAGTTGTACCTATTTCTCACAGTACAACCCCAGGATATGGCCGCATCTGGGCAGTGAGCCATTTCCGGACAGGATTGGGATCTAAAGGGGGAAAAAAAAAAAAAAGCCTTTTCGCTTGGATTTTTCCCACACAAACCCTCACGTCCTGGGGCAGGCTCCAGTGGGTAACCACCGAGGAAAGTGCCAATAAAGTGGTCCGGCCAGGTGGCTCGGCGCTTGTGAGCCATCCCTGCGTTTAAAAGGTATTTTTGGGCTCAGAAATCTTGCCCGTTCCTGCAGGAGGTGCAGTGCAGCATCGGGTGCCCCCACGGGAGGGTACCCCGAGATTCGCAGTGCCACCCTATTGAATACAGCTGAATTTCCATAATTCACACAACCCCCACCCCAAGGAGCCGGGGAGACGCATCCTCATCCCGGGGCCCCTCCGCGCTCTCGGGCGGCGGTTGCGGGGCCGGGCTGGGGGAGCACCCTCGCTCCAATTAGGCTCCGATCAAACGAGCCGGGGGTGCGGCGCTGCCGCTCCCAGCGCCAGCCGGCCTTTGTTGGCGCTCGGGAGGCCGAGGGGTGCCCCGGGCTGGCGCCAGCCTCGGCAATTATGTCATGTGAAAAGTGCAGCCCCCATTGAGCGCGTCCCGTCCCCCGG
Organism: Cinclus cinclus; assembly: GCF_963662255.1. Taxonomy (NCBI): domain Eukaryota; kingdom Metazoa; phylum Chordata; class Aves; order Passeriformes; family Cinclidae; genus Cinclus; species Cinclus cinclus. The sequence continues at coordinate 1,628,121 of NC_085073.1, read as the reverse complement.
ATCAAACCCCATTACTTCCGCAGCCGTTGCTTCATTATCTGCTCGCCTCGGCCGGGGCGCTTCACCCCATTAGCTGGGCCGGGGAGCCGGGGAGCATCGATTATGCATTTAATGGGTTGTTAAAGGTTTAATTGCCGCTAACGAAACAGACGAGCAGCAGCAGCCGGGGGACGGGACACAAGGAGAAGGGTCTCGCCGGGGTCAGTGCCTCGCCTGGCCCGCTGGCATCCCGGCCAGACCCGCCCGACCCCGGGGCTCCGGAGACGTCAGAGTCCGGCCCCGGGGGGTTTGGGTCGGGGTGAGACCCCGGGCTGAGGGGGGGCAGCGGGCGGGGTCGCTGGCACTGAGCAGGGTCTGAGCCGGGGGCCCGCGGTAGGGATGGGGCTGCCCCAGCACGACCCCGGCAGGGGAGTCCGAAGTGGGAAAATTTTCTGCGGAAACATTTTGGTGGGGGAGGGTTGTGCCTCGTCTGGTTCCTCCAGGGACTGGAGCACCCCAGGAACCCGGGACATTTCAGGGACCCGGGGCACCCGCTCACCCAGGGATAAGCCCCCCCCCATCTTGCTGTCCCAGCTGTGCTTAAGCACCTCAAAGTCACTGTGGACTCAGTCGTGTGCTGGGGCCACGCTGGCCTTTGCCATGGGTGAGGGCACTGACTGTGCCCCAAGCTCCAGCAGGTGGACAGATGGAGTCCCCCAGAGCTGCAAAGCCACTCTGGGGGCCCCCGAGGACACAGGACCTTCTCACCACCACCCGGCTTCCCCCTGGCAGGAGACACTGGCAAGGGGTAAACCAGGTCTTGTGCCCCATCAACCCTGTTGTGGTGACCCCAGGGCTCACAGCCGGCTCCCTCCTCTCACCAGCTCTGGCCAGGGGCCTCGGAGCTCCCACTGCTCCCCATCCTCCCACCAGCACAATTTCAGCAGCCCTCTGCCACTGGCACCTCTGGAAGTGTTAGGGTGGGGGGCAATGGGCACAGCCCCCAAGGACAGTCGAGCAGGGGACCTGTGTGAGGCCACGGTGCAGCACAAGCCAGTCCCACTCGCAGTCCCAGCGGGGGCAGGGTCAGGTCACCTGTGCCCTGATGCTGGCCCAGCCCTGCACGCAGCAACCCGAGGGAGCAAGGCAGGAGAGTGTGCAGGGATGATGCTCCTATGCCCCCCCACGGAAAACTCCTTTCTGGCAGAGGCTTGCCAGCCGCACAGTGCTAAAGAGGGCACGGCACGACCGAGCCCCCGGCAGCGCCCGACTCCAGCATGCGGCAGCTGTCCAACTTATCTCTTTACTCATAATACACCCGTGCTCTCGGCACTGCTGCATCTCCCGGCACGACCAGCAGAGTGCCCCGACGCAGCTAAACATCCCCCTCAAGTACTTCCTACAAAACTAGAGCTTTCTGTTCAGTTTTGTTTAAATCTGCAGCATTGAAAAAAAATAATAATAATGGAAAGGGGAGGGGTGTAAAGAAAGGGGGTGTCCAACTGGTGTGTGGTGGGTGGCCCGGTGGCATAGTGGGATGCCAGAACCTCAGCCAGGTCTTCAGCTGATCTTGGTGCCTCAGAGAGGCAAAGGGGCTCTCCTGGAGTGCTTCCCCCCAGCCGTGGGGTCCTGCCAGCACCCCAACTCGCTCTCTTGACACCACCAGTGCTGAGTCAGTATAGGGAAGACGCAGCCTGGCATCCCTGCCCGGTGCCAACTTTGGTCCTGCTGAGTGCCCACTGTCCTCCCTCACCCGCCGCAGGGCAGAGCCAGCACCAGGGGCAGGAGCGGTGGCCGGGGAGCTTGGAGGGGAGCGTTCATCAAATGGGCTGCCAGGTCTTGTCAATGGTCTGAATGTGCTCCTTGGCTTTCATACGGAGTGAGGCAATGCTGGAGCTCCTCTGGTCCACCTCCTCCAGCGGGTACTTGTCCACAAAGGGGGTGCTGCACTGGTAGGGTGCAGGGGCCATGGGCTGCATGCCCTGCGCCATCGGCGGGGGAGTGTTGAGGAAGGAGTGCCCAGCATAGGGGGGCTGCAGGGCCTGGGGGGCTCCCATGAAGCCAGGGATGCTGTGGACCGTGGTGGCGCTGGAGATGGGCGATGTCAGCCATGGGTCGAGTGGGAGGGAGTTGCTTATGGGCCCCACGTTGGGGGTCATGGGGGGCCGGTTGAAGGAGAGCACGGGGGTATCATGGAGCTTCATGGAACTGGCTTCCATCTTCTCTTGCCTCCTCCACTTGGCTCGTCGGTTCTGGAACCAGACCTGCAAGGTGAGAGCCAAGGTGAGCTCACTGTGCCCAGCTAGACCCTTGCAGTGTGCCCCACATGCTGTGTCCCATGCAGGGTGCCCCGTTCTGCAGTATCCCATGGGGGGGTGCCTTACAGGGAGTGCTCAAGGCAACGGTGTCCCCTATGAGGTACCCCATCCCACGAGGGCTGGCCTACAGGGCTCCAGGAATCCCAGCACCTCTGCCAGACCTCTCCCACAAGCCCCAGAGACCAAGGACATCTCCAAGGTGTGGAAAGTGAGAGGTGTAAGCACACAGCCCCTATTGCTCCATGGGAAGGAACATGCACCCTGGCCCTGCAAACTCCCGGCAGTCCATGGGACAATGTTATCTCACTTTCCCAGCCCCTTGGTCACAGCTTTTATAAGTTAAACAGTCACAGTTGTGCCAAAACCCAGCAGGAATGACAGGGACCAGCAACCCAAATCCAGTAGTGACGTCTGGTCCCATGGGAACTGCTCATTAAAATGCTGGTCCCTGTGTCCCCAGAGCAGCAGAGGGCACAGGGTCTGCTGCAGGAGGCAAAGAGGAGGAAAGATGAATGTCTGGGTGGGAAGGGTTCCATGGACTGTCAGGGCTGTTGGTGGACGCTGGGCTGCACTGGTGCAAACTGCATGTCCAGAGAAGGGAACGGAGCTGGGGAAAGGGCTGGAGCACAGATCAGATAAGGAGAGGCTGAGGAAGCTGGAGAAGCCCAGCCTGGAGAAAAGGAGGCTTGGGGGGCTACCTTGTGGCTCTCTACAATTCCCTGACAGGACAGTGGAGCCAGGTGGGGGTTAGGGTCTTCTCCCAGGGAGCAAGGGACAGGACAGGAGGAAACTGCCTTCAGCTGTGCAAGGGGAGGGTTAGGTTGGAAAGTTAGTGGAAGCTTCTTCCCTAGGGAAGTGGTGGAATCCTCATTCCTGGAGGGACTTATATATGGATGTGGCACTTAGGGACATGGATTGCTGGTGGCCTTGGCAGTGCTGGGGGAGCAGTTGGACTCTTTGGTCTCAGAGCGCTTTTCCAACCTGAACGATTCTGTGATTCTATGAAATCAGTTGTTGCTCAGAGAGCTCAGCAGGGGTGTCTTTATGGTTTGGACCTCCACAAAAAAGGCTGCATTGTCTTGACTGGGGTTGAGGCCTGGGGAAGTCAGTTCATTTGTTTGGGGGTTACTGCTGTGGTTCACAGTGGGTTTGTTACTTCAGCTCCCTGACCCTTTCTCCCTCCCTGATCTCACCCCATCAGTCCAGGCATGGTGGGGAGAGGACTGGCGGGACCCCAGGCTCTCCCCGGGCTCTGCTGTCCCCCCATGAGCCTTTTGCTGCAGCCTGAGGAACAAAACCTCCCCAGACCCACTGCCCCACCAATCTGCCCTGCTCCAACAAGCTAAAACCCTCAAATCCATGAGGATCTTGTGCTTTCCCAAAAGACCTGTAAGGGGCCGCAACCTGCAAGTTGGGTTTTTTGCCCATTTTCCCATGAAAGCAGCAGGAGGGATGGGAAGTGGGAACACTTCTGGGAAGTGGGAACAGCCACTACCAGATGGGGGAAAAATTTCTGAAAACCTATCACTGTGCCCTAATGGAGCCTCTGGCCTATGGGCCCAACTGAGACCTTGTGAGTCAAACTGGGACTGCATGGAGGAACAAGGCTCAACCACTGAATCCTTTCCCTGGCTTTGTCAGAAGCAGCTGGCTCTGCAGAGATGCTGCTCTGGTCTCAAGCAATGGGGAAACTAAGACATAGAGAGAGGCATTGGCACTAGAGCTGAGAGCTGAGCAGAGCTCTGCAGAACCTTGGGGTCCCTCTGGCACTGCTCAGGGACAGATGCAAGGTGCTGGAGTGCTGCCCTCCCTACCTGCACGCGGACCTCCGGCAGGTTGACCTTCATGGCCAGCTCCTCACGGCTGTACACGTCAGGGTAGTGGGACTTCTCGAAGGCACGCTCCAGCTCGTGCAGCTGGTACGTGGTGAAGGTGGTGCGGTTCCGCCGGTGCTTCTTCTTGGGCTGCTCCTCCTCAGTAGCGGCTGGTGGGGTGCCCTCGCCGTCCCCTGTCTTCCGCAGCTCACCCAGGTCCCCCTCGCACTTATTCAGGAACATGGTGGCACCTGCAGGGGCACCTCAGAGTTAGAGGGTGTGGGGGCTTTGGACCCCGCATGTGTCCCCAGTCCAGGGATGGACAGACAAGTAAATGGAGGAATGGGAAGATAGGGTGGCCCTAGGAACAGGTTATGCAAAGGCATAATCCTCTCTGCCACAGCAGAGGATCCCGGGGCTGTGGTGTCCTGGGGGCTGATCCACAGTCCCTGCGACTGGACCACGGTCCTTGGGACTGACCCAGAATCCAAGGGATACCTTGCACTTGGCTCTGCTGTCCGATGCCACCAGAAAGTGATGTGTGTGATGTGTGCCATCACAGAAAGCCAACCTGATCTCTCTCTGCCCTGGCCTGGAGGGGACCAAGCCTGGGTTAATTCCCTCCTTCCACCCCAGCTCCTCTTGTCCAGCCTCTTCTGTAGTGAAGGCTGGCACTGGAATCCTGGAGGACCAAGTGTCAGTCCTCAGGCTGGGTGGGAGTGACCCAGCACTGTCCCCCAGCTAATAACTGTTTTGGTGACTCTTGGAAGCATTTTCAACCCTTGCAACATTTCATCTTTAAGCTTTTTATCCGGCATCTGAAATCTTCCTCCAGTATTTGCAGGGGATTAAGGGTCTTTTTCCACTGTGAGGATGTCAGCAGACATGGAAATGGGGCAGAAAACCGTAATCCTGGGGCAAGGGGAAGGCACTGCATTGCCCAGACCTGCCAGCAAAGACTCACCTAGTGCCTCAGTGCGAGTGGGGAGGGAAAAGGAGAGTGGGTTCATGCTGGGACGGGGAAAATGGGGGTCCTAGAGGGCAGTGGGCAGGGGGTGGGTGTTGGGTGTGCACACAGGGGTGTCTGTGTTGGGGTGCTGTGTGCACAGTGTGGTGCCTGCGGTGCCTGCATCTGTGCCTGTACCTGGGCAGGGGCCCAGGGGTGCTCAGGGGTGCTCCCAGTGAGGCACTGGTTTGTGTGGGGAATGTGGAGTGGGCTGAGTGGAAGTGGCAGTGGAAGGTGTGCAGCATGTGAACGGTACACATGTCTATATGTGGGGATAGGGGTGTGCAGGGTGGTTTGTGCCACATGGGAGCAGTGCTAGGGTGCAGTGCCTGTGTGCCTTGCATGAAGCATACACTGTGCAGTGTCTGCGCTGCTGCATGCAGGGCTCAGTGTGTGTGCACAGTGCCGTGGGTGTGCAGGGAGCACACTGTGTGTGTGGCAGGCACAGACTGTGGGCACAAGAGCTGTGGGCACCCAGTGCGTGTGCACTGTGTGCAGTGTGTAGAGTATGTGCACTGTGTGTGCAGTGTATGCAGTGTGTGTGCAGTGTGTGCAGTGTGTGTGCAGTGAGTGTGCAGTCTGTGTGCACTGTGTGCAGTGAATGCAGTGTGCGTGCAGTAAGTGCAATGTGTGTGCACTGTGAGCGCAGTGAGTGCAGGGTGTGCAGTGAGTGCAGGGTGTGTAGTGTGTGCAGTGCACTTGGCACATGCAGCAGAGGCATGTGAATACCTATGGCACACACCATGCAGTACAGCACATGCAGGGTGTGCATGCATGTGGCAACGTGCAGTTCTTTTGCAGTGCCTGTGCAGCTGTGCTGTGTCTGTGTGCAGTGCACCCAACATGAGCAGCGTGTGCCTGGTGCTGCTCTGGGTGAATGGTGTGGGCAGTGTTTCCAGTGCAATCAGTGCATGCCCAGGAGCTGTGTGCGCAGTGTGTGAAGTGAGTGCAGTGAGTGCAGTATGTGTGCAGTGTGTGTGCAGTATGTGTGCAGTGTGTGTGCAGTGAGTGCAGGGTGTGCAGTGAGTGCAGTATGTGTGCAGTGTGTGTGCAGTGTGTGTGCAGTGTGTGTGCAGTGTGTGTGCAGTGAGTGCAGGGTGTGCAGGGAGTGCAGTGAGTGCAGGGTGTGCAGGGTGTGCAGCGTGTGTTGCTCTGTGGGTGCTGCTCTCACAGAGGGGCTGTGCACATGCAGTGCTGTGTGTGCAGGGAGTGCAGCTCTGTGTGCCCTCGGGAGCTGTTAGCCCCCCCGATGCCCTACAGTCCCTTGCGGGGTGTCTGTAGCCCTTGGAGCTCTGGGTCCAGGCAGTCTCAGGATGCTTCAGGGGTGTTGGGTGCTGCACCATGTGGGTGCCCCAAGGCATCCGGGGAGGGGGGGCGGCTGGGGGAAGCAGGGGCCCTGTGGTCACTGTGTGAGCATCACAGTATGTTCTGGGGTTGGGGACACAGGGAGGGGATGGGGTCCACCACTGCCATGCTGTTCTCACTTACCTGCTTCTCATTTGCGCAGCTGCACACCTGCAAGGGGAAGAGAGAGGGGGGCTGAGCACCTAGAGCACCCTCCTGGGGCACATGCCCCCCAAGGGACCCAGCACACCATCAGGATCCCCATCTGCCCTGCCCAGTCATGTCCCATGGAGCAACAGGGGGTGAGTCAGAGCTGGGCGGGGGGGCGGGGAACTAGAAGGAGCTGGGGCAATGGGGATGGATGAGATGGGCACTGGGGGGGATGAGAGAGGCTGGGGGGGCTGGGGATAAGACGGGGCATGCAGGAGAAGAAGTGGGGCAATGGTGGGGGGTGGGGTAAGAAGTGGAGATGGAGCCCCATGGTTCACCCCCTGACCCCATCATAAAGCAAAGGAGGCAAAAACTCCCCAGGGAGCAGCAAATCCCAACCTGGGAGCACAGATGAGCCAAGAACAGCAAAATATCGGAATAGCAGTGACCCGGCAGCAGGGTGGCAGCACCAGACCCAGCAAAGGGTAGGATGGGGACAAGGGTGGGACCCCCACCCCAATCTGCCTCGGCCTGGCCAGGGGACACAGATGTCCCTGAGTGGGGAAGGCAGGAGCATTACAGATCAGGCTGGGGGGACATCAGCACCTACCAACCACCCCATATTCTCCTCCATGGACTGACCTCAGGACTCCCAAGCCTTTGGCACCAGTGTTTTGGGAATCCTGCCTGGAAACAGGCCACACTGAGCTGGGGGTGGGGGAACTGCTAAACTCTGGCTCCTGAAGGACATCTTCCTGCAGCCACTGTCAAGCTAGCAGGAGTTTTTGGGTTTAAGCCCTTAAGCTGCAAACCTGTGCTGGGAAACATAAGGACCCAATACCTCAGGAGACTTCTTCCCCCCCACTCCTCGATGCCCCAGCCCATGGTTTTCCTGTGGGGGCTGCTAGCTGGGGGGAGGGGATAACTCCCCCCAGACATAAAGACGCCCAAAAAAGCAACAGAAATTACATTGAGCCCTAGTCAAAACAAGTAAAAAAACTTCACTTCCTGAGTACTGCAAAGTAGCAGAACATCAGTGAAGACAAGTGGCCTCCGCTGGCAGCAGCGGATGCGGAAGAGACAGTGCAGGGACAGTCCCAGCTTCCACTGGGACCCCATTCTTTGCCTTTGGCACCATCTGGGCGCCAGGATTTGGCTCCCTGGGCTCGAGCCACCTGGGTGGTAGGAGCACGGGTGGTAGGAGCACGGGTGGCTCCTGCCCCTGGCTCTGTGTGATTCAGGGTGAGTGACACTGCAGGCACCCGCACCCGCTCCTGAGTCCCCAGGGAATGGTGCCAGTCCCGTCCCCAACACTGACCCTGGGCATACCCTGGAGACACCCACTCCCCTTCTCAGCATCTTCCCTCAGCACTTTGTCCCAAACTGGAAAAAAAAACGGCATTACCTGCTGGGCCCAACTCGGATTTTCCAGGAGTATTTAACTTTGCTGGTCCCTCCCGGGAACCAAACAAGCGGCTCAACCTCACCAATCTCGCAGCTTTGGCAGCCAAAGTTGCCTCTAGTCTTCTTATTTGTCACAGAACCGCCGTGCTAAGGCTCGGGAGAATCTTTATTTAGTGTTGCAGATGTCACCAAGGCACCGCAGATTGGAAATGAGTCCAAAGGATTAAGACGAGGTTATTAATTGGAGGCCTTCCCCTTTAAGAATGATTGACAGTTACTTTCTGGACAAGTAATTGCTCTAAATGTCCCCCCAGCACGGGTCCGGGGGGGCAGCGGCGGACAAAGCCCCGAACTGCCTTCCCCACTCAGATTGTCTCCCCACAAAGGCGTCCTGCTGGAGTTTGCCGTGTAATCCCCTCATTACGGGCGAGGAGAAAGAATTAGAAACAGGGGGAGAGGAGAAGAAAGGATGGAGGGGGAGGGGGCAGGATTTCCTTGGGCTGCGGAGGCTCTGCCCCAGGGATGGGGTCTGGGGCAAATACCCCAAGCCTCGGTGGGGTGGGGATGCTGCAGTGATGGGTGTTGTCTCCCCTGGATGGGGATGGTGAGCCTGGGGGTGGCCCTGTGACAATGTGGGTGGCCCTGTGGCTCCCAGTGATGCTGCTTGCAGAGACCCCTGCCCATGTGGGGAGCAGAGATGGGGACAGGTATGGGGACAGGGATGGGGACCAGACATGGGGTCCAGCTATGAGAACCCAGGGTGTAGACACAATCCGGGGACCTGCTCTGGGGTCTGGTTTTGGGCCCAGATGTAGGGACCAGCGATAGAGACCAGCCCCCCTGAACAGCCTTGGGGACCTGGTATGAAGACCAGGCAGGGAACACCCACAAGGACCAGAGCAGGGGACCAAACAGGAGCACCAAGTGTGGGGAGCAGCCATGGAGCCCCCATGGAACCAGGAATGGGGATGAGTCATGGACTAATGGACTGAGCACTGGGGCCAGGCATAGGAACACCCTATGGGGACCAGCTGTGGGATCCAGCCAAGGGGACAATCCTTGGGGAGTACCCATGGGCCCTGGCCTAAGGGGGTGTGGGACAAAGGCAGCCAGGCTGAGGGGCAGGGCTACCATTCTCCTCCTCCTCACTCCCACTGCTGCCCCTGGGCCCCAAAGAATGATGGAAACATCATGGTGGGGGTCCTGGGCTATGCTGGGGGATGTGCTTGGTGCTGCTCACAGCCCACATCATGTGGGGTGGATTTTGCCCTTTTCTTTCTTTGCTGACTTTTACTTTCTCCCAAAACCATCTTCCTGCCACCTGCAACCACTGTCACCCCAGACCTGTCTAGGCTTCCTCCCACTCCCTTCCCTTCCTTGCCACGCTTCCCCTTTCAGATGGCAAATGTTGCTGTGGGGGTTTTGGACACCAGTATCCTGTGCCGGGTGGCTGCTGGCCCCTGAGTGGGTCGGTGCCCTCCCCCCAAAGCTGCTCTTGGTGAGACCCCACAGCCCCCTTCGTGTCCTGGTGTGGACTCAATGGCCATCCTGTTGTGCCTCAACGGGGTTGTGAGGCTTTGCCTGCCCTGTCTCACCCCTCTTTGGGGACAGTGTGGTGTTGTCTTGGGAGTGGCACGCCACTGCCCTGGGGACAGTGTGCCACCACCCCAAGGACATGCAGGGCACTGCTCTGCACTGCCCTGGGATGGAAAGACCACACACCAGGGATAGCATAACTTGTACAGGCAGGCCATGCAGCCCCTGGGGATGGGGTGACACCCCCATGCCATGCAGCACTGCAAGAGAGTGCGGGGAAGAGCAGGAAGGTGCTGCTTCTGGAGGTACTGGGGATATCCCCAGGGCAGGGGCGATGTGTGTGGCCAGGGTGCAAACTGGACCCCACTTGCCCAGATGCCCATGCTGGCCACCGTGCTGAGTGTTGGAACCTTGCACCCCACAGTAATGGCCCTCGGCAGGTTTCCCCAGGGTGCCGCACTGGCCCGGGGATGCAGAGTGGTCCCCAGGGTGCCGAGTTTGGGGGCAGGGGGCTACCCAGCTGCCCGGCCCCGGCGCTCTGTGTGCCGGGCCGGCCCCGCGGCCGCCGCAAGGTGTTGCTTCGCCCGGGGGGAGGCAGCAGGCTGATTTGCCAAATGATTATAATTGCCTTTTAGGAGCAGATAGCAAATTGATTTGCTTCCTTGTCCAAGACCTGTAATCGCTTCATCACTTTAAAATATTAATGCTATACTTCTTTGCTAGTTTCCCAATTACCCTAATTGAAGGCAAATTGGTTAAGAAGGTGCAATGCAGAGTATCAGGGGGTTTAGTTCACTCAAATGACAGTTTTAAACCTCCCTAATCCTATTAGCGCGCAAAGCTGCTAACGCTTAGAGACGCTGCGTCAGCTTACCGGGGCGGTGGGGCCGGAGGCGGGGGTCGGGCCGGGGGGCGGCCGGGGGCCACCGGCCTCACGTGACCAGCTCGGCCGGGGATTTATCACTTTTTTAGTTCATTAAGAGGCCTTGGGCAGGCGGGGAGGCAGCAGGGGTGACCCAAAAGGGTGCTGAGCGGGAGGCAGGTGGCAGCATGGGGAGGGCGGGGGGGCAGGACGATTAGCCAAGGAGACCTGGCGGAGGGTCCTGACCCGAATCCCAGCTGGCGCTGGGAGTCCCCATGCAGCCCCACTGGGAACACTGGGAGAGGGCTGCCTATCAGGGCAGGATAGGGCCCTGATGTGGAGCAGGATGATGATCACAGAGCTCGTTGGGGGCCTCGGTGCCACCATCCCAGCAGCTCCACTTGGTGGCAAGCGCAACCCTGGGGAGAACATAGCTGTGTGGGGTGGGATCAGCGTTGTTCTGGGTGCCACAGCTGCTACCTGTCAGGAGCCTGGCGACGGACTGGCGTGGTACAGAAGGTCCCATGCCACAGATGGGGGTTGTGCCTGAGGGGAGATTTCCTGCGTTCTGAAGAAAAGCTGGTGAACGGGGATGGGAATCATGGAAGACACAGCAGGGATGATGAGGACAGCAGGGACAGGGAGGCCATCACACATCAGGAGGCTCCCCGGTGTCAGGCCCAGACAAGCCTGTCTCACGCTCCCTGGGATGCTCCAGCAGTCATCATCCTCTGGACTGGTACCCAGAGGTGTTCCAGGGGGAACTGAGCACCTCCTGCATCCAGGGACCTCCTTGCTCCGTGTGCTCCAGCTCCTCAGCAGCGGCTGAGCCCGATGGTTGTGGTGACAGCCCTGAGCTCGGCGACACAGCCCCCAGCCCACCTGCGCCGGATCCGGCCGCCCCCTCCCAGCCCGGCCCCCGCGGCCGTGGGCAGCCCGGGCAGGGCCGTCCCCGTCCCCGCAGCCTTTCCGGAGCAGATGGCAGCGGCGTGGGGAGAACGGAGACGGCTCAGCGCGTCCTTCCTTTCATGCACACACAGCGTGACTCCCGGCGTCTCCGGCTCCGGCGGGAGGAGCCGCTGGGGCCAGCGCTGGCCCTGCATTTCACACGGGTTCAGCGAGCTTAGTCCTCGGGGACAGGCGACTCAGGAAGATTAGACCTCGCTAAAATAGGCAGGTATTAGTGATCTCAGCAGCCCCCGGCCTTCCGGCGCGGCGGCATTTAAGCCGGGGCTGCTGCCGAGCGCCCAGGACAGAGTCCCTGGCGGGGCAAGAGGCAGCCGGGCACCCTGGCCCAGGCAAAGGGATACCCCTGCTGCCCGCACTGGCAGGGGATGCTCGGGCACGGGAGTAAATGTTCCACGCCCCCTCCCGGCGCTGTCCCCAAGTGATCACTGGGTCACAGTGGGGGCTGCTGCAGAAGGGGGAAGACGGACCCAGTGACCAAGCATCCTGGGGTGGTTGGTGGCTCACGGAACATGGGGCAGCCCGGCTCCAGCGCTGTCATCGGGTCCCCTCACCAACCAGGACAGGGACTGTGTAGTTGCGGGATACGGCAGGACGACCAGAATGGTGCCAGCAAATGCTGTATTTATTTAGCCAAATGGTGCAAAGCGCCAAGGCTGGTGCGGGGGTTAACAGTGTCAGGGACCTGCCCCGTATGGGGGCTCACACCATGAGCACCACGAGAGGGACCTGACCATAACGGCTGGAGGGGACCTAGGCATTCTGCACCCCTGCACACCCTGGGAAAGCAGCTGGGAATGGTTTGGGGGAAGAAGACCCACGCCTAACGTGTATTCGGACCCGCACCCCAGGTAAAGGCACACAGAGCCTCTGCATCCCGTGGCTCCCGGGGACAGGGGCTGCCGGTGTCACCTGCCGCGGGGCGGCCAGCGGTGCTACATCAGAGCGCACTTCTCCTTCACCTGGTCCACGCCGCCCAGCGCGCGGTCCCGCAGCGCCGGCAGCTCCACCTCCCGCAGCTTCGCCAGGAAGGCGAAGGCCCCGGCGCTGCCATCCTCCTCCTCCTGCTCCTCCTTCTCGCTGTGCACCATGGCTGCCAGGTCCTGCGGCAGCTCCACCGCACCTCCGGCCACGTGCACCTGGGCGTCGTCCCGCTCGTCCTACACGCGGGTGGGAGAGCGGGTCGCGTGGGGACAGACACGGTGCTTGCCACGGTGGAGAGAGGGACGGGGGGGACACAGAACAGCCGGTCCCAGGGTGCTGGGGACACGGGGGAATACCAGGACTGTCCAGTGCCAGACTCGGATGCTGGATGGACAGTGGGAGGCAGAGAGTCAGACAGAGACAGTGGCCGTCTGCTGCCCTCTTCAGGAATCCCTCCCATCCAGGGGAGCACGGCAGCCGTGGGCCTGGGGCTGTTCCGGGTGATGTAGGGTCAAGGGGAGCCCCCCAGGTCCGCAGACAGACTGGTTCTTACCTGGGCCAGGTGGTACTTGTCCCGCAGGTGCATCCGCACCGTGGCCCGTTCTGCCTTCCTCTGTGCAAACATCTTGTCCCGCTCGATCCTGCAGCAGGTGCCACACCATCATCCCTACCTCGCTGAGCCCCCCAGGACCACCCCGACATCACCCTGGTCTTCCTGCAGAGCTGGTCTAGGGCAGGAGGGAGAAGGTCTGAGAGCCATAAGAGGGTGAAAGTGGGGATCTGGGAAGAGAAGCCACATCCTGTCCACCCAGGTCAGCACTCAGATCCAAAGGTGCCTGATGAAGGTGCCCATTGCAGGGACTCACTCCTCCTGCAGCTTCTCATCTCCCTGGTGCTGAGCCACTGGGTTGCCACAGCACCTGGTCCTAGGGAAGTGGGACCTTAATCCAATCCTGTGCTGACCCCCCATCCCTTGGCTCCAAGGGTGCTGGGCTGGAACCATCCTGCGGCTCTGACACCTGAGGGCTCCCCTTGTTACTTGTGGTGCACAAAGGTGGTTTCACAGCCCTGTGCCAGCACCTCCATGGACCTCTCTTGCTGTGGGGGAGACACACTGAAGGGCACCGGCCCTGCACTGTCTCTTGGCCCAGCTGCCTCCCTGTCCCTGTCTTGTGCCACCCTTGGGAAAGCCCACAGCAGGTGGGATCCTGATTCTGGTGTGTTGGGGGACCCTAGTGACCCGCCCAGCCCCAGCAAAGCCTTACTTCCCCTCCAGCAGCTGCCGCTGGTACTCCTCAAACTCCTCGCGGGTCATGCCGTTGGGCAGTGCCGCTGCCTTGTCATCCTTGGGGGCCCCCTTGGGTGACTCGTCCTTGCCCCCCTGGAAGCTCTTCAGGGTGGCCGTGAAGAAGGAGGCCATAGTGGTTGGTGGCAGCAGCTCTTGCCCCAGGGTGCCCACCAGGTCCCAGTGCCTGCAAGGTCAGTTTAACCAGCCCCAGGGGCACCGTGGATCAGTGGCGGATTAAGGCATTAGGAGGGGAAGCCACAGCCAGGGTGGAAAGACCTTCATTTCACTGCACCCAAAGGTGCTTGCAGGGGACAGCAACAGTACAGGGGGACAGCAGATGCTGCCACATCAGAGTGATGGGGAGGTAGAAGGAGTCATTGCAGCTCACACTGCATCAGACTGAAATATCCCCATTACCTGGGTCCCAAACTGGGGCAGCACCCATGGGGCCAGTGCAAGCCCTGGTGAGAGCCCCATGCTGTGGGAACCTAGAACCACACATGCAGGGGAATCAGGGGTGCAGGAAGTCAGCACATAGGAGACACAAGAGGATTAGCTGAAAAAACCCAATTGAGGGTCAAAGGACTGGCGGCAGATGAGGCGGTGGCGGGTGCACACCCACCCGCGCGGTGGCCTCGTGCCCCCACTAATCCCTGCTCCACCAAGACTCAAGATTGCTTGGGAGCCTGCAGGGCTGGGGGCTCCCCACTGCTGGGGATGTGCCCCATGCCCGTAATCTATACAAAAGCAATTCCCATACAGCCTCTGATTAAAGCATAATCCCCTGCTGCACAGAGCCCTTGTGGGAGAGGTGCTGGATGGCATGGGGGCCCCCCCCCCAAAGCCTTTCACTGGGCTTTGTCAGGCCCCAAGTGAGAGATAGGCCTAATTTCACCCCAGAGGCTTAAAGATGCTGTTGAACTAATTTCTTTGGTTTAATAAAAAAAGCCCAAATCCATGTGGTTTAGCAGGCTGTGCCGGCATCCCCGTGTGGGGCTGGGTGCTGGAGCAGGGCTAAGTCAGGGTGGGGTCTTATCCTCCAGTGAGTGGAGATGTCCAGTCCTGTCTCCCATCACTGGGAGTTGCAGCTTGAAGGGACCCCACAGGCAGCATCTGCTCCTGGGGCTGAGCACAGGGGGTGTGGGCATGGCTCCCTTGGGGTCTGTGCTTCCCACTCTGGTGGGTCAGGGGAGATCAATCCCATGGCAACCTTCTCTAGGCTGTGTGGTGGGTGGAAGGACCATGCTGGAATGGAGGGAGGCTGCTGCCCCATCTCCATAGGGAGAGAGCAGCACCACAGGCTATACTATTCTTGGCCCCTATTGCCCTGCCACTTCCCAACCCTGGACGGTCTAGGGGCTTCAGGTCCTGGGTCCTGGTAGCAGAATGGGGGTTAAATGTCCCTCAGGTGTTTCAGCTCCTTCTGCAGCTTCTCTGTGAGTTTCTTGAAGGATGGGCGCTTGCCTGGCTCCAACTCCCAGCAGCTCTTCATGAGGGCATAGACGGTGGGTGGGCAGCCTTCGGGGGGGTCCATTCGGTACCCCTGCTCCAGCAGCTCCGTCACCTCCTTCAGGGCCTGCCAGGATGGAGAAGCTAGCTGGCAACTCCCTTCCCTGCTCTAGTCAGGGAGCAGTGGGATGTCCCTGTCCTGTTACACCCTGCCAGTGGGGTGTAACCTGAGGTGTTCCCTGGCACAGTGCTCACCAGCTTGGGGTAGGGTGCCCGTCCAAATGAAAAGGTCTCCCACAGGAGGATCCCGTAGCTCCACACATCCGACTTGGAGGAGAATTTCTGTGGCAGCAGGAGAAGGGGAGGCTGAAGCCAGATGAGGGCTGTGCTGGGTCCCTGCTGCTCCCCGAGGGCAAGACAGAGGACAGTGACTGCCCCCTGCCCCCCTCAGCTTCCCAGAGTGTGAATACCCCCCAGTACCATCATCCTGCCCCAACTGCCACTCCACGCCTGCTCAGGACAGAGACAGAGTTTTGGGAGATGCAGGGCTGACTGTGCCAGAGGCCACTGTGGGGCAGGGATGGGTCAGTGGGAATGGGAGCAAGCAGAGGCAAGCCAAGGGGGTGAAATGCTTTGGAAGGACCCCCTGGCCAGCCCCTTCTCTCTCACTGTCACTCACATTGTGTTTCAGGGCCTCTGGTGCTGTCCACTTCACAGGGAGCAATGTGGTGTCTGCACCCTTGGGGTTGACCCGGGCCAAGCCGAAGTCGCTCACTTTGGCCACGTTCTCCTCGGAGATGAGGATGTTGCGGGCAGCCAGGTCCCGGTGTACCAACTTCTTGGACTCAAGGTAATCCATGCCCTGAGCTACATCCCTGGCACAACCGAGTGAGACAGAGCCGTGTCACCAGGTGTCCCCTGGGGCTGCACATGGGATGCAGAGCCCTGATCCCAACCCAGAAGAGAGGGAGGGACTTACAGGGCAAACAGGAGGAGCTGCTGGGTTGGGACGAGTGCCCGGCCCCGTGTGCGCAGGAAGTTCACCAGGTTGCCCTGAAAGAGGAGGATAAAATGAGTCAGGACCAATAGGATGGGGCTGCCCGGAGACTTTGCCTCCTGCAGGTGCTGCAGTGCCTGGAATCTGTCATGACTCAGCCCCTAGACAGGGATATTGTTCCCAAATCTAAGTGGTGATGGGTCCTATTGGCTGAGGAGCAGCCAGGTGCTCTCACCTTGCTCATGAACTCCATGACAATGTAGAGGCCGTTGTGCAGAATCACTCCCAGCAAACACACAAGGTTTTTGTGCCGGACCTTCCTGGAATAGAGGGGATCCAAGTCAAGGAGATGCTTGCCCATCCCAGGCCACAGGCAGGGTTGGGCCACACCTCTATGGAACACTCACGTCATGGCAGCTGTTTCAGCGAGGAAGGCCTGGGCAGTCACATCGCACTTGATGTTCTTCACAGCGACCCTCTGCCCCATGTACTCGCCCTGCAGGACATCTGAGAGAGCATGGGAGAGTCAGGCTGAACCCCACACCTGGCCTCCTGCACCCCAGGGTGAGCCCCCATGCCATGAGATGGGGAGGAGGATCCCATTGGGGAAGCTGCACCTGGGGAACATCCAGCCCATCCTCTCACCTACCTCCAAACTCGCCTTGCCCAATGCGGTCTCCCAGTGTGAGGTGCTTCAGGTTCAGCAACCAGCCAGCTGGGCATGGGCACAAAGGCAGGTTAGCATGGGCCACCAGAGGGGCCTTGCCCCTAAAATGCAGACCACAACCCCCTCCCACCATCCCCTACCTTTGGCCAACTCCTCCTCAGCTGACTTCATCCCAGATTTTGGCTTGGGCTTCACCAGCTTGGTGCAGATGGCTCCCTGCTCCTTCATGTAATGCTGCCAAGGGAGGAACAGATGGAGGTGATGCCAGCTCTTACCCTCAGACTCAGGGTGTGAGTCCAGGGAACAGCTTTAGGATGTTCCATGAGACCGCATCATCACCACGCTCGAGGGCAGCCCATGTCTCAGCCTTGCTCCTGGGCACAGCCAGAGGAACACCACGATGGAGCACAGGGGATATGGGATGCTATCAGTGTGGTTGAACCCCTGCAGGTGCTGCAGCAGCTGAGGGCAGTTTGCAGAGGTGATGGGAGTGGAAGCAGCCAGACAGGATGGGACAGGATGGGATTGGACAGGACAACCTTTGGAGTCTTAAGTCTAAAGTGAGGCTGGAGCAGCTGAGAAGGGAAAGGAGCCACCCAAAAATTGTGTCTGAAAGGAAAACATGAGAGTGCAACTCCCAGGAGAGGAGACAGGGCGAGGTATGGACCACCAGGAAAAGCTCACTGGAAGGGCAAGAGTTCACACAACAGCCTGGGAACCCTGTGGGGCCAGCAGGTGAGAGTGGTCTTTGAGTGGAGGGAAACACAGCAAAATGCCTCAAAGTCCATGGGAAGCAGAGGCCACCAGGGTCTTCCTGCTATGTGAAGCACTGAATAAGCAGGGATAGAGGTAATGTGGTCCTTTGCCAGGGACAGGGACTGGGACTGCAGCTGGCACAGTTGGTTTGCAGAGACATCCTTGGGATATCCCAGATCCGCCCACTGCACCCCAAACTGAGTGGGAATGACGAGCCTTTGAAGGGCATAGAGAATTACACCACATAAAAAGCACCAATGAAAACCACACAGAACAGGACAAGGACCTGCCTCCATTTGAGCCCATGAGGTCCTTGCCCTTCTCTGGCACTGGTGGGACTCTCTGCCCGGGGGTCTTACCTCAATCATGTCAATGAGGTTGGAGAAGTACTGCTGGCTGTCGATGCTGAGCGTGTTCTCCTCGTGCACCACGCGGTAGTGGATCACCTCCTTGCCAAAGCTCACGCACAGCACGTAATCACCGGGGTGCCGGACAGACTCACGCACCAGGAACAGCCCATCCTCAGGGGGCTGCAGCTCCTGCACTGCCTCCACCCCTGAGATCTTCCCGTGGAACCAGCTGAGGAGAGGGGCATTGGAGAGGGGGCTGAGCCAAGGGGCTTCCCCCACGGGCAGCAGTGAGATGGGGAAAGCAGGGCCCCTGCCAAAGCTACACAGACCCTACTGCATGAAACCCCTCTCCAAGCTGAGGGGTCCTTAAAGCCAGCTACTAGCCCCAGGAAATCCCTCCATTGCTAGGGCATTGCTAGAGGATGCTCTGTCCCCAGCTGCTCACCCAAAACATGGATGAGGGGAAACACACTGGACTTATCTGCTGTTGCAGCTCCCAGGGGCTCAGCTGGGTCCCCTGGGTCATCCCCGCTGTACTCACGGCATCAGGCTGAGTTTGGGGTCGGCGCGGATGGCCCCACGCTCCCGCAGGGCACTGGCCGCCAGCAGCCCCTCCTGCCCCGTCTCGTTGTGCCTAGCACGGTACCAGCCTTTGCCCTGGGGAACAAGAGGGTCTCAGAGCAAGGGAGGGAGGGAGGGAGGGAGGGAGGGAAGGAAGGAAGGAAGGAAGGAAGGAAGGAAGGAAGGAAGGAAGGAAGGAAGGAAGGAAGGAAGGAAGGAAGGAAGGAAGGAAGGAAGGAAGGAAGGAAGGAAGGAAGGAAGGAAGGAAGGAAGGAAGGAAGGAAGGAAGGAAGGAAGGAAGGAGGGATTGGCTCTGGCAGCTAAGCTGATGGCACTGGAGTCCCATTCTGGCCACGCCCTCTCAGTGCAACAGCGTGTACCTGAGCATCCACAGGTCTCACCTCCACAGCTTCGATGATGGTGACCATGTCACCCTTGCGGAAGGCCAGCTCCCGGGGCTTGGGCTTGTTGTGGTCATGCTTGGTGACACACTGCGTCCCGGGGGGCCAGTGCTTCTGCAAGGAGAGAGCAGCATCAGTAGGTACAGCAAGAGCTGGACCCCTCTGCTTCCCACAAGCACCAGGGCCAGCCTCAAGGACCATATGAAACCCTGGCTGGGGAGCAGGGGCACGAGCCCTCCTCCACCCCACTTCAGTCCTGGGAGCACACCAGGTGTCCCCCCGGTGTCAGCTGGCATTGCTGGTGCCCCGCTCACCCCAGGCATGGCCAGCGTCAGCGCATCAGGGACTGCCTGTCCTCTCCTGCTGCCACCTGCAGAAGAAACCAAAGGGGCTGTGGAGGGACAGTGCTGAGCTGACTTGTCCCAGGCCACCGCTGCTGTCCCACAGACTCCCCTGGGCAGTGCAGCTCCTGTCCCTCACACAGCCTCACACCACAGGATGGAGGAAAAGGCTACAAACTCTGCTTGTGGCAGCTGTGTCCTGGCGACACTGCGGTCCCACACACAGATGGGAGCAGGACCCAGCACTCCTCTCTGCCTCTGCCACCAAAGAGGGGCCCCAGCTCCCACCAGCTCTGCTGGCACAGCAGGAGCCTGGCACCACGGCTGTGTGGGAGTAATGTGGTTTTACTGCATTACTTTTTGCTTTTTCACCTCCTCTTTCAGGAGCTCTGAGTCACCAGAGGGCCCTGAGAGGCAGCAGCCATGGTCCCACTGATGTGGGATGCAGCAGGGGTGAAGCGGGGGCTGCCTGGCAGCTGGGACACAGACAGGCAAGACTGGGTTGAGGTGGGACTGTCACATGCACTGGCTGTGGGATGATTGCACAATATCCCTGTGCTGCCCTTGACACCAACTGGTCATGCTGGGATGCATATGACAGCTTTGCAATTTAAAACTGTGTGTCTTTTCCTCCTAGAGTCCTTCATCCCCATTGTCACCTCCTTGGGAGAATCCTAGAATCAGGGAATGGTACGCTTTGGGAGGTACCTTAAAACCCATCTCATTCAACTCCTTGCCACAGGCAGGGACACCTTCCACTATCCCAGGCTGCTCCAAGCCCCATCTGCCCTGGCCTTGGACACTTCCAGGGATCCAGAGGCAGCTACAGCTGCTCTGGGCACCCTGTGCCAGGGCCTCACAACCCTCCCAGGGAACAATTCCTTCCCAATATCCCATCCATCCCTGCCCTCTGGCAGTGGCAGCCATTCCCTGTGTCCTGTCCCTCCATCCCTTGTCCCCAGTCCCTCTCCAGCTCTCCTGGAGCCCCTTCAGGCCCTGCAAGGGGCTCTCAGGTCTCCCTGAAGCCTTCTCTTCTCCAGGTGAGTGCCCCCAGCTCTCCCAGCCTGGCTCCAGAGGAGAAAAGCTCCAGCCCTTGGACCACCTTTGTGGTCTCCTCTGGACTCCCTCCAGCAGCTCCATGTCCTCCTGATGTTGGGGGTGTCAGAGCTGGAGGCAGCTCTGAAGGTGGGGTCTAATCAGAGCAGAGCAGAGCAGAATCCCCCCCTCCCCTGCTGCCCACACTGTGGGATGAGGTCCTTGGAGGAGAGATGACTTTGCTCCTTTGGAAGGTGAATCACAATCACTGCTCTGCACCATTGGTGGTAAACTTGTGTCTACGGCGGTGCAGATCCAAGGACTATCTGATTATGCCAGCCCATATCCACAACAACAAAACAGGGACAATTGCAGCTGCTACAAGGTTGTACCAGAAGGCAGCAGTTTTGTCTCTACCAGAAGCCATCGTTACCCAGCACTGCCATCCCCTCGCCTTGCAGCCCATCCAGGGCACTTACACTGTCTTGGTGAAGTTGGGGCAGCAAAGGCAGCCACTGTGTGGCTTCCCCATCTGGCACAGCCAAAGGCTGGTGTGACTGGGTGCAGCTCAGATCGCTTCCAGGATAGTGAGGACCTCATGAGCACAGAACTTTAGAACAGGGTCTGCTCCATACCCCTGCCATTGTACATCCTGGCCCAAGGAGCAAACGTACGGGCTGAGCCAGGATGGCTGGTGGCAGCTCTGACAACTGTCCTTCATTTTCTGCTGCTCCAGCACAGAAATTTCAGGTGAAAAGGAGCAACTGTTTGGTCAGTCCTGCCCCTGTGTGCAGACAGCAGTTGGTGCTGGGAAGGGACAGATTCTCCACTTGAGCACCAAAGGGAAGAGCTTCTCCTCTGCCCAGATGGGCATGGGGCTCAGGGTGATGGACACACACCCCACATGGACACCTGCCACCGGCAGAGCCTGGGCACTTGCCAGTGCCACACCCAGGCACCAGCGGGGACAGCAGTGAATCACCTCCCTCCTGGTGACACTCACATGCCTTGTCCTAAAGCAGCTCTTTGTTCCTGGAGCTGCTTGATCCATGAGTTTCCTATCACTGGAATGAATGTTCCCACAAGCAGAGGTGTTGGCAGAAAGCCTGAGAGGAGATATTTGCCCCCTTCTTTGTTTTGGGGCTGTTCTGTACTTTAATGAATTGGTAAACCAGAGTAATTGCCATGAGGTTGAGAAGCGCAGAATCATAGTGGGGCTGGTAGAGCTCTCCCAAGCCTGTACTGGAGAGCTCAAGCTTATTCCCAGTGCACAGAGTTACTCCAGCTGAGGAGGTGCCAGACCTGAGAGCTCTGTGACAGGAGGGGACAGCGCCTGCCTGAGGAGGCTGCACCTCTGGGTGCGATGGAGCTGACAGCTGTGCCCTCCCCCCGCTGCACTGGGTGTCACTCGGACAAAGGGCAGGTACAGCTCCTCTGCTGGAACACGGGTGACACTCAGACACTCCCCCACTGCCCACCACGCTCAGCACTGTGCCTGTCCCTCCAACACCTTGTCTGCCCTCAGCACCCCTTGCACCTTGCTCTTACCTCAGCTGTGGCCATGTGGGGCCAGGGGCAGTGATGTCAGGGGATGCTCACAGCTGAGCCTGGACTTGGATTCCTGAACTCCTGGAGAGTCTCTTTCCTACACAGAGCCAAGCACTACATTGAAGGGTAACTCCCAGACAGAGCTGGGGCCCAATTTCCTGATTTCTGTGCTGGTAAGGCTGTGATGCAGCATCTGGGCGGTCCCTGAGCTGGCGCCGCCTGCGCCCTCAAACCTCCATCAGAAATGACTCATTATTTGACAACACTTAGAGCAACTTCTGCCCTTTGAGGGCACAGTTACACACCCTCACTAGAAGGGAGCTCACCAGATCCTGTCCCCCATGGCACTGTGGGGGAATCAGTATCTCCAGAAAAGAGGGGCAGTTGCTGTAACCACTGCTGGCCTGGCCACAGCAGTGACAGTGGAGTGGGTGTCTGTGGTGGCAACAGCTCTCCAGGGAGGTTGAGTCTCAGGAGAGGAAGAGCTGGGACCAGGGATTCCCAAGTGTAATCTTGTCTCAGAATCGGGTCTGTGAACCTCAGAGGAGGTTGATCCGGGAGCATGGACACTCTTTGCTTTTCCCCTGGGGGTGATAATCCAGAGGCATCATGGGTTGGGACAGGCAATGGCAGAGAGACCTTAAAATGAGTACCACTGTGGAAGAGAAGCAGCTTATCTGTATTCTGCAGCATCCACGAGTCAGGATGGAATAACCGCCTCTGCAGTTCATCATCCCAGCCAGAAAACCACACACAAGTTCTGCACTAACGTTCAGCATTTCCAGTATTCTGAGCAAAACGGTGAAAAAGAAGAAAATGCAGCTGTGGGCAAACACCAGACTTCATTCAGGGGTCTTGGGATCTTTTAGGGTGTACTTAAAAAAATAATAAAATGGTGTTTAAACCTTCAGAAGCATTGGCAATTCAAGGGCAAAAGTACTGCAGAAGAAAACTAATCCAAACTAGCTGATACTTTCAGGTCCTGGTTATACTTTTTGATTCACAAACAACTTCCCCAAGCCATTCAAGCCAGAGTGTTTTTAGAATTTTGGGGGTAAATTTCCCCAGGAGCACTCCCTGTATTTGTAGGGATGGATCCTTCGAAACCAGGTCTGTTCAGGCTGGAGAATAAACATGAGTTCATCCTTACAGCTCTGTGCTGCACTCCTAGGATCTGCACAAGGCTCTCTGCAACAAACAGAAATATTTTGTACTTCTGGGTTTTGCCACATCCTGCTGTTGTTACAGACATGGCTATGGGCTGAGGAACTCGGTGTCACACACAGGGAACCTCTCCCTCAGATGTAATAAATGGCCTTCCCTTGTCCTGCTGCACAGCCAGCAGAGATCCCCACATGCATGTGCTTGAGCTGGTGTCCCCTTTACATCCTGGTGCACGGCACCCAGACAGAGGCTCAGCCTTTAACACACAGAACCTCAGTACTGCCTTCTCCCTTCTCTGGTGCAGCAAAGACCACGCCATGCCCGGATCCCTCCAAAGGCTACAGAGCCAAAGCATCGGAACTGTGCAGTCCTTCCCTAGTCACTGAATAAATGGGCAATAGTATGGGAATGTTTGTCTCACCTTCTAGGCTGAGGCTTTGCCTACTTGCCAGTCTTTCTCCTGACACCTTGCATTTGGGCCTGGGAGAATGAGGCTCAACATCCTACAGAGCAAATTACTGAGCAGAGCCATTCCTGGCAAAATCAAGGTTATCCAAAGGAGCAGAGTTTGGAGGTGGAGAGATGGGCAACAAAATTCATCAGGAACAGCACACATTCTGTACAAAATAAACCAGCTGTCATCTCAGCAAGATCTGGGCATTAGCAATCCCAGACCCACAGGCTCTCTTTTGCTGACCCAACCCATTTTGTTCCTCTTGGACAATACCATTGGATTCACCAGAAATGTACCTTCCAGCCTGAAGAGTCTGCGCTGCATTTCAAACATTCAAAAAGGGAACCAGAAAGTGGCAATTAGTCATAAGAGGAGACATGTCTTTGACGTCCAATCTCCAGCATTTAAAGGGAACATCACTGAGTTAAAACATGCTTTATCACAGCAAAGATTTCTATTTCCACACAGAAATATCGCATCAGGGAATCCCAGAATGGTTGGTGTTGGAAGAGATCTTGAATAGCATCCCTTTCTAAACCCCTGCCATGGGCAGGGACAGCTTCCACTGTCCCAGGCTGATCCAAACCCCATCTAACCTGGCCTTGGACACTTCCAGGGATCCAGGGGCAGCCACGGCTGCTCTGGGCACCCTGTGCCAGGGCCTCACAACCCTCCCAGGGAACAATTCCTTCCCAATATCCCATCCATCCCTGCCCTCTGGCAGTGGCAGCCATTCCCTGTGTCCTGTCCCTCCATCCCTTGTCCCCAGTCCCTCTCCAGCTCTCCTGGAGCCCCTTCAGGCCCTGCAAGGGGCTCTCAGGTCTCCCTGGAACCTTCTCTTCTCCAGGTGAACACAGGGGGACAGCACCAGCTCCAGCAGAACTCAGAACGTGCTGCACTGGGTTAGTTCATACGGTGGTCGTATAGTGATGGGACAAGGGGGAAAACTGATTGAGGGTGGTTTTTGATGGGCTGATATTGAAGAAATATTTTTGGTTATGAGGATGGGCAGGTCTTGGCACAGGGTGCCCAGAGCAGCTGTGGCTGCCCCTGGATCCCTGGGAGTTTCCAAGGCCAGGCTGGACAGGGCTTGGAGCATTATGGAATGGTGGAAGGTGTTCCTGCCCAGGGGGCGGAACTGGATGAGCTTTAAGATCCCTTCCAGCACAGCCATTCTGGGATTCTGATTCTGTAAAACAATGCATCTATGTAAACATCTGTAGAAACTTTGAAATAAATCCCTCTCCAATATATTTTTGTATGGCCTATGACCCTTATCTCAGAATATCTAAACAGAACTTTTTTTGCATCCCCCAGAAATGTACTTAAAGAAGAAACAGCCTCATTTCACAATAAACAATGCAGAAACAATGTTTTTCAGTATGTTCTAAAAAGCCATTAAAAATACTCCAAAAAGCCTGAAGGAATGTGAAGTGTGATTTGAAAAGAACTTTAAATGACGAATCACAGTATTACCCAATGGTTTCAGTTGGGAGGGACCTTAAAGATTATCCAGTCCCACCCCCTGTCATTGGCAGGGACACCTTCCACTGGACCACATTGCTCTAAGCCGTGTCCTGCCTTGAGCACTTCCAGGGATGGGACACCCACAGCCCTGGGCAACCAGGGAGCCAAGAATACCTTCCCAATATCCCATCCAGCCCTGCCCTCTGGCAGTGGAAGCCATTCCCTGTGTCCTGTCCCTCCATCCCTTGTCCCCAGTCCCTCTCCAGCTCTCTTGGAGACCCTTCAGGCCCTGCAAGGGGCTCTCAGGTCTCCCCAGAGCCTTTTCCTCCCCAGGCTGAACAGCCCCAGCTCTCAGCCTTCAACAGATGCATAAAGCTAAAGCCTGTGGCAATTCTCTTGCTGTCTGGTGGTGTCATATCCAAAAAACAAAGTGTCCAGCTCTGGTTCTCTCACTGCACTCTTTTTCTAGGTACCAATATGACAGCACCAAAGCCGAGTTACAGCTCGGTCAGCTTTGTTCAAAACCATGGAGATGGAAATGTCTCCATGTCTGTACCACACTGTGCACTGCTGCTCTCAAACAGCAGCCCTGGAGCCCAGGAACCCTGCTCCAAAGGGTGGGGGAAAACCCTAAACCCACACAACAAAACCTGTCAGCTTCAGCCACTTCAGGCCAAAGGGCAGAAATCTAAAGTGATTGACTGTTTAAAGCATACACATGATACCAGAGTGTGTGTAGGATTTTTTTTTCTTTAATATATCTCTATATATTTTGCTGTGGGAAGAGCTTCTTCTAGAGCAAGGAGTGGGAGGGAAGGAAACATAACAGAAGGAAAGGAATTGTTGCTACAGGCAACTCAACTCTTACACAACAGTGCAATTTCTGTAGTGATTATGGAATCACAGAATCATTAAGGTGGGAAAAGACCTCCAGGATCATCAAGTCCAACCATCAGCCCAGCACCACCTCCATGTTCACCACCAACCCCTGTCCCCAAGCACCACACGCTCTTTGAACACTTCCAGGGATGGTGACTCCACCACTGCCCTGGGCAGCCTGTGCCAGTGCTTGACCACCATTTCCATGAAGAAGTTTTCCCCTATATCCAACCCAGACCTCCCCTGCTGCAATTTGAGGCCATTTCCTCTCATCCTGTCATTTGGTACCTGGGAAAGAGACTGACCCCCACCTGGCTCCCCTGTCCCATAGAGGTTGTACAATTTTGGAGAATTATAGTACAACAAAACTACCTGCAATGGACTATTTAAAATGCAAGGTATCAATCTAACCCAGGACTTACTACAGGTAAAAATTGCAATCATATGAGCATTATTTCATACATGCAATATGATTGCTATGCAGCATCTCTTGTTCATAATTTTTTCCATCTCCTTCACCTTCTGCTCTTCTACCTGTCTCCTTTTTACTGTGTGCAACAAATGTCTTCTTTTGAGAGTTCAAGTTCCCTGATTATGGTTTTTCCATTCAAAACCATTATTTTGAAACCATGCCAGAAGAAGGAGATAAAATGGTAACAACCCGACAGAAGTGAAGGCAGCTATATGGAGGAAATACACAGAAATCTGCAGTTCTTCCCACATACTATGGAAGATGGAAATTTAAGTTATTTAGAAGTTCACCACCACACCATACTCAGAAATTAAGCTTATATTGCAAAACCTTACCTAAAGCTACAGTAGCCAGCCCCTTTGAAAATACGAAACCAAGAAATTGGTGTCCAAGCTGAAGCCTTCTTCATCAACCTTCTGTCCTGAGCCACAGAGGTTACAGGCAAGACTGGCCACTGCAATTTTAATTTAATCTCAAACTGGGTTCCCTTCTATCATATTTAACATGAGCAACTGTAGGATTTTAATGTTTGGTTATTTGATATTGATCAACAAAGTCAGTGCTCTCATTGCACAGTCAAGAAAATTGCAACTGTTAATGAAAAGAAACTAATTACATGTAAATGACCTTTCTTGCTGTGTATCAAACCAAGAACAACTGAGCAAACAGGATGGGAGAGGGCTTGAGTCATGAACTGTACTATGTGCTACAATAAATTCTGTGGTTTTCCACAAAAGCAATAAAAAATGGGATAGAAGAGTCAATGGCACAGAGAAACACTGAGGACATGAAGCATTTAATTTATAGCCAGTGGGATGCTCATTTGGTAGGACACCCCAACCTCTCACTGTCAGTGTGGAGAACCAAATTAACCAGGACCCTCATGTCAGGGTTTGGCTGGAGCTCAGGGAAAGGTTCTTCTTTCCCCCGAGGGTGCTGGGCACTGCCCAGGCTCCCCAGGGAATGGTCCCGGCCCCAAGGCTGCCAGAGCTCCAGGAGCGTTTGGACACCGCTCTCAGGGATGCTCAGGGTGGGATTGTTGGGGTGTCTGGGCAGGGACAGGGGCTGCACTGATGATCCCTGTGGATTCCTTCCCACTCAGGATTTTCTATGGTTCTATGCTCCTCTCACTTTAATGAATCCCTTTACTGAAATCTGAGCAACATCAACACAATTTCTGATATTACTAATGACAGAAGTACAATAATAAATGAAATGTCTACTTCTCTCAGTAGTTTAAAAGTGTTAATTGAAGTGAGAATCTTCAGTATCCCACCCTCAGGAACATTCACCAAACAGGTATTAACTGCACTTCTCTACCTGAGCATCATTTCATTACAGATTCACTGAATCCCAGGATGGTTTGGGTTAGGAGGGATCTTAAAACCCATCCCATCCCATCCCACCCCCTGCCATGGACAGGGACACCTTCCACTATCCCAGGCTGCTCCAAGCCCTGCGCAAACTCGCCTGGAACACGTCCAGAGATCCAGGGGCAGCCACAGCTGCTCTGGGCACCCTGTGCCAGGGCCTCCTCACCCTCACAGGGGAGAATCTCTTCTACAGTTAGGACTTCCTGGCAGCTTACAGTCTCTCAGGCATCCAACTTACCTTCCTAACAGGGATCTTGCAGTCCAGGTTCATCTGTTAATGCAAGATATGAGAAAGAAAACCCATCACAAAAGTCAATATATTGCAGTCAGATTTTTAACAGAAAACATCAGCAGGCAAAGAATTAAAAACATGTTTTAAAACTGTTTAAATAATTCTGAAATCTTGCTTTACCTGAAGTAAGAAAATGTGAGGAGCTGATCAGCTGAGCTTTAGATTCTCTGGAATGAGCCAACAGTACAGCATCTGAGACTTCCCTTAAAAGCTTTTCTATAAATAACAACTGTAAGTGTTCTGAAAAGCAACATGAGCTTTGTGGAAGTCAAGTGGGAGTGCCTAGGGCTGGAAATACAGTTCTGAAAAATCCATAGAATCATAGAATCCCAGAATGGTTGGGGTTGGAAGGGATCTTAAAACTCATCTTATTCCACACCCCTGGGCAGGGACACCTTCCAACAGACCAAGTTGCTCCAAGCCCCATCCACCCTGGCCTTGGACACTGCCAGGGATCCAGGGGCAGCCACAGCTGCTCTGAGCACCCTGTGCCAGGACCTGCCCACCCTCCCAGGGAACAATTCCTTCCCAATATCCCATCCAGCCCTGCCCTGTGGCAGTGGCAGCCATTCCCTGTGTCCTGTCCCTCCCTCCCTTGTCCCCAGTCCCTCTCCAGCTCTCCTGGAGCCCCTTCAGGCCCTGCAAGGGGCTTTCAGGTTTCCCTGAACCCTTCTTTAAAATCCTTGTTTACAAAAAATCCCACTGTCTCTGGAGATGATTAAAGTGATATGTTTGAAGTAAAAAACCAGACAAACACACTTTCCCTTTAACCAAACCTTGTTACTTCTCTGGATATTTGCCCATTCTTGGAACTCTGCCTTGGGGTTTGCAGCGCTTTGAAATTAATTACCAGGCTGCTTGGTCACAGGTCAACAAACTACCAGGTATGTATCCATTTTTGTGGGAATTTTGATTACATAAATAGCCAAGTAAGAAATTATATTTGCTCTTTTATCACCAAAATGCACACACCCCCAACAAATCAACTCTTCTACCTGACCTTGGTGGCAGAGCTTCCTTGGGATGAACGTCAGGAGAATGAAGAGCCGATTTCAGAGCTCCTTTCTAAAAATGTTAATGATCTCAGACAACTGAGCGCATGCAGGATTTTACAGCTGCCTGGTAATCTTCTTAACTGCAGTAATCATACAAGAAATTCTACCTCAAATGCACACCAAGAGCTGCATATATCACCTCTGTCACTGAGACTGACTCTTTGGGGGTCTCCATGGATATTTCTGTTTTTACTTGCATTTTCCCCATCACTCACCTGCTGCAGTTCGACAGCTGTGTGCAAGAGGAGTTTTTTCCCCACGTCCTGTCACATCTTTTATCTGGATGTAGGATTCTGGCATTACTCTCTGAATACTAAACACAAATCCATTGCAGCTGCACTCAGAGCTCACAGGGAAGTTGGATATTTTAACCTTCACCATTTCCAATCTGAGACACAAAGCACATCCTGCAGGATAACTAACCATAACTAACAGCAGGAATTTCTCACCAGAATGTATTTTCTCAAGGTGTACATACTTATTCCTTAATAAAATGTTGCCACCCTTTTGAGTTACAGTGGCTTTAAAAGCTCCCAGCCACATTACAGGGCAATTCAAGACATGAAGGAGAAGCAACATCCATTGAATCTGCAAAGGGTTCTTGAAAGAGCCAATTGAAAACCCCACAGAGAAATTTAACTGGTGCACAGTTCATTCACATACATTGACAAGGTTTGTCACCACGACAGACATGTCTTAATTTTAAAGCTTATGGGAAGTAGCAATCATTTAGCAAATAATTTCTTATAGCAGATTTTTTTGAGTCCATTGTGCACTCAGGTATGTTCTCTTGAAGATTATCATCCCTTCCTGGTGCCAGTCAATCACCTGCCTGTGTTATGGGCATTTCCCAGGCATTAATAATACTTCCATTTGGCATTTTTTTTCCCTTTTTATCTGCCCCTGCTTATAGGAAGAACTGAAAGAACAAATCCTGATCTCATTGGAAATGAAGATTTAATTTAGATTTTCAATCTTAATGTATGATTTCATAAGTAAAAGCAAAGTAACATTTTCAGGAATTCACAAAATAATAGCAATGCAAGTAATTTAAATGTGCCATAATCTGTCCCAGCATTGAAAACAGTATTTGCACATAGAAAAAAAAAAAACACAACCAAAAAAACCCCCAAAAAACAACAACAACAACAAAAAAAAAACCAACACAAAACAAAACAAAAAAACCCCATTATTTATACAAAACCCTACATGAAAGTCCATAAATATATATTTGAAAATTCAGAGTAAGGTGATTATGCACAAAATAAACCAGCATGGAAAAGTTCAACAGCTTGATCAAGCATTGTTGAAAAATAATGTTGTAAAAAAATTAAAAATTATTAATATATCTGAAATCAAAAGCCTCACACAACAATTTGTCCTGCAAGGAGCGTCAACTTCTCCTACTCAGTCATGTCAAACAGCATGCACACCCAGAAGGCCTCAAGGTACACTTTCAGAGACAGTTGTCTGCTTCAGTTTTGTCACCTTTTCTTTCACAAGTTTGCTGCTTCTTTCCTCTATTTTTAGAAGCTTGTGAATGAAGAAAAGTGGCTTAGTAGCCCAATTCTTAGCTATTTAGGAAGACATCCTTAATAGCATTTAAGTTAAAAATCCTTCATACTATTGCTGGCAGTTTGTTTGTATGAAATCTTCCCCAGTTTGTTCTATGCCTTCTCATCAGAGGAATTATTAGAGCAGCTGGCAGTGGTGGATTAAATTTATTGCTGACATTTGCACCTCTAACCCAACATTGAAGCAATGCCTTTGCTAACAGCTTTGCTTTGTTAAGCAAAAGCTTCTTCTTGAGTACCTGGCCGGCACTCAACCTCCCCAGTGTCCAGCAGGTAATGCTCAAAAGGCACAGCTGGCAAAGTTAGAACCTCTGCACAGAAGGGCTGCAGATATGGGTCTGTGCCAGTCTCATGAAGTTCACCATGGCCAAGCACTATTCCTGCACCTGGGTCAGGGCAACTCCGAGCACAAACCCAGAGAATGGATCAAGAGCAGCCCTGGGGAGAAGGATTTGGGGTGTTGGTGGGTTGTAACTTTTTCTTGTGCCCCCTGCCCTGTTGCTGTTGGGCAGGGGAAAGTTCCAAGGTTTGTGAGTGCTGGCCTTTAGGCACTTAGCTTCATGGTTTCTCACAGAAACCTGTAGTTTCCAGCCAGCATAAAAAGACCAGGAGATCAGCTCAGACTTTTCCCACGGGCTTTATGATCATCCGTGAAGGGGTCAGGCTACAAATCCAAAGATGGGGGATCACACATGTAATTTTATAGGGTTTGGGGGGATCGATCACAAGTAAAATAATGAAAAAACAGGGTTAACACATTTTAGCCAACTACATTATCTTTCTTTGTTTGGGACAACCAATTATAAAGAATCAAACATAACCAATAATATTCCAAAAAGATAAGAGGAAGCGCTTACATTTTTTCTAGCATGAGTCATTCTAATTAAGTAGTTTTTCTTATCTCAGAGCAAGTGCCAGGGGAGGCCTCACAAGGGTGTCTGCAGAGGGATTTTTCTCCTCTACAGTGGGTGAGAGGCTCAACCTGCCCCGGCCTTGGGCACTGACCCCAGAAACCCCCCTGTCCTGGACTAAGCCCCCAGTGTGGGCAGCAGAGGAGGGGGGGATTCTGCCCTTCTGCCGTGCTCAGGTGAGACCCCACCTGCAGAGCTGCCCCCAGCCCTGGGGAACAGCATCAGGAGGGCGTGGAGCTGCTGGAGCCAGTCCAGAGGAGGCCACGGAGATGCTCCAAGGGCTGGAGCCCCTCTGCTCTGGGGACAGGCTGGGAGAGCTGGGGGTGCTCACCTGCAGAAGAGAAGGCTCCAGGGAGAGCCGAGAGCCCCTTGCAGGGCCTGAAGGGGCTCCAGGAGAGCTGGAGAGGGACTGGGGACAAGGGAGGGAGGGACAGGACACAGGGAATGGCTTCCACTGCCAGAGGACAGGGCTGGATGGGATATTGGGAAGGAATTGTTCCCTGGGAGGGTGGGCAGATCCTGGCACAGGGTGCCCAGAGCAGCTGTGGCTGCCCCTGGATCCCTGGGATTGTCCAAGGCCAGGGTGGATGGGGCTTGGAGCAGCCTGGGATGGTGGAAGGTGTCCCTGCCCAAGGGTATGGAACAAGATGAGTTTTAAGATCCCTTCCAACCCAAACCATCCCATGATTCCAAATCTTTACAATGGTAAGAAGAATTTCAAAACAAAAGGCAATTCAACACTCTCCTAGAATCTTTGTGCATTGCAAATACAAATTTAATTGTAATTGTTTCTTTGATGATGTTTATATCAACTACAAAGCTGTAGTTAGGCCTGAGAGATTTTAAACTTTTTGTCACAAGTGGACATGAGTATCTCCATGATGTAATGCTTTAGATGCTTTCAATATAGCAGAATATTTCTGAATAGGTTATAGCTCACACTACTTTCTCCACCCTTAGCATCCCTTCTCTGTGCATTTCTCAGGATTAGCTGCTGCTAAACTTCTATTCATGCCACATTTCCAGCCCCAGCAAAGAACAGTAACTGCTGAGTAACTTCAGATGCTTGGCTTGTCCCATGGACAAACAGACCCGTCACAGCCTAAGAGTGAGGAGTAAGTATTCGCACTCTGTTTTAAGTACTTTGGGATAGATGTAGACACTGGAAAAAACTCCAGTAAAGACAACTCTGAATGACCACACTGTGATCATGTGCATGATCTTCTTCCAGGCCACATGAAAAATTTGACAATTCTTGCACTCAGACATTTTCAAAGCCATAACCCAGAGAAGATATTAAGTACAATGTCCAAAGATGAGTGAACACTTGGAGCAAAATGGTTTTAGAGACATCAACTTGAACAGCCAAAAATAATTGTGAAATAATTTTCAGG
This sequence comes from Cinclus cinclus, assembly GCF_963662255.1. Taxonomy (NCBI): domain Eukaryota; kingdom Metazoa; phylum Chordata; class Aves; order Passeriformes; family Cinclidae; genus Cinclus; species Cinclus cinclus. Next base: position 1,595,390 of record NC_085073.1, on the reverse strand, counting down.
AATATTTTAAGAAAAAACACTTGAGGTTTGATTGTGTTCTCTGTAACTTCTTGGGTTTTTCAGAAGTGTTAACTTTATTTCCCTGTTAACTCTAACATCAGCTTAACTTTTGAGAAAAATGTGATAGAAAACCTTTGCGAAATTGTTTGGCTTCATAGCATAGATGACAACTCTAAACTAGGAACTTTTGGCAAAGCTAAACAACACAGATCAGGCCAGGCTGTCCCAAGAGCTCGTTTACCGCTGTGAACTGACTTAACACACACACTTCTATCACAGTATTTATTTCAGAAATGTTTCTGAAAGAGCTTTTCCTTGATGTGCCCCCTTCTATGTTGTTCAAAACCCTACAAGCATGTCCTACCTCCCAAGGCTCCCCAGATACGTCACACCTGCTCCTGTGAGCCACAGAGCAGATACCACAGAGCCCACATGGATGTGATTTGGAGCCTGCAAACCTGTTTCCTCGGCTTCCTGCCTGCTGAAAAACGCCTTTCTTGTTGCACTTTTGTCATTCTGGTATGACAGGGCAACATATTCATTTCTCTTTCAATTAAAATACTATTTTTCTATTAAACATTGCATCCTCTGAATATAAATGGAAAATGTTCTTAAACACTCAGATTAAAAATAAAGAAACACCCTTTGGAATCACATTCAAACCTGCAATGTATAAAAAGCTCATAAGCACTGGCAGTTTGATGAGTTTCTCCTTCATTGCCTGACACTGCTGGTGTCCCTAAAGCAGGGTTCTGTCACCCCGTGTGCAAGAGCCAACCCACATGCCGAGCCAGGATACTGGGTTTTATCACCATTCTGCAGAACAAGGTGCCAGGCCTCTCACAACATTGGCATACCTGGGAAACAAGCCCAGGCTTGTATACAAAAAGGTAGCACAGAAAAATGACACAGAAACGGGTGACTGGTCACTCACACTTCCATTATTCTTAATGTGCATCTGATGTCTTAATCCAGCTCATTACACCCTCATTTACACATACAAATTTCCCTGAGGGGATGGTTTTTAGCATTATAATAATCTAGGGTAACTTCAGGCTGTATTTTCATCCTCTCAGCTACCACCAAGTTAATATTTAACCTTACATTTGATTACAGTTTCTGCATGAATCTGTTTGAACAACTGTCAGCAAAATAGGGATTTCTGGTGCTGTGTTCCTGGGGACTCCATTGCTCTGCATGCTGTTCTCATGGTGTCAAGTTGCTGTGAACTTCCTGTGAATTTTTTAAAATTCATCTGACATCACTACTGCAAGAATTCACACAGAACCCATTCATTTTAAGCTTACACAACCAGTCCAGTCTTGGCTGCAAGACTTGCACATGGCATGGACTTGAGTGGGTCCCTCCCCATGCAGAATATCCCAGGAATGTGTGATTCCCCATGTCCAAACGTACCTGTGACATCAGCTCTTTGCTGCCTGCAGAGCACACCCGGGGTAGCTGGTTTAGATCCAGGTGACAACACTGTTGGCTTAGTTGGATGCACTGACCTTACCAAGTACGAAGAAGTAAAAACCCTTTTGACCCAAGGTGTTTGTCATTGAAGTTTTTCAGCGAGGGACAGACTGAGCACTACAACAAGCACAGAGCAAAGTTCAGAGGCCAGGCAGTTACTGGTACCTCTCGTACTTGCTCTGAAAAATGTGCAGTTTTAGATGTGTTAACTCTGGGCTTAAACATTTGTGAGACGCTGTAGCTCTTCCAGCCCTTTGAGGAATAGATCTCTTTTGTCCCACCACACCCACCAGCTGTCACTCAGGTGGCAAAGGGGACAGTCACACAGGTCAGGGGAAAATCCACCCTGGAGTTTTGTGTCTCTCGGTTGGCTGAGCTCCCCACACACCCCTCCAAGGGGGAGGCTGGCTCTGGTTCCAGGTATCAGTAGACACATTAATAACCAGCTGCCAGACTGAAAGCATCCCAGATGTATTCCCATACTTCCATATAAATTAAGTTAGGAAGGAGATGTTTAGCACATCAATATACATTTCTTCTTAAAACAAAAGGAGATTATTGTGCTGGTTTTACCTGGGGGGGTGGGGCACACTAGGAAGTTTTTCTCCATAAGAACTTCCTCTGTGGATTGATGGGACCAATTAGAGGCTGGTTTAGTTGTTGACAGCCTGAGAAACCAATTGGAAAAGTCTGTTCGCTCCGTGAATCACATTTGAAGCAAGTAAACCCCAGGAAAGCTGTTTTACATTTCCGGCCTCTTTCGGTGCGGCACCGGCCTAGCCCGGGTCCCTTCCATTGCGGCCCGGGCCAGGCGGGAGCGGCTCCGGAGGCTGCTGGGCCCCGTTTTAACCAGGGCCAAGGGGAGGAGAGCCCATTGCTGGGATTCTCGCCTTTCCCTGGTGTAGCCGTGGCTCGGCGGGGCCCTGCCCTGCCCCGCCGCCCTCACAGCCTGGGGGGAGGCAGCCGGGCCCGGTTTGGGGAGCCCCCCAGGGCTTTGTGTGCAGGGCAGGGCACGGGGAGAACCCCCGGGCTGCGGCTGGAGCTGGGTGTGGGCAGCACCGAAAGGCAGCTGTGGAACTAAAGGCTCGTCACTGATTTCTCCTCTGACTAAACTTCGCAGTTTTTGTCCGGCCCCTCCAGCGTGGCCTGGGCGGCCTGAGATCCTGACATAGCTCCAGCATGGCCTGGCCCAGCCCCTGCAACTTCTGTGTGAGATTTTATTTTTTTTTTTCCCAATGCTCAGGTAAGACTTACAGACTTTCATCTTTCCTTGGGTGAGATGGAGAAGAACAGAAAAGGAAAAAGGGGCATCTCTGGTCCTGGGAATGAAGTATAAACAGAGAAAAGCGAGCTGAAGAGAACTTTTGCCTTTAAGTAGCTCATCCTTAAAAGTAATACGGCATGACTTTTTAACATGGCCCGCAACTCAGCTCTGAAAAGACTGTAAAGTGGGAGGAAATTCACAGTAGCAGATCCCGGGCAGCTGCTAATCATGAAAAAGTGGAGTCAAGAGAGAACTGGTGATTTCCTCAGGTAAAAAAGATCCTTATAGCTAAACAAAAAGAAACTGCTCTCCCTAAAGTAAACTGAAAAAGATTATTTAAGTAAGGAATTGACTGAAGTGTCCCTGTATGTTGTTAAGCTGTAACAAAGGGGGAAAGAAGAGCTGGTCTGAAGATCTCTTCTGAATTTATTATTATTATTCTATGGTTGTTAATAAAGTTTTTTCTTTATTCCCTTTTTAAGTTTTAGACCTGCTTTACTTTTACTCCTAATCCTATTTCACAACAAAATGTAAATATATTACAGTTAGCAAACCTTCAACTCTTACATTTTTAGTGCATCGGCCGGTAAATGAACAAACTAAACCATTACAGTTATTTAACAAAAATCATAAGGATTCACATGAAAAAAGAAAAGCTATGTAACTGTAAATTCTAAAACAGCACATAATCACTCTACAAAACTACACTTATCATGGAAGTATTTGCATTTCACCTGGAGAAGAAAGGGGTTTTTTTGTTTTGTTTTTCTTTATTTACTAAAAATAAATCTCAGAAGAGAAATGTGAGACAGTTTTTAGCACTTCTTGCTTCGTCAACAGGACAAATACAGCAATTTTAGTTACAAATATACTGCTCACCATCTCCTGTTTTTTCAATATATACACATTGAGGAAGGTAGACTGTACCTATTGAAACCTTCTCTTCCCTGCCCACCCCACAGCAAAAACAAATCAGTGATGGAGTCAGATAAAACACATCACTCCTTAAAAAGGTGAAATACTAATTCTGTAACAGTTTAATTTCTCAAATTCAATGCTACAGGAATATCACCTTCTAGCATAATTTTAAGAAATTAATCGAGAGTACTTACAGTTCACAGTTCATATCATATTCTCTCAACAAATAGATATGGAAAGATATTGCTTATGCACTCAAGGAACTTCAAATACTGTTTGGAGACATGATTATCATAGAATCATGGGATGGTTTGGATTGGAAGGGACCTTCAGGTCCATCCAGTTCCCCGTGGGTAGGATCACCTTCCACTAGACCAGGTTGTTCCAAGTCCCGTCCAGCAGATTTACTGCACAGCATGCATTAAACACAACCTGTTTATGAGAGCTGAATTTCTGAGAAGAAGCAGATGTTTGAGAAAGAAGGTTGTAATTTCACACTGAATAAATTCTTTTTCTCTTCACATAGAGAGAGGCTTCTCCAGAAAGAGCCTCTGGGCAGGAAGCTCGTCCCCTTCCGCAAATGAAGTTGTTTGAAGTGTCTAATTTGAGAACTACCTGTACTGCAAGAACTTGCAGATAAAATGTAGACATACAGAAGCCATGGATGCTGGATTCCAGCAGCAGTGGTCCTGCTTGCTCTTCACAGTTGCTTACAGATGTTTGTTGTTCATAACTAATTATCCTGTATACAGATTTCCAACAGAAAAACAAAAAAGAGGAATTAAGCCGACTGTAGTAAAAAATAGTTGCTTTTATTTGATTGCAGACAATTCATAAATTTAATTTCTTATTCTGCCACCAGTAATTGTTGCATAATTGTTTCTAGAAAAATACCTAAGAACATCTTTGTGGTTTTAGAAGGGAATAGGTGGGGAGCTGAAACAGGATAATTGCGCACACTCCAGGGGAGTAGGTAAACAGGAGAAATCACTGACAGCAGCTCAGCAAGAAGGTAGTTTTAATTCATTCCCATAAGAGGCCCATTCCATTTCTAAATGGTTTCAAGTTTGAGTCAATCAAAACTTAGATTATGTTGCAAACTTCTAAAAGCAAGATACCCACCTCATTAAAACTTTACACAATCCAATGTTCTTGCCAGCAGGACAGGTACCAATTCAAAAGAGGTGATTTTGCAGTGGGGTTTAAAAAAAGAGATTTGTTAATTTTGACTCTCTAGAAATAACAAGGTCTGGAACACTGATGAAAAAGGAACGCATCATCTCACCATTCTAAGGAAGCAGGTGAGGTGCTGAAGTCTAGAAGCACTTCTGACATTTACTAGAGAGTCAAAGCTGATTCATTAACTCATTATCACTCACTACCTCTGGCAATGCCAAGAGATATTTATTAGGGACTGAAACCCACTGTATTACTGAAAAAAGCTCATTCCTCAAAAAAAGGAGGTCTGAAGTCAGTCCCACACACAACTCCTTTCATCACTTAAGTCAAGGGTGGGGATTGTCCCACTGTGCTCTGCACTGGGGCAGCCTCACCTCCAGTGCTGGGGGCACCTTGGGCACCACAAGATCAGAAGGAGCCAAAGCTGCTGGAGAGTGTCCAAAGGAGGAACACGGAGCTGGGGAAGGGTCTGAGGAGCAGCTGAGGGCACTTGGCTCATTCAGCTGGAGCAGAGGAGACTGAGGGGAGACTCCTCGGGGGCTGCAGCTCCTCCCGAGGGGAGGCAGAGGGGCAGGGGCTGAGCTCTGCTCTGGGACAGGGACAGGAGCCCAGCAAGGGCTGGAGCTGTGTCAGGGCTTGGGCTGGAGCTCAGGGAAAGGTTCTTCTTTCCCCCGAGGGTGCTGGGCACTGCCCAGGCTCCCCAGGGAATGGTCCCGGCCCCAAGGCTGCCAGAGCTCCAGGAGCGTTTGGACACCGCTCTCAGGGATGCTCAGGGTGGGATTGTTGGGGCGTCTGGGCAGGGACAGGGGCTGGACTGGCACCCTTGTGGGTCCCAGCCAACTCAGGAGATCCTGTGGCTCTGTGGATCGGGTACCCTGCCAGCTGACATGGAGCCAGAGGCTCCACACAGGCTGCAGTGCCGAGGCAAAGCAAAGCCCTGGCACCCTGACAGTCTGTTGGCCACCAGCCGGAAAACATCGGAGTCACCAATAAGACGTGTGTGTCCGCAGAGGTGCGGAAACCACAGACTCCTGGCAGGTACCTGCGCTCCGCTGCCTGCAGAGGCAGTCAGCACCGGCTGGCACAGGAGCCAGGAAACCGCAGCAATGCTCGCACGGAGACAATCATGCAATGGTGATAAAGCGGCTGTGTGAAGTCTGTCACAGAGGTACTACCTGACAATAAGCACATTGTTGGAGGTTAGGATTTTTCCTGTTATTTTTCTTTCCCCAGGCAATTTTCTCCCATTTGTTGCCCGATGGTTAGTGACGACACGTTAGAGACAAAAGATGTCCTGGGAGGAGGAGGAGAAGGAAGGGTGCAGTTTGCTACCATCCCTTAGTTGGGTGGCTTTCTCTGGGGAAGGGCAGACACTGTGAGACTTTGGCTGGGGGGTGAGGGGCTGGGCTCAGCTCCCCGCTCGCTCTCGGGACCGGGGTGAAGCTGTGTCAGCCTGTGGCTGTGGGGAGAATTCGCTGCCACCGCCGAGCTCTGTCCTGCACTGCTTTCTCCTTACTGTGGGTGAGCTTCTGCTCGCAAGAGCAGCTGTTGAACTGGGACCTTTCCAACACCCGACCTCACTGCGAAGGGGTCCTCGACCCCTTGCCCTCAGGAGGGAGCGTCTCCTGGCTGCTTGTGGCAGCTGCTTGTGTGCTTTTCTTGGCAGACACCTGTCTTTCAAACCAAGACACACATTCAGGTCTGTCCAGCAGGATATCCTGTCTCTAATGGTGCCTATAAAAAATGCTGAGGAAAGAGGCAGCACAGAATCCTCCCTCACAAGTCCCTCTGTTTCAACTGTCAGCCCCCAGAATAAGCCAAGCCTGTCATAATTTGCCCTTTGGTAAAGCTCAGAACATCTCTGAAGTATTCGCTCAGCCTGGTTTTCTTTCCCTTTTAACTTTCTGTAGGTGCAACATCCTTGAGCATCCCAAGGATACAGAGCCCATTCCCAGGATCCTCGCCTCCTCCACCTGCATTGGAGCCATCTCCTCACAGCCTCACTGGCAACCCAAGCTCGTGGAGTACAGGAAGAGACAGTAAACAATTATTTCCTATTCAGTTTATTTGTGCCACTTCAGATCGAGTATTTACTTTAAATCATGTCTCCAGGCTGGAAAGTTCCAGCCTGCTCAGTCATTCGTGCAATGGCAGCTCTGCTCTGCTTTTGGTTATCAAAAATACTTTTTGTTATTGTCAGCAGCCCCAGGCCCTCTCCACTTCCTACATATCTTCTCCAAGAACCACAGAATTGTTGAGGCTGGAAAAGACATCTAAGACCATTAAGTCCAACCATCCACCCAGCACCACCACTATGTTCAACACTAACCCATGTCCTCAGGTGCCACATCCACAAAGTTTTTGACCACTTCCAGGGACAGAGAATCCACCTCTGCCCTGGACAGCCTGTGCCAGGGCCTTCCCTTCTGTGAGGAAATGTCTTAAAGACAAGAACAGAACTGCAATGCCAACTGTATCCTGAGCACAGGTGAATCACTATCATTACACAAAATAGCAGCACAGTGATCTCTGTCCTCTATTTTTGTTCTTAATGTCTGACATTTTATAAGGTGCTCTGCAACATCATAAACTCCAACATTTTGCTCCTGAGTGGTGATGGCCAGCATAGCTTTTCATCTTGTGGAAAACCAGGAGAGTTTCCTCCAGGCTTTACTTCTGTATGTTAACTATTCAGTCATGCATGATGGCTTCCTGTAACTCCTCACATCTGCCCTACAGAACCATGGATTACATCATCTCCCTGCCCATCTATTTTTCAGATAATGAATATACTGACCCAGACCTCACTGTGAAGTTTAAAATACACTGTGACTCATGCCACACAATGTCACCAGCATCACTTCCTATAATCTGGCAAAAATACCTCCTCACACAAGGGGGAGAATTCAACATAAAACCTACCAGAAACAACCCAAATATCCTAATCTCCAACCAATTAAATCCAAATTCCACTGTGGTCCTAAAAGAAATTAATGCATAGAGCCAATTGTGTGCTGGATCCCAGCACCTCTTACAGCCAAGAAATTAAGATTCAATTCATATCACACTAGTACAGAGCTGTATGTGATACATGTATTCCAAGAACAAAATATGTACAATTCTGTTTTCCTAGTGGTCCATGAAAACGATATGAATTTCAGTCTTCAGTCCTAGAAGGGATTCCTCCCTGTATGAACCACACAATTTATTCCAAGAGGTAATCTGGTGGCCCCATGGTTCTCACCCTTCTCTACACTACACCAGGCACAGGCAGCATTTCAAACAAGCTTTCCTAGCTTAAAACCCTTACCGACAATCTTGATTTGGAACAAGAATAACAAAAGCCATTTTGTTTGGCACATCAAATCTACAGACTTGCTATCAGTGGCATTAAGCATGGACCAGGAATTGCTGCTGTGGGCAAGGAGGGCTTATCATTGAGATGTGTGCTTATTATGGGAGCTGGATAATGGGCCTGTTCCTCCCCTGCCCTCTGCAGAACAACTCCTCACTGCTGTGACTGTGGAGCATCCAACAAAGGTAACAAGCATTTTCTGTTACAGCACAAGTATCTCTACCTTTGACTGGAGCTCCTTGACAGCTCATAGGACTCCTTCCTCCTCCAAGCATCCCATCCTACACTTGGCAGTAATTTGGTACTTGCCCTTAGAAGTAAATCCTTTGGCTTAAGACAAATATCTAACCTGTATTTTCCTTTTATTTTACTTCTTGTTATAACTCCACTTTGAGATCTTCATGACAAAAGATGAAGTAGATAATTAGTCAAATTAGCCTGGAGAAATTAGCCTGGTAAAAAGGAGGCTCAGTGAGGACATTGTGGTTCTCCACAACTCTTGTGACAGGAGGGTTCAGCCAGGTGGGGGTCAGGTTCTGCTTCCAGGGAACAAGGGACAGGAGGAGAAAAACAGCTTCACCTTGCTCCAGGGGAGGTTCATGTTGGATATTAGGGGGAAATTCTGCCTAGAAAGGGTTGTCAAGCCCTGACACAGGCTGCCCAATGCATTGGTGGAATCACCATCCCTGGAAAAGCCTGAAAAATATGTGAATGTGGTACTTAGGGACACAGACTTGATGATCTTAGGTCTTTTTCAACCTAAACAATTCTGTGATTCTAGGAAATGCTAATGACAGAGTGGGTTGGAGATGTTACAGCACTGTGTGTACTGATGGTCAGTCTAGGCAGCATTCTACTCTCCCAAAGCTTCACAAACTGACAATTTTTTCTTCGAGATGTCAAATTTGAAGGAAAAAAACCTACTCCTTTATCAGAGCTCCCAAACTGCACCCAGTGCAGATAAGCTTCATGCATTCAGAAAGAGAACAAAACATCAATGTATCCTTATAGACTAAAAGCTGCTGCTGAATTTATTCATCCTTGATGCCAAAGCAGAGATATTCCTATGAAACTGATCAAAAACATTCTGTGAGCTCCACTGTCTGCTGAAGTGCTTTCAGTGCATAGATTAAAAGAGCAAATCAAAGCATGTCCCTAGTTAAGCAAACTCTCAACCAGCCCACTAGTTCAAAGCCACAAAAGGTCTGTTTTTTTCCTTGGAAAGCATTAGCAATGTATGTCTGTAATAAATCACATGAGATGTAAAGACAATGACTCACTTCATTATCTTCAAAGTAGAACAAAATATTCTGCTGAGACAAAAGTCCCTCAGAAATGCTGCTACCCCCTGCACTTTGCTCTCTGGTGGCAGCAAGGAACAATAAAACAATTCCAATAAACCTGCACAAAAACAGAACTGCAAAGATTACAGGATTTTAGTCTGGATGGCTGTGTTATACACACTCATCTTACAGCTCCAAAAATGCTCCCTTTGAGGAACAGTCCCACAAATGAAACGTAAAGTTTCAAAACTAAATATGTGCAGAACTGAGGAGCAAACATGCCAGCAGTGAAAGTTCTGGTGGCCAGAGGAAAGGAACCCCGTGGGACATGGTAATAGTTTCTATGGATAATGACAAGGATTAGTTCAACACATTCCAAAACTGACACTTATACTACAAGCAATAAAAAAACTGCAAAATCTTCATAACTTGACATTATGCCACACCAGGAAACTTCTAATTTAATTCACCCAGAGCCCTTACTGCCCACAAGGCACATCCCTTCCTTCTTGAAGCTGCCTGAGTACGTATGTTGGACAGGTCTGTTTTACCTGGTCTATCAGACAGCCACATGAACTGTGACATGGTGACATGAACCATTTTCTCCTAAAATGATAAAAAATCCTTACTCTAATCCTGGAAGTAAACACAGTTGATGAAAGCTCAGAAACACAACCACGATGCCACAAAGCCCCTGCCCAAGGATGCAGTGCTGCTGGTGAGGCACTCCTGTCAGGAGTCCTAGGGAATTACTTGGAATAACCTAGACCAAACACTGAGCTTTATTAATCCTGATGCACAATTACTTCCAGAGTTACATGAGGAGAAATATGCAGCAGTTAAATTCAAACTGCATGAACCACGGTGTAGCAAAGAAGTTCCAAAATGGGGTTTTCTTTTCATTATCCCATCATCAAAAAACCAAATTGGAATGCCAGGATGAACTATGAAGGCATGGAGAACACTGAAGTTAGTGACAACTGAGTCTTTTCAATTAAACATTTGCACACAAATTGTACAGAATCTAAATCTTTACCATCTTGACTGTGTGACTGTGCTGGTTTTGCTTGCCACCGATTTCTCCTCTGACTAAACTTCGCAGTTTTTGTCCGGCCCCTCCAGCGTGGCCTGGGCGGCCTGAGATCCTGACACAGCTGCAGCATGGCCTGGCCCAGCCCCTGCAACTTCTGTGTGAGATTTTAACTTTTCCAATGCTCATATAAGACTTACAGACCTTCCATCCTTCCTTGGGTGAGAGGAAGAATAACAGAAAGGATACACCAAAGTCAATGAAGCAAGAGCTAAGTTTTTAGATTGAAGGAAAATGAGGAGATGCCACGAAGGTTAGCTGAAAAATCTTTTTGTAAGTTTTAGGGGTGGACTTTACTACACTAAAAAATTCCTTTAAACCATGGAAAAAGACATGGGGAGGTAGAGTGTGGTGTGAAGTGTTTGAAAGATTCTTTGCCCCGAGGGAAAAAGGGGCATCTCTGTTCCAGGAAATGAAGTATGAACAGAGAGAAGAGAGCTGAAGAAATCTTGTGTCTTTGAACAGCTCATCCTTAACAGTAATACCCCATGACTTCGACATGGCCCACAAGCACAGCTCTGGGAAGGCTGTGAAGGTGGGAAGAGTTTCATGATTGCAGATCTCCAGGAAGCTGCTATTTGTGAAAAAAGTGAAGTCAGGAAAGAACTGTTTTGTTTTGTTTTTTTTCCCCCTCTCTTAAAAAGATCCCTATAGCTAAACAAGAAGACACCCCTCTCCCTAAAGTGAAGTAAAAAAGATTATTTAAGTAAGGAATTGACTGAAGTGTCTCTGTATGCTGCTAAAGTGTGAAAAGGAGAAGGAGGGAGTGATCTGAAGATCTATGCTGAATTTATTATTATTTTTTCTTTGTGTTGTTAATAAAGTTTTTCTTTATCCCCTGTTAAGTTTTAGGCCTGCTTTGCTTTTGCTCCTGATTCTATTTTACAACGAAAAGTAAATATATTGAAATTGGCAAACCCAAACTATAACAGACTGGTATACAAGAAACACTGAGGGGCTGGAATGTGTCCAGAGAAGAGAACAGAGCTGGAGAAGGGTCTGGAGCACCAGGACCAGCTAGGGGAAGCTGGGGGGCTCATCCTGGAGAAAAGGAGGCTCAGGGGGGACCTTCTGGCTCTGCACAACTCCCTAACAGTTGGCAGGTGGCAGTTGGGGGGAGGTTCAGGATCTGCTCACAGGAACAAATGATAGGACATGAGGAAGCTGTGCTAGGGAAGGTTTAGGTTGGACATCGGGAAGAATTTCTTCCCTGGAAGAGTGGTGAAGGGTTAGAACAGGCTGCCCAGGGCAGTGGTGGAGACACCAGCCCTGGAAGTGTTCAAAAAATGAGTTGACATGGCATTTGGGGATATGGTTTAGTGGGCATGGGAGGATTAACTTAAAGGTTGGACTTGACGGTTCTGAAGGTTTTTTACAATGCTAATGATTCTATGATAAGCAAACACCATCACTACTGGTTGCCAACTAAAACCACCCCAGGTGTAGGGCTCCAGTAATCCCTTTTGCCAATGAGAAATGAGTACCAGCGGGTAAAAGTGAAAAAATCCCAAACTGCTTATTAATGAAGGAAAAAAAAAAAAACAACAACAAAAGGGAGACCACAAAGCACAGGAAAAGATTGTGCAAATAGTAGATATGGAAGTTTCAAAACCTTCACCCCTACCCTGCACCAGAGTGCTGGCTGGGAGGCAGAGATGGCAGCTGCCCCCCTTTGTCTCAGGGAATGGGAAGAGTAGGAGCTCACACAGCCACTTGGGCAGAATAGATGGGAACCTTTCTGGCATTAGTCTTTTCCTCACAGCACGAAAAACTGGTGGTTTTTAGGTTCCTTTCTTGTGTTGGTTCAGCTTCTCCGAGATTGATTCGGAGCAGCCCTCTGCCAGCTCCCTGGATGGACTGAAAATAACAACAAAATTGAAACAGTTCAAGGAAAAACAAACAAACAAACAAACAAAAAACAAACAAAAAAAAAGCTGCCAAGTGGACTCCTGGTACAGCCTCCAGCCTAGGGCAAAAGGAAAACCCCCCCTTCTTGCTTCAAGCTGGCAAAAGACTAATCCAACAAAAGGAACAACGTAGTGTCACAGCCCAAACAGCTGGAGAAGGTTTGAACCAAACTGTGCAGGAGTCCAAGGCTCCCCGCCCCACCCCGGGTCCATCCTAGAGCTACAGCAGCCATTTTTGGGCACAAAGCAGACGATTAAGGAATAAAGTATCATCACAAAATCATCCCACCACAATTACAAAAAAAAAAAAAGCTGCTACTTTGTCTATGTAGACAAAGTGGCAGCAGCTCAGATCCCAGGAGTTACCACAGCTGTGCTGAACATTCCTGAAAGAATATATAATCCTGCAGTCACTACCTTGGAAATGTTGTGGCAGAGCTGATTTAGAAAGCAAATAAATGATCTTTTCATGTGTATCTAAGTCATTAATTTAGAACCCTACCTCTGCATTCAGCAGGTCTAGTTTGCTGTTAGATCTAAATTAAAGCCATACTTTACAGATCAGCCAGGTCATGGCAGTGGGGAAGCTCACACAGAAACACAAAACTGAAGGAAGGAAAAGCATTAAGGTCCATTAGTTGTAACAGCCAACAGAACAAGGCCCTTAAAATGATGTTGTTAAATTGCATGAAGAAAATTGATTTAAGAACTTGCTGTAAAAGCCATTATCACATCATATGGTCTCTCCTTATTGAGGAAGGCAGAAAACTATCAGAACATTCCTCCTCTTGCTGTACCTCCATCTCTCGTGCATATTCCATTCTGAGGCCATGGTTCACCTCAACATTCAAATAATAGAGCTTTTATTCTTAAAATGTCAACATTTGCAAAGATTTTACAAGTATTTTATAATGCCATTTGTTTCCATGCTTAGTTATTTAACTGCAAAGGTGAAGTTACAGCAAAAGTTACTTCTTCCAGCTTCAGAAATTACTGAAATTGGGTCACTAGCAAAAACTTACATTTAAAAAAATGATACTACTATTACTGTAATAATTGCAAGCATTAGTTTCCATTCATGAGAAGAGCCTTGAAGACAGAAACAAGAATCATTATGCCTCGTAAAGAGACTTTAAAAGGTACAGAAGAATTTGTACACCCAAAATCCATAAAATCAAGAAGCCCTGTGCTGTAAATCTTTAAACCCTGACAGGTCTCCATTCTGCCCAGATACGGGATTCTATCATTTGAAAAGAAATCTGGGTCTACACTGTGGCCTTGGCTTCAGTTTATTATCAGATTTAGCTCTTGAAGTGCAGGTATCTTCTGATGAGCAGGGTTACACCTTAAAAAAATAAAGCAATGCAGAGGTGAAGATCTTGTCACTTTTATAAAGACAAATTATTTAGTCACATTCATACCCAGCCCCCCCCCTTATATTTTTTTTTTACACACCACTGTTATTAAAAGCTATTTTAGAGCTTTATCTAATAGCTAGGTAAGTAGCAAAGATACAAAGAACAAATGCATGAGCTTAACCTATAAAGCAGGGATAAAGTATTCTTTTTTGCTCTCAGGCAGATCCTGAGACACTGTGATGTCATAGGAGAGAGTCTGATTTTCTTCAGCAGCCCACTGCTCACATGGTTCAAACTTCATTGCACCTTTTCCCACACCACATCCTCCAAGCAGTAGCAGCAACACCCACATCCACTGCTGAACTCTGACTGAAACACAAGAGGTCATGTTGGGACACAGCAGACCAATAGTACAGGACAATTAATTTTCATATAATTGTCATATAAGACAGGTTACAGTTACCCACATCTGAGCCAGCCCAGCAAGCTGCAGAGGAAGGATGGGAAGGGCTGGTCAGCATCAACAGCGGGATGTGACACCATCTGAAGTCCATGCTGGAGGTGCCTGGGACCATTTTGAATCAGTCTGGGCCACAGCTGAGCATTCACATGTCACCATGATGGCTGATATGCCTCAGCTTCAACTGGGGATTAATTCTTCCCAGGAGCTCCAGCACTCTGCAGCATCTCCAAGCTGTTCTTGTGAGGGATTTTTGAGACATTGTGCTTGGCTTCTGTCATGGAACCTTATAAAATTTTGCCAGAATAGAAGAGGTTTAGACTGGATATTAGGGAAAGATTCTCCCCCCAGTAGGTGATCAGGCACTGCCCAGGCTCCTCAGGGAATGGTCACAGGCCCAAGGCTGCCAAACCTCAAGGAGCCTTTGGACAACAATCCCCGGGAGGGGGATTGTTAAGGTGTCCTGTACAGGGCCAGAAGTTGGACTTGATAATTCTTTTAGTCCCTTTCTACTCAGAAGACTCTATGAATCTATGATGCTATGAAATAATATATTCAAATTATATTTATTTTTAAGCCATTTAAAGCAAATAAATCAATTAAGGCTTGGCCAGCCTTTGAACACAAATTCATTATGTCAGATGGAGCTGGTACTGCCCAACTGACTTGAGAACTCTGAAGATTTTAGAACATTTAGTCCAGATATGGGATTCCTCAAACACTGAGGCAAGGGCTCTCAGCCTCCAGTTCCATTGGGCAACCCAAACCACAGAAAGAGTTCTCAACTGAACACCTAGTGCTCCAAGGAGGACTGACCCCACTGACAGCCCTGGCAGGGCTCCACCATAGCCCAGTCAGATCTGACCTATGGTCATGCTCACTCACCCTCCCTGGTGGGCTCTGACCTGCTGCCCACCACAGCCACTCTGAAATGTGATGGGGTCCAGCCTGGACCCCATTCATCCCTGGAGCCATGCCACAGCTCAGGCCAATCTAAGGTCCCTGCTGGGGGGACCTGGTGCACCTGCACAGGTGCTGAGGATATGCATTTCCCAATTGCTCTAACACATAGCAAGCTCAGGACTGGAATTTCTGAAGTTGACCCCTTTGAGGGACACAACTAATGTAGTCATGTGAGCAGATATCCTTAAGACACCCCAACTATTCAGAAAAGTGTTCAGCCTGTAAACACAAAGCATATTACTGGAAATGGGAGCAAAATATCCCAACCATCAGCAGTACCACTGGACAGCCAAACACGGGACATAGCTGCTGCTGATCCATTCTCTGGGTTTGTACTTGGAATGCTTGATCTCAAGACTAACACTCTCCAATAACTTTATTAAAGTACACATCAGGCTGTTCAAAAATCCCTAGTGCTAATTCATACTACCACATATAGTACGATAGTGAGTAGTGGGTTTTGTCAAACATTCAAAAGTACTGAAAAGCAGGTGCTTTCCCTAAGTCCTCGGGGAAACAAAAAAGTAAATTAATCAGTGTGTTTACTGTGCATTTTACTACTCCTTAATATCTTCCTGGAAAATGATGATAAATGTAATTAATATTGTCTAACTGACAGTCTGACAAAGTGGTTTTCACACCAACAGCTCACTGGACAGATACAACTATCCTACAAATTCATTCACAACCAGAGTAAAACCGCACATAACCACAAGCTTCATAAATTATGAGCTTGGAATAAAAATTACTTCTGGCAACCAAGAAAATTCTGGCTTCCTTCCTTACGTTTTGTTGTTTTTCTGTTAAATCTTTCACCTACTGATAAATTTTAAAGGAGATTATTTCAGAAACTGGGCTAATAGATAGTGGTTGCTGCACAACAAACATTGAAGGGGGAACAAATATACAGAAGTCATTAATACATGAAGGAAAAGAGAAACCAAAGAAAGCGAGAGAAAAATCAGTTTCAATAACAGCTTATAGTAACTGCACATTTAAGTAGTTAAAACTTTTCCACATCTATCCACAAATGATTAAGTGTGGCTGGTTTAATTAGAGCAGCTGAGTGCAGAGAAACCTGAACTGACACGTTCTTTGGCCAATGTGCTGCTGGTGGCAGTGCTGCTTCAGAGCACACACAGCCACAGCTGGCGTTTTCTGCATTGACCTCAGGAAATCCAGGAAAAGTTCTCCTACGAATCACTGGGAATGTAAATGGCTGTGATCTTTCTGCAGCACAACTAGAGACAAACATGCTCCAGGTGACATAATTCACCTCACAAGTGAAATGACAGCAGAGGCAGAACAAGAACAGCAGTTACAGGTAACGCCAGGGAAGGTGACTCCCATGGGAGTGAAGTGGCAAGGGTGAGTCCATCCTTCTTCAAATAGCCAGAAGGGAATTCCAAAGAGACCAAACTGCTCTAGACAGTGGATATTATTATTCCCCAGGGGAGGAAATGACACTTGGAACAAAGACAAAGGCATGAAGGAACAGGACACCAGAAAGATTGAGGAGAGCATGGGGTAACACCAAGGAGAGAAAAAGCAGAGTTATCTACAAGGATGCTGTCAGCAAAGCAATACAGGAGCCCTCAAGTCTGGGTGATGGACTCACAAACCCAAAGGTGAGGGACCAGAAAGTGTTGATAAGCAAAGCCTTGGAACAGAGCTGGGGCATATGTTGAGAGAGGCAGGAGTGAACCAGAGGATAATGCAGAATAGGGGCTGAAAGCCTGTAGAGAGGAAGACAGAGGAGAGTGAAGGTAAGCTCATAGAGGTGATAAATCAGAGAACAATACATGAAATCCTGAAGAAGGGAAGAAATCCAGACACTGAGGAGCCAAGAAGGGATGGCTGGAAGACACCAGAGCACCTTTCCAGGGCAAGATCATTGAATCAGGGAACGGTTTGGGCTGGAAGAGACCTTAAAGCCCATCCCATCCCACTCCCTGGCACGGCAGGGACACCTTCCACTATCCTAGGGTGCCCCAAGCCCCATCCAACCTAGTCTGGAACACTTCCAGGGATGAGGCAGACACAGGTGCCCTGGGCACCCTGTGCCAGGGCCCCCACCATTCTCACAGGGAACAATTTCTTCCCAATATCCCACTTAACCCTGCCCTGTGGCAGTGGGAAGCCATTCCCTCTTGTCCTGGCACACCAGGCCCTTGTTCAAAATCCTCCTCCAGCTCTCTTGGAGCTCCCTTATGTACTAGAAGAGGCTCTGAGGTCTCCCCTTCTCCAGGTTGAACAGTCCCAACTGCCTCATACTGAACCAGGGTGGGAGATCAAGGCACTGGCAGCTGCCAGGACACTCCGGCACCCCGCAGCGCCCCTGCTTCCCTAGGTTCAGTAGCCTGTGCGGGACAAGGCCAAAAAAAAAAAAAAAAAAAAAAAAAAAAAAAAAAAAAAAAAAAAAGCCCACCCCAGATACTACACAACTGGGCCTGCTGGTGCCGCCATTTCATCCCTGAGGGGTCGGGGGAGGGGCGGGCTCACAGTAGACTCCACCCGACCCGCGCTCCGCGCCGCCATTTCAGAGCCGCGCCGGGACAACGGGTTCGGCCGTCCGGCAGCGGCGGAGCGGCTTCGGCGGGGTTTAATGGCACCGCTCTCCGAGGCCGAGCAGCGCTCACAGAGCGGCTGCAGTTTGGGGCCCCAGGGGCTGCGGAGCTGGCGTCTGCCCAGACTGACCATGTCCGCAGGCTTCCGGGAGACTGGAAGAATGAACCGGCAGAGTGCACCGGAGGTGGGGCGGAGCCTCCCTGCTGTTCTCTGTGAGGCCTTAGGAAGCTCTACATCCATCCCTCCATCTCTCCTTCTGTAGCCAGGAGTGCCCAGCTGAGGGCACTTGGCTCGTTCAACTGGAGCAGAGGAGACTGAGGGGAGACTCCTCGGGGGCTGCAGCTCCTCCCGAGGGGAGGCAGAGGGGCAGGGGCTGAGCTCTGCTCTGGGACAGGGACAGGAGCCCAGCAAGGGCTGGAGCTGTGTCAGGGCTTGGGCTGGAGCTCAGGGAAAGGTTCTTCTTTCCCCCGAGGGTGCTGGGCACTGCCCAGGCTCCCCAGGGAATGGTCCCGGCCCCAAGGCTGCCAGAGCTCCAGGAGCGTTTGGACACCGCTCTCAGGGATGCTCAGGGTGGGATTGTTGGGGAGGGACAGGGGCTGGGATGAATGATCCCAGTGGATCCCTTCTAATTCAGGATATTGTGTTTAAATGATTCCATGTTTATTCACAGCCAGGTACGACTATTTGTTCTTGGGCTGCTGCTTCCATACGTCAATTCCTTCTGTGCGTTTCCCTCCTAAATCAGAACCATGTTCACCAAGGGTTTCCTGGGTCACCCTGTTTGCACTGAACGTTTTTTCATGTTTCAAGATATCCCAAGAAATGACATGACCAAACATACCTGTGGCATTCATGTTGCATCATCGTGAGATGATTCAGTCATGACACCTGGCTTTATGTTGCTAAAATTCTGTATTATCATGAAACCTTCAGGCTGATGTTTTCATGTTGAACTGAAACACTGTAACAGATCATGAATATATTCAGTAAAAAAGATAATTCCTTTAAAAACTAACACACTGTTTCAAAGGACAACACCTTTTAATTGCCAGCACATCTTAAATAAGTGTTTATGGTGATAGATGAAATGATGAAATTGTGAATATGCTGTCAAAAGATAGTCATCAACGCTCTGTGCGGTGTTGTGCTCATGACCTCAATTTTTGAAGATTTCTAACTTACCTCATGTCCCAGAATGTGACTGTTAATTAATACCTGGATGATACAAGGAAAATATCGGATTTACAGTAAAAGAAAGCTGCCACTGATGTAAATGACAGTATTGTGATTTTGGGGCTGGCAGGATAAGCAAATAACAGATACACAAACGTTTTTAATGTTTTATGAGGCCTTGAAGGATATTTCCAAACCTGTCAGGCTTGGAATTTTCATGTGAGGATTCCCCATCTGGCACTGAGAGCTATTGTGGAGGGGACAAGAAAATGGCAATGTTTTTAACATCACTCTTAATCTGACATCCTCAGGGGGCCCTTCATGGAGCTGAACATTAGGATATTTGTCATGCTGTGCGCATTGGAAATGGCAGAGGATGGGCTGTCCCTGGATGTCACATGTGGAAGGTCAGGACATGGCCATTTGGAGGGGTTTCTGGAACAGGTTTCTGGGCAGTTAAACTAGAAAACATCAGTTGCAACCATGTTGGGAACTTAACAGTCAAGGTCTTGCTAGAGGCCACATCAGGATAGGCAGAGAAAAGGTATTTGTATTTTCATTGTGTAAGTTGCCACATATTCCAGTAGACAGAGTATTGTCCACATGTGTGCACAGAAATGCCAAAGAACACAAACTCCTGTCTTGCTGCAATTCCCACCCTTCAGGTGAGATCTCACTCTTCTTAGACTCGAGAAAGGAACTAGAGGGGAAATTTGATTTTCAAGTATGTCACTCAACTAAGTAAAACTCAAATTGTGAGTTAATCTATGAATGAAAATTAACATCACGTATTGTAATGCGGAAGTATTCTGATTTTTTTCCCTCCAAGTTGAGTATCTTAAAACAGGATTTACAGACTTCAAGCTTATGTGTCACACGCTAAGCATGCTGCTTTGTATCAGGGTTTTATTGCAGAGTACTGTTGGCAATGACAAAAATATTTCTTTTTCTGCAGAATAGTGGAATTGTACTCTCACAGATGACGCCTGTGCAGTAAGATGCAGATACAAAAGTATTCCACGAAAAGTGCAAACAGAAGAGGGAAAACTTTTGGGTAGCTGGTCCTTTCAGGGCGCTGCAGAATTTCTCAGAGCACAGGGAAGTGCTGGCCACCAGTTTATTTGACAGATCATAATTTGCATCTCATTTACACAAGAAGCATTTAATCTCTTAACCAGTCATCAGTATTCCCACGGGTTGTGCCCGGAGAAATTCCATGTGCCTGGCACGGGCTGACACTGGCCCTCCGGCGAGGAGAGGCTCGGCTACAGGGAGCGCTGCCCGGTAGGCAGCCGGTAGGCCCAGGGCTGCCGTGCTCCATCTTCTACGCGAGCCTGGCTCCCTGGCACAGGGCACCATTCGCGTTTCTTCTTCTCCAAGAGCCCAGCCGGCCGCAGGAGGCACGTTCTCCTTCGGGCTCCTTTCTCACAAGAGCAGCCGGACCCGCGGCCGGGGCCCTCCGGCCCTTCCCGAAGCCCCGAGCCGTCCCGGCTCTGGTTATGCTTCCGGGCCTCTCCATTCCCGGGCGCTGCCGCCTCCGTGGAGAGGCCGAGGCCCCGGCCCCGCTCCCCTCCCCCCCGGCGCGCGGTAGGCTCCGCCCCCGGCCGCCACTTGACGGACGAACGAATGAGCCAATGGCGCGCGGGGCACGTGCTCGCGGCAGCCAATGGGTGTCGGCGGGCGGTGCGGGGGCGGGGCCGTGGCGCTGGAGCGGCTCGTTGTGCGCTGCGGACCGATCGCCTCCCGCTGCCCGGGCCCGGCCGCCGCCGCCGCAGGTCAGGCCGCGCGCGGGGCCGCGGGGCAGCGCCCGAACGCCCCCGGCGGCATCCGCGGGGCCAGTGTGGGAGGGAGCGGGCGACGGGGCCCAGGCGGCCGGGTCGAGGCCTGGGCCTGGCGGGGTAGCCTGGGCCTGTGGGGGGAGGGGCCGCTGGGCAGCGCGGGCCCGGGGCGGCCGGCGGGCGGCGGGGTTGAGGCCTGCGGGGCCCGCGGGGACCGGATGGGGCCCGGGCGGGGAGCGGGTCCCGAGTCCACCGCTCTTGCGGCGGGAAGGCCTCGGGTCGCGGTGCGCTGCGGGTCCGCGCCGCGTTTCAGGGCCTTTTTCCGTTCGGTTAATGGCCTCATATTTCATGTTTATTTTTCTCGTGTCTGGGCGGACACAGCTTTTAAATCTCCCATGTTGGATAGGGCTGGTACGTCCTTGTTGACTGGTGGTACCCGAGGGTCTATGCCAGCGCGGTCAGTGTCGGCTGGTATCAATGCTGGCAGCGGGTCTGGTGATGGTGTGGCGAGTGCTTGGGGCCGCAGGAATCATGGCTAAAGCAGCAGCCGCTGTTGTTTGTGTTCGTGGGAGCAATTCAAAACAGAGCGTTTTCTCTGTGTTGGCGGCTGGAAGAGGCAGGACTGTCCTAGGGGCCGTTTCACGGCTGTACGCGTGAGAGCTGGGGTGGGACGGCCGTGGGGAGGCGAGGGCTCCTGCCGGGTTCTGCTCTGCTGGGAGTGCAAGAGCGTTTGTTGGGCACAGAGCTAGCTGTATCCGAGACTTGCTGGGAAGGGAAGCACGGTTTGTTGCATGAGAACTTGCACTGGGATCCTGTAATCACTTAATGAGGCATCTGTGGAGAGCAAAAGAGGAAAGTGTTGGGAAGGGTGGGGATTAATTCCTTTTGTTAACGCCTGTTGTTATACCTGATCACTTTTTGAGGTCTTTGTATTTTTGTTCATTTTACTCCCTGATTGTGGGTGTTGACTGCTCATATTGCTCGGCTCTCACCTCTTTACGAGCTGTTGTTTCCCTGTACTCAAGTTTTAACCACTTTTTTTTTTTTTATGCTGGAGCTGTGCGAACGGTTCTGTGACTTGTATATTTCGCATTACAACAAGGACGATGCACACGTTCCATAGTCGTTATCAAACCTGTAGAGTTGATGGGATTTCTTAGATTCCTGTTGAGTCCTGGGTTATGTCTGTGTCCGCGATGAATAATAAAATCAAGAGTCCTGAGCCTGTAAGTCTGTGCTGCATGAGACGTAACTGTGAATGTCCTGGTTTTTGTTCTGAAGGAGGGTAGCTGTGTGTATAATGATCCCAGTCCTCCTGTGGTTTCCATGATTCAAGGCGTTCAGTGGTCCGGAGTTACAGCTGTGATTGCAATAGGCTCTCCCCAGGCCTGATTGGAATATGAACAGGAACATCTTAAGCTGGTGTGATTATTTAATGTCTTGTATAGTGAGTTTTTAGCCCTTCTGTGGGTGGTTCTGCAGGACCAGATGAACTCCTTAGGGAGTTGTCTTGAGCATTACCAAGTTTGTGAACACAGCAGCAGCAGTAAGCACAGTCTGAATAGAAATGTGAATGTTGTGTGTAATAACAATCTGTGTTTGTTGAACTGGTGCTGACATGTGTCTGGTGCTGACATGAACTTAATGTGAAATATGCTCTATCCTCTGAATTCAGTCACTATTTTCTTTCTGTTTCTTGCATGTTCTATCACTTTTTTTTTTTTTTCCTGGAGAAAGCCCTTCTTGTCTTGACCTAAGACATACCATTTTACTTTCAGAATCCATCTCCGCTGTTGTACTAGCCTACTTTCTCTCCTGAAGCTTTGGTTTCTGCTTATTTCTTTCTTATTTGTTGTGAGCTCTCTAAATTGATTCCCAAACGTATCGGCTGTCACTGTGACCACAGATGGATAAGCTGCATGTGAAGTTGGTGGACTTTTAATCACCAACTTTAGGAAGCTCAAACTTGCTATGTTTTCAGACTTCAACAAGAAGTTGAGAGAAGCTGTTCTTTCTCCACTTCCAGGTACTTTAGAAGCAGCCTGGAAGGCAGCAGCAGGAAAGTCCTGGCAATTTAAGCATTTAGGGAGAATGAAAGAGTTCAGCAAAGGAGAGGTGATAAATTTTGATTTGTGCTGGAAATCATCAGGGCACTTCTCCTGTCTGATGTGCAGTTCTGTATTCAGGCACTTGAAAGCTTCAAACTGCTGCCCTAAATGATCCATTTGATTATACAATCTTGTTATATATAGGTGATGTATGCAAAAATAGATTTTAATCTTTTTTTCTGAGGGGATAGGGTGGAAATAAGCTGTACTGAGGAGGCAGAGACATTCTTCACGTGTGTGGGTTTTGCTGTCTTTGTTTTGTTTGTAATATTAGTTGCAGTGGCATAGTACTACAGAAGTATAACTTTCCTATCTCCTACTACTTCGATGGCCTCCATGTAGGAGCACAGCAGCAAACCATGGTGTCTCACCAGGCCCAGGGATGGATTTCTAGTTAGTTGTTTTGTGCTGGTGAACAAGTTGTAAGCTGTGTTTTCTTCCTGCTATTCACTTGCCTTCCTGCCCCATCAAGGTGAAAGTATTGAAAGATGGGTCAGTGTTATCCAAGGTTGGATCAATGCGTGGAGCAGCTGTTATCAGAAAGTATCTGGAACCTACAGTTCTTATATCCACTTCTCATCTCCTGCCCTCTCCCTCAGAAAGGAATCATTCCCTCACAGCACAGTTGTCTCCAGATGTCCTTTGTGTAGATGAAAATATTGCCAAAGGCAATTTATGGACAATCTGACACTGTCTTGAAAAAGGAAGATAATAAGTTAATTTCTTTTCTTTTAATATCTGTTGATCATAAATCTGTTGTTTTTTTTTTTTTTTTTAATGCTAGTGCAGAAGGTGAGATAGTCCAGGCTTCACAAAGTTCTTAGATGTCTCTTCCCTGTGCAAGAACTTGGTGGTGTTAACTGGCAGAATCTTTGATCCAGGGGCAAACAACTGTGGAAGCACAGAGTGCCAGAATGGCGGGAATTGGGAGGGACCTTAGAGACCACTTTGTTTCAGCCCCTGCCATGGCCAGGGACACCTTCCACTGTCCCAGGCTGCTCCAAGCCCCAATGTCCAACCTGGCCTTGGACACTTCCAGGGATCCAGGGGCAGCCATGGCTGCTCTGGGCACCCTGTGCCAGGGCCTCACCACCCTCCCAGGGAACAATTCCTTCCCAATATCCCATCCATCCCTGCCCTCTGGCAGTGGAAGCCATTCCCTGTGTCCTGTCCCTCCATCCCTTGTCCCCAGTCCCTCTCCAGCTCTCCTGGAGCCCCTTTAGGTCCTGCAAAGGGCTCTCAGGTCTCCCTGGAACCTTCTCTTCTCCAGGTGAGCACCTCCAGCTCTACCAGCCTGGCTCCAGAGCAAAGGGGCTCCAACCCTTGGAGCATCTTTGTGGCCTCCTCTGGACTGGCTCCATGTCTTTCTTGTGCTGAGAAGTGTATTGTGCTGCTTGGAGGGTGTTGATGTGAAACTCTGAGCAGAGCCTGGTATCCTCTATCTGTCAGGGCTGGCTGTTAACCTGGGAAGATGGGGAAATCTGCATCTGGCAGCGCATGTTAGTGTCTCAGCCACAGGTTTCTAGTTGCCCTTGTTCTTATGGCTCAAGCTGAGAGGGGCCCCAATCCCTGCTGTGTGTTGAACCAGCAGTGGATGATAATTATGGCCAGCCTATATCTGATTTCTGACAGCATCCCAGTGATGATTAATTTTGTTCCTAGGAGTTGAGTGTAGTTCATCAGACTGGTGCAGTAAGGTCATTGATCATTCTGAAGAATGCAGCTTATTTTTTGACCTCAAATGCTTTTGTCTCTGAATAGCAATATAAGCATTGACAAAAACACCTTGATGATGTTATTATATGGACATGAATAAAAACAACTAGGGGAGGCTTTTAAAACCCTTCAGAAAAATCTGATTGTGAAGGAACATCTGTAACTGCTTTTCTGAAATATTACAATTATGACAGTTGAGATTTGTTAGACCAAAAATGTGCTCAAAACTAAGTTTATTCCCAGTGTTTATAAAACAATATTAAAAAAAAAAGCACTTAAAGTATGTTGTACTGAAATCGGCGATTCAGCATATGGAAATAGAATTTGTAGAAACGCAGCAGCAGATTTTAATAATGGCTGATTCTGGTGCTGAGCTGTTTTTAATGGCAAAAGTGTTGCCATTATCTTAGGTGCAGTCAAGCTGAGGAGAACAAGGGTAGTGTCCTCTTTTCAGGTGTGCAAAGGGGAAAAGAACAAAAAAAATGAGATCTGTTACCTCTAGAAAATCCAAAGGTTTGGCTGGTAGAAAGGGTTTGCTTGGTTGCCAAATTTGCAAACAGAATTTACATACCAGTGTGGAAAGATCATATATGTACAGCATCTGTGACAACATTCAGAGTTCCATGGTAAAAGAATCTTCCTTTCTAAAGAGAAACTATTTAGTGAGCTTCAGTAGTATATGTCAGCACTGAGTTAGTTTCATTTTTGTGGGGAGAGAGGGGAGAGTTAAAATGCCAATTGAATCAAATTGAATAATGAATTTAAAGTTTTCATGTTTGCTGATTTAAAATATTGTGGCTGCAGAGCAGAGGAATTCAGATGAGCCAGAGACTATTGACCTGGGACAGTAGAAGGAGAACTAGCGTAACTAGTTTGGGGAAATAATTTCTGCCTTTAAATTTCCATGTGTGTCCAATTATCATGTTCACAGTTCAGGAAGATGGCTTTTTCCAGTAGAATTTAGGATTCGTACTCGTGAAACATAGCTGCTAGTCAGCCTGAGCATGGGAAGGTGAGACCAAGACTCTTGGTGTGGTCACAGACTTTTGGAAACAGCATCAGGCACCTCTCAAACATGGGCACATTCCCTCATACCTGATTTGTTCTTATTCATACGAAAAGCGTGACCTTCTGCCCTCACAAATGTACAAAAATAATCTGTTGGAAGACTTAGACATGTTGCTTGGATCTGAGTTGAGGCTTTGACGTTTGTGACCTGTAAATGCTGCGATGACCTTTGATTCTCAACTTCATGCTATTTTCCCTCATACACTGTATGAATGCTGTTCATGAATTTAATAGACAATCTGGATTTTGTTGTTTCTCCCTCTCCTCAAATGGATTTTGATGTTTGTTCAAGATTTGACGGGAATTTGAAGTAATAGTGCATGAATGTACAGTAAATCACGTACCAGTAGGGTGTGCACTGCACTGCCCTTGTGCTGTGGTCCATCTGTGTTCATGGAGAGGTCTGTGCTCGTGGGGTGCAATATGCAGAGCTGCTGAGGACATAAAAAGAGTTTGATGTGGAGAGGTCTGGACTAATTTATTGAGAGATAGGTGTTCTGACTGTGGAGGGCTAGGAAACTTCCTTTTTCTCGGGAGGCAGGTAGACCTAGGGGAGGGTTTTCTGCTCTGTGGCTATTCAGGTGAAACCTATTTTGTTCTTTACAGTGGTTTCAGAGAAGAAAGTATGTTGCTTTTTCTTCCCCCAGTGTCTATCCTTCTCTCTTGTGAGTAAACTCTTGCTTCTCAATCCTGGCATGACAGCTGCCTGCAAAGCAAACATGACAGCACTGTGTTGGATAATTCTTGAAAACTGTTTTCCTGGAACATTTTAAATTAGTATAGGCTCTTCAAGCCCTTCTACGTGTGTGGTGTTGGTTTTGACATGTGTTCCAGCCTGGACACCTCAGCACCTCTGCACCTGCTTTCTGGATTGGTTTGGCACTTGCCTGAATGTAGCAGTGTCCTTTTTGCTCTGTTTCAGGTGTGATCTCCAAGGCTCAGCAGCTTAAGTAAGACAAGATTGTTGCCTCTTAGTCAGCCATGACTATGGGGGAGACATGTCAACAGATATACATGTGCTGGGGAAACAGAAGGACTCTAACAGCCTTCAGATTCTAATTGAAACACCCCATTTATATTCTTAAATGCACAGGCAGAGCTTAGTAATAATCCTATGAGACTGAAGTATGAGCTGATGAAACAGGTCATGGGCAGAATGTGGCAGCATCACTGTTTTCAGGGTTGCTGTTCATTAATCACTGACAACACCAACAAAGAGATTTCACTTGTTCAGGGACTTTGTCAGGCACTGTCCACTGAAGCCATAGAGTGTCCTGGGTGATGCTGACTTGTGCTTCATTGCAAAGAAAGATGGAGGTTCTGGGTGAGTAGCTGGGTCAGCACCCTCAGGTCTGCTGTGGTTTAAGAACCATGCTGTGCTCACTGTGGCCCGTTCCCCGTGCTCCAGTCAAGGTGCCGCAAGCTCTGTGCCACAGAGCTCGTTGATTCAGGAAGAATTTCCCATTTTAAGTTCTGCACTAGTTGCTCCATCATCCATCTTACCTGAAGAGCTGCCTCCATCTCTGGGGACCCCAACAAAAGACTAACATGTTGCAGTGAGACCAGAGGAGGCCACGGAGATGCTCCAAGGGCTGGAGCCCCTCTGCTCTGGAACCAGGCTGGTAGAGCTGGAGGTGCTCACCTGGAGAAGAGAAGGTTCCAGGGAGACCTGAGAGCCCCTTGCAGGGCCTGAAGGGGCTCCAGGAGAGCTGGAGAGGGACTGGGGACAAGGGATGGAGGGAACAGGACACAGGGAATGGCATCCACTGCCGGAGGGCAGGGATGGATGGGATATTGGGAAGGAATTGTTCCCTGGGAGGGTGGTGAGGCCCTGGCACAGGGTGCCCAGAGCAGCTGTGGCTGCCCCTGGATCCCTGGAAGTGTTCCAGGCCAGGTTGGACAGGGTTTGGAGCAGTGGAAAGTGTCCCTGTCTGTGGAGCAGCCTGGGACATTGGAAGGTGTACCTGTCTGTGACATTGGGGCTTGGAGCACCCTGGGATAGTGGAAAGGTATACCTGTCTGTGGCAGGGGGGTGGAATGAAATGGTCGCTAAGGTTCTGTCCCACCCGACTATCCTGGAATTCTGTGGGCATCTGTTTAGGTGTCTGCGTACCGATTTGTGACCCCAATAGTGGTCTGGTGCCTTTTTAGTCCTGTGAACAAGGTGAAGATAGACAAAGCCTCTTCCCTCATACTGAAGATGGACAGTTCTTGCCAGTGCTTTCATTTCACGTGATCTCCACAGATCCATACGGGTCTTCTTAGTGAACATCTTGCAGTGAAATAATTCATAGCAGTGATTCCTAGAGTTCTGGATGGAGATATGGAGTGTCGTTGGGGAAAAAACTTTTGTTCGTCTGTTGCCAGAACCATTAAACCTGTGGGATCTTGTGGGCTTTTGTGAGACAGTGATTGGCATGGTCAGTGCAACATTTTTGCAGATAATGCCCATGAGAGCTTTTCAGTCCAGTCATAGGAGTGCTGGCCTGCCTGAGGGTGCTTGAGCTGTCATTGGCACAGGTGGTGAAGTGTTGGGCTGTGTGGATTTGAGCACCTCCAGAATTAGTGGAAGACTGGGGCATAGCGCATGCAGTTCCCATTGCTCCATGCACCCTTGGCATTGTAAGTTTTAGGGCATCTTACCCAAGTAAGGTGGCTGCTGCCTTTTCAAGCAAGCTTCTGCAGCATTTGGTTATTTATTTTTTTTAAATTGTCATTTCAGGAAGTGCGGTGCAGTGGAACCTAGTCTTAAAGTTTTAGTTTTTTGGGACATAAAAATGAAGGCCTGTTTTGGAAAGGTTGCAAACTACTAGTCTCTTTTCAGTCAGCTTTCCCAAATGGAGCTGTTGGGCTTTCTTGCCATCATTGACCTGTCCACTGGGAATATAAATGCATTCAGTCTTTTTGATTTATGTCATTGTGGATTGACAAACATAATTTAATGAAGTTCTAGATGCAAATTAGTGTCTAGGCCTGGTTCTCAAATCTGGAATATTTACTGATACAAATGGATTGTTACTGCTTTGGTAAAGAAAGATCAGGACATTCCCTCAGCATATTTCAGTGAGAGCAGAATAGAAACTTGTTTTCCAGTGTAGCATTGCTTGTTTCATCCATCCTATCTTCTAGCTCCTTTTCTTTTTGGAAATGTTTTCAATATGCAGTGGTTACGATTCTTCAGGGGTTCTTTTTAACTTTGCTGGCATGAGAACTGTTACCTGTTGAGGAATACACCTGGTACAGGTGGGCAGCAGCAGTGTGAGCTGCAGGTTGTTCTGGGAGGGAGTTCTTCAGCTCTGACAGATTTGGGGCCATGACCATTTCCCTGGGCAGCCTCTTCCAGACCCTTTTGCTAATATCCAACCTAAACTTCCCCTGACAAGTTGAGAAGACCCTGGACTAAACATCACCATCAGGATGGGCACAGACTGGGAGGGGGCACAACCCAGGGGGGGCTTTGTCCAGGGTCCCTCCCCAGGGGCACCAGCTCGAGCTGTTCTGTGTCACTGCACCACAAAGGAACCAGAATCTGGGACTGTGCTGTGGGAAACCTGGGGCTGAGCCGGTGAGAGGAGCTGGTCTGACTGAGGGAGTGCGGGGTGTGTGGGGAGTCACACAGGGCCTGTGGGGTCACTGGAGCCACCTCTGCAAAGGGGCCTTGATCCTAGCAGTGCCAGTGGGACCCCCAGAGTGGCATCAGACTGGTGGAATGGGGGAGTGTCCTTAACGCCTCACCAGCAGAGGAAGTGATTTCCCACTAACTCCAGGCTGGCTGGACATTGTTTGTCCTGCAGTAGATTGTGTAAGTGTTCAGCAAGAGATTAGGAAGAAAGAAGCATCTTCTCTCTCAGCACTCTGCTTCTTTAGCTCTCCTGTGCCTTTATTGCTCCTGCATGCTTTGTTCCTAGTATCCCATGGAAACCTTCTCCAGGCCTGTGTGCAAGGGCTTCCTATGTTTGCTTTCGAAAAGTGTGAAGAAAAGCAGGTGGAAGCTTCCTTCCCACCTTCTAATGGTGCTGAATCGGCGCTGCCCCAGGCACTGCTAGAATATTCTGGAAGGTGTAGACTGTGAGTATTGCAGACAGGTTAGAGGATGTAGGACCATAATGCAAAATCAGTAGCCACTTGCTAAACTCTTGTCAGTTCTGCTTTATGCCAAATGTAAGTGTGGTAACTTGCCATCACGGTGGGAAGGTTTGTTTGCTTGGTATCTTACTGTGGTGCCTCCTTTTCAGGCAGCGGATAAACCCCAGAGAATTAAAAAAAAAACAAACAAACCCGAAACCCCAATCTTTTAAGTGTCTGTCCTTGAAATAGTTGCAATATATAGAAATGTCCTGATCTCAGCAGCAGGAAGGATTTGTATCATAAGCAAATGGCAATAAAGGGCAGATTTTGTTAAAATAAAAGAAATCTTAACTTTTTCCTCTTAAAGGTGGAAAAATGTCAATGTTTCTTCCTTTGCTTGATAAATATTGTAGTTGTGCTGTGCAACTTGCGATCATCAACATGTTGGTGTGTTCTGCTTGTAGGGTTTGAAGTTTGTGGAGGGCAAAGGCAAGAGGGCAGAGTTGCCTTCTATTCAAATAATTCTGAAAATGTGTGTTACGTGATTTTATAACTTAGACATAGTGACCAGAGACAGTTCTGCTGTTTTGAGTGTTGCTTACCAGAACAGGAAACTTCTCTGAGATTGTGCTCAGCAGGTTCTGACAGAGCCAGGAGGGAATGTATATTTTATAACAGAATTTACAATACAACTGAGATGACCTGGAAGCTTAAATGTTGTCTGCTCAGGGGGTCTCTTGCCCTGCTTTCAGCTTTGCAGTGCTCTCCGTGTTCTCCTACCCTGTGGCATTAACTGGTGCTTATCTTGCTGCAAGAAAAGCAGATGAAAACTGCTGACACAACAAAAAGTGTTTCCCTCCTGTGTGGTTTTCCATTGCTTTCTCAGTACAGATTGGTTATCCCGTGGGCAGAGGGTGCTGGAATGGGCTTGTGTTGCCACTTGAAACACAGAAGTAGTGGTTAGAATCTGATCTGTGTGTGAAGGGGAGCAAGACCTGCCAGCTCTTAATGCTTCAACACATATTGAAAAGATAACACATTATGGATTTGAAGTGAATCTTTAAATCTCAAATCAGCATAAGTGTTCTCATGGTTTATTCTATAATGTGCTCAGTTATTATTTAAAAATTTGACCTTCACTGTCAGGCTTGAATTAACAGCAGCTGCTGGTGAAGGGCCTGGAAGTCCCTTCATGCAGGGAGCATTCTCTTTCTAGACTGAGGATTTCTCGTTGCTGTTTCTGACTTCTTCTAATATTCAACTTATGGCTGTCAGTAGTAGTGCAGTCCCTGGAAAGATTCCTCCTTTAGCAGATCCAGATCTCTAGATCCTGTTGGAGAAACAGGGTTTTAGATATCCTGATTTTGACTATTTCCAAGTAGTTAAAGTGCTTGAAAAACTAGGATTCTGGCAAGCCATGAACAGCTTGAGACTGGTGTGATTTTTAGTTGTAGGTTGACTAAAACATCAGGATTCAGTCCTTGATGGTAAACTGAGGCAGAGACTATCTTCCTCTGATAGGAATTTTGGATATTTTCCCAAGGTTTTCTTTAAAAAGCCACAAAAATAGAAACTCTGTCAAATACTTAATATGCCCTGAGTCAGTGTGCAGCACAGACTCACAGGTTTCATACACACACTTAAGCAGCGTTAAACAGTAACAGGCCTTGAGGTGCAGGATGGACAACGTTTACAGGGGAAGACATTCAGAAAATTAACATTTTCAGTTGAAACACTGAACTGGGTCAGATCTTGCTGCTTCTTGTTTCCCTGTCTGACAGAGTTCTGGGCATAAGGTTGGAATTCAGGTTGAGGTGGTGGTTTGGTTTTGGCTGGTCAAGTACCTGGACACAAGGGACCTGATTTTTACTTTGGCTGTTGGGAATACTTTGGTGTTTACAGGAATGTCTTCAAAATCTATCTTGATGCTTTTTATTGATGTAAAAAAGTAGAAATCCTGAGGCGCTCTTTAATGGTACATAGTTTCATAAAATGGCATGTTTGTGCTTTTGAAAGAATGAATTGTTCTGGAATTTTCAACAAATGATGTTTTGTTTTTCTGAGTTGAAAAAATGCATTGCTGAGGCAGTGGCTTGTTCTCAGTTTTTAAAAATAAACATTCAAACTTATTTCAGGTGGAGGAAGTTTGGTTTATGGAAATGTGAAGATCTAAACCTCACTGAGGATTTTTTCACTTTGCAGATATATTATAAAATGTCCAATGGTTATGAAGATCACATGGCTGAAGATTGCAGGGATGATATTGGTAGGACAAATTTAATTGTGAACTACCTCCCTCAGAACATGACGCAGGATGAATTACGAAGTCTTTTCAGCAGCATCGGCGAAGTGGAATCTGCAAAACTTATTCGGGACAAAGTTGCAGGTATGATTTAGTATTTCTGAAATTGTCACCTTGTGCTAGACTGCTCGAGCAAATACTTGATAAAATACAACTTAATGTAGAAATATTAAATATTTGTGTGTATGTAATCAAACTGTTGGCAAATTTGCCTGGAGCTCCCTTAATGCCAGGGTTGGGTATTGGGAGGATGGAATGCTCAAGGCTGAGTTAATGACTATTGTGTGTATGGCTAAGAATTCTAAGAAGTACCGTTCCCAAATTTGAACACGAATATAGACAAGTCTAAAACAGGTTTAGATGTAGTCCCTGGCTGATTTTGTTCTTCCTGCAGTCTGTGTGGTTTTGACTCCACCAGAGCTCTGAATATACAAACAAACCTTTTGTTCTGATTTTGATCAGTAAAATAAAGGTGTGCTGAGTTTCTGAAGTAGCTGTAGGTCTTATCACTATTGTGGAATTTAACTTCTAAGTTCCGTAAATAGGATTGGTAGTAGTATCTTTAAAATATGAGAGGAATGAATTGTTCTGACTTGGGAAACTTAATGTTTGCTTAAAACAAAACAAATGCTGACAGAGCAACTTCTTCATATCTGTTTAGTTGCAGGAGGTTTTAGCTGCTCTCTGAAGATGTTTTAATCCTTGCACTGTTAAAAATACTTAATTTACAAGTTTTGATTATTCTTGTTCAGAATTTACAGAATCTTGGATTCAGTGAGAGCACTTGGTTGTTTCTGGAGGGGAAAAAAAGAAGTGCTGTTATCTAGGTGTGCACAGGTGTTTGTTCCCAGCCTGCAGTTCACTGCTTGTGGAATTCTCTGCTGCACATGCTCAGTGTTGTATTTCAGAATCCAGCAATACTGATTGTTATCTAATCCTGCTCCCTTGTGTAAAAGCTGCATGGGAGCTGATGGAATGCCTAAAAGCTCTTTGTGCGTCTGTTTGCTTGAGAATACCCATGAGAACAATAATTAAAAATTTCAGAATTTCCCTTCTGAGTAGCCTCTCTGATTTCCATGTTTCTGGCTTTCCTGATATCTTACAGATGAAGCATCTCATGAAGTCTGTCTGTCTCAATGTGTACTTAAGGGATGTATATGTTCAGTCTTGATAAAATAGTTATATGAGTACTGGTTTCTTTGAATGTTTTGGTAGGTGAGTGTTTGTCCCAGATGTTGTATGCTTTGTGGAACTTAGAAATTGAGGCTTACTCTGAAGGCTGGTCTAACAAGGAATAAGACCCCTTGCTTAATGATAGCAAGTCATTGCTGACCCACATCTTAGACTGTAAAATAAGCACAGAACCACCTGCACAGGAGGGAAGGATATTTTCAGTGGGAAGTAAGAGACTTATCAGTGCTTGAAATTGAGAGCTTGCTGCACACTGTTACCTGTAGCATCAAAAACTCTGGTAAAGTGTGGTTAACTTTAACTTGTCACTTGACAGTGCTGGGTAGTTTAAAGTCCAAAACATACACTTGTGTGCTTGAGGTTGTTCTTAACCTCAAGAATCATAAGTAAAATTGCTGTTATTGTTGCAGAGAATCCTTGAGTGCCTGTGGACAGAACACTGACTTTTCTCTGAAGTGGTTGCAGGTGCTGGATTCTGTGTGGCTGCTGTGGTCACGCCACTGAATTTTGTTGCTACCTAATTTTTCATTTGCTTGCAACACTATTAGGAGCAGTTATCAGTCATCTCCATGCTCTGATAGTTCTGGAATATCAGTGCCAAAGAACTGGCTCCTTCTGAGCATTTTTACTTCCTCTTGATTTTGTTTCCGCTCCTTGATGTTCACGTTATATTCTCTATTCTCAGACTCTGTTAAACAGATGGATGTACAGCAGTCCCTGAACAGAAAAATCCTGTGGCACAGTTCTACTTTTCTTGTGCCTTCACTTATATTTCTCTGACCCCATGGCAGACAGCAGGAGACTAGATCTACAGAAAAAACTGTTCAGCTCCCTGACCTTGGTTTCTGGTCAGACAAGTCATAATATTGGTATGTGAGAGAGAGAGCAGGTTGAGTAGCCTGGACAGGAGGGAGGGAACATTTTGCTTTCGTTGGAATTAGACTTTTTGGGTCAGTTTAGTTCTTCTCAATGAAGTCATAGCTTTTGGTGCCCCCACAAACTTTTAATAATCAGAGTATTTTGTCTTTGAATTTCCCTTTATTGTTTGTGTTTGCAGAGTTAAAAATCAATGTTTAGGTAATAATGCCTGCTTTTTTGTAAAACATTGATACATACATTTCTTCTCAATTTGTCCATTAATGAAACGTGGGGCAGAAAATACTTCTGCTTGGAATACTGTTTTTCATTACTTAATGAACTGGCATAAGCTGTCTGGAGTTAGTTTACTGGGATTCAGTAATTAATTTGAAAGCCGAAGTTTGGGTTTGTTTGAGCAAAGTTTTTTATTATGATCATTACATATGTTGTTGCGTTTTGCTTCAAATGCAGCAGAGTATTGAACAATCTGTGTTCCATGTGTTAGATTGTGGTTATAAAATGTAGAGAAACTCCTTGAAGCCTTCAGACTAATTACCCTTTATCTCACTACTGATGAGCATTACGGGAAGGTGAAAGTAGCAGCAAACCATAGTGTCTGTTCACATTCCTTACCAGGAGCTTTTGGCTTTGTGTGTGTATGGGTTATAGCGTATGGGTTATATGTGTGTCTGGTTTGTTGTTTGAGATGCGGCAGCTTCTTTTTATGTTTTGTTTTCTTTTTTTTTTTTTTTTTTTTGTTTTCAGTACCTGTACAGAGAAACTTGTGCACAGTAAAATGAGCATTAGAGGGATGCAGGGCTCCTCCTGATCATACTGGAGGAATAGAATGCTGGGCTTTGCATTCCCCAGTTGTAGTGCATTCCTCAGTACTTCCAGACATGGCTTTGCTTGACTTGTGATGAGTGAATCAGTACTAGGGTTCAGCAGGCAAATACTGGGTTGTTGCTGTGCTGCTCACTGTACTTGTGTTTATGGTGAGTATGTCTTGGACATCCAGGATTTTCATAAGAAAGCCACAGAATTCATTAGACACTGTTCTTTCTGTCAGATCTTAATCGAACACCAGCCATGCTCTGGGGCTTTGAGCCCTAGGGAAATGTTAGAAAGCTGATTCCCACTTCCCAATATAGTATGGCACAGCGTCCAGCCTGCAATGTAACTTTTCACTGACGTGTCTCCTGGCCTGTCATGATGGTTGCTAAGATCTGTGAGTAGCCATTGACCTGATTCCACCTATGAAATCCTCTCTTCCTGTGGCTCTGGCTCATGAGGCTGAGAGCAAGAAGTCTGGTGTTGGTCCAATTGGCCTGCACTGATCAGATAGTAGCCCTGTAGCATTGGCTGCAGACACAGCAGCGCCAGACTTCTACTCTGCACTGATTCCCTCTCTAGGGATGTGTATGTTATTAAATGCCCAGTTCCTTGGAGCATCTGTCTTGTGCCAGAGATGATCCAACAGAAGAAATCTGTCTCATGCTGTGTTTTGCTTGCGGGGTGTTTGACTTTGCTGTGACTTCTGGGGTCTGGGTTTCCAGCCATTGTGCTGGGCTGGACTCCTCTAACTGGTGAGTTTTTTGAAACATTTCTCCTTCAGTACCTGTTAATGCAGGAATCCAGGCCTCTGGGCCCCTTTGGGCTTGCTCAGTTTCTTGCAGCACAGATGCTGATGGCTTGTTGTGTCAGGATGTCTGACTGTGTACAGCACAGATGCTTCTGCTTAATAGCTCTAAATTTTCCAAGAGAACCTGGTCATCTTTAGCCTGCTGTCCATGCTGCTGTACACAGGCTGTTAGTCCTTCTGGACCAGATGCTTTAGCTGAAAGTTAAACGGTCATGTGTGTTTTAGTTTCTCCCCCTTTAGTCTCCCCCTTACTCTGCTGAAGTATTAATAATTTCAAACATGACTGCTTAAAGCTCTGAAAAGGTAGAGTTAAATGGTCTTCTTGTGGAATTATTTAAAACAAAAAGCTGCCAAATGCATGTGCAATGGCAACACATGGTAATATTAAAAATAATATTCCTGATGATTGGAATAGTTGTGTGAGCTGTGGCGTGCTCCCACCTCTGATACTGTATGTAACTGTCCTCAGAGTGCAAGGGAAAGGAATTCAGCAGAACTACCACAAAGCTGTGTTGGGGGAGTTTAAACTGGATATTAGGAAGAGTTTGTGCCCCCTGCGGGTGCTGGGCACTGCCCAGGCTCCCCAGGGAATAGTCCCAGTCCCAAGGCTGCCAGAGCTCCAGGAGTGTTTGGACACCACTCTCAGGAATGCTCAGGGTGGGACTGTTGGGGTGTCTGTGCAGGGACAGGGGCTGGAAGGGCTGGACAGAGACCATCAGTCCAGCTGAGAGTATTCTGTGGTTCTATTCTAGGAACCTCTGAACCTTTTTCCCCATGTGTTTATGGTTTCAGGCATCTCTCTATTGCTCCTGACACCATATGCCTGCTCTGAGTCCCTGGTGACTCAGGTTGCTGTGCACATCTTGCTCTCTGAGGGTTCTCTCTGACACTGATTTTCTAAAGGAGGCATCCTTCCCTCACACCTTCTGTATTGCCTGAGCAGGGAATGTTTTCCCTCTGGTATTCCTGACTTTCTACTGTAGTAAGTGTTGGGATATGATCCTTCACACAGTTCTAAAGGCTCTGTCTGTACCTGTCAGCTCCTCAGACATGGCCCCCTCTGTGCAGAGGCTGGGAAGGAGTCATGGGCGTCCTCTGCACTCTCTGCATTTGCTTGTGTCAGTGTGAGTTCTCGTGGAACTTGCTAAGGTCAAACTCTGTGATCAGCAGCTGTCAGGCCAAAGGGATCTCTCCACTGCTGCTGGGAAGTGTGGAGCAGAAAGGACATCTTGGGGTGACTTGTTAAGGCTTTATGCAGGAATTTGGGGTCCATCTCAAACATTTGCTGTCATGATGGCTCATTTTCTGCAGGTGTGCCTGGGACATGTTGTGTACAGGACCAAAAGAAGTCACTTTCAGATAGTTGCAGTTCCTCAGGAATCAACATAAAGTTTTACCCTTACCCTAGTTCTTTCTTTCCTTGTCTTCTCTGGAAGACTCACCCTCAGAAGTTATGCAGCTAAAGAAGAAATGAATGTCCTTGTCCATGTGAGCTTTTCAAGCAGAAAGGGGAGGAGGATTTTACTGCCCAGCTGTCAGGTGCTGTAGGATGGTGAGTAGTTTAAGTTCATGTGTCAGGGCAACTACTCATTTCACCAGTGCGGTGAACTCAGTCTAGAAATGGAATTCTGAAGTGTTCTTGTTTGTGGAAAATACTTAAGTGTTCTCTTTGGCTGAAATGGTTTCCTTTTGCATGCAAAACACCCATGAAATTGTTTATACAGTTTTGCTGTTAACTGTGGAATTGGAATGCATCATTACTTCTGGATTTTTTTTTCCCCTAGCTCGTTTATCACATTTGATAGTTCATGATTTCTTTAAATACACATTCAAGAATGCCTTGTGGCAATGGTTAACTTAATGAGAAGTGCAATTGGTTTGCAGAAAAATTGCCCAAATACTGAAAATATGAACACCAACTTTGCCAGCTCCACTTAATTCCCTTTGTCGTAAAGGTGGCCACATAAACTGTCTTGGAGGTAGTAACTGAATTTTCTTAAGGGTATAGGAATGCAGTTAACCTGTTCCAGAGAATCCGGAATATCCCGAGTTGGAAGGGACCCACAAGAGTCCCAGTGCAGCCCCTGTCCCTGCCCAGACGCCCCAACAATCCCACCCTGAGCATCCCTGAGAGCGGTGTCCAAACGCTCCTGGAGCTCTGGCAGCCTTGGGGCCGGGACCATTCCCTGGGGAGCCTGGGCAGTGCCCAGCACCCTCGGGGGAAAGAAGAACCTGTCCCTGAGCTCCAGCCCAAGCCCTGACACAGCTCCAGCCCTTGCTGGGCTCCTGTCCCAGAGCAGAGCTCAGCCCCAGCCCCTCTGCCTCCCCTCGGGAGGAGCTGCAGCCCCCGAGGAGTCTCCCCTCAGTCTCCTCTGCTCCAGCTGAACAAGCCAAGTGCCCTTAGCTGCTCCTCAGACCCTTCCCCATCTTCCTAGCCCTAGGGTGTGCCTGGGTTCTTTCAGAGTGAACAGAACACAGACAGTAGAAGCAACAGCTGTAGCAGTAGTTCTTGGGCTATGCTTCTTGATATTTGGGGCATATCTGGGGTTGCCAGTGAATTTCTGGTACCCCTTTTTATGACCCAGGG
Source organism: Cinclus cinclus (assembly GCF_963662255.1). Lineage (NCBI taxonomy): Eukaryota > Metazoa > Chordata > Aves > Passeriformes > Cinclidae > Cinclus > Cinclus cinclus. The sequence continues at coordinate 1,557,078 of NC_085073.1, read as the reverse complement.
TGCTGGCTCCTGTCAAGACAGGATAGCTGCAGGACACCTGGACTTGGAACAGGTTGCTCTGAGCTTTGTCAGGTGTTCTTGACCAAAAGGAGGTTGGAGTTCTTGTTCTGGTTGACCCCTGCTTGGGGACAGTCAAGCACTTGTTTAGCTGTTGCTTAGGCTGGGCATATGTACTAGTCTGGCCTGGAGCAGAGAGTTTCTGGAGCACTGTGAGCAGGCAGAGCAGGGCAGGGACTGGGCATTCTGCTGTGTTCAGCCCATGTGCACTCAGGGCTGGTGATGGTGTGCTGTGGTCTCAGCAGTTTGTGGCAGCACCTATTCCTGGAACAGCAGAGGCCTCAGACAAAGAAAAGCTGCCTTGACTAAAAAGGGTGGCAAAGCTGTGCAGGGAGTATCTGGGGCCTCACACTCAGACTGGGCAGAATTGTTCTTAGTTCTGCAAGTGAGGAGGACCTGTGTCACCATGTGAAGGGCCTGTGGGTGTGTTGAAAACCAGTCTTGAGTTTGGGGATCATCAGCACAAGGTGCTGCTGTAGGGGACTCCCCAAAAGTACCCAAAGCTTTGACATCAGGACCAAATCTGTTAGAAGTGTTGGTCACTGAGCTGGCTGATGGTTCTCCAGTTGCACACTCAGTGTGTGCATAGTGATGCACTACAGGGAACAGTGGCTGGTCTCCAGGTGTGATGCTGCTACTCAGAGGGACTTTGAGTGTTCTCTGAAAGCCTTGAGGCAGGGCTGGCACAACAAACAGCAAATCCCTGCTGTTTTGGGGTGGTGGTGTCTGGATACACTGAGAGGGTTAAATATATCCCTCCTTACGGTACAAAAGTAATGAAGGCCAAGATAACTGTACAGACCATTCCATGGCTCTGCTTCCTTTGCTTTTGTTTTTCCCTCATCAAACCATACAAATGAGCCATGTAGCAATGTCTTTAGTTGTGTTCTAATATTTTTCAGCATGTTTTTAGTGGGAGTTACTCTTCCATATCTTAAAATATTTTCATTCTCTTCCAGTAGAGCAGCTGTGTTTCTGCAATGTAAAAGTGTGTTCAGCTCAGCTGTGGCTGGGGTGACTGAGTACTTGCTGAGGTTTTTGTACTGTAATGTTTGCAGCTAAAGAAGTGTCGTTGTTTGAAAGCTGAAGTTTCTTCCTCAAGAGAAGGAAGAAGTGGATTTTTGAGTGCTGAGGATCTTGAACAGTCAGATTTTTGTTCCAACAACAGGTGAACAAATTCTGTCCTGTTTAAAGAAATGAGATCTTGCAGTAAGTGGGCAGGCATTTTCTTCCCAGACACCCTCAAAAAAGCAGCTTGTGGTATTTCTGCACAGTTTTGGATGTGGTATTTTCTGTGTTCACTTTACAAATCCTTTTCACTTCACAGAATCTCGGATGCTGGCAGTTCATCTGGAAAAGGAGCCCTGGAGCAACTGAAATGAAATCTCAATATATTGAGAAATGTTCTGGAACTGAGAGAAAAGAAAAAAAATAAAAGCAGAACATATAGAAATGATAATTATGTAGAGGGGCTTTGTGAAGTAAAATTAATTACAAAGAAAAACCCCCACCCTTTTGTTTACAGGATTTAAAGCTGTTAGTATTATGACCAAATTTTTGCAATATTGTGGAGATGGTGAGATCCCTGTGAGCTCTCTGAACCAGGGCTGACAACAGACTTTTTGTGAAGTTAGCATTTTAGCTTTTGACTTTTTCCCAAAGAGGTCCCTGTTTGAGTTGCTTGTATTAATCCTTGTTTTAAGGCAAATACCACTGATTTTACGTAAGAAGGAGAGGCAGCTTTATTTGTAATTTGTAATGTTTTGCTGAGTTTTTCGTAAGTCAGGCTTTCCAAACCAGCTAAATGTGCTTTTGCCCTTAAACTCTAAGTAATATTTTTTCATTGTTTGGCTGTGAACAGAAAGAGAGTTGTATCCTAAAGCCAGGGGAAGCAGTGGGGACACATTATGGACTGGAAAGTCATTGTCAGTATAACTTGTTTCATTGCTAGTTCCTTTCTGTTGCCATCAGGTGTCTCTTCAGTAAGATGTACTGATTTGAAGTCTTGAGCAGAAGCGGAAATTGGTTTGGTGAGCAGTCTGGGTCTTAGTCACAGGAACTGCCAAAAAAGCTGGGTTCAGGTCCTGTAGAACGAAGATCCTGAGCTGCTGCATATACCAGCACAATAAAGGGTGAAATATGGTGGAAATGCTTAACTATAAACCTAAACTTTCAGCTTTGTACTGTGTGTGGGTGCAGTAATTGCTGGTGCAGTGTTGGTCTGACTGACCCAGCCCTGTACCAGCAGAGCGCTTCCCAGGGCTCTCTCCAGGTTAGGCACAGCCCCCAGCCTGACTCAGACAGGACTCTGTGGGGTTTCTGGTACTGTCTTGGTGTTTCAGGGACTAAATTATAGTTTTGGGCAGCATTTATGACTTAACTGAGGGTGAGGCAGATGAAAGTATTTCAGAATTATTAATTTTTGTGTCAACAAATTATTTGGGTAAACAAAACAATACTTACTTCCATTTCCCAAAATCTGCATAGGAGATGGCAGAGTATTTTTGGTAGGCAAAGTGAAATTTATGATTAACTGCTTCAGAACATGCACTGAAGCTCCTGTACTCTGTTTTGTCTTCAGTAGTGTGTGTTCTGGAACTCACTGTGGTCACCACAGCACAAATCGTTGTGTCAGAGACAGAGCAGCTGCTCAGTGTCACTGGTGGGGCAGATGAGAGAACATGACTGAACTGTGGGCTAGGAGATGGGACAAGACAAAAGTTTTGGTTCAAACTATGGGTTTTAGCTTCAGCTTCATGTGTTTCCAGAGTAGCTGAGATGCATCATCTATACCATTAACGAAGGATTGAGGGTGAGGCTGGAGCCAGTCTGGGAGAGCTGGTGTTCAGCTGGAGAAGAGACAGATCCAGGGAGACCTGAGAGCTCCTTACAGGGCCTAAAGGGGCTCCAGGAGAGCTAGAGAGGGACTGAGGACAAAGGGGAATGACTTCCCACTGCCAGAAGGCAGGGCTGGATGGGATATTGGTAAGGAATTGTTCCCTGAGGGGCTGGTGAGGCCCTGGCTCAGCTGTGGCTGCCCCTGGATCCCTGGCAGTGTCCCAAGGCCAGGCTGGACAGGGCTTGGTGTAGTGGAAGGTGTCTCTATCCAGAGTATGGTGTTGAATGAAATGGTCTCTAAGGTCTCTCCCAGCCCAAACCATTCCATGATTCCATAATTTCCTGTATTTAAAAAAACAGACTATGAATTATATGCTATTATTATTGTTATTATTTTATAGTTATATATTATTTGTTAGTTATATATATTTATACTTATATATGTTATTAGTTTATAGTTATATATTATTATTAGCTATTCTGATTATTACTGTCTATGTTTTGATGATGGAATTTGATCATCATGGACACGGAATGAAAAATCATGCCCTTAACTGTTAGTTTTGAAAATTGGTCGCTAAATACTTCATATGTTTATTCCCATCCAAAAATGTGTTTTGGCAGAAATCCTTCATGAAGCTGCTTTCTTTTTGATGTTAGGACACCTTTCAGTATGAAAATGAAACCTGCTAAAAATGTAACAAATAGCAAGTGCTTGTCTCTGGAATCAAGTGTTCTTTCTTCTGGCTGTACAGGATGCTGTTACCCTTCTCCCTTGAGGCACTGCTGGCTCATTCTCCATACCCTGATTGCCAGTTTATTTTCTGTAGAACAGTCTCCAGCCAGTAAGTGTTCAGTTTGTTGTTGCTGGGTGTCTACCTCCACATGATCAGGGTTCTCTCTGCATTCTGTGAGGTGCTGTTGGCCTGCCCCCCATCACCTCCTCCATGACGTGGATCACAAGGTAAATTGCAGGTCCCAGTAGAGACCCTGCAACTCCACTAGCTCCAGGCATACAGCTAGCGAGTGTGTGTGAAGGTGTGGGTGTGTGTGTTTTTGTCTCCTTTTGAAGATGGATGTGGTGCTTGCCTTCCTTCTTCCGATTTCCTGATCATTCAAAGATGAAATAGTTTTGGCAGGGACATGAGCCTGGTGCCTCATCATCCTTACAGAGAGCCCATTTCATCCCCCCATGGGTTTGACTGGGTCCAGTTCACTCAACCAGTCACTCCCAGTCAGTGTTCATCCACTGGCCTTTCTCTGGGAGTTCTTTGTAAAGTGCAGAGGTCTGTTAGACTCTGGTGGTGAAGTGAGGCACAGAAAGCATCCAGTGCCCCTCTGCTCAGATCACATGTTAAATCTGCTGCTATACTTCCAGCCTTGTGCTGCTGGGACAGCAATTGAACATTTTCTTGTTGCTCTTGATATTCTTTTATTTCTTTCCATTCTTTTCAAGTCTGAACTGCATTTGAGCTCTGGTATTCCTCAGACACAGTGGACAGTGTTTCCAAATTCCTCCTTTTGTAGGTGTCACTTCTTCTATCTCCTGTGCTCTCGGTTTCCTTTGGAGCTCTGCCATGTCTCCCTGCTCAGCCAGGCTGCTCTGCTCACATATCTGTGTGTTCTCCTGGCTGTTAGGAAACAGGATGCTGTTTGTGTTCTGTGACTCGCTCAGCATTTAGGGTGCAGTTTCTTGATCACCTGCACTGCCAGTCCTACCTTGCTGCACTTCTCCATTTTTCTAACATTTTTCAGGAATTCTGATGCAGGATGGTTGCATTTTTCTCCTGGCTGATGTGACTGCATAGTCCTGGTTGTACAGCAGTGTAACTGTGCTAAAGAAGCCCACACAGGGTGTGTCTGAGCACTTTTATCTGTTCTTATCCTCAGAAACTATAGCGACTGCTTTGAGTTCTGGTGGTGCCTTGTATTTTATGTGGTACTTCTTAATGCATTTGCACAGATTTAGGCCCTCTGGTTATCACTCATGGCACAGTTTGTAAAGCCGAACAAAAAACTCAAACCTAGCTCATGTCCTCCAAAAACTGATTTCCAATTCAGAAAACAAGTTCTAAACTAAGTTGCCATCATGCTGAGATGCACTGACTTAACAGGAGCCAGGTTTGATTTTGGAGTTTCTTATGGAGGACAGGATGGGGAGGATCTGAGTTAGCTGCTCTCAGTGAAGTACTCTGGTGTGTATCAGACTCCTCAGTGAAGCTGGAGTTGTCAGCACTGAGCTGGGAATAAGGAAGGAGCTGGTGACTGAAGCCATGTGTCTCGGGAACTGGGAAAGGAAGCAGGGACATGGACAGAAACCCAAGTGATGCACGGAAAGAAAACCAGTGCCCTCTCTCCTGAAAGGGCCTTTTATCATGGAAACAAAACTTGATTCTTTCGAAGGACTGTAGTATTTTGCTTAAAACTAGGTTTTGTAGTTACTTTGTTAATTATTTGTCCAGATAAGGACCTACTTGTTGCTCTTTTTTAGCTTTTTCTCTAGAGTAAATTTGTGTTTAAGCATATGCAAACTTTAAAAAATATTTTAAATTCCTATCCACTAAAATGTTTTGAAAACTGTTACAGCAGCAATTTCCTTTGAGCTGCAGGTTTCTATAGCAATCTAAGAACATCAGGAGATAGCAAAAAATCTCTCCTTGCCTGGGGTAAACACTTGATAGCAGTCATAGTGATGTGTAAATGCCAATTCCTTATATATTTCCTGGCATCCCTAGCAGATAGGTAGATTGTACTGTTTTGGAGTAAAATTACGAAACAAAGACCATCCCTGCACAGGCGTCTGTGAGGTGGAAAAGTCTCCTGCAGTGACAGGGCTGTTGTGTGTTGACCCAGCCTCTGCAGAGAAGAATACTGGGCAGTGCATGGGGGGAGATAGCTGAGGCTGATGCTATGAGGTATTATAGAGCAAGATAAGTTAATATATGCTGTCAGTTTTGCATGGGTTGGGTTTTTCTAGCACTTAAGGACTATAAGGTTATGTTATATTACTGTAGTTTAAAGGTGGTAAGTACAGACTAAGAGGGATGATCTGCATTTTAGGTTACTGTAGAGAAATACAGGTAATTGATAGTTTCTTACCTATTGTCAGGTAAAAGTCAATTGGACTGTAATATTGGGGTTCAGTACAAATGTAGTGTCAAATGTGTGGAGGGAATATGAGAATGAAACTTTGTGATCCTGCCACTTTCAGAGCCTTGTTTTTTTAATAAGTGTCTGTTTGAGTAAATGCCATTACGTCCCTGTCCCCTCATTTCCCAGGATGTTCAAAATGTTGGATAAGGCATAGTCATTGAGGAACCTGTATAAAACTGGAAGTGAAAAAAATGCCGAATTTTACTCTGACAGAAACAGTAAAGAAGGCCAAAAGGATACAGTCACTGTGTGAAGGTACTTTGGGGACAAACCCTTGGAAGGAGAAACGTGTGTAAGGTCCAGGACAGGACTTGTACAGGAACAAGTGGACACAGAATATGTACACCTCAGTTTGTAGAAGGAGAGCATTGGCTGGAGGCTGTAGAATGTGCTTTCAGTCAGAGTGCCTAGAGAAAAATCAGAACTGCTTTTCATGTGGGCTTGTGTGTGTGTTAGGGCACAGTTTCTGATTCTAGGGACTGGACCCAGGTCACGTGGTGCCTTTTACTCCTGCATGTCCATGAGTGCTGCAACTTAGGTTTGGTTTTATCCTGTATAAAAGTTCCTTAAAATTCCTTGTCACTGATCTCAAATGGTGCATAAACCCATAACCTGTGTGATGCTTTGGAAGGAAACAAAAAGAGTGTGGGCAGCAGGGGAGAGGGGGATTCTGTCCCTCTACTCCACTCTGGTGAGACCCCATCTTCAGAACTGTCTCCAGCCATGGAGACCCCAACAGAAGAAAGACACGGGCCTGCTGGAGTGACTCCAAGGAAGGCTATGGAGATGATCTGAAGCCTGGAGCCCCTTTGCTCTGGGGATAGGCTGGGAGAGCTGGGGGTGTTCACCTGGAGAAGAGAAGGCTCCATGAAGACCTGAGAGCCCCTTGCAGGGCCTGAAGGGGCTCCAGGAGAGCTGGAGAGGGACTGGGAACAAGGGATGGAGGAACAGGGCTGGATGGGATATGGGGAAGGAATTGTTCCCCTGGGGGGGTGGTGTGGCCCTGGCACAGGGTGCCCAGAGCAGCTGTGGCTGCCTCTGGATCCCTGGAAGTGTCCAAGGCCAGGTTAGATGGGGCTTGGAGCAGTCTGGGATAATGGAAGGTGTCCCTGCCCATTGCAGGGAATGGAATGAAATTGTGTCAAAGGTTCTTCCAAACCCAAATCATTCCATGACCTACAGAGTTCTGTGCCTGCTATGTTCTCTGGTTACTTGTTGCAAGGGTAGGGTACTCAGTGTATTGAAGACAGCATGATAAATTTATATGAGTGGAATCATGCTCTTCACTTGTCAGGAGAATAGTCCCCCAGTCCTCCCCAGTGCAGCGTGCTTCTAGGAAGTGACAGTCCTGACTGCCAGGGCTCACTGTGGGTCACACTTGGAGGGTTTAGTCTTGTTTGGAGTCTGTTTCCCTGGTCTTTAAACACCCATTTCCTTAAGTTTTATTAGGACCTGGTACTCTTTGGTAATTTGCTGGAATATTCATGTATATATGACTTTGGGGACAGACTGAAAATATCCATAAAGCAGCTGTTGCTCTGAGCCTTCAGAGCAGGGCTGGACCTGTGAGGGATGTTGGATCCTTCCCATTCTTGCAAAAGTCATTGCAAACTGTCCACCTGGTATTTTTTCCTCTTAAACTTACTTTTGTTTTCTTCGTCTGGAGAAATAAGGTGGGCTCCAGGTGCTCAATGTTCTTCTAATTGTTCAATTACTCATTTTCTTAATCAGAAGTAAATAATCTCAGTAGGTAAGCGGGTGTCAGCCAACCATATTTAATCTTAATGACTGACCATCTTTAACTGATAAAACAAAATGAATGTTACAAAGAAATCACAAAAAACATGCTGTGGGTACGTTAGAAACATTGATCAGAATCTTGCATATGTTCTCTAGGTCTCCAAGGGATGGATTAAATGTTCCTTGCACAGAGCAGTTTGCTGTTGTATGCCGTGTCTGGTGTCATGAGAGGCTGATTGGAGCAGGTTTAAACCCAGGTGTCTAAGGGAACAGGATGTTGTTTTGGTTCTGTGTGAGATCTGAACACAGGGGATCTGGCTTCTCTAAGAGTTTTAGCAGACAGCAGGAATTACCTGTGAGTGTTTATACAAAGGGTTTATTAGACAACAGGCTCTGACATTGTGTGGGTTCAGCTGAGTTACTGCTGGATTAGGTTTCACAAGGAAGCAGCCAAAGGCAGAGGTTGTGCCAGGAGCTGGCACAGTTCTGCAGTCTGTCTGTTGGCATGAAAACACTGAGGGTTATTTGGGGTTTCATCCATTCCCATGTGGATTTTATACTTGCAGTCTCGATGTCTCAGCAGACTGGGAGGTAGTGGTTTTTGTTTGTTTGTTTGTTTTGTTTTGTTTTGTTTTTCAGTATCTAAAGTTAATCTACAGTTCTCTTGCAGTCCTTTTCTTCATTTCCTCTGACATTTGTGCTGGGATATCATAATTTGAAATCTGTGTCTGTATTTGGTGTTTGGAAATGTCTGGAAAGCATAAGCAAACTTTCTTGTCAGCTAAGACCATTGCAGAGCCAAGCAGTGTGATTAAAAAAGGGCTATTTCGCCACAGAATCCTTTGCTGTAGCAATTAGCTTTGTCCTCTAGTGTCCTTAAGTCTAACAATAGAACTTAATAACTTAGAAGTAGTATATTGTTAGAGGAAAATAGCACATTTTCCTATGCATCCTTACAGTTCTCTTCAGAAAATCCCACACATCTGACAGAGACAAGAAGGTGGCTGAGAGAGGTGTGTCTTGGGTTGAGTTGCAGTTGTTTTATTGCTCTGAGACAGTCTCGAAAGTATTTCAGTTATTTTTAGGCCTACGTTGATAAGAGCCTGTAGTAATTGGGAAATTGCCACCTGAAATGATCTTAGTATGTAATGTTATAATGGATGGTAGCAATTGTGGAGATTTGAGATAGAGGCAGAATAAGTAAGTATCCAAATAAATATCCTTCTCCTTAAATATTTTAAGGATTTTTGTTATTAATATATAATTCTTCCTGTAAGAGTTAAGAGTCAAATAAAGTGTATGTTAATTGTCTGCCTTAGAGAATTTTTCACTCTTCACTATGATGCTGTGTTTGGGAAACTGGCTGCTTGCTAGCTGTATTAATGAAGGATTAGAAACTTTTTTTTCCCTCTTGTCCCCAGGGGTGGAGGTTGGAATAGCCAAAGAAATCATGAGGCTCTTCATTTCATACCTGACAGTTCATCTGTTGATGTTTTCCTCACTTTTCTGCTCTCTATCCACAAGACTTTGTACTGATGAACTTAGTTACATTGTCTTTGTCCCACGCCCATGAAGTTTGCAAGATTGGTCAGAGTTAGTGTTTTAGTCCTAAATTTCTTGCTGTTGATGAATGCTTGTCTTGGTTTGAAAGACTGCTGTCCACTAAGGAAGGCAGGAACCTCTCTTGAAATGGAAAATGTAACACCCCTCCCTCCAAATTATTATAATTTTGAAATTAAGGAGCTCTCAGGCAAATATACAGAAATAGGAATAACAGTTTTTTACTAGGAAAAGTAAAATAAAAGTACAGTAATACAAGAAAAACCCAAAACATTGACAGAGTTAGAATCCAGCCTGACACCCTGTCAGTCACTCGGTGTTGGAGCAGTCTGATTAAATGGTGGCTGCAGTCCTCCTGCAGTGACAGGTTTGGTTCTGTTGAAGCAGTGGTCCTGTAGAAGAGTACAGTTTTCTTCCAAAGGTCCAGTCATGATGTGGAAGGGTCTGGTTTTCCTCTGGAATCCAGTGGAAAAAAACTGGATGTTCCAAATCTCAGTTTTTATCTTGGTAGGAAATGTTTGGCTTCTCCCCCTGGGTGGAGCATCTCCAAATGGGATGATGGAATTTTATCAGTCATGCAGTGGGACTCAGTGCTCCATTAACAGAAGATATCTCCCTGGAGAAAGGCTGGGTTGTGGAAAAGAGGAAGAACACTGCCCTACCTGGTTTCAGCAGGTGGCCCACTGGCAGAGAATACCTCCCACAGAGATAAGGATCACTGCCCCACCTGATTTCAACAGATGGTGATAGAAAACATGCTTTTGGTCACATCCTGCATTGTAACCCAAGACATTATCCACCCCTTATTCTATTACCATCTGCATGCATACCCAAATCATCTTTAGACTCTACAGTGAAACCTTACACTCAGTTCTCACTTAAGATTAAGTTTCCCTGTGGTACACAGAGTTTGTCCATCTTTCTGCATTACCCAGCAAGTGTAATCAGGTCCTTGAGCAAAGATAGTCCCATGGATGGGTTTGTCTTTTCCTGAGTTGGGACTAATCCACACAGTCTCTCCTAAAATACCTTTGTCCAATGCCTGCTGTTTATGAAGGCAGAGGGATGTCCAGAGTGGAAATAAAATACTTCTGAGTTACTCATGATGTATGTCTGTCTTGGGAAACCTCCTTGTCTTACTGAAATATTTGCTCTGTGGATTGTGTATGTTGAGTTCTCTTCTTATTTGCATTTCTTTTCATTTTAGTAGTGATAACATTCTTTCATTAGAATTAAATTTAAAAAATGTTTTTCCCTTTAGGGCACAGCTTAGGCTACGGCTTCGTGAACTACGTAACTGCAAAAGATGCTGAAAGAGCAATAAACACACTGAATGGCCTCAGACTTCAGTCAAAAACTATCAAGGTAGGAGCTCTTCAGTCTTCTCTAAAAACAGCATTGTAAGAACTTCATTCTGATGGTAAAGTTTGTGTGCTCCCAGCTGCAGCAAGCATGAATCTGGGAGGAGAGTAGTGAAGTGTTTTGAAACAGGTTAGTATTTGAAGATTCCCTTTCTTTATATTCCCACCACTTTTACAGCAGTGGAGGGACCATTAGAGATGGTTACCAGGCTTTTTAATTCACGCACATCTTGAATGCTTCATAATATTTGTTGTAAATCTTGTTAATATGCATGCACTCCTTTCCTTATTCAAAAGAATAGCCTGTGGTCTATGTGTAGGATTCACTCATGCTTATGTGATCTATGCAGCTTTCTCCAGTAGCAGAAATTAGGACAGAAAACTGCACTCTACTTGTGTCATCTTTTTATGAAGCTTTAGAAAATATATTGGCAAGACAGGTTCTGGTGTGACAGGTCCAGTGGCTGAGTCACAACTCAGAATTCTTTGTGGCAAAAGTGTTTGCTGATAGTGTTGTATTGGTCTGCTGCTGTCTCCTTACTGCTGTGCTAATATAGTTGTTACCCTGTCGGGACATGCCCTTTCTCCTGTTGTTTGGTTGATGTTCCCCTATTCTCTCCTGGTTCCAATTTTTTTGAACTCAAATAAAAACACATGTGTTGATAAGGGGGGTGAGGAGTTAATTAAATTGGCTTATGACAATAAATGAATCATGCCTGAACATGTATTTTTATTACTTTTAAAGGTTTCCTATGCCCGCCCAAGTTCTGAAGTTATCAAGGATGCTAATTTATATATCAGTGGCCTGCCCAGGTCAATGACACAGAAGGATGTAGAAGATATGTTTTCCCGTTTTGGGCGCATCATCAACTCCCGTGTGCTTGTGGATCAAACCACAGGTGAGTTCTGGGGCCTTGGCTGCAGAAACCTGCAGTGTACGCTGTGTGTTTGGTGTTTTTCTGAGACTGGCACTACCTAAACTTAAGTAAATTTGACTTCCACCAGCTAATCATGACATCTGGTGTCAACCAGTGATAGAATTTTAACAGAATATCCATGTTCAGTGATGTTTTTTTAAACACAGAATGACTCTTGCTATTTTTAAACACAGAATGACTCTCGCTACCTTTTTGCCAGCTTACAGCCCAAACCTCAGACCATATTAAAAGAGGATTATTGTCATTTTTATCAGCTGTTGATTTGCTAAATCTACTTTCTTGCTCTGACACATGCTGGCACTGCAGTGCAGTGCCCCTGTGTTTCTGGGCCACATGTGTGACTTGGAGTGCTGACCTTGACTTTACATGCATGTAGCTCTTATCCACGGGTGAATTCCAGGCCATAGTTACAGATTTAAAGCAAAACAAAAATGTGTTTTGTCTTTTGTACCAGCCTGGAACTCACTCACTCACTCAGTTTTCTCTTATTTTAAACCATTTGAGATGTCTTACAGGCCTCTGTGGTTACTGCTAAGCAAAGGAATTAATTTCATACACTTATTACTTCCCTGAAAGTTCTGAATATTTTTTTGTGTATTTAAAAAGAAGGAAAAAAAAGGAGAAAAGGGAGAAATTACTTAGTTATGTACTTAGCTCAGGAGAGACCAAAGTTAAGGTTTCCTTTATTATGGTAATTCTGATTCTGTGTTACAGTGTGCTTTCAGAGTTTTAATTTCTTACCCCATTATTTCAGACAGTGTAATTGTCTGGCTTATCCTGTCACCCAGGTGTTCTGTGGTTTTACTGGTAGCCCATATGTCAGGTATTAATCTGGAGGTAGCTTTTACAAGTACACTTTTTCATTGATTATGCATCTACTGTATTGGAATAGAAGACAATCTAATTCTGGCAATTCCACATTTAACATTTATAACTGGGAGGTACGTTTACACACATCAGTTCAGAAGTAGCTTTCCTGCTCTGAGAGGAATTTGCTGTAGTTCGGAGTGGGCCACCAGCAGCTCCTGGTAGGCTCAGTCTGAGTGCAGGCTGAAGTTTGCAGGGCTGTGTCCCCATCAGAGCCAGTTTGTGGTGCAGGCACCACCTGCAGGTGTTTGGTCAGATTGTGCTGCAAATGCAGCTGTATGTCAGAGAAACCTGAGGCGACTTGGTGACATGTGGGGACTGATATGGCAGACACTCCATGGCTGAGTGAAGAAAATCTCATCCCGCCTTTCCTGGAGAAAATTATTTGTTTTGCCCAACTCTGATGCCTGCATGGTCCTGTCTTTAGAGCTGGTTGTTTAGGATGCAGCTGTAATGAGAAGCAACAAAAAGATTTGTAGAGCACAGCAAACTTATTAATGTGAGTGTCCAAACCAGTCATCCCTCTCTGGCAGTCCCTAGGGTTTGGAGAGCATCTGGATTTGACAGAGCTGTAAAATGAGATGACAGAAGTCATACAAATAAAGCCTCCCTAAGAATAATACAGTTTTAATGTGTGAGCTGAGGCCAGATGCTGTGTAATTCAGCTTTCTGATAGCCTTAATAATGCATTGACTCAAGAGTGGGTTCTGTTACATCTCACAGTTAATACCTGCAGAGCCTGGGCTTGCCATCCCATCAGGAATGTAGCTGTGCCTTGGCTTTAAGCCTTCCCTTCATATCTTGATCTGTTCCCACTTAAGACATATTTTAATTTGTACTTAGCTGTACCTTCTCACAGAGGTGGTACTCCAGCCTTTGAAAATTATTCCATTTAAAAATAAACTTTCTACAATATTTATGCTTTAAATGAATGCATTGAGAAGCACTAGGATGAGCAAGCATGAAAATGGAGAAGTCACAGTAAGCTGAGCTCTAGGAGAGGCCTTTCTGAGTTATGAGTGATGCTGCTACTCTGCACTCTCCAGGGTGGGACATAGTCTTCCCCCTGGCACAGGAGCTGATCTCAGTGGTACCTGAGCATACAGTGCTGTGAGCTCTACTCTGGTGAGCCCATCTGTTGTTATTTATCAAAATGCAAACATACCTTGCTTGCTGCAGGCCCAGGTTTTGACATATTGCATTTCCTTCTGTGAAAGAGAAAAATGATCCTCAGCTGTTGCGAACAACCTGGTGATTTATGATAAGCTTAACTTCTCTATCTGGCTTTGAAGATGGTTGTGGGTGGATATAAAGAAAGCATGAAAGTGTCTGATATGTCCCTTTCTGAAACAGAGATAATGAAGTCCTACATTTAGTCTGGCCACAATACCTGCTTTGGAGTGGCACTTAAACAAAATGTGCCCTTTTAGCTTCACTGTGGTAAACTGTGTTTTCAGCCTAAGCTCAGGTCACAGATGAGAAGCAAGGGGAGGAGAGGAGAGATCACAAGGCATAACTTGTACCTCATTCAGAAGGATAGCAGCTGCCAGGGGCTGGGACTTGGAAAAAAATGCACAAATATTTAACAGCTCTGATATTGGTTCAGTACAGCTAGCAAGAGGTAATTCTTCATTGATTTTAATGAACAAAAATAATCTATGTGCCAGCTGGAAATAACGTATGTGGTGCAGGTGAAATTGTGATCTCTATATTAAAAAAGATGGAAATCCTTTATTAGTCAGACATTTGTTCCCTCATTTCTGAACCTGAGTGTGTTTCTAGCATAGAAAAATGAAAACATTTGCAAAGATGTATCAATTCTGTGTTTGTGGATGCTCTTTAGTGATAAAGTAATCAAAAGTAAGAGGTTTGGGTTTGTTCTTAACCAACAGGAATTAATTTATTTTTTTTTACTTAATTTAAAATGTTGAGTTTTTTGTGAATGGAAATGTCAGTTGATGATGAATATCATGGAATTCTGCCATGTGTTTTTTTAAGTGTTTAGTCACTGTGGTTGTTATCGCTGAAATGAGTATGCTAATTTGTCTTTGGTTTCTTAATTTTGTACTTTATCCTTCGGCTGCAGAAGAAATGTAAATGTAGAAAACTTGAAAGCTGTGACCATAGAAATACTGAACATTTTTGGATTTTGTTTTCAGAGTTATTTTGAGTTTATCCTGAACTTCAATTTTTTTGTTTGTTTGTTTTTTTTTTTGTTTTGTTTTTTTTTTTTTTTTTTTTTTTTTTTTATTGGTTCGGTTACAAGGTTTGTCCAGAGGGGTCGCATTTATCCGGTTTGACAAAAGGTCAGAAGCAGAAGAGGCAATTACAAATTTCAATGGTCACAAACCCCCAGGTTCCTCCGAGCCCATTACAGTGAAGTTTGCAGCCAACCCCAACCAGAATAAAAATGTGGCACTGTTGTCGCAGCTGTGTCATTCACCAGCTAGACGGTTCGGAGGGCCAGTGCATCACCAGGCGCAGAGATTCAGGTAGGTTAGGAAGAATGAATGCATTTAAGGCTGTGCTCCTGTTCCTGTGTCTTTCTGGGGAGCTGTGCCCCTGCAGCTGGGCAGTGATACCTTCATGTGTGAATGAATACATAGTGCACTGTGTGTCCTCAGTGTTATGTAAAGAAACTGTTTCAAATATGATTAAAGAAAAATTTTACTTGTAATTTATACTGAAGCTAGTATGTAAAGGTACCTGCACTCTGGTGTCTGTTTCCACTACTGGGTTACAGTGAGGGGACAGCAGCAGCAGGGTCCAGGTGGGAGTTGGTAGGTACCTGTCTCAACAGATCCCCATTCTGTGGTCTATATATCTGAACACAAATAGAATTTGGCAACTTAATTAAAGCTCTGAGTGGTTGGTTCCAGCAGGGAGGTGTTACAGTAAGAGAGGAAAACCTTATTTCTGAGAAGGAGGTTCTGTGGGATTCCTGCCTGCATTGCAATCTGTGCAGGGTTCTGCCTTCCCTCAGGGCCTCATGAGTTTACTGATGAGAATATTGAGTAGTTGCAGCACCCTGTCTGCTTCCAGGGCTATGGAAGACACTGCTTTGCCACAGAAAACTGTTTTGGTTGCTTTGAATATGAATTGCTTGAATTGGAAATGCCTCAGATGTTCATGGAGGAAGCTGATGGTTGGAGGGTGGCCTGGAAAATGCAGTGTATTGACTGTCTTTGCAGAGTAGCAATGGGCTTTGAGATGATATATGTTCCTGAGAGCAGAGGTTCCCTGTTGAGAATTTACTCTTTTTTTTTTTTTTTTTTTTCTCCTGTGAGGGATCCAATGAGCTCAGTGAAATTGGACTAAAATCTCAGCCACCTTTTAGCTCTGCTGCTGTTGCAGTGTTGCTGTTTCCTGCTGTCCACAGTGTTGTAGCTCAGCATTTTGAGACCAGCTCTGTGTAATGGATCTCCAGAGAAAATTTGCAGTTTGTAGTCAGCTGTGATTTTATACTGAGAGTGGTTGAACAGTTTGTCCAAGGAGACAGTGAAGTAAATTTCTGTCCTTGGAGATGCTGAAACCTGGCTGGAATTTATACCAAAAGGGTTAATCTAATTTCTACTGTGCTTGTGTAGTTTTAGCAGGAAACAGGGTATGCAGGATCTGCTTTCTCAGCAAGGATGGTTGGAAGACAAGGGGGAGACATCTGGCTTAGGAATGCAGCCACAGCCAAAACAATGACTGAAGCTGGGAAACTGGGGAGAGCTTTATGGTAAATGAGCAAAATATGCATGTGGTGACTATATAAGCAACACACTTGTAGAGGATCACGTGCATGCAAGGTGGAGTAGGAGTTATCCTCTGTGCAACCAGGCCTGTAATGAATACCCTTCTGAATGCTACACTGGTGTTAAGGAGTTTTATTTGGTTGATTTTTGGTGCGTTTTGTGACAGGGTGAGTTTAAGCAACCTGCTCCAGGTGCCCTGCTTTGAGCAAAGGGGCTTATTAGAGGATTTCTAGAGGTCCCTGCCAGCCCAGTTTTCTTCAGCTGTAGCCCAGGGAAGTATAGCTCAGGCAGCTCCTCGTTTCCCTGAAGCAGTCACCCAGATCTGCACCCAAACCTTCTGAGCCACACTGAGGAATGAAACTCTGCATTGTTTGCATTTAGGTGTATTATTAAAAAATTATCACATCTGCCCTTTGTCTCACACAGGGCTTCAGTGTGTCCTGCTCCTAGTAAAATCTTGAGACTTAAGGCTCGTTTTTTCATTCTTAACTTGCTTAATTTAATTGGACATTTCATCATTGTTCTTCCCCCTAAAATTTATGCCAGGATCAAAATGCATCAGAAGAAGCAGTGCAAATAATATTCACATCCATAATTAAGAGACCAAATACCTTTAATTCAGTTCTGTAATGATAACTCAGGAACAATACAAATTATTAATGTTATTTATGTCAAGAGTTGGTGGTGAAACTAAATTTTAATAACCAGTTTGTTAATTTTTCTCTTATCGTATCATTTAGAGCAGCATTAATGTCAATTGTGTGCACTTCATAGAATCACAGACTGGTTTGGGTTGAAAGGGACCTTAAAGCTCATTTTGTCCCACCCCTGCGCTTCCATTATGCCAGGGTGCTCCAAGCCGTGTGCAACCTGGCCTGGAACACTTTCAGGGAGGGGCAGCCACACCCAGTGTTTCTGTAGGCTTGGGATGTCAAGGTGGGGGTTAAGATGGAGAAAGTGTTCTGTCTTTGTTCCATTCTGTTGCCATGAGAGCTGTGTCCTGCTGGATGCCTGTGCCCAGTGCTTGTTTGTCAGCACATTCTGGCTGACTGCTGCTCCCAGTAACAAGCCTGCTAGCGGGGAAAGAGCTGAAGATTTTGAGGTCCCACAGCCTGGCAGAGGTTGGACTAGAGCAGCTGTGGGTCAGGCTGTGCTTTCAGGAAGATGCTGTGGACAGAAGAGCCATCAGTTGACTTGCAGACACATGCTCTTCATCTCTGCCTCGTCAGGCTTGTGAGAACTGCAGCACTTACTGCAAAGCTTCCTTCCCTCAATCACTCATGCAGGCACGCCTGTACACAATGCTTACACCATGGAGTCATGGAATGATTAAAGTTGGAAAAGACCTCCAACATCAAGTCTGTCCCACAATCCTTTGTATTTTTCTTCCCACCTTTAGTGTTAGCTGCAAGTTTTTCTAGTGAGTTTGTCTTCCTTGAAGGATGCTGAACTGAAGGAGTTGTGATTACTCATGCTGTGGTTAAACTCGGGAACTTGAGTTTGGGCTGGAATCTTGTTTGTTTTGGTAGTGAACAAGACATGATGAGTGGATAAGTAGCTTCCACAGAGCCTGCAGTCTGTATAAATTAAAGTTGTGATCTCTGCTCCACAGAGGTTGAATACTTAACCTGATATTTTGATTACATTTCATCTCGTTTTATCATAATCCCTGTAAATCCAGGATTAAGCCTTTAGTACCTAATTTGTAATTATTAGTTTCCTACAGATATCTCTCCAACCCTTTGTTTAAAGTTCTTTTAATCCTTTTGAGTTCCTGTGGTATTCACGGCTCACATCAGGATCTGGTCTTAGTGCTGTCCCCCACTGGATCCTGGGCTAATTCAAATACCCAGGCTCTCTGCTTCCATCCAGAGGGAATGTCGTCACAGCATGGGGTTGTGTCTGGAAGACAGATAAAACATCTGGGGCAGGGTTTTCTTTAGAATGTAAGATTTGATTGCTTAAAGAGAGTAGCAGATCTCCACGTGCTGAACTCTGATGAAATTGAGGTGTATAGCTCCCTGAAACATGGCAAGACTGCCCAGGGCCCCAGGAAGTCCTGTGCTTTTGAAGCTTGTCAGAGCTTTATAGTAGAACACTATTTGAAATCTCAGTTATTACCAGTTCAGCTGATTTTGCCTTCATGCTTGTTTCAGGTTGGTCAGGGAGCCACTTCCTGTAATGGGCATAACTCTACTGATATCAGCCCATTGAGTTCTGCCCTGAAGGGGAGCAATTTCTGATAGTTCTTTGATCCAAGTGGAAATGCAAAACTGTTTAACCGTATCAGTGATATGTTTGCTCAGACAGCTCCTGTACACCTGCTTGATTTCACTCCAGTGAAATTGTTCAAGTTTTCAGTTTTTAGACCAATTTGCAATTTGAATGCAAGCTGTATGTATTGAGTAGAAATCATTTAATCAGAGTTCTGGAAGGATATGTGAGTGAAATCCCAGTTGTTTCTATTCTTCCTTACGTGGTTGTTTGACCCAACACCTTGATTTATTTCAGGCTTAGAGTTTGTGTCACTGAGTTCTCAACAATATTTTTTTTGTGTTGGCCACAGCAGATTATTTCTGTCTGTAACAGACAGCAGAAAAAGTTGCTTGTCAGAAGGATATCATCAGTGTAGCTGAGCTGCTGCTCTTTGGAACTATTAGAAAGTAAAAAGCTGCCAAGCTGAAGTGCAATGGCAGCGCATACTGGTATAAAAACTAATGTTCCTGCTTATTGGCATCCCACCTGTGATGCTGTATGTAACTGTCCTCAGAGTGCAGAGAAAATAGTTCAGCAAAACCAGCATAAAGCTATGTTGGGGGAGGTTTAGGCTGGGTACTGGGGAAAGGTTCTTCCCCCTGAGGGTGCTGGGCACTGCCCAGGCTCCCCAGGGAATGGTCCCGGCCCCAAGGCTGCCAGAGCTCCAGGAGCGTTTGGACACCGCTCTCAGGGATGCTCAGGGTGGGATTGTTGGGGCGTCTGGGCAGGGCAGGGGTTGGACTTTATGATCCTTGTGGGTCCTTTCCAGCTCTGGAGTTTCTGTGATTCTATGAAAAGAATTTATAGGACTTGCATAGACCTAAAAAGAAATTGCTTTCATTTAAGAGTGTCATTTCTGAGCTTACATCCTCCAGTGACTTAAACTAATTCCAGGATCTGTTAAATGAAGTAGTCTGTCTGTCTAACGGCAGAGGGAGCAAAAGGTCATTAATAGAATGAGAAGCTTATAAAGTGAAAAAGAGTTATGGTAGAAAATACATTATTGTTGATATTTAATGCCCCAAGATGTTGGAGTATTAGGTTAGCATGGCTTGAAAGAACACTCCACAAATAACACTGGCTACAGATTCTTTGGGAGGGTTGAAAAAGAAGCATGGAGGAGACAGTATAAAAATAATTACAACAGAAATGAGGACACCAGCTGTAAGTGTGCTAAGAGATTGTTCAAATTACAATATTAAAGGAATTTTAGAGCCACTTTCTCTGAAACCTCCTGGATCGCTGTTGTTTGTCCTAGTAGGACATTCTTTTAAACATCCTTAATAAGTATAACTTCCTAAAGGTCATCTTAAATTGGCATGGCCACAAAAATCTGTCCTGGTAGGACAGAGAGCTCTGTGACAGCTGCTCCAGGCCCTGCTCATGCAGGCTGTTACCCTGAGCTGGGTGAGAGATCTGAGGTCCCTCTTGTGCAGACTGAGAACAAAGATTCTTCAGATTGGTGAATAGTATTTCCTATGGGGTTTTTTTAATTGCTTTTCAGATATTTCTGGGGACTTTCTTGGTTTTACCCTGTTTTGTTTGGTTTGTGTTTCTTAATAAACCTGTAACATTTTTGTGAGTCAAAGAAGGAAGAGCGGGACAATCTGTTTGAAGAGAGGTGTATCCAAAGAGCAGAGGTGCTTGCTATTTTAAATTATTTTGTCTGTAAAAAACATTCATATTTGTCATTTTCTTGCATTTAAACCAGTTCTTCTTCTACAATTGATTGCAGTCCTTGATGTGGTGTTCCCTGGGCTCGTGGGCAGAACCTGAGCCTTTGGAGCAGACAGGGGCAGAGCTGTACTGACTGCTGGAACCAACATCAGGCAATTCTAAGCTCAGTGGTTTGAGCAGGGACTAAGGATTGGTGATTTGTTGAGATAAAAAAACTTGACAGATGTTAAGATAAGTTCATCCTACCAGATCATTACTCACTTGGAAAGAAGCTACAGAACTGAAGGTGTGTCTGTCAGAACAAGTAAGTGTATCAAGCATGCAAACGCAGGAATGTTTATACAAAGCCAAAAGAAATAGCACATGTGTCACCTCATCATCAGCTCACACGGGTTGGTATGTCTCATTCACCTTGTGGTACTTCTAACTGCATTTTCAGTCTGGCTGTAGTAAAAGGCTTCCCAAACTTGGATTTTCTTGAGGCTGGCTGTCAGTGAGTCAGTGCAGCTCAGGAGTGTCCCACTGTGCTCCCGAAACCCCTGGGCTGCAGAGCAGCAGCAAGGGGGTGACACTTGCTCTGGGAACAGGAGAGTCCAGGAGCTCAGGTGTCCAAGGCAGCAAGCTCTGAGCACCAGAGAGCCGGGGGGAGCTGGGCACTGAGTGGTTCTCGTGTTTGAGTGCACAGTGTGTGTGTGCGTGCACTGCTGCCCCTCTGCTCCCCTCTCTCCCCATACACCTCCTTGAACCCTCCCTCCTCTAGAAAGGCAGCAGCAGGTCCTTCATGCAGGGCAGGAAAGAATCATAGAGGGAAGCATTTGGCACCTACTGCAGCATTCACTGCCCAGACATCCCTTCCCTGTTTCCTCCAGGTCAGCAGAGAATCAGGATCTGCCACGGCCCTGCTCTTGGCAGAGAGCAGCTCGTGTACCACTTTTAAGGGGTTTGCAAATCACCAGTGGTGAACCTCAGTTTGGGAACCCCTGGTATAGTATAATTATATTCCTATGATCTCACGACCTCATATTTTTAAATAATAAATAATCACAAGGGTTCAAATTGAATTTTTGACCTTAGCTTTTACATTTCCTGGCCTTTGAGCTGTGCAACCCTAATATTGCGCTAAAATACTGAGAAATTTTGATTTTCTGAAATGTAGGCCAGAAATAGAATAAAGGGGAATTAGAAATGTGGGTTATAGAGAAAAGAAATTAATACAAAACAAGATACAAAAAGGAGAAGATTTTTGCTTTTTGTTATGCATGAATCCTGCTGAGGTATTGTGAAAGAGGCAAGGTTCAGGAAGAGTGTGTAGGTGATTTAAAAAATCCAGTTCGGCAAGGTCAGATCTAAATTTTCCTGGAAAAATTAATAGAACCATCCATACACACTGGAATAATAAAACTACACTGAGCCTGCTCATGTTGGGAGTGTTTGCCTGCACCCGGTGGCTTTGGATGGGAAGGGAGTAGGTTTTGTTCTTTTTCACAAAAGAGCAAATTAATGCATACAATCTCTACTTCTAAGAACCCAGCACACTCATGCCCTGCCCCAGCAAACCCAAAGAAACTATTTGACTTAAGAGTTTCCCAATATGTTCTTTTCGAGGCAAGAAAAGGAGCATGGGGTGGAAAAAAAAAAATCTCCCATGAAGTAAGTGGGAGATGCCTGATGGACACTAAGCAGCCTGGCTGAGTTCAGAGAGCCATCCAGGTCCCCTGGGAAGGTGATCATGTTGTCTTGCCTTGCCTGTTCCTTGCCTGTTTCTAAGGATAGTTTCCTGTTAATAAAGCAGTTGGAATATTTAACTTTTTTTTTTCCTGGCAGCTGTCAATTTGATTGTCACTTTGAATGGGGAAACATTTATGTGGCGGTTTTGATGTGCCATGTATAAAATATTCATTCTCAGTTGCTTCCCATTCAAGTTAATTTGCTTAATTGAATTGAACTTTTACATGAAATATTGTGCTTTTTATTTGCTAGGTTCTCTCCTATGGGTGTAGATCACATGAGTGGGCTTTCTGGTGTAAATGTTCCAGGAAACGCATCTTCTGGCTGGTGTATCTTCATCTACAACCTTGGTCAAGATGCTGATGAGGGAATCCTCTGGCAGATGTTTGGCCCCTTTGGTGCGGTTACCAATGTGAAAGTTATTCGAGATTTCAACACCAACAAGTGCAAAGGTTTTGGTTTTGTGACCATGACAAACTATGAAGAAGCTGCAATGGCCATAGCAAGTCTTAATGGCTACCGCCTGGGGGACAAAATCTTACAGGTTTCCTTCAAAACCAACAAGTCCCACAAATAACTTGCTCGTGCTTTTTGTATGGAATAGATAATGGAGTGACAGAAGTTGAAACATTTTTGTTAGTGTAAAACTCATTTTGCGCCAATTTTCACAAGTGTTTGTCTTAGTCTAAATAAGAAGTGAAAAGGTTTTATATTCTGGGATGCAACTGACATGTTCAAATGTTTGAAATCCCACAATGTTAGACCAATTTTAAGTTTCTTTAAGTTATTTCATTTAAAACATGTTAAAATTCCCCTGAAATCTTAAGTAGATTGCATTAACTAGATCCTCTGGATGGTGGTAAAATTGAAGCATGCTTTCACTTATGAGACTAACATTTGTTTCATTGAATGTTGTCTGCAAAAACTGGAATTTTCTGAAAAATATCAGGCTGAATTCATTGATTTTCTTTGGTTTTATGTTGTTCTTCCTACCCATCCCCCCCTGTCCTTTTGTTCCCCCACAGTTTCAGTAGTATGGAAGAATAGATGAGAAATACTAATGTTTTAGTTGACAGTAAACTGTTTGATCAATTAATATTCATTACTGTGTGTCTAGTTGAGGATCAGGCTTTTTAAAGTCAAGGTCTTGTAAGTAGTAGCATGCCAGCCTAACTTTTAACACCATTGAGGAGGTAAGTTGCACACTGAGCAGTGGCCAAGCTGTCCAATTTGCAGGTTTTAGAAAGGTGACTTCTAAAGCCCATTTTGAGAGGAATGGACCAAAGAGTTTCAGAGAAACTCCAGGAAGATTTCAGAGTCAAAATGAAACTCCAAAAAAGCGAGTGTGAAAATATGTTGCTACTTTATCAGACTGAATCTCTTCTGTCCAAATATTTAATGCATGGTGCACTACTTACTGGTACATTATAATACAGCAAGATACTTACTCATTTTCCAAGAGCATTGTAGTTGGAATTCCTTTGGCAGTTATATATTTTATAAAGAAAAACCAGTTATAAACATTTGAGCATTGTATTTCTCGCATCCCTTTTAATGAGTGCTAGGTTTTCTATTTTAATAGGTTTTTGTTTTGACAACTAGCTTTACTTATTGAACACTCAGCAGAAAAGTACTTACAACTTGCAAGTTAGATATTAACCAAAAACCCCTTTGATTTGTAGATTTAAAGATTAATCCCCCAGGTTTTCTGCAGACTGCCTTGAAACTTTGAGTTGTTCTGTTTCTGTTAATTTTCTTTTGCTTTTTTGTGTTTTTTGTTTGTTTTTACTTTTGCATTTAAGAACATTAAATTTGATTTTGTTTTGCTCAAATTTTGTTTTGTTTTTTATTTTCTGTTCTTTTTTTTGCTAAGTATTGCACAAAGTGTCCAGCTTTCGGAGTGTTGTTTTGAGGAACTGTAGCTCCTCTTAAAGAGAATTTTAATTTACTGCTTTGACAGATGAGTAGAAGAAAAAGAGTTTGAAACAAGCACCACAATAAATCTGTCACATAGAAATGATGTGTCACAGACTGCTGTAAGCCTCAGGTGTGCTTGGGTAGGAAACTGGGAAGGCTGTCCCTGCCTGTACAACAGGTGTGTGAGCTGCTGTGCACAACTAGAGACTTGGCTCTGGTGTTTATATAAGTGGAGCAGGTGTAGAAATGAGGTCTGTGGCATTTTAATGCAGTGTCTCCTTGATTTGTCTGACTCTCTACCAGCCCCAGAGCTCATTTCCAGACTCCAGAGGCCAGTCCATGCTGCCTGCTTGTCTCACTCTATCCCCAGCTGACCTTGCCTTATGCTTGCCGCCATTTGTCCTCTCCTTGCCATGGGATCTGCACAGTCTGAGAGCTGCCTCAGCCTCCACATGTGGCTGAGCTGCTGCCCAGCTCCAGGGAGGACCTGTGGGATCTGCTGATGTTCCTGGACCTGCCCAGGACATATCTAAACCCTACAGACAGGCCTTGGCCCAGCAAGCAGCTTCCTGCTGAGTTTGAGCTTGTGTGCACTGAATACAGGTGGGATTTTTCCTGTTAAAACATCCAATCTTGCCTCTCCTGCCAGTCTGTTTTCTCCCCATCTTTTGAGCAGCTCAGTGGTCAGTGACTGTGACACAGCAACCAGCCCACTCCCACCCTCCATAGCTGCTCTTGGCTATCAGAGGTTTCCTTTCACCAGTTCATCACCATACATTTATCACATCAACGATTATTTCTTTTCTGTGTACAAAGAGAGCTTGGGAAGCATTCTGGAGGTTCTCCCAAGTGAAAGCTGTGTAGTACAGAGTTCTCTTACCATATCCCATCATTGTTGAACCCTGCACTGTCCTGTTCCATCCTCTTCCACAGGAGTGGGCTGTAGTCATTCCCAGTTCCTGTCATTCTCTCTTGCTGTATTCCATTTAAGATAAATTTGCTACTCAACTAAATGGGAGTTGCTGTTTATCACAATATTCAGCTGAGGGTTCAGACTTCAGCGAGTGACCCCTAAACACAGCTCTGTATCAGTACTGGTTCCAAGCACACTGACCATGGCAGCAGCACATTGCTGTGCTGCCACTTCTGGGAAAAAAAACCCTTCCCTTGGATGCTTGCTGGCATCGCTGTTACTTGCTTTTTCCACTCCTTCCCTATTTTTTCCATTCTTTTCTCATTCCTTGCTAAATAAGAAGGAAATGCAGGATATGGTTTTGTACCGCTACTGCAACAATCTCTTTTAGCAAAGGTCTGAGTCTAGCTTTCTTTGAGAGTTGCTCTGATAATAATTTTCTGGCAGTGGGTATGAGCAATGCACTGCTGCTCGAGCCAGAAAAAGAGGAAAAACGCCTGTTAATGTCCAGGGTCAATACCAGAAGTAGTGTATGATCTGCGCTATTCTAACAGGCAATAAAACTTTGGCATAAATAGCTGAAGTCCAGAAAAAAATTGTGTGTGTATTCTTGATGCATTTGGTCCTAAACAGCAACTTGTGCATCCTACTAGTAAAGACCAAAAGGAAGCTTCTGGGGGTGGAAACTGAATTCTAACACAACATCTCTAGGAATTTTTCTGCCCAAAAGGTAGGAGCAACTGGTTTCCTCCTCACACTGTGCTTTGAAGCTCTCACTTGAATGGACCTGTTTCAAGAGAGGTTTTGGCCTCTTAATTCTCAGAGTGTGCTCTGCTTTTTCATCCATCAGTTTGGTGGAATCCAGGTGTTTCTGTCAGGTGATGTTTCAGTGCTTACAGGATTTTTGTACAACCTATGGGCTGTCTCAAAGCAGAGGTCTCACATTGCTCATGAGATGCCGTGGTGTCATTTAGGTAGAGAGTTCTGTAAAGTCTTCACTGCTGGATTAGGATGTGATGATCAGATTTTGGAGACCTGGATTTGTTGGTCTGTACTGGAGTTGTGCTACAGGAACAGCTGAGATGGGAGTGCTTTGGGGGCCTTTAGAGTAGGTTTAGAGTCTCTTGGGACAGCCCCAGGTGTAGATTCTGAAGGACCAGGTGTAATTCCTGCCAAAAACACATTGTCCATGCTGCTGACAGGGTCTCATGTATAGATGCAGAGGGGAGTTGCTACATTTGCTTTCCAGATGTCCACGTGAATGGAATTCACCCTGTGCGGAATGTTGGCCATGAACCTCATCACCTATAAACCTCCTATTAACCATTAGCAGATAGGCAAATCCCATACAAATATGGAAGAGGAATCTCTGATATTGCTGTATGTGCTTGGTATGAGCTGGCAAAAGCACGTGCAGATCCTTCAGGTGAGGGGATGGCAACACAAGAAATCCAGACATGAGCAGAATCAGAGCTGCTCAGTGTATCCAGTTCTCAGTGATTCCCTGTTAGATGGTGTCTGTGCACTGAAGCGTTGGATTTATTTTATTTTATTCTTCAAGCTGCATTTTCATAAAATTTGGTTTACTCAAGCTGCTCCCCTCTCCTGTCAGAGACTGGCCCGTGCAGTTACTGTTACCTCCTGAGCCCTCCTGTGCCAATCCCTGTTCTAGCTCTGCGAGTGGGAAAGGCTTGAGGATCCAGCTCTTAGGGTGAGGGGAGACGTCACCATCGCCACAATGGTGTGTGTGGTCGTACAGCTTTTCTTTCCCTTTGATTGGATATGGTTTTTTGTACATCTCTATCATGTGAGCATGAAAACCACTGAAAATCCAGAGACAAGTCACTGGAGCAGGATAAATTGTCACCGCAATGAGCACTGGTTGGTCAAGTGTGTGTTCGCTTGCCCTTGTCCAGATGACCAGAGGGTGTTTGCATGGAGAGGACACCTATTTTTGTAGGTGGTTTGAATGTTGTAGTAACATTATTTATACAAAGCAGTTAATTTTTTTTTTTTAAAAAAGTTTTAAAGAAACCTTGTTATCATTTATAGAAGGAATATCCAGCAGTCAAAACAAAAATGATGAACGAACTGTAAAGGTGATCCATTATTTTAAGGCTGAGTTTGGAAAATTCATAATCCTTAAGGTCCTTCAACATTTGTTACAATTCTATGTTGCTTTCATGTTCTGGGCAAGATCAATAAAGTAGAAATTATTCAAATATTTCAGGAGAGATTTTCTTTTCAGTGCATTTTAAACGGCAATAACTCAAGTTTCTTTTTGGATAGTTCATTGTTACATGTGTGCTTTATAAAACAAACTTGGAGAATGTCCCCACATTTACTTTTCTAACACAGTATACAGGTCAAATGATAAAATAAACTGTTTATTCAAAGTAGCTCCTCTGAGAGCTCTGCCTGCAGAAGGTTAGAGTTTGTGGAAGGCTCTCGTGAGCTGCTGGTAGCCTGATTCAGTCACGTAAGCACAGAGCAGTTTGTCTGGATGCTGTCTGTCAGAAGGGCACCATATTTTTTATTTCCATAATGAAGAAATATGTCCTTTATGACTCTGTCAGTGAAGCACCTTATTGTTACATTATTACATTTAGGTATCTACAAATAGCTTTAGAGGAAAGGGACCAAATTCACCTTTAGCATAAGGAAGCACCAACCCCTTGAGCTCTCTGAGTGGAGCTGCACTTTTGTTTTGGCGTTTTGTTTTGTTTTTATTTTCCAAGAGCTGAATTTGTCGCCTGAGGTATTTTAATCTCTATTTGGAAGCAGGAGTCTGTGCCTTTGGCAAGTTCCTCTAACACAGCTCTGCATTTCTCAAGTCTGGCTACTCAGCACAGTAGAATGGATAAATCTAGAGCTCAAGAGGCCAGTGGTTATTTTCGCTGATTATTATATTTATTATTACTGGGTTTCTCCTATATAAAAATGTAAAAAAATAAAAGATGTGGAGTTCATAAAAAGAGTCTCAGTTCCCTCCCTCTTGCTTGGAAGAGCAGTACCTCCATGACAACCAGTGGATTGAAAATCACCGTTAATTTCTAAGCATCCACTCGGAGGTTGATCAGGTACAGCATCATTTCAGTGCTTGCTGTTTGTGGTAGTCTCATACAGTCAAACAAAACCAAACTCAAAGTGTTGCTGTCTCATCCTGCATGATTCAAAAACAGTGAAAATTTTTATGATCTCTAAAGCATACCCACCACCCCATGAGTAGATTTGATGTTCAACTCTGGTGTTTCCTTCTAGATCACACTCAATCAAACAGCAACAAAGGTTTAGAAATATTTCTTTGTTGAGAGGAGTTTTCAGCACTGAATTTCTCTTTTGTTGCTAATGATGGGAAAACAGTAATGATAGAACTGCCACCTGAAACCTTGGAAAATTGCTTCTGTGTTCACATTTTAGAATCTCAATATTCTTCTACTGTTGTTCCTTATTTTTAAACATTTTTGAGCAAGATTTTAGTGGTATGGCTGAACTTTTTCACTTGGTTATTGAGAAGAAAATTACTTGAGACATTTGAAACATAAGATGGGATAAACCTTTATTTGATGAGTAATTTGAAT
This sequence comes from Cinclus cinclus, assembly GCF_963662255.1. Taxonomy (NCBI): domain Eukaryota; kingdom Metazoa; phylum Chordata; class Aves; order Passeriformes; family Cinclidae; genus Cinclus; species Cinclus cinclus. Next base: position 1,528,752 of record NC_085073.1, on the reverse strand, counting down.
AATACTGTACTTCTAGTCTTTTTATTGATTTATTTTGCTTTAACTTATGTAATCTTTTGTTTATAAACTAATCTGTTTGTGGGACAGAAGGTTTTATCAATTGCTTTCCATACTGTACAGTATATGGTTACACATTTTGTATATTTAGTGTGTTTTTAAGTTATTGATTTGTTTTATATCAAATAATTTATTTTTCAGGTACCATTTTCATTTAAACTTTGTTTTTACATGGGTTTACTTTAAATAAAGTATGACACTGCTTTCCAAATGTCTAAAATGAAGTTGAATCCCATTGTGTTATTTTGAGATGATTTATGTAAATTAACTTATTTTAGAAATAACTGCAGAAATGTACCGAGTTCATACTTTGGTTGTGCTTCAATTCAAGTGCTTGGAAATTCTCTGCAATGATTTTTGAGCAGTTTGAAAGAAATGGAATTTTCATATTGAAACAGTTCAAAGATTTGTTGATGAAGCAGCAGCTTTGTAGAATCCTGTGGATGGAGTAATGAACATTGTTTTCTATAAGGATTTTCAAAATGAAATGAAAAAACTCATAGATATTTTACACTGGTGTTAAGACTTAAATGACATATTCTATGTTAATAGTGCAAAGGAGTTTTGTACTTTTGCCGCATGTTCATGGCTGGTTTTGTTGAGCACTTGTTTGGAACATACTGGGGATGCTTTTACTTGAGCCCTGGTGAAGGATGTTGTACTTAAAAATAGAATTAGGCTTTTACTTAATTGTTCATATTTTGTCTTTTTTTCCCTGCAGGAATTGGATTATTATTGTGCAGTTTGGATTTGACATGTTTTCAGAAGAATCTGAACTGTGTTCAGGAATAGGCCAATCAAGGTTTCTCCACTAAAGATTTTGTAACTTGTGGCCTTGTTAGAAAGATGGAATTAAAAGAAGAGGTGTAGTTTCCTTTTTATTTTTCAGGAAAGCAGTTGTTGTCTTTATCTTACGTTTTTCTTCCTGATAAAACCAAACCCAAAGCCCAGCTGCACTGTTACTCAGAAATGTGTAGTGAGACTTCTTCAGGGGGCTCCTGGGCGAAGCCTCAGGTTGTCCCATTGGAGGTTTAGATTAGATGAAGATTTTCTGCAAATTGTGCCAGGATTGTCAAGCCCTGGCACAGGGCGGTGGTGGAGTCACCATCCCTGGAAGTGTTCAAAAACCATGGCTGTGGCACAGGGGGTCATGGGCTCGTGGTGAACGTGGTGGTGGTGGCGGGTTGATGGGCTTGATTACCTTAGAGGGCTTTTGCAACCTAACAGCTGTGATTCCATGAGAAGGGACCAGCAGTGCAGGTCAGGCTCCCTGGTTCCTTGGGTGAGGCTGGGGCAGGACAGACACCCCCAGGTAATGCCCAGGAGGAGGAAGTGCTTCTGAAACCACGTCCTTTTGGTGGAAGGAACACATGTAATCCTGCTGGCTCTGCACAGCCTATGTTCCAGTCTTAGTCCTTGCTTCACCAACACAAACTTTTAGTTTTGGTAAGCTGAAGTCTGTCCTGCTGTGTTTCAGCAGGTGCCTCCTGTTCTTTAGTCACAGAAATAATCCCTCTGAGAGCTGGGCTAATTGTTGTACCTTTGAGATGTTGCCTCTGATTTTTCTCTTAGAGGCTTACAGTGAAAAGTGATAGACAGTAAGAGGTATAAATAGTGTTTCAAGCATGATGTCATGGAATGTGTGGCAATGCTGCCTCAGCTCAGGATCTCTTCCAACTCAGGAGTTTTTAGATTTGCAGTTATTTTTTTCTGTGATGGGAATTTCTCAGTTCAGCACTGTTCACCATATGGAATTATTCATTGAGCTAAATTGGTAAAGAGCAGAAGTGAGAATTTCTGTTCCTGCCGTTATATCAGTGGATTGTTGAATGTGCAGCATCTGGTGTGTTCAGGAATGCTTCATCAGGATTTAGACCTTTCTTGGGTTTTCCTTTGCATGGAACTGGAACACCTTCTCCATTCTTGCTCCCACTAGAGTTCATCCCATGTGGTTCACTTTGCTCTTGTTCATTTTGACCACTACTGTATTTTCCATGTTTTTCTTCTGTGAAAAATCATGAGGGGAAAAAATACATTAAATTCCAAAAAGCTTGATAACAGACATGGCCATGTGAAGTTCTAGTCCCTCAGAAATGTCTCTTTCTTAAAAGCAAGTAAAAAAAACCTTGCTGTAGACCCATTAATGCCCAGACAGGGGCTCTCGTTTTTTGCAGAATTCCTGACAGATTCCCTGAATTTTGACTATTCCCCCTCCTTGCTCTGCTGTTGTGGTATCCTGCTTCCAGATTTTACCCTTTTCATTTCCAGAACAGTAGAAGAGGGAGGGGGAGAGAAAAAAAGATGTTAAACTGATATGTCAGAGAAAGATGTCTGAATAGTTTTCTCTGTATTTCCTATCCTTAAAAAGGGAAGAATATGACTAAGAAATGTCCCAGGTCATGCTAATGGTACACTTGCTCCAAATTCTTTCCCAGCAGTGGCAGTGAGCAGCTATTTAAGGAAAGCCTGGCTGCCATCCCCCCCTCCATTCCCCTCGTGCTTCCCCAGCTCAACAGTAGCTCAGTGTCAGGGGCACCCTGCCTCTTCCCCAAATACCTCCTCTTCTTTAGAGTCCTGGTTCTTGAAACTGCCTTTCTTTTCCTTAAACTGTCCTCTGCTTCCATCCTATAGCGACAGCAGGAAGGGGAAGTGGAACGTTTGGGAGTGGTTTAACATGTGTGTGTTATCTGTGCAGCTGAATGAAGGTGAATAAATCACAATGTTTTGCTCTTTGCACTGTAACACACTTCTTTCTTTTTGTCTTTTTTTTTTTTGAGTGTTTATGTATAGAAACAGTGATGAGCAATATGGAACTCTAGTTTGTTGGACCATAACTTGTACTAACATCTCATTAGCAAATAATATTTAATTGCAGCAAAATTAATTTAAACCAAATTTGGCACAGTTAAAATACATATTTACTTTATTAGAATTTTAAGTGTGGTTTATAGAGTTCTAAAAGTTTACCTTTCCAAAATGGATTGACTTCTCCCTGCAGGGCTGGAGCTCCATGCTTATAAAAGAGCATGTGCTCAAATTAGAGCTTACAAAGAACTGAGTTTAATAAAAATAAGTTTGAGGCTTCCTATGTTCTCAGAGTAGGGATCAGAGGAGTTGTTAAACCTACTTTAACAAACCTGTTAAACCTACTGTTTGAATGTGTTGGAACAGATTCTGCCCCAAGAGAAGGCTCATAGAGGAGAGCAGAGCAGGAGTGGTTTGGCTTGGGAGCAGAGTTGGGGCAGTGTAAGCAGTGCTGAGCTGCTTCCTGCCATGGGCTCCAGCTCTGGTGTCACAGGAGGAGGAGGCACTGGCAGGACTCCCAAGTCTGTCTTGCAGCCCATGAACAGCTGTGGTAAGTAGCTCATGCTTCTCAGTCCTTGCACAGAGGGGTTTGGTCTTGGTCTAACTAGACTTGGCAGAATTTGTGATGAAACACTTTTGTGACCATGGATCCTTCTTTACCTTTCTGTCCCAGCTTGTTCCTTGTGCTTTGCATCTTTCAAGAGACAGAGTGCATATAAGTTTGTATGAGTGTGCACACAGTATTTATACCTTGTTTTGAATATGTACACACCTGCCAGTTGTGTTGCCATGTGTTACTGTATAGGTGCTCTATATAGCACATGTGGAATGGCATATCTACACTGTCCCGCATCCTGCACAGTGCATTCATCATACAGAGATGTATGTCCTTATAAAACAAGATTATATGGAGCTTTCTAAGGTGTTGGTCACAACTGTTCAGTGATGTGAGGAGCAAGCTGTGGAGGTTTAAGAAAATTAATGTCCATTTTGGAAAGAATTTTAACATCCACATATTTCCAACTCTAGAAAACTGCCATATCTGTATATTATGTCTTAATATTTTTCAGCAGTGGTCCTGTACTGTACCATATCACTGTTGCTCAGGGAGCACCTCCCATTCCCTTGTCCCTGTGAGAGATACAGTGCTGTCACTCCATGGGAGTCAGTGATTTCAGAAATCAGTGACTGTTTTAAGCCAGCTTTACTCTGTATTTTCCCCTTTTCTGTTTTTACTATATTTCATGGACCTTAACGTTTTAATCTTTTCTTACTGCAGGAATGGAGAAAGGAACACAATTCAGCTGCAAGAAGAACTGTGGTTCTAGAGAGATGGCAGTGACTGACTGCGCATGCCACAGCATGGCCAGGCCCCTCTGCCCCATCACTGGATTCCTGGAGGGACATCAGGGCTGCTCATGCTTTTTTAGATAAAACATAGCAAAGCTTTGTTGCAGTGTGTTCAGAGCTGCTTTTCTGAACAACACGAAGTTCAGGTTTCAGGTTTGACTCACTGTGATATCTGTGCCTTGTTCAGTTACTCAGGTAGTTCATAAAGACTTGCACCAGGGCGGTGGTGCCTCCAACACTGTAATAATTTCTGGAGAACATTCTGGCTGCCCTGATTTGTATCTTACCTTACTTAAACACAATGATGCTCAAAGGCAGAACATGAGCTGTAAGATGGAAACTGGTTGAGAAGCTTTGTTCTTCCCTCCCGATCTTGGTGCTCTGTGCTCAGCTGGGCACATGTGAGCCCCATGTCCTGTTGGACTGCTGGGGGCCCTGAAGAATGAATGTTTACAGTGGAATATTTGCCCTGGTTTTCCATATTCACATGACAAATCCTGACATTAGAGAAGAACATCTCTAATGTCCACTCCATGGAATGGGATGTCCAGCTTCTTTGTCATTACCCATTATGAGTTTGGGTGAGGAAATAATGAGATCAGGTTGTATCAAAGAAGGAATAAAACAAAAGGACAGACTTGTTGAATTGGTGAGATTAAGGCAGGCTGGTGTAATTTGTGACATGTGACAGGAAGGATTCTTGTGGAGTGTTGGGGTCAGCACGGGGTGGGGGATTGGTTGATAGGACCTGTGTCAGCCCTTTGCTTAGTGAATAGTTTGGTGTTTTGTAGTTTACGTGCTTCAGCTGAGAGGCAGTGGGGCAGTGCTGCTGACTGTGGTGTCACCTGGGCGCTGTCCATCTGCTGTTTCTTTTTGGAGATGGAGGAGGAATTACTTGCAGTGGATGCATTTTCATCCTGTGTGAAAGCTTAACAGGTTATTAAAATAATGTTACATGGTGCAGCTTCATACATGTTTTTGTATTAGAAGACTTTAGATATTGAGGTCCTAGAAAAAATTCCGTAATGATAATACTAATCATCATGAAATGTCTTTGAAGATGTAAATAAGGCTCCAAAGGTGAGCTCTGGAAATGTTTAAGGTGCTGATATTGCTCCAGTATCCAGTATCTTACACCAACCCTCCACCATCACCTTACTTGTGCTGATAAAGCTCTTGGTAGGCATTTATTTAATTAAAAGAAAGTTAAGTCTTGCCAGTGGTTCCTTTAAACCTGAATCAGTTGTTGGATCTGGTTCCCCTGTAGTCCCCATTCCAGCCGTGCTAAAGGGTCATTTAAAGGGTGGGATCAGGCTGCATAATGTGGCACTTTTATCAGAAAATGCACTGGATTGTGCTTGGGGGTCAGCTGGAGGCTCAAGAAAACTGTGGAAAGTAATTATTCTGGGAAGCTAGCTAGACCAGGGGGTGGACTGTGGATGTGAAGGACTGCTTGGTGTCACTTCTTAATCAAAACTGCTGGTACAATCCTCAGTCCATGTATTTGGCAAAAGCTGAAAAACCTGCATTGGCAAAAATCCAATCCCAGATATTAAAGATCAGAGTACATGGAGTAGTGGAGGACTGATGAGAAACCAAGGGTACTTGTCAAAGGTCAGGCAGGAAAGGAGCTATTTGTAAGCTCTGAAGTGGGGAAGGAAGCAGCTCCTTGTACAGCTGAAGGGAGTATGTGGCATGTTGGTTACAGAAGTTTGGACAATGCAAGTGCAAAGACCTGCAAGGGGATGGCCATGCTAAAACCAGGAGAGATGTGGTCTTGAACAGAAGTGCATCATCAGCACGAGAGTTCTGGTGGGAAGTACATGAGCTCGTCCCTCCTGGCAGTGTCTTATGTGGGAAATGGCACATCACAAACAAATGTATATTAGGGGTGTATGGCATGGGCTGGTACAACCCTGTTAAACTGATCTGTGTTCTGCATGATGTGTTTCCATGGACAGGACACTTATCCCTGCAAAGTGCTGAAGCAGGGAATGAAGACTGTGGCAGCTTCTTCCAAGGGGATCTGAACTGAGGAGGCTCCATCCCACCAAGGCATGGTCTAAAAAACTACTATAAAGCCATATGCTTCAAATTCTGATTATCAGAATTTAAAGATAGAGAGCTAAACAAAAATGTTCAAATACGTTTTGTCACAGAATAATTCATTTGGTGGGTTACTTTGAGAATAGCAAGTAAACAGATTTTTAAAATTCAGTGACTCCCGTTTACATGGACTTTTGTAAAGCATTTGATACGGTGTTGGATATCACTAAATAAACTTTGGTAGTTACAAATACATGAAATTTAGGGTGGGGTTTACTTTAAAGAAGGAAGGCAGCATGGAAGGGTTAGCAGGAGGTTTTCAGTTGGTGGGATATTATTAATTTCCAGATCTTTGGGACACATTTCCAGCATTTACCTATGTTGAAGTATCACATACGTGCTGTGGCATCCTCTGCTGCAAATTGTGGAGGGATGCTGTAGCTCTTCCCTGACTTCCCTTTCCCAATCTCCTGTATGAAGAGAGGTTTTGGAGGGGCAGAAGGAGTGTAAATGTTCTTGGCCCAGAGCGTGGGTCAGGCATGGTGCAGAGGAATGCACAGACACAGACATGTTCAGGACCTAGGTATATGGAGCTAGACAGAGATAACAGGGATGTGGGACACAGCTCTGAGAAGGATCTTTGGGTGCAGATTGTGGAGTAGGACAGTCCATGTGAATCCTGTAGGGTCAGTCATGTGCTTCTGTAGCGTCTTGTGATACAGGACTGAAGCTCTCCAGAAAACTTCTTGCTGGCATAGTACATTTACATCTGTGTATGCCACCAGCCTCTGTCCTTTGGCTGGGAGATGCACAGTGCTGGGTGTGGAGAAATTCTGTCCTGGAAGGCTTTGGTATTCTACTGTCAATATTTACTGTCAGTCTACTGCCACCTGTTTATGAAAATGTAGTGGAAGGCTGTTGATGAGAAGTTCAAAATCTCGATGCATCTGTTGCTCAGGGGTTGGTCACATAGGTGGCATAGGAGGCTCAGAATGGGCAGATAGTGAATTCTTTCTCCCAAAGAAGCTGGAATATAGAAGCTTTTTTTGATGTCCTGTTTCCAGGTGCAGCATGTGGCACTGCCATTGAGCTCTTTTTGCTTACAAGGAGACAGTTGGAGAGGCCCAAACCTTGTGATATGTTTGTGCTGAACTGAACCATCCTGTCTTGCTTATTCTGACAGGGAACCCGCTGAGCAATTTGGTGGTTTTCTTCATGGGGGTGGAAGGTGAGGGAAGTGAGGATGTCATGCAGGGTAGTGATGCAGTGATGAGGAAGAATTGTGTACACCAGAAACCTGCTGTTTACAACTTCGACCAGCTCAGTTTCTCAGGTAAAGTCAGCACTGGCACTGCAGTGATGATGGATGCGGCTGCTTGCTGTCCAGAGCTGGCCAAGGAATTGTGGGGATTGTCACTAATCAATACCCTCTTTAGAGCTATCTTTGCGGTCCTTGGTTAAAGCAGTGTGTTCCTGATGGTTGCAGATGAAATCCAGCTGGAGGGTGGTTTGCTGAGGAGGGCAGAGCTTACCTGCTGCTGGCAGCTGCCAGGAGCATCAGGGCTGCACAGCTGGGGCAGCCCCATGAGCTGCGCACACAGGAGGGGTTTCTCTCTGTGCTGGACTCAGTGCCACAGCTGTGTTGGTACAGGCCCGCAGCCCTGGGTTCTTCCTTACAAAACAGGGTATTGTTATGAGGCCATCTGCTTTGAGCAGTAGGATGTGGTGGTCCTTGTCCCCAGCCCGACTCAGAGTAGGTGGAATTGTGTGGCTGTTGGTGCTGGCAGCAGCAGGTGTTCCTGGTGGTTGCTTTTTCTTTTCAGCTGTGTTTGAGTGCTCTGAGAGTGCAATGGACAATGGAAGAGGAGTCCTGTTTGTTTGTATCTGCCCATTTGCAAGGTTCCTGTGTTTCTGGTTGTTTTATATCTGCCAGTTCTGGGAGGTTAATGCCCCAGTAGAGCTGCTGGAGTTCACGTGATATTCACCCTGAGCAGTGGGACTCTCCAGATTGTTTCTGTTCTCTGCTCCTTGGTTGTGTCACTGCTGAGACTTACCTTGGCTCCTGCTCACTGAGCTCCTGCCTTTGCTGGATCATGAGGGGAAAGGCAGGTTGTACGATTGTGGGTTCAAAGGGTGAAATAATTCAGGTCCATTGGTGAAGCCAGAGCCTGAGCAGTTCCCTGTGTGTTCGGTTTGCACCTCGTTGGAAAGGTGAGAGGGTGAATTAGAACAGAGTTCTGCTTTGCTAACTAGTTGTGAGCAAGTGAGTAATTGCTTCTTGGGAAGGTATGAATGTTTTATTTCCTACTTAAGGCTTCATGTCTAGGAAATGCAGATTGGTGCTCAGGTTAAAGGGAAGCATGGTCAGGAAGAGCTGCTCATAACTCTGAATGGCTACTGGGTGGATGCTGCATCCTGTGGGGGAGAATCACTTGATACATGAGCAGTAGAAACCAATAAATCAAAAGAATTAAAGGTCAGGATTGGCATTTTGTTGGCATTAGGAGGAAAATCGTAAGCAAGTTTAGCCTGACTTGAGCTGTGACACCACCAGTAGATGTCTGCAGGGCTGTAAGTGCGAAGAGTATGTGTTTTGTCTGTCTCTAGTGATTGCAGCCTGTCAAAGTAAGTAACTGCTTGGGGGTAGAGAAAGCAAGACAGAGAAATGGAGTGAGATGTTTAGAAACAACACAGTATTCTGAAGCTGGTATCATGATGCTGCTCTTCTCAATGTTTTGGCACCAGAATCTGGTTTAAAATCCTGCTTTGCAGATGGTTGAAGACTCCAGAAATATTGAAAGGGAAAGAAGGAGGAGAATGGCCAAATACCCATTTTGTCGTGTTTCAAGGAAGGACAGTGAGTAGATCTCTGAGGTGAAATGACCTGCTGAGTGGAACAGCCAGTTTTGGGTTGGGTGTAATGTTTCAGTCAGCCTTATTTTCCTTTCCTGTCTGTGTTGAGCTGTGGTTTGCTAAGTCTGTGACTCAGAGTGAAAACTAAAATTTGACCTTTTAGAGTTTGAAGGCTCAGGATTCTAAATGTAGGTCTTTTGCTGAGACATGTAATTTAGGGTGGGATTCATCCTACTGACTGTAACTATTAAGGTATTAGCACCTAGTCCAAACCCATCAGTAAGAACCTTTTGAAGACATCTAAAAAATGCCTGAGATGTACTCCTCAGAAAGGTCCTGGCTCTCACTGTTGGCTACAGGGCACTTGATATGTGTAGTTTAAATGAGACACAAAGCTTCTAGAATAAAAAGGTAAGTGCATATTGCACACCTGGCTACCAGGACCTCTGCACTTGCCAAAGTCTGGCTATTCCTGATGTGGATTTTGGAGCATCTTACACAGGGGTGCTACAGCTTCCTTCCCACGCTGAATCCTGGAAAGTTTGCATCTGGAGAATATCCAGCACAGTGAGGTGGAACACACTGCAGAATTGCCCAGGCTGGTGGAGGCCCAAGGTAATGAGTCCATGAGGCACCTCTCCACCCTGTACTGTGCATGGCTGGGGGCTGATGGGATCTGCAGGGCACTGGGAGGGGGGAGTCTAAACACCAGCCCTGAGGCCCCAGCAAAGGTGCAGGTACAACTTTTAGGAAGACTGCAAGAGGTCCAGAGAGGGACTTGAGACAAGGGTCTGGAGTGCCAGGACAAGAGAGAAAGGCTTCCCACTGCCAGAGGGCAGGGCTGGATGGGATATTGGGAAGAATTTTTTCTCTGTAAGGGTGGGGAGGCCCTGGCATAGGTTGCCCAGAGCAGCTGTGGCTGCCCCTGTGTCCCTGGAAGTGTCCAAGGCCAGATTGGACGGGGCTTGGAGTGATCTGGAATAGTGGAAGGCATCCCTGCCTGTGGCAGGGGGTGGGATGATATTCTCTGCATGTGAACACTGAATGACAGTTCATGAGCTAGATCTGAACTGTTGATGTTTGCAAATGGTCCCATGAGCACAGGCACTGATGTGCCTTGCTGTGCTCTCACAGTGCCATGTTCTGAGCAGGACCTGCCCTGAGCCTGGGCTGTGGTGTGTATAACCCCTGGGTGATGGACTGAGCTGCACCTGCCTGCAGAAGGAACTGAAATTATTAACTTAGATTTTCTAGAAAGTTGTTATCACTCCAGACAGGATTAGGAATTCCTCAAGTAAACAAATGCGTACAGTGAATTGGAAAGAGAGAGGCAGAAAACACATCCCCAGGGAGGCATTCACTCCTTAGAGGAGCATTTAGTGGAGGTTACATGCTGTAATTGTCAAAAAAACCCAGCCAAACTTATTTGAGCCATATCTTTGAGTCGTTCAGAGCTGCTTTGGAGATCTGGTTTTACAGAGAAACCTGGGATTTTAATAGATTTTTAAACAATTACTGTCAGAGCATTTTGTGGAAGGGAATTTTCAAAATTATTCTAGAAAACTTGTGGACTAATTTTGAAGTGGGTAATGTTTTAAATTAAAAGAGAGCTTTACGCTGGTTTTCACATCTTTTGAATTTTGCCACTTGCTACAGCACTGAGTTATTTTGTTATTTTTTTCAGTTGTAGTAAAACGCAAACTAAAGTACATTGTGATTCAAAGGAAGGATGGCAGCAGTGCTCTTCCAGTGCCCTTCCAGCTCCATTTATGCATCATAAAAAGATGTGAAAATAATATAAAAGCAAAAGTCCCTGATCAAAACTCATCATTTTATAAATTCAGATCTGTAAAAATGACTTGTCCTGTGGAAGACAACTGATGCACAGAAAAGAACCAGTCTGTAGGATCAAAGCAACTTATTTATGGGCTTGTGGAACAAGCCATTGTGTTTTGAGTAAAGTATACACTTGAGTCATTCAGTTCAATGAAAATTCATTTAAGCTTAGTGTTTATGGTCAGTCACATCTTCAGATTCCTAAATATCACTGGAAATGTCATTCCCCAGTCAAGGCTCATGTGGCCCTTGAATGGGTTGTCTGCCCCTGTCTGGGACATGCCCCAAAGCCAAAGACTGCTTCAACTTTACCTTTTGCTTAATAACCACAGACCCCATAAATACCTTTCACGTGGATTTTTAGTTCACCAAAGTAGCTTTCCTTGAATTTTTTTTCAGTAAAATAACACTTGTATAAGAGCCAAATTCCTTCACCCAGTTGCTCTCCAACTTGATTACAGTATTATGCACAGCAACCATAAACCAGGGATCATGTAGCAGCTGAGATTTTTGTTTAAGGAAAACAGGATTTCCAAGGAAGAAATGCGCATTTGAGTTTGTATGCTTTCTGTACGCCAGAGTTCTGTGCTGTAGGGTTTGTGCCTTGTGCTGCCTGTACTTCTCCAGTTGCATGGAAATAACACAGTTAGATTTTCAGTGCTAGAACAGAGAGGCACCTCTTTTTCTTGCAGGTGCCTGGGAAAATAGTTTATAGTACTTTGAAGGCAGAGTGTATCAGTCAGTAGAATTTAATTATTGAACTACAGAATATCCTGAACTCAAAGGGACCCCAGGGATCATTGATCTACCTCTGTCCCTGCCCAGACACCCCAGCAGTCCCACCCTGAGCATCCCTGAGAGCGGTGCCCAAGCACTCCTGGAGCTCTGGCAGCCTTGGGGCCAGGACCATTGCCTGGGGAGCCTGGGCAGTGCCTGTTGTTTTTACCTTGTTTTTATCTTTTTTGAGGCTGAATAGACAGGTACCAGTTTGCCAAGCAAGACACCTCAGTTTCCCTGATGTGGGACACATGGAACTTCACCTCCTTCCCATCCTAGTCTCCTGAATACAGTTAGTACAGTACAAAATTCTTCCAGGTGCTGCCCAGTGACTTTCTTGTCTTCTGCTACTTTCTTGTCTTCTAGAAATCTCTTGTTCCTCACCCCCAGTGAGTTTGTGTTGCTCTCTTCAAAAGCCCTGCTGACATTCTGGGGTTCCATGGGTGCCGCTGACTCTTGGGGCTGCCACAGGGAGGCTGCTATTCCTTCCTGCCTGAGCAGCAGGTAAACACTGGTGGCAGTGTTTCCCCAGCAGCAGATTGAAAACACAGGTGGGATTGGGATGGTGCTATCCCAAGGGCATAGTCTGGGATGGGGCTCCTCACCAGCTGGGCCATCCCATAAATCTGTTCCATTTGCTTTTCCACAATTTCTGCCCTGTTAAAAGTGTTCAGGTGCCTCTCCTGTGCCTGCAGTGGTGAAGATGGATTGTCCTTGCTGCCTTTTGAGTTTTCCCCATCAATAACGATGCATTCCCTCTGTACCAGACCACAAAGTGATTTTCAGAAGCACTTGAATTTTTTTTTTCTCCTTGTTTTATCTTGTTAGAGGGGCGCAGTGATGACAGCCCAGTTTTGAGGCTCCTGGATTCAAAAGTCTCACTGGGATTGATAAAGCACAGGACTTGTAACTCCTGGGGCAAGTTGTACAGGGTAGGATTTTTTCAGTAATAATTTTTTCTTTGTTGTAGAGAGCTCAAGGATGTGCTGTTTAAATTGTTCTAGTGTGACTTGCTGTTTCCAGGGCAGGGGATAAGGTGGTCTGCAGCAGCCTAGTAATGGGAGTGACTGCCCAGAGGCTCATCCTGCAGCCCCAGCACTCACTCAAGGACCTTCATCATGGACATTCCATCCTGCCTTTTGTTGCAGGGTTAATTGTGGGCTGTAATATCCACACCTCATTAATGAGAGAATGGAGCTTGTCTGTGCTGGTCAGCCTGGATTCACCCATGGTATGCAGTGAGGGATGTGGGTGCTCCATGCACCAGTGACTGACCAGAAAGGTCTCATATATCTCACCTATTTTAATTACCACATTGGAGCAGGTGCATTGGAGGTGTCTTTCCAACAGTGTCTGCAGGATGTGGGTGACTTGCAGATGGATGGGATACTCAGACCCTTGTCCAGAACTGGGGCTGCCTGGAGCCTCCCCAGTGTTCACCAGCATCTCCCAGGGGGTTTTGGGTGGCTGAGCTCAGTCCTGGTAAAGAGGAACAACCACAAATCCCTTCAGAGCCAGTGATGCTGAACCAGCGTGTGATGTATCATGGTGATCATAAATGATAAGGGAAGGAGGGAGGGATGTCTGGGGAAGCTGCAGAGATTGATTTGAAATGTGGTTATTTTAGGTTTGTGAATGACATGACTGTTCCTTGAAGAGCAGTTGGGCTGTAATGTTTAAGAAGGTAACAATTAACCTCACCAAGGAGAAAGGGTGAAAAAGGCCAAAGTTAGCAGCAGTGTCTCAAGCTTATGTTGCCCAGTATTCTAATTATGGGGAGGCTGTTGTAATTTAATAGGAGACAATTTTTGTGTAAAAGCTGGTTTATGATATTTAATAGTTTCTCCTTTTCATTTGGCAAAACTGGAATGAATATTTGTAAATTAGAATTTTTTTTACAACTTCTGACTTCACCTTGAAAGAATTCTGCATAGAAAATATTTTCTTTATGTGCAATTGGAGAACAGTTCAGTAATGTGTGTAGGGGTCTGAGTGTTGTGATTGCTAATTCTGTGGCAGGAAATATCAAGGAGAAAAGAGATGACATTTTAAGAGACAAGTTAATTCAGTGACATGAATTGTTGGTATAAAAGGCTTTTGTGTAGAAGGCTGCCCTGGGAAGCCTGGATTTTAAGGCTGTCATTGGAATTTGAACCTGGGGACAGAGCCTTAGCTGGGAAAATCAACACAGTTGCAATTGGACCTGGTAAATTAATTCTCTGTAATAAAACAGCTGTAGGAACAGGTGTCCAGCTGGTCCTTCCTTTCTTCCAGCCAGTGAATCCCAGTGTCCCTGACAGAGTGCAACAGCTCAGCCGTCCTGTCTAACCTGACAGCTGGGAAATCCAGTTATGTCCAACTTGGATTTTGAGCTCTAGACAAATTCACTTAATCTTAGTTTTTAGATGAGAACCCAGTAATAAAAGCAATGATTAAAAAAAATAATGTCTATAATAAGAGAACCAAAAGCTTCTGGAGTACAACCTGGCCTCCAGGGAAGAGCTGCTGGCCAAAGGGCTCAGTGTTTCCAATTCCTACTGCATTCTCACCAAATCCAGTCTGCTAACACCTGCTCACCTCCCTAGCTTTCAGAAACAGGTGAGCTTGGAAAAATGGGAGCTATAAATCCTTCAAAGCCATCTATTTAAGACAGGGCAGTGAGCTCCCAGCTGTGTCCTCAGGTTCAGGGAGGAGGTGGCTCCCTGCCCCAGGGGCAGAGCCATGTTCTTTGGGTGCCTGGTGGGAGTCCCACAGTCTTCAAAGGATAAGAGAGAATTTTCCCACTTTTTGTGCCAAGTAAGGCCTTTATCTTGCAAAGCATCCATATTCGACACCTACAGTGTCAGTGTTTAGCACCAAGATGCCATTCCAGGGTGCAGGAACGCTGTTATCTACACCTGGCAGATGTTATAGTGAATTCCTGTCTGATCCAACAGTGTTTCTTCAGTCATTTCAATCCCATTGTCTTTGGGGTGCAGGTGTGAGGTCTCAGCAGAAGGAAACTTGTCTTTGTTGCTCACTGGGTCTTGCTGCAAAAAGGAAAGAGCAGAGTTTTAATCTTCTGGAGTGGGCAGGTGCCTTGTGCTGTCCTGCTGTGTGCCATGTTCCCCTGTCCTCCCACCATGCCATACATACTGGGGGAGGCTTTGGGGCAAAGTCCTTCTCACAGACATGTGCTATGATGCCAGCAGCCAGGGCGTCACCAAGGACGTTGGTCATGGTTCGTAGTCGGTCCCTGTGGAGAGACAGTGCCAGGATGAGGGGGTGGCCACAGCCAGTGTGCCCAGCATGTTGATGGCTTTGGAACACTCAGCCTCCATCCTGAATGTCCCTCCCACTGGTGTTGCCATGTGCTGTGTTGGTTTTGCAGATGTAGAGAGAAAATGGTCTCTGTTGTGAGCCCCATGCTGGGACAGCATCTGTCTCACCCTGCCTGTGTGAGCAGTACAGGGACCTGCCAGTGCCACCTCCTGAACTGGGACAGGCACTGTAGTGCTAAGTGGAAGGAGAGCTGCCTCAGCAGATAATAAAACTCCTTGAGATGCCTCCTGAGGAGAAATCCTGTAGATCTAGCCACTGCTCCTCTTGTCTACCACAAGCATCTCTCACATTAGTAGAAGGTGCCAGTGGGTGCTGGGTACCCTGTGATGCTGAAAGGCTGAACTGGTGGTGTGTTAACCTTCCTTTGTGGGGGAAAAGAGAAAAGAGGGAGGGAAAAAGAAAAGCAGCCATGATACTTGGCACTGTTCCCTCTTCTCTCTGGGGGATGGGAAGTACAAACCAGCCACCCGTGTGTGGATTCTATAACTTAGCATCTGCTCTCTGTGGTTCCTCACCTAATGACTCGCTTTGTCTTTATCTTAGTACTTTAGAATGGCACATTTCACAGGCTGTGTGTTTCTGTGACAAGTGTAATCCAGCATGGGTTTCTGTCTCGGGAGCAATCTGGTTTCATCCATCAAGATGAAGATACATCACCATGAACTGACCCTGGGCACCGCCCATAGCAGTGGCCTGGAGAGCACTTACAGAGCCCAGTCGACAGCGATGATGAGGGTGATATCCTCGGTGGGCAGCCCCACGGAGGTGAGCACAATGACCATGGTGACAAGCCCGGATTGCGGGATCCCAGCGGCCCCAATGCTGGCTGCCGAGGCCGTGATGCTGCAAAGAGAAGGTGGCTGTGTAATTCAAACTAGCGTGTTTGCATAGCAGAGTTACTGCTGTGTGGAAAGACTGAGTGGATCTGACTTCCTCCACCTTCCTGTCCCCAGGTGCTATCACAAATTGCCCTGTGCACAGCAGGGTCTGGCAGCGGGTGCCCTGGCTCTGTGCTGCCCTCCATCTTAAGGGTAGTAGGGACTTCCTCCTTAAAATTGCTAAATATTTGCAAATGTACTTTATTATTATTTAGTTACATGCTTTACTTCCCTGCTTATATTCCTGCTTATAAAATCGGAATATCCCATTCCCGAAAGGGAGTAAATGACACCTGCACAAATCCTTCTATGCTCAGCACTGCAGTGCTGACCTGTTCCAGCCACGTGTCTGTGCAGGTACGCTTTTCCCTACAGGCAAAGTCCTTGGCTTGCAGTAGATTCTGGGGTGCAGAGCCAGTCTAGCTTTCCCTGGCACACAGCATAGGGACTGGGACATGTGGTACCCTCCCCTGCTCCTCAACTTCCCAGCAAAGGTCACTCTGTGCATTAAAAGAGCTCTGCAGACAGGAAAAATGCAAGAGGTTATCCTAATGTCTGTATGTAGGAATAGAGAGAAATAATCTGGCTGCTGCAGAGAAACATTTACCTTATAGTTATAATTTGTCCCAAATCCAGTTCATACTCATTGACCTGGGCAATGAAGATGGCAGCGACTGCCTCGTAGAGCGCAGTGCCGTCCATGTTGATGGTGGCCCCAACAGGGAGCACGAACCGTGCCACGCGCCTGTCGATGCCATTGTTCTCCAGGAGACACTTGAGGGTGATGGGCAGGGTGGCTGAGCTGCAGGACAAGAAACAAGCAGTAATTCCTTGTGTTGAGCTTTGTAAGTTGGAGTCAGTGTGATGGGACAGAAATACCAGCCCTCCTGAGGGTGGATGCCGCAGTGTTGCACAAATTGCCGTCACAATCAAAGTCTCTTCAGATCTTACCACCTGGGGTATAGACATCAGCAGCAAAGTGAGCTGCAGGCTGAGAGAGCATGTGAGAATGCCATTTCAGTGGCTGAAGACACCACTTTAACCACCTCTGTGCTATGGCTGCAGCTCTGTTGAACATCCCTGGTGCCCACGATATCCCTGCAGCACCTCCTGGAGTGTGAGACAGCATTTGCCAGCACTGGCTGTGTTGGGGTCCAGCCAGATCCCCATTGTCCTCACCTGTCTACTCCATGAGGGATGCCTGCCTCAGCTTCTGTACCCCTCACCTGTCTCTCTTGCTTCTGTCTAGCATGAAGACAACAACTGTCCCACAGGAACTGGGATGAGGAATGGAGGAAGAAGAACAGATTGAAGAAAGGAAACCACAGAAGTCAATTGGATTGTGACAGACTCTGGGAGATGGGGACTGCGTTTGGGAAAGGCTCTGGATGCAGAGTGGTGGCCCCAGCCCTGGGTACAGACCATGGGGCTGGGACAAGGAGCAGGGTATTCTTTCTGTGACAGTTCTCCCTCCCTTAGCTGACTGCAGAGCAGAGGGAAGAGAAGCCTGATGGAGACAGAGCTGGAAATCCAGATTCAGGAGGAGACCAGGTCATTAAGAATTGCAGAAGCAGTGGTTGCAGCGGTGGACACTGGGGAAGGGAGGCACAGATGGCAGGTGGAAGGCAGGTGGTTTTAGTTGGATTATGTGGAGAAGCAACAGAGAGGCCAGGAAAACCCTTTGCCTGGTCAAATATGCTCCAGGAAAATACATGAATCTGTGTGTCTTCAGAAAAGGATGGTGGTTTATAGTGTGAACTTTTTTTCATTGTTATAAGGAATGTATTTCAATGAAAATAGAATAGATAAATATAATCTAAAATGATTAAAATCTTTTCAAGGTAGGTAAGATTTTTCTGTGGATGAACTTGGGATACACTGTAGTTGATTTTAGATTGTCAATAAAGTGTTCAGAAGAGCTTTTGATGTTCTCAATTAAACTCCAGGAGCATGACCCCATGCAGTTTATAAAGCACCTGCAACAGTCCTAGTTTGAATTCATGGAAAGAAGACTGCAGCAATGGAATGAAGTGTGCACACATACACAAAAACATTGCTGGTTTGCTCTGGGAAAACCCTGAGAGAGGGTGAGTGGAAGAGCACCACAAGCTGCTCAGGTCTGCCGACCAGGGCAGGGCCAAGTGTCTGCTTCCTCCTAAAATCAGGAGCATTCTAATTTCAAGTAGTGCTGGAGCATAGTTTTCCTTTGAGTGACACCCGTCGTCCCAGAGTTCACCTGGCGGGATACAGCCACATCTCCTTGCTAAACCAGATCCCTGATCTGCAGTATCTGCAGGTTCCAGCCATGTTTTCCTACCTGGAGGATGTAGCTAAGGCGATCAGCAAGGCTTGCAGTATCCCCTGAATGAAAGCAAAGGGGTTTTTCTTGGTGATGAGCACAAAAAGCAGAGGTAAAAGGACGATTCCATGCAAGGCAAGTCCTGACACTACTGTAATGACATACAGTCCCAGTTTCTGTCCTATAACTGATGGATCTTCCATCTCCAAGATCTTTCCAGCTATGAGAAATACAATGCCAAAGGGGAAGTACCTGCAAAGAATAAGAATAAAAAATTATGAGGATGCAGCAATCACTTTAGCAGTGCAGGATAGACGTGGCGGTGTTTGGTACTGTGTAGTATACTCATATGAAAACAAATTCAGTGCTCACAACAGACTTGCAGTGTGAGCAGCATCGCCATTAGACAGCAGGAAAGCAAATCAATCAATCAAAAGCAGATTTACCAAACAGCCATTGAGACAATTTTCATAACTGCTTCGTTCAGGCACTGGCACACGTTAACCAGCGGAGCTCCTCGCTCACCCATTTTTCCCAGGAGAAGTCCTGCAACCAAGCACAGCAGGTTATGTTACTTGGGAGCACCACAGGAGCAGCACCTGACAGGCCAAGTGTCTTGAGGGTCTGGTGGCCACAGAATGGGGTCACCAGGCAAAACCTGATTTAATGCTGGTTGCCATGTGCTCCTCCGAATCACGGCCACTCTCTGTTCCAAGCAAATACAATCATCTGGCCTTTTCTCACAAAGCCCCACCAGCCCCAAATCCAGGATTTGGACTCTTCCTTGCACAAAAAACAGATAAACTTCACTGCTGTTCAATGCTGGAAGAGTAATTTCCTGGGGTGGATAAACTGTGGATTAAGTGGATATCTGGATTGCTCTTTGGTAATACATGAATAATGAACTCTTGAAATAAAAATTGATGTTTTTAAGGCTAAGGTGTGGTAGGGCTCTCTGTAGCTGAGGATGTGAGGCTGTGCTGCATCCCTGCCCTGCTGTGGAATGAAAGGGGCCCTGGCTGCCACAGTGACTGAGCAATGCTCAGGACCCCAGTCCCTCACCCGGTTCCCCTGTGAGCTGGGCTGTTCAGTGTTGGCTCATGGGCTGTGCTGTGGTGGTGACAACACACGTGGCTGTACAGTGATATGTCAGGAAGGATGTGAGTGAGTTGCTTAGATACAGGCAATAAGCCTTCTCTCCTAAATCTGTTTTTTTTTTTTTTTCCTTTGATTTTGCATTAACCTAATCCAGCCTAATTTTCTGTTGAAAGAATGCTAGAGCAGAAATACAAGTTACGGCTTGAATGGTTGGGAGGTTTTCCAGAAACCCATCAAGGAAAGGGAAAAGGAACCTTTGAGTATTTGCCCATCTTGTTTCCAGCTTGTTGCAAGTCCTTCTTCCTGTGTTGGCTAAAATTAATTTTGAAGCACTGTGCAAGTGTCTGTTTTATCTTGGAAAAGAAGAATATAGACAGGATCTTGTCCTGCTGATCCCTCTTCAGTCTTCAGGGTTGAGGACTTCAAGAGGCCCTTGGTTTATGATTGGATCTCTTGCCATGCCCAAAAGAGAGGTGAGGTGGGTTCACACTTGCCAGAAATTTCTCTTTCAGAAATGAGACAAGGCTTGGCATGTTTAAATCTCAGCTCTCTGGATATTCATCCAGTGTTTGGTGGCCACAACAGCTGCTTTGGAAGAAAGTAACTTCTTTTCAGGTCCTGCAGAGCTGATTTGGGAGACATGGCCCAAGTAAACAGATTCCTGCAAGGATCTCTGCCCTCTCGTGGGTTTCAAAAGCAACAGCAAGGCCCTCAGTGCCAGTGAAGAACTGTCAGAGCTGGGGTAGCTGTGTGGGGTCAGCCCTCCTAGCAAAGTCACTCTGGGTTACCCAGTGGGTGCTGCATGGACACCTTGGTCTCAGCTCCAAAACCCGCTGAGTTTTGGTGTTTGAACACAAATACACTTTGCTGAGAGCTCAACCACCTTCTACCTGCCCCACCCCCCCACCTGGCTGCACAGAGGAGGTGATCCCTATTTCCCAAGGCATGGGGTTGCGGTGCCCTGCCTGTCCCTCTCCTGTTTTCTGCCAAGCAAACCCAAATCAGCCTCTCCTCATAAGGCAAGCATCCTGTGGGTGTATGAATGCCCTTTATCAAGTTGCCCGTGGTGCAGATGATGCTCTGTCAGTCTGTGGCTTTGTGGAGCTGGGCAAAAAACATGGGAAGTGCAGGTGGTGGCTGGGGCTGGCTCAGGTGAGCTCCCACTGCCTCATGACTTAGGCTGATCCCACTCCCACGCTGGCAGGGTTGTGAAGTGTCATCTTAGAAGAGAAAAGCAGGTTTGGCAGGGCCGGGGGTGGGAGGAGGGGGGGGGGGGGGGGGGGCCACATGTCCTGTGGGCAGGAGCTCAGCACCTTTCCTCGGTGTCCAAGGTGTGCAGAGGGTGTTGGCTGCTGGGACAGGAGATTACCAGAGACATCTTCTGGCTGTAGGGATCTGTCAGTGAGTCTGGCTCTGCCCAGTCTGACTGTGGCCAACTTCTCTGAGGTCTCACATTTAGATCTGGGTGCTCTCCATGGCTCTGACTGCAGCCCAGCACACTCCAGTGCTGTGCTGGCTGCACTGCCTCCACACCTCAAATCCTCTAATTGGCTTTTTGGTTGCTTATACACAAAGTTCAAGCTCCTTGCCCTCACCTCTTAATCTACACATAATCCTGCCACCATGCTCATCTCACTGCCTCCTACTCTTTTTCCTTCCTGATCTCTCCCTCCTCCCTTTCCCCCTCAACCTCGCACCCGTGTCCTCTTACACTTTGAGGCAGCTTCAAGTTCCTCTTTTCAATGACTTTCTCCCCTTTAAACCTCCTGTCTTACATGTGTCTCTCCACAACCTCTGCTCCTTCTTCCTTCCCAGAATTGCTTTCAAGCACCTTTTCTACACAGGACTGCAAGCCATTCAATGCAGGATGCTGCCCTACTTCCTTCAGAGAGTCCTGTTGGGAATCCTCATATATCTGTAACAGCACCAAGTCTGACCCTGCTGTCGCATCCTGCCTGCTCAGGGGCTGAACACTCAGCATGAAGGGTTTGGGTTATAGTGGTGAGCTGTGTCTCAGGCAGCCTCTGCAAAATTACACCTCACTTCAAACTTCATTAAAAGGACTCCCCAGCTTATGTAATGGCTTGGAAACCCTCGGGACCCACATGTGAGCTGTGAAGGAAGTACAGGTTAAAACAGCCTTCCCCGTGCCTACAGCTTTAGTGAGCTCTACCATGGGTGGTGCTGACAGGAGCCTTGGCATGAGCTCTCTGCTGGGCCCAGTTCCCAGGGACTGGGACAATTAAAGCTAAAAGAACCTCGTCCCACATCTTTTGCTCTGTAAAGCGTGGTGACCACAGTAGTGGCTACCGTGGGCTGCCCCTGGGCCTGTGGAGGAGCACATACCTATGGTTGCTGAGAAGATGACAATCCCCAGGACATTCATCTCATTGCTGGTCCCAGCCAGGGTCCTGTAGGTCATTTCAGGTGATGGGGTCAGCTCAAGGAACACAGGCCGATGGATTTCAGGGTTTTTGTCGTCAGGTGCAAAGTAAATAAAATTGACAGGTTTTCCTGGGATTTTTGGGAAACCAGGAGACTTTACCACTGGGACAAGAACAGTTCGATACTGGAACAGAAGAAAAGGAGGAAGGTTAGTGAGCTGCTGGCATGAGTTCCATCCTGCTCTCAACACAGAGGCCAAACCAGCCCTAGGCTGGGCGCTCCTGGAGGTTAGAGGTTTGGTTTCCAGGCAGTAAAAGGCTGGTGGAAACAAGGAATGAGTCAGGCAAGGCGAGCTGTGGCTGTTGGCTGCAGACTGTCCTCAGCCAAGGCTGCAGAGCAGACTCGTGGTGTCAGTGACCCAGGTCCCTGCAGGATGCCAGCACAGCACTGGGGCCCCTCTGCTCCCTCCAT
The DNA here is from genome assembly GCF_963662255.1 of Cinclus cinclus. Lineage (NCBI taxonomy): Eukaryota > Metazoa > Chordata > Aves > Passeriformes > Cinclidae > Cinclus > Cinclus cinclus. The sequence goes on along the minus strand of NC_085073.1, from coordinate 1,506,576 downwards.
CCCTCCTGGGAGCTTCACCACTGCTTTCCCAATGCCATGAGTTTGCTTGTTTTCCCTGTCCCTCCACCCTTCCTCACCACTCAGTCTGTCCTCTTTGTACACTCTTACCTTCCCTTCCCTCAAGCATCCCTTCTTTGTGTCCCTTTCCCTGCCTGCTGCCTGCCCTCCCCAGGGATTGAAAAGCTGCCGCACAGGAGCTGGACCTGAGGGCAGGGGTGTGTGCTGCTTCCAAACAGGAGCCTGAAGGCAGAGGGCAGGCACGGGAGTCTCTGTGAGCCTGTGTCCCCCCAGCACCCTCCTGCCTTCAGGTGCCCACCCTGGGTGAGTCTGGGGGGATGCAGAGGAAGGGGAAGGGGTTCCTGTCCTGGCTGTGGGTGGGCAAAGAGGCAGCCTCGTGTGGAGCTGAGCTCCATCCTGGCTGCATGCAGAGGGGTCAGGTGAACTCACCTGCTGGAACGAAGCTTCAACCAGGTTAGAAGGAAACATGTTTCTGTAAGAGACCAATGACACAGAGTTAAAGTGTGTTGTGAGAGCGTACGGAGCATCCTGGGAAGCACCTCTGGTGGGCACAATGTCCGGAAGAGGACATGAAAGCCAACAACAACTTACGACAGCTGTGCAAGCTGAGAGCAAAGGAAGGTTGGAAGTGAACGCAAAGCAGGACCAAGAACCATGTGTAAATGGGATTGGTGGAAAGCCTGAGCCTGGGATGGACATCTGCCATCTGCAGCCCCTGCTCAGAGCCTGACCCAGTCAATCCAGTACCCCCAGAAATGGATATTCTCCCCCAGCACCTGGGTTTGTGCTGCAACACCTCCCAGGTAATCCCACCCACTGCCTTAACCCAACCCTGGGTCAGGTCTGGGTTTGGCATGTCCCAGCTGGGGCTGCAGAGGAGAATCCGAGCCTTGCAAGGAACACGACTGTCTGATCTCTGCTGCAGTGCATTTCTGTGCTGACAGCTTTGGGAGAGCAGTGGCAGTGACAGAGTGGCCAGAGGGGCATGGATGGGGGAAAATGAACCCCATGTTACTGGGCTTGGAGGTACCAGCACCTGGCCAGTGATTCTCCTGTTTCCCTTGAGATCTCAGGGTCTTCTGGGAATTCAGAACCTTCTGGGAAGATTTCATTACCACAACCTTGGCTCCTGCTGAATTCCTGTGACACACCTGATTAAATCCAGTAACGCGTCGGCGGAGCTGAGCACCACTTTCCCCACAGAGTAGTTGTTCTTCTGGGCAGCTGCACCAGGGTGGATGCTGACCACGAGGATGATCCCCACGGTCACTGCCATGAAGGTTGTCCAAAGGTAGTAGGTGATGGTGATCACCCCCATCTTCCCGCAGGCCCTGGAGTCCATGGTAGCCAACCCAGACATGAGGCTGCGGCACAGAACAGAGTAGTGGTCACTGTCTGCTCCCCAAACTGCACAAGATGCACCTGATGGGCAAAATCTCCAAGGTGGGAGGGGTTTCCATAAGTTTTTAAACCAAAGCCTAAGGGCATCGTTGAGCTCATGCACATTCCTTTGCTAGCACCTACAGGATCTCACGACCAGGGTGAGCTTGTCACGGCCCAAGCTGAGTTGTCAAGAGCAGGAGGCACCTCCAAGCCCCTTCTCAAGGTCTGGCCGTATTTTCTGTTTTCTACAAGGGTTTAAGTTTATACTCCTAGTGTATTTTTATGTTGACTAACTGATGCTGCTCCTTTTTTGTGAGATACTGTTCTCTTGTATCTCCATTGCCTCATGCCACTGCTGTGTGTCACTGTGAGGAGCAAAGGAAGGTACCAGCAAGGTTCATAAAATCCTGGGGATGGACCCCATGCACCCAGGAGAGACCTGCAGATTCACATTTCATGCACACATAAGCTTTCCTAGGAAGTAACCCATAAGCTACTTCTCAGCAAAACTGGGATAAAAATAGAGAGGGCATTACAGGCTGCCCCAGCAGGGACAGCAGTGCTGGTGGTGAGGACAAGTTGGGTGCAGGACTGGGTTTGCTGAGGACACTCATTTGGGAGGAATTGGTGACATTCTCAAGGACAGAGAGGCCCCACAGAGAGACCCTGACAAATGTGAGGACTGAGAAATCCCCAACTGTGTAATGTTTAACAGGGCAAATGTTGGATCCTGCCCTGGGATGGGGCAGCCCTGGATGCAGGGACAGGCTGGGAATGAGAGGCTGGAGAGCAGCACCGTGGGAAAGGACCTGGGGGTCCTGGTCAGTGGCAAGTTGGATCTGAGTCACCGCTGGCAGCCCTAAGGGCCACCGTGTTCTGGGGGGCACCAGGGCCAGGGAGGGATTGTCCCACTCTGCTCTGCACTGGGGCAGCCTCACCTCCAGTGCTGGGGGCACCTTGGGCACCACAAGATCAGAAGGAGCCAAAGCTGCTGGAGAGTGTCCAAAGGAGGAACACGGAGCTGGGGAAGGGTCTGAGGAGCAGCTGAGGGCACTTGGCTCGTTCAGCTGGAGCAGAGGAGACTGAGGGGAGACTCCTCGGGGGCTGCAGCTCCTCCCGAGGGGAGGCAGAGGGGCTGGGGCTGAGCTCTGCTCTGGGACAGGGACAGGAGCCCAGCAAGGGCTGGAGCTGTGTCAGGGCTTGGGCTGGAGCTCAGGGAAAGGTTCTTCTTTCCCCCGAGGGTGCTGGGCACTGCCCAGGCTCCCCAGGGAATGGTCCCGGCCCCAAGGCTGCCAGAGCTCCAGGAGCGTTTGGACACCGCTCTCAGGGATGCTCAGGGTGGGATTGTTGGGGTGTCTGGGCAGGGACAGGGGCTGCACTGATGATCCCTGTGGATCCCTTCCAACTGAGGATATTCTGGAATTCTATGAAATGTGAGTGTTTTGGGGCGGTTGTGTGCCCCACATGCATACAGACCCACACTAAACCCCTGCAGAACCCAGCCAAGCCCTGACCCTGAGGCAGGACATAACAGAAGGGCTACAAGGGTCAGTGCCAACCCTGGGGACACACAGGGTAGCTGAGGTGGTGGTCAGCCCATGGATCCCATTCAGCAGCCACACATGCAGGAGGAGAAGGGCCTTGGAAACTCAAGAGATCCACCCAGTCCCCTCTCAGATGGTGCATAGAGGGAGGACAGAAATTCACCATCATTTAGTAATTATAGAAAAATCCCTGGTTCAATCCAACATGAAAGAAAACCCCCAGGAGGCCTCTGCAGACCTTGCACCCACAGACAGGAGAGTGACCAGAGGAGACCACTCAGCAAATGAGATGCAGGGAGGGCTGAGAGTGAGGGGAACCCCTCAGGCACCTCAGGGATGGATGTGACGTACAGACCTCTCTACAAGGGCTGGTATTGAACACGTCAAGTGTGACCAGGATAGAGACTTCTCTCAAAAATGAACTAGAGGCAAATGGGACAACAAGCCAACTCTGACAAACAATAGAGAAATTACACATCCTTGAGGGAACGAGGACTTGACCATTTATGTGTGTGTAATGAGTACATGCCAACATATTGTCTGCAATATGTTAATCTATATAAGGTTTTCAAGACCTTGCTTAGACCCCTGGGCCCTGCTGGCCCTGTTCCTTATTTCTAGGGCCAATAAAATGGGTTTTTTCAAGACAGACACAGCACTGGGGAACGCTTATGTTTTTTACCTGTACTTTCTCAAATACCTCTAAGGGAATCTGCTTTGAGGTTAAACAGCCCATCACAACTGCCCACGGATGGTCCTGACATCACCAGCTGCCCAAAAGAAGGGAAAAACCCCAGCCAGTGCAGGTGTCTGACCTGGGTGAAAGTGCCTACCAAGTCCAGGTGAGGATTTGCCTGACTGTTGCTGGGAAATTGTGGGGTTTGATGGACACCAACCAGGGGATGCTGCTTGACTGCTAACTGCTTGGAGCCAGGGTTATTCTCACCCCATGCAATTTTGGGGTTATCTCCTCAACAGGGGTCACAGGGTGATCTTTTCAACGTGATGGAAAGATGGTGCTTTAGAGCAGAAGATGATATCTTACCTGGAGGTGATTAAGGGCAGGATCAGCATCTTCAGCATCCTCATGAGGAGCTCTCCAGGAAAGGAAAAATATTGCTTCTCCTGCATATAGAGCAGACCATGTGTCAGGTAAATGATTATGGGTTAAGGACTCAAAGTTGATCAATCTGCCTTTTTCACAGCCAGACCCAGCTCTGAGCTTGCAGCTGCTCCTTGAGGGACTCCGTGATGCCATTACTCTGCTGTCCCTTACTGGGGGTTGGCTCAGGGATGGGGAATACTGGCCACATGGCAAACCTGGCTGTAAACAAGGGAGGGGCACGTGGGGTTGGTCCCCTCCCAGAAACATCCTTGGTTCTGTAGCCTTCTAGATAATGGTGCACATGGCCTCACCACTGGCTTCTCCCAAAAGTCATTGCACTCATTATCAGGGAGCAGAGGCTTGGCTGCATCTTCTTTGGGGCAAAAGTACCCCAAAGCTGTTGGCAGGTGGGAATGTCACTTGGCTGCAGATGAAAAAGACAAGCTCAGGGAGAGCCCAGGTGTCTGGCCATCCATGAGATAATCTTGGTGCCATGGCATCTCTCCACCCCCTTCCCCTCACATGGACATGGGGAAGGGCTGAAGAGACAACCTTCAAAGTCTGGATCCCACAGCCATGACTAGCAGCCTGTGGGACCAGCATCCCTCCTTCCCTCCATCCTTATCTTTACCCACCATCCATCCCTCCATCCCCCATCCATCATCCATCCATCCATCCATCCATCCATCCATCCATCCATCTTCCCTCCCTCCATCCCTGATCCCCCTATTTCACTGTGCCACTGTAGAGGTGTCAGGTAGGGATCTGAGTTTGCCCCAAAACAAGAAGGTACTTTTGGTTACTCCAAAGTAGCCACCACTCTATGCTGGGGCTTTGAGGGGTGCCAAGGCAGATGTTCAGTCACTCCCCTGTGCTGTCCCTGCATTGTCCCAGTGTCTGGCCTGGACATGGCTAATGTCCCCAGGGAGCTCAGGCAGAGTGGAGCTGCGATGAGCCCAGCTGGTGCAAGGGGTAATGCCAGATCTGAACAGCATCTCTTTGCCAGTGGGTCTCTCAGTTTTGTGACACTTTCCCATTGCAGGGAGGAAAGCAGGGATCAGCATCTCTCCAGCTCTCCTCTAGATTTTGTGACAAAAGTCTCTAGTGGGGACAGTCTCTAGTAGCTGCCAGGCCCACAGCAGAGCTGTGGCAACAGGGCAGGAGGGGCCTGGAGCAGAGGATGGATAAACTTGATGCATTGCAGGAGGAGGGGCTGGAGCCCCAAGATTCTGCCAGCCTTATGCCCAGCATGGGTGCCTGCTGGGCTTTCACGGGTGTGTGCACTGGGATTCAGGGAGATTACACCCAGCTTCAATTAAGTAACGAGATTATCCCTGCTGTGTTGATGCTGAAGGGCCTAATTGAAATGACAAGACTTTGCTAAATCCTAGTGGGCAACACAGGGGTGTTCCAGCATCAGCTGAGCTCTCCTGGAGCATCATTCCCCCTCCTGGGCTCAGCAGCCTGGCGAAGGATCAGGGCTGAGCCGTGGCCCAGCTGCCCCAAGTCAGAGGATCTCAGCTTGGTGCCGTTTTGCAGCGTGATGCTCCTGGAGAGTGCTGAGCCAACCTGCCTTTTTCGTGCCTTTTCTCCAATGCATTTGTCTCCAAGGCTCCTCAAAGGAAGGTGACTCCTCAAAGCCCTCCAGGTTCCCCACCAGCCCTCTGTTTATTTGCTGGGTCCTCTCCAGAGCATGGAAATGTGCTTTGATTGCACAGAACTGGGGAAAGTAATGGGAGGACCCCTCCTCTCAAAGCCCATCCCTCAAACCCCATCTCCTAGATCCCATCTCTCCGGTCCCAACACTGCTGGTAGTGTTGGGGGGAGCCTGTTTACTGAGCATCTAGCCCCTGAGTAAACATTCCCCCCTTTCCCATTCTCATCCTACCTCAAGGCTCCTGCAGCCCCATGGGATCAAACTCAGAGCTCCCCACTCTCCCTGGAGGGAGGCAGGATTTGTCCTATAGCTTGGGCATTTGTTGGCACCTTCTTGGTGAAAAGAAAAAAGAAAAAGAAAAAGAAAGAAAAAGAGAAAAGCCATGGGCAGAAACCTGCCTTGAGGTGGTTCTCTTGGGCTGGATCCTTTGCTTTTGGGGCTGTGCCCATCTGGGACCCTTACTGGCTCCAGGACTTGCCCCCTGCCCCACTCCATCCCCCTCACTCCCATCACCATCCCAGCCAGGCTTACCAGTTCTGTCAGCTCCAGTGTCCGCAGCAGGAACCCCAGGAGGCATCCAGTGACAACCGACAGCATGGAGAGAGTCAAGAGGCCATTTTTGTACCAGAAAGCCTGCACCCACTTCCAGAGGTGCAGGAGGGCTGTGCACAGCGAGTGCAACACAGCTCTTCTGACCCACTCCCACATGGTCGTCCTCAGACACCCAGATGATGCCCCTGGGAGCAGCTCCCAGCCCCACTCATGGCCACGGGCCCCTCAGAACCAATGGACCCCTGCTCTCTGCCAGGAGCCGAGTGTGCTTGTGGCTAATCCCCAGAACCAAAAGCTTCAGGGATATTTGGGAGCCTTTCCCATAATGGAAAGTGACGTCTTCAGCTGGTTAATCTGGGCTTGGCATCCTGCTGTGAGGTGCTGAACCCTCCCAGTTTAACCCTCCAGCCCCTGGGATGGGGGCCAGTGTGCAGACTGAGAGGAGGGACTCAGCCCCAGAACTTCTTGCTGTTCCTTATCCAAAAGGATTTGGGTTCTGCCACCGCATATGGGTCCTGCACTATATCTGTGCTCCCCAGTAGATGTGAGTGCACCCCAATTCTGCCCCATGTGTGAGGGTTTCATGAAGGCAGGCTCTGTAAAAGGAAACTTTCCCAGTGAATGAGAGAATTTCCCATATCATCTACAGACATTATCCCAAGGCACCAACGGATGATGCTGAATATTTCCACACAAATATCTTCCCCAAGAGATCTGACCTTCTGCCAACTCTCCAGGGAAGCTGTCCCAAGGCCATGAGGTGCTGCTGGAGCAGCTGGTCCATAATTCATGATATTTTAAAGTATTTCTCTGTGTAGTTTGCTGTTACATTGAAGCTAGCCTAAAGCTGCGGGCCCAAACTCAACCAGCTTAGAAGTGAACAGGTCCCTAGGTGAGCTTTGATAGGATGGATTTGAATACATACAAAGGATCTCAGCCAATTAATTGAACCCTAAGTGAAGATGTAGCATTGGCCAGGGAAATGGGCAGTCTGAACTCCCAACTGTCATGAGCCAGGGAATCAAACTCCTCTATTTAAGGAGGGTTCAGAACAATAAAAAAAGCTTTTGTCACATGAATCTCAAGAGGGTCATGTCTCTGTCTCCAACCATGACCCCATTTAATGCTATAGTTTGCCTCCGGTTCAGGCCAGGAGTGTTACTGGGGCCAGAGTGTGGTGCAGAATGAAAGGGCAGATGGGTCCCAGGCTGCACATGCTCTAGGAATGGGAAAATAGTGAAACCTTTATGGGTTTGATCTTACCCCTCTCTCCCCACCAAAAAAAAAAAAAAAAAAAAAAAAAAAAAAAAAAAAAGGCCATGAAACCCTTTTTGAACCATTGCATATTTTCCACAGTCAAAACAGAGCTACAGTGAATGTGTGACTTGAGGATCTGGGGCCCCCTGCCCTGTGGGACAGGATCTGTGCAGCCCCATGTGCTGAGCAGCCATGCCACTGTTCTGGCAGGGACAAGGTGGGTTTGCAGTCTGTCTCAGAGGAAGCAGAGCTCCTTCATAAAATGAGCCTGGTGTCAGGTGCTGTTCATGTTCCAGCTCTTGGGGAGGTCTCTGTGGTGTTGTCTTGTGCCTTTGGCCTTAGCGTGGTTGGCTCAGCCTGCCAGAATTAGATAAAGTGTATGCTTGTATGCAGAGCTGAAATACAGTTGTCTCTATTCACTCCATCTTCAGAGACAACTGCGAGCCAGGGATGGAGTTAGCATGTCAGGACAGAGAAACTGCTTGGGAAAGGAAAGTCTGAGTTGCCTGGGGACACCTGGGATCACCTAAAAGGACATTGAAGGGGCCCTGGGGCTGGCAGCAAGTGGAGCGAGCAAGCTGAGAACAGGGTGCAGAGAAGTCCAAATAATTGGAAACAGAGGAACATGAAGACTTTTAGGGAACTGTGAGTCAGTAAAGGATACCTCAGGGAGAGGAAGAGGAATCACACAGAGGGAAGGGAGAGAGGGAAGGCAGCAAAACAGCGAAGGGTCAGGAGGAGGGGAATCCTGGTGCTGGTGTGGTGGTCACTGTGGCTAATGAAGGGGAATGGCAGCAGTTCCGTGCACCTACCATTAATCTCAACGTCGTCATAGATGTCAGTGTCTCTGCAAGGACAAAAATGGGGTGCTGTGGGCAGTGTGGTCTCCCATGTCCCACCACCTCCCAGCCCCAAAGCAAGGGCCAGCTCCTCCTGCTTCCGTTATCTGTCTCATCTCCTCTTGACCTGTCTGTGGACTCTGGTGTCCCCCTGCCTCCCTGATTTCCCTTCCCAGTGTCCTGTGTTCTCCCATCTGGGACCATCTGGAGTGGGGTTAAGATGACTCTGGCCCCTCTCAGGATGGTGGTCTCGTCCCAGGCTGCCAGGGGCTGCAGAACCAGCCATGCAGAGGGGCTGCACCCTCATCCAGAGGCACCAGCAGCCTCTGAGCAGTGTCTGGGCAGGTCCCACACAAAGGACCACAGCGTGGGGAGTGTTTCCAGTGCCCCAGTAACAGAATCTCTCCTTACACCAGAAACAGCAGATTCCACCCCAGGGGAACCAGCTGGTGTTAGGCTTATGGTCACAGCCTGAGTTGGGTAGTTTTGTCAGCCAGGACTGGTTTGGTACTGGCCACTCATGAAGCAGTTGTTGCAGCGCATGGAGTGGAAACGAAGGGGCTGGGAAAGGATACTCACAGAGGCAGCATCACAGCCCTGGGCACATAGCCATCTGCAACAGAGTAAAGATGTCAGGTTGTACTGGGAACCAAGGCACGAGCAGGAATCACCCCAACACCTGCCCCTGCCCAGGGTTTAGTGACACCTCATGCTCCCAGAAAGAGCTGGAACAAGGCTTCAGAGGAGCCTACTCTGGGCAGTATCAGGAAGGAGCCTGATCTGCCAAACTGAATGGCAGCTGTCAAAGAAGAGCCTGATCCCCTCCTCTCTGCCTGAGGGATCTGCAGCCCATTCCACCTGGAGGCTTTGAAGACTATAAAAGCTTTTAGCAGAAGGAAAGGATAAGCCCAGCTCACAGCAGAAATGCTGCTGCTGCTGAGTGGAAGGAAGAGCAGAACATTTGTGCAGAGAAAAGTAGGAACCTCCTTAGGGTAGCAGGGTACCTGTCAGTTCTGTCTAACAGGTGGAGGAGATTAGTCAGGAGGTGTCATGGGGTGTTTGCATGACGAAGCTTCTTCCCAAAGAAGAACTGTGCTCTGCTCCATGCTGTGGGTGAACCCCATCCCCCCTCCAGACTTACACCTCCTCTGGCTGTTCCGGCAGAGGATTTGCTCCTGGTTTGTAAACTGAATAACATCAAGGATTTCTCCCCGTCTCAGTGACAAGTTCTTCGCTCCGCCCCTCTTCTCTGTTGCTGCAGGATCAACCATCATCTGAGTGAGGATGTTGATGCTGCCTTCAAACTGAAACACAAACAACAGCACTCATGGGGAGTTGAGTCAGGCAGGTCTGACTGCTTTCCCTCCTTGAAAAAAAAAAAACCAGATTCCTCTCTGGCCAAATGGTCTGTGGGACTGGTCTGACCTGGGGGGAATGAGGCAGATGTGACCTCGGGGAGTAAGGTAGGGTGTGATCTAGGTATCACTGGTCCCTGTGGAGCACAGCTCCTTTCTGCCATTGCACTGCACCCTTCCCAGGAGGGGAGAAGGAGTTCAGAGGGAAAAGTGATCACTCAATGCTGCTCACCTTGAATTTCTTCTGAAACTTCCTGTCCATCTTCTCTTCCTTCTTGCATGCCTTGAGTGTCATGGTGTTCATCTTCTGGGAGACCTGGGAATCTCTGCAGTCACTGAAAGCCATGGGAAGGTTCAGTTGACCCCATGCTCTACTCCCTCCTGCCCCCTTCCCCCTGCTGGCTGCTCCCCATTGCATTTCCCTGCACCAGCTCTGGGGCTGTGGGTGATCTTGGGCCAGATGCACAGCCTGCAGCTTGTGCTCTTCACCACAGACCTTCCTATTGCAAGCCCAGCAGAGACCACGAAAGCAGCAGTTTTGTCAGAGCAGCAGGAAGCCCTGGCCATTTTGGGACCCTTAGAAAGAGCAAAAACCCCCATTACCTCTGTGTAGCTGCCAGTAAGGTAACCCTGTTAGAGGCTTGGCCAGCATTTCCACCTGTAAAACCAAACACCAGGAGAGGTGCTGCCATGAGGCTGCCATGAGTTGTAAACACCTGCCAAAACAGAATACAAAGAGCCGCAAGAGCTTTCTCCTCCTGGGAACAAATCCTGAGTTTGCCCCCACATGTAGGGGGATCAGGGTTTCCTGTGCCCATTTACAAGAGGAGCTCAGTGCCCTCCTGTGTGGGGGAGCAGCAGGCTTAGCACAGGCTCTGCTGCTGCCCATGGCTCACTGGGGTCTCACAGCTCTCAGAGCTGCAGGTCTCACCCCAAACAGCATCCAAGCCCTCCCTGTACTCACCTCCTCTGGGGCAGGGATACACTGGCAGCTGGGACACAGAAGGCAGCAGAAGGCCTGGGCTTCTCCTGGCCAGCCCAACAGCCTCAACATCATCATATATCTCATCTTCATCCCTGCAGCAAGGCAGACCACGGTTAGGAAGCGCTGCTGCAATGACGGCATTGGGGGCTGAGGGCAGAATCGGGGCTGATGAGGGCAGGATGGGCCAGGATGAGGGTAGGGAACAAGCAGGTGGACTGGCCATGGACTGGCCCTGTCTCTGGGGCAGAGCTGGATAGCAGCTCTGTGCCCTGTGCCAGCAGCTCCTCACACAGCTGGATGTGGATGGGTAGCAGGGTGCAATGGCCACAGTGAGATAACACAGCCCCAGGGGATGGCCGTGCTTCACACTGTGGGAGCTGCTTGCACACCCTGGGCTCCAGCAGCAGGCAGGAAAACCCAAATATCCTCTTGCTGTCATCACTTGTGCCCTTCCCACTGGCTTGGCACAGCCTGGAAGCCACGTGGAAGAGCAGTGCTGCCTCAGTCCTTACCCCTTGCCACTTGGAGCATCCTGCAGTGGGAACCGTGTGGGCACTGATGCAGCACAGCCTGGTTGAAGGTGATCTGTGACAAACATCAGAAACAGGAAAGATGTTTTCTCCTCAGCTCTATCTGCCACCCTGAGGTAAGAGCTACTCTGGGCTGGATTTAATGCAGGGGGAGGTGGGGAGATAAAACTGAGTACACATCTTGATAGAGCAAGGAGATAGAGCAATCCATAGCCCATCTTGGGATTTTCTTCCAGCACACTGGTGCACAGTGCATCAGGTTCCTCACTGAGAACCATGAATATGTATTTTCCCTTTTATATATTTTTGATGTTACTTTATCCTGGACAAATTATGGAAGAAGAGGGGAAGAGGCCAAAACAAGCATAATGAATGTGGAAAATCCCTAAATTTCAGATACATACCAGAGTCAGGGCAAGTCCTGGCTATCTCCACATGCTCAGGAGCATCAGCAGACAGAACATACTGCTGCTCCCTTCACCATTGCCAGCATGACCACGCCCCTGCTAACATGCCATTATTCCTACCACAAACCTTGTCTCCAGCCTGGTCAACCAGACCAACCAAAAATGGGCACAGAGACATGAGTACAACATCAAACCTCTGCTGGTTTATGGTACCAAGTAATATACAATCAAATACTTGGTCCTAAAAATCATAAGATTGCCCTAAAAATTAACAAAATTATCAAATCAAGGCAAGGTGTAATTCTAGATGTTGCAGCTTGCCTCAGGACCCATGAGACAAATAAATACTTGTAGCCACTCATGTGAGAATCTCCCAGCACAACAGCATGGCCAGCCCTGATAACACCTTTTAATTATAACATAGACCAGCTCAATTTTTCAGTTCTCTTAAGGAAAGGAAGGAAAGTCTACACTCATGGTTACAGAAATTGAGCAAGAAATTATATTTGAAACAGCTTTCATCACCTGGAGTGTGGATTAGCAGAACAGCAGCTGTGAGAAACCACCACAGTGGCCTACCTCTGAGAAGGCAATGTCTGCCTCCCCTACTGCTTATGCCCATCACCCCCAGGCCTGCCCCCGGCACCTCTGTGAAGAGTCTGGCCCCATTTTCTCCCTATTAGGTAGCTGTGGACAGTGAGATCTCCCCTTCCCTCTCCTGCCAGATGAACAAGCCTGGGGTCCCATGTGCTCCAGTCCCCAACCATCTTGGTCTCACTCCAGTTTAGCAATATCTCTTGTTACTTACTCCAACCTTACTTCCTACAAATGCTCCAGAGATGGAAACTTGTGCCCAGCCAGGGACAGGGCACTTTGTTTCTTCACCTGCCCTCCTCTCTCTCATTCTCATCCTCATGCTATTGCCTGTAAAAGCCCCTTTGGTCATACAAGTCCCCACCTCTCCATTAGCCCTCCCAGTATTTCCATCTCCCAAGAGCTGCAGGTTCTAACTGGGAAGATTGTCCTTCCTGAATGAGCAGCACCCTTCCCTGAGGGACTTTCATGTGCCTGGCCATACCCAGCTGAGCACGCCTTGGTGGTTCAGTGGCCCGACAGATGGATGTCCCAGGATGTGCAGCTGCTCTGAACTTTGCCAAATCCACATCAGGAGGGCGCCGGGGCTTGCCTGGCTTCACTCCCAGTGCCCTGACATGTGGCAAAGGCTTCCTCCAGGGCAGAGCTGGGTGCTCTGTCCTTTGGGGGCTTCCCACAGTGAGCATGGGGTCTGCAACAGCTGCGCCTTTGGCAACAACCGCTGGAGCCCCCTTGTCTTTGGCAGGTGGCCGTGCCTGCTGGGCTGGCTTCCTGTAGGAAGGATCACAGCTGGCTTCCACCTTCTTGTTCAACACATCTCCTCCTGGCTTTGCAGGCACCGGGTGGAAGCTGGCATCTTGAACTGTCCCCTTCTTCCAACATGCCATTTGTGCCAGGGTCTCACAAGCAGAATGAGGTGAATGCTGTCCCAAACTCTGACCTGTACTGTGAGATGGAGACACCCTGCTACAGTCCACCCTCCTGCTCCAGGGGGGCTCCTGAGGAAGATCACCCTTGGAAGCCATGGCAGGGGTCGGTCCTGGCTCTGGTCCATGAGAGGCTGCAGGGTGACCTTCTGGCCAGCCACCCACTTCGGGAGGTTCTTTCCTGTTCTGTTGGAACTTTGCCCGAAGGTGTCTCACTACAGCATCTCTCCCCTCCAGATGCATCTGCAACCATTAAGAAAAACAGTTCCAGTTAAAACACCATGGAGCAAAATGAGTCAAAACAACCCCCAGAGAAGGTACTCCTTCAGCATGGTCTCACACTAAGTCATCTCCACAAAATGAGGTCTTTGCTCTCTTTGCTCCTGAAACATACCTAAGAGTACAACATAGGGCTGCACCAAACTGGGACCAGATTACCCCACCATGAGGGCATCCAGGAGACCTTTCATGGAGTGTTTTGGTCTGATCCACCTTCTGTCCACTACCAGGGACCATCAAATCAGAGGGTGGTAGTAGCAAAGCTCCTGAGGGCAGAATCTGAGATCCAGAGATTTCCCAGTGCTCAGATGGGAGCAACCTGCCTTGCCCTGGTCCTGTTTCCCATGGTGGGTTGGTGGGGGAGAACACACAGGGCCGTTGGAACCCTCCCTGGAGGAAACATTTGGATGGCACTGCTGAGACTCAACCCACCAAAGCCTGAGTGCAGGAAAAAAAAGGCCAAGAGGCAGCAGATTGCCCTACTTTTCAGACTTGTGTCTTTCCTGTGTGGTTTACATTGTGCACACATGAACCACCACAGAGCTGCCTTTAGCTTCCTCAGTGACCATAATTCACCTTTTTCTAGAACCTCTAGAGAAAACTGCTAGGAGAAGGCTGTGAATGGCTCTTGGACTAACACTGCCAGGTTGGAGGTATGGCACAAACCTACATTTTTTCCTAAGCTTCTCAGATGGACCTTGTGAAAGGGGAGAGATCACCTTACCCTCCCCTTCTTTCTCCCACACCCTTGTCCCCAGACCACAGTGTCTCTTTGCACCAGAGCAGGCTGTTTCACTGGAGCTGTACACTTTGATTTCGGAGTTCTTCTTCTTGGACTTTAGTTTGGGTTTTTGATTGCCTAGTTTTTATTTTCACAAGGGAAGGGCTGATACGGAGAGAAGCTGATGCAATATTTTTAGACATAACCAATCAAATATATACATACAGACTTAAAAAGGTGCAAGATCCCCAGGCAAACACCCCAGTTTTCCTGGTAAACCCTCAAATGCAGCACTTGGCATAGCAGTGCTGAAGCAGCATGAATGTGTCATTTCCTGTATACCAGCAGTGAAGCTTTCACTCAAATTAGTGAAAAAGCAGCATTTTCCAGATTTCCAAACATGCCATTGGGATTTTTGACACCTGAGTGATTTGGTGGTTTATAATGATCAGTTTTGGTCCTGTTCCATGAGCTGGGATTTGCTCAGAGCCCCTGGATGTACAGCACTACCACCACTGTGATCAGTTCCAGATTTTGCAATTAATTTTGTGATGGTGGAGGCTCTCCTGGACTTGGTAGGAATGTGGCCTCCTCCTTTCACAGTTGCTTATATTCAGTCTAAGTTTACCCAGCAATACTTTCTCTGAGCCCAGAAACTGGTCAGAGACCTTTGAAGCTCCAATCCAGCTCAAACGTACAGGAGGACTTTGCCTTTCAGGAGGAGCGAGGGTGTTGGCCAGATCCAGCCCATCACAAGGACATCCCCAAAACCCTTCCAACCAGGACTTATGGCTCTTAGTGTCCCAGTGTCCCGTCCCCACGTCCACTACAGCCCAGGTCTGGTTCTTACTCACCATCTTCCTTCAGTGGATGCTTTCCTGTCTGCTCACCTCCTTGCTAAAGACCACCTGAAGCATTCTGGACAAGCCTCTCTGAACCCCCTCCCTTGAGACCAGCAGCTCTTTCCTAACGGCTGATGAGGAGCTGTGTGCAACGCCAGGAAGTTGCTTTTGCCTGATAGTGAGACCGCACAAGAAGGAGGAGAAAGAGGAGGAGGAGGAGCAGCTCTTGGTACACCACTAGTTTGGCTCTGCTGCTGTTTGACACTTGCAGCCCACCAAGTCCTGCTGGCCATAAAAGTCATATCCAGAGGAGAGCCCCAGTTTTGGTAACTGACTGTGGGATGCTAAGGGATGGGACCAGGTGGGTGGGCGATGTCCTTGTCCAACAGATTCCTCTGCAGGTCAGGTCTCAAAGCTGCACAGGACTTGCAGAGCAGGGAGGTGCAGAGGGTGCACAGCTGAGCTCTGTGGGAGCATGGAAAATCTGGGTGAGGGCTATGGCTTCCTGGAGTACCCAAAACATGGGACACGAGCTCTGCTGAAGAACCAAATTCCTCTTGGAAGCAAGGGAAAGCTCTGGGAAGCAAGGGGAAGCTCTGGGAAGCAAGGGGAAGCTGTGCACAGCAGGATGCTGTGTCAGGCCATCGCAGTGTCCAGCTGTCCTGGTGTCACTGTTGATTGCCTCTGAGGCAGGAATGGTCTGAGAGGTCCAGTCAAGCCCTGGCAGGGCTGCTCTGGCCTGCTGGTTGGTGCTGGTGTCCCTGCTCCAGGACTGGCATGTTCCTGCAGTCCTTTGGGAAGGTGTCCCACCAGCAACACCCAAGGTAGCTCCTGCCTGCAGATGGTTTAAGGGTAAGGCAGAGTTTGAGGACATGGGGAAACCTGGGGTGGGCACTTGTAGACCAAGGGAGGTGGGGCTGGGGGTCCTATGGAGCGTGGTGGGTGCCCAAGAGGGGCACTGGAGGGGTTGATCCCACCAGCTGGGGATAGGATGGGATGGGATGGGATGGGATGGGATGGGATGGGATGGGATGGGATGGGATGGGATGGGATGGGATGGGATGTCCCACACGAGACCCCCAGAGAGCTGACTCTGGGGCACAGGACAGGCAGAGAGCAGTGACAGCCACCTTCCACCTGCCCCACTGCTCCTGCAGCTGCCGCGGGGAGGGCACGTCCCTGTCTGTGGAGAGAGGGAGGCCCGAGAGCCGTGCTGGGGCACGGGCGGTGGCAGGGAGGCACTGAGGGCCCCCTTCAAGGAGAACAACGACGGGGTGTAGGGGGTGTGTTAGGGGACAGGGTGAAGGGAAGCATCAGGGACCGTGCTTGGGGATGGAACGACGGGCAAGATGAGCCGCCGTGTTGCCGATGGCCGGAAGGGCAGGAGGAAGGGCCGTGCCCGAGGATGCAGCAGCGCCCCGCCGAGCTCGGCCCGGCCCCGGCCCCGGCCCCGGCCCCGGCCCGCGCAGGCGCAGCGCTCGGGCGGGATGGCTGCGGCAGCGGCGGCCGTGCCGGGGCCGGGGCCCGGGCCCGCGGAGGCGGCGGCGCCCGGGGAGGAGGTGGCGGCGCCCGGGGAGGAGGTGGCGGGCGCGGGGCCGCAGGGCTCGGGTCCGGCCCGGCTGGCCCGGCTGCCGCTAGCTCGGGTGAAGGCGCTGGTGAAGGCGGACCCGGACGTCACCCTGGCCAGCCAGGAGGCCGTGTTCGTGCTGGCACGGGCCGCGGTGAGGGGCGGCCCGGGAGTACTGGGGGCCGGCACGCTGCGGCATGGGGGGGATGCTGCTCGGTCTTGCCCGGGAGGTTTTTTCCTTCTGTCCCGGGCGGGGCAGCTGCGGCCGGGCCGAGCTCGGGAAGGGGCTGGAGCGCCAGGAGGAGCTGAGGGAGCTGGGGGGGCTGAGCCTGGAGAAAAGGAGGCTTGGGGGGATCTTGTTGCTCTGCACAACTCGCTGACAGGAGGGGACAGCCGGAGGGGGGGGCGTAGGTGGGGCAGTCGCTTCTTCCAAGCAACAAGACACATGACAAGAAGAAAGAGCCGCGGGCTACACCAGGGGAGGTTTAGGATATTGGGAAAATTCCTTCATGGAGAGAGTTGTCAAGCTCTGGCACAGGCTGCCCGGGGCAGTCACTATCTGGAACTGCTCAAAGAAATGTTTGGGAACATGGGATGGTGGTGAACTTGGAGAGGTGCTGGGTTGATGGTTGGACACAATGATCTTAGAGTTATTTCTCCATCTCTGGAGAATCTTACATAATTCATCTCCTTAGCACAGGACACCTTACCCCTTCAGAAGGTGCCTGGCTCCCTGCTCTGGAGCGGGTCTCCTAGCAGGTCTCTCCAATGTGGGTTTCAAGGAACCCACATTCCCAGCTTTCTCCCCCATTGCTTGTCATGTGCATTACTATCCAGCCATTTCCTTTGGTATTTTCAGACCTGTTTACTGGGAAGGGGTAATGTTAGGATGAAGACTAAGATTTAATCCTGAAGCCTTGTAGGACCTTTCTTTTTCCTCAGGATATTTTCTCATGTCCTATGTGAACCTGTCCTGTTTTGCCTTGCAGGAGCTGTTTGTTGAAACCATAGCCAAAGATGCTTATGTGTACGCCCAGCAAGGAAAAAGAAAAACCCTGCAAAGAAAAGACCTGGGTATGGGAGCATGTTCTTTGCTGGCCTTAGCAAAGGGTTGCTGCGATGGGGGATTTTTCCACCTGTCTGGAGGTGCTGAAGTAATTACAGATTTATTCTTTCTTTTCCTGAAGATGGGAGAGAAAAACTTCTGCCAAAGACTACACTAATAATTTCACACACCATCCCCAAAACAAGTAAATCTCTTTGAAACTGGTCACTGTGCTGTGATGTAATTTCAAATGCTGCAGTTTGAAACAGATGCAAATATGGAGTTGGTTTATCTATTCTAATTCTCAATTTGCTTTTCAGATAATGCCATTGAAGCTATTGATGAATTTGCTTTTTTGGAAGGTGAGTTACTACTTGATTTCAGTATTTTATGTAATCACCTACTTAAAAGAGAAAGAACTGAATCATTTGCAAAGTTCTCTGCTTCCACATCCTCAGTAATTCCTAGTGTGGCTTGCAATGCCCCTCTGAGCCCTGGAATGGCTCAGCTGGACCCTGCGGCACGTGCAGTAGTTTTTTTTTGGCTAGATTTGGTTTTACTAATGTGTGATTTGCTTAAACTTTGAAGTTACTGCACTTCCTTTTGTCTGCTGGTAAACAAAATTTATTTGTTCACAGAACTGCACATCTGATTCCTGAGACTATAATGTGTTTTTTCATTTTCAGGTACTTTGGACTGAGCTGGACAGAGACAGAACTCTCTGGAGAAAAAGACTGCAGAGGTGGTGTGAAATGGAAAACATGATGTTGAGAGTTCAAAAATAATTCCTAGAACTTAGACACTGAAATTGAGACATGGCAACCATGATATTTTGTATAAAGTTGAAGTTGTTGTAAATTCTTTATTTAAAATGCATATTTTTTAATAACTGTTTTGTATGTCCCCTCCCATGTGGCTGCAGGGCAGCTCTCTGCTCTGGCCGCGTTACACAGCAGTTACTTCCAGTAGTAGTCCCAGCCTCTCTGGATACTCTGCAGCACCATGGAGCTGTGAACAGAGAGTGGTTTGGCTCAGGTGCCCAGGCACAAGGAATTTTTTTATGGAAGTGTGGATGTGCTGGTTTTACCTTGAAAGCACCTGAAGAGAGGGCACACTAGAAAGTTTTTCTCCATAAGAACTTCCTCTGTGGATTGATGGGACCAATTAGAGGCTGGTTTAGTTGTTGACAGCCTGAGAAACCAATTGGAAAAGTCTGTTCGCTCCGTGAATCACATTTGAGGCAAGTAAACCTCAGGAAAAGTCTCTTGCATTTCCAGCCTTTCACAAGGTAACACTGGCCTGGCCTGGGCCCATTTCCAGTGCAGCCCGGGCAGGGCTGGGCTCGGGAGGCTGCTGGGCCCCGTTTCCAGCCAGGAGCTCTAATGGCCAAAAAGAAGCAAACCCTATTGCTAAGATCTTCGCCTTTCCCTGGTGTAGCCGTGGCTCGGCGGGGCCCTGCCCTGCCCCGCCGCCCTCACAGCCTGGGGGGAGGCAGCCGGGCCCGGTTTGGGGAGCCCCCCAGGGCTTTGTGTGCAGGGCAGGGCACGGGGAGAACCCCCGGGCTGCGGCTGGAGCTGGGTGTGGGCAGCACCGAAAGGCAGCTGTGGAACTAAAGGCTCGTCACTGATTTCTCCTCTGACTAAACTTCGCAGTTTTTGTCCGGCCCCTCCAGCGTGGCCTGGGCGGCCTGAGATCCTGACATAGCTCCAGCATGGCCTGGCCCAGCCCCTGCAACTTCTGTGTGAGATTTTATTTTTTTTTTTCCCCAATGCTCAGGTAAGACAGACTTTCATCTTTCCTTGGGTGAGAGGGAGAAGAACAGAAAGGATACACCAAAGTCAGTGAAGCAAAAGCTAAGTTTCTACATGGAAGGAGAATGAGGAGACACCATGAATGTTGGCTGAAATACCTTTTTGTAAATTACAGGGGTGGACTGTCCTACACGAAAAAATTCCTTTAAACCATGAAAAAAAAGACATTGAGGGGGTGAAGTGTAAAATGTTTGGAAAAATCCTTTGCCCCGAGGGAAAAATGGGGATCTCTGGTCCTGGGAATGAAGTATAAACAGAAAATCGAGCTGAAGAGAACTTTTGCCTTTAAGTAGCTCATCCTTAAAAGTAATACCCCATAACTTTTTACCATGGCCCACAGGCACAGTTTTGGGAAGATTGTGAAAGTGGGAGGAGTTTCACGATGGCAGATCCCCCCACAGCTGTTATTCATGGAAAAAGTAAAGTCAGAACTGGTTGTTTCCCTCTTGAAAAAAAAAATCCTTATCACTAAACAAGAAGAAACTCACTAAAGTAAACTGAAAAAGATCATTTTATTAAGGAATTTACTAAAGTGTTTCTATATGTTGTGAAACTGTGACAAAAGGGAAAGAAGGACTGGTCTGAAGATCTGTTCTGAATTTATTATTCTTTGTGTTGTGAATAAAGTTTTTCTTTATTCCCTTTTAATTTTTAGGCCTACTTTACTTTTATTCCTAATTCTATTTCACAACAAAAGGTAAATATATTACAGTTAGCAAACCCAAACTATAACATTTTTAGTGCATTGGCCGAAAAACAAACAAACTAAACCAAAACAGTGGGTTTTGTTAGATATGTTGGTCTCTTAACACAATTAAATTGTTGTTGTTAAGCAGCTGTGCTGATTTCTGCTCTGAGCTGGGGTTCCTGTAGCCTGTTGGTAAATGGTGTGGTTTTGATAGGATGCCTTCTCTAGCATTTTGGTTTTGC
Organism: Cinclus cinclus; assembly: GCF_963662255.1. Classification (NCBI taxonomy): domain Eukaryota; kingdom Metazoa; phylum Chordata; class Aves; order Passeriformes; family Cinclidae; genus Cinclus; species Cinclus cinclus. The sequence goes on along the minus strand of NC_085073.1, from coordinate 1,486,229 downwards.
TAATTGTTTTCTCAAGGCATCTATTCCAGAGAAACCCAGTTGTAATAATTAATAAAAGATTTGTATCAATCATAAAAGTATTGGGGTTTGTATAAACCAGAATACTCAGGTCTGAAATGAAGCATGGACATTATGTAGAGAAAAATATATATGATTAAATAGTTTTGTTTAAACCCCCCCCCCATTATGAATATTATATTTTTAGTAAATTGTATTTGATACCAGTTTGTAAAACGGGGGTTTTCCTACGGCCTGAAAGATTTCGCAAAATCAGATTTCCTGCCTTTGTATAATCAATTGCAGCCTGAAAGATTTTGCAATACCAGATTTCCTGCCTTGGTGTAATCAATCCCAACCTATCTGTTAAGACCAGACCCCCCAGGTCTACTGTTCCTTATCTACCAAGACCACATGGCTGCTTGACAAACTGTCCAGAGACTACAAGGAAAACCATCCTATAAAAAGGAGCTGCAAACCAAGGTTCGATGGAGCATGGAGTGGGCGGTGACCCCTCAGGTTCCCCAGCGCTGCTTGCTCCATCTACATCAAATAAAGCAATCTAAATTTTCGTAAATATTGAGACTTTGTTTCTCATTTATAACACAGTTGTCCTCCTAGAGCTGGGCATGGGCTCTGCGGAACTCGGCTTGTTCTGAAGGCTGTGCTGCCTCTCTCTGTGTCTGTGATTGTTGCACTTGTAAGATTGTAGGGGAAAAAAACCCAGCGCCCTGAACCTCATTTTGAATGCCAGAGGAGTGTCCCTGCTGCTATCACTACTCTCTTGTGTGCTGTCACTCTGAATCTGGCAAAAAGGTTTTCCCTGGGAGCTGGATCAGTTCCCTGGTCTGTGCCCCCCCTGCACGAGTTGGTGCAGAGAGCCCGAGTTCTGTGCTCAGGAACACCGCTGCCGTCGGCCGTGTCTGAGAGCCCCTGACAACACACGGGGATCAGTGCTGCCTCTGCTGCTGCCAGGACTCTGCTGACTAGTGCTTTCCTCTGGGAGTTAACAGCAGAACTGTGTGGCTGTGAGGGACATGCTGCCATCACTGCTGTGACATGTCCAGCTGTGTATCCAGCGTTGTCCAAGTGCCAGCTCTGACTCCATTTGGTGTGGGGAGGCACAGGACAGGGTTGTCCCCAGATAAAATCATTGACTGTGGTGAAGGAGGGTGAAGGATGCATGTTCTTTCAAATGAGGGTATTTGAGAGTGGCTCCCAGTCATCACAAATTAGTTTGGAAGTGGTGATAAGAACAAAGACACCCCCCCCCCCCCCCCCCCCAAGGGAACTTCCTTGGGCTGTCAGCAAATCCAGTGGCTCACAAGAAACACTTTTAAGTTTGCTGGGAGCCTGATCATGCTGGGAGCACAGTCCTGATCATGTGGGAGAGATGCTCATTTCCCAGGCTGCCGAGGTGTTTGTTCAGATCACAATCGGGGCCATTTGCTGGGATAAGCAAACCTGTTTTGCTCAGAGCTGTTCACCTTCTCACCTGCCACAGAGGGCAGATATAAGTGTCAGAAGTACTGGAGGCTTTCCTGTGCTTCCCAAGGTGCAGCATGCAGGACCCAGAAGCTGTGGTCTTCCTCACGGGGCTCTTGCACACTCACATCTTTGCCAGTAAGTTCCTTTTTCCTTGTCCTGGGCACGACTTGGCATGTGAGAGCAGCAGGGATATGGTGTGGGGCTGTGGTGGGCTTTACTCACATGTGATGCTGCTGTGGCTGGTGTGTGCTTTCCACAGTGAACAGCATTTGGAAAGCAGTGTGGGGCTTGTGTCAGGGGAAGCTGCTGTGCAGGAATCTGGGGGGGGGGGGGGGGGGGGGGGTTGGTTAGTGCCCATGAGCTCCTTTGTGCTGTGGGAGGACTCCTTTTACACAGCTCTGCAGTAAGGTAGAAGAGAGCAAATAGACAGTGCCAGAGTATTTTCCCGGAGTAACTAAACAGGGTGTTCAGCCCACATGGCCAGGATCAGATGTGTCATGTCCATCTGTAACAAAATCTCTTCTTTGTGCTGGAGCCATTTAGTTCAGGATAGGGAGTGGCTGCAGCTGTGCTGGGCACTCAGTGCCTTGTTCCAGCTCAGGCAGAAAAGGTGAGAATTGTAACCAGGGTAATGCTGGGCTGGTGGTTTGTGACTGCAGGTGCAGGAGCCATCAGCAGAGTGGAGGAGCTAGGGATTGTTTTTCTGTTTGCAGAAGGAGCTCCTTCAGGAGGCAGAGCCATTTCCTACATGTTGGGCATGGTGGGTTCATAGAATCATGGAGTTTGGATCGGAAGGGACCTTAAAGCTCATCTTGTTCCACTGGACACCTTCCACTAGACCAGGTTGCTCCAAGCCCTGTCTAGTTTGGCCTTAAACACTTCCAAGGATGGGACAGTCACAGGTCCTCTGAGTTCCCCTTCACCCTCTAGAAACCAAGATACTTGATGCTTCCACACTCATATCCCGCCCATCCCTTAGCTGTTGTTTTTATGTTGATGTTTTCAAGTGACTTTTCCCTTGGGGGATTAAGGACAGAAATTTGCTGGGGATTTGTTGCCCAGATAATCCAACACTTCAACATCTTTTGTAGCACAGGAACTGATGAGTAGCCTAACCCCTGAGTCTGTTCCTTTGCACAAAGGAGCTCAGTTCCCTGGACCTGAGCTGCACCATAGTTGATTCTGTGTTTGAATTCCCTATTTATTGCTGCATAATTTTAGGATTACTTCAGACTTTGCTTCCAGGATTGATGTTGCAAGTGCTATCAGCAGGACAACAAACTGCCCTGTAAAAGTAGAGAAAGCAGAGGAAAGTAGCTCCATTTGTTCATCAGAAAAAGTCTGTGGCCTTCAGGGCAGCCTGTGGGCCTAGTTCCCCTTTGCAGTGGCTTTTAGGACACAACAGCTTCACATTCTGAGGTTTCTTAGGATTTTTCAGTGCATGAGAGCAGCAGTCGTACAATTTTAACCTTTAGTGTTTCCCAGACATCAGTTTCTTGTGTTAGGAATGATAGAATTATCATATCCAAATTAAAAGCTGTTAAAAAGCAGTGATACCTGTCCGCTTCAGGGACAACAACTTTAGAAGAATAAATAATGGTGAAAATACAACCACAGAATAATGCTGAGTTGGAAGGGACCCACAAAGATATTGAGTCCAACTCCCTGCCCTGCACAGAGCCATCCTGAAGTCACATCATGTGCCCCAGAGCATTGTCCAAATGCTCCTTGAGCTCTGGCAGGTTGATGCTATGACCATTACCTGGGGAGCCTGTTGCAGTTCCTGACCACCATCTGGGAAAGAACCTTTTTTTAATACTCAGCCTTCAACCTCCCTCACATGACTTCAGCCCATTCCCTCAGGTCCTGTCACTGTCACCACAGAAGAGAGATCAGTGTCTGCCCCTTGTCTTCCTTCTCACAAGGAAGGTGTAACTGCAATGAGGTCTCTCTTCTGTCTCCTGCAGGTTGAACAGACCCAGTGCCCTCAGCTGCTCCTCGAATGGCTTCCCCTCAAGCCTGACACTCTTTGTTGCTCTCCTTTGGACATTCTCCAGCAGCTTTGGCTCCTTCTGATCTTGTGGTGCCCAAGGTGCCCCCAGCACTGGAGGTGAGGCTGCCCCAGTGCAGAGCAGAGTGGGACAATCCCTCCCTGGCCCTGGTGCCCCCCAGAACACGGTGGCCCTTAGGGCTGCCAGCGGTGACTCAGATCCAACTTGCCACTGACCAGGACCCCCAGGTCCTTTCCCACGGTGCTGCTCTCCAGCCTCTCATTCCCAGCCTGTCCCTGCATCCAGGGCTGCAGGGTCCAGAACTTGGCTTTGTTGAACTTCATGATGATCCAGCCCTCTGATTTACTGAGGTCTCTCTGCAGTGCTTCCCTGCCTTTGAGGGAGTCAGCAGCTCCTCCCAGTTTTGTATCATCTATATCATCATCAGTGTCCCTTCCAGGCCTGCCTCCAAGATATTTATCTTGAAAAGCACAAGGCCAAGGATGGAGCCCTGCAGAGCCACACTGGTGACTAGTGCCAGCCTGATGTCACCCTAGTCACTGTCACCCTAGACACAGTTTGTGCCTGTTGCTCACCCATCCCATGATGTGTTTATCCAGCTGTGGGATGGACAGTTTGTCCATAAGGATCCTGGGAGAGACAGTATTGAAACCTCTACTGAAATTAAAAAATATTACATCAACCAGCTTTCCTGGGTCAACCAGGTGGGTCACCTTGTCATAAAAGGTATAACAAGCAAGACATTCCTCTCAGGAAACCATGCTGGCTGTGACCAGTGACTCTGTTGTCTTCCAGGTGTTTTTCAGCACCTCCCAGAATAATCTCCATAACTTTACCAAGAACTGAAATGACACTGACCGGCCTGTAATTTTTGGGATCCTCCTTCTTCTTGAAAATCAGGAAAACATTGACCAGCTTTCTGTCAGCTGCAGCCTCTTTGTGATCCTAAGAATACTCAAAAATCATCAAGAGATATATATAAAATATTTGCCTAAAAATAAAAATCACAACTTGTATGGCAGCAGAGCTGGGAGAACAGCAGTTAACAGTGTCTTCAGCTGGCACGGTATCCTTTGCAAGTGCCAGCTGTCTGTACTCTGCTGTGGGTGAGGACCATCCACAGGGATAACCACTGGAATGGCTGGTAATCTAGAATTGCTGCCTTACTTCCTACTCACTCCTTCCCTGAGCCAAGGAATCCTCAGGCAGCCAGCAGCAACTGTACCCCAAGTGTGAGTTTCAAGTGTCCATTCCTGTTTCCTGATCTCCTGCAGCCAGCACTGAAAATTTGGTACACTGAAAATCCATTTTTAAGTCAATGTGAAATTTACATTTTTTCAGCACACACTGGGCTTGTGACTTCAGCAGGTCAAAGCAAATGATTTTGCACCCAAGAGTAGTGTAGGATGATGCTGTGGGCACTTCTTGTGCAAGTTTTCTTCCCTATTATCTCGTGAAATAAGGATTTACATCAATAAATCCTGGAGTTGGGACATTGCTATTAAGGAAAAGTAACTTGTTTCAAGAGAATTTCCAAAAGAAACAGCCTTTAACCAATAAACACATACAGCAGAGCAAACCAATCCAAACCTGGATGCCACGTTCCTGCACCTCCCCTGCTCCCACACCTGACCCCACCTTCCTATCCTCTGATACGGAGCTGATGTGCCAATGCAGGAGGCGTGGAGAGCCGTGAAATTGGGGCTTGGCCCGGGGAGGGGGCAGGTTTGTTTCCAGCTCGAGCAGCTTCACTGAGCTCCAGGAGAGATGGAGCCTTCTTCCCTGGACTCACTGGGCTGAGGCTCACTCAGTATGTGCAAGATGTGTGGTTCAGCCATGGCTGAGCATTCCCTTTTCCCTTTGCTAATCAGGGCACTTACCTGTTCTCACCCCATCCCTCATGTGCTCACTAAAGAAAAAGCCTGTGATTTCCTAGTGAGATTTTAATTCTTTTCAGTCTATGTGCACTGACCAGTCTAATACAAAGCGTTTTACTCCTGCTCTGCAAACACCAGTTTGAGGTGACTGCTGCTGCCAGACTGTCCTTTAGGAATTTCCCCTCAGACTGAAGGAATCTCTCTCCCAGGCAGATTTCCCAGGGGTGGGCCATGTCTTTGTTGTCAGTGTTTGTGTGATACTCCGCCCTGGTTTCCGCTCAGTAACACACAATATGAGTGGTGACCCTTGGTGGATCCACAGCTTTGCAGACGTCTCTGGCAGTCCCGTTAGTGTGATGTTAGTCCAGCTGCTCCAGCTGCCCATCTCAGCGGATCAGCTCCCTCCACCTCAGCTCCCAGGGCTCTCCAGTCATCCATGCCTGATTTCCTAAGGAGCAGGAAGGTGAGTGCTTGGGGCAGGGTAAGGTACTGGAGCTATGGTTTTATACATGTTTTAAAAGACCTGCTTTTGGCTTCTGAGAGAATCCCTCACCTTATCCTCCCCTGGCCCGAGCAATGGCTTGTGCAGGTGAGACAGATGGAAACTTTCCAGCAGTGCTGGATACTTCAGGGCACAGGAAGGGCCATAGGTCAGCCAGAGAAGGGCTGTGGTAGTGCCCACCTGGCTGCCCCAGCACCATCTGAGCCTGGTTCTGGCTGCTCACAGCCCAGAAGCTCTTTCAGCCACCTCTGCTGTACCTGAGATCTGCTCTCCCATGTGCTGAGAGGTTGGAGGCCTGCTTCTGCCTCTTTGAACAAGATTGGAAGGATGTCATTCCCATACGATGTGCCATGTGTCACTCCTAGGAGGGACTCGGCAGAGCCTGTGCATTTGGAGACACGGCTGTAGGGCTCTCCTGACTCCAGGAGAGCTGAAGTCCCTTCTCCACTGGAATAAAAGACCCTGGAGAAGGGTGGAAACTCTGGGTGCTGCATATGTGTCCTGTGAGGGATCACCTGTAGCTAAGACAAATCTTGTTATAATTTGTCCCATTATTATCAGCACAGTGGCACTGCTGGTGCAGCATCCTCCAGGCAGGCAGGGCGAGAGAGAGCAGTAAAAGCTGAACCAGTTCCAGGTCAGGGGAGGTTTGTGCCAGGAGCTGATGCTAGAGGTTGTTCCTGTGCTGTGGTTTTTATTCAGGCGTGTCCCCTGGCCCTGTTCTGTGCTGCTGCAGGTGAGAGCCCCATGTTCCTGCCCCAGGGGTCCCTGCCCCAGGGGGTTTCTGCCCCAGGGGAGCTGGCCTGGCTGCACCTGGAGCTGCTCCTGCTCCTCGAAGGCCTTAGGGAGGTGGAAGTGGTCAAGGGCTGCCACTGCAGCACCTGTCCCGAGAAATGTCTTTGGCTCTTGGCCCTGTAAACTTTCTTTCCAGACTCTCCCTGGGACGCCATGATGGATGTGAGGAGATGCTCTGACCCAACCTACAGTGTACTTATGAATAAGGGAGAGCTCCTCTTCCTCCCCACTCCCTCCTCTGGGAATACAGGAACGAGCCCTCTTGTGTGACCAGCACCAATGTCCAAGCTCAAGGCACCATCTGCTGAGCAGAGCCTCTGCCTTTGGGAGTATTGGGATTGTGTTTAGGGGTTGAGTTTCCTGTTGCTGGCCCTTTACCACACAGTTCTGTAAGCACAATGATAATTGTGTGCTGTGTGTGTGGGCAAGGATGGGGATATAACCAGCTCGTGTACAGGGAAATGTCCCCTAGCCAGAGAGCAGGGAATCAGAATAAGCCAGGCTGGGAGGGACTTCAGGGGTCTCTGCTCCAACCCTACCAACCAAAGCAAGGAAACCAACCTGATGATAAAACCTCTGATGGAAACAGAGGCCTGGAAAATGCAGTTTCTTTACTGACAGTCTGAAATGCCCTTTTAGTACCAGTGATCTACAGTGATGGTTCAAAAATCACTTGGACGTGGAAACTCCAAACTGAATCATTCCAGATAGGTCAAAATCTCCCACTGGGGCAAGGCTGAACTATTTCATTGTGAACTGGTGAGCTGTTTTGTGAGTTCACTCATAAAATAACCCAAGACACGTCAGTGGGTATGAACTCATCAGAATTGAAAGTGGTGTTGAAATTATTTACCACAACTGTTTGACAAATTCTATTGTTCTGGAATTTGCTGGAGTAATTTTTTTGGCGTTTCTAAAACTCAATCCGTTCAAACCTGCCGGCAGCTGCTGTGGAAGGGCTGTGGCACCGCCACTAGAGAGGGACAGAGACCGCGGGAGCTCAGCCCGGAGAGCAGGGCAGGGGAAGGGATTCATCCCGGCGCTGTGAGCTGCAGGGCCGGGGGCGGGCGGCGGAGCCCCCCGAGGGCTCGGCCTGAGGCCGGGTCCCCTCCTGGGCCAGCAGCAGCTGCTTATCCAGCTGCAAGTGGAAAAGGCAATTAGGCAGCGTGAAGTGCTTTCTTCCAGATCTGGCAGAATCAGCATTTACTTCCCAGACGTATTAGTGGAAGGTGCTGGACGACTCTGTTGCCCCGGGGAGGGGAATTCATGGACCGGGGAGGGAGAATCTCAGTCATGGTAATAGCCCAGGGCTGGCAAATGTGGACTTGCCGCCAGCTTCGCATTTGCCCTCAGGCAAGTCTCTGTACTTTCCTTCTCGATCTTCCCCCATAAAGTCGGGCTGATACTTTCAGTGTCATGGTAAAGACTTGGAAACATCAGAGGAATAGGGCGTTGGGGGCGGTTAAGGGGGACGGGGCTGGAGAAGGATATTAAAATCTCACCCAGAAATACTGACTTCCAGAAATCCGTTGTCATTTTGTGTCCTACTCTTAAGGCACTTTTCCTTCCTCTGGAAACAGCTCCATCCTGAACAAAGAAATCTCCTGAGGTATCTGCTGAAGTAATTGGAAGGGGGCAGGAAACTCTCAAAACCCGTTAAAAGCCAGAAGCCAACCACAGACCCCGAAGGATCCACACCTAAGGGCTGAGGCAGGGCAGGACCAGGTCCTAGACAGAGCCCAAACCCACTTGACCATCAGCTCAGCCATCCTTCTCCCCCTCCTCTAGCTCATGCAGTGGAGATTTTTAACCCTAATTTACTTGATGAGGGGAGAAAAGCCGGGAGATTTAGCACAGAAACAACATCGTTTCTTTCCGCGCGCAGAACATCATCTCAGACTGAGCCACGCAGGGCAGTCCGTGCCCCTGCCCTTCCAAGTAGATGTATTTGCAGCTAGAGGACCCTTGTCCCTTCTCTCCAGTTGCTGAGCCCCTGCCTGTGCCGTCAGGACCTGCCACGGTGGCATCTCCTGGTGTGGTGGTGACGAAACAGCAGGGATGTGGCTGTTGGTGTGCCCACCCAGAGCTCTCTCCCCTCCCCCCCACCTCTGCAACCAAACCGGGAATGTCAAACCCAGAACTGCTTTGTGCCCTGGGAATTTTTAATTGAGTTAAAGCTGGTATAGGAAAAGAAAAGGCAAAGCAGGATTTTGTTCTGCATCCCCAGAGCTGGGGCTATTGTCCACCTCCCCTTTTCCACCCCTTTGGTACCAGCCTTCCTTCATCCCAGAACTGTGGTTTCCCTTCCCTTCCCTTCCCTTCCCTTCCCTTCCCTTCCCTTCCCTTCCCTTCCCTTCCCTTCCCTTCCCTTCCCTTCCCTTCCCTTCCCTTCCCTTCCCTTCCCTTCCCTTCCCTTCCCTTCCCTTCCCTTCCCTTCCCTTCCCTTCCCTTCCCTTCCCTTCCCTTCCCTTCCCTTCCCTTCCCTTCCCTTCCCTTCCCTTCCCTTCCCTTCCCTTCCCTTCCCTTCTTCCTCCACCCCACGGTGGCAGATACCACACCTGGTGCTCCTGCGGGGAGCTCAGTGCAGAGCAAACTCTTTGGAGGTGTTTGGGGAATGTATCTCCAGGAGAGACCCTAACACTGGCTCCAGCATCTGAGAAGCCCATTCAGGGCACAGTCCCTGGCAAATCCAGAGGGAAATGCTGAATGAATAAATACTAAATCACATTCTCCCATCCCTGGTGTGAGAGTGTGGCTCTGGGAAAAGTGCTGCCATCAATATTTTGTGTTCAAATACAGTTTTTCTCAGAGATAACATGCAGTGGTTTGTGCTCACTGCCCAGAACTGGGTCAGGGGCAGCAGTCACAACTTGGACCCACGATAACCTCCCTTTCCTCATGGTCTGAAACTGGGATGGAGGAACCAAACCTACCACTAAGGCTCTGAGCTGGTGAAGGAATGAGCCCCGAACTCCCAGCTGGGACCCTGCCAAAGAGAACAGCCTTTTCCAGTGGGTGCTGGATGCCAAAAGCTGGATAGTCTGTGCTGCTGCTGCAAGAACCTCGGGTGCAATTCCAGGTTAATTTTCCTTATTGTTTCCTTGCAGATGGACTTTTCTGTGTGCCCACAAAGTTCAGCACTGCTCTGGACAAAAACCTTGTGGGGAGGTGATTCAGACACTGGAGTACTGCAAAATGAAGGAAAAATGATATAGTGTCTCCCAGGTGGGATATTATTATGAAATTGTCCAGAGCTCTGCAGGACACAGGGAGGAATGGCTCAAGTAAGTTTCCACGGGGTTTGGCTCCTCTCTGGTGGGCTCAGCTGGGCCCTCATGTGGGGTTTGAGCTGCTGGATGGGTGCTTTAACATCGGCAGCTTCACACTAGCATCAAACCAGAGTGGTAAAAACCTCACTTTTCTATTTTCTCGTGCTATAAAATGTATTTTGCTGCCAATAATTCGTGCATACATCAGGGCCATAAAGGAACAAAGGGCTTTTTCTTTGGAGTGAGGATTTCTTTTTAAAAGTAATTGACTGATGATATTTAGTTTTAAAAATACTTAGTTGTTAGGTATGTCTTCAGTTCAACAGACACCCTACTGTCTAGTTGAGTAGACCTTTGTGCACAGGGAGCTTTGACTCAAAAACCAACTGCAATGCTCCCAAAATACTTCTTACCAGCTGTGCCTTGCTGCTGCCCTTCTTTGGGGATGGATACTGAACCTGAGGCTGGAGGGAGGGTGGAGGGTCCTGGGGTGTCCCTGCTGAGGTGCTGCAGGGGGTTTTTGTGCCTTTGTTTTGCAAATCTTTGCAGGAAATCGATGTGGGAAGGTGCTTGGGCAGCTGCTCCTCGGGGGATCCCTGCTTGCTTAGGTAAGCACAGCTGCCAAACTCCATCCGCTCTCCCTCCCGCACATCCGCGCCCCGGGCCAGGTGGGAGCTGCCCCTGGTCCTCTCACCCAATGCATCTGTGGCTCCTGGGATGGGGGGACTCAGAGCACCCCCAGCTCACCCTCCATGCTGTGCTGTGCCGGGGGGAGAGCCAGACCTGACATGATGGGGCTGAATTTGGCAGGTGGTTACAGAGTCTGTGGTGTCCCCAGACAGCTGACACAAATCCTGACAGTGGCTTCTGCAGCTTGGAATGTGCCACTCCTGCCCCTCACCTGCTGGCAAAGCTGTGGGGCAGGAAGAGTAGGGGGTTGCTGGGGCAGGGTGTGTCCAGGCAGTTGTTTCAGGCTGAAGGGGCAGGACTATGTGTTGATTATAGACATAAAAATATGGGTCCCCAGCACAGGACGGACATGTACAAGTTGAAGCAAGTCCAGAGGAGACCATGGAGATGCTCCAAGGGCTGGAGCCCCTCTGCTCTGGAGCCAGGCTGGGAGAGCTGGGGGTGCTCACCTGGAGAAGGCTCCAGGGAGACCTGAGAGCTCCTTGCAGGGCCTAAAGGGGCTCCAGGAGAGCTGGAGAGGGACTGGGGACAAGGGATGGAGGGACAGGACACAGGGAATGGCTTCCACTGCCAGAGGGCAGGGCTGGATGGGATATTGGAAGGGAATCCTTGGCTGAGAGGGTGGGGAGGCCCTGGCACAGCTGTGGCTGCTCCTGGATCTCTGGAAGTATCTAAGGCCAGGTTGGACACTGGGGCTTGGAGCAACCTGGGATAATAGAATGTGTCCCTGCCTATAGCAGGAGGTGGGATGAGATGAGCTTTAAGGCCCCTTCCAACCCAAACCATTCTGGATTCTTTGCATGCAGAGAGAAGCTAATCAAACCATGCAGGAAGAAAGACCTGCTCTGTCAAGGCAGAGATGATAGCTCACAAGCTACTCCAGCAGTAAGAAATAGATGCTGGAGGAAAAAAGCTGCCTCTCTTCTCCCCTCTCCTACTCTACACTTTTCCTGAGCATGAACAGACGGCCCAGGATGTGGGGGGGCTGGTGGTGTATTGGGGATATACTGGTTTTCCTATGACTGCACTGGGAGCCTACTGGGTGTGTACTGTTTTTTCTCTAACTGCAGGGAGTCAGAGATTGAGAGGAGTGCCTGGTTTGGGCACAAGCTGTCCCGAGATGCTGTGCCACTCACGGCTGTGACATGCACAGGTTCCGCGGCCACCAGAAACAAGTCCGCACCGTCGCTGCCATCCGGGAGTGCAAGTGCCGGGGATAGCGGGGCTGGAAGCTGCGGCTGGGGCTCCTGGAGCCCTCGCCAGACTGTCTGTAGGGTATGTAAATGAGATAAGGCTATTTTTTGAATAAACGCTACTTTAACCATGGGGTATAAATGAACCCTCTACAAAATGTTTTGCAGTTTGCAAAACAAACATCATGAGCAATTTGCAGGTCCTTGGGGCTCCGCTGTGCAGCTCCATGACCCCTCTGCATCCATCATCCCAGGAGGATGCAGCCGTCTGGCACGGGCTGGGGGGTGCATGGGTTGGCTGCTCCCAGTTACAAAGTATGGAGCCGGAGACAGGAGCTGAAGCCCGGAGCTGAGCATGTTGGGGCAAGTGCTGTCTCCTCTGCAGGCATCCCCAGATGCTGCTGGTGAGCTGGGAAGAGAAGGGAAAGGGTCCCGGGGATACAGCTCACTTCCTCTCTCCATTAACTCCAGCCTGTCGGTGCCGCCGTGCCTGTTCTGCATAATTAACAGCCCTTTGGCTTGGAATAAACTGTGGGCACCGCTGGACATTAGCCTTCACCTTGTCTCCCATTAGGTGGTCCTAGCAGGGCTTCAGCCGGCTGACGAATTAGTTAATTAATGCTAATTTTTTTCCCCGTTCATTCCCATAGCAGCTGTACAGTGTAGCATGTCCACCTGTACCAGCTTGGTTTCTCTGTGTTTGAGGAAACAGACGTAAAGAATTGGCTTTCATCCCACTAGCCAGGTATTTAATTAAGTTGAAGCATTCAGGAATTAGCAGTAAATGCCTTTTAATTCCTAGGAAGCCAATAGCCTTTTTTTTTTTTTCCTTAAAAAAAAACAGAAAGAAAGCCGGATTAGGGTGCTGGTGCTGCTGTGGTGTGACCCCACAGCCCGGGGCCGCAGCACCCCGGGTCCTCTGCTGGAACCTGCTCTGCCCGATGGCCTCGGCTTCCTGGCAGGACACAGAGCCTGGGCTGCCCTCCCCCGAGAGAGGGGACCCCGGACACTCCACCCTGCACACCTGACAGGGCATGGTATGGGGACATCAGTGTGACACTGAGGCGCCGCCACGATCCTCGCTCTCAGCAGCGGCTGCGGGAGGTGGAGCACAAGCTGCTGCGGCAGGATCGAGATGGGAAGGGGATGCTCATCTTGATGGGCTGCATTCCTCCCCACAAAGGTCCTCCGATTTGTCCCATTAGTGCCATCACTAAAATCCAGTTAGTCTCCTACGGAGAGCAAATGCAGCCCAACCAAGACCCTGGCAAGGGACTGGTGGCTCCAGACCCCCGTTTCCCCTGCCAGCCCTGGGAGTGCCTGGTGAGCCGTCCTCCCTCCCGCTTGTGTACTGGGGCTAATTGATGCAGGGGGCCCAGGAGCCGGGCTTCTCACCTTGTTAGCACGGCAATTAGCTCTCTTTACTCTCCTGATTGCTCCTGTGCATATTTCACTCCAGTCCAGCTTTCCAGTGAGTTATAAATGCAGCACCGGGGAGGCCGGGGAAGTTGTGCAGGGACAGGGAGCTCAGAGCCATGCTGGGGACTGTCCTGCTGCTGCTGGCCCTGGCCAAGACGGCATGCCCGAGCCCAGCCAGCGTGGGGAGCCGGCGGGCTGAGGCGCTGAAGAAACTCCTGGAAGTCTTTGGCATGGAAGACCCTCCGGCCCCTCCAACTCACTTCAAGCAGCCGCCCCAGTACATGGTGGATCTATTCAACACTGTCGCCAATGCAGATGGTGTCACCAAGAACCCTGACATCCTGGAGGGCAACACCGTCCGCAGCTTCCTGGATAAAAGTAAGGGGGGGCTCGCTGTGGTGCTGGGATTCGGCTGTGGGGAGGGGCTGAACGTGGCCGGTGGCGGTGCCGCCCCTGGTTTTGCTCTTCTCAACGCATCCTTCTCTGCAGCTCACAGTGAGGAGATGAGGTTCCTGTTTGTCCTCTCCAGCGTGGCCAAGAACGAGAAGATCCTGACGGCAGAGCTGCACCTCTTCCGGCTCTGGCCGAGGGTCACAGATGGGCCCAAAAGGCACCACTTCTGCCAGGTGAGGAGAGGGATGGGCTTGGGGTTGGGACTGACCCCCAGCCTTGGCCCATGGATGCCACTGGCACACTGTGGTCATTTGCCTGCAATGGGAACACAGCCTGGCTCTAGGATCACATGTACAAATGTTTCACAGATAATCACAATGATATAATTGTGGCTGGTTCTTAAATATCCTTCTGGCTTGTGCAAACATCAGCAAAGGCACACCAAGATTGTTACATATCTATGCTGACAGTTCCCCATCTCCCCCCCCATACCTCTGTCCAGGGTCAGTCCCTCAGGCAGGATGCTCCTGGGTGATCACCTTTTGCCTTCCCCAGGTCAGTGTGTATCAGGTGATGGAGAAAGACAAGCCAGACACCCCTGGAGGGAAGAAGCTGCTGGCAGCTCGGCTTGTCTCACTGCAGACCTCAGGCTGGGAGGTCTTTGCCATCACACCGGCTGTGAGTTACTTTTCCTCTGTTTTGGGTAGCACAGAGGGAATCCTGGGGTTCACATGCAGGAAGTTTTTTAACCCATTTCACCCCCAGCAGCCTTTCAGGTGCCAGTGTAGTTTCTTGGATGCATACCAGTGACATGGGGGGATACATCCTCTGGGAAGGGGAGGAAAAAGTCCTGCCAAGAGCCCTGGGGGCTGCTTCATCCTTCCCCACACCTGTCTCACTGCTCTGCAGGGAGTGCTGATGCTGGCTCCTGCCACAGCGTCCCCTGTGCTGCAGCCCTGGAGCAGGCTCTTCCCATGGCACACAGAGTGTGCCCTCAAGGAGTCCTGGTTCATGATGTCCTGCTGCTGGCCTGGGACTTGCCTGTGGGCATACCAGTGCAGTGCCTGTCCCGGTCCTTGGTGACACTGGTTTGGTTCCCCAGGTTCGCGACTGGACCGAAGATGAAAGCAGCAACCAGGGTTTGCTGGTGACAGTCCAGGGCCCAGGGGGGGGCCCGCTCGACTCCCCACCACTGCAGTTTGCATCTGGCCGTGGCCACCATGAGAGCAAGAAGCCCATGTTGGTCCTTTTCACGGATGATGGGCGCCGCGGAGCGTCGCTGCCCACAGCTGGCTTCCCAGGTGGGTCCCATATGCCTGGCATGACTCCCTTGGTGCCAACATCCCTTTCCCAGAGGGTGCTCCCGCCATGTGGGTTTCACAAATCCAAACCCCCTTCCCTGGCTGGAGGGAGAGGCTCTCTCCTTTCTGGTGCAGCCTGCTCAGGGGTGTTGTCTGCTTGCAGATGTGAAGCTGGATTTAAGTTTGGCTGTGAGACTGAGGCTGTCACCTCCTAGTGGCTCTGTCTGGGCTGGTGACAGGCTGTGACCAGAGGGTCACGGACAAAACCTGTGGGGAGGGGTGGCTGGGGGGGCTGGAGTATTTTCTCCCTCCACCCAGGTTCATGCAGTGGCCAATGGCGTTGAATGCTCCTTTCTGACAGATTTAAAGCCTCAGGCTCCCAATCTCCCTGCCAAGATGCCGGTGCCCAAGCTGGGCAGGTCACGCAGTACACGCTCGCTGGACCGGCTCCAGCCCTGCCAGAGGCATCCCTTGTCCGTGGACTTTGAGGAGATTGGCTGGTCTGGCTGGATCATTTCACCACGGGGTTACAACGCCTTCCACTGCAAAGGCTCCTGCCCTTTCCCCCTGGGTGAGAACATGCGGCCGACGAACCATGCCACGGTGCAGTCCATCATCAACGCCCTGAAGCTGAGCAATGGTGTCAGTACCCCTTGCTGTGTGCCTGACAAGCTCTTCTCCATAAACCTCCTATACTTCGATGATGATGAGAACGTGGTCCTCAAGCAGTATGATGACATGGTGGCCGCGAGCTGTGGCTGCCACTGAGGCAGGAGGAGCAGGGGGCTGGGAACACCACTTCAGTGAGGCCGCATCCACTCCCTCCAGAGCATCAGTGGGGTCTCTGTCCCACAAACCCTCTAAAAGAGACTGGGATGAGCAAAGCAAGGTGGTGCTAGGTCTGCCCTGGATGGTGTCACCCCCTGACAGGGCCAGCCGGGAAGGCTCAGGGCCAAGCTCTGATTAAATCAACTTGAATGAACCCATGTGAACCAGCAGCCCCAGGGCAGCAGCTCCATTTTGGGGTGCCCTGTGTGGGAGCATGGGTGTCCCGGCCCATGTAGAGGCTCCTGCAAGCTGTACTATATGTATATAGCAAGAGCACTAATATATGACAGAAGCCACCTGTAAAGTGTCCTGTAAATGTCTGTACATTCCTGCATTGCTGTGACTTGTAAAATTAATTCAGAGCAACTATGTAAAGGTGCCATTCTCCAAAGGCTGCTGTGGACTTTGAGCTGCTGCTAGGAACAAGGCAAGCAGACATCTCGCAGGCACAGGGAAGGGGGTGCACATGGAGGTCCTGGAGGGACGCACATGGAGGAATGAAGATCCAGCCACAGTGCAGTCTCCAGGGGCAAGGGGACAAAGTTGGTGTGCCCAATGAGTGATCTCAGGATCCATCAGCCTGCAGCTGGGGGTACAGGGAGATGAGCAGGCTATGGGGGTGTTTGGGGAATGTGGTGGCAGGGTCTGGGGTGGGATGGGGGTGTGTATAGAGGTGCCTGGAGCTGATGCTGCTGGGGTGGGTGGGTGGTGGCTGTCATGATTTAACCCCACAGGGCAACTAAACACAACAAAGCCACTGGCTTCCCCCTACACCCTGGTGGGATGGGGAGGAGAATCAGAAGAAAAGGTAAAACCTGTGAGTTGAGATAAGAAAATTTCCATAATGGAAATAAAAGATGGTAATATTTTATAATATTTGTAATTTCATTTGTAATTAAAAGGGAGACACCAAAAGGAGGGAGTCATAAACCCCAAGACAGGCAAGTGATGCCCAATACCCAGTTGCTCAGCACCCACTGATCTGTGCCCAGCCTGTCTCCTAGCAGCAATCAGCTGCTGAGAGATCAGTGCGTGATCAAGATTATTCTCACCCTGAATCTAAAATACTGCACTGTAGAAGGGAAGAAAAAGAGAAGAAAATTAACTCTATTGTAGCTGACACCCAGGCAGATCTCTGAGGGAAGATGGTCAGAGGAAACTACTGTAGCCAGAGAGAATGTTCCTCATGGAAGAGAAATGGGGTGGGAACCAGAGCTGCCCAAGGCTGTGGGGTCAGGTCAGTGCTGGGAGGTGTACAGAGGGCAGGTGTCAATGTGGGTTACTGGGGAGTGGGTGTAGGTGTTGGTGGTCAGGGCAGGGGTCCTCTCTCACCTGCTGGCACAGCCCTCTTGTCCCTTGCAGTCCAGCTCTCAGTGGCAGTGTGGCTGTTCCTGCCAGAGCACTAGGATCCTCCAAGTCTCTTTCCAAGTTTCCAACATGAGCAGCTTAGCCACAGTCCCTGGCTGATACCAGGAGTCCCCTGACGCCTCTGCATCCAAGCCCAGCTCACAAGTGAGTGACTTGCACCCTGGCCTAGCTGGCACCAGTTTCTTCCCCCTGCTCACCTGGAAGCAGCACCAGCAGCTGTTGGCCCTGCCCCACGCTAACCCTTCCTGCAGCCCGGGGTCACTCCATCTCACCCAAGGGGAGGGTGCATCCCTTGAGGAGGCTCATTGACTGGACGTGGTCCCATACTAGAGGGCAAACCCTTCCCCTGTGCCCCCCAGACATGTCCCCCACTGCCTCCCATGATGTGAACACAGGGTGGATCCTGATCATTTGCATGTGCCAGCTGCAGTTCCAATGCACCCAGGCCAAAGCACTGCATTCCAAAACTAATGCATAGACAGACTCATCTGCATCCCTGAGAGCCCTGTCCTTGCACTGATGGACTTGTGAGCCTGGGAGATGTCCTCTCCTCGCCCCAAATGAGGAGCAGTTTACTGAATCACACACAGTGACTGGTCAAGAATCCATGACAATGACGGTTTGGGCCTGGTTTATTAAATACTTGTTCCTGGGGGTGCTCTGGCTACAAGCTCTGTATGCCTATAGTGCCTGTGTGTCCCATCACAGCAGCCTCCCGAGTTAGGAATGTGCCTCAAACTCCAGGGCAGTGGGAAGAAGAGCAGATTTGGCTGGAAGGATGCATGGCTGTAGCCTTTCCTCTGGGCCTTCACCCGAATCCCTACACTGGACTAGGCCTGGGCTGCTTGGCTGGGAGTGAGTCACAGGGCCCTGGGCAGGGAAACCTGTGTGTGGCCTACTCAGTGGGGAACAGAGCAGCACCTGCACATGTGTCACACTGGGCTACCTGCCTCAGACAGGTGGCAGTTCAGTCCCATCCCTCACTCCCCATGATGTCAGGGTGCCCCTTGCCTCAGCCCATGGCAGACAAACATCCTGCCCTGGCCATACAGTTCCAAAGCCTCCTCTGAATGACTGCTCTGTGAGACAGCAGTGTCCGGAACACAGCAGTCAGGGAGGTCCCAGCTGGCAGCAGTCCCAGTGCAACAGTAGAGCCCCGGCACTGTTGTGACTCTGCCCATAGCTCAGAGCCTCCCTGGGGGACAGGACCTATTGGGAGGATGGCCAGGACAGGGGATGTCTGAGGGCTGGGGAGCCCGTGATCAGTGGTAATAGCGGGGGTCAGCTCTCCAGCACTGTGAGAACTTTCGCAGCACTCGCTCCTTCAAGCGGATCCTTCTGGAAAGCTGAAGTGACTGGCTCATCTCATGGGCCTTCAGCTTGGCATAGTAGTCAGAAAATTTGTTGTAGAGGATGGAGATGGGCATTCCATTGAGGATGATGCCAAAGGAGATGCAGACAAATGCCACCATCCTGCCGAGTATTGTGTCAGGCACAGTGTCTCCGTAGCCCACAGTGGAGAGGCTGACCTGTGCAGGGACAGAAAAGGATAAAATCCCACGGGAACAAGTCCAGCAGACCCTGCCGGCTGGTGCTGGAACTCTCCCTCCCATCCCTCTGTGGAGCCACCCTTCTTCTGTGACCAGTGCCAGACCCTGACCCTGAGGGCAGCCAGGTGAGCTGTCCCCTCTCCAGAGCCTGCACGACCAGGGCTCCACTGTCCAGGCTGTGCCCAGCAGACCTGGAGAGCTGAAGGAAAGAGCTGGCTGGCTGAACCCCTGAAACACAGATCAGAGGCCAGATCCTACTCCCTCACTGCTTTGTCTGTGTCTCTTCAAAGGCAGCTGGACACCCATGAGCCCAGCCTTCCCCAGCAGTCGGTGTCTGCAGGAGCTTCCTTCCCCCTCAGAGCTGTGGCTCCAGAGCTTCCTGGCTGTGAGTTGCTCGGTCCCAGACAAAGCTTCCTGGAGCCTCCCTCCAGGGGAAACAGAAGTATTGCCTGGGAATGAACCATATTTAGTAAATGAGGAGCAGGGCTATGGGTATAGAGTGAGAGCTGAGGCCCGAGATGTTTGGGGTTGGCAGGGAGCTATGCTCCAAGAGCCAGGCTCAGCCTGGGATGTTGAAACGCTTGAACCTGGTGATGTTGCTGAGTGATTTTGTCCTTCCTCGAGGAGGCATGAATTTGAAACAGATAGCTTTTCTTGGCCAAAGGGGATTATAAGAGCAGAAGTGATCCGTGAGATCATTTAATCTGTAAATCAAAATGTTCTTATAACCTGTGGCTCTCAAGTGCTTTAGCTGCTCCCCATCTCTGACATAATCCCAGGTTTATTATACTGCTCAGCTCTGCAGAGCTGCTGGCTCCTGGCACAAGCAGGGCAGCGAATGGGCAGCACACCCCAGCCTATGTCCACTCTCATGACACAAGCTGAGGCACAGTGTGACTATGGGTCTCACATGCAGCCCTGGGCTCCCTATCTCAGACCCACAAGCTCTTGTGTCTCTCAAGCACAGCAGGGCTTCAATGCTGCCCAGGCCTCATGCAATCCAGCGTGGCTGTCCCCATGCCCACAGGCTGCATCCACTCAAAACTTGGGTCCCATGACAGATAAAACTGAGTCACATCCCCCTTGTTCAACTCAGACCTGGAGACTCCCAAGCCACCACCTCTGTCTCATCGTCCCACCTCAGCATCAGCTTTTGAGCCTCTGACATAGTCTAAACCTCTGATTTCTTTTCTCAAAGCATGCAGGGCTCTGGGTTTCCCACCATTACTGATCTGGTGGGAAGGCTGGGCCCTTCCTGCCTCCTGGCCAGCAGCAGTGGCAAATCCCCTGAGTACCGGGGCAGCCCCTCCCCACGGAGCATCCCCCAGCCCCTCTGGAAGAAGCTGCTCACACCTTACCGCTGCCCACCACCACGCACAGGGGATACTGGTGAAGTCGGTGCCGGGGACATCATGTTCCACCGAGTGTATGAGAGCAGAGAAGGTGAAGACACCCATGGCAATGAAGAGAAGGAGGCAGCAAACCTGCTGGTAGCACTGGCGCATGGTGAAGCTGAAGGCCCGGAGGCCAGTGGAGTGACGTGCCAGTTTGAGGATACGGAAGATCCTCATGAGCTTGATGAGCTTGAGGACTTTGCCCAGCTTGCTCACATTCTCCACCTTATGAAGCTCCTCATGGTACTGCATGTCTCCATCATCCATATTTTCAAAGAGGATCTGGATGTAGAAGGGCAGGATGGCCACCAGGTCTATAGCATTAAATGCTGCCCGCAGGAAGTTCTTGAAGCTGGAGGAGGATATGAGCCGCATGACATACTCAGAGGTGAAGAAGATGGCACAGACCATCTCCATCTGCTCCATCCACATTTTCCCTGTCTTGTTTTTCATCTCCTCTACTGTGCTAAGTGTCATGCCCACAATGGAGATAAGCACAAAGAAACTTGACATGACAGCGATGATCTTGGCTGGGACAGAAGAGTACGGGTTCTCAATGAGGTTCCAGACCATCTTCCGAAACCGACCCAGAAATTTGCCATCAAACTGCGTCCCTGACTCCAGGGGCTCCAGTTCTGCCTCCAGCTCCTTCTCTATTTTCAGGTACTCACTGAGCTCATCTTGCTTTTCCTCGAACAGGATCCGGCAGCAGCGTTGGGAGTATTTCAGATGGATTCCCCAGTATTCGATTTCCTCCACAAAGTTACTTGGGCACATCTCATCCATCACCCACAGGACCCCACTGCGGTAGAAGTGGAAGATGTAGTGAAAAATTGAAGGATCTCTATCAAAGAAGTACTCATTCTTCTGCACCAAGTAGTCATCACAGAGCTGCAGCTTCTTCACAGGGTCTGTATAGAGGGCCAGCTTTCCAAGCCGGGTGATGGGATACTGGGCCAGTACCTTGTAAGCTATCTGGAACAATTTGCCGCCCACGTTAATGTTGAGCAGGTACTTGTTCCTTTGGATGGGAGTCTGGCTTTTCTCCTGGTTACCATCTGCCACATTTTGCATGGAGTTCCATTGCCTTACCAGGCTGTCCTGCGCAAATGGGATGTAGGATTCTTCTTCCTCTGGGGTCCGGCAGCGGACCTGGTGATCCCCTATCTTGAGGCTGGCTGAGAGACTTGCACGCCTGGTCCACTTTTGCCTCATGGTGCCCAGCCTTCCAAAGCGGTGACTCCTGTTACGGGCCACAGGACAGCAGCTCTGGCTTCATGGGAATGCTCCCACTGGGTACATGCTGACTGGGATGAGTGCTGTGAGCTCAGGGCAGTGGAGTGGCTGCCCGAGGGGCACAGCTGTGTCCTGGTGCCACGTGGCACCTGCCGGGGTCCCAAAGCCGATTGCTGATCAGATTGGGCTTTGCATCCTAGAGTCAGAGGCAGCCAACTGCCCGTTCCTTAAGACACTAATGAGATTGAGACACTAGTCCTTTATGTAAAGAACTATTTCTAGCTCTGCACTTCTCTTTTCCCTTATTCTGTTCTTATTAGCTGTTTGCAGCTGCTGTGTGCTCTCTCCTGGAAGGACATCCATGACAGCAAACTGGAAACAGCACAAACTTGCCTCAATTTACCCTCAGCTGATGGGACAGGAAAGTGCAGACATGCAGGATTTGTATTGGCTTTGTACCCCCCCACCAGATGCTGCTCTTGGCAGCAGCCCTTCGTTAGAGGCTAATGCAGCTGTCCTGGCTGTCAGCTGTCACAGCCAGGGAAGGGAGATGGTCATGACCTCTCAGCTCATCCCTCAAGTCCCACAGTGCAGATTTAGAGGGGATGAGGTGAATGAACCACCTCCAGCTCCACACAGTGTCCGAGAAGATCCCTTTAGGGACAGGCTGCCCCTGTGCCCCTGCCCTGTGCCATCATATTAACCTTCAGCCCATGACTCACCCAAACAGGGGCAGCAACAGGGAACAGGACACTGGAAATACATGTAGGCAGTAAAAGTTGTTCCTCTGAATGACTGGAACTGAGAAGGAGGAAATAATCCTCTGGATTTGTGAGGAAAAGTGGAACCAAAATTAAACAGGCTGATCTTTACAGGTCTTATCCTGGAATATGATCCTACTTCAACATGTAAAACACCACATTCATCTCCATGAACTGGTCTAATTAAGTACAGCGATGTGGAGCTCAAAGATGCTACTGGCCTGAAAAGCAGCTCAGGCTCTGCTACAACTGAAGTCTCTGACCCTGGGGATTAGAACAACAAAAAATCTTCTAGCACTGCACAGAAGAAGGGAAATTGCTGTCAGGAACACAGCCCCAAGTTTTGGCACGAGATCCATAAAATGTGTTTCTTTCAACCTTGAAACACTGTCATGATCTGCCAATACAGGCGGGGATTGTGATGGTTCGTTTTGATCTCGAGTTACAAAAGACACAGCAGAGGACAACAGTATACTTCAGAATACTCACAGCAGAGCACTTTTCTTTTGTGCTAACAACACAGTTATGCAACAGAGGGGAGAGTTTAAGGAAACGAAGCAAAGGGATAGAGGAAAAAAGGGGAAAAGAGGAGAAGGGAAATAGTTACCAAGGGATGGGACAGCGTCCTCGTGGTTGTCGGCCATTAGACAAAAGTCTTCCTTCCATGGGGAGATCTCAAGGGGCTTCTTCAAAGAGTCACTTTTAAATAGTCTTTTCTCAAAGCAAATGACATCTTGCCACGAGGTAGGGAGATTTAGGGACCATTGTGTGCCCAGAGAAGCAGGTGTTGATAAGACTGGGCTGGCACTATGATGGCACAGCACGGCACGGCACAGTGCACCTGCAGTCACCTGGCAAGCACCTACCTTGGCCAGGCCAGAACTCCTGTTCAAAGCTGACCAGGTCAGAAGCGAGTGGGGTACACCGGGGTCTTCTTGCGAGGGTTGTGAGGCAAATGAGAGAAACTTTGGACCACCTCTTACAAGCACTCAGCTCAGGGAGCAGAAAGCAAAACCTGCACTGTCTTGTGAGCTTGCCCCAGGGCCTCAGTCCCCATTGCATGGAGCAAATGCTCTGCCCTGTACCACAGAAAAGCCAGGCTCGGCTTGGCAGCTGCAGCTCAGAGTATGATCTTGGACCAGCTGGTGCCAGCTGACCTTGGCCACTTTCCCCTGCCAGCACCAGCACTTCAACTGGCCCAAACTCAGCCCTGTCCTGCCAGGACTCCTGGAGCCCGTCCTGCCCTGTACTTTGTGCTCTGCTGTGGCAAAGAAGGGACAGGTTCAGGCATTCTTTTCACCTTGCTTTTGGCTGAGCTCCTCACTTGTCCCCAGTTCAGCAGTAGCACCTCTGGCGCTACTACGGCATCTGTTCCTCCTGTCCCCACACTGTCTGTTGCCTTTGCTCCTGTATTTAATTTTCTCTGCTACAGCTGGTGTGTGCTGGAGTCACATCTGCCCCACGCAGGCACAGCAGCACTGGCTTCCCCGCAGCACCCCACACTAGCCCACCCAACCCAAGTCCTCTATCCCAGGATGTGAGAATCCAAAGGTGATGCAGCCCCTGTATTTGTATTCTGTATTCCCTGTATATGTAGTCCTAAATACACAATCCAAACAAATGCACATATCCAGGAAAAATAAAAACTCCAGAACTTGTTAATTTCACATTCTTTATTCTCCTGTGCCAGTCACCACAGCATTTCTCCACCTATCCCTATGGAAACAGAAGGTTGTGTGTGCCCTTGCAAATGACTCCTTGGTACTAAAAAGAGCAGCCCTGGAATAACTCAGGACTCCACACTACACATAGAAGTTTCTCCCATGGGGTATGGGAGCACTCACATGCTATCCAGGAGCGGAAGACTCCTACTCCAAGGCTGATTGATGACTGGTGTCTACTTGGCAAGCCAAGTTCCCACCTTCAAGGCACAGAGGTCAGCAGCCAAGGCAGCAAGCTTGGCACACTTAGTGAACGCTTGTGCAAGGCGCGTGCGGTCAACCTGAGGTGCTGAACCAGAGGCACTGGGGACTAATCTACCCCTTCACAGACAGTTCTGAGAGGTGCACAGCACTGAGTCCTCTGGCTGGGGCTCCACGTGCCACATAGTGTCTGACCCAAGACATGACTTCTTTCCAGGGACATCTCCACTAGACCAAGATGCTTAGAGCCCTGTACAGCTTGGTCCCAGGGATGGGGCAGTCACAGCTGCTATGGGCAACCTGTGCCAGGGCCTCACCATAAAACCCTCCTTCATGTCCTACCTAAGCCCACCCTCTATCATTTTGTAGCCCCTTGTCCTTACAGGCCTTGGTGAAAAGCCTCTCTCCATCTTTCTTACAATCCCCCTTTAGACGTGGACAAGACACAACATCTCCCCAGAGCTGTCTCTTCTCCAGGGTTTGCCCTAACAAATGTGCAGGACCTGGCACTTGACCTTATCAAACTTCATGAGGCTCCTGTGGGCTTGAAGGTCCTTCTGGATGACATCCCCCTCCCCAGCTGCACTTCTCAGCCTGGTCTCATCCTCAGACTGGCTGGGGATCCACCTGATCCCACTCTACACACCACTGATGAAAACAGGCAATAGCACTAGTCCCAGTATGGACCCTCAAGGGACACCATTCATGTCAGAACAGTTTTAAGGAAGACACCATTAAGAGTGTTAACAGGAGCCCCACGCAGCATTCAGCACTGGTGGGTGCAGAACAGGTCTGCCAAGGGTGGAGATGTTTGTGGATGGGAGTGTGAGAGGAACTGCCAGCCCAGAGCCAAGGAGATCCTTGCCCCACGTGGGCACAGCAAAGCCAGAGCAACTGCTGTCACCCCCATGGCGGCACTGTCAGTAAAAGCCTCCCATGCATGGGACTGAGCAGCATCAAACAGTAGTGCAAGCATGGAGTATTTGTCTGATCTGTGCAGCTAGTGAGTGCTTATGGAAATAGGTGAGAAAGCTCCTATTCCCTGACAAAATCCAGGGGGAAGAATGGGGCAGATGTAAAAAGGTTCTTGGCTGGAAGTGGAAGGAGACAGTTGAACAGCACCTGGCACTTCAAGGAGAAAAGCATCTTTGGGTCTAAGGCCACACTGGTGGGCATCAGCAGTAATGACTGTCATGCAGAACAATGAAGACATTTCTGCCACCTTTGGGAGTGCTGATGTCACAGTGCCAGGGAAGGTCCTGTGCTATTTCTGGAGCCAAGGTAGTCCCACAATCTAAGACCCAGTTATAAAGGGAGCATTCGCTTCGTATTCCAGTGTTACAACGCAGATTGAGAGCTGATGTCCAGTTCAGGCAGGCTCTGTGGTGAGCAGGAGACAGACAAGGCTAGTCCCACCTTATCACCTTGGGATAAGGATCCCTGTTACAAAGCCAGAAAAACACCTGGTTATTGACAGTCATTTGGGAAGAAACCTAGTTTCAATTTACACAAAGTGGAGGAAAAAGCTCCACACCAGAAGATCAGTATCTCGGCAGGACTTCTCCATGTCCTTGGCAGCAGGGAGGAAAGGGAAGAGTTCTGCTGCAGGGCAGACTGAAACCCCATGCACCTGGTTGGCAAGCATCAGGGAAGCTAGGAAAACCTACCCCCAAAGGGGAAAACCCTGGAAGCCAGAAACATAGGGCATGAAAGGATTTCTCCCTCAGGCACATGGAGCACACGGGATGCAAAACACTTACCCTTCAGGGCAAGGAGCCTTTCTGGCTCTCATCAGGTATCAGCTGCTCCCTGGATGCTTTTTCAAGGCTGAAGGTGTCAGATCTGCATTTTGCTTTGGACAGACCCCACACAGCAACAGAACCTGCAGCTACCAGGATGGTCAGTAGCTCTGGAGAGTGCACAAGCAGAAACCCACTCACTGTCCTGGTCTTGGGACAGGGCTCTGCTGGTCAACACCATGAGCCAACAACCAGAGATGAGCAGTGTCCCTCGAGGACAAGAGACAGACAGAGAAGAAGTGAGCTAGTGACAGATTGCATGGAATGGCCTTTCCAAGGACACAATACACCCAGGGCAGAGCAATAATTAAACTGCTATGTCAGGCCTCCCTTAGCCCTCCCAGCCCAGCAAAAGCAGCTACTGATACAAGTCTAGAATTGACCCCATCAGGATACTCAATTTATAGACCAAGGTAGGTAGGTCCAAGACCATGTACAGTGCTTGAGTCTCACATACCTGCAACAATCAAGATCCATGTGTAACCTTGACTCCTCGATAGCACAGAGACCTCAGGCTCAGGTGTAGCTGAAGACTCTGTGAGGAAAGAGAAACAAGTCCATGAGGCTTTCAACTCACTTTATGGTCAGCACTCAAAGCAGTCTTCAATCCACTCCTGGCTGAGTTCCCAGCTCACCTCAAGAGCACCTTTTTCAATTTACACAAAACTTTATCTGCTACTACTGTGATTAAGCCACACAGGAGAAAAAAGTCCTACTGGAAATGTATAATAGGGAAAGGTGGGAAACTTCCCAGCTGGAGCTAGAACTGCAGCATCCCAGCCTGTCCTCGTGGCACTGAGATGCCAAAGGTACAATCAAAATGCAGCTCTTCACCTCACCTGCCAACTGAACAGGTTCAGGAATCAAACCCAGTCTCTCTCACCTGCAGTAATCCCCCCTCCTCACCACACCCTCGGAAACCCCAGGGTGAGGGAAGCCAGAAGCACCCTCCCAAACACTCCAGACAGCCAATGGATCTGACAAAGGATGCTCCAGAGCCAAGCAGCTCTGGTACTGACAGTACTGGGGTGCAGACACAGCTGGGCACAAGCCCAGACACTGTGTGTGCAGCTCCTGACCAGCCCTGATGGCCCAGAACTTCCTCATCATCCTCCTCCCTTCAGCCTCCCCATTCCCCTGAGATCAGAGGAGCTCAGGAGGTGGAGAGATTTCAGTGTCTTCCCGAAGTAGCTGCTGGGAATTGCATGTTCTAGAAGAATGAATAAAGTACTTCAAAAGCCCTTCCTGAGGGAGCCCGGGGGAGCGTCATTGCCGTTCCCACCAGAGGAATGGCACCAAAGGTGCGGGTCCCCAGCAGCGCTTCCTCTACCCACAGTGACCCGCGGTGACCGCAGCTGCCCCGATCGGCCACAGACAGCGGCGAACAATGGCTTCGGTCCGGCCTGCGGCCCCCATCCGCACCCCATGGCCCCGTACCTACGCTGCCGGCGAGCGGCACCGCCGAGCTCCTCGGCGCGGTCACCGCAGGGCCGCCGGGATTCGGCTCCGCAGTGGTCACGGTCCCGCAGCCCCACTCGTCCTCGTCGTCCTCACAGTCGGGATGCCCGTCGCAGCGCCAGTCCTGAGGGAAGCAGGGGGCGCCGGGCACGCACTGGAACTGGTCCGGGCGGCAGGAGGACGGGGCGGCTGAGGGGAACGGGCGCGTGAGGGAAGGCCGGAGGGGGTCCAGCGCGAGAGAGGCCCCCTCCCCCGAGCCCCACAACGCGGGGACCCCGCGCGCGAGGCGCACGAGAGCTCCAGCCAATGAGAGCGAAGGGTGTGCGCGGGGAACCAATGAACGCCGCCCGCCCGGCCTCTCCCCCAGCTCACCGTGGCCTGGAGGGGCCGGCAGCACCGGCGGCCGCAGCAGCAGCAGCAGCAGCACCGGGAGCCCTAGCGGCAGCAGTCGCGGTCCAGCCATGCCGCGGGCCCGTACCGGAGGGAGTCGCCGGAGCCGCCGCGCTGCTACAAACGCAGAGCACGCCGGAAAAGAGCGTCTGGTCAAGCCCGACTTCCACCAATGGGTTGCTCGCGAGGGCGGGGCGCGCGCCCTTGAGGAGGCCCCACCCACCTCCCTGCGGCGCGGCGCTCCGGGGCAGTGTCACGTGACCGGGGAGGGGCCCACTCAGCCCGAGCAGCGCTCCCGGCAGCACCGGAGCCGGCACCGGAGTCGGCACCGCAGCCGTGCCTGTTCCAGCCTGCCTTGAAGCCAGCGCACCGAGCTGCCGGCGGAGCCCCCTGGAAGGATCCCTGGAAATCCATGAGAACTGCGGTTGACAGTGACCTGCTGTCCCCGGGGAGGTGCTGGACAGCGCTCTGCTGGACCGAGCACAGTGCGGTCACAGCACGACAGTGGCACTGATGGTGGATGGAAGGAGTGCCTCAGGCTGCTGAACTTTTCTCGCAGAACCTGGGTGCAGGGGGGGAGCCCTGTGAGTGAGGCTGTGCTTTACTCAGCTCTGCTCTTCATTGATTGACTATAGCTTGCAAATGGTCCTGTACTGTGTCACTATTCAAACGAACCAAACACACTGGTATTAAACAGCAGTAACTCAGATAAATCAAATAAAATAGACAAAATGGGGAGTAGTAATCATAGCTTTATATACAGTTATTAATCAGACAGCACAGCCTCCAGCAGTCTGGAGCCACATCCAGCACAGCAGCTCTGCATCAGAGCTGCTATGGAACCACCTGTGCCCATCACACAGCCTCAGCTCACTGCCTCCTCATAAGTAGGGCTCATCCTTGGAAATTTCCCACTTCCTAAGTGGTGATCCTGGTGTCACTGGCTTCTTCCCTGTTGTTGTCACCGCAGTGCCTGAACTGCAAGTAGAGAAAGGGAGAGAAAAGGCTTTAGCAACACTCTGGAAATCACATTTGAATTTAACCAGAAGTCTAGCTGCAAAGTAGTACTGGAGGTGTTTGTTAATCAGAGTCCCAGAATGGTTTGGATTGAGTGGGACTTTAAAAGCCCACCTCATTCTAGCCCCTGAAATGGGCAGGGACACCTTCTACCATCACAGGTGGCTCCAAGCCCTCTCCAGCCTCGAACACTTCCAGCTATAGGGCAGCTTCTCTGGGAAACCTGTGCCAGAGCCTCACTACCCTGACAACCAAGAATTTCCTCCCAATATTCCATCTAACCTTGCCCTCTGGCAGTGGGAGCCATTCCCCCTTGTCCTGTCCCAAGTCCCTCTCCTGGCGCCCCTTCAGGCTTTGGAAGGGGCTCTCAGGTCTCCCTGGATCCTTTTCCAGGTGAACATCCCCAGCTCTCTCAGCCTGACTCCAGAGCAGAGGGGGTCCATCCCTGGGAGCATCTCTGTGGCTTCCTTTCGACTTATTTCTTGAAGGCCCCAGAGTTGGACACAGATGCTCTAGAGGAGGTCTCATCAAAGCAAAGTAACTTCCTCCTACCCCACTTATTTTCAAGGAAATACAGACCCAAATAATCATTTCCACATTCTGCCGATCTGAGTGACTCCCCGCTGCCGCTGGGCGCGTTTTGTGTTCCTATACAAATCAGGAACAGGGCTGACCCCGTTCCGCGGCGGCAGCGGCACAGCACCACCCGCGTCAGACCTACCTGCCGGCCTGTGAACCCGCGGGCAGGGTTCTCTGCGCCGCCGCCATCACCACCACGGGCGGCAGGGACTCCCGGCGCCCGTCCCGG
Organism: Cinclus cinclus; assembly: GCF_963662255.1. Lineage (NCBI taxonomy): Eukaryota > Metazoa > Chordata > Aves > Passeriformes > Cinclidae > Cinclus > Cinclus cinclus. The sequence continues at coordinate 1,456,762 of NC_085073.1, read as the reverse complement.
CTGTAGTAATAGTTATCGGCGAGTTTGTGGCTAGGGCCCACCGGAAGCCGCGGCGCCGGCTGGGTCCTAGGCACAGAACAACCCGAGCGTCAGTGGTGTAGCCAGGGTGGCTCAGCGCCCCGCCCGCCGCCCGGCCCCGTCCCCGGCACCTCTTAGCGATCTCCTCGTAGCGCAGCTGCAGCTTCGCCTGGAGATCCCGCTACAAGGCAAGGCCAGAGCAGCTCAGGCAGGACTGCCGCCCTGCGCCGGAGGCTTTGCGGAGCCGGGGGCGCAGTTCAGCTTCCCACGGGGCAGAACAGCCCCGAGCCCGTCATTCTTACCCCTGCCAGGAAGTTGCGGAGCCGCTGGATCAGAGGAGTTGCCGTCGCCATCTTGGCCGCGGTGAAGGACGGGGCGCGAGGGGCGCCGGGACCACGCGCGCGGAACGCTGGATCTCGCGAGACTTGGAGCGATATAAGATGACGCCGGGGCCCGGGCTGTCTTTCTGCGCCTTGGAGCCGCCATGGACACGAGTCGCGTGCAGCCCATCAAGCTGGCCAGGGTGGGTACGGGGGCTGGGCCCTGTTGTGCTGCGCCGGGCCGCGGCTCCGCGCTTACTCTACGCTCTGTCCCCACAGGTTACCAAGGTGCTGGGCCGGACCGGCTCTCAGGGGCAGTGTACTCAGGTGAGCGGGCCGGGGCGGGCGGGCACGATGCTGCGGGCCGGAGCCGGCCAGGCTGACGCGGTCCCGCCCCGCAGGTGCGCGTGGAGTTCATGGACGACACGAGCCGATCCATTATTCGCAACGTGAAGGGGCCGGTGCGCGAGGGCGACGTTCTCACCCTGCTGGAGTCGGAGCGCGAGGCCCGGCGGCTGCGCTGAGCGGAGCCTGGGGCCGCCCCTGCTGCCGAATCGTCTGTCGGGGAATGGAGCCTGGCGCAGCTCGTTCGGCCGTGGGGCGCGGATGGGGAGGAGCGTGACGGCCGTGTCACTGTAATAAAGAGTTTTTCCAGTACCCCCTGGCTCGAGTTTCACTCCTTGACCGCCGCCTGACACCTCTGGTTTGTCTGACACCTGAGTACCTGCCGCTTTCCTCGGGTTCAGTAGCAACATATCCTGCTTGTTGTAGGGTAGAGTGCCTTCATTATATCACTGTGTTACTGCATTTTTACTGACCCGTCACAACAAAAATAATTATTCTTTGGTTACGTAGCCTTGCTCCTGATCTTCCTGGTAAGCGATTTTCTGTATGTGATGGTGAAGTGGTACTGGAAACTTACTGGACCTCAGTGGAATTAAATTACAAGTTGAAAGTCAAGCTTGGTCCTGACTCTAACAGCCTGCTGCTTCTATCTATATGTCCTTAGCAAACTGCTCAGTGAATGCTGCCATCAATATACCTACTTGCTGTAGGTATATTGCTCCAGCTCACTTTCTTTGGCTTTCTCTTCCCCCACAAAACTAGTTAGCAAGATGTATTGTTTTAGGATGTTATGTAATTAAAAGTAGGGCTGAAAAGTTTAGAATGAACCTTAAAACTGTGCTGGTTCAAGGGTAGGTTTTTAAGGATTGGTGTTTATCTGCTTATAGAGTGGTCCATGTTTGTGTTGTGTTTGGGCAGTCAGATCTGCAGCTTCCCTTGTCTGGTCTTTGATGGGAGTGGTTTTTGTCTACAGTGTCCTGAGCTTGACTGAGGCAGTTCAGTGACAGGTGTGACTGAGGATTTGGATGTCCTAAAGCTAAGCAGAGGACTGCTGGGGCAGTTGTGCAGAATGTTGCAACTGGAGCAGGCACTGTTGGAGGGCTGATGTTAGAGTGTTTGTGGGATTTGTCCTTTCTGCCAGTTCTAGTGGTGCCCTGGATGGGCAACATGAGGTGAGGAATTTGTGCCATGGAGAAAGCCCTTATGTTCATGCGGTTGCTTGATGTAATTTGTGATTCTTTGGGGGTTTCTGTTTCAGAGAATTAGCACAAGGCTGTGCTCCCTGGCTCATGTGATGCAGCAGAGCTCAGAGTTCTGTTCTGTGGCTGCTGCTCATTCTTTCACAGCTTCATCAGTAACCCAGGAGTATTGCTCTGACCCCTGCCAGCCCTGAGTGCTAGGTGACTGGGACAGAGTGGTTTAGAGAGCTGTCTATTCCTTTCTGGAATATATCTGGTGTCAGCCTGGTCCCTGTCCACCTAAGGAGGGAGGCAATTTGCCTCCTCACACTTAGTTTGGTGATTGCCCTTTAATGATGCAGTGCAATATCAGCACCACAGAGAACCAAGGGCAGTGCAGGGCTGCACCTGGTCCTGTGTCCATCTTGGTCCTGCAGAATGAATGACACTGCTGCAGCTGCCTGGGACACTTCAGCAGGAAGAAGACCAGACTGAGGTATGCAGCCAGTGCATAAACTTGCAGTGAGTGACTTGGAATGTGGAGTCACCTGCTCAGGTTAGGAACTGTGCCAGGCTGTGCCTCTGCTGCAGATCTTGCAGGGTTTGTTATAAGCCAGACAAGAAGGCAGGAGACTGCAGATGTCATTGTAATATTTCAAAATAACTTTAAATTTTATTTATATCTTAAAAACAAACATCAGTATTAAAATACCAGTAAACAGAGTAGTGTATTAGGGAGTGGCAGTGAGCGCTATATATTAACTCCAGTGCAAAGCTGAGAACAAGTTTCTTAGGAAGGTTGTGGGGTTCCCCAGGTCAGGCAGGGGCAGAAGTGGCAAGGCTGGGCCAAGGAGTAGGAATGGGGGATACAAGACATAACCTTTGTGAAGGGTTCAGAGCAGAGCTGCCTTCCCATGCAAAACTCTTTAGCCTCCTGGTCCTTGTCCTTACCCTGTTCCCACCCCACATGGTGCTCACACACTTGCAGACACATTCTCTGACATACATGTTCCCTTTTGCAGGCTCTACCTGTGTGCTCTGAGCTCTTCTGGCCCATAGGCTTTTCCTGGTGGTGTCTTCAGCTGCTTTCCTTGCTTTTGTGATGGGAGGTGGGCAGAGAGGGACTTGGCTGTGGGCTCTGGCTGTCTGCAGAGTCTGTAGGACTGGTTAATTGGGGAAATGTTTAGGAGGTAATTCTCTCTTCTTGGGAGAAGGACCTGCTTCCCCTTGTGGGTTATCAGGCAGGCTTAGTCCCCAAATGCATCTTTGGCCCTCATCCCCTTTTTTTCACTTAGCTGCAACCCCAACTGCTCAGAGGTTTTGCTCCAATGGAGCAAATCAAATCCCAAATGATTTCATATTGAACTTCATCCTTTGGCCAAGCAATATAATTTTTTTTGCTTTGTATATATGTGCTAGAAAAGAGAAAAAAAAATCAGATTTTAGCCAGGAAAGGAAATGCCAGCAAAGAAGGGCAAGTATTTGAATCTGGAAATGTTCCCAGCCCTTGTCCAAGGCAGCATTCCCTCTCCCATTGCTGTACAGGATGTGCCTGTGGAGCACCATGTCCCTGCTGGGGTCAGGACCTCTCACTTGCCCTCCTGGCTCCGTGTCACTGGCACTGCTGCCTTCTCAGAGCTGCCAGAGAACACAAACCAGGTGCTCTTTCTGCTGGGTTGGTTCTCTGCTGTTCCTCTGTGCTGAGGGCTCAGAGGTGGCACAGCTCTGGTGGTTGTGGCAGGAAGCAGAGGATATGGGGTCCCACCACAAGGTCACTTGGCTCTGGTCACTTGGTGGTGAGGTGGCCACTTGTGGGCTGCATCCAGTGGAGGAGATGGGCAAGGGAGGCCCAGGGATGGTGCTTGTGATGGGACTAAAGCTGCGGAGAGTGGTTTGGCAGAGGGGTGGCAGGTGAGGGGGATGTGAAGCACAGCCCAGTGCTGATGGTGGCCCCTGGCTGGATCCCAAGGTCATTCTCATTTTGTTTCTTTGGACTCCTGGGGCTCATTGTGGCTGTTGGTGAAGTCCCCTGCTGCAAAGCGAGCTGTCACCAGAGACCCCTCCAGTGACTCCCGGTCAAGGCCAGCTGGGCTGTTCTGAGCACGTGGCACCTGAAATGCTCTGCTTTTGGTCCTGCAGCCTCTTCCTGGAGACACTCGTCTGTGTCACAGCCCCTTCCCCTCCTGTGGGAAGCAGTGTGGTACTCACGGGTGTCTGTGCCTTCGTGCCATTGAGGTGAGCGTAGAGGAGCGCAGCGATGTCACTGTGACCGGCCTCCAGCGCAATGGCAACAGCATTGTTGCCATCCTAGAAAGTAAGGGAGAGCATGCAGAAAGGAGTTTGGGAACAGGACATAGTGTGGGCTGCCCAGGCCCAGTGGTAGAACCTTACACTGTCCACAATAGAGATGTCACAGGTGGGCTGAGCCAGCAGCAGCTTCACAGTCTCCACGCGGCCGTGCTCGCAGGCGCACATCAGCGCGGTGGAGCCCTCCTCATCCTGCAGGTTCACATCAGCCCCGCAGACGAGCAGAGCTTCAACCATCTCCTGCCGGCCATGGCTGACAGCCAGCATCAGCGCTGTCTGGCCAGCCTGCAAGGAAGGGACACTGCCAGGCCACTCCTGCCCCCACTCTGCTACCTGCTTGTTCCCACACCACAGGACCACTGCTGACACAGCCCTGCTGCCAGGCAGGAGGAGCTCTTAAGGTGATGCCCTCTCCATGCTCTGATGCCTCTAGCTGTGGAGCCACTGTCCTGCCCATGGAAGAGCTGAGTGTAGCTCTGGCATCTGTCTGGGGGTGGGAAGGGTTGAGATGTGGTGGCCCCTCAGCCTGCACCAACCTGGCTGGCCTTGGCGTTGACGTTGCCCATGCTGAAGAGCCTCCTGACTACATTCATGTCATCCTCCTGCTCAACGGCTGCCAGTGCTGCCAGCATGAGGGCCGTGTACCCAGCTTTGTTCTGGTGGTCCACGTTACAGATCCCTGTGGGGGTGGGCAGAGGGGGCTCAGGATGCTGCAGGTTTGGTGGGAGACATGGACCAAGCCATATGGCTGGCTCTCCCTCACAGTCCTGCCCAGGGTGCTATGAGCCATCCCATAGGCACAGAATTGCTGATGGAGCTTCCCAATGAAATCTGGGCTCCCAAATGGGCTGGGGTGACTACCGACCCCCACACCGATGAACTGACACAGCCCAGGGCAGCTCTCCTTGCCCCTCTGCTGCCACTGCCTTCTCCCTGTGCTGATATGGCTAGGACATGACCTGAGGTACAGTGGGATGATGGCCAGGGGATGTTTCTGGGGCTGGGGGGCACTGACCTGTATCCAGCAGTAGCCATACAATGTGGAAGTTGGAGTGGGAGACACTGTAGTGCAGGGCTGTGTTGCCATTCCCGTCCGCCAGGTTCACCACGTGGGCCAGGAAAGCTGGTGAGATTTCGGCAAAGGCCAGGAGGTGGTTTGCAACTGTGTCAGGGATGGATGACTTTTGGCTGGACAGACGGAACCACTCCTGAAGGACCAGGCTGCTGCTGGTGAGCTGTGGGGAGAGAGGGGCTGAGCTCCCCCTAAGCCTCTACATGGCCTTGCACCCACCCCCTGCTGCCAGCCCAGGTGGCAGGGAGCAGAATCCAGACGGGATGGATGAAGGCAGGACCCTGAACTGCCCAAACCCATGCTGGGCATGGCCTGAGCTGAGTCCACATGGGTTTTGGGGTTTCTGGGACAAACCCTGGAGCAAAGGGCTGGATTTTGGGGGAAGGTGTTTAGCCAGACTTTGCTGGTCCCTCTCTGAGTAGGGCCACCTCTGGGGGATGTCGGCAGGGGCTGGGCAAACTATCCCACCCCAACACTCCACTCACCACCTCTTTGCTCTTGGCAGCACCAGGGTGGCCCAGGTGGGTCTTGACAATTAGGCAGGCCTCCCTCATCCTGGGGCTCAGCTCAAACCTGTGGAGAGCATGAGGACATCCGTGGTGTTTGAGCTTCCCCAGTGCCTGTAACTCCACAAGGTCCCCAGAGTGCAACCTCCAGCCCAGTGGGTGTACCCTGCTTCAGCCTCTGCAAAATGCCATAGAAGAGAGGCCTATATGGATGTGCTTGGGCACTCATCGCCTATTCTTAGACCGTATTTCTTCCTTTTGTTGAAAAATGCTATTGAAGGCTGTTGGTTTTTTTTGTCCCACTCTATCTTCTGCTGCAAAGAGGCACCTGGGGCCTCTCATCCTTTCCTTAGCAGACCCAAGAAACCGGAAGGCTTGTTTCCTGATGAATGGTCTCTGCAGGAGCTGAATGGGTTTTTCCCACTGGCAGCACTGAAACTAGGGCAGATGCCCCGAGCTGGCAGGGCCAGTGCCATGGCTCTCAGCGGCACAGGGCTACGGAACAGTGAGCCTTGTCCACTGGCACTTACTTTTCCTTCACCTCAGGAGGCTCCAGCAGGGTCACGTTAGTCCCCTTGCACTCCAGTCTGGGTTCACATGTGCCTTCCCCGGCCTCCTCCTCTGAGGTTTCAGTGTCTCCCTGCTCTGAACTGTTGGAACTGTCGGCCGAAGCCTTCTCAGAGGAGCTGTTGCCCTCTTCCTCCTCCTCCTCACTGGATGTGCTCTCATACCTGCACAGATGGAGGATGCTCAGTGGCAACACAGCACTAGTCTGGCCCCCTTCAGGCCCTGTCACTGGTGCCAGCCCAGGACAGGGATGCAGGGGACCAGGATTGGCTCACAGGGTGGCATAAGCCCCTCAGCACGTACTCCCCATTCAGCACGCCCACAAACTGCAGGCTCTTCTTGTTGCCCTCTGCCTCACCCCGGGGAGGACCATCCCGCTTCTTCATTATGGACTTCAGGGCTCCTACAGAGAAAGAGATGGATGTCAAGGATCAGTAAGCAAGAATTATAGAATTTTAGAATCACAGAATGGTCTGGGTTAGAGGAGACCTTAAAGATCATCTCATTTCAACTCCATTGCCATGGTCAGGGACACCTTCCACTAGACCAGGTTACTCAGAGCTCCATCCAACCTGGCCTTAAACACTTCCAGGGATGGGGCATACACAGCTTCTCTAGGTAACCTGTGCCTGGGCATCACCACTTCACAGTGAAGAATTTTTCCTAGTATCTGATCTAAACCTACTGTTATTTTGAAACTACTCCCCCTTGTCCTGTCACTACATGCTCTTATAAACAGTCTCTCCCTGGGACTAGCCAAGCACCCCAAACCCACTAGACCCCCAGACAGGCATGGAAGGGACACGGGCAACTGCTGGAGCATGGGTGGCATTGGCCCTACAGGCATTGTCCCCAACAAGGCCATCCTCTCCCTTCCTGCAGGAACATTCCAACCCAGACCCTGGCATCATCCCTGGTGACACTCACCAGCTGCAGGGCTTGGGGCAGCTCCACTGTCCTGTACTTGGGATGGCTCCTGGTTGCTGTGTGTCATCTCCAGCACAGCTGGCCCAGCGCCTTGGTTGCGTGGGCACATTTCCCCTGTTGCTCCTGTGCCTGGCACTGAGGGGCTGCTCAGGCCATCACCCAGGCCAGGCTCCATCACCTTGCCTGCACCAGACTCCTTCTCCTCTTCTGCCAGGACAACGCTGCCCACATCTGTCTGGCTGCCCTTGTCATCACAGCTGGCAGCTGAATCAGGTCCCACTGCCACATCCTGCCCATGGCGGTGACAGCCCACAGCGACACAGGAAGTCAGGGGGTAGCACTCCACACCTGCTTCTGCCATCTTTGGGGGGTCACCAGCTGCCCGGCTCTGTGTCACTACCACAGCCTCCACCTGTGCCTCGGCCACCTGCGGCTTGGCCAACACCTCCTTGTCCACCTGCCCATGGGGCCGGCGGGCGCACACCTCCAGACGTAGTTCCTCCAGCTCCCGCGTGGCTTCCTGCAGGTGCCCCTCCATCACGGTGATCACCTCCTTCTGGTGCCCCACCGTCTGCTGCAGCAGCTCCAGCTCCCTCTCTGCCTCAGTGGCCAGCCCCAGCGAGGACTCCAGCACCCAGACAGCCACATCCCTGCGTCCCTGTGTGCCGTCTGGCGTGTCCTCACTCTCCTGCTGCGACCGGTAGTAGAAGACGGCATCTGTCATGACCCGGTCCTCACCCACTGCTACAGAACGGCACGGCCTCTCAGCCACCCTGGGGCTCTTGCCTGGCCAAGCCCTGATGTTCCGCTCCGGCACAGCCAGCTTCTCTGTCAGCTTCCTCAGCTCTGCAATTTTGCTCGTTCGCCCCTTCGCTGGCTCTGCTTCACTCTCTGGTCCTGTGCAGGGCACCTCCTCACTCCCTGCCCCCGTCTCAGAGCCACAGGGGTGAGACGATGCCTCGCCAGGCTCTGCCGATAGCTTTTCTAGCAACTTTGCCTTCTCCCTCTTCAACTCACAGATCTGCATCTCCAGGAGTGGGATGGTTTTCACCTGCTCCTCCAGATCCCGGAGCTGCCGCAGGGCTGCAGCCATCTGCTCGCGCACGTGCTGCAGGGGGGCTGTGCTGAGCCCTGCAGCCGGAGTGCTGCGCCCCGAGCTGCCAGGGCTCACCCGGCCCCAGCCCACCTGGCCCTCAGTGCCCGTTGGCACCCAGTGGGGTGGCTGGCCCAGGGCACCTGGCAGGGCACTGTGGGAGGGACCGCCAATATCCTGCAAATGGCCCTGCTCCTGCTCCAGCCTCCTGCTCGTCTCCAGCAAGGTCTTTTCCACCCGTGGGTTTGGCACGAGGCACTTGCGGGTGGGAGGTGGGAGCAGCCGTACTGGCAACAGTGAGATGGGGTGGGAGCTGGGCTTGCTCACAGGCTCCAGGGGCGCTCGGCCATGCGGGGACAGCAGCAGTGCAGTCCTGCCTTCCTCGCTGGCTGTGGAGGTCAGGGACTCGGTGGAGGTCCAGGTGCTGGTGTGGCTGCTGGGGCTGCGCAGGGTGCTGGCTGTTGGACGGCACCCTTTCCCTCTGCGAGGCAGTGGCACTTTCTTGAGTGTTTGGCCACTTTCAATATCATCAACATATTTCAGGAAATCAAGGTCCAGCAGGAAGCCATAAGGGGTTTCTACGGAATACGAGCTCTTCTCTCCATCATCCTGGTCCCGGTACAAGAACGGGCCCCCAATATCTGCAAGAGGAGCAGGGACAGTTAGGCCGGAAACAGGATGGTTTTTCCAACTGGTTTATACTGGAATTTACAGCCTGCAGACCCCTCTCCTCCATGATGTGCGATGTGTCTGTCTCCAGCACCCTTGGTGAAATAGGGTATCACAGGGCACCCAGTCCATATCAGGGCTGGTGCTGGAATGAGGAACTCCACTGGGATGGGACACGACACTTCAGCCCTGCCAGTCCCTTTGCACCCCTTCCTCTGGCACTACCTGGTGACAACCCTGGTCACTTTACCTGGGAGGTTCTGGTTCAAGGGTGCTGGCTGAGCCATCTTCTTCCCGGAATGCTGCTGACCAGAGGACCATCAACCTGCAACAACAAGACCATGTCTAGCCAAACCCTGTGACCCCAGGGCTGGTGAACCCCAAGCAGCCACACAGCCCTGAGCCCCACCCGGGGAGAGCCCTGTGGCTGCCCCCTGCCATCTGCCAGGTCCCCTGGCCTTCCCCAGCCCAGGGCTGACATTGGAGCTGGTGCCAGGGAAGCGCGGTGCTGCCTGCTCCGAGGGTCACAAGCTGGAGCTTGGCCATACAGTGGGAACAGGCCAGGAAAAAGAGGCTGTAACCTGTATAGGTACAATACTCAGTGTGAAGTTTGCTTTGGTTAAAGGGAACTGATGCTTTGGCAAAGCCACGTGACTGCACGGAGCTGCCAGCTCCTGTCAGTGCTGGGTGTGATGCCCATTCTCACCACCCAGAGTGCCCCACAAGGCCTCAGGGGTGTCCTGAGGGGCTGATGACCCCCAGGAGGGACCTGACTGCTTTTCCTTGTCCATAATGTGGGATAAGGCAGAGGGGAATGAAATGGGAGCCTGCTTTTCCCAGGAGTCAGGCTGGAGAGCCAACAACTCCAACAACTCTCCTCCAACAACTGGAGGAGAGCCAACAAGATATGGCTGTGGTACAGAACTGAGCTCATGGCTGGGGGTGCCACCTTCTGTGAGCACTGAGCTGGGACCTGCTGCAACATCTGACAGTATCTGGATGCTGGGGTCCAGGTGTGAAGTGCTCCTGGCAGGAGCAGGATGGGACAACAGCAATTGGGAGTACACAGTGCTGCTGTGCATGGCATCAGGGTTCTGATGGCTCTGCCCATGGGGCACAGGTGGCCATCGGGCTGAGCAGCTGTTGGTGGGGAAACCATTTGGCACTGGGCTGTTTTCAGAAGAAAGCAGGGGAGGAGAAATGCTGCAGAGGAATGGTGGCTTGGGCACAGCCCTCAGGAAACTGAGGCTCAGCACTGCCCAGGGAACAGCACAGGATCTGGCCTTGGCTGCACAGAAACACCCACATCTGTCCCTCATCCTGGTGTTGCAGCCACTCCCCAGCTCCAGCTGCAGCCACCAGCCCTTAGCTTGCCCTGGCCCTGTGGAGCCAGATCTGTGGTAGCACCTGGCCAGGCTTAGCATGGGCACCATGGCAGCCTCTCTCTCTCAGCCCAGTGTACAGGGCTGGGGGCTGAGTCAAACTGGGCAGAGCTAAAACATTTCCCACTAGTCACAAGGACAGATTCTGGGGCTCTCCCACTCCTCTGCTAACCCACACACAGCCAATGCACATCCCAAATTCCACCTCCCTCAGTATCATCCCTCCTTCGAGCGAGCACCCATTCTACCTCCCCTGGGAGCATCCTGGCTCCATGCTGGCATCCACCATTCCCAAGATGCTGGCCTCATGCCCAAGAGGGTCCACGCATCCCCCACCTCATCTAATCCCTCCCACCCTGGGAAGTTTGCCTTCCTCCTCTGCATGGCCTTTGCTGCAGGTAATTAAACAGTGCTGGGGCCAGGACAAACTTTCCGCTGGACTCCACACATGTTGTAAATCAAAGAGGAAGAGAGAGCAACAGGAGCCAGAGCCAGTGGGTGCATTTCCTAGAGGGGAAGTGGCCGGCAGCTCCCTTCCGCCACCCGGCCTGGGTATTGTCCTGCCTGGGGACAGGAAAAACCTCCTCTGCCGAGGTCTGGAGACCTCCCACACCACTGCAGCAGCAAAGGCGTCCTTTGCACCAGCACTGCATGCACTGGTGCCCCCTCCACTGAGCTGGGGACAGGCTGTTCATCACCTGCTACCTCCTATGGCCCCTTCAGCCAACGTCAGCAGCTGCATCCCAACTGGGGGGGACATCCTCCCACTGCTTCTGGATCCCATTTCTTTGGGTCTGATAGGATGGGCTGGACCAAGGCAGGAGTTTTGTCTTCATCCATCTCCAAAAAAGGTGATGGGACCTGCTAGAACCCAACCATGTCCACGTGGCCCCAAGGACCCCATGATGTTCAAACCCTCCTGCAAGGTGCAAACACCCCTCAGACTCCTTGGGTTGTGCAAACTGTCCCTGGGCTGGGGAAGAGGCGTGGGGCTGGATTGGACAAGTGGGGGCAAATGGTCCCCGCTTGTCCAGCAGGTTGAGTCCTCACATCTGTGGCCCAGGCACTGTCAGTGCCAGCCAGACCTGGCTGCCATAGCCATGGCACCACTCAGGCAGCTGCCCTCCACCTGGACTGGAGTCTTGCTGGGACCCATTGTACCAGCCACTCTGGTGCCAAAGGCTGATTTTCAGCTGCTCCCTTTGGCAAGTTGCTGAAGGGGCTGGGCATATGGATACCTGGGGGGCACCCTTACGTGATCCCAGCTCTTTTTGGAAGGAGGATGTGCAGGCAACCAACCACCTCCATGGAAGCAAGGCTATGCTTGCCCTAGGCTTGCACCTGTATTTTCCCCTTGTGCTGTTCTACCAATGCCAACATGGGAAACCCTGGGGTCAAAACTGGAGCTGCTCTGCTCGATTATAATAAGGAATCATGTCAGGGATGAGGGAGGCTGGGCACCTTGGCACAGCCCAGGTACTACCTGGTCTTCATGCCCTAGCCCCAGCTCCAGACAGCACCTTGGGACCCCTGGCCTCATGGGGCAATTTCCCCTTGGGGTTCCTGAGTTCCTGGACTAGCAGAGGAGAGGTCTTGGGGAGCTGTTCCTAAAGCTTGAGAGCTTTGGGCTCTTTTCCTCCCCAGGGGCACCCCAGTTCAACCACCTGCTGCAGTGCAGCCCGAGCTGCTCCACCGGCAGGGCCGGGGCTGGACACAGGGAGGGTTCTCCCTGGCTCTCCTCCTGAGCCAAAATACTGAGGTCATGAGGAATGTGAGAAGAACACAGTCCAGAGCAGCCCTGGCCAGCACAATCTGATTTATCTCAGCCAGGCATGCTTCCCTCATAGCTGTGCAGGCGATAAGCCCTGAAGCTTGGAACTGAGGCTGTTCCAAAGTTAAAGGGAAACCACTGAGCAAGCACACAGCTTCCTCCACTGCCAGCAACCTGCCAGGATTTGGGCTCCTCGCACACAGCCAACTGTCACACATGCTTGTCACCTGCAGTGTTACCTGCCAGCACTGTGGCTGGGTGCAGCAGGAGGTATCCAGGGCTCATGACACCTTCCCGAACCTGTCCCCTGCGGCAGGGGCTGTACTAAAAGGCCTGTGCCTATTTGCCCAGGCCACCTTGGCCATGCTGTCTCTGCTGGACCTGCTCCTGGAGGAGCTGGATCAAGGTGGGTAGGTGCACAACTCTGACCCAGGGAGAGAAAGGGAAATGCTTCAGTCATCTCAACAGCCTAATTTCAGGGTTGTTATTTCTGGAATTGTCATCATCTATGGCCTGGTTGGCTCTGAGGCCAAAGGGGTTGCCCAGGCTCTGCACCTGCTCCAGGCCCTCAGGGACCTATCTGAGTTGACACACACCAGGTGTAGAGTCCACACACAGACTTAGCCACACAGGGAGCAGCTCTACCAGCCCCCTCACACCTACAGTGTTATAAGCTCCCCACAGCTTCACTAGAGAACATCAAGATCTTTCCTGGCACCCTCACCACGGCTGTCCAGCAGCACCTTCCACCAGCACCTCCGGATTCCCTGGGGACTGCTGACAACACATGGCATCAGCAGTGATGGCCTGGTCTTGTCCTGCTGTGAAGGGCTCGCAGATGAAACTAAATTTACACCCGGGGAGTCCAGGTACAGCCGGGGTATATGCACAGAACCGGGCACAACCCCTTGGTCCCACCACCCGGGGAACCCATAGCACACACAGCCCGAAGAGGTCCCCAGGACCCCAGGAAGCCCCCAGAACCCCCAGCCCAGCAAATTCCCCAGCTTCCTGGGAGTCCACCAGCATCCCCAACCTTACGGGCTCCCGGCACCCTGGGCGACCCCCAGCGCCCCAGGGTGCCAGCAACACATTCCAGGCACCCGCACGTCGGGGCGACAGCCCGGCGGACCCCGAGGACCCTCCCCGGCGCCGCCGGCCGGAGAGAGGGAGTTCCAGCCCGGCCCGGCCCCGCTCCCCTCCCGCTCCCGCCACTGGGGCCGCTCGGGCGGAACCCCCGGGGCGAGGGGTGCCGGGGCCGCCCCATCCCGCCGCGGTCCCGCCGCGTCTGCGGGGACTCAAGCGCGGCCCCTCGGGGCCCAGGAGCGGCGGCGGTTGCGGGGCCCTGCCGACGCCGCCACCGGGACGAGCCCCCGCCCCGCCGCCGCCGGGCCCGCCCGTCCTGTCCCGTCCCGCCCGGTCCCCGCCGTCCCTCACCGTGCCGCCGGGCTCCTTGGCTGCAGCCGGGATACAGTCCCGGGCCCGGGACTCTCGGGCTGCTCCACGGCGCCGGGCAGCGCTGCCGGCCGCAGCCCCGGGCCGAGGGCGGGCGGGAGCGGGAGAGGGAGCGGCCGGGGCGGGGCGGGGGCGGCCAGGGACAGGCCCCGGGCCCGACGGGACGGGTACCGCCCCCGACCGCTCGCCCTGCGGCGTCCCCGCCAGCCCGCTCTCTGCGTGGAGAGGGGGTATCGCTGTCCCCGTGGCCGCCCGGGGTGGGATGCGCCCCATTCCTCTCACTTCTGGGGAGGGGTGTACCCTGCCCTTGTCACCCCCAGGTCCCCTGTTCTGATTACCCTGGGGATGGGGTGTGCCTACTCCAGTCACTCTGGGGACGGGATCCTCCCTAACCTGCCACATCGGGGGATGTAACCCTGCAGGAAAGGGGATCCCCTGCCCACATCACCTCGATTCTGGGGTACTCTCTGCCCTCAGCTCGCTCCCGCTACTGGCCGGGGCCCTGCGGGTGGCTGGGGTCCAGCTCCCCGCACCACTGTGCTCCCCTCAGCACAGCCGCCCGCCGCACATCTGGCCTTCCACCCATGGCCGGGAGCAGTGTGCCTCTGGCCCTGGCTGGGCTCCCCGGGCCTGGCCCCGCTGGGTTCCTGGCAGCCCTCCCTGTCCCAGCAGCGACTGTTTGTCTCCTTTTCTTGCCAGCTTTCTTCCCCGCCTGCTTCCCGTGCCGGTCGCTGAGCCGCGAGCTCTTGGGCTCTCCCCCCATCCTGTAAGAACCCCGGCCATTCCCCCACCTTAGAGCTTGTACTCACTAACTGCTCCAGACTCTTTCAGCGCTGAAACCCTCAGCAACGATTTTTGCCTCTTTTTCATTCCTTTTCAGCTCTGAACTTCATGGATACTCTTCCATATCTGGCTCTTCTGTAACACTACTCACGGGAAGAGCAGGAGAAACAAGATGTGCTTCCCGACGTCCCTCCCAGCTGCTGGCAGGCAGTTTGGGGACTTCCTGGGAAAGGGTTTGCATCCGGACGGAAGTACCTTAATAGCTCTAATGAATCTACCTCCACTGACAGACCTCGTAGCCAATCCATTTGCATACTTGGCCTTCTCAGCATCCTGTGGTAATGAACTTGGTGGTTTCACGCCCTCAATTGGTCTCCAAAGCAGGTCTGGAATAGCACTGCTCTTGCCGATTCACTGACTGCTTGGAGAAGAAATCGCTTGGGTCCTCTGCACCGTGCAGCTTCACCTTCTCTGTCCATCCAGGTCAGGGGAGGTGAAGTCTGGGGTGATAAGCCAAGGCCTAGCTGTGCTGCACAGCTCATGCCCTGCATCCTGGCTCACAGTTTCATGATAGGCCCATGTTCAGGTCCCTCACTCCTGCTCTTGGACATCTGACAAAAATGTCACCCACCTCCAGGCAGCAATTCTAGTTTCCCCTCTGCAGAGGGAAAACAACAACAAAGGAGGAGTTGAGGAAACATGAGCTTGGGAAAGTGATGTCACAGTAGCTCTGTGGGTGCTAGACCTCCATGTGACTGCTGCCACCCCATCACAGGAGGCTGAGCTGTAGAAGAGTGGGGAGACTATAAACCACCCAGAACCACCAAAGAAATGCAGCCCTGGGGCTGCCTGAATGTAGTGCTGGATCACAAAACTCTGGCAGCTTAGAGATATTTCCAGGCTGAGACTCACCAGCAGCCTTTGAACAAGAGTGATTGCATTGTTCCCTGCAGGGATCAGATTCCTGTGGCTTTAAGTTCTGGTCAGTGAGAAGAATCAAACCCAAGGGACAGCCCTTGTTTCCAATATTCATTGCTACCTGCACCAACTACGTGGGACTCAAATATGAGGCCATGGCCAGAGAACTCACCTGGGCTGGCTGGTGTTCACACCCCATGTAAATCCCATCTGCGTCCAGGAGCAGATCACATGGAGCAAAGTGCTTCTGAAGCCTCAGCTGGCGAGTGGTGTGATTGGGCTTCACCCAATACCAGGGATGCTGAGCCAGGACTGGTCCGAGCTGTGGCACCTGACCACCCAGGCTGGCAGTGCCCAGCAGGTGTAGCTGAGCCCAGGCTTGAAGGCAAATGGCAGCAGCTGCACCCACACCTGTGCCAGGGTCTGGGTTAACCAAAGTGTAACTGTGAGGTTGTGGGTGTTAGGGCTGGTGCCTGTGTGGATGAAAGATGCACAGATGTGGGAAAGGCTGCAGGACATACAAGGGTCAGGGCTGATTTCAATGGCCATTGTGAAGGAACAGCTGTGCCAGACCCAAAAATTATGTTGATGAGTTTTCATACAATCAGATCTATTAAAAAGCATTTTTTTTGTTCCAGAAGAAGGTGTCAAAAAATTACTTTCCCTGTGAATCCCAATTCTTTTCTCTCTGCCAGTCCCTGCTGGGCCTGTGAATGTGATTGTACCTCTTTTCCCATCAGGGCAGTAGGAAACGTGCGTGCCTGTGTGCATGTGTTGTGACTCACACCAGCGCAGCTGGGTGCTTTTCCACAGTGTACTGGGAACAGAGCCCTGGGAGCTGGAGGTGACTGCAGACTGACAGAATAGGCTGCATCCCTGTCCCTCTGCACACAGCACAGGAACTGGGTGGTGGCGGCACATGAGAAAACACACAAAGTTTGTCCAGGCTTTTGGCAGGCTACGAGCAGGCATTCACTGTCATTCTGTGTCATTCAGATGGCTCCTGGACGGAGAGACCTCGAGAAATGCTGCTGTAGATGCTGGTGGGAAAGGGCTGCAGTCCCACATGCTGCAGCATGAGCCATTCCGCTTGCTGCAGCTCTGGATGACTCAGTTTTTTCCCTGGGCAGTGGGATCCTGACCCCTGGGCACCCTGGTCTCCTCCATGGGCAGCAGGGTCTTGCAGCCCTGAGCATCTCAGTCCTTTCTGAGGCAGTGGGCTCCAAAGTCCTGGGTGTCCAGACTGGCCAGTGGTGGCCCATGGCTGGGAGGAGCAGTGCGTGCTCAGGGTACACCTGGGAAACAGATGATCAGATGTGTTTCAGCCATCTCCTGGCTGCCTGAGTTCATCTCTGCTTTCTCCAGCTCCACCAGGCCTGCCTGAGCTTGGCTCCTGCCTCTACTACCCCCTCCACAGCCCCCTGAACAAACTGGCCTGGGACATGGCATGGGATCAGAGGCAAAAGCTGTGAGGCTCTGTAGTCCCTGTAGGAAAGGGCGGTAATGTCAGCAATATCCCAGCCCAGCGTGCTGCTCTCCCCACAGGCACAGTGTCCCTGCCCAGCCAACCCAGCAGGATGTCCTTGTTTTCTGCCTGCAGGTTTGGGAGTGAACAAAAAGCTTGTTTCCTCTCATCTCCTCTCTGCTTAGATCCTTCCTCCCTGAGATGCTGCAGCAAAACAAAGAGCCCAAGAGTGGAGCTGGAGCCAGTTCCCCAGCAGTATGGGACCTGGGGAAGGGTCCCCAAGGAGCTGTGGGTGCACACATGGTGCTCAGACCCAGCTGAGCTGGCAGAGAAGGGGCTTCCATGGAGGCTGAAGCCACTGGGGGAAGCCAAACCCTGACAACAGGACAACCACCACATTGACTCCTTGCCAAATGCCTCCTGCCTTGCTATTTCCCACCACCCATCGCCTCCCAGAAACCCCCTTGACCCTAGGTTAGGGCTGTGCTGTGGCACCTGCATCAAACACAGACCACCCTCAATGACACTCTCTCCTGCTCCATGCCACCTCCTGCTACATTCCACTAAGGTAGGTATGTGACCCAGTGCATGCTTTTGTTCCCAGCACAGCCTGCAAGACCAGCCCTAGTCTAGGTACAGGGTGCCCTCATCCCCTGTCCCCCAACCCGTGTCCCCTCTGATCTAGCTGGCCACAGATGATGTTTTGTGCCTGTGTGGCACAGAGGGCATGGGCTTTTATCTCAGGCAATCCTTGATGTGCTTGGCACAGCCCTTGGCTAGCCCAGGGAAGGCCAGGCCAGGTTTTTTTGTTTGGTTGGTTTTGTTTGTTTGTTTGTTTGTTTTTGTTTGTTTGTTTTTTGTGGCTGCAATTGCAGTTTAGCCTTACCAGTGCTGAGGGAAACACCGTGCAGGTTTTCCTAAGTTGGGGGATTTGCTTTGGCCACAGGCCAGCCCTGCTGGCAGCATCAGGAGGACCTGCCCCAACGGCTGGCATGTCCTGCTGTTGTGTGGCCCTAAACATGCCCCAGTGTCACTGAGACCCATCAGTGGAATGCCCCCATGTCTGGGACATTCTGGTAGTGGGATCATGCTGTGCATGGAGGATTTGTAGCCTGGGTTGCCTTGAAAATCTGTGATCTTGGCTGAAACACTACACCCTTTCAAAATCATCGATGAGCAGCCATCATTTTCCTTTAGGGACTCTGGGCCCTCATGTCCTTCTGTAGCCAGCAGGCTGTAAAATGGGTTTTGAAAATAGGTGTCCAAACTGATTGTCCCCAAAAGGGGTGACTCCTGGAAAGGAGGACATCTGCCCTGATGAATTCCTGTGACCTCAGTCCTGCAGTAGGGTGGGGTCCCAGCTGCAGCCCTGTCCTCTGTGGGAAATGCCCTTACTCAAGGGCAGCAACCCTGAGATCCCCAGCCCCTGCTGATAGAGAGGGACACTGGCCTGCATCAGGACAAGGATGTCACCATCACATGGTGGGTGCGGTGGACTCAGCTTTACCTACATATTTCCAGCTCAATCCTCAGCCCAGCAGAGCAGGATGTACACCGTGAGCACAAACTAGCCCCCGAATCCCTTCTGCTTCAGTGCTCTCTGCTCTCTAGTACCCATCAAAGATGCCAGCTGAGTCTTTCGGACAAAGACGGAATTTCCTGCCCAGCAGATGCCTTTCTGCCCTGCACAGACAAACTCAGTTTTTTCCCTGTGGAGTAATTTCCAGCTGTTTTCAGGCCTCCAATCCCCCTGCCCCAGCTTCACTCCTCCTGCTGCAGAGCCCTCGGGCTGACGGCGTCCGACTTCTTTTTGACATTTCCAGTGGAATCGGGAAAGGCCACTCGTGTCCGGCAGGTTCCCGGCTGCCGGGGATCTGGCAAGGGCCGGGGCGACGGAGCGGGACCCTCCCGACGTGAATGGCACAGATCTGTCATTGAGAAGAGCAGAAAAGCCCCTCTGTGCCGCCGCCCGAAGCGGCACATCTGGCGCCGGCAGATAATCGAGCCTTTGAGCTAGCAGCCGTGGAGCGGGGCCAAGGACAGAGAGGCTGTCCTGCCGCTCGCCTCCGGGGCGGGTCGGAGCGTGCATCCTCCTCCGGGCAGCGCTTCTGCCATTGTTTTCTCCTCTCGGATCTCCGCTGGGAACTTCCCACTTCGTCTGCAGGCCGGGAGCGCCCTCCCAAAGGGTGGATCCGTCTCCGCCACTTCCAGGACCTCCCTCCTGCCGGACTCTGTCCAGGAGCCCCAGCGTGTCCAGATGCCCCGGTGCCAGCATCCAGCTGCTTCGTTCTTTGCCAGCGAGCAGAGAGAAGCTGCAAAGTGTCCGATCTACGGGAGTTTTTTTTCTTGCAGATGCTGAGCAGTGTAGGTAATACTTCTGAACTTGCTGGTCGGAACCCACCTACACTGCGGGGACAGGGACAGCCCCATGGGGCGCAGCCAGGCGTGTGGGGCTTGCGTTCTCTCCCTCGAGGAAAAAAAGAAGAGGAACAGTGTGATGGGGCCCCTCAGCCACGGGACGTGCAGCAGGGAGCACCTACAGCGTTACTGGCACCTGGGGACATCTGGCAGCAGAAGTGCTGCTCTGGCCCTCTGGCACTGCTCCAGACGTGTCTTCTCCGAGAGTAGTACAGACACCTGAAATGAGGAACAGTTGTTAATGATTCAGTGTGTGTTTTGAGGGGTGCAACACAGGCCCTGGGTGTCGAGGTCGAGCAGGGTGTGGGGGCGGTGCGAAAGGAAGTGTCCCTTCAGAAAGGTGAGGATTCCGGGAGGTGGCGAGCCAGGTGGCTCATGCAGCCCATAGAGCTCTGAACAGGAGGCTGATGCTGCAGGGTGGCCAAAGGACCCCAGGACCCAGAGGGCAGTGGAGGCAGTGGTGGCTTGAGTGGGGAGCAGGGTGCCACGGCACAGCTGGGGCTGGGGGACAGCAGGAAAAGGTGCCAGGCTCGCTGGTGAGGTGGGCAGCACGTCGGGGTCTGAACCTAGGGGTTCCACGTGAACCTCTAGGGCTGGGTCCGGGGGAACTTTGGGAGCAAGTCACATCTGCCTGCGGGAGCAGCCGGCATGGCAGGATGGGGTGGCAGGATGACAAGGCGGTGGGGTGCCAAGGTGAGGCACTGGCAGGGTGATGGAACTGGCAGTGTAATAGAGTGGGGGGGAGGTGAGGGGGGGGTCACAGGGAGCCCGTGACCCCGAGCTCTCAGCTCCGCCGCTGCACTCGCGAAGCCCCGTCCCAGCCCCTCCCCAGCTTCTCCCCAGCCCCGTCCCTGCCCCGCGTCCGCTCGTGACTGCCCCGTTCTGACCGGCAGGGGGCGATGCCGCCTCGGGAACCGGGGAGAGGGCCTGGCATAGGTTTAGGGGTGAGTTTGGGGGATGGGTTTAGGACATAGGTTTAGGGGTGAGTTTGGGGGATGGGTTTAGGACATAGGTTTAGAGGTGAGTTTGGGGGATGGGTTTAGGACATAGGTTTAGGGGTGAGTTTGGGGGATGGGTTTAGGACATAGGTTTAGGGGTGAGTTTGGGGGATGGGTTTAGGACATAGGTTTAGGGGTGAGTTTGGGGGATGGGTTTAGGACATAGGTTTAGGGGTGAGTTTGGGGGATGGGTTTAGGACATAGGTTTAGGGGTGAGTTTGGGGGATGGGTTTAGGACATAGGTTTAGGGGTGAGTTTGGGGGATGGGTTTAGGACATAGGTTTAGGGGTGAGTTTGGGGGATGGGTTTAGGACATAGGTTTAGAGGTGAGTTTGGGGGATGGGTTTAGGACATAGGTTTAGGGGTGAGTTTGGGTGATGGGTTTAGGACATAGGTTTAGGGGTGAGTTTGGGGGATGGGTTTAGGACATAGGTTTAGGGGTGAGTTTGGGGGATGGGTTTAGGACATAGGTTTAGAGGTGAGTTTGGGGGATGGGTTTAGGACATAGGTTTAGGGGTGAGTTTGGGGGATGGGTTTAGGACATAGGTTTAGGGGTGAGTTTGGGGGATGGGTTTAGGACATAGGTTTAGGGGTGAGTTTGGGGGATGGGTTTAGGACATAGGTTTAGGGGTGAGTTTGGGGGATGGGTTTAGGACATAGGTTTAGGGGTGAGTTTGGGGGATGGGTTTAGGACATAGGTTTAGAGGTGAGTTTGGGGGATGGGTTTAGGGGCTCGGTTTTAGGGGGTGGCTTTAGGAGGTCAGTGCTGGGGCTGCATGCTGGAGTACGTCGGGGGCAGGTGCCTGATGTGTGGAAATCAGCTGGGGGCAGGAAGCAGCAAGACTCTGGGGAGGTGGGGGCAAGAGCTTGTTTCTGCTAGGGACAGTGACAGGATGGACAAAAGCCCACCTGGCCCAGATTAGCACAAAGGTTTTTTCTCTCCGTGACCTATGCAGTTCCTCAGTGGCTGCTTCCGAACACATGCCATGGCTTGGGATGACATGGAGAGATGGAGTCATGTGTGGAGAGAATATCAGGCCTCCATTGCAGCTCTCACTCAAGCCTGCAGCCCTTCTCTGTGTTGCTCATGCTGGCAAACAGCCCTGAGACCATCCCAAGACCCTACTCAGTAGCAGAGCATCTCATTCTCACTGGTGATGGCCACAACAGGCACATCCCAGGGCCCTGAAGATGCTCCACCTCCTAAAACACCTTCAACAGACCACCACTAGCTCTAGAGAACTAATGGTGCCTTTTTGGGGGGTCACCGCCATGCTGTTTTTTTCCCTGAGATGATGCCCTGTGCAGCACTGGGGATGGATGGGGAAAAGGACATGCTAGAGTCCTGGTGGAAAGTGAGGCTGCAGCAACCTGAGCTCTTCCTCAGGATGCAGGGGGCCTTAGCCATCAATCATTTAGTGCTGTGCATTTTTAATGTGTAAAAATCTCTTTAAGTGAGGAGTTGAGCACAGAGTGAGGCTGATGATTAATTCAGGGAGTGGTGCATGGAGGCAAGTGCTGGCCTGGCCACAACAGGCAAGGGGTCCCACTGCTGGGGAACAGCCACCAACCAAGTCAGTGTGGTGGGGAAGGGATGGACCCCCTTAGGGCCAGTGCCATGGGGTCGTCAGCAATGCCACAGCAACAATTTCCAGTGTCCACCCAGGACATTGCTGCCACTGCCCTAGAGAGGTTGCATGCACCCTAGAGGTTGCATGCACCTCTGTTAGAGTATTTTGGAGGATTATGAAGCTGGGAGCTGCTCAGAGGTCTCCCTGCTTGGGTGATGCTGCTGGTGGTGTTGGAGGCTGGGGGCTCTGGCAGCCCCTCCACACCAGTGTTCCCTTAGAGCCCCCACCCCATTCCCAGTCTGCAGCTGGTACCAATAAATGCATACATGAATAATGGTAACAGGAATAGTGCACAGCTGGTGAAGGTGACCAGGTGTCCATGAGGGACACCCTGCCCCTACTCATCACCCTTGTCCCCTTCAGTGGGGGGAGAAAACCCCAGTCCTCCCACAGTGGCCTCAGGGAGGATGAGCCAAACCAAGAGACTTTTGGGGTATGAGATAACCAGAGAATGGCACACCAACAGCAGGATGGGGAAAAAGAGCAGTGGCCAGGGGTCTCTTGCTGCAGCAAATGTTCTGGTCACACTGCTCACACCTAAGCATGGTGCAGCACAGGCAGGGCTGATGCAGGCACAAACCCCTGGCTGTTGAGTACCCGCAAGGTTCAGGCATGACAAGAGATCGACATGTGTCAAAGCTGTCTGAGCCACCCCCTTCCCCAGCTCCTGTGTCCTGCCAGCACCCCCAAAGCTCCACCAGACCCTCCTTTTTCAGCTGTGGCTGGATCCCAGCAGCATGGCGAACTGGGAGCTGGGCCAGCAGGAAGAGACTCGTTCTTGTGCTCAAATGCAGCTGCCACCTTTCATAAGTAGACAGAGAAGATGTTAATGTAGATCTATTTTATTGAAAACTACATTACTCAAACAGCATTTGAGCCACCAGGTTTTGACTTTAAGTATTTGGGGAGCTGGGCTTGGCGTTTCCATGTCAAAAGGCATAAACAGTGAAGCTCCTTAGAGGGGCAGGGAGGGGATCTGCCCTGCAGGGAGCTCTTGCAGGTGCTTTCTGCTTTGCTGAGGCTGGCCATGGAGCATCAAGGGATTTTTCTAAAATGAGCCGTGTCAGTTCAACTGCAGTGCAGGGACATCTGGCCTGCACTGAACCACCAAGAAGAGTAATGGAAATTATCAAAGTCGTGTGGGAAGATCCTCAACATTCAGGACCCTACTAAAAAGCTGCTATGCTCTGTCTTGGCTCTAAGGTTTCTGTGGCTGAGGCCTCTGTGAATGTGGCCTGGGGCCAGGCTGGAAGGGAGCAGGGAGGGGAGCCTGAGGAAACCTTCTGCTCTGCATGAATGTGAAGAAATTGAGTGGATTTGCAAGTCCCCAAATTCCACATATGCTTCAGAGGAAGGAGTGATAATGGAAGAGCTCCACTTTTGGGAAGGCGAGTTTAAATAATTAAGAGGAATAGTGAGGTGGAAATGAATGTGCAGAAGGTTTGGGGCTCCCTGGAAAGAAGCAGAGATGAAAGAAACGGCCTTGCTACAATATTCATAAAGCTCTGAAGGCAGCAGCACGGGTGCCTAGAAGGATTGTTGCGTGGGCTCGTCTCCTCCAGAGACCCTGTCCGGGCAGCTGGCGCAGGCGTGGGAGGATGTGCTCAGCATGCTGGGGGGAGCAGCCCTTGTGGCTCTTTGTGCCATGTACAGGAGATGCCTTAGCCCTGCCGAGCACCAAGTGACTTGGGGGACTCTTGCTCACCCCCAGCCCCTTTCCTTTCTTTATGGATTTAATTAATTACTTCTCCTTTGTCAGGGATGAGAAACTGGGAAAGTCTGTGCATGAATGGGTCAAACCCTAAACTGGTTTAATTGGACCAAAATCTGGGACACCACTACCTCATGCACTGGTGCTGCTAGAGGGTCTCTGTGCTGGGGATAGTGTTGAACATCAGCACTCTGATGCTGGGGGTCAGCATTGGGTGCTGGGGCTTGTACTGAGGGCTGGTACTGTGAGTGGCTCTAGGTATTGACCCTAAGTCCTGGTACTAGGGATGAGCATTTGGTGTTGGTCCTGGGTGTGGGGTGCTGGTTCCAGGTGTTGGTAGTTGCTCTGATGCTTTGTCTTTCAAAACCCTCGGAACATCCTACTCTCCTGTTGGCCAGACATGACTGCACTGTGTGAAGAGCACTGTCCTTCCACGCAGCCTCTAAAATCCAGGGTCCTCCACAGACAGCTGTGAGTCCAGGGCAATCAGCAATGTTCTATGGGAGATGACACTTCATTTTAACATTGTCCACCTTGGACTTTCCAGTAATGTATTGCCAAGCACCAGGTGCATTACATGCCTCTGGTGCATCCCTGATGTCTTGGGCTGAGCTGTTTGTCCAATCCCAAGTGGGAAGAAGGGCCTTCAGCCCTGCCCCAGTGGATCCCCCCTTTCTGACACCCCCATGGGAAGAGTCTCTCCCAAGACCAAAGTATCTGACCCCAACATGAGCTTTCTGATGTGGATTTTCCTTAGAAGTGGGAAAGTGCTACAGAAACTCCAGCCTTCAGTCCAGTACTCATGGAAGTGTATTAAGGATCCAGGAGCGATTCATCAGCAACAGCAAAAGGAAGCAGGGTGAAGATGCTGACTCTTTCCTGGGAGCTGGGGCAGGAGGTGGGGATGCTCCCTGGAAGGTTCTGGGAAGCTCATGGAGGCCTCCTTGAGTACAGCCACACCTCAGCTGCCCCCCCATCTGAGGTCAGCTTTGCAGATTTTCACTGGCCCTAACCAAACTCAGAATTTCCCTGGGCAGCACTGGCCTAACTTCCAAAATTCACTGATTTCCTGTTTAGACAGAGGCATCTGTGGTTTTGCTTATGCAAACCACATAAGAGCTTCTCTCTCCTGCATTTCTCCTCCCTATGCATTCCCCAGGGAGGGAGGTTTGCCAGAGCACAATACAAAGCAGAGATATGAATATCTGGAACATTTCTTAGATGGAAGAGCCTAATGTGCCTGGTTTGTTTGGCTGCTAACTCACTGGTAAGCCCAGGGTTTGGATCCTGAGGGATTTCCTTTCCCAGCATTGCCATGTGATGCTGTACCCACAAATGGATGCTGGAATTGCTCCTTTTCTCTGTGCTGACCATCCCCTCCACGTGATCTTGGGTCAGATTGGAGTGCACCACAGTGCACCACAGTGCACCCACCTCACAATGCACTGACATATGCTGGATGTGACATGACTGAGGGCTTTTTCCAGATGGCTGGTGGCTGGACATGGTTTTAGCTGTGCTGTCTTTGGCCCTAAATGCTTGATGTGGCATTTGGCAACATAGTTTAGTGGTGAAACTCACAGGCCTGGGTTAATGGTTGGACTCAATGATCATAGAGATCTTTTCCAAACTTAATGATTCCTTGGTATTTTGATAAAAGCCATTGGCAACTGCATGCTTTTCAAATGTGTCCTTGTCTAGAGCTGCATTATTTCAGAGAAAATCCAAATCAGCTGCTGCCTTTGCTTCACAGTGAGCCAAGGAGGGCGTTTTTGCTGGTTTGATGTGCCTGCAGACATCTATCACTGTGTTAATGTGAAGTTTGGCATATTTCACTGTGGTCACTGGCTCAGAAAATCTCCCCGGTGGGTGCACATTCTCTCCCCACTCGCCAGGGTCTGCTCCAAACCAGCCTGTTGGCCAGTGGCCACCTCACTTCATCTGAAAGACCTGACAGATTATTTAGTGGCTGCTGCCATCGTAGAACCCCGTGGAGTTCCTGCAGCAGGGGCTCAGCAGAGCCTGCAGCCCAGCTGTCATTGGGGATGGGGATGCAGCAGCCAGCAGCCTGCTAATGTGGGTGCAGCATTACCCTCTCCCTTCCCAGGCCAAGCTTTGCTTCTTGGGTGGTTGTGGGTGGTTCATGGCAGCAGTGACCTTCATGGAGAGGGATAGAATTCTGTAAGAGGTGGAGGCAGCTGGGGCAGTGGGAGCTGCTGGCCTAGGATGACACAAAGACACGTGAGAAGGACCAAGCTGCCAGTGTCTTGCAGAATTTTTCAGGGACCAGCAGCAAACTCTGGGCTAAAGGATCCCTGCTGGGAGTGACTGAGAATGTGAAGAGAAGGAGTAGGGGAGAGCAAAGCAAGCGCCACCCTGGGAGTGGGCAGTGAGATTGGTGATACCAGAGAGGCAGGAGGGCTATGGCATGGAGACAGCCCTGGTTTTCCCCAACCCCTGTGACTGCCTACAGCGTGACCGAGCAGCATCCCCACAGAGATGGGAACTAATGGGGCTCAGATGTTGATGGGGTTCCCAGGCACTTGGGCACCCTCCTCCTGCCATGACCCAGTGTGTCTGGGCCATGCTGTGTCTGGAAGCAGGCTCAGGGCTGTCCCTGCCTCACCCCCTGTCCCAAAGCCCTTGGAAGGAAGAGTCCCCAATGCCCAAGGGTGCCCTGAGGGCAGACCAGGATCCTTCTCCTCCTCTGTGCCCTCAGCAAGGGAGGGGGTGATGCTAGTGGCTCAAGGAGCATCATGTCAGGGGACAGAGGGGCACGGCACCCCTGCAGTGTGCTTGAACTGCCACATCACCAGGGCATGGCCAAGGTGGACACCCCGAAATTCGCACTCTTCTCCCCCAGATCTCCAAGCTGGGGACAGGACCTTGTGGAGGAATCCAGGAAGGGGTCCACATACACCTGTGGTGTGGAGCCCTTTTTCCAGGCAGGGGCTGAGGATCCCAGGGATCCAGTGCCCCACACCTGGGGCATGCTCTCCCTTAACCCACTGCCCAGGCCAAGCCCTGCCCTGCCAGCTGCCTCCTGCAGATTTCTGTTTCCTGCCATGGCATTCCAGGCATCCCACATGCTGCCAGCAGTCTTCGGCTGGAAACAGCACACCCACAATCTTTCCCTCTGTTCAAACCAGGACAACAGTCCTTCTCTTTGGGTTTCATGTGCTGGATTTTGGGCTGTTTAAGCTGTCCCTTGCCTTCCAGTGAACTCTGCTCTTTAAACCATGAGAGATATTCCCAGGGGCAAGTCATAAGGAAATCAACATGCAGAACTGAAATATAGTGGAAATAGCCTAAAAATCCATGGTAATTAAGCAGAGAAATGGTGTCAGTCTATTTATAGATGTGTCTTACAGTGGAAACATTGCACTTGCTCCTCTGCTCTGAGGAGTGTGTGATGCTGGGGGGACCAGCCTTAAACCCCAAATCCCAACAGGCCTCCTACACTGGAGCAGGGCAGAGGCTGAGCCCTGTGGGTTTGGGAAGGGTGACTCCAGGGGCACAGCTGAACTTGAGATGTTTAAGGGGATGTCATAAAGCTCATGTTAGTCTTGGATGGTAAAAGCCCTTCATGCTGCCCTGCCTCAGCCCCAGCAGATGCTCTGTGCCCAGAGCCAGGATGGAGCTGGTAGTGAAACCTGCAGCCAGGCTGTTTGGGGCCTTCCCCCCAGGGGCTGGGTACAGCCATGTCTCTGTCTCCTGCAGGGCAAGGGGGTCCTTGATGACACGATGCCAATGCCACCATGCCCAGGGCCCTGCTGGTGTAGGGATTTCACAGACACTGTCCACACTTGAGCACGGCTGGCCAGGGGTCTCAGCAGCGAGGGGAATGAGAGATGGGGCTGCAAAAGCTGCTTAAGGGATTTGAACTCTTAATCCCCACCACAAATTAATGTCCAAATCCCTGGAATGGGGGAAAATCCCACCCCATGAGTTCATTTTTCTTCAAAACAAAAAGAAACACAATGCATGTAGGACCAGCAGCCCAGGAATGAAGCTGGCCAGGGTCACCCACAGGCCCACACCACCCACGGACAGGCCCTGTTTGGCCACAGCTGCCCTCAGCTCCCTTTGGGTGTTGGCACATTTTCTTCCTAGCTGGCTGTTTCAAAGTATGGGAACACAGCTTGGGCTCTCATCCTGGTGACTGCTCTTCCCTTTGCCACCTAGCCATAAGTGAGTCCCCAGAACCCTCCTCCCATATTTTTGAAAAATAGTTTCCCTCTTCTGCAAAACAGTAGCTGGTTTGAAAATGCTCCAGCTCCTGGGAATCCAGGCAGGTTCCATTGCTTTGAAATTAATTCCCATCTGAAGGCTAAGCTAATTTTACACATGACTAACTTTCACACCTTTAACAAGAAGCATTTTTTTTTCTCTATGAGCAGTGCATATGGCAGTTAAATTGATTATTCATCGAATACGAGTGAGAACATGCAGCACAGAAACTGCACTGGATACTCAAGGTGTTGAAAAGGGGCTACAGAGAAAAATGGAAACATGAACATATCCAAACCCACTGAGGCTTGCTGACAGGCATCACATCTTGTGCTAAAGCTGGTGAAAAAGTCAAAGTGTAATTTAGTTTTAGAATCTGGCTCAGCTGGCCTTTCCCTGGCATTTCCTGCCCTTCAGCATCAGCGTTCCATCTGTCCGTAGGAAGATGCTGCACAGCTGTGGGGACAGGAGCACCCACTGCAGGCTCAGGGTTCTGGGACACACAGACTGGATTCTGCTTCACCTTTCACTCCTTTCAGCTCCAATGGAAATCCCTGACAAAGGGGACAGGGACTCCCCCTGTCACCCTCCACACTACCCTTGGTGTGGGAGTATTGCAGGGATTCTTGCTTGGAGGAAGATGGAGCTGCATGACCTTTGTACAGTACAGGACTCTTCACCATTTGGTCACTAACAGGGGCAAAAGGCTCAAAGCAATGCTCCTTGACCTGGCCATGTTCCTCTCTCCCTCCATAAGGATTTCTCTATATTTCCACTCACCTCTAAGAAAAAACACATCTTGGGCAGGAGACAGTGGGTGCTGAGAGAGGGAAGGGTCCATCACAGCCACATGAGCCCAGTGGCCATGGGATGTCCCTGCTGGTCAGACAGGGCCAGCCCTAGCACCTAGCAGGTCAGGATGGCCATAGCATTGTGTAACCAGGTTTGGAAACCCCAGGCAGAGATGGAGATAGCCTGTGGCTCTGCAGCCCATCCCAGGGCTGTATCTCCTGGGATAAAAAAGATAAAAAGGAGCTTTTTGGTGGGTCCCACCCAAACCCCATGAGCATCAGCTACTGCATCATAGACAGGAGTTTTTCCCTATCATTCTTAGTCTGGATGGCGATTAAATCCCCCCAGCACAGCCCCTTGCTCCCAGAGGCTCAAGGGTTTTTGCATCTGTTCCCAGCAAGCTGCATGGGAGTAGGCTCTTTGCCATTATCCTAGCCTCATCCCAGGTCTGTTGGTCCTGCTGGTGGATCATCCCCAGACCTTGGCAGTGCAGGAATTTTGCTGTAATTTCCTTGCCCAGGTGGTAATTGTAATGAACATCCTTGCCGCAAGGGAGCCCAGCACTGTCAGTTCGAATGATGCTTTAATTCAGGTTAATTAATGGGTTCAGGCAAGAACAAACAAGCAGGCAGGCTCCTCAGAGCAGGTGATGGAAGAGCTGTGCCCAAGCTGACAACCGCCCAGGGGAGACAGCACGGTCAGGGGTGTTGAGGGGGGAACACTCCTGCTTGAAGCTGTATGGGGCACAAACACAACTTGTCCAATGTAGGCACCCAGGTCATCATCCCAAGACCCCGAACCACATGGCAGCAAGCAGAGAAAGGCCCCAGGTCAGTCCAGGACCTGGCTGGTGTGCAAAACACAGAGCAAGGGAGATGTTTCTTCACGACAAGTCTTTGCAGGATGTCCCCCAAATGCTGGGGTTGTGTAGGTTCACTCCACCTCCACTGCGTTTGTCTGGGGTAGGTTCCTGGACTAAGCCCCACATTTTTAATGAGGTGTGATGTGAATTTGCTCTGATGGGATAGCAGCTGGGGCTCAGGACCAGACAAGCCTTCTAGGCTGAGACAACTTCCATGGAGCTCAGCTTTCTGTGTGCTCCCAGCACCCACCTCAACAGAGATGGCTTGTGCCAACCCGCCTGTTGGCATGCCTGCCTCCAAAGCATAGGACAAGCCCTAACGGATTGTCCTACATTTTATGAGAAAACAGGATTCGGTGCCCGGGGAAGGTTTTCTCGTGCAGCAAGTTCTGGCTGCATGGAGTAGGCTGCTGGGGCAACCCACCTGGGCTCTGTGCAGAGCATGCATTACTCCTTCTTTTCACTGTAAAACTGCTGCTGAGGGACACACTCATGAAATATAAATGTGAGACCTGCTTTAAGCTGGCAGAGCCTGGAGATGAGCAGTGGGTCTGAGCAGGCGGCAGCTCACAGCCTTTCTCTTCTTAGCTGCAATTAATAATTTATGCTTTTCAGAACGCGAGCTGTGATCTGAGAGCCCAAAAAGCCCTGGGGGCTGGCAGGGCTGACCCCACAGCTCACTGCCACCAGTGCTTCAGCTGCACAGACAGGCACTGTCCCCACAGCTTCCCAAGCAGTGCCACACAGGCTCGGGCCACACCTTGCCATTACCACAGGGGGCTGGGTCTGTTTCCCAGTGAGGGTGGGTGGCACTGATTAGGAATGGGTGGACATGGGCCAGTGATGGTTTGGTGAATGGTGATGGCTGGTGATGGGTTAGTGAAGGGTGGTGGCTCATTGGTGAGGGGTGGCAGTGGGTTAGTGAGGGGTGCTGATGGATGGTGATGTGTTGGTAGTGATGGGTGGTGATGGGTTTGGGATGGAGGGCAACAGATGGTGAGCTGGTGATGGTTGATGACAGTACCATAAAAACTTTACAGTTTGGGGACCTTAGGGGTGAGGAGTAATAGCTTGCTGGGGGGCTTAGGTAAATCTGAATGCAGGCCTGTCTTCACAATCATCCCTGGTTGAGAACCTCAGTTTCTGGAATGTCATTGTTTTCTGTGAGGAAGATAACACAGAATAGTTAATTTTGAATGAGCTGACACTGTCCATGCCCGGGAGATACCAAGTGCTGGGCCAAGGTTCAGAGCATTGGGGATCAGCTTCTGCCCATGTGAGGACAGCGCTGAGCCAAGCTAGGGTGAGGTCAGTGACCTACAGATGGGACTGTAGTGTGTCTGCTGCAGCAAAGGCACTCCCTTACTGGAGGATCAGGACAAGAAGGGGCTGTGACGGGTGCAGGAGAGGAGATACAGCTCCAGGGAAGTTGCCCAAAAGGCAGGGCAGAGGTACGGGCAGTGTGCTTTCATACAGACAGCACCACCATTTCCATGCCAAAGCCCTACAGCCTGGCTGAGCATCCTTTGCTGCTCTTGGGAGGACAGCAATGCTGGGGCCACCATCACCCACTCTGCCCAGGGACACTGCCCAAGGTGTCTGTTCCCAAGCAGAGAAGGCCAGGTGTGGGGTGGCCCTGGGGCCAGCTGAGTTGTCCCAGCTCCCACATGCCCCTGTCTGGGCTGAACTTCCCCCTCCCGGCTTCTGCTCTATTTTCAGCTCGGCTAGGGAAAAACCCTTTGGAGTTGTTGTTTCTTCCTTTGTTTCTTAATTTAGATTGTCCCAAGGCTCCACAGGCAGAGAAAGGCAAGTTTATTTCTTCTTTGTGTTTATGGCACTGCTGGAACACACTGCTCCCACAAATATTACATCGAGGGAATGTGGGGAAGGCTCAGTGTCCCCAGAACGGCTTAACCCTCACCTACATCTGCCCATCACTGTTCCCTGCCTCTGGCACCCTGCTGTCCTCCCTGCTGTGCCGCTGCCGGCTCCGTCTGGGCTCCACCGTGGTGCCTCTAGCTGTGGCAGTCCCTGTGTCACCATCG
Source organism: Cinclus cinclus (assembly GCF_963662255.1). NCBI lineage: Eukaryota > Metazoa > Chordata > Aves > Passeriformes > Cinclidae > Cinclus > Cinclus cinclus. The sequence continues at coordinate 1,425,299 of NC_085073.1, read as the reverse complement.
GGGCCAGTGTCGGGGCCAGTCGGTGCCCTCGGCTCCTGTTCTGAATTGTGATGGTGCCTCGGCTCATCTTGTGGCTTGGGAGAGTCCCAGTGCCAGGTGCCACACTGATCCCATGGCTTCACCTGGCCTCAGGCCCTTCTCAGGTGCCTGCTGTGCCCACAGGGAGTTCAGGGGCAGCACCAAGAGGCCCCTGCGGTATCAGATGATGCCCTCCATGTCCCCAACAGCTCTGCTCTGCTCTGCTGTAGGGGGCAGAGAAGAGACAGGGCAGAGCAGGTGCAGAGACAGGCAAGGATGCAGGGACACCACAGGACCCCAGCCGAGCTCATCACATCATCAGGAGTGGAGACCACTCAGGATGCAGGTCCCTTGCGTCCTGGAGACCTCAGCCCTTCCTTGGTCTTGGCAGCCCAGTCAAAAATCATCCCCGAGGGGTGTTGGGACAGTGTTTGCATCAGAGGAGCTGCCACTGCCAGCCCCTGGCTCAGAGGTGGCTGGGCTGTCCCTGTCTGGGAGGGCCAGGGCTGTGCAGGCTGTTGCAATGAAACACGCGGTCCGAGCTGTGTTTGTTTGGCTGGGACAGTGTGTCACCACCACAGAGTCCAGGTTGCATCATGCCAGTGGAGAGGGAAGAGCAGTGCCCAGCCTCCATCTGCTCCATGGCCAGAGGCAGCTGCTGTCTTGGGGGAATGCAAGGGTAGGGGACAGGCAAGGAAGGGGAGAGGATGGCCGTGGGAGGGCAGGGAGGGTAACAGTGAAATTGGAGGGTTTCTTACCTGTATGAAAGGAGCTGGGGGTTAGGTGAAACCCGAGGCAATGGAGGGAAGGGCTCAGGGCTTGGGCTGGAGGTTTAAGAAGCTGTGTTTTAATACAGCCTGACTTAACTACACAGTGCTGGTGGGAGAAGGATGCCTGTGAGACCTGTAAACAAAAAGTCCAGAGACAATGACATTGGGGATGTCAGTGTTTTTCAGGGCAGAGGAGTGATTAACCCCAAAGTCGCTGTCACAAGCACTGCCTTGGCATGCTGCCAGTGCTTTGCCTCTTTCTGGGGTCTGGCAGAAAAATGAACTCAAAATCTCTCTCTGTGGGATGGCCAGATAGCCAGAGATCTCTAGCAGGGTGTGATTGATGGGGCCCATTCTCCCTGTCTCTAGTCCTGAGAGGTATTGGTTGTGATGTAAAGCCAAGGGGGTCAGATCCCTTGTAGTAGTTGGCACCTGGTACAGTGTCCTTACCACTAAGATTTGACTGAAATACAAACACTGGCCTGCTTGGTCTCGCTTTCCAAGGAGGTCCAAAACCCTTGGCCAGTTTCACCACTTCTTCCCAGGCAAGAATGAGACACCAGACTGGCACTTCCTTGCCCACGGTGGGGTGGTCATGCTGGGCACAACACTGACCACACTTGGCTGTGGACGTGTCTCAAACAGGCTGCATGGTGTCAAATTAAAGTTGTCTATCACCATGGGAGGGGAGAAGGAACTCTGTCCCCTCCATGCTCTGGCTCCATGGAAAGGTACATCATTATACCCTGAAATCAGCCTGGAGGTTGGGAAACATGTCAGTAGTGAGGTCAGGGATACCTGGAGAGGAGCTGGACCTTGGGGAATGGTAGTGTGAGGACAGCAAAGGAAATCAGAGATAGGTACAGGAAATAACAAAAGTGACTCAGCTGAGAAGTACATGGGCAAGGACAGTTTTGGGGAGCTAATCTGCAGGAGATAATGCTGCCAGTATGGAGGAGCCTTGGACATGAGCTCATGGAAATAAAGAATTAAGGCACAGAGGGGTCTGAGTCTCCAGTGGCCAATACAGTCCTCTGCATGACACTCAGCAACTTGCCCCTGGGAGCTGGGGGAAGTGTGGGATGTGGCACCCAGCCTTGGGCACTCTGGACAGCATGTACACTTTGGGATGTGTTCCACAGCCTCCAAAGGTTTCTCTGAAATCCTGCACTGGCTGTTTATCCCCTGGCAGACAGGACTAGCTGTGGGTGCAGCCTGTCTGCTTTTAGTCTAGTGGAGATTAAGCCCTCCAGGGCCTAATGGCGATTCTTTTGGCAACTGTTCAGCAGGCCTTAATCCATTTTATCTCTGCTCTGAAAGGATGAATTAGGCACCTCTCCAAGTATTCAGCGGGGAACAGGAGCGGCAGGAGCTCTGGCAGTGCACAAGCTGCTGCAGGCACCCCGGGGCTGCCCTACATATGGCAAAGAGCCCCTAGACCCACCAGCTCTCAGGCAAAAGCCAGGGCCATCTGGGGGCTGGGGAAGAGGCAGCACTGCAGGATGACCAAAACACTTCCCAGCACCCAGCAGAACCCTCTTGCCTTGCTCCGCCTGCACATCCTGTTGGCATCACCAGGATTCTTGGCCTGGGTAATGAAGGTCCCAATTCCCTTGGGATTTGCCTGGGTATGAGCCAAGAGCAATTTCTTGGCTCATGGGGAAAGACTGGCAACAACATGACCCCACTCATCCTGTGCAAAGATTCCCATGCCTGGATCGGTGCCTGTGCAGCCCATCCAACCCTTTTGGCACCCAGGGTTGTCCTTGCTTCCACAGTCCAGATGCGGTCAGAACTCCCAAATGACAAAGAAGACATCATGGTCATGTGAGATTTGCTGTCAGGCACAGGTACTCTGAACTTGCCTTTTTCAAACAGGTCCTGACATTGCTAATAATAACTTGTGTTAATTAGGGAGCTGTTAAAGCCCTGCATGATTCGTTCAGTCAGTTATGGGGAATATCGTCAGGGTAATGTAAATGAGGGGTGGCAGTTGCCTCTCTAGCAGCCATCTGGAGTGCTGGAGCCATGTCTGGGACCCCAAGCGCTCACTGCACATCAGGGTGACCCAGCTGATGCCACAGGCAAGGGCACAGCTCAGTCCCACACAGACACTTGGCCCAAGGAAGTGCAGCTCAGACACCCACTGAGCCCAAGGGCTGCTCGTGTGCATCTCCACCATGGGGCACTCAAAGGCAGTTTGGGGTGAGCAGCTGTGCCCCAGATGGGCCATCTGCCCCAAGCCCATCAGCTGTCCCTGGCTGTTCGATGACTGCCCATCACGATGGCATCTTACCTTCTCCAAGTCCCTTCCAAGTGAAATCCAAGAGCGCAGTGACACTTTTTGTGGGCTTTGCAGAACTGAAATCTTCCATTTCTCTGCATTAAAATGTTGCTGTAGTGGCTGACTGGAGGCTTAATTTCTTTTGGGCTGTGATATCCTTCAGATGACAGATAGCCTGGTGGCTCACTTGTTCAGCTGTCCACCCAGCAGCACTGGGATAGGGTGTCTCTGAGCCTGCCAGGACTGCATTAGCCTGAGATCAGTTGGGGACAGTTTGAAGGATGGTGAGAGAGCCCCTGTAACATCACCTGATTTCATCCTGCCTACACCCCACAGCTGGGAAATGTTTTTAGAGGGGAGGTTTCCTTCTTTTCCACACACGGTAAAGGCAGTAATGAGTTTGCTGCAGGGCTACTGCCAGCGGGCACCCACTGGTGCTGCTCTGGGGCCCATTGCCACTGGATTGCCCTCTCAGGGGCCGCTGGTGGGTGGTCCCACTGCTCAGCATTGCTGCTGTCCGCTGTCCTTGCTCCTGACCCCAGCCTTGTTTGCTTTGGGCCACGCTGTGCTGCCCGTCAGTCAGTGTTTGAGGTGGCCAAGATGGCTGTGGAAGCTCTCCAGGCACTGCAAGGGTGACACCCTGGCCATCAAACCCAGCCCACCACACCAGCTCCCAGCCCTCCCCCACACTGCATCAAAGGCTCTGTGGGTACCCTGGGCATCCCTTCTTCACTGGAGGGTCATGGGGGTCTTTGCTGGAAGATTTAATCAATATCTTGTTTTTCTCCTTGGCTCTAAAGGCCCTTTTTGCCTCTGGAAGAGGATAAGAATTAATTGAGTGAGAGAGAAATAATCAAAAAGCAGAAATATGCAAATTTTCAAATGAGACATCAGGTGCTGTAGAGGTGTACAAACCTCTCATTAGTTTGGTACTTTGGTTCCAACCTCATCTTGTTCTGCTTCAGCCACGGGCAGCCCTCATGTCTTGTTCTGGCCCAGAGCCCCACACAAGCAGAAATCCCCTCTGCATTGCATCATCAGTTGAACTCCAGTGCATGCTGTCTCCAAAGTGACAAGCAGCTAAAATTGGTAGAAAGTTTGATTTGAGTCTGAGCCAAGCTTAATTTTTAATTGCTACTAATTTCACTCTCTGGGTTGGGTTTGTCAAGACAGGCAGAAAGGCTGCAGCAGCAGGTGTGGCAGGTCACCCACGGGCAGCACTTGGCTCTCCATGGTCTGGACCCTCAGCCAGAGCACTCTGAGGGTACTCAGGATGCCCAAGAACCGGAGCTCCAGCTCAGCTGCCTTGTCCCTGGCTCTCTGGGTCCCCTGACAGGCTCTCAGCTCCCCAGGAGACCCATTTGTTGTACCCATGGCAAAGGATATTGAGCCGCTTGACTGAACCAAGAAGGAACAAGTCTTCAGCTCTTGATTTTGTGTGTTCAAAAGACTGTCATGGGGTGAGGATTTGGTACTAAATCCCAAACACCTTGTGGTATTTCTGAGCCCATTCCCATTCCTGCAGCCTTTCCCATTCCATGCCTGCAGCCTTTGTCTTCCCATCCCATCCCTGAAGCATACCCTTTTCATTCCTTCCATCCCATTCTATCCTCTCCCTTTGATGCGGCCTTTCCCTTCCCATTCCATGGTGGGTCAACAAGTCAGGGGAGCATTTCTGGCATGGCAACACACAGGGAATCCTACAGTCAGCACTCACATTCCCTGGAAGGCACCTCCTCTCCCAAGTGTCTCCCTGAGAAGGGATTACAGGGCCACATTCCCGGTGTTATTCATGGCTGCCAACAGAGAGGTGAAAATCTTCTGGTCCTGGCTCAGAGCCGCTGAAACTTTGCACAAAATCTTCAAACACATTGTGCCTGTGCTGACACAGCAAACAGTTATTCAAATGGTAAAGGTCGCTTTCCCGTTTCTGACAGCTATTTTTGCTTCATGTCCTGAAGTCCAAGGATAAGGGAGATGCAGAGCCAGGCAGAGCTCTACCCCTCACACCAGCTCAGGGTGTTAGAAAGGTTTGGGAGAGAGGAAGAAACCATCCTGGGGAAGAAGCTAGGAGCCCAGTGTCCCTCCTATCTGATTCTGGTGATGTCCCACAAAATCATCCCAAGGAGCTCTGAGTGGGGGTTGCAAACATTTACAAACACTTACAGGATGTGGTTGTGTAAACGAGCACTGCCTGGACTAGCTGCACAGCTGGGTTTCACCAAAGCCCTGAGGCTGTGGTGAGGCTCTTCACCAGAAAGTCATCAGCACCTCAGCGAAACTCAGCATCAAATGGAAAGCAGCAAGAGCCAGTGGTTCCCAGTCCTGCAAGGTTTGCTGTGTGTCACCAGTGGCTGGGAGCACCTGGGATCTGCACCCAGGTGTGGTTGGGACTCCTCCAGGGAACCCACAGAGGTGGGGGAACAGCCATGAGGGCTGAGCCTGCTGCTGTTGATACCACAGCAGCTGGCACAACCCATAAACTGCCCCAACTCAGTAGTGCTGAAGGCAGTCCTGAGTCACAGGAAAATCCAGCCATAGTGCACTTCTGTTGGTATTCACATTTTCGGCAGAGTCCCAGGAGAAGCTGGTGACAGGTTATTCCTGGGTAGCCTGGCACCAGGAGAAGGAACACACAGCAGAAACTGCTGGTGAGCTTTCTCTGGTTGGTCCAGGGGAACTCTTAATGAAAGTCAGGTCCCCACCAAGGAATGCATGGAAGGGTATCAGGGGGACTTGCCCGGGGCCACTTGCACCTCATGGGCAAGGGCTCTGGGAAGGCAGGGACTAACCCTCTGCACCCTGACCTTTCTCTCCCTGCATAGTTGCTCCCAAGAGAGTTTCTACCCAGTCGAGGGCACTGATCTGGGTAGGTTTGGAAAGGGCCATTTAGCAAGAGGGAACCAAAAAAACACCGTTAAAAGTGACACTCCCCAACAGAAACCTTACTTTTCATCTGGAATGGAGGAGCCATGATTCTCCATGGTCTCAGGTGATCACTGCCAGCTCATGATCATGGCAACCTTGGCCACTTTGATTGACAGGAAACTCCCCATTTTGGACCAATTTTTTAGGATGGGACAGTTTTCTTGGACTCAGAATTTGCCTTTTCTCTATGCTTTGGAATGGGGAAATAATTTCCAGACTCCCTGAATGTGTAGCTGCATTCTTGTCAGTCAGGGCCTTTTTCTCTAGGTATTTGAATTTTCTTGTGTGGGGAATCACCAGATGTCAAACATGGGCACCTCCCGAGGGCACATGCTCAGCTCTGGCTGAATGAGGTGGTCCAACAGCAGCATCCAAGCTCAAAGCTCAGGCTCAGACATGGACCTGCATCAGGTTTCTTACAGTGCCGAGCAAAGTCCTGGGAATGGAAACACCTGTCTGCCAGGTAGAAACCCCACAGCCTTTGATTTTTTAAGAAACTCAAGCTAAACAGGTGCTGTCCTGTCCCAGCAGAACCAGTGCACAGCTCATGAACATTTCTGACCTGGGGATGAGGAAAGATGGGGTAAGATGCCCCTGCAGAAGTACTTGTGAGTGCTGGGTACTGGGTTCCAAGTGTGGGATGACCCAGGCAAGGTATCAGTGGGTGCTGTGTGCAGGGGTGGTAGGTTCTGGGTGTAGGATGCCCCAGGGGATGCATCTCAGTGCTGGGTGATTGATTCTGGGTGTGGGATGCCTCGGGGGAAGTACCTGTGAGTACTGGGTGCTGGGCAGCCCCCACTTGGGAACCCAAGCCCTGCAGCAGGGACAATGCTACTCTTCTGGGGAGAGATCAGATCCACCCTGTGGGCAGAAAAATACTCAGTTTAGGAAACTGTTGGGGATTGGTTCTCTCCCTTTTCCCTCTGTGGAATTTTCCCCATTGTCATGCTAAGATACCTGTTGACTGGGTCCTGGTGACAAGGCGAGGGGGGGGGGGGTTGGGGGGGGGAGAGAGAGAGGAGGGAAACCCCGCGAGATTCAAACAGCCAGAAGAGGAAGTGGAAGGCCGGGCCTTGGCCCATTTTCCCCGCGGAGTTCGGACAAGAAGGACGATCGCCGCCTCTGTCTCATCCCTGCCATCCCAGCGTCGGGAAACCACTATCGGACCCTGCCCTGCTGCCTTCTCGCTGTGAACTACCACCATCCAGCACTCTGCTGAGCACTGGGACCCACACCGTGAGCGGAGGGCTCTCTCCATCTCTCTCTCCCCCTGGGACAGCGCTGCCATCACCCCCAGCCCTCCTGCGGCTCTGTGGGACCTGCCTGCCCCCAGCACCAGGAACTGCAGCTCAGGGAAAAGGTGCCTGCAGCCAAAAAACACTGGGACTGAGTTACTGTTCTGTTTGTGGGTAATTTCATAGCTGTTGTTCTTGTCTTGTTAGATATACTAGTAAAGAACTGTTATTCCTACCCCCATATCTTTGCCTGAGAGCTCTCTTAATTCCAAAATTATAATAATTGGAAGGAAGGAAGGATCACATTTTTTTTCAGTCCAAAGGGAAGCTTCTGCTTTCCTTAGCAAACACCTGTCTTTCAAACCAGGACAGAAACCAAGAATCAGCCAAAGTCCATGTCAGAGCAGGGAAAGAGCCATGACTGGAAATGGGGCCAGCTGTTCTCTCCCAGCCCTGCTGGAGATCTGGAGCTTCCCCAGCCACTGTTGGTGTTTTACCAGCAGGAGTAGGGGGTGTAGGAAAGGGGCTTCTGGTGTTCTTGATGCTTTGGGGCATTTTCATCTGTTTCTTTTCAGGTTTTCACAGGTTTTTTTCACCTCCCAATGCCTGTATGTCCTGTGAGGTGGGGTATAAAAATCTAGAAAAATCCAGAATCTGAGCATGAAAATGCAGGAAAATCTTGACTAAAGGTTAAGATATATTTCCCTTTGGAAAATACATGCAACAGACAAAGCCTTGTTTTCATTACTTTTTTTTTTTTTTTGGTCCCCACCCTGCAGACCCTTCCCTTTACCTTCACAGCAGGAAATATCCCGACTTCCCAGACGCAGCCCGAGGCTGGTATTCCTTCCTGGACACTGTTACGTGGCTGAGCACACAGTTTGGATGCAGCTGGCCGGGGGATGGAGAGACATCACTGCTGCCTCGCCTGGTCCCTGGAGGCATGGCTCTGCCTCTCCCTGAGCTGCGGCCAGCAGAGCCAGATGAGGAACCAAAACACCACACTGTCATAGTCACAAACCAAGCAGGCACATGAGTGGGAAGAGGTGTGATCCCCAGCTGGGGTTTTCAGGATGATGGCTCAAAACTTGCGTGCTTCTCTCTTTGCTGCTGCATGAGTAATGTGTCCCCTGTCTTTCTCCCTCATAAAGCTCTGCTGCACTTCCCTGCAAATCTCTTCCCAGGAGGAAAAGCAGCTGTAACTCCATGGGGACAGGCAGAGATCTAGCAGCGTCCTTGTGGATGTGGCTGCTGCTGGCTGTGGGTGAGGCCACACAGCTCTTACCCAGCACTCGCCCAGCACAGTGTTGGACAGGAGGGCACATCCCCAGGGGTTCTTGTGGACACCCATCCTGAACGTCCTGGGGCAGCTAAAAGCTTTCCTGGGCAGCAGAAGTGACCTGGCGGTTTTTCACACAGGGCAGCCAAAAAAAGCATTTGTGTTGCGTCAGAAGATCCAGCCTGTGAGAGGCTGTGCCAGCAGGACAGAGGGGTCATGGCCACCAGCAGATGCTGACTGATAAATACCAAGCAGTGCCAGAACTGTCTCTGTCCCTGTCACAGAGGAGAGGAGTGGCCAGGAGTGTCAACAGGGCTGTGGATGAACTCTGTCGGCTTTGCTTGTACTTGCCACAGAAGCTCTCTCCTTCCAGTGGCTCTGGGCATCTCCTTTCAGAAACTACAAGTGAAATGAAAGGATGTTCAGAAAATACTGGAGAAGTCCCCTGTTACCCTCATGCCCACCAAAGGCTCTACTAAATCCATTGTGTGTCACTAGCCAAAGGCTGTTGATAAAATAGAAACCACCACTGTCTCACAAGGAGAGCAGAGCTCTCACAGCTGGTCCCTGTGGTCCAGCCCTTCCCACATGGGCTTATGAGCAGACTGAGTATGCCAAGGGCCAGCCTCATCCCCAGGAACCTGGAACTCCCTGAGCCCTTAGCTGCAAGCTCAGCCAGCCAGAGACCTTAATGTGAAATGCATGTTGGTTAAACCAAGAGATGTTTGTAAAAAATAAGGGTCAGATTTCTCTGGCTGCAAAACCTCCCACATTACCCCAAGCCCTCTGGTTTCCTGCCTTCTGGCATGTGTGACCTTCTGCACAGTAACCCCAGTGCTCCCCACAGAGCCCAGGATGGCAGGAAGAATAAAGGGGAGTGAAGACTTGCATAACCTTCATCCAGGCTCCCCAGGAAAATAAGGAGACTGATTGGAACAAGAGCAGTGCTGGCCTTTTATGTCCGCTTTTCAAACGTGAAAATGGGCCTCCCTGCTCTGGGCTAATGGGTCCCAGGATCTCCCCGAGGTGAGAGGGACCCCAGGGTGGCTGCAACTCTCACCCATCCTCTGGAGACCTCAGAAGATACGGCAACCTGGGTAACAACATCTTGCCTCACTTGGTCTGCCAGTGGCTTACCCAGGGCTGCCCTGTGCTGGCAGGGAAAACCAGAGGAGACAGGGTGGGAATGGAGCCCAGTGACATGGCTGAGTTCCCTATGGAGCTGTTTCTCACTGGGATGAATTGTGGCAAATTTTCCATCTTTCTGACTGACCCTGCTTGGAAATTAATTTCTGCTCAAGAATCAGCTGAGAGCAGAAGTTTGGGCAACTCTGACAGGGTGAGGGGGTGTCCCCAGCCTTGGGAAAGGATGAGGCTATGCTCTGGCAGGCTGTGCTACCCTGCTTTGCCCTTGGGGCAGTGAGGCTTGGGGTACAACCAGTCTGGCAGGTGGCAGGAGCTGCATGGCCCTTCTCCAGAGTGGGGAATGACAAAGCTTAAGCCAGCAAACTTGCTTGGGAAGAGCAGGAATAGGTGACCTCAGGGGTGGGGGTTTAGCAAGCTGTTTGCAGGGCCAGACCAGGGCAGTAATGGATGGATCCCTGCAGGACCAGGTGTGAGCAAAGACTGAGGGGTACCCACTCTGTCTGGGAATACTTCCAGTGCCTGTTTGGGTGAGACGTGCTGCTGTGCCCAGATGGGAGCCAGTAGAAAAACCGTGTTGGATTTTTCCTGTCCTCTGCTGAATCAGCATTATGTTCCTCTGGAAAACCTAAATTTATCCTTGAAGCTGTGATGATGTATTTCACACATCCTATTCCCTCTCACTGGAGTCTCCCTTACATTTTCAATTTCTAACAACAAAGCAACGCTGTGAGTAACCTTCCTATAAATCATCCAACCGCCTCTCCTGGTGACGTGAGCCTGGGGCTGAGCAGCTGCAGGAATTCATGTGAGTTCAGACCAGGCTGAACTTTCACACAGTGACCTGCCAGGTCAGCCTGGGAAGGAGCAGGATGGAGAAAGGCAGGGAACAAAGACACTCCCTACAGCCCACTCGTTCACAGGCTGACGTGAATGGGACAGGAACAGGGATAGGGATGAGGATGGAGGGGATGTGCCACCATGCTTGTGGGGTGCTGTTTGAAGTAGCTACTTGTGATGTGTGCTGGTGATACTTTCCTGGGTATCTGGGCTGGTGGGACTGCATGGAAGAAGGTATAGGGATGGATATAGTGATAGGAATAAGGATAGGTACTGGAGAATGGGGTTGGGAGCATCCCTTGATTCCTGAGAGAAGCTCCACAGAAAATAACTTCCACAGAAAATAACTTCCACAGAAAATAACTTCCTCTGGAGTCTGCTGTTCCCTGCCCAAGAGACACCCACAGAGAGCCCTAAGAGCTATCGTTGTGCCCTGCTGGTCCCTGTGCTGCTCTGGGTCCCAACACCACTGGGCTGGGACAGTGTCCTTATGGGGTCCCTCTTGGGGGAGGGGACAGGGGACAGGCTCCTTCATCCTCTGGGACCAAACATCAATCCTTCCCTGGCCCCAAGCCAAGCTGGGCAGTTGGGACCCTACAGAGATTTTGACCATAGCCCTTTTCCATACAGGAGAGAGCAGGGCATGGAGAAATGCACCAGGAGCTCACATTCTGCTGGCCAGGCCATTTTAAACTCCATTTAAACTGCATCTGGCTCTGTGGAGAGAACCTTCCCATCAGCCTGTGGTCATTTCCTAGCCTGAGGCAGCTCATGGCCTCTGAGGGCTTTGCATTTCTGTGTACCTTAGCGGTTTGTATTTCTCAGGGCAAATTTGAGAAGTCGCAATAGGAAAATGCAGCCAAAGGAAAATGCAGCCAAAGGAAAATGCATAAATCACGCAGCTTCTCAGCAGGCCTTGGCTTCTCACATTCCCTCTCTCCTGCCACTGCAGAAAATAACCAGTGGTAACATGTCTGCTGCAACAACCAGAGTAACCCCGTCATTTCCCTGGACAAGCTCCAGTGTTGGGTAATGGTGGGCAGGGAGCAGAGCTCACACAGGATTCATTTTGCCTGATGTTTTTAACCTACATCAATAGCCAACACATGAAATTGTTCTTCCCTGTTTGTCCCAGGGACTCAAGGGTTGGTGTTTTCCAGTTCAGAGGGGTGTTGGGGTGTCAGGTGCTCCAGCCTTGGTCTCCATGGGCATGACTTCTGCCAGCTCACTCCCTCCTGGGATGCCAAAAGCCAGCAATACAAGCTGAAAAGGAGAATTTTCATTTTTCAGATTCCATCTGGGAATTTTTGGCAGCCTCTGCAGCATTCAGGAGTGGTGTGTATGGTAGCAGATCTGTCCTTGGCAGGGGGGCCATGGCCTAAGGGTGAGGGGGCATGAGCAGCCAGGGGCACCCCAAGAGCCCTGCAGGGATACCAGGCCCAGCAGATAAGGCTGTTGGGGGGGAGCAATGGAACCCCTTCCGCATCACTACCACCTCCATGTCCCCAGCTCCTCTCTAGCAATAGTGTCTGGGAGAGCACAGAGGGACCCCTGCAAATCACAAAGATTTGGAAAAAGAAGGTCATATTATTGTTTCTTTTTCTCCTGCAGTATTTCCTACCTGAGTTTATTTCCATCTTTCCTCGCTTGAAAAATTCTTTCTGACCATGAAATAAATGTGAAAACAGTGGCTGGCGAGGGGGCTTGGGACTCTCTGAAGTGTGTGCCTGCTGGAATTTCCGAAATTCCTCTTGAACCTCTGTGACTCCACCCTGAGCTGTTGCTGCTGGCTGCATTCTCTGAGGCTTTTCACTCACCCTTTGGACAGCATCAGCCTGGGAAATACTTGGAGATGGCACGGGGACTCCTGGAAAGAGAAACCCTTCAGCCAGGCATTTTTGGACAAGATGAAAAGCCTTTTTCTGAGGTGCAGGGCTCTGAGTGGTAATGGTGGGATGAAGCAGAACTGCTATGGGTTTGAGTGGAGGAGCTCGGCCTCACAACCAGGGGGCTCACGTCAGCCAGACCCAGTGAGTGGTGGGAAGCAGGGATTTGGCTCCAAACTCCAGAGTGGGAGGAGAGGCCATTCCCTGCTCGAGGCTGCGTGTGCAGAGCAGGGACATAGTGCTGGGGCAGCAGGAGGAAGCACCCCATGGGGAGGGAGCAGAAGGGCTCCATCTGCTCCAATCCAAATAGAGCTGACAGCAGCTCCATAGCGGTGTGTGAATTCCTTCATGGAGAGAAAACACAGAGACTTGAAAATCCCATTAAACCAGCAGAAAAAGGCAGAACAAGAGGGAAGAGCCAAAAACCAGGGTCCAAGATATTGGCAAATAAAATAAGATGCACCTTTCTCACAAGGGGACGATTGAAACCTGTGAGGGGAGGGTAGTGAGAGATGGATCTATCCATCCTTGTTGCTCTTGGAGACCAGGAATGTTTAGAGGAGTGAACATTCTGCTTCCCTCAGGTGTACAGAGGAACTAACTCCAAGCATGCCCCCTCCCCACGGCTGGCAGCACCCCCCTGTGCCAGGTCAGGGCCCCCAGCAAAGCCCTGTGCCACAGGGTACTCCTGCCCCAGGGCCAGCTGGTCCCAGAAGGACATGGCCTCAGAAGGTGACACGGGTGCATCCATGGGAGTAGGAGACCAAGTGTCAGGGCTTGGTGCAGATCAGGGTCCCCAGTGCAGGATGAGGGGCAGGACAGTCAGCAGGGATGGGATAGGCATGGGGACAGGGATGGGCACGGGGACAGGGATGAGCATGGGTATGGAGATGGGAACGTGGAAAGGAAAGGGGATAGGCATAGGGTAGGGATTGGAAAGAAGATGGGAATAGGGACAGGAATGGGGATAGGATGAGGAGGGGAATAGAGATGGAAATGACGACAAGGACAGGAATGGAAATAGGAATGGGGACAGAGATGAAGACTGGGGCAGGCAGGGCTCATCGACAGGGACCAAGGCTGTCCCGGGCGCGGGCGGACGAGACTCGAGCAGGCGGCGGATACGATGCCTGAGCCGCGGCCGACGGGGAGGGCGAACAAAGCGGCGGGGCCGGGTGGGCGGGGTGGGGCCGGTGCGGCGCCCTCCCCACCACGGGGGCATAAAAGCCGGGCGGCGGCGGCTGCGCGGGTAGAGAAGCGGAGCGGGCAGGATGCAGCTGGGGCGTGCGGCGCTGCTGCTGTGCGCGGCGGGGCTGGCAGCGGCCCCCGCACTGGGAGCTGGGGCGGAGCGGCGGGCGGCGGCGGGAGCCGGGCGGGAGCGGCGGGCGCAGTTCGCCTCCTGGGACGAGGTGAACGTGCTGGCCCACGGGCTGCTGCAGCTGGGGCACGGCCTGAAGGAGCACGTGGAGCGCACCAAGGGACAGCTGCGGGAGCTGGGCGGGCGGCTAAGCGCCCACAACAGCTCCCTGGGGCGGCTGCTGCGGCAGGCGCGGGAGGCGCAGGAGCGCGGCGACCGGCTGCGGGGCAGCGTGCGGGAGCTGGAGGGCCGCGGCCGGCAGCTGCTCAACCTCTCCGAGGCGCTGCGGCAGCGGCTGGAGGAGGTGGCTGCTGACAAGGACGCGATCCGGGGCCGGCTGGAGCGGCTGGAGGGCCGGGTCCATCTGGCGCTGCAGGCGCGGCCGGCTGGGAACCAGAGCGCTCGGGACCTGGGGGCGCTGCAGGTGAGCGCGGGGTACACCGGCATCCACCGGAGGAGCGGGAGGGGTGGACCAGACCAGCATGGCACGGGTGGAGCGGGATAGGATCCGACGGGCAACTGGCACCGACGCTGTGAGCGTTGGTGGGGGGGACACACCCCAGACCCGCTAGGGGACACCGGGAGCGACTGCGAGAAAGAGCGATGGCGGTGGGGGGCAACCCGTCTGTCCCGGGACATCGGGAGCAGCGAGCGAAGAGATGGGAGAGGTCCTGGGGGCATCAGGACCACCCTCCCGGGAGTCTCGCATAGCAGAGATTCCCGGAGCTACGGAGCTCACCTGGCTCTTCCCTCGCAGTCCCTGATGGATGCTCAGAACGTGCGGATTGAGGAGCTTCTGCAGAAAATCAAACAGCAGCAGTACAAGCTGGACAAGCAGAACCTGCAGATTAAAAGCCTGCAGAGCAAGGTGAGCCCCTGTCTTGTGCTGCAGCCCCCAGCCTGGCCCTACATGCTGGTGCATGGGCACCCTGGTGTGAACACCCCTTCTGTCCCAGCTCTCGTGGCTGTGCTGGTGCTCCCTGGCTCTGGGGACCCCAAAGGGACCACAGCTCTGGTCCCTGTGCTGCAGTGTATTATCAGTGATGTGAGGGTATCAACGTGCAAGCTTCCAGAGAGTTTGCGTGGAGCAATAGGAGGAACTGATGGGTGGGAGCAGCCTCCCTGGGCTCTGCGTTTGCATTCATCTGCAGAATAAACTAGCTAGCATGGGTGTGAAAAACCACAGTCATTTTTGGCTTTGCCAAGACTGGGTATCTCCTGTTCCTCGAGGTTTCTAGGCAAGCTCAGCCCCAGCTCTGGCCACAGGGAGTGGCTGGTGTGTGGCTGACCTGCTCCCTTGAGTAATGGGGTAGAAAAGAAGCTGAGATAAAACTGTTCTGACTTGTGCTGTGCGTTTTGTTTTGTTTTTTTTAAGGTCAATTTACTAATTCCCCTACACCACAACAAAACACAGTCTCCAAAGTGGAAGATAAACCTGAAGAAGAGCCTCAGCCTCACCAACCAGAGTCAGAATGGCAGTGGGGAGCCTGTGCAGACAGAGAGTGAGTATCTGCTTGTGTCACCCTGCTTCTCTGTGCCAGAGCAAACCTGTAGCAGTTGAAAGCTTTTGAAAACAAAAGGCTCATTTGTCCTGAGCCAGGATGTAAGATTTGCTTGAAAACCTGGAGCTTGGCAGTATGGCCAGAGTGAGGGGTTCTGGAGCACAGGCAGAATTCTTGCTTTCTGGGCTAGTGTTAGTCCAGCAGGAATTTAAGGATTAAAGAGGCTTTTTCCTGCCTGGTGTTAGGAATGCAGTGGGGAGCGGACAAAGCCAGAGAACAGGTATTTGTCGAAAAAGGTTGGCAGGTTTGAGATGAGGAGAGGAGGGTCTCATCTCTTTTGAGTTAACTCTTGTTCCTCTGCTCACATTTCACCAGGCAGGATCTGCTTTGCTGTCTGTGGGAACAGGGGAGGGTTAGGAAGCCCTGGCCTGAGAGCAGAGCTGTGTGCTTGTGTATCTCTCTTCCTTGGCTCATATTTAGAGCTTATGCATGAAGTAAGTGTCTCAGCTCACACTGTCCTTAGCTGAAGGTGCTGAGTTGTAGTGGAGGCTCACAGCCCTGGGAAATTTGCATTAGGGAAGGCAAGTGGATGCTGCATCTGCAACTCCTGGCTCTGCCTGGAGCATCTTCTCTCCTGGCAGCAGGACTGGAGGGGCTCCTGCAGAGCTAAGGGCAGCCGAGCAGGTGTCCCCAGCTGTGCCATGTCCTGCAGTCTCCCTTCAGACAGGGACTGATGTCCCTGCAGGGTTTGCTTGCCAGGAGCAGCTGCTGTCATGTTGTGTCAGGTAGATTACAGTGCTGGCTCTGCCTGCGTTCCTGTCTAGGGATCTTCAGCTGGAGCAAAACAAACTAGGCAGGATGAGGAGGCATGGGGAATTCCTGCTCAGGGCTTGATGTAGGGATGGTTTTGGGAAGATGCGTGATAATTTGTTGGGAGCCTGGAGCTGTCACTGGTGTGTCTGAAAACTGGGTGGGCAGAACAAAGGGCTTGGAGGTAGGCTGTTGGGCTTCAAATTCCTCCTGGGGTGCAGCTCAGTCAGGCTGTGTAGGGTCAACCTTACTCAGAGCAGCACTTCTGATCTGGGGAACTCCCTCAGAACTTCTCTTCCCTGTTTTTTTTCTGAGCTCTGCTTTGTGACTTGCCTACGGTAGTGTGTGTCACAGACCTAGTGTTAACCCATGATTCCACTCTTAGCTTATGTTGAAAGTGGGGTGCAGGGAGATGGATTGGGACCTTTGCTACTTGCTGGTGCAGATGTAGGATGTTCTGCTACAGAAATGCTTGTTGTGCATAGTGGAAGACAGCAAGAGCTCTAGCCCCCATGGATGCTGTGTGAGCTCAGCACCTTCCAGTGCTGCACCGTCCCTGATGGAAAGACCCTGGACATGCTGATTCCGTCCCACCAGCTGGGAGCTTCCCCTTTCCTTGCCTAATCCCTGATGTTGGTGTCACTGACAGAAAACAAATTGGCTTCCTTTCATTAGCAAGTTGAGTGAGTTTTCTGGCAAGTCTTAAAGCACACAGGCTGGCCCTGTGCCCTCTGCCCGAGGAGGCTTGTGACTGCTTTCAGAGCTGGGGAGGCTTGTGCTGGCGGCTCCCGGGCTATTGTCAGGCAGAGCCTGGTGCCGGCATGGCCCTGGGGAGCAGTGATGAACTCCACCAGCAGCCCTGACAGAAAGACCCTTTCATTTGCATCCAGCGAACACAAGTTTTTTCAGGGCAGGGATGGCATGGGGCCAAGCATGTGAAAGTTGAAGGCTCAAAGCTGCCTGGAGAGTGAGAGGTTTAATAGCTTGCAGAAAGAGGATCATGTCTTTGGGCAGAGCCTGAGCTTGCTGGCAGCCTGCCGAGTAGGGGAAAGGTAGAGCCCTGCTCATGCTCTCCCTGTGGCGCTAAGACTCCAAAATAATGGGGTTGGGGCAGAAGAGGGAGAGGCAATGCAGGCAGCTCTAGGCATGCCCTGTCATCCCTGAGGATGGGTGTTTGTACCAGGTTAGTGACCTCAGCTGTGTTGTGGCTGGAAATCCTGTTGGGTGAACACGGAGCCTAAGGCAGATCCAGCCTTGTTGTGTTGGTTGGCTAAATAAAGGGGGAGGGGAAAAAAAACCACAGGAGGAGTCAGGAGGGCTTGTTCTGCTGGTGCCATTCGGATGTGCAACATGAGCTGGAACTAACAAGCATGTTCCTCAAACAAAAAAATACTGAGCAGGGGCTGTTCAAGCAGCTGCATCTCATTCAGCTGCTGGAGAGTCCCTGTGGCACTAGAGAGCAGGGATTGAGTGCAGCCAGGCCCCAGAAGTGAGAAACAGGCAGCGATGGACTTGACTTTTGCATGCTGGGACCACTAAACATCTGCCTGGCACCATCCAACCGATGCTGGGAGATGCAGTGGGGAGAGGAGGTGATAAGCTTGGCAAGCCTAGCACCTTCCTACCATCGGTGGTTGGGGCGTTCTTTCCTCTGAGCCTGGTTTGTTCCTCTGCCTGCATTTTCCCAGAAAATGGGGATATTCAGGATGCACTCAGCCTCTTCATTGCTGAGGAGGTCTGTGTGGTTTTGATCCTTTATGCACGATGCCCTCAATCCCTGTGTCATGGGCTGAGGGTAAGGCTGGGGCTGCGGGGGATGCAACCACTGGCTGTGGGAGAGGGGCTGCCTCTGCTGAGGAAAGGAAGTTTTGTGGGGGGAGGGAGAGGCGAAGGGGGGAATATGTTGGAAGTGGGTGAAAGGTGATGGCAAGTGTCATATTTCTGCCCTCTGTGTCCCTCCTGACCTTTCCTCCAACTGGGGCTCTGCTTTTCACCCCAGTGCAGTGTCAAGGCTCCCCAGCACCCAGTGAGAATGGGAGGGGGTGATGCAGGGGCTGCTTTTGCTCTTGGCAGTTCAAAGGCCCTTTTTCCCCCCCTCCATCTGCCCCCAGAAAGCCTCTGACTGTTGGAGGAAGCCCTTCTCCCTGCTGCTGCTCTGGATCATGGTGTCAGCCCTGACCCTGGGGCAGCTACTGTGAGGGGACCCCCACGGCCAGCACCCCAGCACAGCCCAGGGCTTGTCTTGAGGTTTCTTGCCTGTCTCAGGGTCATGCTGGCAGCAGCTGTGAGCCAGGGTAGCCAGAGCTACAAGCCATCCGCCCTGGCCTGGGGAGAACAGGCCCCCTTTGTCTGGGGGTGGTTGGGGCACCTGTCCTTGCTGACAAAGAGCCCCTTGACTGTGCAGCAGCCTGGGGCTGGAGTTGCTGCACATCCTCCTGCGGCCTTTTTGGGTGTTGTAACAGGTTCCCTGTGCCTCATCTCTCCCAAGTGCTGTGAGTAGTGGTTCCTGGACAGACTTTTATCAGTGCTGTTGAAATGGTGCTTTGCTGGCAGCTCTGGGCAAAGTCCCCATGGGGCAGAAGAAGCAGTGGGAGCCCCTGGGGATGGAGGGGGGATGAAGCAGGGTGTGGCTTCACCCTGGGAAATTCACTCCTGCAATGAGCTGGTGCTCCTAGAGTCCACCCCCCCTTTGCCTCAATCATATTTCTTGGGAGAAGGGTAACCGCAGCCTGGCGCTGTGCCTGCTGGTGGCAGGTTGCCCAGCAGGATGTCTGGCTGGGCCACCACAGTTGCTGGGAGAAGTGGGTCGTGTGCTGGATGCTCAGCCACCTTCCTGATGTTAGGACTTTGTATTTTTTTCTGCCTGAGGTCCTTTGACCCTGCTTCAGCCTCATGTGGGATAGGGATGCTTGGCCCTGGTGTTGCCCCACCCCGAATGGGCCACTCCTTTCTGTGGGTGTAGAGGGACCTGGGAAGCTCCTCTGTCCCTCCTCGATGGGGAGTCTTGCTCTTCTGCTGAGGTCATTCCAGCCTGGTCCAAAGCCTGGCTTCTGCTTGTGTGAAAACCCAAGGAGCTCTGTTTGAATTAAAGGGAAGATGTGGTGTCACAGTGTTTAAAGATACTGAAGTCAGGGGCCAATGTCACCAGTGTCCAGAGCTGCAGCCACTGCTGTGCACAGTTGCCAGGGCTGCAAGTGCCAGGGCCATGGTAGGAGCAACCTGCTGAGGAGGTGGGGTTTGTGGCCATCTCCTCAGCTGCTGTTTCCTTCCCCTGCAGGGCTCCCAGAGGGTTGCCACCAGCTCTTCCTGGCTGGGCAGCAAAGCAGTGGCGTTTTCCAGGTGCAGCCCGCAGGATCTCAGCCCTTCAAAGTATACTGCGACATGACTACAGGTAAAGCCGTGCAGTGTCCTGCAACACCTGCCAGGGTGCTCTTGTAAATGGTAACCCCAAGTGACTGTGTTTTCCCTTCCCACAGAGGGTGGCTGGACAGTGATCCAGAGGCGCATGGATGGCTCTGTGGACTTTGACCAGCTGTGGGATGCCTACAAGAATGGCTTTGGAGACCTTCGTGGTAGGTGGATGATAGTGTCTATGTTCTCACTGTGGGATAAGGGAAGCTTAGCAAAAGTTATTCCCCTTGTTGGTCTCTGGAACTCTCTGTGCTGAAGCACAGACATGGTTTGAAGTGGGGGGACACTGCTTGCAGAGCAGGGATGCTTGATCTTCCTGATGTGTCCTGCAGGTGCCGGACATTGATTCAAATGCTGCAGTGTCCTACATTGTCCCTGTTTGTCTTTGGAGCTTGCTCGCACCTCTGCTTTTCATGGCATGTTTGTGTCCCTGCAGCCAATGTCATGAGTCTTATTTCAGGTGACTTCTGGCTGGGCCTGGAGAAGATACATCACCTTGTCCAAGAGGGAAAATACAATCTTCTGATTGAGCTGGAAGACTGGGAGGGGAATTCCCAGGTGGTTCAGTTTGTCTTCAGTCTTGGTGGTGAGAGCACAGCCTACACACTCAACCTGGTGGGACCTCTGTCTGGAGAGCTGGAAAATGCCATTGGGGAATTCAGGCAGCTGCCCTTCTCCACTCGGGATCGTGACCATGACCTTAAAGCTGACACAAACTGTGCCAAACACCTCTCAGGTCAGTCTGAGGTCTTCTACCCCAGTATCTGTGCTTCCCTTTCAACTCTTGTCTGGTGGTGATCCAGTGGGACAGAGATCCTGTGGCACTAGACCCCTTTGTTGTTGAACCCTTCTTGTCCCCTGCTTCCCTGGGACAGCTGCTTCTTTGGGAAGAACTGTGCAGGGAGCCGACAGGGAAGGTGAAGATGAGGGAGGGTTCGTGATTCAGGTATTGGCCCAAGCATCTGTCTTCATAACAGCTTTGCTGTCTGCCACTTTGGTTGGAACCTTTTCAAGCAGAGCAGATGCCTCCCTTGCCCTGGCTGCTGAAAGGTTTGAGGGGAGTTTTCACATAAGGAGGAGCAGCCTCAATATGCAGATGCAGCCTGAAGTCATGTAGGATATGTGAAACACTCCCCAGTGCACGGGGAAGTCCTTGACTGTACATGAGGTGGTCTTGTAAGATCCTGAAGCTCTGGAAGAGTGGGTGAAATAATGGCATCAGCTGCCTTGAATGTGGATTTTTCTGTCTGGAATTTCTATGAGTTAAAATTCTCTTCATTGTCCTTGTAGGTGGCTGGTGGTTCAGCACCTGTGGCCATGCCAACCTCAATGGAAAGTACTTCCGCTCCATCCCCCGGCAGAGGCATGAGCGCAAGCAGGGCATCTTCTGGAAGACATGGAAGGGCAGGTACTACCCCCTGAAGTCAACCATCATGAAAATCCAACCTGCAGCACTGGAAGCAGAGCCCTAAAGTTGCTACTTGAGACTTTCTCTGTGGAGCATGGACCTCAGCTCCATCACTCTGTGTTTACAGAAAACAACCTCCCCTTCCTTGGTTAGAAGCCCTTTAGAGGCACAACATTGCTCCTTGCTAAGAGTAAAACAGCTCCACATTTCCAAAACCCCTGGATGGGAGCTCCTGAACTTGAAGAGGAGCCCCAGGAGGGAGATCGACCTCCAGGGCATGCGCAAGGGTCTTCTTACCTGCCATGTGCTGCTGTGAGAAGTTCAAATTGTCTGGTGCTTTCTATCCTGTCTTAACATTTCTGTACTGTGTTGATGAGCTGGGCCTGGGGCAGGTGGGGCATGTGAAGTGTCTCACTGCTCTGGACCACAGCACTGGGTTTAGAGCCTTGCTATGTCCTGTCATTCACTCTTGTTCCAAAATGATGTTCCACATACCCTCCTATGAGAGCCCCTGGAGCCTCCTTCCTGTGTGTGGGCTGAGGGCAGTGAGCCCAATCAGCTCCATCTGTGCAGCCCCTGTCCCCCAGAGGTACAGGGCTTGGTGGGAGGGCTGAGGGTGACCTGTGCAGAAGGGGACCTCAGGGTCACTTGCCTTCCCTTTCAAGACCTGTATTTCTGGCTATATTGGAATTTGCTGAGAGCTGGGAAAACTGCTGCCAGCTCTAAGGTTGATGGGTGAGATCTTGCAGCTGGTTGCCTGAGGGGCCAGGTCTTGGGCAGCTGTGTCTAGACCTCTTCCTGGAGCCTGCCAAAGCTGCTGGGAATGGGTAGGAAGAGTCATGGGACAGCACAGATACAGAGCAGGGACTGTCCCTGGGTGGGACCAGCCCTACTGTCACTGTCAGCCCCCCAGAAAGAGGAGCAGCCTTCTTCCACCAGACACGTCATGCTTTGCAGTGTGACTGGACCAGACCTCCATGTGTGTTCCAGTACTACAACAGGGGACAGCAGGGTTTCTCTGCAAAAGCCACAGAGCCACACTTGATCAGGTGTGTACCATGATTTATGGCATCACCTCTGCATTCGGGTGGGTGTCTGGGGAGAGGTGGCCAAAAGTGGTCCCTAAAAACTCACGGGCCAAGCTGCAGTCTTGGGGCTTCCCGAGCATCCTGCCCTAATGTAGTCATATTGACTACTGTGCTAGAGCTCCTAGCTGCTAAATACTGTACATAGTTGTTTGTAGGATGTTGGACCTTGTTGATGAATTCCCTGTTTCAATTTGTTTTCATATTTAAATGCAGTGTTAATAACAATGTTGTGTAATTTATAAATGTTGATGCTGGAAAGGAAAACAAGTCTAGTTTGTGTATTTTAAGCCTTTTTTTTTTTTACTACAATATCTTTTCTGAAGATGTCTTTTAATAAAAACAAGCCTTTAAGTGTCCTGTCTGGATTATTTTCCTGATGATTTACCTGTGGCAGGTGTGTGGGAGCATTGTGATGAGGACTCTACATTTGTAAACTGTCTTTGTTGGAAGCATGACCTGAGTACTCTGCTCCCTTCTGGCATCCATGTTCAGCTGTAGCTTTATGGAACTTTGAGTTAAATTGCTGTTAGAGAGCCCAGCAAGCAGGTTTTAGTCTGCTTGAAGTTTATGGGCTCCTTAATTTCTTCCTGGGAATCAGGCTGTGGGGCAGCAAGTTTACAAGTGCTGGTGTCTTGCGTTTTCTTATTCACTGATGACAGACCTTTGGTTGAAGGGGATATTCCTTGGAGGTGGCTGGAACAGCCTGTGTGTGAGCTCTTTGAAAAGGAGCAGAGGCTGAGGTCTAGATGATCCAGGCTCAATGAAGTCAGCTGATCAGGGCAAGCCCCCCTAAAATAGTAACCTTTTAGCTGCTCATACAACATGTGTGGTCATCTTCGAAAGTATTCATTTTAACTTCTATGGGGGTGATTATAGATGCAGGAATGAAAGGAGCTGGGGATGGAGCAGTGATCTTTCAGGTGATGGGGGGGGGGTACATTCCAGCAGTGCGCTGAATCCCATCTATGGTTTTTCTCCAGTTTCCATATACTAGAGCTGGAGAAAATCATAGATGCTTCTCTGGCTGGTCAAGGAAGGAAGAAAGAGGAAAAACTGCTTGTTGCAGGAAGGGGAGATGTGACAGATCTAGTCCCCTGAGCAGCCCTAAAAATACCTGATGTACCTAAATGTGGCCCCAGTTCTCAGTCTGTCCTGCTTCTCTGGGGGGAATCCCAGGGTTAATGACAGCTCCAAGCACAACTGTGCAAACAGCCCATTATACCCAGCTCTGTGCTCACTCCTGCATTCAGAAATGCATTTTTAATATTCTCTTTGACTAATTAAAAACTTGCTCTAGTCCTTGAGTGCAGCAGTGAATGCTGGAGTGCATATTTTAGTCTGGATGCTGAAGTGATGTGACTGAGGTAGGATTTATGCATCAAATAGAACCTGGTGAAGGAGTGCTGCAGTGCCAGTTATTTGGGGTTTTTTTTGCACACTTGGGGTTTGCTCCCCTGTGGTGCGTTTGATCTACAGGAGGTGCCTGGTAAATGGTGCCAGCTAGTAGCAGACACCATCCAGGGTTTGGTAAATGACAAATGGGTAAATGGTAAATGCTATAAATCATGCCTATCCTAGGGATCACGGCTTCTGCTTTCCTGTGTGCCTCTGTCTTGCCTGTCCTGCTGCACAAGTCTCTGCCACCCGATGCCTCAGGGCCATGGGTACCACACTGGAGAATGTGGCATCCTCGGGCCCCTTCAAGGGACCCCTGTAGAAGCCAGTTCTGAGTCTGTTTTCATCTGAAATACTTCACCTTTTTCATGTCTAACAATCATTTCAATTGCTGCTTGTGTCAGCGTCTGGGAGCTGCCGCAGGGCTCCCTCCAGCGACAGACCCAGCACGTCAATGCCTCCGGCTACTGAATGCTGCTGCTCCCGAAACCAGCCGTGGTTCCTGCGGGGGACGGGACATGCTGTGCCAGCAGCTCCTGGTGGCATGAGCCACCCGGGATTTCAAGACCCCCAGCAAAACCCCCAGAGGGCTGGTGTAAGGGCTGCTTCTGAAGATGGGGATGGTGTAAGACCAAAGGCTGCAGGGCCTGGACATGGTGGGATGGGGTCTTTGGGGCCAGCAGCATTGTGGAATAGGCTGGGGCTGTGCTACAGTGGGTGGCACAGAGCTGGCGAGCCCCTAAGCGCCGAGCTCGGAGCCGTCAGTAGAAGCAGATTGACCTGGGATTGTCACAGACCATCATTAGATCAAGATGAAGTTGTGCATCAGGTACCAACATCTCTAGCCAGCTGGGTTTGTGGCTCCAAAAAGTGAGGATAGGTTCAGCCTGCTGCACACAGCTCCCTCTGGACAGTAACAATAGCCACTGGGAGACATGACAGCAGAGCCTCAAGATCCTTTTTTTTTTTTTCTTCAGTGGAATCCAAATCGCTCCTTAGCAAAAAGGGAAGGTGTTTGTGTGCACCAGGGCTGCACCAGCTTGGATGCACAGGCTGAACCCCTGCATCTGTGGCACCAAGGTGCTGGAGAGAGTAAGCCAGAGGCATCACCTGAGCCCACCCACCATCAGTGTAGCACCACAGCAGTGTTACAAAACCAAAAAAGGCAAATTGGAAAATCCTCACTAAGAACATAAACCTGCCATACAGCCAAGGAACAGCAAACTGAAAGCAAGAGAAAAGTTCCCCACCCACCAACACTCTCCAGGTGCCCCTAGCCCAGCACTTGGCCTCACCAGCACTAGCAAGGGTCACATTTTCAAAGCCATCCCCTGGCTCCCAATGCCTCAGGGTGCCTGGCAGATACAGGGGTGCCAGGGCTTTCCCAGTCCTCCCAGTAGCTTCAGCTCTTCTGCTGGAGCTCAGTAGCACTGAGCACAAACTGAGTTTCTTGTGGACGTGCCTGACACAGCTTTGCCACCTGCACCTTTACCAGGGACACCTCCCAGGTAGAGTGTCCTGGGACAGCTCCTTGAGGGTGCTCACAGACTCCCAGGGGTTCAAATCCCACTAAGAGGATGGGAAGGGGAAGTCCTGGCTCAAGCATCCCAGGCAGGTGGCTGTGTCTCTGGGGTTGAGGCTCTCAAGACAACCTTTAGCATCTTAGGTGACCATTTTGAGCAAGTTTTTATCATGTTAGAAAAAGAAGCAGATGACATAGACCTGACAGCTCTTCAGGGTGTGGACCCCAACAGAGTTTAACAAAAAACTTGGGGCTAGCAGGACCCCCACTAGCTGTTGAGCACACTGTGTGGCTGCAGTGAGAGCAGCAGTGAGAGCAGCAGGGTGTGCTCAGGGTGTGTAGAGAGTCACGGAGTGTGGAGGCCCACATGCCTGCCACAGCTCCACCCATAGCCTTGCCCTGGAAGGATATCCCAGGATGGGACATACCTTGAGTGGGCTGTGATTAGCTTATCTCAGTTCCTGGAAGGATGCCCCTTAGGTTAGCACACCTTTTCTTATCGTGGTAAGCTATCCCCGAATAGCTTCTGTTATCCCACCATGCCATGTTAATCCTTTGTAACCCATTGGTCTTTCCCCTGTGGTACCACCCTTGCTCTGCCCCATAAAAACCCCAGTATTTCCCCAGTTCTGGAGGGAGCAGTCGTTCCTGGTCCCCTTCACAGAGCTGCTAGATAATAAAGGAATCTCTGTGGAATTTGCCATAGGACACTTCCTGTCTCTCTGTCCCTGAGTCGACGAGCAGCCAGAAGACCCCATAGAAGACAGTTCCTTGCGGGACTCTCTCTCTCTGGGAAAGTTGGCAGCTTCCTGGGTCTGGAGCATTGGATCTCCATGGACCACCTAGCAGCCTTCAACAGAGGGGTCCCTCTTGGAGTCACTGGAGCTGCTGCTCTGAAAGGGCTTTGGTCCCAACAGTGACAGTCTGAGGCAGTGCCCGTGGGACACGGAGAGTGGCATTAGACTGATTGGACAGGAAAGTTTTCTTAATAGTTTGTTGATCCAGGTGGGACCCAGAGGACACCACCTTTGGAGCCTTCCTTCTCCAAGCACCCAAATGCTGCTACCAGGTGAGTTCACCTGCATCTTTGGAGCAGGGAGGAGCCTGAGCTTGGCTGTTCAAATTCCTTGAGCACATTCAATAAAAACGCTAAGGGTGGTCACGGGCCCCTCTGTTGGGGCATCATTTTGTTCAGATTTGGTGACACTGCTGCGGGGATTGGAGCCCCTCGGGAGGCATACACAGAAGGCGGTAAAGCATACCCATTTCAGCATGTAAAAAGACGGTTCAAGTCCCTCTTAGCCCTTGAAAAGGCGGGAATAAGCCCCGGCATAAAAAGAAACCGCCCTTGGCCGAGGCTGTGCAGAACAATCCTCCGCTGTGCCTGGAGCGGTGCCCGCGGGGGCTGCCGAGCGCCGCGATTCCCGCTGCCGGCGGGACCCTCCGCGGCTCCGGGCAGCGCCGGGCAGCGGCACCGGGTCCGCTGCGGGCTTCGAGGGGACCGCTCTGCCCTGCGGGGACTGCGGCTGCTCGGGGGGCTGGGCTGAGCTGGGTTAGGAGGAAAAAGGCTGAGGGACAGTGGTTGAAGCATTTTAAAAGGTACAGCGGAAAACCATTAAAAATCGTGTGCTAGAAATAGCATTTAACGTTTGGTGATTCCTGCAAGACGTTTTAATCTAAGAGTCGATTTTTTTTTTTAATTGTTTTTTTTTTAATGTGGGCTTCTGGAAAGCTTTTGTTCCAGCTCCCAGGAGGGCCGTGTCTCTGGGGCACAAACATCCGCGGAGGGAGCTGCGCTCTCGAGGACTGTGCACACGGAGCCTCTTCAAAAAGGGACATTCGGGTAGATCTGCATCCAGAGGCACCTCAGCTTCCAAATGTGTGCTGCTTTTGTCCGTTTTCCCGGAAAGTTTCTCTTTCTTGTAAATTCAAATTAAGTTGTAAGTATTTGAATGGATTGTTGGGGTGTAAACTAGAAATACCATGGAGTGTGTTCTCCAGGTGTGTGTCAGCTCACACACCACTTTATTTTTGTATGTATATGAGATTCCCTGTAGACATGCACTTGCTTATAAAGTTTCTATTTTTGTACATTTCTAAAAGAATATTAATAAAAGCACATTTTCTGCATGTACATTCATATTAGGTGAAGGGATGATAAACATACAAATAATATTTGAAGACTTCCCCCAGAATAAGGAGAACTGTTATAGCTGTTCTTGAAGATTGGCTATGTTCTGTTCATGAAAGGAGGGCATGAACTGTGGCCAGCATTAGTGGTATGTGCAAAGCAGCAGGAAACCTTCTTACACTAATATAATTTCTATTAACTTGGGGAAACTTTCATTTTTTTTTTCAGGAGGACGATAAGAAAGAAGTTCTACCTGAGCAGGAAACTGGTACCCTTGCCTAATGCTTTGTATTGCCCCTTCAGTGAAAAGGAAAGGAAAAGATTTTGCTACTGGAAAAAAAAAAGTTACATATACCTACATATATTTGTGTGCACATAGGCATAAAGAAATGGCCACTGGGGTAGTAACATGGAAAGTGGGACCCCACCAGAGACTGGTCACACATTCCTCAGTTGATGATGGAATATGGTCAGCTGAAGAAAAACTGGTCTGCCAAAGAAATGTTGAGTAACTGTGGTGAGATGGTTCCAGGGTAGAGCCCATGGAGAGGCAAAAAGTGTGAGCAGTTCCAGGAATTTAGGCCGCTGCAAGATAAATTACTAATAGCTGCCCAGCTTGCCCAAAGTTCTCATGTAACAGGCCAAGTTCAGAGGTAGGAAGGTTACTGTGGGCCTGCTTTCCTTTCCAGTGGCTGCACAGACACTACAGACACTTCAGCTCCAGCTGGGGACAAGAGTTTGCTGGTGATGGTAGATCAGCTGCCAGGCTGGGCAGGGGCCTTTCCAACACGAAGGGCTGACATGGGAGGAGTAGTAAATGCCTGGCTAAAGGAAGTTATACCTGTCACTCAGGGTTCCAGAGCTCATTGAAACAGACAGAGGTGCTCATTTACAGCAAATACAGTCCATCAGCTGTACAAGTCTTCAGGGAGAGAGAGGAAATTATATATACCACATTACTCATAGTCCTTGGGAGAAGTAAAAGATAGTGAAAATATGCATGTACACTAATCTGAAATGGCCAGAAGCCTTAAATTTTGCTCTGTGGGATGTCCAGAATACTCTGTGATAAGCCATAGGGCTGACACGAGCAGAAATTCTCTTTAGAAGGCACTTAGCTATGCCAGGATCTTATACCCTCTATGGCCAGCTGATTGGATGGAGACTGACCCAGTATGTCATATATATGGAAAAAGGGTTCAAAGAACAAAAGTATACTCAGTGTTATAAACTCGACCCCTTGAAATACAGGTGCATTATATACAGCCTGGAGATGGAATTTTAAATAAGGTATTCTTTAGAAAATCCAAATTAGGAACTAGATAGGGGTGTTTTACTGTGTTCCTATTTTGCTGTTAAAGTTCTAGGTAAGAAAAATTGGATACACTGCTCTCACATCAAACAACCAGTAGACGATCTGTTCAATTATTTTCATTAGTGGTGACCAGTGATCAGTGTTCGGCCCAGTCCTGTTCAGTATCTTTATTGATTATCTGGATAAGGGGACTGCGTCCACCCTGAGTAAATTAATGGATGACACCAAGAGAGGCGGGAGTGTTGATCTGCTGGAGGGTAGGAAGACCTTGCAGAGGGATCTACACAGGCTGAATCATGGGCCAAGACCTACAGCATGAGGCTCAGAAAAAACAATTCCCAGGTCCTACACTTTGGCCACAATAATCCCCTGCAGCAATGCAGATTTGGAGCAGAGTGGCTGGAAAGCTCCCAGCAGAGAAGGGCCTAGGAGTGCTGGTCAACAGTAGCTGAACATGAGCCTAGGAGTGTTCAGGCTAAGAAGGGCAATGACACTTGGCCTGTACCAGCCATAGTGTGGCCAGCAGGACCAGGGAGGTGATTCTTCTCCTGAACTTAGCACTGGTGAGGCAACACTTTGAGTCCTGTGTGCAGTTCTGGGTCAGTCAAGTCAGGAAGGACATTTTGGTGCTGAGTGAGTCCAGAGAAGAGCGACGAAATTGGTGAAGGATCTGGAGCAGGTGTCATAGGAGGAGCAGCTAAGGGACCTGGGGGCCTTAGCCTGGAGAAAAGAGAGCTCAGAGGGGACCTGCTCACTCTCCACAACTTCCTGACAAGAGGGTGGAACCAGTGACAGGACAAGAGGACATAGTCTCAAGCTGCACTAGGGGAGGTTTATGTTGGACATTAGGAAGAATTTCTTCACAGAAAAGGTGATTATACACTGGAATGGGCTGTCCAGGGAGGTGTTGGAGTCACTGTTCCTGAAGGTATTTAGGAAAAGACTGGATGTGGCACTCTGGCCTAGTGGACAAAGTGGTGCTCGATAGGTTGGACTTGGTGGTCTCAGAGGTATTTTTCAACCTTAATGATTCTGTGATTTTGTGATCAACTGGTTGATAAATAACTGACTTCTGAGAATCTGTTGTGATTTTATGTTGGTAATCTTTAGTATTTGTGTGTAGGAGTCTATGTTGTACTTCACCCCGTTGGCTTTAATTCTGTTATGTTTTTTACTTGTGATAATGTTGTATATAAGGGCAGTACCCAAATGTCTTGAAAGTTTTTTTCTTTTTCCTTTCAATACATTAGCAGGTGTGCTCCACTAAAACAAAGGGAGGGCTGCTGTGGAATGCTCCAGTGCCCAGCTCAGGGAGCTGTAGCACAAGCTGTAGGTTGTGCTCAGAGTGGGGGGAATGGCCAGAGTCCCCAGCAAGGGGCTGGGACCTGGCACTGACCCTTTGCCTGACCAAGGGCTTGGGGCCCAAGGGAGCCAGATGAGGGGTAGCCAGTCACCCTGGGCCTCTGCAGGAGCCAGGAACAGAAGTCAGGCTAAACACCAGCATCAGAATAGGCACAGCCCGAGGAGGCTTTGTCCAGGGTCCCTCCCCAGGGGCACCAGCTCGAGCTGTTCTGTGTCACTGCACCACAAAGGAACCAGAATCTGGGACTGTGCTGTGGGAAACCTGGGGCTGAGCCGGTGAGAGGAGCTGGTCTGACTGAGGGAGTGCGGGGTGTGTGGGGAGTCACACAGGGCCTGTGGGGTCACTGGAGCCACCTCTGCAAAGGGGCCTTGATCCCAGCAGTGCCAGTCTGGGGCAGTGCCAGTGGGATGCCCACAGCAGCATCTGAATGGTCTGACAGGGGAGCTTCCTTACCAGTTTGCTGACCCAGGCAGAACCTCAGGCCAATACCCTGGAAGCTTGATGGCCTGTGGCCAGTTTGAGGACATGTGTAATTTACAGAAAGGTTCTGCAAATGCATTCCCCCATCTGGTTTTGGTGACATGACACTGATTCTTCAATGCAAAACATACCACCGACTGGGGGGACTCCTGGATGTGGAGAACATGGGGACTATGGGCTCATGCTTCACCCCACATTGTCCCAGGACAGCATCCCAAGTCATCATCTCCACTCCCTGTAGCCCATGTTAATTAAAACCCTGTCCCAGGGGATTTTGGAGCTGGATGGCACTCACAGTGGTACCATCATCATGTATTGCTCTTTAGGACCTACGTCAAGAACTCCCAGGCATTGGAAGAAGAAAAGAAGAAAGTTATTTCCATCCAAACTGATAAAAAATAGCTTTGGTGATTTTTTTAGGCCTTCCTCCATTAGTGTTCAGTTCAGAACTAACAAAGTTACTTGTAATAATGAAAATAAGATGTTCTACTGTGCAGAGCAAATCAAGGGAAGCAAAGGCCTCCTTTGCAGACCAGCAAGGAGACACCCTCCTCTCCTTCCTGTCACATAGCCACTCACTGGCTGCAATATTATCAGCTATGGGAAACTCAGCATGGGATAATAGCCTTTCCTAGGAGATTCTGCATACAACATGTTCCAGCTTTGTTCCTTCTGATGCTATTTAACTGTTCATCATTGGATGCTTAACACCACTGGGTGTGCTCTAGTCATCACCCACCAAGGCACTTCACTGGGATCCTGCAGGAACAGGAATGGCATCAACAGGAGAAAGTAGTAACACCTTTCTTAGATCCGGTTGTTAAAACTCCTTTTGGCATGGGAAGGATTAAAAGTCCGGGGCTCCATACTGCATGTGAGCACTAAAACCCCTAAGAAAAGATTCCCTCCGTACTCCTTCAGCAATCATTGCCTGTCACAGAGGAACAGCTGGCCCAACCCATTGCCAGGCTGGAGCTGTATCTTTCCTAGACCACGGGTTCCATGAAATTGTGGCTTTTCTTCCCTGCTGCTTCAACTGCCTGACATGCAACACGGATATGTAGATACCTTGGCAGTGGGATTGCAGTGTGCTTGCAGAATGTTGGTTCTCATCCATTCTCAGGGCCTGGGTCATTGACAGTCTGGGTGTCACCCCACCAAGCTCACACTGGTTTCTACATCTTTGCCTGCCCCTACTTATTTATTAGAACTTATTTTTGGAAACGGGATCCCTTGGATACCATGGTCCCGCCTGTCAAAGGTGTTCACGTATCTGAGGGAAGCTGAGAGCAGCTCAGTGCCACAGTGCCTTGTTGGGTCTGAATCTGTCCTCACCCCGACATTGCTTCCACTCTGAGCATCTCCCAAGTCAAGCAAAAATAAGTTCAAAGCCATTTTTTTTCTCACCATTGTCTCAGTCTTGCTGCTGCTCCCTCTGTGATACTGCAGACGCACTAATCCTTTAGCTGGATAAACACTCCTCCAAGGAAGAAGTAGGGCAGACCTGTTGTGATAAGCGCAGCCCAGAAAGAGGGAAATGTGTCACGAGCAGAGAGGTGATGTTCCCTGCACATCACAGAGGGAGGAGGGGGTCGGCAGTTTCCCTGCCAGGGCTTGTCCAAACGCAACCAAAGGTGTCAGGCCAGTGATGGGACCCAAGTGTGTACAGGTTGTATGGGGTCACGAGGAGTGGGCCCCCCGGGCAGCAGGGACACCCTTGGGCCTCGAGTGGCTCCGTGAGGCTGGCCCTGCAGCCTGGACAGCGTTCCCAGGGTGAGTTGCTGCAACTCTGTGGTCGGGAAGGTGAAGGACGTCCCACTTGGAGCCCACAAAGCCGAGGCGAAGGGTGTCTCGCCGTCACTGCCCAAGGGGCCACGCGGCCTCTGTCACTAGTTCCTTCGGGAAACTGCCTAGAGCCGTGCCAGGAAAAAAAAGGTAAATGTTTTCCTTGAACAATTGTGTCACCGTGAGGGCATGTTTTCGCCAGAACAGCCTTTTCCGCTGGTGTTTAGCAGGAAGGCGGGGCCGGGAGCGCTGAGCGGGGCAGAGAGCAGCCCGAGGGGGAAGCAAGGGGGCTGGGGCTCTAGGCGGCAGCCGGGTGTCCTGGGGCGCTGCTGAGGGTCTCGCCTCCGTGTTCCCCGGCTCCGTTGCTGCGCTGATCCCCGGGCGGGGCCGGTTCTCCCCCCTCCCCCCAGCCCGGAGATAACACGACCCACCAGAAATCGGGGGTCACTCTCAAACGGGGCGTAACCTCTCCCCCAGCGATCCCGCTGAAACCGAGGAGTCCCCATCCCCCTGGGGGCCACCCCTCCAGGCGGTGTAACCCCCTCCTCCGCGCCCCGCCCCGCCCCGTCGCCGGCCGCGCCTCCAGAGCCCCCGCCCCCGCAGCCCCGCCCCGCCCTCACACAAACCCCGCCCCCACCTCCGGCCCCGCTCCGGCCCCGCCCCGGCCCCCCGGCCCTGTCCCGTCTCGCAGGCTCCCAACTCGAGCACCCAAGCACCGCCCTTTCCCAGCTGCCTCCCTCCGATTGGGCAGCGTTCCCCGCCAGTCGCAGAGTTCCCGTCGTTTATTGGCTGTCGTTGATGGGTCTGGCGCACTGCCCGCCTCCTGCGGGTTCTGGCGGGCGCTGATTGGCCCGTGCGGAAGCGCCCCTCCCCGGCTGGGCCGAGGTCGGTGCCGGGTAGGCTGAGGGTCGGTGCCGCCATCGCCATGGGCACCCGCGACGACGAGTACGACTATCTGTTCAAAGGTACGTGCTCGGCAGGGACACTCCGCCGCACCGCGCCGGGCTCGGCCGAGACCAGCGGGCCGTGCGGGCCCGGGCCGTCCGCCGCGGCCTTGGTGCGAGGGGCGGCCTTATGCGCACCCGGCCTGGTCTAGCTCCGGAGGACCCTCGGAGGAGCCTCGGGAGAGCCGCAAGAGCCTCCCCGC
The DNA here is from genome assembly GCF_963662255.1 of Cinclus cinclus. Taxonomy (NCBI): domain Eukaryota; kingdom Metazoa; phylum Chordata; class Aves; order Passeriformes; family Cinclidae; genus Cinclus; species Cinclus cinclus. The sequence goes on along the minus strand of NC_085073.1, from coordinate 1,392,202 downwards.
CCCGGTCCGCGCGCCGGCTGCTGGGCGGCTGCCATCGCCGGGCGTGACCGGAATCGCGGCGGGCGGGCCGGCCGCGGGCTTGGGCTGTGCCCGGCGGTGCCGGTGGCTGTCCGGAGGTCGCCCGGTGTCGAGCCGCAGTTGCAAAACCATAAGCTTCGGTGGAGGCGCCTTCGCAGGTCCCCGGCGAGCGCCGGTACCGGGATCCCGGGACCGTAACGATGTTAATTTGTTTGTGCTGTTGGGTGTTTTGCCGCCCCTGCCTCTTCCTGTGAAATGTCGGGTTGTCCAGGGCTCTCTTGAAGGCTCAGTCAGTGCTGCTCCTGCTGCGCTGGCTCCGGCGGGATCATCCCGTGGGTGTCATCCCGTGGGATGTCTCCGGGCTTTCTGTCCCGTGGGCTGTTTCCGCGGGCCGGGCTCCTGCCTGTCCAGAGGCTCAAGCTGACCAGTTTCTCGGAGCAGCCCACAGCTCTGCCTGCGAGGCCCGAGGAGCAGTTTAGGTGGGTGTAGCACCTTCATCTTTGGTTTCCCAGCCTGTTTTTACACCAGATCTACTGTTGGTAGAGTGACTGAAGCCTGATTTTCATCCCAAGAGTTCGCTCTTGGAAAGAGCAGTGCTAACGGTGCCGTTGAGGGCTCTGGGGTCACTTGCTGCTGTGACAATTTTCCAGGCATTTGATGTCTTTGTACCTGGACGCTCCCAGGGGCAGCAGTGATTCCAAACTTACGGACCGAAAGAAAGAACAGTTACTCATCTGTGGGAAATATTTTATAGATGCGTTTGCCTATTTGCTCTATTTGTTTTACAGCGGATTGAATCTTGAAGACAATGGGGAATAAAAGCATTTATTTCTTCTCTGCCTGTGAAGCAGAAGACTGGCTTGTAAAAATATAATAAATTGTCTGAGTCTAAAGTAGTTTCCTTCTGAAGTCTGTTTCCCAGGTGGTTTAATAGCCAGGAACTTCAAAGCCTAAAAATTTTACTTATTTTTTTTCTTTCTCTGAATTAGCTAGGGAGAACTGCATTCATCTTTTAAAAATACTTGCTTTGAAATGTGTTTTTAATTTTATCTGGAATGAGACTCAACCTGAAGTTATTTGGTCAGGATCTGTGCTGTGGTGATGCTGCCACACTTTTTGAAAATAAAAAACAGGTGAGAGAATTGTCCTTTTCTGTGCATCTTTTGGGAGGGGTGGTTGTTGTGTGAATTGAAAAAAAAAATAGGGTTTCTTTGTGGGTTTGATTATTTTGTTTTTCCTTCCTCTGAGGCTTTTTGGGACTAGACAAAAAATAATATAAATGGGACCAAGTGGGATGAGGGCTCTGCTGTGGGACCAACTCCCCTTTCTTGTCTTTCTGCCTCCTCCAGTATTGGAATTAAACATCAACAGTTGCTGTAACAATGTTCAGGACTTTGGTTGGTTTGTGGTTTGGCCCTTCTTAGCTACACAAACAACTTTTGAACTCTGTTCTGTTAGTCTGTGTAGTGTCAGAGGTAGAAATAATGATGTAGGAGAATCTTAATCTGGGAAGGATTATTTTTATTAAATTTAAGGCTTGACTTTTTCCCCTGCCACCAATTTCCAAAGGAGAGCATGTGGTAGGCAATGACTAACTTAAGGTTTGGGAGCACTCTAGGGTTGTGATTATAGTCAAAGTTGCTCTGCTGAACTGCTTCTTTGTTTTCAGTTTCCCTTTTTTTTCTGTGCATCCCATCAAAACTGCTTATTTTATTTATCACAACAAAATATTACTTGTTACCAAAGTGCCTGAGCCAGCCTTTGGGGAAGGAGCCAAACTGTATGTGCAGGGCTGCATGGGGTAGTGAGGCTGCAAAGAGCTTGTGGCTGTGTTCAGTGACCCAAGTAAAGCCAGCAGTTCTGGCCTCTATTCCCAGTTAGTTTTGTAGTGGAGATGGTGAAAAGGCAGGGACTTTTCAGGATGAGTTTTGAATGCGTTGATTTGGAATTGAATTCGTGACCTTTAAAGAGCTGTTAAAAATGTTGGAAGCCTTGTACCTATTAAATGTGATCTGCACATTAATTTTGCTCTTGAGAAGATTAGCTATTATCAGTGTTTATTTTAAAAATTAACTCTGAGGCTGTGCAGATGTATGCTGGCTCATGAAAAAGGCAGGAAAAAAAATCAGCCATAGGGAAAAAGAGCTTTCTTTTACTTCTATGGGAATTTAGGCTGCTCTGATTAGTCTCTGCTTAGCAAAGGCTGTGGTTATTAAAAACAAATGCATATCCTATTAGTCACCACTATCTGGCAACCTTATGTACTTCAGATTTATCACAAACTCCGATTAGATGGCCTCTGCTAGAGGGAGTCTTAATCTTCTTAATCACTTTAAATTACATGTTCTTTTTTCCAATTAGTAAATGAGTGTACTTACAGTTTTGTCATAAGCTTGATCTGTTTATTTTCCCTTTCTTACCAATGATGAATGGCACTGGAATTTTAATTCTGACTTTGGCTTGTTTTGTACAAGGATCTCAATATACAGGACAGGCGTTGGGGTGCGATTGTGCATTAGTTCTGGATGTTGTAGACACAGAAAGCAGTGAGGGTGGTGACTGAGTTGATGGATGGGTGATGTGGTGGTGATGGATAACCCACACAGTGGCAGGGGGTGCTGGAGGAGAGAGAAAATCAGGAAATACTGAAGGAGCAGGATTCAGGATGTAAACAAGCCTCGCACTATGTGAGGCTTGTCTGTGTACTTAGAGCCACCTGAAGATGGCTGGTGCTGGTTATTGGTCCATGTCACTTCCAAGATGAAACCAGTGCATCTTTTAATCATTGGTGTGGTCCTTAGAAGCATTTGGAGAGTGAATTCCTTGGTTCTGCTGAGATTTGTTTAGGGACTATTCAGACTCTTAAGCTGTCATTTGGAAGTTTTTTTCCTACTCTGTCATGACTTCTGAATTTGAACAGGCAATAGTGTGTGGTGGCCTGTTACCAAATTCAAAAACTTTCCCAAGATCTAATAGCTTAGTTCAGAATGTTGAAGGTACCTTCTTGCTCAGCTCCCACAGAAAATAAGTTTGTGGCTTTTCTGCATGAGGTGTTCCCCAGTCTTGGCATCTTTCTCCTGAAAGTGAAAATGCTCTTTCAGTGCTAATATTTGAGTATTAATAAGAAGCACTTAGGAACTCTAAGAGTGCTCCTTATTGAATTGGGATTTGGTTGCCTTCCTTTAACTTCTGAAAAATGCTCTCCTAGAATCTCTGCTGGAATGTGGGGCAGCATGGTGAAGGGAGCCTGTGAGTAACCAGCCCAAGGAGCACAGGACTGCTGGAATTTTCTTCCAGTGACGGAGTTAATGACCTGAGAGCTGTTTGCATGGTTTGTGCCTCAAATTGATGTTTTTAAAATGCCAGAGCCTGGGAAATTGCTAGTACATGGAAAGGCTGTGCTTTCTCCAGCTGCAAAGTCATGGGAAAACTTCCTTTGGTAACAGCTGGAAGCCTCAAGGGTCTTCCAGTCTGGCCTAGCTTGTATGGTGGATATTCTTACTTTTGGTTATGGTCAGGGTTTTTCTGTAGGAGAGAGCCTACTCCAGCTGGCAGATCTCTGGGCAAGATGGGTGACCTCTGCCTGTTCTTGGAAGGGCCCGTGGAATTAGTGATGTAAAGCTGTTTGTCTGGAAAATAAAGCTAACAAAATCCTGGAGTTAGAACTTATTATAAAATCTTTTTTTATCTATCTGTTCTCATAGCCTAAAAAATGGTTTAGGCCTTTTGCCAGGGAAGGCAGAGCACTGTGAGGAGCTGGTTTAAGTTCTCCTGGGTGGTGAGCTGTGGTGCCTTGCCACGATGTGCTGGCTGCCCGTTACTGCCTCTGTTGTGTTTTGCCTGTTCTGCTGTGCTAGCACAATTGTCTGTCTGTGCTGTCAGGCAGATGAGATGCTGGCGGGGCTCTCCAGGGCATTTCAGCAATGTCCCTGTGCAGCTCAGGAGCTGCTGAAGCAGAGAGCCAGGGTCCAGCAGCAGCCTGGGAATGTACTCCAGGGGTGGGGTGGCAGCAAGCTGGAGCAGGGCACTGCCAGAGCTGCATCCTCAAACAATGGCCTGAGCAGAGAAAAGCTGTAGCAGCACTAAAAGACAAGTATGATCCTTGGCCCTGGGAGAGCACTGGTGAGCTCATTTTGGAAGTGTGCAATGAGAAGATTCTTCTGTAGTTGCTGGGGGGAAATTGGGAATGTTTTTTGCCCATGTCTGCTTTTCTGTAGGAAAAACAGATCATATGAATGAGGAAGATCAGCAAATCTGTACTTAGGACTGGAGTAGGAAATATTCCCAAGGCTAAAGAAGCTCACAGAGGCTGTCTGCCTTTCTTCATTTCGCTTGAGCCAGGACACTTGATTTCCAAAGGGTGTTGTGATACAGTGTTTGTGAGAGGAAGGGAGCATGGCTCAGCTGTTTCAGCTTTGTTTCTTGCAGTTGTTTCCTGCTGTCATTGATAATCCAAAAAGTAGAGGGAGCCTCCTGCCACAAGGTGTACCTTTGTTTTCACAGTTCCTTTCAGGAGAGCTGGGCTTTGTGTGCTGAGGATCTCTGTGTGCTTACATTTTTCTGTTATCATGGCAGCACCACATGTGGAGGCAGAGGTTTCTAGCTCATCTTTTACTTCTTGTGCAATCTACTACAACTTGTTTTGCTGGATGAAGTTCTGCTTTGCTTTGTATCTTTTTTGTAGTATGAAATGTCTCCTGTTTTCCCCTTTCTGTGGTGAACATATTTATTAATTAAATTATTGAAATAGAGTACCCTATATGACTCCCAACAGGGACTGTAAATGATTGTTTACTTACCATGTTTTTTGTTTTTAAAATAAAATAGAGTATACCTATACTGTGCAAATATAGGAATTGAACTGGCTGACATCCCAAACCAGACCAGTGTTTTTTGGTGAGGAGTTGCCCCTCGGCCCCAGACCTTGGAGGGCATTTGTTTAAGTTTATAACAGTTCCTAAGAAGGTTGTCAAAGGTTTTAAAAACTGTTCATGGTAAAGCTTTATAACCCTCATTTCCCATTGGTTGCCTCTATTCCCAGTTATGTCATCCCTTTTCTCCTCCCAATTCTGGAAAGTTCTTGTATCCTTGTACCCCCCATTGGTTTATGATCACCGCACTGTTCCACTCATCCTACCTTATTGACCCCTGCCTTATATTACTCCTCCCTTGCACCACTTTTCCCTTTACCCATTGGATTCTCATCCTGGACCCACCTCTCATCATCCCTTATAAATACCCTGGATTTTCCCTCAGCCTTGTCTTCTACCCTTAAGCCTTAGAGTGTGTGCATGTGTTTTGGGCCTCGTCCCACATTTTCTTTTATGGTTATTAAAGTATTTAGTTCCAGAGTTGTGGTGTGGATCCATTCCTCGTTTTGCCACCTTAGCCCTGATATCAGGGGACCCTTAGAAGTTGGTCGAGGAGATTACCCTCGAGTCTTGCACCTTAAGTATTAAAAAAACCCTGACATACAAAGACTTTTGTTGGGCAGACAGGTCACCATGTTCTTGCCTGTAGTGTTTCTTAGAATGTGGATTGCAGCCCTCCTGTGCCAAAGGTCAAGTGTGTGAGGGGCATCTCTTACCTCTGCCTGCTGCAGTGGTTGGGGCCTCCAAAGCACTGTTTGGCTTTGACAATCGCTGTAGCAATTTCTCATTTTCACCTCTGAGGACTGGGCAGCTGCTTACCACAAAACGGCTTGGGGCTCTTCTAGGGTTGGAAGAGCAGCTATGCATGCGTTGTTGTCTCTCCTGTGCTATCTGACTGTGCATTCCTGGTGGATGCTGCCTGCCAGGCCACACTGCAATGTGGGGTCAGTGCTGCTGGTACAAGAAATTAATTGTGAAAATAATGTCTCTCCTTTCAGTTGTGTTGATTGGAGACTCTGGAGTTGGGAAAAGTAATCTTCTGTCACGTTTCACACGCAATGAGTTCAATCTGGAAAGTAAAAGCACCATTGGTGTGGAATTTGCCACCAGGAGCATCCAGGTAGATGGGAAGACGATAAAAGCCCAGATCTGGGATACTGCAGGCCAGGAACGATACCGCGCCATTACCTCAGCGTGAGTACTGTGTCTTTGCTTCACGGAATTCTAGCAGAAATGCTGCCGATAAATGTAGGGGCAGAGAATGAAACATATTTGTCACATGTGACAAAGTCATTGTGGCAGACTTCAGTGTGGATCCAAGTCATAAGATAGCAAATATTTTTGTGTTCCCTTGATTAATATAATGAAAGTAAATTTTAGATTTCCATGTTACTGTAATAGAAACAAGTAACAGCTTAAATCAAAACTGTGGGAAACTTCTGTTTGAGATTTGGGATTTGTGTTTTTGTCTGCCCTGAATGTGCTGTGTTCATTATGTGGGGTGAGTGTCATTTCAGATGGAGGCTGGGTACTGTTAGTATCAAGTTTTGGTCTAGGCTTACTGTAACACCCATGGCTTCTGGTCTCAACTGCCCCCTCAGTCTTGAGATTGGGGGTATTTTTAAGAAAATCTGCAGCATGAAGTCCCTTGAAATCTCAGTGTCTTTGAATTAGACATGGACCTGAAAATTAGGTCCATGAGCACACACATTAAATAGCCAGGAAGTAGGAAAGCAACTATAATAGTGCTGATTGCAGCATTAGGTACAATCCCTGGAGGTGAGAAGCTTTTTCACCTATGGGACCTTGTTAATCCACAGAGGGGCTCTAGGTCTACCAGTTTCTGTCCTCTGGCAGAGGACAAAAAGCAAACCCTTTGGTCAGGCCTGGTTCTCCAGAGCATTTTCTGCTCAGTGAGTTGATTTTTTTTTTGCATTACAGACATGTATCAGTTTTTAAAGGTAAAAACATGTTTCTCAGTCATGCACTGATTGAGCCATTAAACTCAGGGTAAAGGGAATTTTGTCAAGACGGGAGAAAACCAGGAGAGCCTGGTGCCCAAAGGGAGCAATCTATAGTGAAAAGAATGCAGAAGAAGATGTGACAATTTCAAATTGCATCTTTTCTGGAACTGTTAGTGTGACTTTCAGAAATTTTTTTGTGACTCTTGCTCTTGCTGTAAAAACTTCTAGTCTAGTCTGGCTCAACAACCGGTTTTTCTGTTGGGAGCTAGTGCAGCTACAGTCCTGTGACCCTGCCTCTCCTTTGTGCTGGCACTAACTGCTGCTCGACACATCATTCAGCCAGTTCAGCCTGCTCGGCTAGCAGAGCGCCAAACATCAGGGAAAAGGGAATGTTTTCTGATGACTGGGTGCTCTGACTCAGTTCAGCATGTCAGACAGGTGCTGGCAGAATTGAGGAGAAATGGTAGGATTGTGTGGAAGAGAGATATAGATGTTATAGGATTGTGCTGAGCTGAGCCCTTGGCTTGTGTTGAAATGGGCTCAAACCTGAGCTGAGGGGGCAAACTCTTCCTGGATTAGAGGTTTGTGGATATATATAGTGACAATATAGCCCAGAGTCCCCTCTTTAATTTGTAGGAGGGACAAGGAGATACTTGAAGGATCAGGAACAAATACTGACATTTTATTAAGGGCTGTTTTCCTAGTAGAATGTTAGATTGCAACTTCATGAAAACCTCCCAGCTGTACCGATTCTGCGTGGTGAGTTTCCCTGCACACAGATGGAGCAGACAGGACATTCTCAGTCCTGGTTTGTGCAGGGTCTCCAGCATTTTGGTACACGCACTGGATTTTTTTAGAAATGCCATTAGAAAAAAACCCTGTGTTTGGAACTTGGCTTTTGGTTTCAAAACCACTCCAACTACAGTATCTGCATCAGCACAACTTTTTCTGAAGTGGAAAGCATGATAGAAGAGCTAGATGGCCTGTTTGTCGGTGTGGCTGGGACAGAGCTCTAGCTGAAGGGCTGTGCCTCATGGTTTCAGATATTACCGTGGTGCTGTTGGGGCTCTGCTCGTCTATGACATTGCCAAACACCTCACCTACGAGAACGTGGAGCGCTGGCTGAAGGAGCTGCGGGACCATGCCGACAACAACATCGTCATCATGCTGGTGGGCAACAAGAGCGACCTGCGCCACCTCCGGGCCGTGCCCACCGATGAGGCCAGGGCCTTTGCAGGTTTGTGCTGGGGCTTCAGGGGCCTGGGGGATGACTGCGGTTGTCACTGTTTTGTCCAGGCCTGAACTCTCACCTCAAGTTTTAGTTGGAACCTTAAAAAGGAAGTTTAAGGTATTTTGTTGTTTTTTTTTTAATTAAAATATTTTGACTTATTAACTAGCATGTGCAGTTGGTTTGGTTTTTTTTGCAGAATTTTTGTGTCATTTTTAGTTTGTGGTTTTCTGTTGCTTTTTAAATCTAGTGGTAGTAAATATTTTTGAAACACTGTCCTTGAGCTGCCTGATAGCTGAAGTTAAATACTTCCTCTGTCAAGGCTAGAAACAGTAAGCAACATTTTAGCATAGAAAACATAATAATAAAAATATAAAATATCACAATACAAAATGTCTGCCCTTCCTTCCTAGAGACCTGCTTCTGCTGAGTAGGTATCAATGTGGACAGCTACAAATGAATGCTGAACCTTCTCTTACATGGGGTGTTTGCTGCTCTAGAACGCTGATGCATATATTAGTGTCATCTAGTCTCTCTTAAAGGCAGCAATCATCAGACTTGAGAACTATCATTTGTTGGGAGAAGTCAAGTGGGTTATATAAGATGCTGCCACTGCATTCCTCACCTGGCAGAGCACTGGTCAGATATTCTTTTGCCATGAAAGACCTGGGAGCATTCAGCTTTTGTGTGGCTGTTAAGCTTGGAGGTGGAATGTAAGTGTACAACCTCTGAAATACCTCTTGAAGTATTATGAAGGCTTGCTTATACACACTTTCTGAAGTTTGCTGGTAAGCAAGTACCCTGAGGGTAATAAAGCTGTATTAGATTTTCAGATGGAGGAGAAGTAACATTTATATAAGAGAAGCAAAACAAGTTGGTGGGTGTCCCAGATGGTCTGTTACTTCGGTCACTTGGTTTAGCTTCTTACTTTTTGTCCCTGACTTCCTCCTAAGGCTGTTTTAAATTGCCAGTGATGGTCTAATTGTTGCTGTTTAAGCTCCATGACTGAAATTTGCCTGTTCCTGGGCAGGTGATATAGAACCATTCTAGGTATGATATTTGAGTGTTAATCACTCTCTTTCTTAATTTAAAAAAAAATTCTTTTGTGCTGTAAGAGGAAAGAAGAAAATAGACTGTGTTCCAGGGGATCATTGTTACTTGGAAGTGGGGTCTGATTAGGAAAGTATAGGTCTGTTGATCTTTGTTGCAGAGGGGAATCGTGTCTCTGTAGCAGCTGATGTGCTTTTGTTGGGGCTCTTGCTCAGGGTACCTCTGTGTTGATGTGTAGCCAGAATAGAATGATGTTTTGTGTTGCTTGACTGAGCAAGGGCTGCAGTGGGGAAAATGTTCTTGCACTTTGGGCAAAGGAGATATTGCTAAACTGCAGCACCACGGTGTTCCTTGTGCAACAGGGAAAGAAAAAAAAATACTATGCCCTGGCTGGTTTGGCCTAAATAAAAGATAAAAACCTCAAAGTAAATGGGAAATAAAGTGTTATTAAAGTTTTTAACTGAACTGCTTTTTATTTGTTACAGAAAAAAATAACTTATCTTTTATTGAAACATCTGCTCTGGATTCAACAAATGTAGAAGAAGCCTTCAAGAACATCCTTACAGGTATGGTTTGTTATGAATTCAGAGGAATTTCTGAGGTGGTGGATGTTCTTCATGGGCACGTTTTGTAGTTTTATGGAATGTTTTGGAACTGTTTGGGAACAATGGTTAGTTTGCAAGTTTTCTAATCTGACCTTTGTGTCAGATACACCCATACACCCGTTTCTGTCTCCTGGAGGTTTCTGTATCCTGATGTTCTGTAAGTTCAAGCTATTGCAATAGCACTGTTGTAAAGGAACCTTGTAATTGTACTTCAGTGCCTGCAAAAAATCTCGACAAAATCTTGACAGTGAAGCCCGAGCCATGCTGGAAGTTAAGTGTTCCAGTATATTCTCTTGCACCAAAGCGGACTGGTACCATTTTCAGACTACTGAACTCTTGTTCTCAGCTGATAGCGAGGGTTATAGGTGACTGCACCAGCAGCATCTTCTGCACAGAAGGACCTGGGGATTCTGGTGGATAACAAGTTGACAGTGAGCCATGGGCAGGGACACCTTCCACTATTCCAGGTTGTTCCAAGCCTTGTCCAACTTGGCCTTGGACACTTCCAGGTATGGCACAGCTCTGGGCAACCTGTGCCAGGGCCTCACCACCCTCACAGCCAAGAATTCCTTCCCACTTTCCCATCTAACCCTGCTCTCTGGCGGTGGGAAGCCACTACCCCTTGTCGTGGCACTCCAAGCTCTTATCCAAAGTCCTGCTCCTTCTCTCTTGGGGGATTGTAGATACTAAAAGTGTGCATTAAGGTTGCCTCAGAGCCTTTTCTTCTCCAGACTGAACAGCCCCAACTCTGACTCCAAGATGCCCAGGAAGAGGCAGCCAGGAAAAGAGGGGTTGCCAAGCTGCCCCTATAGGTAAAAAGCCTGACAGATGAGAAATAGGTTGTATTTGTTCCCAGCAGATCTGTGTTAGTACAGCCACTGGTGAAGCAACTGGAGTGTGAGGTAGAGCCAACTGCCCAGAGCTGGAGCTGGACTAGGCTCACACCATGTAGCAGATTTGTGGCTGATCTGGGACACGTGGCTGGATCTGAGGCAACTTCCCTGGCACTTTGAGACAGTATTTTTGATTTTAGTGCTCTGAGTGTAAATCAACCTTCACCATCCATCTTGTCTTCCCTTGCAGAGTTATCTTGAGACTGTCCCTAGTTAGACATGCTGGCCTGAGGCCACTCTAGGAGACCCACAGTGCTGTAACAACTCAAACTGAGGTCAGGCCTGGGCAAACTGAACTCAAACCCCTCTCTCTCACAGCATCCTGGGCTCCCAAAAGTGTTGAGATTGTCCAGTTCAGGTAGCACAGGCACATGGATAATAAGTGAGAACTCATGAAAAGTCTCTTCCTGAACGTGCTTACACCTGGGGAAGAATCATCCTTCTAAGAGAGGAGAAGGAACCCGTGCTGTTTAGAGTAGTGAGTTGGGAACCACCACAGGGGAGTTGGGGAAGAGTGGGAACAGCAGGATAGGAGCTTCCTTACTGGCCACTTGTTTGAGGAATCACTAAAGACTGGAAGGAAAACCCCCCACAAAAAAACCTTCAAAGTGATACTGCCCAGAAGCAAAGGGGGCTTGGCAACAACTCCAAACAGCTGAAATTCAAATACAATACTGAGAAGAAAAGAAAGAGGATATGACAGCCTCTGAACAACCCTCCTCCTCCCTTTCAACAAAGATCTCTAGGTAGCCAGTGGCAACAAGATTGGCCTTGAGTTCAGGGTTTTCTTTGTAAACATAAATATGTGCAGATTCTTTAAAAAAAAAGTAGCCTAACAAAGAAAACCCAAACAAACAAAAAAAAAAAACCCAAACAAACAAACAAAAAAACCAACAGAAACAAGCCCTGCACATCTTCCATGATTTTTAATACTTACTGAGTGTTTTGGGTTTTGCTGTTTTGGGGTTGTGGCTGTATAAATGTGACCATAATATTTACCACAGACTTCCAGGGAGGTATTTGCCCTTTTCCTGTTTCACAATGGAAGGAAGTTGGAACAAGGTCTTATAGTCAGTGAAATGAGTAACTTCAAAGCCTTTCCACTTATAAGACTTCTGCTAACTATGCAGTTGAAACAGTTTGTTTCTGAAAGTTTTTAAGATGGCAGTCTCTCTTCAATGGTTACAGCTTTATGGATCTGTGTGCTTTCAAGCATAAGTTAGTTTGAGTCAAATTCATTTGGAGAAGCATGGGGCTTTATGGACCCATGCAGCTTTTTACTGTCATAGGTAGGAAAACTGATGTGTTGCTGAGAGGAGCATTGCTATTACTTGACAGTAGCAGGTTGCCAGGAGTGGAAATGGGAATCGGGTAACTTGTTGCTGCTGTGAAGGTTTCCCAGCATCCTGGTGATTTGTGTTTCTAGATTATGCTGCCCAGTTTTTTTTAATTACGAAGACAATGATTTCCTGTTTTAGAAATGAGCATTGCTGCTCCTTTCCCATTTAAAAACCCTTTTAATAATCTCCGTGTTCATGGAGTCATTGGAAAAGAACAGGATAGGAAGTGCTGTTGTGGTAGACAGTGGAGACTCTTGTCTTAATAACTTTTCCCGTCAGAGCTGGCATATTCATTCTGGAACTAGAGTGCCAGCCAGATGTTGCATGCCACATCTGGTTAGCCTAGATTCCCTTTCAGAGCCCTCCTCCTTGGGTTCTGGCAGGTTCTTGTTCAGTTGGCTCAGCGCTGTGCCTGTGGGAGTCCGTGGCCTGGGGGCTCTGACCTGTGTGCTCTCCTTGCAGAAATCTACCGCATCGTGTCCCAGAAGCAAATCGCCGACCGGTCTGCGCACGATGAGTCTCCGGGCAACAACGTCGTTGACATCAGCGTCCCACCAACCACCGACGGACAGAAATCCAACAAACTCCAGTGCTGTCAGAACCTGTGACCTTCTTTAGATGACTCTTGTGCCCTCCACTTTGTCTGTGCTTCATTTAGAAACTTGTGTGCACTTCCTATCTCCTGTGATTCAGTGACTCCCTCCTCCCTCCTTTTCTCTATTCCCAAATCTTCCCCCTCAATTAGGGCTTTAATTGTAGGGCTAACATTCCCCTGCCTTTGAAACCCCTTCCATGTGGTGACTTCTGGGCTTGAAATGTAGTCACTGATCTGATAGACATGTTTGTGTTGGAGCATCTGCTGCTGGATATTATCCCATGAAACACTTATCAAATAGGCTTGTTTTGGTTTTGCTAGGTTTTTTTTAGTTTGGTTTTGTTGCTGTTGTTGTTGTGGTTGTTTTCTGGGAGGGGAACAGTGGGACTTGACTCTACCAGTTGAAGAAATAACTACACTTAGGTGACAAGGCTTTTTCCTCCCATAGTCAGATATCTCTTTTTCTTGTGTTTCTGTAAACATGGGGGAGAAATTAAACTAACTATCCTGCCAAATGCTCTGTTTTCTGTCCTGATGAAATCTCACAGTGAGGATTTTAGCGGTTGCACACACATAAGGAAATAACTGTTGAAAATAACATTACTTATTCTGTAATTACCCCTTATACTGCTAGTCTAGCTGTGTAGCTTACTGTTTCCTGCTTGGAAAATCTTTCTCTATTCTTATTTTATTTGGGAACAATGAAATATGTCTGCACCATTTTCTTTGCCACCATTGAATGCCTGTGCAGGCTTTATGGAATGGCGTAATATCAGTTAACATTATTGTACAGTAAGTGCCAGCGTATTGATTTCAGAAACCTTTTGCAGCCTGTACAAGTAGGCTTCTTTTGTACTGTAGGTCAGTGTCTGAAAGCAGGATCTGCTCTAGTTCCAGGGTTGTTTTTTTTTTGCATGCTGCTTTTTCTTTAGCTCTCTCCTGCCCCTGTCTGAGTGAGTGAGGCAATATTTTCACGTCGCATATATACCTGCACTTGTAAGGGTTTTGGTTGTTGTAGAGAAACACAATACTTTATACGTTTTGTAAAATTTCTGCAGATCCATAGTATTTGGAACTTTCTCTTCATGATCTTTCACTATTGACCTGTACTAAAATCGATAACATTAGGATTTCACATAAAAACTACTAACCTATTGTTTTCTTCTTACTGTTTTACTGAACTGCAGACTGTAATCCTTAAACGATTGTACTTCACTGATGTAACAGATTTGTCATCAGCAGGCTACTACTCTAACTCTTCGTTGTGCTGAATGGGAAGAATGTTACCACAACTTTGTGTAGTCAGTCTCTTGCTTGCTTGTTGAAATCTCTGATGGCTTTTCCTCACTCACTAGCTCTTGCACACTTGTATCCCCTCTGGTATCCGCTGAATGTTCTGGTGGGAAATACTGGGTGAAACGATCTAAAGGAAGAGCTGGAGGCCATCTGCTGCTCCGTGAAGGCTTTGTGGGGCGATTTGCAGTGAGTTTTTGCTCTCTATTCTGAGCCTGTACCTCACTGGATGAATGCCAGCTGCATTATTAGTGAGTTGATTTTTCTTTAGTGAAACAAAGCAAATATGAAACTGTGAATTGTGCTTGAAGAGGAAATCTGACATTCCAGTCTCAACTGTTCTGTCTGGTTATGTAATAAAATTAAGGGCAGTTAACTCTGATGGCTTTTCTTTTATAAGATTTCCAGACCAATGCCTTTAATTTTGTACTGTATGCACTGAGAGGGCTGCAGCTCACAACGCAGGATGCACTTAGTGCCTGGCACTTCCACTCTTCAGCTTTGTTTAGAGGCTACACTCAAGGTTAAAGGGTGCATGCTTGCAGCCAGATCCCAGTGAATGAGGGTATGAATCCCCCTGTAGGCATCTCAGGGTTCTGTCCTAAGGGTGTTCCAGTCCAGGAAGCACTTTCAACACTTGGTATTTACTTCACTAGCATTCTGTTGAGAGAAGGTGAGAACTGGGATATCTCCTTTTTGGTGGTCCAAGACCAGAACATAACATGCAGTCAGCGTTTAGACAGCTGGCAATGAGAGAATAGAAAATTCTGAAATATTGAGAATATTTCATTCAAGAACAAATGGACACTAGTGGAGCTGGGCTCCTTATTTTTTGAACAAACTTTATATAAAGAAATCAGTTGGATAGCATGAGGAAGAATTCTACTGTTAAGAAGACTTATTAGTTCAGGGTAATGTATTAACATGCTTACGCTGCAAGTCCTGTTCTTAACATGAAGTTTCTAAAATCAGTCTGGCCTGGTGTAAGAAATCAAGAAACAGTTTAGTCACTTGCTTGTCTCTTGAAAGAATTTCTTTAGTCCTTGACTTTGTGGAAGGCTCTAAACTTTGCTGCAGAGTCCCAGTGAAAAGTCAGTGTCTAGGGTTTAAGTGCTGTTAAATTTATGGGTATTGAAGAGCTCTTGAACAACTCCATTGTCCAAAGCCCCCTCAGCACCAGTGGGCCTTGGACCATTCTATTGTGTTTGAGATATGTGGTGTGACAGGGAAAGGCCTCCTGCCCTTTGCTGGGGGCACCCAGGACGGGGGAATTGTGTGTGTGCACATGTGCACCCGTACAGCTCCTGAGAGCACTGGGAATGGGCTGGGGGTTTTAATCTGCTGTGGTCCCTCAGTATGAGATGAGGCTCTTTCCCAGGCTGCTGTGCTGCTCTCCAAGCCCTTCTGTGGGTCTGAGGTGCTCCTGCCCAGACTAAGCACAGGGCTTTGTGACAACAGAAAAAGGACAGTGGACCAGTTCTGCCAGGTTCGGCCATCCTGTGCAGACTGGGGAAGATGCTTGTGATCTGGGGCTCCTGGTGTCCTGATGAAGCATTGTGCACTCCTTAGAAACTGCATCCACAACCTAGCCCACTGTTGTGCTGGAATTGTTGAGGGGAAGACTTGGAGGAATCCTGAGGAAGCTGGAAATGCTGAACAGTTGTCTGACATTTAGAGCAGCTCTCCAGTAGCCCAGACTCCTTAAACATGCTTTCCCAATGTGGAAATTATGGACTACATGTAACCTCAACTAGACTGCTTCATCCCACAGCTTTGCTGGCTGTGTCTCTTGCCGTATTACTGTCAGGAAAAAAGAAAAGGTTACAGCTCTCTTCCATTTGTCCCAAGGGATTTGAGGGCCGAATTTGGCTTTTGTAAAACTCCTGATAACAGGAAAGATGCCTTAAAAAAAAAAAAAGAAGGAATGTATGCTCTGCTTGCTTTAATTGGATGTTGAGGTGGACTTCCCTTTAACTATTGAAAACACTATAACGCCTTGAGTGCTGCCACCTGTGTCAGTAACACAACCATCAGAGGGTCCTGATGATGTCTAGAACAGGTCCTTTAATGCAGAATTAGGCAGGAGTCTGTCATGCTGCCTCTCATCTTACTGATGAGGAGGGTGAAGGCCAAAATGTGTACATAATAGTGACTTGGTGCTGAGCACACAAACAGCTAGCTGATTGGTAAAATAAATTCCTTGGGTAGATCAGATCAATCCAGCTTATTTTCCTGCAGAGTCAGTGGTTCCAGACAGGTGAGTTAGTCTAGGATCACTGGAGCCTGCACAGAGCAAGGACCTTCGGCTCATAGGAGTTTTAAAGCTCCATTACTTGAATAAATATAAAAATCCTGTTGATGGGTGACTGCTTGCTACTTTATTAAAAAGATTTCAGTGTGTGTTGTGGAGGCAATCAAGATTCAGTAGAAGAAAGGCAGTCTGGTGCCTTCTTGCCCCTGTGGCATGTGTAGAGGCAGTAAAAAGATGATGGATCCCAAAGATGCCCTCATTTGGGTACTGTTCTGTGACCCCCTGGTGACCAGGGCCTCTTGTGTGAACACAGAGCTCCTGGCTGGGCATGGTAAAGGTTGGGCTGGGCCTTTATTTGAATCAGTTACTTAACAAAAGCTGTTGGAAAAATGTACAAGAGGTATTTTTGCTCCTGGTGATTTGATCCCTTCCTGCTGTACTGCTCCAGAAGGTGGGGGTGGGATCTGTCTCTGGCTGAGTCTCATCAAGGCTTGGTGATAATTTCCCTTCCATGCCGAAGGAAGAACCTGCTTGGAGGTTCTGGACTCTGTAAAAGAAAGGAAGATCCCAATTAAGTGGCTCAGTCACCTAGGGAAGACTTTTTTCCTCCATAAAAAACTAGAACAGTGTTAAAGGTAGGGGCCTGAATTTCAAGCTGAGGAAAATCACACAATTGGAGATGAAGACTAACTGTCCTTCAAGTAAAACACAGTGGGTGGGGGCTTGGGTAGATTCTCTTGACTTGCAGACTCTGAAATGTAGTTGATGATTTATGGAATGTTTCCGTGGAATGAGTATCTCCAGGGCTGCACTGTTTCAATAAGTAACAGCGATTCCTATTTTACACTGGTCTGATAATGCATGGTAGTGTTGACTATCAGGCTTTGTAGGCTATAAATAGTAGTGAGCCTTTATGCAACCCAGAGGAGAAGTTCCTTTCATTTACTTTTATTTCTGGTTCCTGTGTTAAGTGCAATTCACTTTGTAAATAAACACATCATTCGATTTTTGTGCATGGTTATGATGTATTGTGGATATAAAGATTGCCAAATCATACCGTCTGTGTAAAGTTCTGTTCCAGACTTAGCTATAGAGTAAGATGGGGGGGGGGGGGGGGAGGGGCTCCCGAGCCGGAGCGCGGGGTGGGTCGGGGATGCGAGCCCCTGCCAATGACCCCGGGGAGCGGCAGGAAGGGGCGCACCCTTCCCCGGGGGCTTTTGCACGGCCGCACGGGGCTCCCGGGACTGGGGGCGGGGGGCGGAGCAAGAGGAGAAGGGCGGGGCCTGAGGCGTCGAAGGTGGGGCTGCGGCGGGGCGTGGCTTGCCTGTCGAGGCGCTATTGGCCGCCGGCTGTTGCCAGCGGGGTCGCGTTGCGACGCCGGCTGGTTGCCCGCAGTCCATTGGGCGCTCGGAAACCCCGTCAGCCCGACACGGGCGGGGATTGGCGGGCGGGCGCTGGGGGGCGGGGCCCAGCGGCCGCCGCACCCGGCGCTGGGGCGGCGCGCGCCGCGCTGAGGGGCCGCGGGCACCGGGAGCGCAGGTACCGGACGGGGGGGGGCGGCCGGGCCGTCCCCACGCCCCGCTCCGCGCCCACCGGCCCGGGCAGCGCTGCGGCGCGGGGCTGCGGCGGCGGGAGCGGCGTTCCGGCCGGGCCGGGCCCAGACGGGCGGGCCGGGAGCCCTGACAGCCCTTCCGGTATCCCCGCCGAGGGGTGTCCCCGGTGTGCGGCCCCGCTTATGTTCTGGAGCCGGAGCCGCGCTGCAGATCTCGGGGCCTCTCCCGCGGAGCGATTGCCGCCGGCTCCGCTGCCCGCACGAGCCCCGTGCGAGACGCTGCCGCCGGTACGGGCTGCGCTGTGTTCGCTGTGCGGGGTCCCTGCGCCTAAGCCGCGGCCCTGCCGGGCCGGGCGGGCTTGGGCTGGGCTGGCACCGTCCCCCGGGAGCGCTGGGGCTGTCACGTACAAACATCACCAGGGACAGAAGTGACGGAGGTTTGAGAAGCGGCGTTTATTCATTAATTATTCTTTCCTGGGTATTAGTAGTTATTAGGAAAAGTTTCCTTTGCCAGTGGGCATCCGTATCTTTTTTACGTGCTTGGGAGCGTTCTGATGCCTGTTTTGCCTCCCAAGCACACGGACGTGCTGCCTTGTGTGCAGAGATTTCCCAAGAGAATGAGCTCGGTGTCCCAGCACAGCTGAAGAGGTTGCTGCAGTCCTGTGTTGGAGCAGCAGCTGCTTTTCTCCATGGTGTAAGCTTAGGGTTTGTGATAGACTTTTCATAAACTGACAGTCTTTAACTTTCTATCATTTAAACTCAAGTTTCTTGAGGCATCTGAGTCTGTGACAGGCCAGAACTGCTGGTTTGTGGGATTTTTCCAAGGGACAAGCCTGTGGCTCATGTACAGGAAGGTGATTGTGACATGGGAGGTGTTTTTGTTGCACTCTAAAACACTTGCTCTTATTATATGTTCTAGATCTGGTGGGGGGACCAAGATTGCAAAACAAAATGCTGTGCAGTGGCCTTGGAGGCTTTTGGAGTGTGCAGTTGCTTGCATGTAGTGCCCTCAGAAGTAGTACCACCAAGGTGTGGGGTGATACATCTGCTCTGCATGGTGCTGCTGGACCAAGGAAAATTTAGGCTGTTGTCCTCTTGGAGTGAGCTGTGCAGAGCTTGAATTTTGCAGGCAGGCAGGTGGGGTGTTGCTCATGTTGGGGATGATGATGGTGAACCGGAGGTGTCAGGGTTATCCAAAGCAGCTCTGGCTTTTTATCCTGCTTGTTTGTATTCAGTGTTCTGTCCCCGTCCTGATGTGTGTGATGAAGATCCGTCAGTGGGGGGATTGTTCTTATCCCTCTCTTAACCCTCTCTATTACCAGCCCTTCATTTTCCTTGGCACTCTCTTTCTCTTGCTCTCTTTCCAACAGCTCGTCATCTCTGTGTCTTTCCCTTCTGGTGCAGCTTCTAGCACTTTCTTGACCCTTTTCCAGATTCTTGTTGAGAATGCCTGTGATGTCACTGTGGTCAGCCAGCTGCATTGGCTGTGGCTGGTCCGCTTTGTCACCCTGCTCGTGGGGACATAAAACCCTGGTTGGCTGCCACTCAGATGTGCACAGTATAGTCCTTTGAGCAGCTGGACGTTAGTCTTGGCTTTCCAAGGCTAAAGTCTTTGAATACTTTTCTGCATCTCCAAAGGATTATGCAGGGTAGTGTTTGGAGAGTGGAAGTGCCCTGGATTTTCAGGTGTGTTTGAAGCTGTGATGGTGTGTCACCCTTCAGAAAGAGAGGCTTGAAGGGAAGAGAGCTGGGACTCTAAAATCCCTTTGTCACTTGCACGGTGACAGTGAATTCAGTAATTCCAGTTGAGAACAGAAGGTCTAACTACCCCCAAACATGCACTGGGGAGCGTTGCAGGCAGCCTGCATCAGTAGGGAAATCTAAACTTTGCTAAGAGCAGACCAGGTGGCACAGGGAATGGCCAAGTGTGAGCCTAGTTCATGGACACTCTACCACAGCTATAAAGCTGGGGATGTCTGTGGTTAGCTGATCACCACTTCCCAAGTGGAAACAGAAAACGGTATAGGAGCTAATATTTCTTGTTCTGGATGTGTTTGCTCCTTTTTTTGCTGTGGATTACATAGAGGCTGCAGGGTGAGCTCACCCTGTGCTGAACATCAAGAGGACCATGCAAATGAGCAGAACTGCAATGTACTGACTGTGAGCAGCTTCCAGCTGAGTTCTTGCCTTCGTGGATGCTGGGAGAGGGCCTTTCCTCTTCTAGGTGACTGATGCTGGCCCACATCAAGCAAGCGTGGGACACAATTTTTTCCTGGGAGGAAATAAGCACTTTTTTCTTGAAACAGCATGAGCAAAATCAAATCAAAATGCGTCCACGGCAGCTGAGCTGGGTATGGACTCTGAGACTCTGTGAGTCTGAGCGACTGTTGCAAGTCCTCAGGATATGACTTTGGAGTAGCTCTGCAGATAGAGGCAAAATGGGCATTTGGGGAATTTTTAACTATTGTTCAAAATATCTTGTTTTTTTTCATGCTAAAAACACAGCTTTTCTTAGAAAATGAAGGGAGGAATCCAGCATTGTGAACTATAGACTACAGGATGAGCTTATTTTTTTCTCCCCTTGACTTTGACTCAGCTTTGGATATTTGGAGATTTCAGAGTTTCCATTTCCAAGCTGTTTTTTTTAACTCTTCAGACTGAAGTTTCAGCTGCTGTGTCTCTTCTCCCTCCCATTCTAATTTACTCTGGTTAACTTATGCTTCTGTCTGCTCTTATCTCCAGCCTTTTCCCCAATAGAGAACTGGTCTCGGCTACTGATTCTTGTCCCCTTGGAAGCACTCTGGGCATATGTCAGTGAATAACACCTGGGCACACAAGCCATGAGGAAAACTAAGTCCTGGGACTCTTTTCTGTGAAGGAAATGAGCACAGCACCAAACCAGAGTAGGCAAGTGGTCTCCATGAAGTCTGTGTACATTAGCTTTCTCTGGTAGTAGAATGACGTATTAATCTGTGCTGAGGCTTATCAAGTGTGGCTTATCAAATTCGTGGCTTATCAGCACAGTCATGTCATGCACATAAACAACAGGATCTCGACCTCTCCACTACTGGTCTTGTTCCCTCTCCAGCTGTAGCAGGTGTTCCCTGGAACCTGTATCTTTGTGCCATCTTTGTTGTAAGTAGATGAGGTCAGCTGTAGCTCATTGCAGTAGCAATGCAACTCAGCTGGGAGAGAGGGTTTCCAACTGCACCTAGTTTGAGAGCGCTCTTGGCTGCTCCTCTTACTGGCTGAAAATAGGGAATTCACTGCTGGGTGTCTTGGGGTCTTGTGCACCTTTCCTGGGGGTTGAATATTCCTCTCCTGCTGTGCAGTTACAGCCTCTGAGAGCCCTAAGCACTGAATGTGAAGTGCAGAATGACAAAATCCTCAAAGCAGGAACTGCTTGCATGTCCTGAGGCAGGGACTGAACCCTGTGCATCTCCCACTGAAGGGAGCAGCCCAACAGGAGCTGTACTGTCCTCCAGCTCTTCCTACCCATCAGCCTTGCAAATACCTTTCCTGCTCCAGGCCTCCCTAGAACAGTGTTACAGTTTGGAATCTGTCATTTGCCCCCATTTCAGACAAATAGGCATCTGTAAGTTTTAGTCTAGATTTTATGTAGTAATTCTAGCTAAACTTTTCAATTCCTGATAGAACCTGAGGTGATTATGTGTGCTTAACCTCAAGGACAGAAGTGCTGTAACTGCTGGTTTGATTTTAATTGGTTGTCACAAAATTACTGATCGACTGAAGGAAACATTCTCCTCCAGTTCCTAAAGGGAGAACAAGGGAGGAGGAGCAGTACTGGCTCATGAAAGGAAAGTACAAACAGATCAAACTTACCTTCTGAAGCACTTTTCTGAAAAAAGGAGAATGCACCAAGCTTGTGTAGTCTTGGCTTAAACAGGGATTTCTTTGTGTGAAGCTTTGAGAGCTTTAGTCCTGTTTCAGCTGAAAGCTTTTTGGGATTGGATTTGAGAGTGGTGGGAGGGGAAAGGTAAGCTTCAGTTCTGGACTGTTTTCAATTTATTTCCTCCCAGTTTTTCTTGTATTTCCATGCAGACAAATCAGACAAGGCCTGTATCCAGAGCTAGAAATGCAGCCTAAGCAAAACATTGCAAACTGAACTAAGAGAGTTTTGCAGCACAGATACCAAATGTGAAGTTTCACTTGAGGATTGAGGAGGGAATCTCTGGCAGTAAGGAGTGGGCAGAAGGGAGACACTGGTGCAGTTGGCTGAGATCAGTGAGTTCTTCTCTCTGGCTGACCACGGGGATGTTCTCCGTTGTTGTCTGCTTTGGAGCTCTCCAGAGCAGGGTGGTGAGTCAAAGGCTGCCTTTGGTGGTGCCTTTGCTGGAAAGCTCTTTGAAAGCTGAATGTTCTGAAGAGATTTGTGATAAAGCTAGGTTGAAAAATATAAGCAGTCAAGTTAAATTCCAGATCAAGTGTTTCCTGGGAGCTGAGTGTGCTACCTAGTTTCATGCAGTGGTTGCGCACCAGCCGCACCACTCTGAGCAGTCAGGATGAGCAGGGCTGCTGCCTGCTATGCTGAACAAAGTTCTAGCTCCAATTCATCTCCAAGCAGAATGTTGTTTTTTATATAGCAGTGTAAATGCTTTATAAACCAAGAAGGAAAACCCTGGGGAGAATGCAAGGTCTTTCTGACCTGGGCTTCACAATCCTGAAATAATATTTTGCATCCTCCTGAGTCGTGCCTTTCAAAGGACTGACCAGTTCCGTGGTGTGTGGGCACTGCAGTCTTGGTCTGGTGCATGTGTTACTGGTACACTAAAATTCTGTTTCCTGAGGTGTTAAGCACAGCTGGAAAATCCATTTGTTCTGAACAAACTGCAGCTGCCTGGCAAGTGACTGTGCAGGGTTGGGGAGCACTTGAGCTTTGACCTTGCTGCAGAGGCTGCCTTTGTTTAAAGAGGAGCTTGCTGAAGCAATAGAGGTGAGAAGGAGAAGTTTCTCCTTCTGGTGTTTTGTAAAGCACATGGGTGCAGAGAGATGTGAGAGGCACCACGCCTCTGGTTCCTTCAGCAGGGCCGGGCTGTGCTTGTGTCTGGTGGGCTGGTTGTTGTCCCCAGTGATGGGCAGCATTCTGCAAGAATTGTTTTGTAGGCAGGATAACACTTTTTTTTTTTCCGCCCTGGTTCATGGTTTCAGTTTCAAATCTTTCTAATGCATCTTTCTTTCCCTGGAAAGAGTGACAAAATGCAGAGGGAGGTAAGTGCATTGTGTAGTAAGCTGTGCTGCTGTTCACCTCTAAAAGCAGATGTCTTTTGAATCCTCAGAGGAATCACAGGTGTTCCTCATGTCCCAGCTAGTTTTTAGTTGTTCCCTTATGAAACTCGTTATTAAAATGACTGAATTTTGATTTGAGATAGCCTCTGCAAAGAGTTTTTTTCTAATGTTGCAGTTAATTTTTCCAGATGTTGGTAATTAAAGTGCAGTAAACTTCCCTTTCATATGGCCTTGTGGCAGATAGCAAGTCTCGAAAGAGCTGAGATAACTTTGTTCATTTTGGCATTCCAGCTGTAACATACAGCCTAATTGTTCCCAAGCACAGCAAGAAAAAATTTGTCCTTTAGGCTTCTTCTTTTTGTACTGATTTTTTTTCTCAATATCTAAGCTTGAATCTTTTGCCTCTTTTTGAATATTGAGTAGCTTTATTAGGCAATGAAGAAAACTTGTTTGAAAAACAGTAGGTGAACAACGTGATAGGTACCCTGAAATCCAGGGAGCCTTGCTGTGTCACGGTTCTTCTGTGTCCACACAAGACCCATGCCTTTGGCCTTGTTTAAAAGTTAGGGTTCTCACCTGCTGGGAGCCCCTCCAAGCCTCACAGGAGCTGTGCCACAGGAGCTTCATCTTTGCCAGCCAATAGTTCTCCATTGCTTCGAGACATGGCGATGAAGTGGAACTACTGCAGGTGTTGATCCAATGTGTTGAAGTTTTGAGGAGGAGGGATGTGTGTGGATGTTAGCTTTGGGAAGCAGCAATTATTGATCACCAAGGCTTGCTGCAGTATTTTTCTACCAGTGGGGAATATAAGTCAGATCCTGGCAATGTATTCTCCTTGGAATAAATGGAAGTGGAAGACTACCTCTTCATCTGTGTCTGCAAGCCTGTTTGCCGTAATCTAAATAATCAAGACTTCAGAGATCTAGAATATGTCTAAATAGTTTCTTGGTATAGAGAAGTTATGATTGTTTGTCCCCAGCAAGCAGCCATTAAGTGAAGCCTTGAGTTACCATTGACTGTCACTGAGCTGTGTTTTTGGAATAGTGGAGAGGCAGCCCAGCCAAGTCCAGCTGTGGTCATGTACAAAATGTGACAAACACAGGAGTCCAGAAAGGCTATGTCTTCTAAGCTTCTGACTTCCTTCTGGGTGTTACAGGGTTAAACTTGGGGCATGTGTTTTTAAACTCAGCCCCAGGGATAAAGCAGGTGAGCCTCTGGAGTCAGCCCAGAGTGTTTGCTGTTAAAGGTGTAGGAGGAGTTTCCTGGTGTGAACCTTTATCACAAGGTTCACAAGCTCCCAGAATGTTGTGCCTTGATTGTGTTTTTTCCCTGGCTTTTTGGGGTTTGTTTTGAGCCCAGGGTCAGGGCTGTCTCCTGGCTTCGATCCACAACCTTGCTCCACTGGCATCCTCTGAAGAGCAAGTTATGGCTGAAGTTTTCACAGCATCTCCTTTAGCTGCAACTGCCAACCAAATGTTGCAGGTGGGGCAGGCAACGGAAGCTCCTAGAGAGTGAAATGCTTTCCCAAATTTTAAAATGTTTTAGGAGCTGTGGCATGGCATCAGATGTCATTTTGAATGTTGAGGTTTATGCCATAAATGCTGTGTCACTTTTCTCACTGGACAGGGCTCCTTGCACCCTGACTTTAGGGCTGTTGTGTTCAGATGACTTCTGAGCATAGGACTAATGAGATTTCTTCCCAGGCCCTGAGCAATGGGAAGAGTTGCTGATGGGTCAATTGTGGGCAGATCCTGTGCTGGCTTTTTGGGTACTTTTAAGATGTTACGTAGCAGACCTGCAGGGTAACTTTGCTGATGTATAAAATCATGTGTTTTAATTAAAGGACAAAATAATACTGTGGTTTTCAACCCTCAGCAGAAAGTGCATTTAAGCAAACAAAACTGAAAACAAAGCCCTGCACAGTTTGGGACCAGTTCCAGGGGGATTTTTCTTTGTTGTTTTTGTTCTGGATTATTTTTTTTCCTTTAGATTAATCCACGTATACAACGTTTTAACAGCAGGGAGCACTTCAAGCCACTAATCACATCCCATATGTGTATCTCTGGTGGCAGTGTCTTAGGTGTGTGATCACTTGAGTGTGAGGGTCTAGCAACCAGATGTAGAGGAGGGAATACTCTACCAGTAACCCAGAGCATGTGGGCTACAGGTACACTGGTGAGGTCAGTGCCTCAGCAGGCAGAACTGGTGTTGAAAGTATGTGCTGCACATCTGGGATTGAACCTGGCCATGGGAAGATGAGCATTAGCTTTATGAGATGGGGTGTGTGGGAGCAGGTGCTTAGATGTATGCAGCAAGCAATTCTCTTGAGAAAGCAAGCATCTCTTGAGATGGTGAGAGATGTTCAAATGGTTGTAGAGCCCAGGATTTGGGAAATCCAGTTTTAGTGGTGAAAAGGAAAGCACTGATGTCTGGAAATGCTCTTTAGCCACGGAAGACCTTCAGTTCACTGGTGACATTTGCAGGATCATATGATTAGAAAACTCAGTGTCTATGTGTCCAAAGTGGCTAAAAGGGC
Organism: Cinclus cinclus; assembly: GCF_963662255.1. Taxonomy (NCBI): domain Eukaryota; kingdom Metazoa; phylum Chordata; class Aves; order Passeriformes; family Cinclidae; genus Cinclus; species Cinclus cinclus. The sequence continues at coordinate 1,366,759 of NC_085073.1, read as the reverse complement.
TTTGGAAAAGCAGGCTGGGCTTAAACATCAGCTCATGTGAGGAGGGGTCAGAAAGTCCCCAGCCTACAGATGGGTGGGTTATGTTAGCTGCACAACCTGGTTGCCTCTGGTGACACCATGGGTGAGGTACCAGGTCTCGGTTACAGTAATCAGGGAGATGGGTTGCTCAGTGTGAGGAACAGACTTGGCTGGCAGCCTCATGTGTTGGGTTTTTTCTTGGTGGAGATGTCCCAGGGAAGCCTGGTGCGTACACGCTGCACCCAAAGCAGATGCAGCTGGTTCTAGTTGCAGTTTGCTATGGATCCTACCAAAGCTGCAGGATTACTCTAAGGCTTTAGGCTGTTTGGAATTAGTGGACAGGCCACAAGCAGCATGGCAGAGCCACAACCTGCACCTGACAGTTCCCATTACTGCCATAATTTGGCTGAAGCTTTTCCTGTTGTCTTTCTCATCTTGACTGTGCTTCTCCCTTTGTGGCTTTGATCCATGTGTTCATCTGGCTTGCTGTGGTTTCCTTGTCTGGGAGAAATAACTGTTTTGTCTATCTTCGCAGTCCAAGAGAGCAGACCTGGGGGACCTTTTAGCTCCTTGACTCCTGCTTACTTCTGCTGGGCACACTCATTGCCCTTTGGATGATATAAACTGGATTACATATCTCATTGCAGTGTGAGGACTGACAAAGGGTTGCAGGCTTGTTTCACTTAAGCTGTGGAGCGGGATCCTGCACCAGCACCCTGCCTTGGAGCAGTGACAGAGCGCAAGCTGCTCTTTAAGGAACTGGCTCATTTTGCTGCACGTGTTTGAGTTTTGGAATTCTAGTGCAGAATTTGCTCTTCTGAGACAGCTTTCCACAAGAAGGGTTTGGCTTTTTCAGTTTGAGAATTTTCTCCAAACTCAGCCCTTTATGTTCTGGATCTGCTCAGACGCTGAGGATGCCAAAGGTTGCTGAGAAGAGACTTCCTGTTTATTTACTTATGTCTAACTGTGGCAGCAGCGGGAATGTTGATAATAAACCTAGTGTCTCTGAGAATTTTTTAAAAAATGTGGACAAGAAATATATCCCCAAGGAATGGGCTCAGAAAACACAGGTGTGTGGTTCAAACCAGCTCTTTGGGTCTTGCTTCTCACCCTGGGATTTCAATGTTTCTGCTGTAAATGGAGCTGGGGAAGGGGCGGGAGCACAGATCTGATGATGACTGGCTGAGGGAGCTGGGTGTTCAGGAAGGGAGGTTTAGGGGGGACCTTCTTGCTTACTAAAAATCCCTGAAAGGAGAGTTTAGCCAGGTGAGGGTCAGTCACTTCTCCCAGATAATGAGTGACAGGAAGAGAGGAAACAACCTCTAGCTGTACTGGGGAGTTTTAGGCAGAAAAAATTCCTTCATGGAGCATGTGGTCAGGCACTGGCACAGGCTGCTCAGGGCAGTGGTGGAGTTACCATCCCTGCAGGAATTTTAAAGCTGTGTGGATGTGGCACTTGGGGACATGGGTTAGTGGTGGGCTTGGCAGTGCTGGGGGAGCAGTTGGACTAGATGATTTCAAAGGCCGTTTCCAGCCTGAATGATTCTGTGAACACTGGGTTTGGGTTGCATGAGCTGCTGGCAATTGTGAGAGAAGGCTGTGTGTTGATGAGCTGATCCTTCAGGGATCAGGAAAGGGACTGACTTGGCTGTACACTATGCTTCATGTTCCACTGGGTATGGAACTGGGACTCGAGTGCGCTGCAGATGTTGTCTTTGGATTTCAGTTACTTCTTTACTAGCCATGAAAATCTTGCTGCTTTTCCTTCATATTTGCTGAATGGCATGAGTCAGATATTAAAGCAGTGACTTCAGGTTCCACCCTGGGCTGGACCCTGACAAGGAAATGCCACATAACTTGTACCAGAAAGCTGTGTATTTCCAAAAAACGGCAGGGTGGCCATTCCCTTCCAGCCCAGGCAAGGCCATGGGGCTGCCTGTGACTGTCAGATGTGGAGCACAAAGAGCCTCAGTATAAATACTCCCAGGACACAGTCAGTGAGGGCAGTTTTATTCCAGTACGCAGAATGGACTTTTTCCTCTGGACTTTAAAATAAACAACATTTTGGCCGAACAAATGGAACTGACCTTTTTCTTAAAAGTATGTATCGTCTCATTTTTGTTTCAGTAAGAGGTTTTAATTTTAAAGAATTCCTTAACTTGCAGAACAGCTGACTTAAGTAATTCCAATAGCATTTATCATCTTACTTTTTGCTCCTTGGAGTTGGAGAGTTTTTAACCTTTTTTTTTTTTTTTTTTTTTTTGAGGAAGACAAAAGTAGCTCTGTTCTTTGCACAGGTGGAAAGAGAGGCTGAGTCTATAAAGTTAATTTTAAGTTGATGAAAAGATTCATGTTTATTTTCTAGAAGATTGACCTGTCCACAAACTCAAGCTTATTCCTGCTCAGTTGCAAGGGAAGGATTACAGGTAGTTATCAATCTCTTTAAAAAAAGAGATTAAAAAGTCTATTAGAAATTAGAAGCGGTTCTGTAAAATAAGGGGATGCGACCAAGGTTGGCATCTGGTTCTAAGACAAAAGTGAAGGGCTCTCTCTCTTGAATGCATGTGCATGAAGGAAATTGTCCTGACAGATGAAACCCTTGGTTGTGTGAATTGCTTAATTTCTAATGAAAAAGCACTTGTCTTTACCAAAATCAGTGTTTTTAGGACTCCAAGGATCATGTTCTTGTACCGACTTTTTTGTTTTATTTTTTCCTCTATAGTGTGGCCAAACCTCCAACCAGGAACAAGACCTTATTTTCTTTAGTTATTGGTTTAGTTGTACCTGACAGAACTGTAGTTTCATGGGAATCTTCGACTCCTGTTGTGCTCAGAGATCTCAAAAGAAAAAAGCCTTTCCTTGAATGGGATGGTGAAGGTTTGTTTGCCTGCTGCTACCTCCAGGAGGCAAAGACTGGGAGACTGAGGTCCCCCCACTCTCCCAAAATTTAACCTAATTGTTTTCATATATCTTATTTGGGGTTGTGGTTATTTTATTTTATTTTATTCCTTCCCTTTTTTCTTTTCATTGCTTTCATTTGAACTTCTTTTGTGGATTTAGTTCATCTTGAAATCCAGCCACCAGGATGAGGCAGCATTCCAGCTCTGATCCCAGCAGTGCTGGCGCACAGGGTTTACTGTGCGTGCCTTACATAAGGCAGTTCTGTTTACAGGCACAGGGATTTTGGTTTTACCAGCAGTATAATGTTGTTGGATTTTGTTCAGTGTGACTCACTGTAACCTCAGCTCTTTATTTCTGCACAGCTGCCTCTCAGGGACCAGGTTAAAGGCGATTGACAAAACCAGGATTTTTCTAAATCTGCAGAGCATACCTGATTTTGGGGATGAGATACCCCTGCCGGGGAGGAACGTGCCTATTTCTGGCAGCTTGGGCGAGCTGCTGCCTTACCTCAAGGGCAGAGCTCTCCTATCCACATGTGGTTTATCAGAGCCAGCTCCTGGTTTGCCATGTTGGGCTTTTCTCTGCATCTTCTCTCCATTTTTTGAATTTTCTGTTTGGTCTGTGTCTTCTCTTTGCTGGGTAAATGTTGAAAGTGTGCTGGTGTGCTTTGCTGTTTCCAAGTGGCTCTTGTAAAAGTCATGATAGGTCTGAACACTTGAAAGGGAAAGGAAGGAGGCAGGCTGGCCTGTTCTCCTTCTCAGGGAGGATTTTTGGTACTTTGGGGAGGTTCATATCCACACATTCACTGTTGGGATTTACCACAGTGGGTATAGAAATGGGAGCATGTGCATTTCTTTAATGAAATAAAGAGAAAAAAGATCAAAGATGGGATGGGGGAGTCTTTTGGCTTGGACAGTCTCTCAGGTGTTCAGAAAGCTCCTGAAGGCAGCTGAGAAGGACCTCTTGAACCCAGCCACATAAACTGATTTAGGTGCCCTGTTCAGCTGAAACTTTGCTGTATTTATGGAGGGTATGTATATAAGTTTTCAGGACGGCTCTAGCCAGCACAGCACAGGCCCATGGGGCTTCTGGTTGCCTTCCCTATCTGTGTGTCAGCACGTTCAGTTTGAAAGGCTTCATCAGGTTAAAGAGTGGTTACCAGGAATTCTCTCTGGGAAAAGCAAATTTGCAATTCTGATGGTAAGTTATATAAGTAGAACACTTGGAGCCTTAATTTTATGGCAAGGCAGCCTGACAAAGCCTATTAAAAGGGACAGAAGACTCACAAAAGGCATGTGTGCTGGGGCCCCGGGGTGCTGCTAGTGTGAGCTGGGCTGGCGGATGGCGAGGGGCTGGGCACTGCATGGTTCTGACTGTGGTGCTGTTCCTGCAGGTCTCCCGGGTGCCGGGCCCGGTACACAGGGGTCCGGAGCTGCCATGACGACAGGTGACTGCTGCCACCTCCCCGGCTCCCTGTGCGACTGCCCGGGAAGTGCCGCCCTGTCCAAGTCGGTGGAGGACTCGGACATGGGCCGCCCGCAGTACATCACACAGGTCACCGCCAAGGACGGGCGGCTCCTCTCCACAGTCATCAAGGCGCTGGGCGCCCAGAGGTGAGGCTGCTGCAGCCGGGCTCTTCCCCATCCTTGGTGGCTCAGGGGTACGAAAAGGGAGACCATAAAGTCTTGTTTAGTGAAGGAGTTTGCCAGGGCACTAATGGTGAGTGTGAATCCTCGTGAGCCGGTTGCTCCCAGGCCTGTGGCGGGCTCTCGCCACCCCATGTTCATGGAAGTCCCAGAGCTGCGGCCACTGCCACGGCCTTGTGGGGTGGCAGTGAAGGTGAGGCCGTGCTTGCAGGGCAGTGTGCTGTTCATAGAAACGTTTGAAGGGCGGGAAGGGGAGCACAGCCCTTGTTCCAGGAACATCCGTGGAGTAAAGGCGTGGTGTCGATCTTCAGCTGCAGGGAGGGGCGTGTGTGTTGCAGGAGCTACAAAATCCAACTTTTGCTAGAGGGGACACATGGTGGCTTCACTGGCTCAGACTTCTCCTGATTGTGACTTTTTGTCATTTATTTTAAGCAGCTTCCAGAATAGAGGACATTTGGCAGCATGGTTCAGTCCAGCTACTGAAAGCTGTTACATTTTGTGTTCAGAAATCCTGTTAACAGGATAAAGTAATAATAAAAATAACAGCTGTTATTTTTTTCAATGAGTTTGGTCAAACATTTATGCAATGTGGAAGCAGTGATTACAGACCTGGGGGAGAGATGCAGGGAAGCTGGATGAGTATAGAGGCGAACATAATTGCTGCATCCAGCAAACCTGGAGCAGGACAATAAAAATCTGAAAGCAACTGAGCTTGTTCTTTGGCATTAGATAGTCTGGGTGAGAAGTTATTTAACCCTTTAGAACTTGTGGGGGTGTAATAATTGTGTGGGAAAACTGCCTGGAAACAGGTTAAAAATACCCAACAGGATTCCTTATGTTTCTACATGGACACCAGTTTGTTTCTTTTGGTGGTGGGTTTCAGTGTCTTCCTTGTCACCAGCACTTAGCACAGCAAAGCCAGGAGCAGTGTTACCGCGTTGGAAAGTTGAATTACTGATATGGTGTCTTCAGCCTGCTGGAAAACTGTGTCTGGGTGTGTACCATGTGGGAGCGTGAGCGTGCCCTCACCCCGGGGGGGAAAGGAAGGAAGGAAAAATGAAGACTGATAAGAATTTCTTTTCACACACTGTCAGCAATTTTTTTCATTTTGGATTGTTTCTTGGTAGCCAAGGTTATAGTAATGCTCTGGAAATATGAAACTTCTCAAACAGGAAGAGAATGGGTGAAATATCTTACAGTTGCTTTTCTTAGGAAATGACAGATGCTTGAGAGCACTGGAGGCTGTAGGGGATTGTGTCACTAGGGCTCTGCATGCAGGCTGTTCTGGTACAACATTTTTTGGCAATAAATGTTACAGAATCATCAAGTAATTCAAATTAGAAGGGAGTTCCATAGGATATCTAGTCCAGCCTCCTTTTAGGGCAGGCCTGCTCAGAGTCTTGCCTGATGTAGTTTCCAGGATCTCTGAGGATGAAGTTTCCACCACCTCCCCAGACTCCTGTTACACATTTTGCAGGGATTGTCTTGGCTGGAGAAGTCCCCTCAATAAAAGGCATGCAAAAATGAGGAGAGAACATGGGTCAGTGGTTCACCAGTGATGTTTGGCAGAGAGAAGGCGATGGTGTACATTGGGTGTAATTTGCTTCACAGTCCTAAATATGAATAAAAGCCCAGTTGGGATGAAACCAGCTAAATATTGAATTGAAATGGTAGAGGTTTCCTGTGGCTTTTTTCTTTTATTTTTTTGATTCTTGCTTCTTCTTTAGCAATCTGACATGCACTTCCTTGCTGGCTCTTCTTTTTCCTTCATGTCCCACCAACCTTTTTCCCCAGTGTGCTCCTTTTCCTTGAACTGTGCTTTTCTGTGCCTCACTCTTGCTTTCTGTGCAAACTAATGGAAGTGGTGCTGCTGCTTTTGAAGATTGCTAAGTGCTTACTCTAACTGTTGTGTTGCAATCCCACAAACTTCTGCAGTCAGGTGGAGTTTTTTGAAGTCAGAATATCAGTGCAGTGTGAACTATGATGTGGGTTCAGTGTGGCTTTTGTTCTGTCAGCAGTATCTAGAAAAAGGTGATACCTGATACCGCTTGCCTGGATTTCGAGAGGGCCTGCAATAGGGTCTTTGAAATAAAGTTGTTTCTGTTTTACCCTCTCTCACACCCCTAAATCGTCAGTTTTGGATGTAGGAGGAAAACTGTGTGAAAGAAATGGCTGTTTGGAAGGTGGGAAGTGAGATGCTGGTGAGGGCCTGGTTTCCATGGTCTAGGGAAGGCAGTCCTGCCGTGGGCCTCTGCTGTCCAGCATTTTGTTCCTAAATTATCTCAGTGGTTGGTGAATGTTGAAGAGATGAACTAAACTGCTGAGAACAGCAAACTTTGGTGTCTAGAGCCATCTGGGGCTTCCCAGAGGGAGCCCGAAACATTTTCGTCATGGAACTGGCATGTGTGGCACAGGACTGTTAAGAAACCTGTCCTTTGGGATGCCAGCTGGGATGCCCCATCCCTGTAAGTCTTCCAGGCAAGGTTGGCCGGGGCTTTGAGCAAGCTGGTCTAGTGAAAGGTGCAGCACTAATTGTTCACAGTCAGTGGTGCCAGCTGAAGGTGTGAGGAATATCTTGGGCACGGATGGCTGGAGTGTGATGAGCAGCTCAGGCCTCCCATGGGGAAGGTTGCAAGTGTCTTTGAAAACGTTTGTTAGTTTCTTTGGTAGGTATCTCTGGTTCTGTGAGGTTCTGTGTGATCCTGTAGTTGGAGCTCGTGCCAAGGAGGTGTTCCTGAAGCACCAAAGCATTTCTGTGGGCACCGAGAGGCCAAGCGCTGCAGAGCAGTTGTTTCTCTGGGGAGGGTGTGCCCATGGGATGCTGGAGAGTTACTGTGCAGTGATGGGCAGATGGTTTGTATGCTGGAGATCTTGGTCTGGGTCCCCGCTTGCTGTGAAATATGTTGTGCTCTTGGAGAGGTGAGCTTCCAGGGTAAGTTCAGTTTTGTCTCAAGATATTGCTGTTCCTTGTGCGGTTTCTGCTCAGCCCAGGCTTCAGAGCCAAGGGCTCTGGTAAATGTGACCTGACTGCCACCCTCTTGAGTGGCTGCAGGTGGCTGGGGCATTCTGTGACTACTGCGGGTCATTTGGCTTTGCTTTGGACTTCTGGATTTGCATGAGTGCTTCAGGCTTGGTGTTGGGTCCAGTATCAGCCTCTGCCCTCTCTCAGGAGAGCTGAAGACTGAGGGACACGTGCTGCAGTCACTTCTGGGGCCAGCTGAGCTGGCCAGGCTAATGTGCTATCTTCTCTTGTTGTTATGGGTCTTCCAGATTTTAAATGATCTAAAATGTCCTGAGCACCTCCATGGTCACCTGAGACTGTTTTCTTGTTGCAGCAGGCTCCTGGCATGCTGTGCCACACGCTGCCTGCTGTTCATGTGCCTTTCTGGGGCTTGGTGGGACCAGACTCTGTGGTGTGTTGTTCTGCCTGCTCTGACTGTGGTTTCATTCTGTTTGTCTCCCGTTCTGCCTCTTTAGTGATGGTCCCATCTGTCGAATCTGTCATGAAGGTGGAAATGGGGAGGGACTGCTTTCCCCATGTGACTGCACAGGAACACTGGGCACCGTGCACAAGAGCTGCCTGGAAAAATGGTTATCCTCCTCCAACACAAGTTACTGTGAGCTCTGCCACACAGAATTTGTTGTAGAAAGAAGACCAAGACCCTTGACAGAGGTACCATTTTCTTCCTGCTTCATTTTAATTTCCATATCATTTGAGAGAAAATGACTGATTGCCCTACTGTTCTTGTAGTTCTTTCTGTCTCCTCCTCCTTGCAGTACCTTTGTGCTCACAAAGAAGAGTCTGTATGGGGAGATCAAGTCCCTTGTCAGACTAAGTGATGTAGTTACAAACATGCAGTAGTGGTGTTTGGGGTAGCTCCTACCTGTGACCTGCCCATGTGCCACCTGCCAGTGGCAAGCACTGTGCTTGTGGCTCTGCTTTAATGCCTGAGCATCAAAATGCAGATGTCACTACATGACTGACTGAAATATGAAGTTCTCATAATTATTCTTTTTTCTTTTGTTGCTGGTTTTAATCTTATCTCAGTGTTGGATTAGTGTAGCTCTCTTGCATGTACCTTCCTTCTCACTTTTCAGAACAGAACAGGACATGTGGTGATTGCTGATACTGTTTCTAAAAGACCTGTCTTCACAAACTAATATTGATGCGTGCTTCAAAGCCTTTAGGCCTTGTTCCTTCCTGCTGCTTTGTGCTCCTCCCAGTTGAAGGAGAAAACAGGACAGGGCTCAGCTGGTCCTTATGTTCCTCTCAGTATTGACCATAGGGGGATCAGTCCATCAGCCTCCCAGAGCTGGAACATACTACGCAGGCTCTGACTGGTGGGTCAGGTTTTTTTTTTTTTGTTTTGGGAACAAAAGGCAGCATGGACCAGACCACTGTCTGACCTCAGGGTTCAAGTGTACATCCCCAAGACAGGAATAAGTAAACTGGTGAGGTACAATACAAAAGGCTTAAGGATTTGTTTTAGGAGATGATTTAATATGTCTGCAGTTGTGTGAGCTCTTTCGTGTCAGTGTGCTGCTCTTGGCTTGGGAGTTCCTTCAACACTGTGACTGCAGAGAAGTGTCACCTGCAGCTGGGCATTTACACTTAACAATTTTGCGAGCCCCACATTCCTGCAGCAGTGGGAGGTTTGGGAGCTGATTCTGAGCAACACACTCCTGTTACCTCTTGGCTGTCAGAGAGTTGTCACTGCCTGCCACCAGAATGTGTGGAGGCAGGGTTATTTTGGATATGTAGTGGTGACTGCTCTTGCCCACTCTCTCCTTCCCCTTGCCCCATCAGTTAGGTCAAAACTGAGTCACAGCTGGAATTCTAAGTTGCTTTTCACATTTCTCTTTCCATTCCCATCAATTCCAGAGGTTGCTTCTTTTCTCTCCCCACCTCCCTCTGGAAACAATATTTGTCCCCTCCTCCTTTCCACAGTCCCTAGCTCTATTTCTCACACTCCCGTCTCTTCTTAGTGAACCTTGGAGTGGAAAATAGTCCACCAGTTGGTGAAGCAATCAAGTTTCAGTTTGCAGAATGGATATTAAATGGACTGTTAAAGTTATAACTGACTGTAATGGATTTGACAACCCCAGTGAGGAGGAGGCTTTAGCCTACAGTGCTAACCCAAACTATGTGTCTAGCACAGTAAGTTGTCTGAGCATTACTTCAGTAGTTACTGCTGTTGGGGTCTTACTGCTTCTCTCCTGGCTGCTCAAAAATATATATTGACTCTTTGGTCATTATCTCTTGAATGGTTGCTTCAGAGGTTATAAAACACTGCTTTAAATTATTTTGGAAAGGCTGTATCTTGTCTTTGAGAGCATAGTGCAGGCAAACCCAGGGGCAGTGAGCTTGCTGGGGCTTATGCAGGCCAAGTTGAGAGTGCGCGTCTCAGATGTTTTAGCTTAAGAGCTGGCAAAATATTCCTGTCCAGAAACAAAGACATGGGAGTGCATTCAGCCATCTTTCACGATGCTGTGGCAGCTCACAACAAACATAGGCTTGCACCCTCCAATAACAGCTCAAAGGCCAGTGTGTATTGGAGGAGTTTTTTCCTGTGATACCAACTCTGTGCCTCCATCTGACATGAGTAGCTTGCTGGGAAAGTGAGACAGAAAGGTCATATCTGTACTCCAGTGTGGGTGAATGAGCATTCCAGGACAAGCGATTTTAATTCCTGTTGAAATTTGTGAAAAGCCCCTCTGGACTAGAGCCTGTAAGAGTATCGTGATCAACAAAGAAACTGTGAGTGCTGAAAGGTGATGAGTGAGCAGCATTTAATGAACTCAAACACAGGAGAACTGCCACTGTGTTTTCAGAAAGGAATGGACTCCTTGAGCCACTACTGCCAGCTGGCAAAGGCTTTGGGATTCCAGTGATTTGGTACTTCTGGTATTCTGTGAGCACAGTGAAGTGGATGATCTACTCTGTTGTGGTATCTGCTGGGGAACAGCTTGCCTAAAGTACCTTGTGAGCCTGGAGGCTGGTAAGCAGCTGATAAAAAGTCAGGTAGCTGGTGAGAATGATCCCTGCTGCAGAGCAGAGCCTAGCATGCAGCTCACCTTCATGGTACAGCCCCAGAGCAGTTCCCTTGCCAGCAGCTCAGGGGCAGTAAGATTTTCCCTGGCTTGGAAAGCAGCGTACAGGCTGGTTTGATACAGCCCATGGCAGATGGACTGTGGTGGGTGCAGTTCACAGCAGTGTGTGCTGTGGATGCAGCACTCAGGTGTGCTGGGGACCTGCACAGTGCATTCAGCTCATCAGCACATGTGCTCTGTGCCTGGCACACCATGGCTGGAGGGCTCCGGCTGGAGCAAAATGGCTCACCTGCTTGAAAAGACCACCTAATTTTGTTCTGTTACTTCTACCATGCTATAAACCCTCTGATCCTTGTCTGGAGCCTGGGGAAGGTGACTGGAGTTCAGTTTCTCATTTTTCTTGGGACCTATTACAGCCACTCTGAGCTTCTGTACCACTGCAATCTGCACTGAGCAGAGGCAATGACAGCGAGTATGCTTCATCCTGTGAGCTTTGTTGGAGCTTAGAGGTCAGCCGACAAAGTGTGACCACTTTGGGAAACTCCTGCTGGTAGCAGAGGCTCTGCCCTTGGTGCAGAGCCCTTTGGAAGGAGCTGATAACCCTTGGCTAGCTGGGTGGCACTTGCCATTAATGCTCTGCCTGCGGTGTGGTGCAGTCTCATCCCTGTACCAGACCAGGCTGCAGCTTTTCACCAAATACTTTTGGGAAGTGTCATCTCCAAGTTGTTCACCAGTCTCTGAAAAGAGGGCTGGGGAAAGAGGCTGCTTAGTCATTTAAAAATGTCACAGTTCCCCCAGCCATCTTATCTGGGAAGTTCTCTGCCTCTTGGTACTGAGAAGGGGTGGGGAGTGTTTTGAAACTTAGGGGGAAGTGATGTTTGGGGTGAGTGTGCTGTTGAGGAGCCCTGATAAAAATCCACTACTGATGAAGTAAAGCTGTGAAATCAAAATAGAAATTAAGAGCAGAGAGTAAATGGGTGGAGACTAGGACTAGGAATGATGCGGGAGCGTGCTGCATGGCAGAAGGGTCAGTTCCATGTGCGAAAGGCTATCCAAGCATTTAGCTCTCTTCCTATCACCTGGCCACAAGGGAATTTGGTAACATGCTACCTGCTGCTGCTGGGCCCCTGAGGAGAAAGCAGCTCTTGCTGTTGGTTCTGCCACATCCTCCTGCCTTTCCAGCCTGGGGAAACTTAGAGCTGGTCATAGTGGCTGCAATAGTCACTGGTCAGCACAGCTGATCTCTGGGAGGGGACCGTCAACTTCATTAAGAACTAGCTTTGTCCATGTGGTTTTGAGATCCTTCAGAAGGAGAGGGCCTGTGGCTGATTTTGGGCTGCTGGAGGCATTTTGGTGAGTGCTGGGGGGAAGCTAACATGGCCAAGTTGAAATGCTTCTGCGTAAACTTCCTGATTTCTTGGAAGTCAGGAAATACCATGACTGAAATTACCTTAGCTTTTACTTCAGACCTCTTGTCTATCTGTGTTACAGTGTGGTCCTCATGGTCACAGGCTGCGTCTTCCAGAAGTAGTCCATGGATGGAAGATGCTCACTAGCTAACTGTGTTAATCCTGCTGTGTTAATCCCTGTTTACCAAGACCAAACTATTCATTTTCTCATGAGTTTCTCTAGGGTACTTACTGCTGTGACATCCAAGCACTTCCCAAACAGTAATTGAATTTTGCAGCCTCCTTTAAAGAGGAAAGGTGTCAACTTTGTCCAGCTTGGATGAAAGATAATTTGTGCATAGAACTGCATTTTTTTTTCTTTAAGCAGCCATTGATTTACGTTGTGGTCTGTTCAATGTAAAAACAGTAACAGTGCTGACTGACAGTGTGCCTGATCTCTGAACCCAGAGTGGGGAACTTGTCGGAGCTCAGAGCCAGCTCTGGCAACTGCAGGCTGGCCCATGGGTGTGGGGGGAAATATCTTCTGCAGTTCAGCCTAGCTGAGCTATTTTTTAACAAAGAAGCTAGTTGAAAGCTAAAAAAAAAGCATGAAAGGATTTTGAAAACTGTCAGGCTGTGAGATCGCTGGGCTGAGCGTGGGGGCATGTTTTGAACACCTGCAGGTGGAGATGGAGAATTGACCTGCAGCCCTGGGTGGAGAGTTTTGTAGCCAGAGGTGCAGGATGCTGCTGCCTGTGCTGTGAGAGGACAGAATGGCTTCTGCTTGGCTCTGAAGTGGTCTCCAGCACAAGACAGTTGTGGACCAGGGTTCTTGAGTAAGGAGCATGTCCCCAGCTGATAATAAAATGGCCAAGCCTTAGAGAGGGATGGTTTCCCAAAACTTAATTTTCATATATGATTGTTAATTAAATAGGCCTCTATATGTTTACAAGGAAGTGATCTGACTCCAGGACATTCTAGCCAGCCTGGCTGGCATAGTCAAAAAAGCCAAAATACTTTCTGTGTTCCCTGGTAGATTTCAGCGTTTGATATTTAGATGAAGCGTTTGAAGTGTAGGTTGCAGCAGACACAGCTTTCCTGGAGGAAGTATTTTCCTTTTTGTTCTAATAATGTCACGCACAGTTACTGCCCAGGATTCTTCTTCAGGGAGTATCTGTACCTTTGCTGGCTAAGTTAGGATGTGCCAGCTTGTCTGGAGGAGCATGCCTCTTCCTGGCTGTAGGAGAACCAGGATAAGTGGTGTTACAGGCAACTTGTGTATGAATCAAAATATTGCCTCCCCTGCCTCTGTCCTTAATGTTTTTCCTTCCACATAAACTCTTCTCTTTGGTTTGAGGCAAAAGCCATCACAAATGTATTTTCTCTTACAACGTGGTCTTCCTGCTGGCGATACTTTATTTCAGGCAGAGCTGTGTGAATGGAGATGTTTGGGACTGTATTGGATTTGTACGTTGTGTATTTCCAGAAAGCATTACCAAGGGTGACAGTGTGTTTGTGTTTCTACAGCCACAAGTCCTTCTGCACAGCTCCTGGCCTTGTCCCTGGCTGCAGCCCACTGCCCACAGAGGGAGGTGGGTGTGTGGGTTGGTCTGTATTGGTGTACCTGAGCCAACTCCTGCCAATTTTTACTTTCCCAGGTTACCAGCAAAATTATTTTCTTTCCGTCTTATTTTGTGTGTTTTGCTGTGGCACTCACCTTGTCTCTTCAGTTCATTAACTGCTTGTGAAGTGTTTTAGCTTCAAGCTATTAATTTTGTCCCCTCTGAGTGTTTCTCAGTGGGCTGAAGAGAAACACCACCTCGGCAGCCCAAAGATTCCTGTTTGGGGCCATCTGCCCCTGCTGTGAGCCAGCTTTGGTTTCCAGGCACAGTCTTGGCATGGGGAGGGGTCGGGTCAGACCTGGTCTGTGCCCACGTCTCTGCAGAAATGTCCCAGGATTGCAGGTCAGGCAGGTGTCAGAGCAGCAGCTGTTTAGTCCCAGCAAAGATCACTCTGTACTCCAGAGGAAGGGTGTATTTTTTTTTCACACATCATGTAAGTACCAGGGAGAGAAGCCAGGAGGTTTCAGGTCTCTGTTCTAAGAGAGGACACAAACTGCTGGTGCAGAGACCAAAGGCTCTAGCTGTGCTAAAATTACTGGGAGGTTGAAAGTCAACATAGCCTCATGGTGAAAGCTTGCAAGTATAATGCAGGACTTGATCATAATGCTTCTGCAAGCATCTAATACATTTGCTAAGGTAAAACTCATTTAAGACATCTCATTAATTCCAAAAAAGATTTCTCTGGTAAACCAGTCACTGTTGGAGTGGTCCGGCCACACCTTTTGTTTCCCTATTTCCGTCCTTGTAAACAAATCTCGTCAGGAAATCCCAAGAAAATTTTGCTTTCATGTCTTTGGTACTGCTGTTTCCCAGCAATGTGTGTTTTAACAGCTTTATTTATAAATGGGCTGCTTTAGTGATTCTGATGTGCTCCTTTGCCTCCTCAAAACAGCTTCTCCTTCCAAGCGTACTGTGCTGTACAGGAGCCTGACAGTTTTTTGCTCCTGTTGTTTTTCTTGGAGTTTATCGTGCAGTTTTGATTAAAGATGACTACTTTTCAATGATTGCTAATACTTCTGATTCACTTAAACTAGATATTTTATAGTCAGTGGATTTGTTTTGTCTATTAAAAGTACAACTTTAAAACACAATGTCACATGCAACAAAATGTGTTTGAAATTCTCGGAAGAGTGCCTTGACTGTGTGGGTCACACTGGAGTAGGGGATACCTCCCATGGCTCTGTCACTCTGCTTCATTTCCTGAGTCTCCTGCACCTCTTTGGCTGTGGGAGATGCTGCAGAAATGTCCCTGGAACATGCATAGGGAGGTTGGCAGGCAGGAATAGTGATGTTACTCCTGCTTACATTATTAGGGAAAGAAGTTTTGCCTCTGGGCGCAGTGCCTGGTGCAGCACACACTGCCCCCCCGCCAGTTCAGAGAACTGAGCTGTGATATAAGCTCTCCCCCACCCTTCCTCCAGCCTTATCTTCCTTGCAGACAGACTTTTCCCTTTGCTTTCCACGAACTCTTCTGCTGAACTCACTGCACTGCTGTCTAATCCATATTTGTCTACCCTTCCCTGTGCAACCTCTCTCCTTGCTCAATGCATAACTCTTCTGGACTCCTGGATCTAGTGAAAAACAAATCCTTCTTGGTTCCAGCTGAGTTCCCACTCCTCTAATCTTTTCTCTCTTTACTTGAGTTTGCTGTCTGGAGATGCTGGTCATATGTTTACATGAGAGATACTCTTGGCACTTCTCTGTGCAGTCCTGGGTACTGCTCTGCATAAAGCAATGGCCTGTTTGGGGCCAAAACAGAAAATACTTCATCCCTGCACTCTTGGTACTCACCAGCACTAGTCTTCCTTACCTGTCCACCTTCGCTGCTTTGTCCAGCCCTGTCTGTGCTGATCCAGAAGACAGTGAGCTTTCTCTGAGGTGCAGCTGGTGACAGTGCTGTGATCCCATATTGGCACATGTCGTGGTCTGGCGTTTGCCATGATGCCACCAACCATAGAAGCACATGCTGCTCTGGAGGAAA
This sequence comes from Cinclus cinclus, assembly GCF_963662255.1. Taxonomy (NCBI): domain Eukaryota; kingdom Metazoa; phylum Chordata; class Aves; order Passeriformes; family Cinclidae; genus Cinclus; species Cinclus cinclus. The sequence continues at coordinate 1,351,152 of NC_085073.1, read as the reverse complement.
ATGTCCCAGTGACCTGTAGCACTGCTTGGGTCTGTTCCTCTCATGTCCACCATTTCTAGTGCTCCTGAATCCCTTGGGTCAGCCCTGGGCACTGTGCTTCCCAGCAGCTGAGGGTGGAAGGCTTTCATACCTGCATAAGGAGAGAGATTTGGTTTGTGGAGCATTGATGGCAAGTAGTTGGAGGAAGGGGGATAAGGAGGGGCAGCTTTGTGCTGCAGCATTTAACTGCTCTGCTTGCAGGGCTAGGGCCATTTCTGGGTCTTGGCTTCCTGTATTCCAGATACTCTGTTAGCAAACATCCCTTCCCACCTTGGTGAAGTAAGCAGGACCATTCTTCTGGGGCTGCCCATGGAGCTCAGTGGTGTGCAAAAAGGTTTTGGTGCAGGCCCAGAGAAGGGATGTGAGAGTCCCTCATATGAAGCTGTGGTTTTTTGTTTCAACATGTTCCTGAGGACAGGGACAGGGCTAATAGTGCTGTTGTGATCAAATCAATGTGATTTTTTTCCCTGGCTTTTATAGCCAGGCACCAGGTCAGCAGTGTAAGGAAAATCAACAGCCACCTGAGAAGCCACAGGGTAACTGTTTGGTGGGCAGAAAGCACGTGGGATGTTTTGTAATGCAGCCAAATACTTGTGTGGTGCTGTGACTTGCCATCATGCTGTAGCTGTGAAGCATGTGGGGAACTCTGGCAAGGTCAGCTAATGAGGCTGGCAGGTCACACTGGTCCTGATTCATGCCCAGCAGAGCGAGTGGTCCAGGTGAAAGGCAGGGAAAGATGTGAACACCTGGTGGCTGAAGAGCACTGGTCCCTCCAGTGCTAGTACTGTGCTGCACTGAGTGCTGCATGGATGTGTTCATGAAATGGGCTGACAGCTCATGGCCATGGACATTTAGCCACACAAGGTAAGCCAGCTTTCAATGAAAGCTAATTCTTAAAACACCCATTTATAAGCCCCCAGACAGACTGCAAGGTGCTGAGTGCTGCTGGGAGAGTCCCTCTTCTGTTCACTCCCCTTGGTCCCAAGAGGCAGAATGCAGCCAAGCCTTGAGATAAATGGCACAGCAGGTGCTGGGATGGACAGGCTGAGAGACTGGTCTGATATGCTTTGAGTTCTACTCTTGACTTCCAGAGGAGCTGATGATGTCCTGGTGCCTTTTACTGCCTGCTCCCCTCCTGCCTCCCATTGCATGGGCTAGCCCAAGCTTCATGGGCACTGCAGCCCCCACAGGTCACCTTCACATCATCCCATAGTTTATTTTAAGTCCCGTATGCACTAATGTGTTGCTGTGCCAGAAATGCTGCACTCTTAGAGTGGATTATTGTGTTCCATTTTGTTACTGTGTCAGTGCATATTAGCAAAGTAAATCAACTACTTCAAAAGGAAATTAATTGCTTCCTGCCTTTATATGTTTCTCTCATCTTGGGGTGGAGGAAGGAGTTTCAAAAGTCACAAGGAATATGAACAGTATTAAGATGCAGTGAAGTACCTGTCTGCCTGAGCTTCTTACTGTACAAGGGTCAAAAGTACCCCAACACATCCTGTTGCAGGGAATGGGGTGCTATGGGCTTGCTGCTAGAGGGAACTTAGTCCAGATAGGGTCATTTGTCACTCATCTGAGTGCTGCATTACCAGGCAGCCTTGCCCTAGATGGACTGGGGAGAGCCTGGCATGTGGCTGGATTTGAGGGCTGGGGCTTCCCCAGAGGTGCTGTGTATGGGAGCAGATTTCCTGTGCCAATGAGTTGCTATCCACCTTCACTTCCTCCCAGGACTGCTCAGACTGCATGTGTGGTCTTTATTGTCCCCACTCAGCTCATCACACTGATTCCTCTGCAGAGCCATACCAGGGGGGGACCTGCAGGTTTGCCTCCCTTCTCTCAGCTCCTGTCCAAACAACAGCTCTGCCTGCTCTGAAAGCTGCCCAGTGGAGAAGGACCTGGTAGTGCTGGTCAGCAGTGGCCGAATATGAGCCAGATGCCCAAGAAGGCTAATAGCACTTGGCCTGTACCAGGCATAGTGTGGCCAGCAGGACCAGGGCTCTGACCATCTACCTGTGCTGGGCACTGGTGAGGCCCCACCCCAAATCCTGGGGTGGCCCCTTACTCTAGGAAAGACATTGAGACACTGGAGCGTGTCCAGAGAAGGGCAACAGAGCTGGGGAAGGGGCTGGAGCACCAGGAGCAGCTGGAGGAGCCCAACCTGGAAAAAAGGAGGCTTTGGGAGGGCCTTCTGGCTCTGCACAGCTCCCTGACAGGAAGATGCAGTCAGGTGGGGGTCAGGCTCTGCTTCCAGGGAACAAGGGACAGACAGTCTGAGAGGAAATGGCTTCAAGGTGTGGCAGGAGAGGTTTAGGGTGGATATTGGGGAAATTTCTTCGTGGAAAGGGTTGTCAGGCTTCAGGACAGTGGTGGAGCCACGATCCCTTGAAGTGTTCAAAAAACGTGTGGATGACTTGAGGACATGGTTTAGAGGTGGTTCTGGGTTGATGATTGGACTTGATGATCCTGGAAGTCTTTTCCACCCTTAGTGATTCTGTCATTCTTTGAGGTTTTCTTCTGGCTGTCTGCTCATCAAGTCACGCTCCAAATGGCTTTATAATCAATTAAAGTTCCTTGACTGTTACCACAGAATTGTTCATGTGATTCAGGTCACATCCCTAAAATATTGTGGTTATGAGTCCTCCCAGCTGAAATTCCTGGTTAGGCTCATACCTGTCACTGCACCATCCTCTCCTTCACTCATGGCCAGCTCGGTGTCCCTCCCAGGTGCTGCAGAACCTGCTGTTCCTGTGGCTCTGACCAGCCCAGCTACCACTCTATTCCATGCCCAGGTTTGCCAGCTCCCCCTTCTTTTTCCCATTTCCACAAAAGTTGGCTGTGCTTCCAGTCTCATTCTTGCCCTTTTGCTCTGTCTCACTGAGCATCCCTGCTGCAGTTAAGCCTGCACTTACCTGTGTGTCCCCTGCCCTGCTTCCCTCTGGGCCTGCTCTCTCTGCATGCCTCTGGCCAGCCACATCCTCAGGTTACCTGTGCTGAGGTCTCACTAATTTCTTGCGTATCTGCCACCACCACTTCCATATTGCTCCTTAAATTGTGGTTTCTGAGTGGGAAAGGAGCATTTTGTGCAGAGCTCCCAGCTGGGTTCCTTCCCAAGCGGTCTGTTCCAAAGCAGGTACTGCATTCTAAGTCTGGCAGTAGGTGTTGCCCAACAGCCCAGATCCTGAGAGTCTCTTCCCTGCTCTGCCTGTGCCTTTTCAATAATATTCTCCAAGTTGTACTTAAAAATAAAATCTAAAAAATCCTGAATGAGGCAGTCATCTTTGTGAGGAGGAGAAGAAAGAAGAATCTGCAGGCCAGCACACACAGATCCCAGTAAAGATGTACTGTAATGATTTGGTATTTGTAGGATCCACAGCTTCTTGCTATTCTAAAAAAGGAAAGGAAAGGCTGAAAATAGTATAATCCCAGGAAAACAGAACAATTGCTGTTGGTGAAGTATCTAAAATGAACCCACACTGGAAGCAAGTCAGGACTTCCAAAAGAAGGAAGCACTTGGAGATTGCCTGTGAAACTCTAAAATGCTGTGATTCTCCCAAAGGAACCTAAGGGCTAAATTTGGGATATGCTCTTATAGCTTGGCCTTGCTGCAGAGCCCAGAGTCCTGGGTCTGTTTCTGTTGAAGCTCAGTCTGAGACCTGTCAGGTCCATGTTAAGCCAGGCTTTACTGAGCTGACATCCTGCAGTGCCTGCTCCTCACTACTCCAGAGGAGAGCCCAGGAGCTTCTGTATTCATGACTGCCTTCCCCTGTACACATTCCATAGCTGTTTCTTCCATTTCCCTTGTTAGTTGTTAAACCTAGACTTGACACTGTCTGGTTCCATTTTGGAGAAGGTTGATATGAGTCAGCTCTGCCCACCTGCCATGCGCTGCCTGTCACAGACTGATCCCTTCTCCCTGTCCTTCCCACAGTGGCTGAAGGACCCCGGGCCCCGCAATGAGAAGAGGACCCTGTTCTGTGACATGGTGTGTTTCCTGTTCATCACTCCGCTGGCGGCCATCTCAGGCTGGCTGTGTCTGCGTGGGGCCCAGGACCACTTGCAATTCAACAGTCGGCTGGAGGCCATCGGACTCATAGCACTCACTATAGCACTTTTCACCATCTACGTCCTTTGGACACTGGTAAGTGCCAGCTGCCAGGGTCCTGCTCCTGCTCAAACAGCTTGTCAGTGCCACCTGCTGTTTCTGCCTCCCCGTGTGAGAGCGCCTTGGGCTCTTCCACTTGAATGTCCATTTAGTTATCTTCATGTGCAAGCTGCTGAAGTTGCTGCTGAGAACGGAAAACCACTTCTTGGTCATCTGCTTTCCAGACTGTCACGGTGTACCCCAAGTGTCAGGTATCTGGCACAGGTGCCAGAGCTGGGATGGGGCTTGGACTGGGTCAGGCAGTGGCCCACCTGTGGTTCAAGAAGAAACATAAACTTGGTACCTGGGCAGTGCAGGGGAAAAGTAAAATATGGAACACATTTTGACTACTAATAATTTACCACCATGTCTCTTTGTGCTTTTGCTGCTTAGCACAGACTGGCTGTGCCCAGCTGGGGTGCAGACTGGCCTTGGGAGTCTCTGGCCACAACTAAACAAACTCCTATACAGTATTTTTAAAGTTTGTGGAAGGAACTCTCTGGCCCTGGGGAAACCTGTGGCTTCTCTGACGCTGGGTTGTGTGGTTGGCCACGAGTCAAGACTTGGGTAGCCAGCCTGCCCTGGCCCACTGCTGCACGGGGGCACTGGGGATTGGCAGGAGCCTGCACCTGAGCCAGTCTAGGTGTTCAACTGATTCGTGCTGGGAGAGAGCTTCCTGCAGATATGTTGTTTGGCATCTCTGGATGTGCTGAATTTGGGGGCCAGGAGCTTGTGGCTTGCCGAGAGCTGAGAAGAGCGGGACAGGGAATGCGGGTTTGGGTGTGGCACTGCTCAGTGGGACTGCCCGGCCCCTCCCCAGGGCCTCGGGCTGCTCTCTTCAGGGGCTGCCAGGCCAGGGACTTCCCTCTTGTTTCCCATTCACTTGCTGGGTGGACTTCTGGGTTTGGATCTTGATTTTGGCTCTCCTATTCTAAGCCCCGTGTGTGCTCATGCCCTGTCAATGCCCTTTTCCAACTGCTTGCAGGCAAACACCATTTTGGGAAGGGAACAAGTGCACTTGATGCGTGAGAAGTAGTGGGACCCCGAAAAGCTGGCAGTTCTGTGGGCAATAGAAATTCCTCAGCCCGTTTCCTTGTCATCTCATGTTCCAATTTCTCGGAGTTGCCCCTTTCCCTGAGGCTGGACACTGCTTATAACTCTCCCCCACAGACCTGGGAGCCAGGGCAGGATGAGCTGGTGCTGCAGCTGGGGACCAGAGTGCCTGGGGCCAAAGCTGGAGCCATTCCTTGCATGGAAGCCATGGAGGAAAGTTTCCATGCTGCATGTTCCTGCATGAAGCTTGTGTCTGTAGGAAGCCAAGCTAAAATTGGAAACCTTAAGTGTTTCCGTCTTCTCTATCTCAGGCCTGGTGGGGAGGAGCTGGAAATCTGGAGGAAATGGAAAAATGTTTGTGCAGTAATGAGTCCTGACTAAAATGGCTCTAATTCTGCTGTGCTTCACTTTTTCTCGAGCAGAGGAGAACATTAGGTGAAGCCACTTTATTCATATTCAGCTCATTCAACCCCAGGCTGTGCAGTACAAGGGGCCGATATGTGGGAGGAGGGTTCATGGCTGTAACCAGTGTGAGGGTTGTGAGAGAGGCTGTAGCCAAGACTGCAGCTCCTTTGTGAGAAGCAGAAGCCTTCTTTGAGGTTTCCACCATTAGCTCCCCATTGCTACAGTCGTATGCAACAAAAAGGAGGGGTGTGCACTGATCAATAAGCTCAATTACCTCAGTGGCACAGCTTCATTTCTCGTAAGATGTGTCATAGACCCATCCAGAAGTATTACTGAGTTTTCTGTGTCAGATGCACTTCCTGGTACATCCTAGTTGCCAGCTAAATGCTTCCAGTAAGAAAGCCTGGTTTAGATCAGTGGCTGACTGGATTCAGTATTTAAGTCGAGCTCGAAGCTCCCCTTGCAGGGCTGCTCTGAAACTGCAGGGCCAGTTCCTGCCTCTGCTGGGCTGCTCCGGGTCCCTCCAGGCTTTACATCCTCCCCCGTTTTCTCTCCGAGTGGACAAATCTCCCAGGCAATGTTGCTGTCAGGAAAAAACGAGTTCAGCTGCTGTCCTGTTGTTGCAGACAAAGAAGGGAAGGGTTTTGTGGAGGATGAAGAAGATCACCTGGGATCTTTGAAATGGGAGGAGGCTGGTTGGATTCAGACCCTTGTTTTGCTCACCCAAGGTGCTGGCTGCATCTTGGGGCTGGATGAAGAGGCAAGCTGTAGCTCATCCCCACCACATTTCACCAGCCTGGACACAAACCCAGCTGAGCAAACCCCGTTCACTCTGCTGGTGCTGCCCAGAAGGCCCCTTTGGCTGTGCTTCCCTCAGCCTGGTGTCACCAGGAAGGGATTGATGGCTTGTCAGAGGCTGGGGTCATGGAGTGCCCCAAACCATGCCGGGGTCAGTGCTGTTTTCCTTGCCTCAGAATAAGACGTCCCCAGGGGCAGAGGGGTGCTGGCATTGGGCTGTCCCTGTGTGTGCTCTGGCACGAGTGGCAGGGTTGGTGACAGAGCGCTGCGTTCTCGCCCGCCAGGTCTCGTTCCGCTACCACTGCCAGCTGTACTCGGAGTGGCGAAGGACCAACCAGAAAGTCCGCTTGATGATCCCAGCCTCGCGGAGCCCTCACTCTGTGCCCCACTCCCTCCTCTCTGCCAAACTCGTGAAGAAGACAGCGGATGAGACCACTGTCTGAGCCGTCCCACGGCCAGCCGAGGTGGAGGGTCGAATGTCCCCAAAGGCCCAGGGAACGTGGTAGCTGTGAGGGCACTGGAAAACAGTCATCCCACCCAAAGGTGCACTCAGCACATGCTTTAGACCTTGGCAAAGAGACACTTAATCAACATCTGTGTGTGAAATGGCCCAAAAGAGCCTGATGGCAGAAAATGCCTGTTTGCAGGGACACTTTCCTATAATGAAATACCATACGTGGAAACCATCTCTCTCTCTCTCTCTCTCTCTCTCTCTCTCTCTCTCTCTCTCTCTCTCTCTCTCTCTCTCTCTCTTTATATATATATATATGTATATCTATATATAATATTATTTTTTAATGGCCATGCATATTGTGTTTCAATCCTTTTGTGTTGATGTTCTAAGCTTCAGGATAGAAGCTGGCAACCTGATCTCATTTAGAGGTTAAATCAATGCCTTTTCTCCAAATGAGCATATGAAGAAGACTCTTGATCAACCATTCTTGAAAGTCCCCTTCTTCTTTGCACTAAATTGGTTTTGATATACTGCAGCAGCCTTCCTGTTACTCTTTGGTCTCTTTTGTGGTGTTCTGTCCTTTCTAGAAAGTTGAGTGTTTTTAATAATTATTATAATCCCAGAAGGAGTACAATTACATAATACTGAATGGAGACACTTTGTATTGTAAAGTACTGTAATTTTGAGAATTTCAAAATCAGTTTCAGGATGAGAGAATCTTTTCCAGTACAGACATGATTTCACAAAATGTTTTCCTTGAGATCGTGGCTCATCCCCAGGACTCCGATGCACTCAGCCCTTGCCTGTCTGGCAAAGGTAGATGGAGGATCCGAGAGTGGGGAGAGATGGCTCCACACTAGCTAAACCCTTTTGCTCTGAAAAGATTGAGAAAGGAGCTTTCCTGGCCCCAGAAGGTGGGAGTTGGAGTCTCTGTTTGCTGATGTCCTTTAGCCACCTTGAGGCTGGAGCTCCTGTAGCAATCAGTTTCACTCATACCTTAGGGGACAGGCCATACCCTGTGGCGCCAGCAGGTGCTCTTGGCTGTTCTCTGTGCTTACTTGCACATTCCAGAGGAGCTGCTGGGATTCAGTTCATCCCTGGTAGCGCTGCCTACCTGTTGTGTCCTCTAGTGAAACCCCCTCAGTTTGCTGGTTCCCAGAGAACAGGCTCTGGGTCCTTTGTCCCGTGGTGTGCCTCCTCCTCCTCCTCCTTTCACCTCCATTTCCAGCACATGCAACTCTCAAAGCCCTCTGTTTCAGAGTGCCCCCTCTGCCAAGAGTCCTCCTGGTTTGGATTTGGTCTTTGCCTCTGTCACCTCCTCCCCTGCCAGACAGTGCCCATGCCTGGTGCTGAGCCTCCCGAGTGGCACAGGCTGTGAGGATGCTGGCGGTGACGCTGCCTTACTGTGTGCTCCAGCTGCTTTGCTGGAGCCTGGGCTCTGGCTCTGTGGTGGTGAGGATAGAGAGTAGGCAGAAGGTAGGCTCTGAGGGGCCTGTGTCCTCGCAGTGGGTGGTGGTGGTCATGCCCTATGTCCCTCTGCCCCTTTGCTGAAAGCAAGTTTATCAGTGCAATGCCCTGCGAGATGAAGGTCTGTAATTTCCTGAATTCAAAGCACCATGTGCAGCCCCGGACCCTGGTCTCTGTCTGCTGTCCTCTCTCTCCTCTGCCAGGGTTCTGGTGCAGCTTGGGCATACTCCAACACATCTTGCAGCAGCCTCTCTATGCCCTGAGGTCTGCTCTGGTCCTTCTTCCAAGCCTGAGCAGCTGGTGTGACCGCAGGGTGAATGTCCTCTGCTACAGCCAGGCTGCACATCTCTGCTCCCCTCTCTTGGCAAGCCCCTGACTGTCCCTTCCCTTCTTCCACATACCTATGGGTGTTTGCCCTTTTCTCAGTCATGCACTCATGCAGGGGTTACTCTGTTCCTGGTACTCTTGGTGGAGAGGCTGCTGCAGTCTGTGGTGCAGTCCCATCCCATTCCCATGCAGGCACTCCCTGCTCTGCACACCCCTTCCATGGCAGCAGGTTCTGCACCACTGCTCTGTGCCTTGTCCTGGGTGCCCCTTCCTTCAGCCCCTTCCCAACAACCCCCTTGTCACCAGGACATCATCAGTGAAGAAAAATGAGGGAGGTGGCTTAACCTTCCCGGCCCTGGCTGTCTCCCAGGAGCTTGGCCCTGCAATGCACTGAGTTCTGATGGGTGATGAGGGATGCTCTCTCCCACAGTGTGTCCCCAGGGTAAGGAGTTCATGGAGCCTGTGTTCCAGTTAAGAAACCCATTGTCAATCCAAATATGCAACTGTGAAAACCAGAAGCCCCTGGCTGGGGCAGTGGGGGCCCAGCCCTGTGCTGCTGTGTGGCTGTGGCTGCACTCAGCATCCATGGCTTTATTGTCATTGCCAATTATCGGAGTTGTTGCATGTGCCCCTGCAAGACCCAGTAGTGACTCTTTGAGTCTTGTCCTCCTTCCCAGAGGAGTTGTTTAGCTTGTGGATGTGGGCAATTGGTGTCTGACCCACCGCGTTCCAGTGCATTCTGGGGAAATGGGCTGTGCAATGATGTAAATAAAAATGAGACAAACTTTGGGCTGTTGTGTTGTTATTGGAGGGGACCAGGGCTGCAGAGCCCAGGCTGCTTCCCTGAGAGCACCCCAGTACTGCCTGCCCAGGGCAGCTGTCCTGACCAGACCCCTGGGCCCCAGCAGAAGGTCCAAGTTGGACAAAACCCAGGACTTTTGTCATTTCTGGACAGTGTCTCTGTCGGTGTACAGAAGCATGCCTGGCATGGGCCAAGCAAGGCAATGATGTTTGGGCCATGTTGAGTCCCTTGGGCCAGGGATGTGTATGGGTATGGAGGGCGTGACCCTGGTGCTGCCATGATGCCACCCCACAGAGGGTCCTGATGCTGCCCCTGTGAGTTGCCTGACCCGGCCTGCCCGTGGCCCTCCAGCCCAGCCTCTCGCTCCAGGACTGTGGGAGTCACTGGACATGTCTGTGAGCTCATGCTCTGTCTGAGCCCTGCTGGGGTCATGGTGGGTTGTGTCCAGCTGTGTCAGAGCTGTGTTCAAGTGTGTCCGAGCCAGTCAGAGCTGTGTCTGAGCTGTGTCTAACTGTGTTTGTTCTGTGTCTGAGCTGTTTATGAGCTGTACCCCAGTGTGCAAGAGCTGCTGGCACCTAGCTGTAAGGGCAGGAGCCTTGCTCTGAGTGCTCACTACCACCTGGCTCTGAGAGCCATCCAGGCCAGCACCATGGCAGGGGCTGCAGGGCAGACTTGGGCAGCCATAATTTCCTGCTCTGGGAGGCAATGAGGAGGCCCAACATCCGCTACAGCATTGGCCCCGGCCCTGGATCTGTGTTGTAAATCTGTTCATGCCACACATGCAGCAGTGGGTTGGAAATAGTGAAGCTACTCATTTAAAGTGCCGCTCAAAGCACTGCAACATCAATGTTGGATGCATTTCCAATGTCCTGGATAAGGCTTTAGCCTTGAACAAGACCTTGGATGAATTTCCTGGCCAAGTTGTCAAAATCAAGGGTTTTCTGGGCTTGTTTATATTAAAAGAAAAAAAAAAAGGTTAAAAAAAAAGGTTTAAAAAAAGTGCCATGGTTGGCTCAGCCAGTCGTTTAAAATAACACTGTGATGCCACACAGAAATCTGATGGGGGGGGGGGGCGGGGAGGGGGGGGGGTGGGAGAAGAAGCGTAAAGGGAACAGAAGTCCCAGAGAAAGGCCTCACTGTGGAAAAGGAGTTTACATGGGAAAACAGTTTCATGGGAAGGGCGTTCAGTCACGGTTGGCTGATGTGCCAAATCCAGGCAGGCTTTGTTTGGAGCATGTCTGACAGACCAATGCTGAGAAGAGCATGTTTGTGGAGGTGCCTCTGCTGCCCACTGCTGCAGCCTTTTTCCCTGGGAGCAGTTGGGTCCCAGGGGTCTGATCACACCCTGCTGTAGTCCGAGGGCTCCGGGAGCTTGGGAGTTGCCCTGTGGCCTCCATGTCCAGGCACAAGTTGAGGAGGCAGCAGTCACTGCCATGATGTGCTGTCTGTGCCCACGCTGGGTATGGCCCCAGTTGTCTCTCCAAACCCCTCAGAGCCCATGTGGGTCCAGCCTTGCTCAAGGACTCTGGTGTACCTTAAGCCTTCCTACCCATTGTGACTCCAGCATGCAGAGATCTCTAGCACGAGAGCTGAATTTAAAGTCCCGAGTCTTTGTGGTGCAATCCTACATGAAATTGTGTATTTCTCACAAATGCTGCAGTTATGCAACTTGGCTCCCAGAGACCTGATTTTTTAAAATGCAGTTTTTGTGGGGCACATCAAAAAGGAAACTAAAGCACAAAATTTACCCCCTCCAAACCATTCCAGTGAAGAGGTTCCCAGACACCAATCTGTGGAAAAACCCAACTTTTCTCCAGTCTGAAGGACTCAGCGGGCTTTCAGAAAGGAATTTCTTCTTCTTAGCTGAGGTAGGTCCCTAACTGCACAGCACAACTCTTTTGGGGTGTTTTGCATGGCAAAGGACAAAAATACAGAGCTAACAATCTGCCATATCCATACACTGACCTTCTGATGTGATCCTCTGTCATGGTGTAGCCCCAGCTGGCAACTAAACACTGCACAGCCACTCAATCACACACCACCCTCCAAGGGTGGAAATGGGGGAAAAAAGGGAAAAATACCCTCTTGATTTGAGGTAAAAACAGTTTAATATTTGAAACAAAATAGTATGTAATAATACTAATGATAATAATTGTAATAAAAAAAATTACAAACCCCAAGTAGAACAAGTGATGCCCAATACAGTTGCTCACCACCCACTGATCTGCGCCCAGACTGTTCCCCAGCACTGATTGGCCCCACCCAGGCAGCTCCCCCAGTTTAAACACTGGGCAGGATGTTCTATGGCATGGAATATTCTTTTGGCCAGTTCGGGTCAGCTGTCCTGGCTGTGCTCCCCCCCAGCTTCTTGTGCAGCTCCTCGCTAGCAGAGCATGAGACACTGAGAACTTGAGAGACTGAGACTTGGCTTAGGTAAACACCCTATGAGTAGTGGTTTGGTTGTTGCTATCAATGTTATTCTCACCCTAGATCCCAAACCCAGCATTGTGCTGGCTACTGGGAGGAAAATTAACTCTACCCCAAGCAAAAACAGGACAGTCTCAGAGGCTCCTGCCCATGGAGAGTAGGAAGTGCCTCAATGGGAGCAGAGGTCCCTGGGTTTCCCCAGTTTTGGTGCTAGCACAATGGAAGAGGCTTAGGGCAGAGCTCTGGGGGCAGATACCTGGGCTTGACCCAGCACTGCAACTCTTTGCAACCCCTGGAGTAGAGCAGGGAGACCAGTATTGTTGCCTGTGCCCAGATGCCACAACGATGACAACTGAGGTTGTCAACTGAGGTTGAGGCACTAAAGAAGGTCCAACCAGAAAAGTGTTAGGAGATGAAATCTCGGCTGGACCCAGGCAATGTCCCTCTTCACCTACATCCACCTTCTTTCCTAAGGACAGGATTCAGCAGGATCCTGTGAGGTGGGACCTTGATGGGGCAAGACCAGAGAATGACAGATCTTTGGGAATTGCCTCTCCTGTGGATTCCAGACACAGCTCAGCATTGTGCTTTGCTTCCTGGGCTGCCCCTACTGCTGCCCCTGCACTGCTACCAGTGCTCTGCTGCAAGAAATGTGCTGGGTGCATGTCAGGCAAGGGGAGGCTCTGGATGTGTGGGGAAGATAAATGTTATCATGAGTATCCAGCTATGTTTGGTTTTTTTTAACTTACTTGAAAAAAGCCAGAGGCACTACTGCAGCACCCTTGGAGGAGCTGGACCCTGCTGGATTTTCCATGGCCCTGTAAAGAGCAGCTCTGCAGTGCCCTGGCACTCAATGGTGGTCCCTGCCATGGGACCACTGGGAACCAAACTCCTCCCTACACCAAGTCTCTGTGCTCTCCATGTCCCCTGCAGTCCCAGCTGAGCGGTGGGGGGATGAAGCTCTGTTGTGGTGTCCACCTCCATGAACTCCCAGTCCTCCCCTTGGTGGCCAGGGGATCCATGTGAGGAGAAGCCAGCAGTATGCAGGACCCTCCCAGTTCCCAACACCAAGACCCAAGGTGATGGCATTTGCCTTTCCAATCTCTCCCCTGCCCCCCCATGTTCCCTCCCTGTCAGGGGCACAGCTTGAGCCATGAGTCCATCCCCACCCAGAGCCAGGGGTGCAGCCTCTCCCCAGCACATGAGGCCAGGCAGAAAACAAAGATTGGGGCTTCACTCTCAGCATCAGCAAAAGTCACCTGCTTGTCTGTGAAGTCCAGGCAGACCTGGATGGCCCTGGGGAGGCAGGTAAGGTGCAGGGGGGTCCAGTCAGGATCACTGAAAGCATGGTACTGTCCAAACCACTGCCCCACGGCCCAGATCCCCTCCTGGGGTGTAAAATTGAGGACCCCCTTCCTCCTGACAGACTCCTGGGCCACTCCCACAGCCCACCAGTCCCCTGCCTCAGCCACCTCCACCTCCCAGCAGTGTCTCCCCACAACAAAGCCCTGGTTGCCCAGCACACATGGCTCCGTGTCAAACCGCTCAGGGTTGTTGGGCAGGAAGGTCCACTCGTTCCCCCGTCCCACCCCTCGCTGGTCACTGGCCAGAATGAGGAAGGGGTTGGCGGTGTCTGGGTCCAAAGTCACGTCGGCTGGGGACAGAGGAGGAGAAGCTGCTCAGAACAGGCAGCCCCAGGGCTGCATCCACCCCAGCAAGAGAAGGGACAGGGTGAGTTCCTTTTCCCTACAGTGGGAAAACCCCCTAGCTGGACTGCCCCTGGCTCCCTGCTGCCCCAATCCTGTCCCTGCCCCAGGGGTCTGCATACATCCTTGGCCAAGGAGACCTCAGTTTCCTGCAGGAGGAGGCACTTGAGTGGGTAGGGGTGCACATCTGCAGTGCAGCCTCCTGAACCTCAGCCTGGGTGTCTGGTGTTGCGAGAGGAGAGCAGGCAGGTCAGGGCACAAACCAGTGCTGACCACAGTAGATGTTACCCCAAGACCCATAACCCATGACCCCAAATTCGCATCTCTTTCTAAAAGCAGTGGAGGGGGCCAAGGATGTCAACTCAGGAGCCTTTGGTGCTGGAGCTGGGTCTACAGATAAGCACCAAGAGCTCATCTGGGAGTGTTGCAGCCACCAAGTCCCAATCTGTGAAAAGCCTAGTATGGGGACAAGATGAGTGCTTTGACCTTCAGTAGTTGTTCCACAGCAGAAGCAGGATGCATTTTCTCAACAGAGGACAGTTCCCCCTCCTATTCCCTTCTGAATACTCACCTCTTCCACTCATCTCCTCCACCTCATCCATCAGGGTCTCACCTTCTACTCTCTCCATCCTGGATGCCAGTGTATCTACAGTCAGTCAACAGGATGGGATACAGAATTCACTGCTGAAAATGGGAATTGCAAGACTCAAACACTGCGTGAAGATGATAAAGCAGAGAAGGAATGATGAAAAGGTCACAACATTCAGCACGTTTTAGACAGCCAGTACTCACCTGTCCAGCCTTCAGGCTGGCTCCAGGAAAGCAGGTTTGAGATGGGTTGGAAGGTCTTCAGTCTGCTCCGCACTCCTCTGATCCCCTCATCTGCTCATGGCTGGACTGAGCTTGCCCAGCACTTCCAGGTTGTTTGAGTGAGCAGGGCAAAGTCCAGAGGGGCTGGATGGCCTGGAGAGCAGAGCTGGGAGTCTATCTGGGTACCACCCCAATGAGCTTCCCCCTCTCCTCTGAGCAATGACCTCCCATGCCTGAAGCTGCCAGCCCACATGGGACCTCATCCAACACTTGATTTTGGCAATTCCTCCTGTTCCTGCAGTGCCCAGTCCTGTTGCTCCCACAAGTCTGCTGCATCTCCCCTCCCTTGATCCAGCTGTAGGTGATTGATAAGAGCCCCTGAGTGCTGGAGGAGTCTGTATCTCCCTGTGCAGGGCACTCAGAGCCCTCCTGGGCCACGGCAACACAAGCACCTCCAGCCCCTTGGGATGGCACCTGGGGACACCAGCCACAGAGCAGTGGCCATGCTCTGGGTGTCCAGGGTGCATTCTGTGAAGAGGGGAGGTCTGGCTCCTGCCCTGCCTGTTTGCCCAGTTTTGTCCTGCTGCATGGGTTTATGGTGGAGGTGTTTGCAGGGTATGTGGGTATGTGTTACCTCAATTGCTCACTTGGTACATGGGGAACAGCACGTGCTGGGCTTTGCATCCCACCTCTCTGTTCTCCAGGCAGTTCTATATGTGTTGAGGGATGATAGCCTTATTCCCAGCCACAGGGAACACCAGGCATTCCACTCTGCTTTGTCACATCACTCTGGAAGGCACCAGCTGAGCACAAACAAAGCAGGATGTAAAGGCAGCTGCTGCCAGGTGGCTTTGCAGACTCACATCGGCGTGAACCCTCTGCCTGCCTGAAAACCCTGCCTAGAGATTGGCTGCCTTGGCCAAGCTCACTGACCAGTTCCTTTTGCACCCTTTTGACATGTCTGACAGCTCATCCTCCCCAACTCCTTTCACTCCACATGACCTTAGTATTCATGTCCTTCCCTTGGCACAGGCAATTGTCTGGGATGCCCAGCTTTGATTGCCAGATTTGCACATCTATGCAGGCTGGATTTCCATGGAGTGATACCTGTGGAATTGTGATCCCATCGTTAAGATGTGAGGTTCGATTATTACCCTGTGACAGGGTCTCTGGTTCTGGCTGTGGTGGGGTCTGTGGTTCTGGCTGTCACTGGGTCTGTGGTTCTGTTTGTTGTTACTGCTCCTGCTGTTGTTTGTCTGTCTTATATATAAAAGAATTGTTATTCTTTTTCCCATATCCTTTCCTGAAGCCCCTTGATTCCAAGGTTATAATGACTTGGTGGGAAGGGGTTCACATTTTCTGATTCCAAGGGAGGTTCCTGCATTCCTTGGCGGACACCTGTCTTTCAAACCAGGACAGTTGTCCAGGTCTGTGTCTCTGTACCCTTTATTTTTTGCTTCCCTCCTTTCCTTATCACCCCTTTTGGTCAGGTCCCTGACCAGGTTCCTTTGCCTCAGGAGGTGCCCCGTGCCTGGCCAGGCTAGGAGGATTCTGCACCTGGCCGGGCTGAGCTCCTCGGGCATTGCCTTTGCCTCTCTCAGGGCTGCGGATTTCCCCAAGGAAACCATTCTCAATGGCCTCACCTCGCTGCTGGGAATTGCTTTCAAGCAATTTTTAATCTACTGCTGGGTTTTGCTGCCACCCTGGCACTGCCTCTGGGTGTGAATCCCGGTTCTTTCACCTCCCTCCTTCCCAATGCCTCCGGGCTTATAGAAGGGATGTCCAAACTGCTGCCAGTTCAGGTAGTGCTGTGGGAAGAGGCTGTCTCAGGCAGCCCTGGTGAGTCTCTGCAGCGGGTGTGTGTCTCTGCACGCTGCCAGAAGGCCATGTCCAGAGCAAAAGCATTATCAAATTCACCCAAATTACTCAGCAACTTTCATTTTGGAGCAGAAGCAGCGTAGGAAGAAATGGGTGCCAGGCTGGGACAGGATGACATTTTTGTTTCCTTTTCAGGCAGGGAAAGACTTAGCTAGGACCAGGGGACCTCTCAGAGGTGCTGGGTGATGGCTGAGCAGCTCGTCCTCCAGCTCAGAGTGCAGGAAAGAGCTCAGGGTCTCTAGCTGTGTGGCATTTTTTGGCAATCGGCAGATGGAAATAACCTTCTGGCATCTGTCAGAACTGCCCATGGTTTCCACCTCTTGTTAGCAAAGTGGAACCAAGTCAGTGGGCAAAAAGGGGGGTGGGAGAGCAGAGAGGGGTCAGGTCACTAATCCTGGCTGGGCCTTGGATTAGTATTTTGGGTATTTTGCTTCCCCTGATCCAAGGCCACTTCCTGCTCTCTTTGAGGTGCATGGAATGAGTCCTGGCTTGGTCAGGGCTTCTCCTTTCTCATTCTGCACCTCTTAGTCTCTTTTTTAAAGCTGAATCAAAAAGCCAGAGCAGGCTGTCCTTTGCTTTCCCCTGGGAAATTCTCGCACCCTTTTATACTATGTTGTGTATTAAACACTAACCAATGTCGGACTGAAGATGGAAAATCAATTTCAACCTTTGGCATCTGAGGTTCTTCACTAGGCTTTAAAAAAGGGGGCTGGAATCAGCAATGAATCCCTTTGAAAGTGAACTCTGCCTTTCTTTTGTTTTTAATCTTCCCTTGGTTTTCCTCCCTTTTGCCCTTTCCTGCTCCATCTCCAAGTGGTGCTCCAGTGAAGAGGATGCTCCCCTGTTCCCAGCTCCTCTACTCTCTGCTGGCTTTTGTCATTTACAGTTTAGTTTTCCAGGTTCATCATCAGCACTAGGTAAGAAATCCCTAGATCCTGCCGATCTCTCTGGCACAGCTTCCAGCCTGAGTATCTTCCTGGCTGCCAGTGCATCAGCTCCCTGTGAACAGCAGAGCTCAGAGCCCTTTCCATAAACCTTTTCCACTTCTGGGAGAACCAGCATCCCTCTAGGTCCTGGTTCATCCTTCCGGTCATGGCAGCACAGGCATTGGAACAACCTCACTGAACCTGGGAAAGGATAAGATGATGTCAAAGAATTGATTCAAATTTGCTGCTATTTCCCTCCCTGCTTTTCTTGTTTCCTGCATGTTCCTGTTTATTGCACCGTGTCCAGGGTGTGTTGGACCCTTTAGAAAACCAGATCAATAAAGGAAAAATTTCAGGTTGAAATTCTGAACAAACTTAGCCTGGGCTCTTTTGTATTGCTGACCTGAAGCAGCTTCTTCAAGGCAGCCCTGGCAAAGGATGCAGCAGAGCACTTAACTAAGTGATCTTGTAAAAAATGTTAATTTGCTTTTGTTTTCCTTCAACCAGAACCATTTTCTCAGTGAGTGGAGTGGTCAGTTTATTATAAGCCTTTTTCTTTTGAATTTTTAAAGATGCCAAGAGTACCGGAGACGTTTCTACATTTTTAATAGATCTTTGTAAAGGATGAGAAGAGATAAGGATATTTGAATTTTATTTGTAGCCAAGTTGTCACTTGCTCCAGCCAACCTCCCAGACACTTCAATTATTCCTTATCCTGCTTTTTGCCTGCCCTGAGCTGCATGGGCACCACTTGTGCCCTTGAGAACCAGGGACTTGAAGAGCTCTCCTGGCAGCGCAGGACAGGGAAGCACAGGGAGGGGTGGCGGCCTGGCCCTGGCCCACTGCCCATGTTGCAGGACAGGGTCCCTCTCCCAGCTCCCCTCAGCATCTCTTCTCCCTGGCATGGGGATGCTGCCAGCACGATGACTTGGTGTCTCAGTTTTGGAGACAAATTTCAGGAGGAAACACCCTCGAATTAGCATTTTCTCTAGAGGGAAAGGGCTTCAATAACTCCATTTTCTTCTGCCAATGAGAGAAAAGGGGATGAAGGTGAAAAAAAGTAAAATTGTTTATTAACACAGCAAGATACCCACAAAGCACATGAAAAAGAAACATTAAACCTTACACTCCATCCCCAACCCACCGAGAGGCAAAGATGGCAACTGCCCTTTTTTATCTCTGGGAAGTGGGGAGAAAAAAGTTCACCAAGCAGCTGGGAACCTGTTGGATTTCTGCCATGGGTCTTCTCCTCTGTCCTAGGTTACATCCCAGGATGTGCCCAAAATCTGTTCTATCACCACCTTCATGTACTGTTAATGGGCCCATCAATGCCTTGCCATGACTCAAAGATAACTCCCTCCAGGAGCTATCTCTGTTCATGGGCAGTCAAGGACCTACTGCAGGACTCATAGAATGATCTCATCCCATTGTGATATGCTCTGTCCAGAGGGAGGAGCCAAGGATTCTACCTGGATATAATGTGGGATTTGGGCCCTTACCCACTAGATTTTTTGCAGAGGACAAAGGTCACCAGACCTTCTCTACAAGATCACTGCTTCTATTAGACTGCTTCATTCGGACTGCTACCACCAGTGCAGGATTTTTGACTGCTCCAGCTTGATGCTCTTGGAGTTCCGTGCCAGAATCAGACTGCCCCGGGTTTTGTAAAGCAAAGCCCCTCAAGGTCCCTAGTTCTGTTTGCTTTTAATGCTGTAGTTATAATTGTTGTTTGTTTTGTCTTGCTGTACGTATTAGTAAAGAACTGTTATTCCTATTCCCAGACCTCTGCCTGAAAGCCCCTTTAATTTTCTAAATTATAATAATTTGGAGGGAAGGGATTCGAATTCTCCATTCCAAAGGGAGGCTCTGCCCTCCCTAGCAGATACCTGTCTTTCAAACCAAGACATCCTCACAGCTGGTGAAGTTGGTGGATTTAATGTCCTTTCTTTCATTGGTTTTTCTGGGGTTCAGACTGTCCAGGGCCACCTCTGTGGGTTTCTCGAGCCAAAGAAAAAAACAAACCAAACCAGTTCAAATTAAAAAAAAACAGCAAAAAGCTGCTGAAAGGATTTACTGGTGAAAAGCCTCCAGGCCAGGGGAAGAAAACAAACAAACAAAACAAAAACCAAACACAACAAACAAAAAACACAACAGAGAGAGAGAGAGAGAGAGACAGATTGAACACAGTCTGTGCCTGGGGTTCCTAGGCTCTGGTCCTGCCCCCGGGTTCGTCCTAAAGATACTGCAGACATTCCTGGGCATAAAGCAGATAATTAGGGAATAAAATATCATCATAAAACTACCCCAAGACACCTGGCCTGGAAGCACATGAACAACACTGAGCAGCATCTGTGCCTGAGCTCAGGTGCCACGGCAAACTCACAAAAGGCTCTCTCTTCTTCCTCTGGGTGTTTCTCACAGCTATGCCCAACATGAGAGGACACCCCAACCTCATCACCATGGCCAAGGGTGAGAATGTGCCACCCTGCAGCCTCTCCCCAGAGCTGCATGCACAGGACACGGAGGTGACCTGGTTTTGGAGCAATTGTCAGCCTTTGTGCGTCGCTACAAGGGGGGCCAGGACCAGTATGGGGAGCAGATGCTTCAATACCAAGGGCACACCGTGCTGCTGAAGGATGGCCTTGCCCAGGGCAGCACACACTTCAAAATTTTACATGTCCAACTCTTTGACACAGGGAATTACACCTGTTTCGTTGAACATAGCTCAGATTATGACATGGCTGTGGTGGAGCTCAAGGTAACAGGTGTGTAGTTCGTGTCCCTGGTACCTCTAATGTAATTGCTCTCTGTTGGGGGTTGGTTCTCTCCCTTTTCCCTCTGTGGAATTTTCCCCATTGTCATGCTAAGATACCTGTTGACTGGGCCCTGGTGACAAGGGGGAGGGGATGGGAGGGAAGAAGCAAGCTCCGCGAGATTCAAACAGCCAGAAGAGGAAGCGGAAGGCTGGGCCTCGGCCCATTTTTCCCCCACGGAGTTCGGACGAGAAGGACGATTGCTGCCTCCTGCCTCTCTGTCCCATCCCAGCGTCGGGAAACCACCATCGGACCCTGCCCTGCTGCCTTCTCACTGTGAACTACCACCATCCAGCACTCTGCTGAGCACTGGGACCCACACCGTGAGCGGAGAGCTCTCTCTCCATCTCCCTCTCTCCCCCTGGGACAGCTCTGCCATCACCCCCAGCCCTCCTGCAGCTCTGTGGGACCTGCCCGCCCCCAGCACCGGGAACTGCAGCTCAGGGAAAAGGTGCCTGCAGCCAAAAAACACTGGGACTGAGTTACTGTTCTGTTTGTGGGTAATTTCATAGCTGTTGTTGTTCTTGTTTGTCTTGTTAGATATACTAGTAAAGAACTGTTATTCCTACCCCCATATCTTTGCCTGAGAGCTCTCTTAATTCCAAAATTATAATAATCGGAAGAATCACATTTTTTTTTTTTCAGTCCAAAGGGAAGCTTCTGCTTTCCTTAGCAAACACCTGTCTTTCAAACCAGGACACTCCCAATCAGTTTTTTTTTTCCCTGTCCTCCTGCCCAGAAGCAGTTTGAGGTGGCTGCTTTGGAAATAGGGTTTTCTTAAGTCCCACGTTTGAAAATACCAAGTGGTTATAGAGAAGTGAAGTTACCCACCAAGTGGCCATAAGGAGCTCATGAGATATGCTTCCTCCTTCAGAAATGTGCTTGCTATTGTTTTCGTCATATAAGAAGGTGTAGGGAAAAAATTAGGCATTGGGTAATAAAGGAAGAATGTTGTAGTTCATTAATTTATGTTTTAATATCCAGGCCTGTAGATTATTTTGCTGCAGAACTGGCCTCCAGAGCAAATGAGATTGCAAGAAATGTCCTGACTTCAGGTGACACTTGTCTGAAAAAACTCTTATGTCAAAGTTTGTCCTTGTCAGGGAGGGAAACAGCCAAACCACCACATCTCCCCAATATCCAGCACCCCCAGGCTCACCTGGGGTCTCTCTGTTCCTGCAGCCAGCGGCTCTGCCCCATTCATCGTGCTGGAGGGCTGGAGGCTGAGGGGATCTGGGTGACCTGTTGCTCAGCCAGCTGGTACCCATGGCCTCAGGTGCTGTGGCAAGATTCCTGTGGGTGGCAGCTCCCGTCCCACCAGGAAGACACTACCCTGGATGAGAACAGGCTTTTGCAGTGGAGAGCAGCATCATCCTCAGCAGAGGTGTGATCCAGGAACGCTTCTGCTCACTGCAGCATGTCCTGCACAGATGGAGCACAGGTCAGCCCTTCAGGGATCAGGAGAGCCTGGCACAGGGGATCGCCCCACTTAGCTTAGCCCCCCGGGGCATCAGCCCTGTGGTTTGCTCAGCACATGGCTGTTTCCATTCCATTTCCATTTCCATGTGCAAACAACTTTGGTTTTGGTAGGGTTTGTGCAGCTGTGCTCCTAAATCCATCCAACAGCCCTCAGTGTGGCAGAGTTTCTGCAGACACCTGGCTGAAATATGCTAAATGAAGCTAAATGAAAAAGGGAAAACCAACCCATGCCCTTAGTCTCCCCCAGTATGAAATACTGTCCTACAGGTTTAGTATGAGAAATAAATCCTTGTGTCTCATTTTAGCACCTGTAGATATTGAATGTATTTTAATTTTCCCTTGTGTCACAGGAAAGTTCCTTTTTCATTGGATGATTGATTTGGGCCTGGAAATATATCAGAGCAGAGATGCAGTGGTGAACTGGACTAAGCATACACCAAAATGCAGTGCAGCAGCACATGCTTTTCTGTTCTATTTTGTTCATCTTGTACTTTGGGAATGGAGAAGACTTGGAGACTTCATTTTCCTGGGCAGTCATTACCTTTCTCCGGGTGATAGATACTGCTCTGCATTGGAGTATTCATGTCGATGTACATGTTACCCTATTTCTGATCCCCTGTTGACTAATGAAATATAATATTTGTTTTATTCTGAAGGAGGATAAACCATGAGGGAAATAGAAATAATGTGGTTAGAAATCCATCTTCCCTTTGAAAATCCCCAAAAATGCAGACAAAATGTCATCAGCCACAGACAAGTGCTTAATTGCCAAAATATGGGGATACTCTGTCATTTTTTTACCCGTTTTTGGAGTATATTGAGGAGCTGATTTTCATTTTCAATGGCATTCAGATGGAATGACCATGTGTGAAATATAAATAATCTCCTTCTGTTCTGGTTTGAAAGACAGGTGTCTGCTAAGAAAGGCAGGGACTTCTTTTTGAAATGGAGAATATAAACCCCATCTCTCAAAATTATTATAATTTAGAAATTAAGGCACTCTCAGGCAAATATACAGAAATAGGAATAACAGTTTTTTACTAGGAAAATTAAAATAGAAATACAGTATTACAAAGAGCAAACCCAAAACACTGACATAGTCAGAATCCAACCTGACACCCTGTCAGTCACTCGGTGTTGGAGCAGTCTGATTAAATGGTGGCTGCAGTCCTCCTGCAGTGACAGGTGTGGTTCTGTTGAAGCAGTGGTTCTGTGGAAGGGTGCAGTTTTCTTCCAAAGGTCCAGTCATGATGTGGAAGGGTCTGGTTTTCCTCTGGAATCCAGTGGAAGAAAAAGGCTGCTTTGGTGTTCCAAATCTCAGTTTTTATTTTGGTAGGAAATGTTTGGCTCCTCCCCCTGGGTGGAGCATCTCCCAATGGGATGATGGAATTTTATCAGTCATGCAGTGGGACTCAGTGCTCCATTAACAGGAGATATCTCCGTGGAGAAAGGCTGGGTTGTGGAAAAGATAAAGAACACTGTCCCACCTGGTTTCAACAAGTGGTGATAGAGCACATACTTCTGGTCACATCCTGTATTGCAGCCTAAGACACCTTCCCATTGCTAGTCTCAGAGTAACCTCCCCTTTGGGGATTCCATTCCTCAGATCCTTTTTTCCATGATGCCCATCCTTGGATGATTGCCACAGGCCTGGTCCTGGTTGCTGTGGCTGCTTTCCTTTATATCACTGTTTATCTATTTAAAATGAAAGATACCATCCTGGACTGGAGAGTGGGGAAGGAGCTGGGCTATCCTACTGAGCCACCTCTGGTCCTAACTGATGCAAGTGGTTGAAAAACACCCAGATAGAACAAGGGTTTTGTCCCAATGCCTGGGGCATACATTTGGTGCCAGGGAATTTAAAGACCCAGGGACTTTAACTTCTGTCAGGAAAAGAAAGGTTTCTTCTTTAGCAAGAAGGCAAGGAACAGAGTTGGCATTAAAGCCACATAATTCACTCCGCTGCCCCAGCATTGCAATGCAATAATTCACCTTGCCCTGTCAAGAACCTCTGAAAATTTGGGTGGCCTGGCAGGGCCTCCTTTCCTTCTAACTCTGATGGGAGGTGATACAGAGGACTGAAGGAAACTGAAATCCTCTCTTTCTTAGGGGAGATGGGGCTGGTGGATCATGTGGGCACTGAGGCACATCCAGACCCCACTGCCTGTCTGCCATGTGGGTGATTGCAACCTGCTGGGGGTTAATCAGTGTTTGTTGGAAGGGATGATTTTCAAAATTATTTGCATTTTTTAATTTTCTTCATGGGAAAGCATCAGAAAAAATTAGATAAGATTTGCTTTCCATTTTCCAGGAACTGGAGAATTCTTCAAATGGAATAATTAATGGGTTGCATTTCTGGGGGCCATTTGGGATGGAAATGGTTTGGATACATACAATTATGCAATTAACTTGAATGAATTGATTTTGTAATTTTAAGAACAGTCATTGCGGAACCATAGAAAGTGTGAACAGATGTACCCGCAGTGAGCATTGCTTTCCTTCCCAAGGCCAGAGGAAGCTTTGAGGTAGTGCATTTCATTTTTCAGGGTCGTCAGATTTCTCAGCACTGCAGAGCTCAGGCACAGGACAGTTATGTGCCTGTGCAGGTGGCATTTAACCCTGTGCCTCCCTTGTTGAGACAAACCTGCCCCTTCAGCTTCCCTGGAACTGGAGCCCAGACTCAGGTCTCCAGCAGGGTGGTGCTGATCTCTGCACATGGCAGGGTTAGGGAGGGTGGACGAGATCCCCAAAGTCTTGAGAAGAAAGGCCCTGAGGAGTTCCTGGGCTGAAGCTTTTGTCTCATGAGCAATTTCAGCCTTCTCCCTAGCGTGACAAACCTATCATGGGAAAAATGCACCAGTTGGGTGGTGATGCTCTCTTTGATCTGATTTTGTTTTCCAGGAACACAAGCAGCAGCCCTGTGTAGGTCTTATTCCCTGTCTCCTTGGCAAAATCCTCTGTGAAAAATTACAGGCTTTTTTCATTCATACTCCCATTCTGTCTACATGTTCCTTTTAAGCAGATACTTTTCTTTGCTGCTTTCTGGCTGTTGCATCCCAAGGGTTGGTAGGGGATGCTGTGGTCCAGAGACCTTGGGAGGAGACGCCCCTTTAAAAACTTGGAGGATTGCTCTGCCCCAATTCTTTGTAGTTGTATGTTAATGTACACAGCTACGTCATCCTTTTTCCACATTCCAGTTCTAGAATGTTCCCTGTTTCTGGTTCCCCTATTGGTCCCCATCTCTAGTGACTCCTCCCCTAGATCCTAGCTGGTTCCCACCCCTTGTTCCCACCTCTGCACTGCTCCTGTCCCCTCAGTTCTGATGCTCTGCCTTGGGCTATCCCATATATAATCCTGGACCCTCCTTTGTTCTTGGTTCTTTGTTCCTGGTTCCCTCCTGTGTGAGGTAAATAAACTCCATAGGAACACGATATAAAGAACCCCTCCTGTCATTATTTGTTTACCCTCAAGACCATGGTGGTGTGTGAGTGGTGTTCAGGGCTGTCCCTGTCCCACGGACACAACACTCTCAGGAAGGCAGTGGCCCCAGCAGCTCCTGCTGCACCACTGCATCTGACCTTGTAATCATATGAAAATTCACCCCAAACAGTCATTAGATTTTTCCCCTGAGTAGTTGTCAATGCTTTCTGGCGCTCCTTCAATTTAAGTATTAAAATTCTGAACTTTTTGTTTGTTTGTTTGTTTTGTTGTTTGGTTTTTTTAAGGGAAGATTACAGAAACCTGGACTTTCAAGAAATTTCCTATACAAATACAGATTTTGTTTGATCAATAAAAAATTTAAATAAACCAAACTTGCTTGAAGAATAAGCAAGTTTGCTTGTAAGTTTACTTGCAGAATTCCCAAGGAATAGTGCTTTGGCTATTAAAAATTAACTCTTGGTAAATTGGTGCCAGTGAAGGGGGGGAAAATGATGGGGGGAAACTAAATACAAGTCATCTGTCCTTACACATCAGAGCACAAGACAGTGCATTTCGCTCCTCCATCACAGCCTGTCCTGACCTGTGCAGTCCTTTAGCAGGGTGGGGGTCCCAGGGAAGGGGCTGTGCCTCACAGTAACTTGTGTTTGTATTCCTTGTTCAGGGGACTGTAGTGCAGACATCAGTGAGTCTCCTCCTCTTCCTTACAATTAATTGTTCACAGAGTCTCTGTAGGATGGTGGATTTGGTTGAGTTTTTTCACTTTTAAAGTGTAAAGTAACCAGAAAAGTGGTTGAGGTTGGGGGGAAGGAGAAAGAATTTGAGAATCAAAAATTAGAGATGACTGGAGATGATGTCTGGGGCTGGGAATGGGCAGTGACAGTGGTGGTGCCAGCAGGGTGGGAGTGTCCTGGTCTGTCACGTTGCATATTGCAGCTACTCTGAAACTGCAATCTAAAACTCAACCAGCCTGTAAGCAGTGATGGCAGGATGGATTTGAACAAATATAAAGAATCACAGGCAACCTATTGGACCCTAAGTGCAGATAAATCATTGGCCAAGGAAATGAGTGACTGGGACTGTAACCAATCATTTGTATGCCCGGGAAATTCAAACTTTCTATTTAAGGAGATGTCGCAAGAATAAAATGCTTTTGCCCTTTGTCACATGAATCACAGAATGTTGTGTGGTCTGTCTCTGACCTGGCAGCAGTCAGTGTTACACTGGTCCCCTTGGAAGCGAGGGACCTCTGAAAGAACATTACCCACCCCAGATTTGCACAGGACAAACTGCACCATCCCTGGCAGAGCAGAGCTCCAGCCTGGGGGTGCGACAGGGCTTTAGACAGCTGAGCTGTGGCAGAAACCCACCTTGGGGCATGTGTGGGTGGTTACAGGAGAGGGGACATAGGGTATATCCAAATCAATATCCCACAGCTCATATGTGCTGGTTTACCTTCTTTTGCAGAGAAGCAAGCCAAAGAACTCAGTGAGTATAATTCTCTTTCCTATGTGGGAGACTTCTCAGTTGGGCCTTTGTCTCATCTGAGTTTTGCATGTGTGCCCTGGTTTTCTTTTTGGGAAAGGAAGAGGTAGCAAATACAGAACTTGTTTCAGGAATATTGTTTTCCATTGGTCTCTGTGTGGCTTTATGCTAGTCCCTGTAATTATTCTGTACTGAGAAGTAAATTCCTTCCGTTTTCAAAGTACAAACTGATCTTAAATGTATGTCCAAATCAAGACTAGAAACGTGGTTGTATTTGTAGAAAATAGATGGAGCCCTTTCATGTAGTCAGACACTGAAGTTTTAAAGCAAAACACTGTGAGATGACTTTCACAAAGAAAACTACTCAGAAAATGAGCAGCAACACTGGCATATCATTACCCTGAGCTAATCCAGTACAAGTGTGTTTGATTATCTCTCACCTGTGGGGTTTTTTGTTGTTTTTTGTTTGTTTGTTTGTGTGTTTGTTTGTTTTTTTAAAGCATGGAGAAGATACGCAGTGCCTGTAGAAGAAAGTAATTCCAGTCTGGTCTTTCAGGGTGCTGAATCATTTTCCCTGCTTTATTCTCCCTTCCTGGCAGTTCCCCTACTGCAGTGCTGCTGGTGGGACCAGGGGTGGTTCTGCCAACCCTCCCTTTAGCAGAGGAAGTGTAACACCCAACTCTTTGTTAATTTGACGCATGCCCCAGTTTTAGGCAACTCTGGAGAGTCCTGGTCCTCAGTTAGCTGTGTCCTCACATTTCACACATCTGGGGTCTTCAGCCTGAAGGTCTGCTGACAGTCCTCTTATCTCTCTGCTTCTTTTTCTATTCTTTGCACCAATGTTGTGACCTTGTGCACCTTCCCCTGCTACAGTCTGCCAGTGCTTGCTCCCACCCTGCTGCTTCCTTAGACAGCCCCAGCCCTGATGCCCTGATGTGTTGGTTCCATCTCACTTGCAGTGAACGTGATGCTGGATCCAGACACAGCCCACTGGGACCTTCTGATGTCCTGTCTGATGATGGCAGAAGTGTGAAACGAAGTGACACACAACAGGACATTCCTGACATCCCTGAGAGATTTAACCCATTGTGCTGCATGCTGGGCTGTGATGGTTCCACCTTCAAGGGAGACATTACTGGGAGGTGAAGGTGATGGATACAGGAGGATGGGCCACGGGGTGTCTCTACAGAAGATGTGGAAAAGATAGATGATACTGAATTTAAGCCAGAGAAAGGGAGCTGCGCAGTGGGGCTGTTGGCAGGGTACTTCCTTAGCTCAAACCTCTCCTCATTGCACTCTCCTTCCTAAAATCAGTGCCCCCAAACAGATCTGGATCTGTCTGGATTATGAAGAGGGATGGGTGGCATTTTTCAATCTTGATGAGGGTATTTCCATCTTCACATTTTCACTGGTATTGTCTGAGAGGAAAAAAAAGTAACTTTTGGTTCTGTCTGGGCCCTGGGACATCTCAAAATATGACTGTGATGAATGGGAGGGAGTAAGATCAGGCTTTTCTAGGAGAGCTCGGTAGTTCATACACACAGAAGGATTGAGGTCAGAAGGAATCCGTGGAGGTTTCTGTGGCAGCCAGGCGCTCAGAGCTGGGCTAACTTGAGGACTGCCTTTGGACCTTGTTTAGCTGAGCTGTGTATGGTTTCCTAGAGCAGAGATCTCATTACATCTCTGGACCTCTGTCCAATGCTGCATCTCTCTCAAGGGTCTGAACCAACCCTTTCTCTTTGGTCAGAATTTCTCCAGTTGCAACTCATGTTGTCAACTCTCCTCCTTGTTCTGTTGAACACAACTTCTACTGAAAAGATGTTCCAGGAACAGGGATTTTAAAAAATGTACACAATAAAACTACTTCGGTGTCATTTGTCTGTATGTGTGTCAGCATCAAGGCTGTCTCTGAGCAATGTCTCCTTCTCCTTTCAGCCTGTGGGATTTGCAGGCATTTAGGAGAAAATGGCTCACTGCATCCTGCTGGAGCCAATGAAGTGGTGTCAGTGGGAAAGGTCTGTTGGGGTAAGGAAAGGGTTACAGAAAGAACAGCGGCAGCAATATCATGTGTTTGAACAAACTACAGCAGCTGAGCAAGAAACCACTGCAACCAGAACATGAAGAAGTCTGAAACAAAATGGTTTTTCTGCTCTACTGACTTGTGACTTTGGAAAGAATAATAGAAGATGTCAAGAAGACAGATTTATTGTAGAACTGTGATTAGTTTTAAGCTTGCAGTTAAAAATAGCTTTTAGGCTAAGGATATAAATTTGGTGAGCTTTGCAAATAAAGTAAATTCACTTGTACCTAGCTTGTGTCTCTTGCCTTCATACATCGCACAGGTCCCTGGCTGTTCTTGTCCCCTCACCTGCCAGCAGCACAAACCCTGAGGACGAGTTCACCTGTGGCATAGTGATATTCCACAATGCGAGATGGGCAACTCTAGATTATTTTGCTGTAGGGGAACCTGCCCCCTGCAAGGGGATAGGAGCAGTGTGTGCTTTCTCAAACATGCTTTCATACCAAATCCTCCAGTCAACTGGTGTCCAGCAGACATGGACCTTCACTCAGATGCAACTGGTAAGGAAGGAGACTTCAGTACAGGCAGTGAGTTGCCCAGACCTTTCTCCTGGAGAAAAGGTAAATGCCTTCATAAGGTGTGCACAGGTTTGCTGATCTGTTATGTCAGGAACAGGAAGCAGTTAAAAGGCTGTGCAGTATTAGAGGAGCTGAGGTGGATGTGGACAGGTGGTTTCAGAACTGTGTTCCTCTGGCAGGCAATGAGGACGAGGTACCTCAGAGCTGGTGACCCACAAAAGCAGGGCTGTGCTTCAGTCTCCACCCTCCAGCATCATACCAGACCCAGAAATGGCACTTTAACAGCTCTAGACACCCATGACCAAGGTCTGCAAGGAGAAACTGTACCAGAAGCACACAGGGGTCACTGTAAAAGAAATGATGAGTGCTCACAGGGGTCACTCTGTTAAGGGACCATGAGGCCTTCAGCAGAGAGCCATGTGAGGTAGCCCACCTTCTGGCAGCTGAGGTCTGAGATATTGCTGAGAGGGTGCCACAGCCTCTCAAGAGCACAGACTGCTCTCCACTGCTGCTCTTCCATGTGGCACAAATGACTCACAAGCCAGAACCTGGGAAAAATCAAGAAAGATTACAAAGTCCTGGGGGTCCAAGTGAAAAATAATTGGTGCCCAAGTAATCTTTTCCTTCATTTTACCCATAAGAGGAAAGAGGATGGCCAGGAATAGATGTATAATGCAAATAAATTTCTGGCTTTGTGGATGGTGCCATCATGGTGTTTTAACTTTTATGATAACAGGATGTTCTTTGATGACTACAGCCTGCTAAGGAGGGATGGGGTCCACATGTCTAGAAGAGGTCAGGGAGCCTGACAGCAGGCAGGATACCTTGAGCAGCTGCGCTTTAAACTGGAGGACTTGGGGGCACTTCCAATATCAAGTCCAGGAACAAGCCAGGACCCTCAGAGCAGTGGCAAATGTTCCTTTGTGGCCAGCCAAGAACAGAAGGCCAACCATGTCAGGGGTGTGTATGGCTGTGGTGTATCCTCTTGGACCCCTCCTGGGAAGGTTGCCTGCTCCATTACCTCTGAACTGTCTGCAGACCAATGCACACAGCATGGGGAACAAATGGGAAGGATTAGAGAGCTGTGTGTGCTCACAGGGCCATGGTCCCACTGCAGTTACAGAGATGTGGTGGGATAGTTTGCATGACTGCAATGCTGGTGTGGATGGCTACATACTAAGAAAGACGGGTCAGTAAGGCAAAGTGGTGGAGCTGCTCTTTACGTGAGAGAGCAACTAGAATGGATCAAGCTCTGCCCAGGGATGGATGAAGACCAAGGCAAGAGTTTGTGGGTAAGCATTTAGAGACTTGCTATCATGGCCAACAGGACTCAGGCAGTGACTGTCCCCTTGTGCTGGGCACTGCTGAGGCCTCACCTCACATCCTGGGGGCAGTTTCGGGCCCCTCATGACAAGAAAGACTTTGAGGGGCTGGAGCATGTCCAGAGAAGGGGACAGAGCTAAGGAAGGGTCTGAAGCACAAGTCTGATGAGAAGCAGCTGAGGAATCTCAAGGGACTCAGCCTGGAGAAAGGAGTCTCACAGAGGACCTTCTGGGTTCTATGAAGGGTGGTTCACCTCATTGCAGCCTCACTTCTTGCAGCACCACGAGACCCCAGATGAGATGGTGACAAAGAGGTGAATTATGGAGAAATATCCCAATGATCCTGCCAATGGAGGCAGGACAGGGAAGATATATAGGCACAAGATAGTATCTCGTAATTGGAGGTTGGGCTTTTGAGGAGGTACGTCATCCTTGTACCCATGGCCTTAACAGCAATGACTTTGGTGGATGGGAAAACAGGCTAGGGGTTTAGAAGCAAAAAAATTATTTAAATTAGGGAGTAACTTTAAGATCACAAAGTCTAAAAGTCCAACTGTTAACCCAGCTGTCCAGACCACCACTAAACCAAGTCCCCAAGTGGCACATCTACATGTCTTTTAAATCCCTCCAGGGATGGTGACTTCACCACTGCCCTGGGCAGCCTGCACAATGCCTTTCAATTCTTTTGGCAAAGAACAATCAGTGTTGGAGATGATGCTTGCCCTGAGAATACCCCCTGCCTGATCAGGGTGTCTCTCCTGTCAGGTAACCTTGCTCTGGCTTAGGCATCTGCACTGCAGGGGATGGCAGGGAGGAGCCTGAATAACCTCTCCCAAGGTGTTTCTGGTGGCACTTTCCCTCCCTGCCTCCTGTGTCTCTGCTGCCTGGAGATGTATCTACCAGGAGCTGTTTCTGGTTCCTACAAGTCCTTCCTGTCAGTATTCGCAGACCCCTTCCCACCTGCTGAGTGCTAAGCACTGCCCTGCAAAGACCTCGTGGCAACAGCACACTGCCCAGGGACAGGGGTGTGTGCGGGGCCTGAGGAGCAATGCAGCCAAGTCCTAATGAGAGTTGAGGGCTTGGTGCCTTCTCCAAAATGCAGTCTGCCAACTCGGGGAACCAAGAGGAGAAAACACAATGCACAGACTCCTTCCCTTTCATTCAACCCCTGCTTTGATATTCTTCAAAACTGCCATCAGAAATGTCCTGAGGATGATGTGAAGCTGTGAACAGCCCTGGCCCATGTAGCACCCTCTCAACTGAAACAGGACTCAGCCCTTCCACCCTGAACTTCTTCCCAAAGCACTCTGGGAACCTCCCTGGGCTGGCTGAGCACTGATCCTAGCAGGTAGCAGAGTTCCTGCCCTGGCACACAGACCCTGCTCAGAAGGACAGCCCTAGGCACCCCTGGGTGCACACCTAGACTCACACCCTGACAGCCCAAGGTGCCGCACTCTCTGCCCCTTTCAGCCTCCCTGGAGATGTCCCAGGGCTCCAGGTTTGACAGCTCCTGAAGGGCAGCAGAGTCACCCTCAAGAAATCATCTTTTAGCTGACTGAAATAATGACTAATCATCCCTCTCTAAAGAGAAGAGAGAGACTAATTATGAAAGCAGGTCTGTCTTACCAGAGATGGATGTCTACAGAAGGTGCAAGTATTTCCCTCTGGTCTCTCTTTTGTTATGGGTCTTCTTGACCCAAAACAAAACAAGGACACACAGGCAGTGACAGGGAGGTGTTGGTTGAATCTTGTGTAGGGCAGGGACTCAGCTGAAGCAGTGCAGGCACTTCATCCCCAGCTGGAAACCCTGGGGATGAAGCAGGATTCAGTTTCCCTTGTGCAACCCAGAGACCCACAGTTTTGAGGGATGTCAAGACTAGCAACAACTTCCATCCACTCCTGCCCAGGACCTCTCCTGCTGTGCTGCTGTAGTTCAGTACAGTAGAATTCTGCCTAGCTGTTGGAACTCAACCTGGTGCTTTGTCCTGCCCTGGCAGAGAGAGGAGGTCACTAGTGTAGGCACATACATGACACTCTACAGTCACAAGCACACTTGTGTATGGATTCCCTGAGTACTGACACAATCTACTCTCTTGCCCTGGTCCCCCTGCCCAGAATGGATCTTTTCTATTCACACATACACATGACAGGGAGGTGACACAGACAGATCATTAAGAAAACTTTTACCAGGAAGATATAAGACTGGACATCCCCTGAATCCTCTAATCATCAGCCTCTGGAGATACAATCAGTTGGTCTCCATCAGATATGGTGCCGTCAGGATGTCCATCACTGCAACTTCTTCAACAAGATTGGATAGGACAAATCCTCTTGTGACATCATGCAGTTCTCTCACATACCAGCCATCTTCACCTGTTCCTCCAAAGATGTAAGCATATTGTCCAGAAATGAGACAGTTCACGCCACTCTTTGGGACCATCAAAAGGATCGTAGCTGTATTGAGCTACGAATGCTCAAAGCTCTGCTGGTTGCTTTCTCATAGCCTTCAGGAGGATAGATTCGTTATCTGCTTCCAGGTTAGCCTGCTGCAGCCTGGAAATGACAGAGTTGGATCTCTCTCTTTCAGCTGTTCCAATTCCTGAAACAGTTGCTGACTGCTTTCATTTAGCTTCTTATACTGATCATTCAATTCAATCATCCAGGCTTGAATCAGTTGCAGGATTGCAGTGGAGCAGCAATGATGCTCTTGGGTCCAGGACCACTCTCCCTCCAAATCAACCTGTAGTGCTTCCAGCTCCCACTTCCTCACCTCCTTCTGCACAAGGCTGCCCAAGGCTCAGCAGGACAAAAGGCAACTGTGTGCAAGAGGCCTCCAGCCCCCAACACACTATGTCATGGTGCCAGCCACCAAGCTGGTGCCAAGGCCACAAGGATTGTTCCCTGGCTCTGTGAGAGGAGAAGACCCCTGACCACACTGCAGTCACTGCCACCCTTCTCCAGTGTGAACTGTGGGCTGTGGTGGGAGAATGTGGCCTTCTAGGCATGTTCTGACCACAGGCTCTTAACGAACAGGTAGGGCAGTATGGCCTGAGATGGAATGTTCTGGCATTTAGCTCGTAATGGAAGCATCTTAAATGGTTTGTTGTGGCC
Organism: Cinclus cinclus; assembly: GCF_963662255.1. Classification (NCBI taxonomy): domain Eukaryota; kingdom Metazoa; phylum Chordata; class Aves; order Passeriformes; family Cinclidae; genus Cinclus; species Cinclus cinclus. Next base: position 1,317,670 of record NC_085073.1, on the reverse strand, counting down.
CCTCTACGCACTAAAGAGGAGTACAGCATTTGACATAAGATAATGTCAAAGACAGATTGCTTCCAAGACATGCTTAAGATATGGTCAACCAACTGACCTATTCTGTGCAAGTGAGTTTGCTGCTGGAAGAAACTTAGACCCAAGTGGATGAAGGCATAAAATTTGCAACAAAATTGTGCAAACTCAGCTCATAAATATACCATTAAGAGGGTAGCAAATAACTTAATCTGTGCTATCTTTGTTACAGGCTGGGTGCCATTGGCCTTCTTGGCCATCTGGGCACACACCAGTTCATGTTCAGTTGCTGTCAATCAGCACCCTCAGATCCAGATAAAGCATTAAGAACTTCAGCCTCTTCCTTGTCCTTTTTGGCATTTTTTTTCTCATCACATCCAGTAGAGGATGGAAATTCTGTTGCTGATGTATCTTTAGAAACACAGAAAACTGTCCACTTATCTCCTACAGCAGAGGACAGATTAATTTCTAGCTGGGCTTTGGCCCTTCTAACTTTCTCCCTGCATGTTAAAAAAACTACAATGTAATATTGGCTTTTGCATTTATTAGCTTCTGCATGTTGGTATTGACCATAAATATTTGGATATAGTACAATGTATAATTCTATTTAGCTGTTCATTAGTATAACATAATCTATCAGTTTAAGTATGTACTATATAGTTTATAGAAATGGTAGTGTAAGGAATACATTATACTGTAGGCCTTAGCAAAACACTAAATGTTAAGATGCATTCCCCACATCTGCTGACTGACCTAGTGTTAAGATGCTCCCCTGACCTCTTGTTGGGGGTTGGTTCTCTCCCTTTTCCCTCTGTGGAATTTTCCCCATTGTCATGCTAAGATACCTGCTGACTGGGCCCTGGTGACAAGGGAGAGGAGAGAGAAGAGGGAAACCCCGCGAGATTCAAACAGCCAGAAGAGGAAGAGGAAGGCCGGGCCTCGGCCCATTTTTCCCCCGCGGAGTTCGGACAAGAAGGACGATCGCCGCCTCTGTCCCATCCCTGCCATCCCAGTGTCAGGAAACCACTATCGGACCCTGCCCTGCTGCCTTCTCGCTGTGAACTACCACCATCCAGCACTCTGCTGAGCACTGGGACCCACACCGTGAGCGGAGGGCTCTCTCCATCTCTCTCTCCCCCTGGGACAGCGCTGCCATCACCCCCAGCCCTCCTGCAGCTCTGTGGGACCTGCCTGCCCCCAGCACCAGGAACTGCAGCTCAGGGAAAAGGTGCCTGCAGCCAGAAAGGACTGGGACTGAGTTACTGTTCTGTTTGTGGGTAATTTCATAGCTGTTGTTCTTGTCTTGTTAGATATACTAGTAAAGAACTGTTATTCCAACCCCCATATCTTTGCCTGAGAGCTCTCTTAATTCCAAAATTATAATAATTGGAAGAATCACTTTTTTTTTTTTCAGTCCAAAGGGAAGCTTCTGCTTTCCTTAGCAAACAACTGTCTTTCAAACCAGGGCACCTCTCTAAGTGATAACTATGACACAAACCAGAGCACCAGGGGACAATTAGAGGATACCCTGTTAAACTTAAAGAAAATTTGTTAAATCCTTATCAGAGGATGTGGAATGGAGACACAAGAAGAAATAAAACATATCAACCTGATTCACAGGATGTCATGCAGATAAGTCAGAGTGTAAAGAAAACAAACAAAAGAGTTCCTGAAACATCAAAAGCTCACAAGAATATTTGAATAATGTATGAAACACACGAATATGCATGTACTTCAATAATGTAACAGTATATAGATAACACTGTCTTACTGGTGTGTTCTTTGGCTAATTGCCAAAGACACCCCAGTGCTGGTTAATTGTTTTGTCTTTGTTTTATCTCTTCTTAAACTCTTAAAAATTCCAAATAATGAATTTCATCTTTCACAACGCATAACATCCTTTCAGTCCTCCTGAGTTCCCTTCTCCTTTTTCCAGAGGTGATAAATGCTCTTTTCCCTGAGTTCCAGACAAATTTCTCTGTTCATCCAGGCCAGTCTCTTCCCTACTGTCTCATCTTTTGGCACATGGGGACAGCCTGTTCATGTGCCTTGAAGATTTCCTTCTTGAAGAATGTCCAGCCTTCCTGGACCCCTTTGCCCTTCAGGGCTGCTTCCCATGGGACTCTCAATTAGTCTCCTAAACAGGCCAAAGTCTGCTCTCCAGAAGTCCAAGGTGGCAGTTCTGCTGTCCCCCTTCCTTATCTCTCCAGTATCCAAAATTCTGTCACTTCATTATCGTAGTGTCCAGACAGCCTCAACTGTCACATCCCCCACCAGTCCATCTCTGCTCACAAACAGCCAAGTCCAGCAGGGTAGCTTCCCTGGTTCTCTCACTTTCCATCTGTATCAGGTAGTTCTCTTCCATGCAGTTCAGGAACCTCACAGACTGTTTTCTCCCTGCCGTGTTGTATTTCCAGCAGACATCTGTTAAATTGAAGTCCCACACAAGAACAAGGACCAGTGATTGTGGGGATTTTTACAGCTGCTTATAGAATGTTTCGTTTGCCTCTTCTTCCTGGTTGGTCAGTATATGATGGCCAGTGATCTTCCCCCAGACCTTAACCATAAACTTATACATTTAATCTTATCGTTGCCATCATTAAGCTCGAGGCAGTCAAAACACTCACTCACACATAGGGTTATCCCAGCTTGGTTACTTCCTTGCCTGTCCCTTCTGAGTCTACAGCCACCCATTGCAGCACTCCAGTCATTTAAGTTATCCCACCATGTCTCTGCGATGGCAACTACGTTATAGTTTTCCAGCTGCACAATGGCTCCCACAGTTAATTTTCTTCTGAGTGGCTGGTACATTGTTGTGGGTTTTTTATTAATTAAGAGAATAATGTTGATCACACACTGATTTTATTGTTTCTCAGTTATGCTCACCCCAAGTCAAGGACTTCTCAGTGTCTCATGCTGTGCCAGCGAGCAGCTGGGGGGGAGCATGACTGGGACAGCTGGCCCAAACTGACCAGAGGGATATTCCATTCCACAGAATGTCCTGCCCAGTGTGTAAACTGAGGGAGCTGTCTAGGGGGGGTTGATTGCTGCTCAAGAATGGCTAGGCACTGGTCAGTGGGTGGTGAGCAACTGTACTGGGCTTCACTTCTTCCTCTTGCATTTTATCCCTCTGTCTCCTTTTCACAACAATTATTAGCATTGGGTTTATTATTATTAGTGGGGTTCTTTAATGTGTTTTTTTTGTTTGGTTGGTTTTTTTGGTTTTTTTGTTTGTTTTTTTTTTTAATTGTTAAACTGTTCTTCTCTTGGCCCATGAGCTTTAATTTTTCTTTCTGATTCTTCCCACCAGGGGTAGGATGGAGCTGGGTGAGGAAAAGCTGCATGGTATTTGGTTGCCAGCTGGGATTTAGCCATGACACAAGCTCAGTGTCACAACACAGGCCCTTCCATATGTCCAAACACAGGTCTGATAGATCAGCAGGCATCAGCAGGCAAAGTGAGGCTAGAGACTGTGCTGATTTGGCATAGCCTATTTTTTAGTATCAGAGAAGGGTCACAAAAGTAGCTTCTGTGAGAATCTCTTAGAAGCTTCACCATGTCCGACAGAGCAAATCTCTGATGGTTATGAAGATGGACATGCTGCTGGCCCAACTCGAGAGGTTGGTAACACCTCTGTGATGACATATTTAAGAAGGAAATCAAAATGGCAGGTGGGCAGTTTCTTCCTGCCCATGAGGCGCCACTGCCGGGGCAATCCTGGCACCAGGGGCGGCCATACACCCACCACGGCTGCCACCATTCTGGCACAGCCTGCAGCAAACCTTGCCTGTCTGGCCACCCCTAGCTAGCCATACTGCAGGCAGAAGAGCGGGGCGGTGGTGGCTTCCCCTTCTCAGCACCCTGCATGAGGAGAGGAGCTGGATGGTGCCTGTGCTGCAGTGGCCACCACTGCCTGCATGATGGCAGCGGGCCTACATGGCTGGCAGCAGAAACATGGCAAGTGATTCCCCAAGGCAGAACTAGACAAAATCAGCCTGTCATCTCTGTGAGATGCTGCAGAAACCTTTGAATTGTTGGGATTTGTTGACAGTGGTACTCATAAGCAGCAGTTTTTTTCTTCCTAGTCAGAGAAAAAGGAATAAGTGAAGAAATGTTGAAAAAGACAACATGGCGGCACCATGGTCAATGGAAAGAAAGAGGAGGAGGAGGAGGAAGTGCTCCAAGTGTTGGAATTGAGATTCCTCTCCAAGCTGTAGTGACAACTATAGTGAAACAAACTATCCTCTTGTAATGCATCAAGTCCACCTAGGATGAAGAGATCCACTCACAACCCATGAGAACAGGTGCTCATACTGGAACTGGTGGGTGCTAAAAAATCTGTGGTCTAGTGGGAGACCCAAACAGAGAGACAGGGACATTTCTTCAAAAGTAGAGCAGCCTAGCCTTAAACTACACCCCATGGACTAGTGACCCATGATATGGCAGCTTTAGGAAGACTCCTCTCCCTAAGTAAACTGAAGAAAGATCTCAAGTGATGAACTGAAAGGCTTATTTTCCTCCTCATTATCCTCCTCTGACTCTGTTAATATTACATTTACTTTATGCCTTTAAGTTTGAGCCTGTTTTGCCTTTAGAGTGTTTTCTCCCCATCCTTATCTGAACACACGAGCCCTTCATTATGATTTTCATGGGTGCCTGGTGTCTTAACCAGTGTCAAACCACAACAAAGACAAATTCCTTTTCTTGTGTGCCCTCAGTCTCTTAACAGTAAAGATTGCAAATGACACAGGATTTATGAGCTAAAACCTATGGTTTGAATTATATTTGAAAACAAATTGGTAGCCAGTACATTTTAGGACCATCCTTTCCCCTCTGCAAAGGGCCACACACTGCAAATGAATGTTGTCATTGCACATCTTGAAACAATTGACTATAGCTGTAACAACTGCATTCCTGTTCTATGTGCCCCCATAGAATGGGAATGCAATCCCATAAATTGGGGCCCACAATTTAAAAAGGATGTGAAAGTCCTGAGAGTCCAGAGGAGAGGAACCAAGCTGGTTGGGTTGAATGGCATGCCCTTGAGGAGCAGTTGAGGGTTCTTGTCTCCTTTGGATGCTGAGGGATGGCACTGTTGTTCTCCGCAACTTCCTGAGGAGGGGATATGGAGAGGGAGGTGCTGAGCTCTTCTCCCTGAGATTCAGGGACAGCACTCCTGGAAATGGTTCAAAGCTATTCCAGGGAAGGCTCAGACTGGACATACAGGATCATTTCCTTATGAAGAGGGTGGTCAAACCCTGGAATGGGCTTTCTTGAGAAGCAGTCAATACCCCCATCTTGACAGAGTTAGAGGGGCATTTGGACAATGGCCTTAAGATCAAGCTTTAACTTTTGGCCAGCCCTGGAGGGCTCAGGCAGTTGGATGAGATGGTTGTTGTAGGTCTCCTCCAACTGAAATATTCTAAATGTTCCTAGGGCTGGCTGCAGGGTCCCACCTGTGCTATAGATAGGCTTCATGAAGCCCTGGCACTCTCTGGAGCAAGACCCTCAGGACAGGTATGAAAGGTGTGTGCAAAATACAGCACATGGCCACCAACTCACAAAGAGCTGAGAGATGTGATGAGGAGTCAGCAGTCAGTGTTGTCTTTGGTGTTACCTCAAGTAACACCATTTGCACACATTCATCTCAGTACCTCTGTATGAGTGTCAGAGAACCTGTGAATTAAATTCAAAAGCAAATTAATGGAAATGAAGTCAGTTTTGTTTCTAATAAACTCAGCTATTCAGTATATCATCCTGAGTTTTGCTGTGCTGGCTGTGCAAGGGAAGGGGAGGATGTTCTGACACTCCAGCAGGCTTGCTTGGGACACTTCACTCTCTTCAACAAGAGTATCAGCAAGGTACCATTAAGTGTCCAGTGTCACGAATCCTGAGGTCCTGACATTCACCCTGAAAATGGTGCTATGGGATGAAATCACAGGAGGAATGGGCAGAGCCAAGCAGTACAGAAAGGGCACCAGACCGCTTGCTGAATTTGCAGTGTCTAATATTAGCCACAGGTCTGATACTTCAGAAATCCTTTCAAGAAGGACATAGATCCTGGGCAGCTTTCCTGCCTGTAATCCCCTGGAGCAGCACACTCAATTGCAGGTCTTTGAGGCTTGTAACCCAAATCCTGCCAGGCTGCGCAGAGAGGACAAATGGCTCCTGGATACTTCGGTCTGTACTTAAAATAGGAACAAAGCTGCTGCCATGTGCCTCCCCCCAGAGCCGGGGGAGGGGCTTACATGGTATCTGAGAGTGTCCATGGTGTGTGCATCTCTCTTCTTTCTGCTGCACTCACAAAGTTGTACCTTTCACTCCAGATATTGAACTTTGGCACCAGGCAATAAGCACCTTCTCTGCATACCCAAGGTTGTAAGGATATCCAAGGACAACCAATTCAGGCTGATACATGGCAGGAAAAATGCGCAAGTAAGACAGTGTCCAGACACCAGCAGCAGGAGCAGGTAAGTGAATTGCAATAAGCAGTGGTGGGTCTGGGATATGGGACGTGCTGTCTCTGCATAGAGAATCTGAGGTCCCTCTGTGATCCTAAACATTAGGGTTCAGAAACCAAATGACACAGTAAGGGCAGACACCAGTGTCAGAATATTGGGGTGGGAGTGTCAGCCGGAAAGAGAGGAAGTGGAGCTGTGTCAAAGGGCATCAACTGTCACTGCAGGATTTAGGGCAGAGTCCAGGTAGCAAACAACTACTGAGAGTCAGATAAGGGGGACCCGATGTCCCCAGAGAAAAAATTCTGCATCAGAATTTTGAAGAAATGAAGAAACTAAATGGCACAGAGTTCAGGATTATCTGCGTGGGAAGAAGGAAAGTACATAAACCAAAATATCCATACAATGGTGTTAACAGGAAGCTGCATGTTATCTTCCTAGGGAATAGTGTGATCAGCAGTAAAGGAATATCTTGAGTATAAGGCTGACCCTCAAAGAGGAGCTGTTATTCCAGAAAATTCATAGAAGACATTGCTTTTACAGGAATAGCCATTGGTTGATAGAAAGAGGCTCCAAAAATCTCCGAATCAAGAACGTTCTTTAAATCCCACCAGCTACTCTGCATTTCAGGGTAACTAAGATGGCAGAGACCTCTTCAAAGCACTCCCATCCATCCCTCTAGAAGAGTATGTAATCTGTAAAGGTCCTGGGAGTAATACTCAGCTCTCGCTGCTATAATGTACTGGCTTTGATGGCATTCACAGACCCAGACTCTGCACCACCGGCTCATACATTCCTTTACATTACTGCAGTACAGTTTTTTGAACTGCTGGATTCCTCCTGCATGTCATGTAAAACCCATTACCCCACTGGCCACAATCAGTGCCAAAATGGTGCCACATCTGGTGCCATTAGCAAGGCACACAGGCGGAGCTAGAATTCATAGCCTCTACAGAAGGAATTGACAGCAGACTTGGAACAGAAATACCTTCTTTCTGTGAAGACAGTGAGAATTTATTTTGATGACCTGGCTTAGCTGATGACATGAAGACTTTAAAACACCTCAGACTATAAGTGTTAAGAGTGCTGGCATGAGTAATGTTACTGATTCAGAACATCAGCATTTCTAGAGAGGAGGTTTGGTGCAGTTAATCATGGTTGGGCTTCTCTTGAGAAGATCAGTGATGTGACAGCCATAGTATCTGCCCCCTGACATCCTCACTGCTTGATCATAAACAAATGCCTCACCACGACCTAGAGCAAAGTCAGTTTCTGAGTTTGTCTGCTAGCGATGACTCCTTCAAAGCTCCCAACTTACTCTGCTCTGACAAAAAGCCATAAAGTGATAATACGAAAGTCATGTTCAAAAGGATAGTCCTGTTAGCAACAGCATTGTCAAATTTCAGGTGTAAATAACTGAACATTCTTCCATGAACTACCTGTGCAGTTCCAGTTAAACATTGTCTCACAGCATCCTCTTTCAAGGAATTCCTCAGAGGAACTGCAGTATCTCCTTAAGACAGGCCTCCCCCTTTCTTCATAAATAGGATCTATTTCAAGAGTAGATGAACTAATCCCATGAAAATGCTGTGTCCTGGTCTTGAGTTATAATAGCTTTGGGATCCTCGTTAGGATTGAGAGGTGCATGAATAAGACATTAGGATGAAATGTCATGAGAGTCACAGCCCAAGAGTGACTTAAAAGCAAGAATCCACACAAGATGAGATTTGTTGATGAACAGATGGACAGTAAGGAAGGCTGCAATGCCCAGCAGCTGTGCCCAGATCATGTGCCACAGCAGGCACAAGCATTCACTCACCACTGCCTGACCTGGGCACATCCAGCTCTGGGGGTACCAGTGCTCAACTGCATTTGGAGTTTCACAGAATCACAGAATTGAGTTGGAAAGAACCTTAAAGTCGACCCTCACAGGGAAGAATTTTTTCCCAGTATCCCACCTAACACTGTCCTCTGGCAGTGGGAATCCATTCCCCCTTGTCCCGTCCCTCCAGGCCCTTGCCCAAAGTCCCTCCCAAGCTCCCTTGGAGCCCCTTAAGGGACTGAAAGGGGTTCTGGGGTCTCCCTAGAACCTTCTCTTCTCCAGTCTGAACTAATTTTGCTTACCTCAGGTCCTGCTTACTGGGAGGAATGTCATTTTCCCACTCGAGAGTGCTGTTTCCATTGGGAAAGGCCACCCTTCCACTTTTCCAGAGCCCAGCATGACATCCCAGAGCTCACAGACAAAATGGCCATCAGGCTTGCTCAGAGCTTCATCTAGACTCACTGAACAGGGTTTCAGAGGGTAATATTCTCATGGACTCTAGCTAGAGGACTTGTTTGACCTCTGAACACAATATCATCCTGTTCACAGTGGGCATCTGCTGCATAAAGGATTACATTTTATAAGCCTGTGTATACTCATAAATATATTGTCATATAAACACTAACCCAGCAGAGGTTCAGCAGGCCATATTCTAAAATGATAAGTGATTTTTAAGTACCTCATATCCTAATTGTTTCATGAAGTATTGAACAAACTTGATAGGTAAGAGACTGTGCCCATCTTTGTCCTTTAGACCCCTTTGGATGTCTCAAGGTACAGATTCCAAAAATACTGGTATCTTCCATGGTAGCACTTGAAGGTAGCACTCTGCAGAGGGATTGAGTAGCAGTATTCAGCATTTGTAATTCTAAACTCACCATGATTTATGATTATGGACTGCTGAGGCATGCAGGTTTAGGACTTCTCACCAAGGCTCTGTGTTCTGAGCTGCTTTGCTGTGCAGAGCCTGGCAGGCTTGCGATAGGTTGTGGTGCTGCTGTGGGTCTGTGTGCTGGGGACCCTCTGGTGAGGACACAGAGATGGATCCTCCTGACTGGGAGGACTCGGGTCACACCTCTGTAACTAAAAGAGTCACAGCAAACCCAAGGGAAATAAAAGGCAAACAACACCTGAGCCCCTTCCTTTGCTCCAGTGTTCTAAGATGTTTTTGTTCCACTGGTTGCACACACTGAAACAAGCAGACTTTGCTCATGGAAAGCCCAATCCCAACCCTTTGAAAGTCAGTGGGAGTTTTCATCCATGTCAGTGGACTTTGCATCAGCCCCAGAAAAACTGGCTTTATAAATACAGGCACTGCAGGTCAAGCACTGTTTTAAGCTGTTTTCAGTGATGCCACACAAGGAGATACTGGACCACCTGCTTACAGGGCCAAGGGGGTCCCCTGGGGCTGTAAGATGGCCAGAGTTTCTAGACAGAATTGTAACTCCAGGGCCCCAGTACTTCGTGCAACTATATTCTCTGATACACTGTGGCAGAGTACTGTTCTGCAACAGAGACTGTTTACAAGCCATACCTTTGTCAGCAGCTGGATTGTACTTTCATCTAGTAGGAATGGAGCAAGTGGACTCAAACGGGTAAGCGAGAAAACTATTAACAAGTTATTCTGATTTCAAATTATTCACATTTCTGTCTGCAAAGATATTTATAACCATACTTATCATAACCGTGCTGACTACAGCTTTAGAAAAGTCCAGCAAGAAAGAGCTGATGAACAGCATTTCAGTGAGACAGGGAACAGCTTGAGTGCTCCAAGAATGCATTACAGTACAGGAACAGCAAACAGGATCTGTGCTCCTAAGGCTTGAGAGCAAGAATGACGGAGTGGAATTTTTTTTGGCCTGCATAACACAGGACAGAATAGATCATGAGGGTGATTTTTCCGGCCTTAAAGTCTACACAGCTGTAATGCACTGATTGCAAAGCCGTGGTCCACAGAAGGAGCACTTTCTCCTTGTTTCGACTTAAATACTATGTATTACTTTAACCACTGTTTTTCTCGGTAAAGAGCAGCTGCAATTTCGCTGAAGGAGCCCTGGGTCCCCGGCGCCGTAATCTCCCCGCGAGGCCGCCCTGAGCCGGGGCCCGGACGGGATGGGCAGAGAGGAGCGGAGCAGGGCAGGGCAGGGCAGGGCAGGGCAGGGCGGAGCGGAGCAGGGCAGGGCAGGGCAGGGCAGGGCAGGGCAGGGCAGGGCGGAGCAGAACAGGGCAGAACAGGGCAGGGCAGGGCAGGGCAGGGCGGAGCAGAACAGGGCAGAACAGGGCAGGACAGGGCAGGGCAGGGCAGGGCAGGGCAGGGCAGGGCGGAGCAGAACAGGGCAGGGCAGAGCGGGGTAGAGTAGGGCAGGGCAGGGTAGGGCGGAGCAGAAGAGGGCAGAGCTGAGCAGGGCCGGCCCCGTCGCTGGAGGGAAGGGAAGGGAAGGGGAGCGGAGCGGAGCAGGGCCGGGCCGGGCCGGCCCCACCGCCGGTTGCTCCGCCCGGGCGCGCAGGGGCCGCTGGCGGTCGCGGATCCTGGGTCGGCGCCGCTGGAGGCCGGAGGTGAGCGGGGCGAGGGCAGGGCCGGGGGGCCGTGAGAGTGGCCGCGGGCTCCATTCAGCTCGGGGCGAGCACGGGGATGTCGCTTTTACCCCGTGGCATGAAAAACTGTGGAACTGAGGGAAGATTTTCTTGCTGGCAATGAAAACTGCTCCGAGAGAAAAGGACGGCAAAGCTGGGCAGAAGGGTGAGGTATTTAGTTTGTGATTTGAATTGCTTTAAGAAAGATTTGTTTAATGATCAAAATTCAAGTAGGATAACGACAAAAACCAACCAACCCTAATTTTAGACTGGAGTTCCCGAAAACCTGAAATCAGATACTTGACAGTAAATTCCCCTTCTGGAATCGTTTAAAGCCAACCAGCTGTTAGGTTTTAGGAGGTAATGGCAGTGGGATGGATAAGAGTTAAGTCAGGTGGCAGGGCATGAGGTGAGTGTTTCTGGAACAGACTGGGGTTAATTTGCAGTCTGATGGCTGAATTTTAGCTCACTGAATTGGAAAATGCATCTTTAGCTACATCAGTTTATCGTGATTTAAAGGTAATTCCCTCTTGTGAAAGTGTAATGTGGAGTTCTGTGAGATTAGTTTTGTCAAAGTCAGATGGAAGGTGTGTGTGACAGGATGCATTTGGTCAAGCTTGTCCTCAGAGGGAACCAACCTCTCCTTCAGCCATCAGTGAGAGTGGGGTGAAGTGTGAGACTCGGTGACTGATGAAGCTACAAGATCAGGTTTATTAAGATAGCCATGAGGCTTGAAAATAGAGAGGGTTTTTTTTCTGTATTTTTGTTATAAAAAGAAAAAGAAAATAGCTTTTTTTTTAACCTGGGGGTTGTACACTTATGAGATGCTTGTGTTCAGAGCAGCAAATAAGCTGCTAAAATGGAAAATGCACCTTATGTTAAGCCAGAAGAGTTTTTTACTGAAAATTAAAGCTGCTGAGGGTTATTAGCTGTTAAAATCTGGTGAAATTTGTGTGTAATATTAATTTTCTTAACATAACTCTGATACGACATAGGAATTAGATTAAGGAGATAAAGCCAAGACTTCACAGGTTGACAACTACTTCCAGACAGGAGGGAGAGTAAATAACTGTGGTGAAAAAATATTATTGCCCTGTCCTTCTGTTATAGTCTATCAAAATCCACAGAAATGCACCTATTTTTGCTGTCTGTCCCACCAGTAACTACAAGAGACTTGGCTTTTCTGTTAACGTGTAGCAAAGACTAGATTAATGCTGCCAGTGTTTCATGTCGGGTTTAAGAAACTAATTCTGTGTTTCAGTTCTAATCAAAATAAAAATTTAAGTTGGTGTCCTTTTCCCATGTTTTTTGGACAGTGTCTGGAGAGACCCTGCATTGCCAAAAGAGAGAGCAGTGGTGCTTGAGGGTATCTAAACTATCTGCTCTTGCCTCCCAGGTCTGTTTGGGGACACCAAGCTGTCTGAACTCCAAAGCCCCGGGGCTGTGTACTCCTGCAGGCACCATCATAGGCTTCAAAGTTCAGTTTCCTGGTATATGCCTTTTTGGCGAAATAGAGTTAAAGAAGGCTTTTTAAAAAACATACTCATGATGGAGCTTTTTTTCTGCACTTCATGAGATCATCAGATTTATAGAGCACATTTTCACTGGGTTTTTAAACACCACTTAAAGCTTCTGGCATCCTTTTGAGTGCAGAAGCTAAATGATGTCTGATCTGAAGGAGAACATGAGCTCTGGAAAGTCAATATCTTGACAACAGCCAATTTTTTACAAACCTGGCAGTGTCCAGTAAACACAAAGGCAGCTAAATTGAGCATTCCTGCAATTAATATTTTTTTCTGAAAGGCAGCTAATGAGAATCCTTGATGATATTCATAAGCCCAAGAAGGCTCAAGAAGCAGAAGGGTGTCAGGAAAGTCCAATTCCTTTCTGTTCTTTGAGATACGTAACAAGAAAATTGATACTGTTTTTCTAAATTTTTATTCTGTATTATAACTCTAGGTTTTATAATACCCTAGACTTTTCTTTGCAGAGCTTTTGAGGGAAAACTGCTTTCAGGTTCAGAGAGTTACCCAAATTTTTATTTTCTGATATGTTTATGGCAGAGAACAATACAGGGCAGGGAAGGAAGTGAAAGCCTCTGTAGATCAATTATTTTAGCATTATTCTAGGAAGTGGCTTATGTGCGCTTAATACACAACAATAAAACTGCAAACCTGCTAATTTTGCTTGTGAAAAGTGATTATGGTAAAGGAGTGCTTAGTCAATACACCTACAGGTGACTAGGCTCTAGCCATCTGGTCACACACCTAAGCTTTGTCTCATTTTCTTCCAAGGCAGTTCCAGGGTTGAAGTCCATGGCACTTCTCTTTTTGGAGAGCACCGTGCACAGAACTGGTACATGAGTTGGGTTTGTGACCAGTGCTTGCAGCAGATCAAGGGACCTCACAGCTGAGCTGAAGCGGTTGGGTTGCTGCCTGCTAAGGTCATGATGATTTGTCTAGACTTTGATGGCTGTTCTTGTAAATTAAAGATCTCTCAGGGAATCTTCAGATCCTAATTCATAGCAAATTTTTCTGCAGGAGAGTAAAATGCAGCTTAACTGTTATTGTACACTGCTTTTTCAGGTCTAAGATGAGTCGGGGGTAGTTCTATATGCTTGCTACTCATTCCTGAGAGAAACAGGAGAGAAATACAGGCATGGTGTTTGGTGTGATATGATGCAGAGGATCCCTGCAATTTAGTTGTGTATGTAATCCAGAAATTGCTTGGGGCTGCATCTATCATATATTTAGGCTTAATTTTCTGTTTTGTTTTTCTGTTTGTTTGTTTGGGTTTTTTGATTTTTGGGTTTTTGGTTGATTTTTGGGGGGTGGGTTTTTTCTTTGTTTCTTTTTTTTTTTTTTTTTAGGTTTCTTTTGCAGAGGCCAGTAAGGACTTGATGATACAAATCCAGATATTTCCAGGTATGATGTAGCAGATGGGCATTTGGAGCTCAGTGGAGGTACAGTTTCATTAGCTCGAGCTGCATTTCTGTAGAGAGACGTGCCACCTTTGCCAGGTCCTGGCCACTTGTCATTTCCCTTTACGCCTTGCACTGAGACTGCTCAAATGATTTTGAAGCCAGGAAGTGAACTGGACTGAGGAACTGGCATGGGGTAGAAACGCCCCCAATTAAAAACAAGTTTGGTTTAAACCTGAATCTTTTTCTCAAGCTAGTTCTTTGTGAAGACTCACAAATTCCTGTATTAAGCATGATGGGGTAGTGGCATTGAAGTGGGAGAGCTGGCCAGGAACGGGTGGAGGCCAGGGTCCAGTCTTTGATGACTGTTGGTTTACACTGGCTCTCCGTAGTAAGGAACCTGGCTCAGCAGGGGAATCTTCATGCTGGAAAGAGCAGCAGTTTCTTTTTAAGGACTGTAGTGAATCTCTCCACCCACTGATACAATCTTAAAGTAAACACATCTGTTTCTTTTCCCACTGTGATCATGCAGTCTTAGGCTTTGTTCAGGTAAAAGCAAACTTAGAAGAAAGGAGATTATAGAACATAAAAAAACTAACATGCACAAGTAAGAACAAATAGTCCAACTTGATTTTCTGTATTGTAGGATGTAAGTAATATGTACTTGCTCTTTGAAATGCTGGAAACTGAGTCATTATATCATAGCATTATCTGAAAAATCACATTTGTTTAATAAATTTAGACTCATTGGATCTATCTGGACATTACTATGACATAATAAGTACACACTAAAATCCAATGGGGATGCAGTTGAACTGAGGGGGACGCAGTTTTGAACTGACTCTGCTTTAGCTGAGAATTTAGAGCCTGTTGATAAGAACAAAACTGTAATGAGATTTCTGGAGTCAGAATTATTTATTGTGCTCTGTGTTTTATATCCTGCTTATATTTCTAATGTCTGTTCCAGGTTTCTTCCCTGTAGGAGAAAAGCCGTGCTTTAATGTAAAGGAAAAGCAGAAGTCAAAAGTCTTACTTAAAAATAGATTACTCTTTAGGAAGCCAAAATCTTGTAATTATTTCTTATTAGTAAAATTAATTATTCTCATTCTAGTTAATATTGAGTAATTGAACACTTCAATTGAGTATGTTGCAGGTGCATATTCCCAGCACTGTTTCATTACAGTGCCACACACTGCAGGTTCCATTGTAAAAGCTGCTGCTTATGGAGTCCCTAGACCTGGAGTACACCTGAGAAGAGGTGTACAGTAACCTCTGCCAGGAGCTGGGGCACTGCACCCTTGCCAAGCAGCAGGTACAGCCCGGGCATGCCCAACACAGGCTCTGGTTCTGGATCAGCTCCAGGAGCTGTTACCCAGCGCAGACTGGGTCTGCTGTGAAGCTGCCATGAAAGGCATCGAGGGATGCAAAGCGTTGTTCTCCTCTGGCTGCATCCTGGCCACTGGGGGTGTAGCAGAGCTCCTCTCCTTGGGCCTGCTGTGTGCTCATGTTGTGGCTCAGTGCTCCTGGTCTCACACACTGACCTGGCTGTAGGGTGCTTTCCACCTTAACTAGGTGTCTGCAAGTCTGTATTCTGTGCCCTTAGCCACCCTCCTCATTTGAATAAAGGTTTGCATTTTATTGTGGGTCTCTGCTGTATGCATGTATTCACCTTTAGTATATCTGTATCAAAGGTTACGTATTTAATTCTGCTGGCACTCTATGGCAGGTTCTTCTTAAATAAAAAGAAAACAAATGCCATCATTTTCCCAGTTTTGAAAGTCCATTTAAAGCTGTCCTGTTGGAGGTCATTTTTGTAGTGTTTCTCATCTTTACTGGTGAGTATGCCTCAGCAGGTTTGTCCAGAATTAAATAGCAATGTCAAGAACTCAGTGCATGTTCCCCAGTCCTTTTCCAATATGCTTACTTTTAATTAATTCAGGAGTTTTATTTGGGAAAATAGGATATATGTTCAAAGAAGACTGCCGAAATTCCATGAACTTCAAGACTGATTCACCTTCAACCAAAACTGGTTTTGATAAGAACTAGTGTCTTTGTTTTAAAAGTCAGTTCCAAAAATAAAGAAATTCTTCAAATACTTTTCTTTGTGAGGTTGCTGCACTGGTAGCCACAGGTATGGCATATGCCTTCCAACCCAGCAAATGTTGAGGCTTAGACTCAAAACAGATAAGGGAAAATAAATTGTGAAACAGGTAAGCTACAGGCTGTGTTCAAATTATTTTGTTTGTAATAAGCAATGTTATTTTTATCCCTGGGTTACTATAAGAGCTTTTGGGACAATGGCTTCCCTGTTGTTCATCTGTCTGTCTTCATACGTATGTGAGAGATCCTTCTGCAGGGTTTGAAAGATGAATTGTCGGAGTTTGTGTTTAATCTTTTCAAAGAAAAGATCAGAGGAATTTTTCTGTTTAGAGAGGATACTGAATTAAAAGCATGAAAACAGAATTCCCCAAATAATCACTTCTGTGTGACTCTTCTTGTAAAGTTACTTGTGGTGAATTGAAGCAAGGAGAAAGTGACCCTCGGTATCGGTATTTTAAAAATAAACCCTGAGCTCAGCCAGCATGAATCAGGGCTGTGCTGTGGAAGCTGGAGGTGCTGATGGTTGCTGGGGGCTCCAGCTGGCTGAGGCTGGCACTGCCCTTGGCTTGGGGCTGGGGTCTTCTACCCTCTGCAGATGCAGCAGGCAGGATGGTGTTGGCTCAGGCAGGGCAGAGCAGCAGGCTGTAGTGAGGTAAATTAGTGTCTGTTCTGCAGAGGAACTGGCCCAGGAAGGAATAAATGTGGTGTCAGAGTTTTGTCTCAGATCTGCTTGTACCTGCAGCAAACACAAGGTTCCTCAGCAGCAGAGCAGGAGGAGTCCAGCTTAAGGAGTGCTTGTCAGAAGACCAAGAGGACCACCAGGGCTACGCATTATGGATAAGCCCTGTGTCCAGCAGAATCTTTCATTAAAAGGGTCCCACTGCATATGGAGTTAAGCCATCCCATAGTGCCAGAACTGCTGGATAAACAGCTTAGTGTGGTTGCAGCCTTCAAATCTTGACAAGGAATACACTATGCTATAGTGATTTGTTTATGTAGTAGGTAAAGCTCCATTGGAGGCAGGTTCTCTTCATGTTAGGCACTACTCCAGCAAAGAAAAGAGGACAATGCCTATGAAAACAACTGGAGTTTTACATTCTGTTTCATAAGCTGCCCCTATCATGGAATTTTTAAGTTATCTGTGCTAATGAAGAATAATTCATATTCACATTTGTTTTTAAATGAACATCATCATGTGGTAGATGGCATTACTCATTAAGCAGCAATGCTTGTGAAAAGTGGGTCTCAATGCTTTTAATCTTGGAGAAAGGGAAATCTTTCTATCAGTTGCTCTCACAGTGTTTTTGACATATTTTACTTTTGCAGTAATGTTGGGAATGTAGATGTTCTTAGATAAGGTTTTAAATTTTGTGTTTTGAAATGAAAAATAATGAAAGCCTGTGCTAGTTTTACAGGTACAAGTATAATTTAAAAGAATCCTTATTTTAGCCTAATTTTTCCCCCCCTAAGCTTTGGAACAGACTGGGCTGTTTGCAGGAACAAATACTTGGGAAACTGATGGAACTGTTGATACTGAAATTTAAAGCCAATTCATAGATAGTAATTAAAGCCAGTGTATTTCCTGCATAAGGGAGAAGAGCAAGGGTTGTGTGAAAAGTCACTCACTGTGTGTGTAGGTGTGCTGCTCTGTACTACAGGATGCCTCCCTCAACTTCATGCAATGGATTAATCCTGAGTGATAGGTAAGCACTTTTCTAATCTGTGTTGGCGTTCAAGATGCTTCAGTTCCACTTTGCTGTTCCATCTTTGCAAGGTCTGTGGCAGAGGTTGCACAGATCAGTCCTTTAGGCCTCCTTATTTAACACAGCAAGTTCTCTTATTTTGACCCAAGATCAGTTGTTCAGGAGCTCAGTGCTTTGCTGAGGTGGATGCTCAGTAGTGCTGGTGATGACTTAGAAATCTTGTCTTTGGAGAAATGACCTGGTTGGGGGAGAAAGAGGGATAAGGGTGCTTGATTCACTGTAGGGCTTGACTGTATGAAGTGGGAGCAATGGTGATGCTTTGGACTGCAGGGAAATAGGAATTGTAGGAGAAACTACGGGTGAAGAGCTTCTGAGGGCTTCCACAAACTGTGGAACCTGGTGTGTAGCTGAAGGCAGAAGGACAGAAGAGGAGCTGTTCTGGAAGGGACCAGAAGGGCTTGCCAAGGGTGATTCTTAGAGGATAGGTTAGGAGAGGGCCATCAGACCACAACAGCCTGACTATTTAGGAATGTTTATGCTTCAAAAGGGCTGGAGGGTCAGGTAATGTATTGGAGAAGCATTGCACTGTCCCACAAGCTTGTAAGAAAGAGGCTTTATTGGGAGCTGTGTTGGTATTTTGATGTGACTCAAGTACAGCTCAGAAGCTTGAACCTACTACCTGCTTTTCATTATTCCCAATTTTTAAGTTAGAATTAAACTTTTTGAGGCCTGATATATGTTTGTTGAGTAGCAGGGTTAGTGATAATGTGTTGAATGATTTCGGTTGGCAGTAGAAAATGTGTCAGGGGTATGTATTGTCATGAATGATCTGGGCAAGTATTTTTTGCTCCTCCAACATCTGAACATCCATGTTCATAAACTGGGTTGTTAGGCCAGAACTTGCCTTTGGAAGAGTTTCTCATAAATTTATTGCTGTCCAGGTTCAAAGTCTTGAGCCTCATTCAGTGTCTATTCTCACAGTGTGATGCCTTTTTGTGCCTTTCTCTTCCAAAATCTGTCAAAAAGCTTCTGTTGGTGTATGAACTGCTTGTTGGTACAATCTTTGTGGATAAATAGCATTTCTGTTTATAGTTTTTTGGCAGTTTTTCCTGTCTCTTAGCTCAGTTTGAAGGACACAGTCTCATTAAGATTACCTGACTCTTTCTTTGATGAATTTAGAGAAAGAGCAGGTGAGCAGTTCAAGGAGAAGTAGTCTTCCTCTTGATTCTCTGAGTGATCTTCCAGCCTGACTTCTTAGCTCACTGTGGCCTGAGGCAAATAATTTGATTTTCTTCCTCAATTCTGTCAAGTGATGTCAGATGATGGCTGTTTCTACAGTGAGACTGGAGGAAATAGATGTCAGGAGAAAGAATGAAGGAAAAAATGCAAAGAAATTGATAAGTAGTTCATTTGGGGTTTATAGGTGCCTCCTTCTTGTATTTTACATTTGTACTCTTGAGAAACACACACAGGTCTGGGACAGTGTGTCTGTGTTTTGTGGAGATGTTGCAGCTGGTGCTTCGAGTTCCTCAGTTGCTTTACTTGGACACCAGTGGTGTCAGATGTTCTCACTGAGCTGTAGCTTTCTGCACAGTGATGTGGCCTTCCCCAAACAATCAGCATGCAGTCTCCAGTGGTTATTTGCTGATTTTTTTTTCTGTTTTTACGGTTACTATTTGGTAGCAGAACATTGTTCCCAAGTGTCAGGATGACAAGGTTTGTTACCTTACTCTGCCCTGGAAGAAACACAGGAATGTTATTTCATTTAATAATTCAGCCATGGACTAGGTACCAGCCAAACAGCAAAGGTCTTCAGCTTTTGTCTCTATTGCTTTTACCCTGATAATTTAATACAGCACGTTGTTTTTCAGACTAGTTTGATGAATGCTGCAGTTCAGCCCAGGGTTTTTATGGCATTAGTAGGAAAGTGTCTCCAGGTTCTTGGAGGAAAAATATGGCAGAAACACCTGTGGTACTTCAAAATTTGAATGTACTTGCTTGGCTTTTTTTAAGTTTCAGGAGAGCAGAGTTGCACTTCTTCAGGGACCTACTTGGCAGGATTTCATGGGAGACTCTCCTGGCAGATAAAGGTGTTGATCTTCCAGGACAGCCAGTTCAAAGCACGTGTAGTCCATCGCAATGTGTAGGAAGACAAATTAAAATGGTAGGAGGAAAACAAGCATGAGCATGGAACTCTTGTTTGAGCTTAAACACAAGCTGGAAGCATCAGGAAGGTGGGAATGGTATGAGTAGCCAAGAGCAATATAGAAGTGTTGCCTGGGCAAGGAAGGATGCAGGTAAGAAAGATAAAGCTCAGTTGGAGTGAGGGATGTGAAGAGCACCCAGAACAGCTTCTGAAAGCACATTGGTAGCAAGAGGGAGGCTAAGAAAAATTTGACCACACTGCTCTGGTCATCTTCTGACCAAAGGAATGGTGAAGCCAGAGGTATTTAGGGCCTTTTCTGGCCTTGTTTTTAGCTGAATAAGTTAATGCTTGTTTTTCACTTGGCAAAACCAGGAAGTTGCAGTCATCCCCCTCAGTGAGGGATGATTGAATGAGAAGAGCTGTCTGATTTGCATTTTGATGTGGTGTGTGACTTCAGCTGAAGCCAGTGCTGTCGATCATACCTGGCAGTCTGCTCGGGAGCCAGGGACTCGCAGGCAGAGCAGCCCAGCAAGGAAGGGGCTGGCACGTGGGGCATAAGGTATGGGAGGTTAGTGTGTAATTTATGCTGGGTGAGGAAGATGTTCTCTGCAGATATAGGTAAGTTTGTCTATTGTGGAACTTTTACTTGCAGTTTCAAATGTTTGCTTGGGCATTTTATGTTTTTTCTGGAACAGAGCTCTCCCAAAAGATGGTGTACATGAAAATTTTTGCCTTTGAAGAGAGCAGCAAATTACTTAGAAAATGAATTTATTCTTGTGTAAACAGCAGACATGAAATAATTTGGTAGGAAATGTCAGCTGGTAGATCTAAGTGAGGAGAACATCTGAAAGCTAGGAGATTGAGGGCAACTGGACACTGGTGGAGAAACAAGGCTGCATAAATAATTTCAAATTTTCAATTGTCTTCCAAAGAAGAGGATATGGAGAACAGAGTCTAGGTAAGGAGGGTGAGCCTGGAGAACACAGTGTTGGTGATTATGAAGGTAAGGAGGTTGTGGTTTCATTTCTCTTGCTACTGGTCAGAGTTGAAACATCTTATTTCATGCAAAAACAAATGGAGGTTCTGCCAGAAACTGTAGTTTTAGGTAAAAGGGCATGTAGGAAAGATGAGAAGGCTGGGGAACTAGAGAAATAAAGCAGAATTAGCTGCAGGTAAAAAGAGATTAATACCGAAACCTGTACATATGACTGAAGATTCTGCATCACTTATGCAGGCTTGTAAAAATCTTCAAAAGAAGTTCAAAGAAATGGAGGTGTAGAGGGTAATGGGTTCTGTGTTACTTTGACAGGGTGAGGAGACATACTAGGAGAGCTAAGGTCAATAGGTAGTTCATGGACTGGAACTATATGGAAGGGTTTAAATATTGTTTCATTACCATGGGAGGACATTCTTAGGCATTTTTCTTAATTGATAAATTTCAGCTGAGTCCCTTGGACACTGTCCATCCATGAACAAAATTTGCATTCTAAGAAAAGCCTTAAAATGGTGAAGAACCAAGAGAAGCATAGTTTTAAAAAGGATCTTGGGCAAGGCAAATGTTGTTATGAATAAGGAGATATCTGAAAGCAGGTATGACTCCAGGATGGCTAACAGAGATAAGGAAATGGAAATGAACATATCAAACAAAACTGAATTGAAATTTGAAAAGCTTAATGTACTCCCTTCAGGCCGGAGACTCTAACTAACTAATTGATATGCTGAAAATAATCCTACATGTAATTAAGAATTTTGGAGTAAAAATTTTTTAATCCATAAATTTTACAAAATCTTTAGTTATTTTTTATCTATAAACTTTAAAAAATCTTGATACATATTAGAAAAAACATATAAAGGATTTTACAAAAAATAAAGGCAAAAATTATCCTAGAACTATAGTCCTATAATACCAGTACTGTGATCATTAGTGTGAAGGTTTTAAAAAGGAAAAACCCTTGGACATGGAGATTAAGATATTATATATAATAAAGGTGTTCAAAAGATGGCCTGTGCTGTGTTAGTCATAGCTTTATTTGTTGAAATTATTTATTTCTGCCTAAAAGAAATGCAGTAAGTTTCATGTCTAAGCTAGTTACTTCTGTTGGGTAGCTCTAACAAGTAGTTTTAGTTGAAGATATCAGGATTTTGGGAAATCCAAACAAGAAACTGCCTAGAAAAGCTATTGGGAGAGAATTCACCCATGGAGTTCTTGACTAATTGATTTCTTAGTAAAATGAGCTAAAGGTTCAAATACATAATAGGCAGTGGAAACTCAAATTTATGTAGTGTGGACCAGAGTAGGGCAGGAATACAATGGTTCTTGCAGTTTGAAATAACAGGAACTTTTTAGAACTGTATGGACGACTTTGTTTCTTGACCCCAGTTTCTTGGGAAGATAGGACAAGCCTCTCCTTTTTGGTCTCTAGCATATCAAGACTGAAGAGGCTTTTTTCAGTTTTCTTTAGCCTTAACCCCATGGAAAAATAAAGCATCTTGACTCAAGAAGCAGTGTAACTGCAGACTTCTGGTGGTGTGCTTCCCATGAATTAGTGATTTCCCCTGTGGCGGTACTGTGCTGCTGGGGATAATTGTATCCTGGGAAAACTGGCTGTACTGGGAAGGCTGCTGCAGGAATCCCTGCAATGGTCTTGCAGCCAGGTCATTAACATGATGCTGCGCTTAAGCTAATAAGACTTGGCTGACCTAAATGGCTTGGCCCAGAGCCACTTCAGGGATGTTTGTACCTGTGGCATGGTTCACCCACAAATCTGTATAATCCACCTGCAGACAATGGACCATGTCTGCTGTAACTGAACACTCGAAGGCCTTTGTAGCCAGTTCTTTCCAAGATGTGTAAACTGTTTCTCTCTGTTTTATCTCCACCCTTTATCTGCTATATTCACACATGTAAATTTACATGAATATTTGTGTACCTATATATTAATGTTTTGCTTGGGAATGGAGTCTGTAAGTAAAGCAGCAGAGTAACTCTTTGAAGATGCAAGCAACAGTTAACATTGCCTGGGTAAACCTGCTTAGCCATTTTACCTGTGAGACAGGGAGTAAAATCTTTAGCTGGATGTCCTGCTTCTTCTCAAACAGTTCTGATTTGAAAGCGAAACCAAGTATAAACCTGGCCCTGAGGGGTTAGGTACAGTAGTGTTTTGTTGCTCAGGGTGGGGAGCCCTGTAGTGCTGCTCTGCTGCAGGCACTTCAGGTGCAGCAATTCCTGCTCTCCTTGGAGCAGCTCTGCAAGCCCAACAGCAGAGACCTTTGTAATGCTGAGGATTCAGATAAAACCACTATGTTCATAAAAACTAAAAAAACAAGCAGTACCAGGAAAGGCAAGATTCAACAAAGTAAATGCAGTGGATGGGGCCACTGGGCTGCAGAATCCAGTCGCTTCAAGACCTTCTGGCTTTGTCACCTCAAAGGAGTTCAGTGAATTCCACCTTGCCTGTCTCCTCTTGCTGTACTATGGGCTTGGGAAGTGCTGAAGCCTTGTCCTCCCTGTCTCCATGGTGTAGCTGTGATACCTCTCTGGTTTTAATTTCATCCTTACATGTACCTTCTACAACCAACCTAAAGGTGTTCTTTCAGCATTTACTCTTTTGTTGGCTGTTTATGAAGTCCTTGTGTTGATCTGTCCAGTGTTCCTGCTGTTGTTTTTTATCTCTGTTCTTGCTGAGCTCTGTGTGAGGGGATGTCTTCTCTGTTAGACCTGTATTCAGAGCTGAAAGGCTTGGTTCTGCATGTTACAAAGCTACAGTGCAGGATGGATGCTGCATGAGGTGTAAAGAACTTCTGAGAAATGAATGAGCCTACTTACACTTTTCTGTGGGTGCTCAAAGGGCTTTTAAACACACCATTGTCTTCAGCTTTCCAGCAGCCTTGACTTGCAAGATATATGTGTTGCAAAAGATATATGTGTTGCTTCATGTTGTACCTGGTTCTGTATTTTTGCATGTTAAAGACAGCTGCAAAGATTGAGTACTCCATGAGGGTGATCCTGAGTATCTATATTTTGCACATGAGAGTTGATAAGGTAATGGCTGTTTGCTTTCTTAGCACTTTGAATCTGTATATTCCCCTAAGCAAATTGGACATCTATTTTGTATTCTCCCACAGAGAGTCCCCAGTGGAGTTCAGCTGCTGTTCTCTACCGAGTGCGGTTTTGTGTTGTTGCCAGATGTATACAGTTCTGGAGGGAGAATGTGGGATTGTGTAGCTGCAAAGCTGGTTGTGATGGCAACTTTCCCCAGCATGCCTTCTGTCTGCACAGTGGGAAAACCTACTGAAGAGATGTTTTTTTGAAGAGCTGAGCCGAGGAGGAAGTGTGATTTCTCCCTGGACTTCTCCTGGGCATTTTTAATGCTTTTCCCAACTAGAGCTGAGATTTTTAACAGCTGAGGAAGTTTAGCAATATCTTGAGGTTGGTATGTTCAATGCCTGTAAAGTTCTTTCAATTCAGGCACCTCACTTAGATTATCTGGCTCTTCCAAGCTGGTATTCAGTACTGTCTGAAGTGCACGAGCTGTTTGGTGTGGTGTCACCATGCTTCATGATGACAGGATATTGAATTCATCATAGGCTAAGCCCATATACTGTTTGCTTCTACACAGGCACATTCTGCTGTAAAAAATGTAGATTTTTATGGAGAAACCTGGGTTCACACAGTCTATAGGAAGTTTGGGAACATCCTGAAAAAATGGGTCACCTTGGCTTGGAGGTTCAGCACAGCCACCCTGTCCCATGGGCATAGGGCTGTGTCACCCAAATGGAGCTGTACTGGTGAGCAGCATGTCTACTGAGTAGTCTGAAAAGCTTTTTCTGGCACGTGTGTATGTATGCTTCAGCTAGCTCTGTCACCAGTGAGCTGTCACCAACCTCCATGGTCCTGGCTTCAGGTGTGTTTGCTGGAGCACTAAAGGTGAAGGAAAGGAACTGTTGCTAAAGGATCCTACAGCCCTGCCAGAGGAACAGGTGGTTGGTAGCAGATGTTTCCACCTCCAAACAGCCTCGGTGGGGACAGGTAGGTTATACTTAAGGCTCCAGAGAGCTGTAGAGACTCGAGACTTAGCAGACAATTCAAAAACCATTGCATCCTGCTTGTCAGGCTCTTTCAACAGGATTTGAAGAATCTATAAATCCTGTTTATCTTCATTTTGTGTGCCAATGGTTTTTGTCCAGGCATTGTCTGGAAGGAGAGCTAGAAGAAGGAATGGAGAGCAGCCTGGAAGTGGGATCAAAGCTGCAGTTTCCATAGGCCCAGAAGCTACAGCAGAAAGAAAATGCTGTTGATGATTGTCAAACTAAACTGATTATTGTCAAACAGAACGGGAAAAGATCTGGATGTTCTTTTCAGTGCTAGTGAAGCCATACTTCTGCTTTTTTTGGTCTTCCTTTTTCTTTGGGGAAAAGGAGAAATGTTTTCCTGCTTTCTATGTATGTTATATAAATTCTAGATAGGGTATGTATTTTCTATAAGTGATTAGAACGTTTACATCCACTTACTATCAATTACACATGTATTTTAAATCAGATTTGTCCTCAAACTAAATCGGCTGTGCATGTGCCAGGAAAAATGAGTCAAATATGAAGAAATAGCATCCGGTTCTTCCCTGTTATAGTCAGATCAAAAGGCATGTTGAGGTGAATAGTAAAGTCCAAATCAAGAAGAGATGTTGCATTTCCTTCCAGTGCCTGAAGGGAGCCTGCAAGAAATACTTTTTACAAGGGCTTGGAGTGACAGGACATGGAAGAATGGCTTCAAACTAAGAGACAGTAGATTTAGATTAGATATTTGGAAGAAATTCTTCCCCATGAGGGTAGGCAGGCCCTGGCACAGGGTGCCCAGAGCAGCTGGGGCTACCCCTGGATCCCTGGAAGTGTTCAAGGCCAGGTTGGACACTGGGGCTTGGAGCAGCCTGGGACAGTGGAAGGTGTCCCTGCCATGGCAGGGGTGGAACAAGATTCAAGGTCTGTCTAACCCAACCCATTCTATGACTCCATTGTTGTGATTCAGACTCCAGAATTGTAGAAGGAGTTTAACAGGGAAATTGCATCAGAATTAAAGATACCTTCAAAATAAAATGACTGATTCATTTTTTATTTGATAGGCAGTTCTTGCAGAAAATGGGCTAGGCCTTGGGACTGTGCTTGAAGAGAAGCTTTTCAATACTTGGGCCAGACACTTAAATGATATGCTTTTTCCCTTGGTTTCCTAAGGTGGCATTTCCTGTGCACTGTTCTTTTTATCTCTATGGGCATTTCATTCCCATTTCCTTCTGTGCCTGCACAGTCTATTTGACTTCAGAGCTTGTGTTTGGGATGTTGTTACCAGCTCAGAATGAGCAACCTGTATTGGAGGGCGGTGCAGCTCATATTTGTGTATGGGTAGAATTATATAGAAAAAATATTTGTGTGTTGAATGATCATATCAACATTCTGCTGTCCTTTTTCCTGCTAAATCACTGATCATATATGTAGACTCTACATTCAAGTATGGTGTTTAAAATTACATTAAGAATCCAGTACAAAATCCACCTAGCACAAAAATTCTTAACTGGAAGTACCTTCCTTATAATAATTCAAACTGAAAATCTGATTTTATTTTTTTTTTCTTTCGTAGGGTGAAGTCTCAGAATAATAAGTATAATGGATACACAGAAATAATGGAATTACAATCTGTAAATAGAAACAAATAAATAGAAAAGATCAAAAACTGAAAAATAAGGAAATATATACATAAAAAAGTAGAGCAGGCTTGCCGCATCCCCACAATACCCAGCTGTAGAGAGAAACCTGTGAACCTGAGAAGTTTGGCACTAATACTCTGTTGAACTCTGGGGCACTTTCCTCCATTTTACCCTTCTTTTGGCTTGGTGCCAGGAGTCAGCATTTAGCAAGTGCATGATAAGGATCTGTGAACAGGTTATCAGTTCCTTGGGCAGTGCTGCGTCCCACAGCTGTTCTGCTTTGACAGCCAGATGCAACCTCAGCAAGGGTGTAATCCTTCCTTGGCTTCACTGGCTTGTGCTGACAGGTTTTCTTGTGTGCAGGGCTCACTTTATTCTGGTCTCTCCTTCTTCCAGGATGGCTCGCTCTCTGTATGACTGGCTGTGGCAGCACGAGTTGTGGTTGCCCCCAGGAATCACCTGGGAGGACATGCAAGAATCTGAAGACACTCATTACCCTCAACCTCGTGATCTCCTGCTCAGTATCCCTTATGCCTTAATCTTAGTAGTCATTCGATTTGCCTTTGAAAGGTAAGTTATTTGATACTGTTTGAGATTTCTTAGGTAAAGCGGAAGCAGTTTGGGTCCAAAAGCTGGCTTTATTGTATGTGCCAATGCATGATTGAAGAGGTCCACAGGACTCCATGTCACAAAGTCTGCTGACATAGATGCATTTTTCAGCTCCTTCTTTTGAGCCCAGTGTACTGGCTAAAGAAGTGTGTTGAATGTAGAGCACAAACCCTACCCTTAAGGTGTAATTGCAAACATTGTGACTTCCTACACATAAAACAGGTCAGTCTAGATGAGGTTTGTGTGTGTGTTTTGCTGGTGTGTGTGTGTGTTGCTTATTACTTGCTGTTTCTGGGTCAAGTGTGGCAGAAATCATGTTAAGACTCCATCATACAGTCAAACTTCCTTTATCTTCGATGATAAGGGATCTGGAGTATTGCACCTGATAGACAAACCTGAATAAGGTGCCTTGGACTGGGCTGAGCCCTGTGCCCTCATCAGCAGCCCTGCCTGGCACAGGGGGTGTGTGTGGTACTGACCCCTATGCAGGCTCAGCAGTGCCAGTGCCCTCCATTGCCCTGGAGTCAGATTTGTAGCTGTTTCCTCTGACTTGTTACAGACCCTTCAGAGCTGGGCTGCCAGGATTTATGCTCTTCTCATTCTGCTACCTGAGCTGCTTTTTGCAAACTCTGTTATATCATCCTCCAGTGCTGGCACAAGAAGTTACTCTGACTCAAGGATCTTTCTGGCCTGAACCATTTTACACATTACACTTCAGGACAGAAAATTTGGGGATTATGATAAAGGTATAGCAAAAAATCCTGCTGGTATCATTGACTCTGAGTTTTATTAAAGTCCTGAACTGGTGCCATTGTTTTATGCAGTTTGGTCAGTAGTTAATATGGTCAGTGACGCAACATGATTTGCTGGTGGAAAACTGAGATTTTCTGCAGCATTAACCATTGTCAAGACTGCAGAGCGAGTCCCCTTTAATGATTTTGAATACATTTTAAAGTGTTTTTCAGTATATTCAAAACCCAGTGTTTTTAGCAGCTCTCTGAAGAGGTAATCTTTTGAAATCTTCAACGGTTTTAAGTTTAGAAAGAGGGAAAATGACAATTTAATAAACATTTTATCATGCTTTTTTGAAAAGTGGCTGCACAACAAAATGGAAATGGACTTTCCTGTAGACTAGAAAGATACTTCTGCAGATTCTCTGTGACACAAGGGTAGCTTGGAAAAGCATATAGAAGTTGAAATGATTCAGAGCTCTCCTACAATATTTTATGTAAAAATACTGGCTGTAAGTTGGGATATTTTATTAAAACCAAATGTGTGAATAATTACTGAAATAATTCTAAGATGATACGAAATTGTAATTCAAATATCTTCTTTGTAAACCATATGTTTAGTGTGCATTCCATAAATTCCATGGCTTTTATCCTGCACTTTTCTGGGGACAAAGGCATCTTGGTTACCCCTGCTCATGTTGAAACCATGGTACTTTAGGTAGCCATTAAAACACAAGTGACTCACATTTCTTCACTGCTGATGCACAAGGCCTGGCTGGACTCCTTCAGGTAGGCCCTGCAGGTCAATGACACGGATGTGCTTCTGGTGTGGAGCTGGAAATTGGACCCATGTCCATACTGACTGGCACTTGGCCAATTTATGGCCCTCCAGTGCAAGACATGACGAGGAAGAAGGAGGAGCCAAACTCTTCGCTGTGGTGGCTCATGACAGGACATGAGGCAGTGGGCACAAACAGAAACACATGATGCTCCATCTGCACATACAAAAACTCTCTTACTGTGAGGGTGGTTGAACACTGGAACAGTTCGCCAGAGGGGGAAGAAGTTTGCATGGGCAGAGATGGAGACACAGCTGGACACAGCTCGTGCAGCCTGCTGAGTGGAGTTCAGCTGGGTGATCTCCAGTGGCCCCTTTCAGCATTGATTCTGTGCTTCTGTGACTCTGTCCCTTTATTTGCCTGCCTCCTGCCACATCACTCCCACTCAATCTAAATATCTTTTTCATCTGCTTCTAGATGCCGATGGCCAAGTAAAAAGACTTTTTCTTTCCCATCCAAGTGCTGCCTCCGCTGGGAGTGTTTCCACAGGCCTGGTCCTACTCATTAATTTTAAATCTGTTTTGATTCACAAACTTCATTAAATAAAAGCTGCATGTCACACCCTTGAAAAAGATAACATCACAAGCCCATTTTACAGGTCCAGGAAACCTATAATCATAGCACTATTTTACCTATGCAAATTACAAGCCGGTGTTCTGAGCTGTATTCTTGTTTGTCCTAACTCTGCAGTCATTTATTTCAGCATGACTTTTTATCACTCTGAATCATTGCTGTTTCATATCCAGTTCATCCTGGAGAGGAAAGCTTCCCCTGGGAAGGTGAGGTGTGAATCCAGCCCTCAGTTGCTCCATTGCCTTATCTGTATTTTTAAACGGTGGCACTGGCCCTGTTTAAAATAATTTACACCAAGTTTGAGAATTGCAGAAGGAAATGTGTGTTTATTTCTCATTTTATGTGTAGACAACCCTGACTGTATATCTTTGTACACCTGGTCTGCAGATTAAAATGAGTGGCTGTAACTAGTAGACAATTTTGGGTTTGGTGGCTATAGCTTGCCCTCTGGCAATTTATTCTATCCTCAGCCACCACCAGCTGTTACTTGCAACTGTGTATTGGGTCCCATCTCTCTGTGGATAGTTCCTGGTAGTGCCTGCTTTGGGATTTGAGACATGTTATAATGTGCTCATGTGATTTAAGTGCCAGAACTCCAGGTAAATAATAAGAGGCAGGGGAAGTCTGAGGATTTCCTGCAATATTTGCATCAGCCACTGTGCTGGGACCAATTGTTTCATCCTTTTTTTTGGGCAGACCTTTAAACTTGTGAAACAACCTGCTTCCTCAAGGATGGATTTTCCTTTCCTTTGTACTGGCTGGGGAAAACAGGCAGCAACATCCTTCTAAGAGCCAGCTATGCTGGGTATGAGGTGGTGGCCGTGGGAAGAGGACCTGCAGTGTCTGGGTGTGGCCTGGGAGAGCTGAGGAGGTTATGGGTGCTGCCCTGGGGGAGAAGAAACAGCTCACAGGTGGTGAAGCAACTCCCCTGTGAGCTGGTTTGTGCTGAGGAAGGTGGGGACAAGTAGATGCAGTGCTGGAGAGTAGAAAGCCCATTAGTGCTGCAGTGCTGGGCTATGCCACAGTATTGAGGCAGGAACTGGGGGAAGCAGTGTCCTAATGATATCCTGAAAAAAGAGAGGATCTAGAACTTGAGAACCTCCCCTGTTCCTTTAATGTTTCCAGATTGCACTTGTGAGTAGGAGATACGTCCTGCAGACATAACTTTGATTTTAAGCAACTTTATACTTTAACAGAACTTTTCCCTGGACATAATCCTGCAAGGATGTTGTCTTCTCTCCTAGTTATGTCATGTTTAAGACCGTTTTTGTCAAAATCAAGTTCTTGGGGTGCTATGATTCTGAAGGAATATTGCAAAGTGTTTCTTGCCTGCATGGTTAGTAAAATGTGGAAACTAAAGTGCTTTGAGTGATAGTAAAGCCATTGAAAACCAGATTTACATACATTTTTTGATTTGTCTGATTTTGGACTTGTCCAGGGATTTTTGGATCTTGGGCAGTTGAAAGGAATTGTCAGTGAATTTTAATCCACACAGCTCCCTGATTTCACTAGAAAAGGATTTTAGTCAGAAATACTCAGTCTGTTTCTGGGAGGGTGGTGACAGGATGTGAGCCATATGTTCTACATTTAAAGAAATGGATGCTCTTGATCTGCCAGGAACATATACTTGGACTTGAAACCAGAAGAAAGAAATTACACCAATTCTGAATATTTTATTTACAAATGTACCTTTCTAAAGTTTATTTTGCATAGAGACTTTTGTTGTTGATCAGTAATCAAGAAGGATCTGGAAACAGTTTCTTGTTAAGGTCTTATAGGCGGGGCTTGGTCCAAAGATGAGGGACACATTGCAGCATTAAACTGGAAATGGACCTGATTCAGCTTGGACAGCAGCACTGTAGTGAATCCAGACCTTGCATCAAATGGAACAGTCAGTTTAACTGGTGTGAAACATTCTCCTGCAAGCAGGAGAAGGCAGAGACTACACCAGGAGCACAGCCATAGCCCTCTGCCAAAGGCAAACAAGAGGCTAAAAGAGACTGTGCAGTTCAAACAGTAGAAGTTCACATTGCTGCTATCACTTGTTCTGCATTTCTTAGTACTGGAAGGTATTTGCAAGTGGCACCCATATAAATAATAATAATATAATAATTTCCACCCTCAAAGTTAAATTATTTCTTGCATCTCACACTAACTCTGAAAGCCTCTGCAGAAGAAGTATAGCCCACTTTTGAAAGCTGGGGAAGTAGTAGTTTAAGCCCATTCATGATAAATCCATTTAGTTTCAACTTCAGCAGGTTTTGCACAAGACAGTTCGTTCTGTGATTACTGAATAAAGTGCCTTGGGGAGACCTCTGCCATGTAAATCATGGAGTGAGAGACACTCACTGATGGAGAAGTAGGCTGGTGATGAGAAACATCTCCCTGACACTGACTCTGAGAGGGGCACAGTTTAGTCCTCAGATTTACCCTTTTGTCTTGCAGATAGCTGATGAAGTGCCATAATGAGGATGTCCCTACCACTGAGATGACATATCTGTGATGTTGAAATCAGTACAAG
The DNA here is from genome assembly GCF_963662255.1 of Cinclus cinclus. NCBI lineage: Eukaryota > Metazoa > Chordata > Aves > Passeriformes > Cinclidae > Cinclus > Cinclus cinclus. The sequence goes on along the minus strand of NC_085073.1, from coordinate 1,285,964 downwards.
CATCGTTCTCTTAGGGCTGTGCTTGGAACAGGACTTAAATGAGAACTGAGTCAGAGCATAGAGCCAACATGTACAGAAGTCCCTTATGAAGAATTTCAGGCTTTGATATCCCAGTGATGTTCATAAAAGTAGGATTTGTACCATAAAACATGGATGAACTCGAAACCACAACAACAAAGTAATTGTAACTGATTACACCCTGTCTTGATCTGCTGCAACTGGCTTGTTTCTGTTAGAGTGAGATTTTATGCTGTGACCATAAGAAATCAGCAGGAAATACAGAGAAGTCAGGGACTAAACAAAATTAAGAAATTTTTCAGGACACTTTAAATAGTTTTTCAGTAAAATAAATTTGTTGGCAAGCTGCATTGACACCTGAGAGAAACATTCTCTTTGCTTTAATGTGTCTGAAAAATTTCATGCCTTTCAGTTCCCAATATGGCCTGATAAGAAGTGGCAATAAGGTTGTTTTAAACAATAGAATTTATTCCCTCTTCCTCTTCAGAGGTGCTTGTATTGATGCCTGATCTTTGAAAGAGAAAGATCAGGCCCACTTCAAGGAACTGTGTAATATAAGAACCAAGATCTAGTGCAGAGCTCAAGGTAGATGTTTTCCCAACTTCATTGTAGTTATGGATATTATTGAAATGCTGTGTTATTGTTCTTAGCACAGGAACTGCTTTAATTAAACCAATCACTCTTATTAAACCAATCACTTCATATTTAAAAAGTCATAAGATGCACTTAAAGCATTTCTTGAGAGCAGTCAGAGCCAAAACCCAGAATTCCCAGTGATGGCTATATATTCCTTTGCCATTCAACACCAATGCCAGAGTGCTGCTAAATTTCGCAGAATCTAGTCAATGCTTACCTATGTTTTTGTGGTCACTATGCATTTTGCCAGCAAGCTAAGTGTTGCCAGCAAGCAAACTTAGCCCTTCTTCTATGGTAGAAACATAATTTTTTGTTGTCTTGGTAAATCTTTGAATGTTCCTATAGCCAGTGATTCCAAAGGAATTTCTCAGTCATGATGAAAAAGAAAAATTGATACACAGGTAGGTCGGTTGGCTGTGCAGAAGTGAGAATGAGCTGTTACATGAGTGAGCAAAATGTGTACCCATTCTGTGGTTTAACAGAAGTTACATAATTCCTTAGGTAGAGAGTGTTTTTATAAAATTGCTTTTAATACTTGTTAATTAAATTAAGAAATGGGTTATTGAAAATACAGCTTCTAAAAGACCCATCTGAAGGATGCTGGACCCGAAACAGTCCCTAAAGACGTGCATATGGAGTATAAGCTCTATGACTAACAGAAATGACACAGGTAACCACACCAGATAATCACAGCCATAAATATCTACCATACTATTTTGAAGTAGAACACCTTTAAACACCTACATAGTGAAATAGCTTTTGCAATTTTTTTAGGCAAAGTGAAAAAATCTTATTCTGTGTCCAAATCATTAGGGAGAACTGATCAGAGGACTTGCCTGGACAGCAGGAGTGACCAGGCAGACCAGGCACTCGCTGCCTCTGCTTGCTGCTGTCAGCTCAAACCGGCTTCAGCACCAGTTTGCAGTAACACAGAGACACTTCCCCAGTGGCAGTGTGTAAAGGGGAGCAATTAGGAAGAACAGCTAATTCTTGAGAAATTGAAGTAAAATGCAGACGATTTGGTTGTTTTTTTTTTTTAAATATAGTTTGACAAGTATTCTGTTTGTGCCGTATTTTTGCAAGATCTCACTTTGCATCTTTGATATTTCCTGATGCTGAGGTAGAGAGGAGTTTATGTAGTGGAGGAGTTGAGTTGTTGAGCACTGCAATTTTCTGAACAGTTTTCTTTGGATAACTTTTTTCTACTTATGCAGACTTTTTTTTTTGCTTTACTTCACTGTGAAAGACTGAAGATGCACAGATAGTGCAAACATCCATTTCTTGTGACAATGTTTCCAGTTGCCATGTCCTTATTTTGGAACTGTGTTTCATTTATATTAGGAAACATGGATGTAAGTTCACCAAGAAAGACCAAGTGACTTCCTGTTTCAGCAGGACATTTCTTCTGCATTAATACTACACCTGTGGCAGAGCTTCCCTCTTGATCCTGAGCCAAGGCCTTAGTTCAGGTGGATGCCATGTATGTTCCATGTTCTAGATCAAGCAGGGAACAACAATTAAGCCTTATCAGTAGTGTGGTACTCCCCATCAGCTGCAAGCAAACCAGAGACACGTGATTGGTGATTCAGAAGTTGACAAACGAGGATATAGCATTTGCCAACCTCATGTAATTTTGAATATTACAGTACAGACCTCAGACCAGTAGGGTACAAGTCCAAGAGTTTCTTCTCTAAAGTTTGTGATTTTACCTGCTCAGCATGATACTCATGATTGTATTCACATGGGGGAAGCAGCTGTTATGTACTGCATCATGTTTTAACAGTGCTGCAAAATCAGAAATCACTGTTTATTTTTGGTTGACCCTTTATGTTTTCTTTTTCAGAGCCATAGCCTTGCCCCTCAGTACCAAATTGGGTGTGAGAGACAAGCAGCGACCAAAAGCTCAGCCCAACCCCGTGCTGGAAACATTCTATAGTGCACGCCGCAAGAACCCTGAAGAGGTGAGTCCTTTCTTCCTTTGCTTTCCTGTAGATTTAGTGTTTTTAGCCCAAGAAAATCCCATTTGGAATCCCGAAGTTTAGCAATGGCATTCATGCTAGAAGCTCAGCAGAGGGAACGCTGTAGCACTGTGGTTACCTGAGAACAGCCAGCCAGGAGGGCCCTCCTTCAGTGCCATCAGCTCTGAGTTCTGCTTCTCAACACCTGGGTGGAAACTGCTCCCAAAAGAAAGAGTGACAGCTCCTGCTCCCTGCTTACCTTACACACAGCACAAACTGCAACACAGGGGGCTCTGCCTGAACATGAAAGGCACTTGTGAGGTAAGGGTGCCCAGGGAGGTTGTGGAGTTTATATCCTTGAGAGGACTCCAGGCTCTCTGGACATGGTCCTTGACACCTGGCTTTAGGTGGCTCTATTTGAGCAGGGCCCATTGGACGAGGTGATTTCCATGGTCCCTTCCATTCCCAGCCATTCTGTGATAGCTTCTTTTCATTTACTGGCAAATCCTGTAAAAAATCAGTCGCATCAGCTGCCTTGAATTCCCACATGGCTAGTCCCTGAGGCTCAGCCAATGCGTCTTGCTTGGTCTTCTAGTCTTAGACTGGGTCAATCTGTGCAATTCATGAGTTTGAGACTGGCCTTGCAAGAATCCAGAGTCTTCATCATCATCACAGAGATTGTGAGTGGCTTCAGAAACCTGCAAACACAACTGGTGGGTAGTTTTCCCCTGAGGGATAAGAAGAGTGATTTTCAAGAAATTGGCAAGATGAGTCAGAGTTATAATTGCTGCTGCTGATGGGAAGAACCACTAGCAGGATTGTGAAGATACTAGAATTTAACCTGGTCAGTGAAGTTCCTGGGTGTGAACTCTGTGGTAGGGAAAGGTGTCTGATTTTCTTTCAGCTTGTTTTTGTAGGCTTTCTCTTGGCCTCGAAGCAATAGCTGTGAACTCTTATGAAGGATGAGTGAGCAGGGATCTCACTGTGGGTTCCAGTCCCAAGGAACAATCCTACTCCAAACACATTGCTTTGCCAAGGCTGTTGCAGCATGGTTTGTGCTGCTGTGGGGCATGAGGAGCCCCAGGGCATGCAGTAGCAGGTTAGAAATAAAGGAAAAGAGGGTAAAATTAAAATGTAGGTATTGATCTGGGTAGTGCAGCCAGCCCATCTCTGCAGCAGTGGGAAGAAGTGTTCTAAGGAATGCTTGTCAGTGTGGTAGTCCCTGACCTTTCACTTGCATTTCTGTCCACAAAATCCAAACATTTCCCAGTAGAACTGCCTCTATAGCAGAGATCTAACTCAAGACCTGGCTTTGCCACCAGGTTTTTCCCACAGCCCTCCCTGTACCCCCATTGTACTGAAGTGGTGCTTTTCTCGCAGCAGATCTGGGATACTGGAACAGATTCTCACCATGAGACAGCAGTATGAGGTGGAGCAGGAACTGCTGCCTGGCTCTCTCCACCTCAGCCAGTCTGCTGGCTTCCTTCCCCTCCCATGAGCTCTCAAACCACTGCTTAGAGGCAGCTTTTACTTGTCCAGTACAAGATGAGATTTTGCAGTTATTGGCAGCCATTTCTTGGGAGTAATTCCACATGATGGAGCAGTTGGAGAATGTAAATTAACATCTCCATTTGTCTCAACCACCAGAACAGAACTCAAAAAACAGCATATCTGAAAGCAGCATATCTGAAAATTGGTAATTAACTTATTTTTGTGCAGCATGCTCAAAGTGTGTAGGCCACTCTCACATGATACCAATTTGGGTAAATGCATTCCATGAAAAACTATTGCTTTACTTAAAGAAAGCAAATGACACTTCCAAGTAGGAATATAAAACATGGCAAACTTTTTTCATGTAACATGCCAAACTCTTAACAGACTAAGGACAAGAAGAAAGGTAATTGCAGGATTTCTGTGAGTTATATGTTGAAGAATTACCCCTAACAGGTTTACCACAACAGGAGAATATCCAGTAGGAAAAGAATGTTGCCTCTGCTCATGATGTCCATCATGACACTGCATCAGAATGCTGAGAGGTGTGAGATGATTCATTGCAGAACTATAAAATATTACTTAAGCTGCAGTGATCTTTATTGGAGTGACAGGTTTGGGGGATTTGTTCCCTGAAGACAGAGTAAGGAAGTGATTTGGCAACAAACTCAGGTGAGGAGACAAGACCAGTTTGAAACTGGGAAAGTTCACATAAAAATGGTAAGTTTCAACATTAACATTTATAACCAATTCATTAGAGAGGAATGGAAAGATTTTTACTATCCAAGATCTTTACACTAGGAATGGACTGTGTCCTGGTTTGAAAAACAGGTATTTGCTAAGAAAGGCAGAAGCCTCCCTTTGAAATGAAGAGTGTAATCCCCCCCTCCCTACAAATTATTATCATTTTGGAATTAAGGGAGCTCTCAGGCAAAGATATGGGGATAAGAATAACAGTTCTTTACTAATATATCTAACAAGACAAACAAAAAAACAACAACAGCTATGAAATTACCCACAAACAGAACAGTAACTCAGTCCCAGTGTTTTTTGGCTGCAGGCACCTTTTCCCTGAGCTGCAGTTCCCGGTGCTGGGGGCAGGCAGGTCCCACAGAGCTGCAGGAGGGCTGGGGGTGATGGCAGCGCTGTCCCAGGGGGAGAGAGAGATGGAGAGAGAGATGGAGAGAGAGCCCTCCGCTCACGGTGTGGGTCCCAGTGCTCAGCAGAGTGCTGGATGGTGGTAGTTCACAGCGAGAAGGCAGCAGGGCAGGGTCCAACAGCAGTGAGGATGGCTCCTGGTGCTAGGATGGCAGAGATTGGGAAGAATCAGCGATCATCCTTCTCATCTGAACTCCGTAGGGGAAATGGGCCGAGCCAGAGCCTTTTGTCTGCTCTTCTGGCTTTTTTGGGTATCACAGGTTTCCCCCTTCTCCACCGCCCAGCTCCACGCCCCCCCCCCCCCCCCCCCCCCCCCCCCCCCATCCTCTGCTCCCTTCCCCCTGCCACTAGGGCCTAATCAACAGGTATCTTAGCATGATAATGGGGAAAATTCCACAGAGAGAAAAGGGAAAACCAGCCCCTAACAGACTGCTTTTAGAAAATGCCTTAGCCTGGACCAGCTTGGGCAGGCCCGGGGCTCCAGATGGGCTCTGTGGTGGGTAGGATGAGATATTGCCTGACGTCTGACCTTTGAATCTGGATCTGAACATGCTGCCTCACATGTTTTCCAGGGTGAGCTGCTCAGTTTAGCCAAGCGATGTGACCTGCCAGTGAGGAAGGTGGAGAAGTGGTTCCGGCACCGGAGGAACATGGACCGGCCCAGCCTGTCAAAGAAGTTCAGTGAGGCCTGGTGAGCAGAACACAAGCCATGAACTCATGTTTTCTCTGGAGATGGACTCCACAGACAGCTCACTGCATTGCCCTGCCCTCCATCCATCCCTATGCAGAGATCCCAGCTCCCTGCCTGCCCTCCATCCCTATGCAGAGCTCATCTTGGGTCTTCCCTGACCCACTTGACTCTGCTGGAACTCTGCTGCTTCTCTGTTACAGAAAGATTTCTTGCTTTTCCCCTTTATTTGCAATCACAAGACTCCTTTTACTGCTGTATCTTTATTCATTACTGGGCCCTTGTTTCTGACTTTTCCTGACTTTCTTAGACTGGCGTTCTGCTTTGACACACATTTGAACCTGAGAAACTCTCTGCTATTTACATCTTGCTTCTTTTCTGGTGCATCTGTACCTACTAAAAAGGCATCCTTTCTGTTGCCTTTCCCAATGTCTCTCTTTGCCACTCTGCAAGGAGATTCCTTCTGTTGCACCTTTTCTACAACTGTTTTGCACACTGTTACTTTCAAAATCTACAGGCAGCAGGCTGCATTGGATTCTGCTGTCTTTTGACTTCAGCATCCTGAAAGTCACAAACCAACACCCTTCCCACAGGGGTGGAAGCTTGTGAGCAAAGAACAAAGCCTGCCTTGGAAACAGCTGTGTGGAAATCCTCCTTGTTATGTGGAGACACAAAACTAATCTCAGGTCAGGCAGATCTGAATGTCAGTCCTGGCTCAGCTTTCCAAAAAAAAAGGAGGATTCTCTACAGCTTGATTGGAATGCCTTATTTACAAGAGGCTGCTCTGCTATTTGTTTAAGGAATTGGGTTCTCCCAGGAAAGCCACATAGTCAAAAGAAATCATTAAATGCCTAGAGTGCTATTTGTCTATCTAAAAGTGTGTATCCATAGGGTAGGCATCAGCTTTGAGCTCATCAGCATGTGCTCCATTTAACACTCCACTTGTAATTCAAAACCCCTTCCTAAAAATCCTAATTCAAAAAGAAAAGGTTGTGTATTATTTATTTAGAATATTCCATATAGTTCTAAATATTTACAGAAACAGTGAATAAGGAGTTGTAAAGCAACAGTGTTTATTCCGCTTCCATCTGGATGAAATGTCAGCTCTCCCTGCACTGTGATGACTTGGAGTAAATAGTAACAGTAAATAGGAAATAGCAAATCCTTTTCTGCCTCAGCCCACTGAGGACAGTGTCCTTCCATTCACCCTCTGTCGCCATGTGCAGTCTGTAGACAGAATGTCCCTGATGTGACGTAGCAGCTTTGAAGAGTTTATTTTTGTCTTGGACTTCCTGGAGGTTTCATTGTCAGGTGGAGTTCTCAAAATGCAGTTACATCTGAATTAATATGATGGTTTTTGGAAATTAAAGGACTGGTTTAAACAGTTTTACTCCTTTGAATATTTCCTGTGGTTCATTTATTAATAAATTGTTTATTCTGTTGGGATGAAATTCCCCTCATTCCTTACTATGTGTGAATATTCAGGTGACCTTCCTCTGTCCACTAAACTGGGCAAACAGTTTGTATGTACTTCTGTGTGGCTTTGATGTTGGTAACTTATTAGTGGCTCCTTGCTGGGCCAAACATGACAGCAATAGTTACTGTACATGATGATAAATTTAGCAGGCTGGATCTCCAAAGGTCTAGGAGAGAGATTGGTATTGTTCCACTTTTATAAATGCATTTGCTACTGCTGGTAAACTTCGGGATTATTCTCTGCAGGATTTTAGTCAGCAAGATTCTTGTGTCTTCTGCCATCTCTATGGCAAAGGAATTGCTCTTTCTGAAGTCTGTGAAATCTGCTGGTAACGTGCAGAGAGCTGTGCCTGGTTTGGTCAAACCTTGAACATACTAACATACTAATGTGTTTTTGTCTCAGTAGTGTTATTCTTTGAATTAGTGTGAGGATACACAGACTTGCAGCTCACGGGTTAATGAATGGGATTCTAATGCCCTTTTTTTTGTTTGTTTGTAGCTGGAGATTTACATTTTACATCATTTCTTTCTTCACTGGACTCGCTGTCCTGTACGATGTGAGTACACATGCAGTCACCTGCTGTTCTAGCCAGCCAACGCCTCCAAGAATGGCAGAGTTTGTAGTCAAACATGCCTTTTCAGATCTGCTTCTAGAGGTTTTCCATACAGGTTGGTGTGTATCCCCTGCATAGCACACTTAGGAGACTACATACATACAGGACCATGCTTATTTTAAGAACTCCAGAACCAAGATGTTTCCTCTTCTTCTGGCAAAGCAGAAGGCAGTTGGGATTGTGTGAAAGTCTAGAACACTTACCTAAGATGGAAGCTGCAGGGCCTGTTTGTGTGTTGTATCCAATACCTCTTTAAGGTAAAGAAATTGAGCTTCCTTTGGAGCATGGGCTGCAATTTAATAATTTTATCTGCAATTTTCTTTTCCTTTCCCAGGGTCTGATTGGTTCAGGCTTATGCCTCAGCCTTTTCTGCAATTTGATAAATAGTGAGTTCTCTTGATACAATTTGAACTGCCTTACCAGGCAGAAGTGGTAATGGGAGCCATGGGTGTGCTCTAGTCCCTGAGCTGGGAGTAGGGGCACTGGCCATCTGTTGTCTCTGTTTTAAAGGTTCCCCTGACTCTTTTGCTGCATCTGGTTCCCTAGGTGAGCTTTTCAAAAGTTTTCTGGTACGGTCTGATGAGTTAAGTGATGGAAAATATGTGCATCCTAAGACAGCTGGCAAAAATTTTCCTTGTAACCCCTCATTGTGACAAGCGTAGAACTTTTCAGCTTATACAGACTTTCAAGTCAGATTTAAGGTACTCAAAAGTATGAGGATTATAGGATGAGCTAGCAGAGGAGTGAAGCCATCTGAATCCCAGCTGCTGTTCTGTGGATCTGTACATCAAAACAGAAGGCTGTTCTTTGAGACCAGCTATTGAAATTTGGTCTGGATGACTTGCTTAGCATTGTACAAGAGCCCTGTGGCAACAAGGGACAAAATCATGTTCTTCAGCATGTTATCTGTCCATTATACGGATGAAATACCATTTTCATGTTTTGTGATCCATATCCTTATTCAAAACACGTCTTGCAGTTTTCCCAAAAAAGGGAGACATCCATCCTACAGACAGCGCCTCTAGATCCTGTAGCAAGTATGTTATTCTCTTACCTAAATTGTACTAAAATGACTACTTTAAAAAGAAGGACAAAGAGCTAACATGACAGAAGATAGATATGTGTGAGATTTCCTGACTTTCATATGTTTACTCTGTAACCTGAGTAGCTTTTTAGCATGCATTTGTTTTTGTGAAACTCCTTTCTTTAGGAAAAAAGGAAATGTTTAAATTCTGTATTGGTAGTTTTGGACTTATAGCAAAAACCTCTGCCTGTCAATCAGTGAAACAGCCTGTAATAAAGGAAAGTTATCTTCCAGTAGGCCACCAGAAATCAGTTTTATTTGCTGAGAGTAGAGGAATTATGGAATTCTGGGATGTGGAGTTCCTTCCTAGCTTAGGTAAATACTACTCTGTAGTTGTTTCATAGTTTTTGCTTTGTCATTTCTGGTTCTATATCACATCTCTCCTGGTACTGCACATGTATTTACTGTAAATTCTACTCCCAACCTCACTCCCAGTCAGCCAAAGTCTGTGACTGTTCCAAATTACCACTACACCTAAAACCACTGCCTCCTGCTTTGCCTCTGTGTCACCCACACACCAGTAGTGCTCAGCGAGAAGAAGAAATGCTGCCTTCTTGCCTCAGTTCTGATACCGAGAGCCCTGTAGAACTTAAAGAAAATTACCCTCATAGGTGTGAGGTGTCGTGATGTTGTGAGCTCTGATCCAGTCTAGGCACAGCTCCAGGCAGAGCATGCTCCAGGCAGGGAGGACTCGTGGGGACTTTAGTTGCCATGTTTCTGTGAAAGTTTCAAAACTGCCAAGTTCTAAACTACCAATTTTCTACTGAGCAGAGTAGGATCTTTTCAGAGGTTCATTACTTAACAAACTGCAGCATAACCTTCACTGTTAGAGGAAAAAACACATACCTGACACACCAGTTTTCAGCCTTCTATCTACATTTAAGTGTTATTGTCTAAATCACAGGTATTCCTAATGAATACTTGTAAGATTATTTTTAGATGCTCAAAACATCACCACCACCTCAAGCTTGTAGAAGACTGCAAAAAGCTGGGAGAGGTCTTCTCTGAGCTATTTTATTTGGGATGGCTAAATAGTGTGTGAGATTTCAGACAAATAGCCATAATTTGGAAATGTCACATGCAGATGCAAGTCCTTGTAGTGGAAATTTCTTTGCAATTGGATTCCAGACAGCGAGACCAGCTCTGCCTGTAATAAAACACAACAAAGTCTAGCAGTAATGAACTAAAGGAATGAGATAATTGATAAGAAAATAACTCCTCTGATATTCTCATGTACATGTTGCATTTTTATTGCAGAAGCCTTGGCTTTGGGACCATAGAGAGTGCTGGACGGGATATCCACAACAGGTGAGTCACATAAGAAGGAAAGTTGGTGTTACAAACCTTGTATTGTGTGTCTGTATTTTTCTGAAAATCAGATTATATTAGTGACAAAAAGAGGACACTGAATTAAATTCAGGCACAGAAGACCTAATAATTCAAAGCCAGACCCTCATCTGGTGAGAACATCTTTGTACCTGATATCATGTAAACACAAGAGAAGATGAATTGGCAGAGCACTTTGTCACTACCAAGAGAAAATGAAGGCTAATGTTCCAGGGTTTTTTGTCTGATAGCCAAAGCTAGAGCAAGACCCCTTGACTGTATGTGGAGGTTGAAAACCCATAAAGGGGAAAGTAATGCCCAATTCTAACAGTGTGAGCCACAGGAAATGTAACAGGACGAAGACTGAAGAATGAGGCAATGCCTTTCAAGATGAGTCTCTGAACAATCTGGTATTGTGCAAATACAATAATTATAGGGGCAAATCTGTAGTTCTGCGTAAAAATTAAACCATACAAACAAGTGGGGCTTGAATTGGAATGCAAGACTGAAAGGATCACTTGGGTGCTTCTGTCTTCTGCCCTGTACATTTGCAGTACATGTCTTGTCAAAACAACGGGACCCTCCATAATGGCACACTGTGATGGACTGACCCTGGCTGGCCACAGTGTGCCCACCAAGCCCATTTTTCTCTCCCCTCCTCAAATGGAAGTGGGGAGAAAATACAGCAAAAGGCTTATGGGTTGAGATAAAGACAGGGAGAGAGCACACCCCAGTTACTTAACCATCACAGGCAAAACAGGCTTGACTTGGGGGAATATTGTTTTAATATACTGTAAATCAAATAAGAGTCGTTTTATAAGAAATAAACACAAATCTTAAAAACACCTTCCCGCACCGCTCCCTTCTTCCCGGGCTTAAGTTCACTCCCACATTCTCCACCTCCTCCCCTGTAGTGGTGCAGCAGGATGATGAATGGGGATTGTGTTCAGTTCATCACATCTTGTCTCTGCTGTTCCTTCCTCCTGCTCGAGCTCTTCCCCTGCCCTGGCAGACGGGTTCTCCAGGGAGACGACTCTCCATTAACCTCTCCACTGTGGCTCCTTTCCCCAGGATCCAGTCTGTTAGGAACAGACTGCTCCATCGTGGGTCCACCACAGGTCCACAGGTGCTGCCAGGAGCCTGCCTCAGCACAGGATCTGCACAGGCTCAGAGCTTCCACAGGCCACATCCCCCTGCTCTAGGCAGGGGTCCTCCAGCGACTGCAGGTGGATTTCTGCTCCCTGGGGAGTTCCACGGGCTTCAGGGGCACAGCCTGTATCACCATGGGCTGCTGGGGAATCTCTGCTCCACCACCAGGAGCTCCTCCTCCCACTCCTGCACTGACTTGAGGGTCTACAGAGTTGTATCTCATACTCTCACTCCTCTCTCTTCACCACTCTTGCCCAGCAGTTTTTTCCATTCTTAAATACATTGCCCTCAAGGTGCTGCCACTATCGTTCATGGAGCCAGTGGCAGATCCATCTTGGAGGTGTCTGGAACTGGCTCTGTTGGACAGGGTGCGGCTTCTGGCATCTCACAGAAGCCACCCCTGCCCCCACCCCCCTATGAAAACCTTTCCATGTAAATCCAACATACACACATTTTCCAACACTTGTAACAACCAGGAAAGACCAATACCAGGGCTGCTCATGTCCCAGTGGCAAAGAGCAAGTCAGGGACAAATCTTGTATTAGCAGGAACAGCAAATGTGTTAATTACAATTTCTACTAAACAGACCCATGCCCTGTGCTACAGACAATGACAAAAAAACCAGCAGTTCTCCCAAACAGTCTGATCTTTGGAGGGAAAAAAAAAGCTTCTGATCCAGAGCTCCTCTTTGGATAACTTGGAGTGTGACTAGCACATACCAGCTAGGGAGATGTTCATATGCTCCCTGGAAGCCCCAGGGCATCTGGCTGTGCTTCCTCTTGTGGCCAGCTGCTGATGCTACAGAGAAAAACTAAAATTTATGAAGACCATAAATAACCGGTTGGTATTTGGGAGCACAGTACTTCATGTAACTTTGAAAATGGTTGCAAAGCCCCTTTAGTCATAGTAATTATTTATCAAATAGATTCAGGTTTAAGGAGGACATATAGTGCCACAACAGCAAAAATTGCTTGTTAAATAACAAGCTGAGTGGGTCTATGCTTTCAGTTTCCTAGCTGTAAAAGCCCAGATAATTTACCCAAAAGAATGGGAATTACATTTCCTGCTGGGGTTGGACTTCCCCCCCATTAGTTTGATTAAACTGGAAAATCTGTGACAGAGTGCAGGGTATCTGAAGCATCTTCAAGCCTAAAAAGGGAATGATTTATTCAGCTACTCTTTTTCTACCACAATGAATTAGTTTATGTAGTTTTTAAAACTGTGTACTGTCAGCTTAGGAATTGGAATAGTGCTGAAGAAATACTAAAAAATATTCAGGATCTTTATGGTGGTTCCCTAAATGTTTGACTTGGTACGTTGAAGTGGAATTTTCCCTGCTGTTTGATTTCATCTTAGTACAGATGACATTTAGTAAGCCATTGTGTTGTTCAGTTGAAGTATTTCCCTCTGTAGCTGCAGGAACTAGCTTTGTTGATTTGGTAGTTGCATTGGGTTTTCATGGACTAGTTTTGGTAGCAGGGGTCTACAGAGGTGGCTTCTGTAAGAAGTTGCCAGAATCTTCCTCCATGTCCAGCAGAGCAAATCCCTGGTGGCTCCATGGTTGAATGTGCCTCTGGCCAAGGCTCAGCCAATTAGAAATAGCAGTGACACCTCCATGATAACAGATTTAAAAAGAAAGATAAAAAAGAAAAAGCTATTGTAGAGTTGTATTTGCAGCCAGAGAAGAGTGGGCGGAGAACATGGGAGAGGAACAACTCTGCAGACACCAAGGTCAGTGAAGGAGGGGCAGGAGGTGCTCCAGGGACCGGAGCTGAAGCTCCTCTGTAGCCTGTGGGGATGATCATGGTGAAGCAGCTGTGCCCCTGCAGCCCATGGGGATCCACGGGGATGCAGAGATCCACCTGCAGCCTGTGGAGGAGGAGCCCACACCAGAGTAGGGGGATGCCTGAGAGGAAGCTGTGACCCTGTAGGATTCCCATGGAGAGAGGAGCCCTGCTCACAGGCTGAAGCAGCCTGTCCTTGAAGGACTGCACCCCATGGAAGAGTGACCCATGCCACAGCAGTTTGGGAAGGACTGTTTTCCTGGGAAAACTGGGATGAACTTACATTGTGCTAGTTCAGAGAGAGCTGTTGCCTGTGGAATGGACTCACATTGGAGAAGTTAATGAAGAACTATCTCCCATGGGAGAGACCCTACAGTGCACCAGGAGAACCATTCCTCTCCCTGAGCAGCAGGAGAAGCCATGGGTGATGAACTGACCATAACCCCATTCCCATCTCCTTGAATCACTGGAGTATGAGGTAGAGCTGGAAAGGAGGGAGGGACAGGGGGAGGGCTGTTTTTAAGGGTTTATTTCACTTCTCATGATTGTGCTCTGATTTTGTTAGCAATCAACTTAATTCATATCTCTAATTAAAGTCTGTTTTGACTGTATTTGATGAGCAGCCTGTCCCAGTTTTTATCTCAACTCATGAACCCTTAGTTGTATTTTCTCTCCTCTGTCCAGCTGTGCAGGAGAGTGACAGAGCAGCTTTGGTGGCTGTCTGGCATCCAGTCAGCATCAACCCACTACAGTTGTCTTTTGCCTTGAAAGGAGTTTTCACTTGCAACCCTTGCACTAATATTATCTGATGGGTATTTCCCTATCTCTCCCTCTCTCTCAGCCTCTCCAACCCTCTCTGTCCTGGTATTACATGCTGGAGCTCTCCTTCTACTGGTCACTGGTCTTCACTTTGCCCTTTGACATAAAGAGGAAGGTGAGTAGCAGTCTCAGGGGAGAATCAAGTATAAACAGGACACAAGCTGAACACCTAGGAGAGTGATCTCTAAGTGTATGTGTATAGTGCTAGTCAAGGTTTTGTGGGACTCTCTCCTTGCTCATTCACAGGAATTTTCATTCCCAGTCACTGGCTTTCTCTACTCTGGGAAGTGGAGCACACTAACCTTGACACAGAAAAGTGCAAAGTACTGCAGTGTCCCAGCAGACAGGGTGCAGCATCAGACCATGGGAAAGAATACTCTTTGTTGTGCGATCCTCAGTTTACACCACAAAATTTTCATTCCTGTGTCTCTTGGTTGCCTATATCTCTAGAATGCATTTGGTAAAAGAATTACATGGGTAAGACTTTGTAGTGGGGGGTTTCTTAGTCACTAGGTAGAGAGATATATTATTGCTACTTGCAGGAACCGCACTTGCATTGAGGCGGGAGGTGCATTATGTATTTTATTCTCTGCTGTTCCCCTTCTCATCAGGATTTCAAGGAGCAGATAGTCCATCATGCTGCAACCATCTTCCTGATCAGTTTTTCATACTGTGCCAATTACATCCGCATTGGGACACTGGTGATGGTGATTCATGATGCTTCTGATTGCTTTCTAGAGGTGAGCCAGGCAGAGCCTAATCAGCTATGGTGCTCTTCAGTCACAGAATGTGCTTCTATCTAACACAATTTGGGCCAAGCACTGGGGTGTTCCACAGATCCCTCGTGCTGCTCTCCTGACTCAGCCGAGGGTGCCCAGCTGAGAGCTGGGCGGAGCTGGGGTTACCTGCATGCAGGTTGTGTCATACCTGTCTTGTTAACCCCCCAGTGTGCAGATGCTGTCTTGGCTGCTGTTTAATTGTTCTTTCTTCTTCCAGCCAACTAAGATATTCAATTACATGAAGTGGAAAAAAACTTGTGACAGCCTCTTTATGATCTTCTCAGCTGTTTTCCTAATCAGCCGCCTGGTTATTTACCCCTACACGTGAGTCTGCTACAGTGAGGGGACGTGGAAAAGCTGCCTTTCAAGAGACAGAATGATTAACTGGGTGCTGCAGCCTTTGTTTTCTGGTCATGGAGCATGTGTTCCTGCCCTTTACACAGGCTGAAGTGCCACATGGTTTTTGGACCTGCCTTGGGGTAAACAAGGGTACTCTGCCTTGGAGTTCATTGAGCAGTCCTGAAGCCCTGAAGGGTGCTGCAGAAGAGGAGCCCTGGGCTAGTGGCTCTGTATTGTCTGCTTTGGGTCGGGAACTGATCGTTGGCTCACATGTGATAGATGAAGATGGAAGTGGCTCATCGGAAACTTCCTCTGTGACTACAAATTTCTGGGGCTTAATTGTGGCCTTATTAACAACATGCTTCATTGCAATCCCCTCTGTTTTGCAGAGTGCTTTATAACACCTACTATTACTCCATGGAGATATTCCAACCCTTCTTTGGATACTACTTTGTGAATGTTCTCCTGATAATTCTGCAGCTGCTCCATGTCTTCTGGTCCTGCCTAATTATTCACATGGTCTACAAGTTTGTCCTCCATGGCACGGTATGCATCAGTTTATAGTATCCTTTACATCACACAGGGAGGGAGGGTCCACCTAGACTGCTTGAGAATACAGGGCATGGATTTCTTATTGTTCCAGTGAAATTATACATGTATATTACCAACAATGAGGTAGAAGGAAACTCAGTAATACTAGGGAAAGTTGACCAAAGAATTTCTATGAGTCACTACAATATCGCATCCACTTCTGGTGCTTATTCAACAAAAATGTGGATTGGACTCCAGGAGAGATATCTGTGAACAAAGCTAGTAACATCTGAGTAAAAATCCCAACACTTTGTGTAGTATGATTTGCATTTTTAACAAGTCTAAGAAATCAAGGAGGGGAAAATTGTCATGATTGGTGAGGTCAGTGCAGAAGTGTTTCCCTTATTGTACAGGATTTTTGATTACAATTGTGTTCCAGTGCTGTAGATCTCACACAGTAGGTATTTCTGTCTAAACCAGCTGCCTGTGCTCTTCTTGCAGCAGTGGAGGGTAACAGGCATGCCCAAATTACGATCCATTCCATACTGCACCTGACAGTGCTGCTCAACAGGCACAGAGCAATCAGAGATGAGTATCTGAGCTCCAGCTGTATAAACTGAAATGAAATGCATCCTGCAGCCCACTCTTTCTGGCCTGTAGTATTTGCTGTGAGACCAAACTGCTGCTCAGCATGAGATTTTTCCCAAAACCAAAGCCATGACTGGCCACATGCCAAGGGCACAGTCCAAAGAGGACCAGTCAGTGCCTCATGGGAACTGACCTCAGAGTGCAGGATGATTTGTTTTATTAGTATCCAGCTGAGGGATTCTGTCTTACAAGAATGGAGAGCTAGCATTAAAGGCTCCTCTTTATCCATATTCCCATTTTCTTTATCTGCCTTCCCTTAACGTAGCACAGAGCAAATTACTTGCAGATTAGGAAACAGGGCCAGAAATGAAGACACAACTGAATACAGCCTTTTATTGTTTTCCTGTTTTTTGTGTGGGCTGAATTACCACTGCAGTTATTGTAGTGTAAAATGATGAGGTAATAAATAGTCTTATTAGAAAGCAAAGGACCATCAGGGAGGAAAATCCTAAAGCGTATCCAGAGTTTTTCCTATTTTATCTGAAATCGATCTGCCAGATTTGATATAAAAATATATTTGAGAACTTTCTGTTCTGAGCAGTAAAAAGCAAAAAAGAATTGTCCTAAATGGATCTGTTTCAGTGATACTATTTAGTAGCCCAAAGCAGTGTCAGCAAGAACACAGGACATTCTCTCTTTGAGAGCCATGAAACTCTTGCTGCACTCAGTTAGTGTTCTTCTTGCAGGCCTTTCTGGTCTCCATTGGTCTGGTTTTCTTCTCTGTCTACAGGATAATCTTTACCACCTTCTCACATTATGTTCCCTAATCCAAGTAATTAGAACTCAGCCTAGATCTGAAGTACTAGTTTCATTCCCTCGTGGAGGGAGCAGCTCTGTAGTTCTTTTGTGAATCTTGCCATATTTTAAGGCCTCAGCCACATCCTCTGGCTATAAATGGATATATTTAGTAATATTGACTACAGTTTGTCCTTATGCTGCAGATCCAGACTCCTGCATATTTCCTGATCTGTCAGTTCCAGAGTGATCCGAGGTGCAGGTTGTTCACAGCAGATAGCATCTGCCACCCATACTGTCCTTGGAGGCAGATTGAATTCAGTGCAAGTTTAGATTTTTACAAATCCTGTCTGCAGCTGGTTGTAGTGATCTCTGGAAAGACCATGAGCCCAAATAGAGTTCTCATTATGATCTGGGAGATCTCAAGAAAAATGGACAGCCATAAATGGAGACTAAATTTCTGAGCAGCACCTGATTTGCCCCTGAGCAGTTTCTAAAGCTTAGGTCACCGAAGGGGTTTGCAGCTTTCCCTCTTTCCAGCAAGGAGTGTGACACTGTGAATTTGTCCCCAATACTGGCATTTTATATGGCATGGTAGAGACAGCCTGATGAGCCAGGATGTGCTGAGCTGCTCTTTCTAAACTTATTATTTCTTTTTTGAAAAGAAAAAGAAATAATTCTCTTCCATTATTTCTTTTTTTGCCTTCCTTTTAAGGCAATTAATTAAATATTTACAGAAGTGTATTACAGGTCTCTCAGTCAATAAACAGCAAGAGGAAAAGCCTGACCATAAAACTGAATGTAGTGGAGTGGCTTTGTGGCTTTGTGTTGAGCCTTTGGGAAGCATGTGTTTCCAGCCTGTCCCAAGCAGTCTGCAACCACCCAGGCCATGTAGGCAGAAGTTAGCTCCTTGTCCCTTTTGGAAAGTGTAAAAGAGCATGATTAACTGCCTCCACCATCTTTCTCCCTCATGCTGATGACCAGGGCAGCAGTGTAGATCTCCTCAGGCTTGCACAGTTGTCCCCAGTCCTGGGCATTTGTGGTTTTGCTCTGCTTCATGGCCTGTAATTCCTAATGTGTATCAGGATCACAGATGAGATTCCAGTGAGACTGAAATCAAAGAGGCAGGGAGAATCTGTTCCCAAGGGTAATGTAAGAGCTGGGAGGACAGAGCAAGACTGTGCTGAGGGTGAGTGGCTAAGGCAGCAGGTAGATGGTCAGCCTGTGGCTCAGCCATCCCTGCTGCTTGTGCAACTGCTGTGTTTGTCTGGCTTCTCACTTACCTGTTTTTGTAGATGGAAAAGGACATGAGAAGTGACACAGAAGAAAGTGACAAGGATGAAGAAAGAGATAAAATTAAAGAAAAGGAGAAAAATGGGATTACATATTTCAGCAACGTCACAAGCAATGGTTACATCCAGAGGAATGGGTCTGAGCCCCTGGACAACAGAGCCCACCTTGCCAATGGCCATGCCAAAGAAAGATAGCTGCTGTCCATGTGCTGCTGGTCTGGCCTGCAGCAAACCCAGGCCACCATCTGTAGAAACAGTTTTGCTCACTGTGTAGATAAATAGGAGTGCAATTGCAGTATTGTAGCTGAATTCCTGCTTCCCATAAACCAAAGTGTTTATAGTCAGTGATATTTGAAGGAAGTCTTTTGTTTTCCTTCAGTAAAATCTTACTATAGGTTGTAGCCTCAAAAGAGATAGCAAGGGATCAAAGTGGTTTGACTTGTATTAAGACTGTACTATAATTGTTGTCAAATCTGTTAATCATGTAAAATACTTTAAAAATAAAAAGGTGGATAAACTCTAGCAGTGTCAAGTTTTACCTACCTAATGTTTGATAGGAATCTGTTGAGCTTGTATCTGTCTCTGGAGGCCCTGGCCTATTGCCAGTAATTATTATGGCTGACAAGTGACAAATCTTACCACTGGGATACCTCTTCTGGGAAAACAGGTGCCCTGTTTTACACTTACAAAATTAAGGCTAAGCATAGTGAAATGAAAACTTTGGAAAGGCATAAGATAAAACATGTTCTTCTCAAAGGAAAAACGCATTCTCAAAGGAAGTACTCTTTGTGCCCGTGACCAGTTTTGTAATGGTATGGATCTCAGTCCCTACTTATTGCCCCTAAGGAGGGAACTCCAAAGTCCAGGTTGGAGGAGTACCCACCCAAATCACATTGGAAGAGCTGGAAAATCCAGACAGCTCTTTCTCAACTGTCAGGTAATCATCTAAACCTGTCTTGGAAGGAAGTAGTCATGAGAAGGGAGGTAATAAGGAACTGTGTAGTCTATAAGACAGCACTGATGGAAGTGCTCATGTTTTCACTTAATGTGACTGGCAGGTTGGAAATGTTTACAGAGTCAGCTTGTGGCAAGAAGGGGATACATTTCCCCTGCTCTCAGAGGAAGAAGGGTCCAGAGAAAATCTGCTGAGCCTTATGGACTAATGCTTTAGCATGGCATTCTAACTCTAAGGCCTTTGCCTAGGTGTATCAAGAATAGCAAGTATAAAGCAGCAGTCCATGAAGTCATGATGTAGTGCTGATGCAGTTCATTCAGTTGGGCCATTCACTTAAGAGTTGGACTTGATTATCCTTGTGGGTCCCTTCCAACACATAATATTCTGTAATTCTGTGATAATTGGAAGTTGGAAGCACATTGTATGCTGTGATCTGAGTATATGGTCTCACCTCTCTGCAAGTGGTGTGCTCAGGAGGGATAGTTATATACCATTTTGTACTACTGAATGTAAATGCTCTTTATAAATTACTTTTAAAGGTTTGATTGTCTGGTCTCTTTTCTACTTCTTTAACCACCAGGAGGTAAACCTGCCTGGCTACACCTTACAGGTGGATGTGTGATGAGGGAGACCCATGTGGGTACCATTGCCAAGGGGAAGATGTTGCATACACAGGACACACAGCCACACTGAGCCTTGCCATTAAAGAACTGCAGCTGCCAGTTTGTCTACTGCTCAGTAATACTGTGTTTGGCCCTGAAACAAAGGACAATTTGGGACATCCCTGCACTAGACCTGGGGGCAGACCAAGTTACTTGGTACTGCCAGGACAGTGGTAAGTCCAAGATGGCAACACCAGGTAGGTGCTTTGGCCTTGCAATGGTAGGATGAGAAAAATTAATATCTATTATTCTTTTTTTTTGTGAGGTTTTAGGAGGCTAGGGGAAATCCCTGTTGTAAAATCACACCACCTCTCCTCAGAGGAGCAGAATGATTCCCAGAGTCTGCACAATGCCCAGTGAACCCAGTGTATGTTAATGCCTGCTGGATTTGATCCTCAAGGCTTTGTTGTGTCCCTGAAGATTGAGATAAGCTTGTTAGGAGGCTAATCTGGTTCTTGTCAAATATACCTCAAGTATATAGGAGACCTGTTGGATTTGAGCAAGAACTACTGAGTGCTGCCTTTAGGTGAGGAACTCAGCATAACAGTCATGAGCCATTGAGGCATATCAGCTCCTGAATATTTTTGTTTGCCATCAACTTGCTAAGGCTTGAACAAGCATTCAGCTTCCTCCCTGAACTGCTCCACCTTCTCTCTTTATGTTTGCTCCAGGGCTGGGAAGCTTCTGAGTAGTGTGATAGTGTCTAAGAGTTTAGTGTATCCATCCCCTGCTCTGTTCGCACATGGGGCATCACAGCTCCCCCCACAGAACAGCTGTTGGAGAAAACTTGCAGCAAGACTGTTACTTGTCTGCTGAGAAACCCACCAGAGCAGATCATGGAACCACCAAATCCATTAGTTTGGGGAAGGCCTCTGAGATCATCAAGTACAACCTATGACTGGTCACCGCTTTATCAATCAAGCAGAGCGCTGAATCCAGTCACTTTTTAATTACCACCAGGGATGGTGTCTCCACCACCTCCCTGGGCAACCCAATGTTTAACAGCCCTTTCCATGAAAAAATTCTTCTTGATGTCCAACCCATACCTTCCCTGGCATGGCTTGAGTCCATTTCCTCTGTTCCTGTCACTTGTTCCCTGACAGCAGAGCCCAATCCCCACCTGGCTGCATCCTCCTGTCAGGGAGTTGAAGAGAGTGAGATGATCACCCTGAGCCTCCTTTTCTCCAGGCTAAGCACCCCGAGGTCCCTCAGCTTCTCTTCATAGGACTTACTCTCTAATGGAGAGTTCCATCTCCAGATGGAGCACTGGGGACCACAGCAGGGCCTCTCCTTCCACCATAATTTTATCTCCCGTATGCACAGCTGAGATGTGCATCACATCATGTGTGCCCACATAATGTTAGTGAGGAACTGTGGGAGATGAGGCATCCAGTTCCAGGTGAGTCATGAGAAAAAGGGCATGTACGAATGCTTCCAGGCTGCTGTGAAATGGGTGAGTCAAGGCTGGCACAGTGTGGCCTCTAGGCTTCCCTAGCCCAAAATTATGGCTGACGTGAATCCGCTGACTTGAGTCGACATGAACATCTGGTGCCATTTGGGATCTTATTTTAAGAATAATTTGGCACAGTTGTTTCCTTCTTCCTGCACACAGTAAATTTCAAAAATCTCCTTTATCACATTATTTCACATTATTTCATTCAGAAATATATGCCTAAGGGAACCTTTTCTTGGATGGCTGTACTTAGAACAATATTGCTTTTCTTATTCTCACAGGTACAACAGACACAGTGCCTACAAATAAAGGCAAGACCTTGTTCAAAAAGTTGAAGTCATGTCTAAACAAGGGAAAGGACTTGTTTAGATGAAACTTTGTCACATGAATGTAAGCATGTGATAAAGCAGGCCAAGAAATATCCTGAGAAAAGAAATGAAAGGCAATACCAGTCTCTGAAACATTGACAAGATGGCTGGATTCAGAGGGGATTGTGGCAGGCAGCAGGAACACTGGGACAGGTCAGGCTAGAGCCCAGAAATGCAGTGAACTGCCCTGTATGGCTTCCCAGGTGAGGGAGAGAGGGTCTAATACCTGGCATCTCACTGAGGCCATATTCCAAGAGGATTCATTTCAAATGAGTAGGTGAGAAATTGTTACCTAGCACACAGATTAACTGAGTAACAGCAAACCTTCAAACCCACTGGCAGGACAAAATTTATTCTTAGAGGAGTTCAACTACCAACTGTGGAGTGCCGTGTTTTGTTTCAAATCATCTTGTTATCAGAAAAATTTTAGAAGGCTTCAAGTGGGAATGTGAGAAACTACAGCTGTCTGTAGGCTGACATGCAGACCAGTAGAAAGTACTATATGTGATAGAGCTTTTGGAAACAAATATGAACATAATAGGAAAGAGTCCCTATGGGGTGGTCTCTGGGGAATTTGTCTCATTCTGCTGGAGTTAGCCCGAAGAATTGGTGAGCACATGCACCCTGCTTGCAAAGGCATTCAGAAAGGTCCTGCACCAGTCTGAGAAAATGCATCTGAGTTGACTGTGAGAGACCAACACGGATTGTTTGCAGCTGTGTATTGTTGCAGGTGCCCCCAAAAAGGGGGAGGGAAAGGCAGAGAGCAAAATCAGCTGATAATGAAGGCTCCTCATGATAGTATTGCTGATTGGCTGCTTGTCTCGGTCTGCTGGGGAAAAGCAGGGCCCTCCCTTAAAATGGAGAAAGTAAACCCCTTCCCTTTGAATCAGTATAATTTTGAAATTAAGGGGCTCTCAGGCAAAGATATGGGGATAGGAATAACAGTTCTTTAATAGTATACATAACAAGGCAAACAAAACAACAACTACTACGGAATTAGTAATAAACAGAACAGGAACTCAGCTCAGCCCTTTCAGCTGCAGGCACTTTCCCCATTGGTGCAGTTCCCATCCCAGCCAGCAGGGGCTCTGGTGGCTCCTGGCCAGGCAGGGCAGGTGCGATGATTCCCCCACGGCTGCAGGGGGCGCTGTGGTGCGAGCGCAGGGAGCACGTGGTAATGGCGGCTGGGCCTAGCCAGGCAGGAACGGAAAAGAGAGGCTTTGCTCACGGACCCTGGGGTAGTGTTGGTCCCGGTGCTCCAGCAGGGCTCTCAGAAAAAAGCACACAGAAGCGGCAGGGCGTCCTGGAAGGGAAAGGGTGCAGGGTTTAGCAGGAGAGGAAAAGGCAGGTCCCAGCTGTGCTATGGCGGTGGTAGCAGCGACCCTCCTCCTCCGGAGCCAAGAGTGAGAGAGAGCCAGCAACTGACCCCACTCTCCTTTTACCTGTTTCTAATCTCGTGGTGTTTCTGTCCCTCCCTCGGAGAGAAACTCCCAAAAACCAGAGAACCAGAGAGGTTCTTCCCCATCTCAAGTACTTAGCCATCAGTGCTTCTTTAGGAAGACAATGGGAAAAAATTCCACAATGAGTAAAAGAAAAACCAAGCCCCAACACTGCTGCAGTTCACAAGTTCACAGCACTGAGAGACTGCCAGAATACAGGCAAAGCTGAGTGGAGCAGAGGAAGGCAGGTGCATGAGAGAAGGTGTCCTGAGGTGCTGGGCTGTGAGCACTCCTGAACTGCTCTGGGGAGCAGTGCCTCGGCTTTGTGCTCAGTACATGTAAACAGGATGGGATACAAACAAAATGGGATATTGCTGGACAAGATGAAGAAGCCAAAACTGAGACTGATGGAGCCTTGAAGATGCCAGAAGATTTTAACAGATGTAGACAGTCTTCCCTGGGACATCCATCCACACTCTCTGTTGGGTGTCAGAGCTGATTAAAAGATGAGGGCTGGGCAGCCTGAGAAGGAAAAGCCTAGTAGAAAGAGGGAGCAAGAGAGATGCCTCTGCTGATAGTGTCACCAGGTAGGTGTCATCTGTGAAGAAGAGTGAAATTGAAATCAGTCACCTCCTCGACACCCTCTAAATTACTCTCTGTACTAGGACATCTTACCCCACCTCCAAGCTAACAGGCAGGTCAAAACAAGTGATGTTTCAACTAGTCTGACATACTCATGGGATTTAGCAAGAGGTGGGGACAGTGAGTGATGAGCTGTTGAGTTGGGAATCCTGATTTAGCAGTGAGCTTTATGCCTTACTAATACCTGCTTGCTGCAGGTAGCCTCTGGTTTATGTGCCCACCATCTTGACCAGAATGGAAGTGTCAGAGGGATTCTGGCACAATGAATAGTGGCCACCACTGGAGCAACCTGGGAAGACATGAAGGAATCTACAGACATACACTACCTGCAGCCTCAGCACCTCCTGCTCTGCATCCCTGGTGCCCTGTTATTGATCTTTGTCTGATGCATGTTTGAAAGGTGAGTGCAGCACCTCATGTTTCTTCTGTGCTGGTTGCCATCAGTGTTTTGCAGGGCAGCTCCAGAATAATCCTTACCTGCCTCCCGACCACTACAAAGTATACAGAGGACTGTCCCCAAAAATAATTAATTTCTTATTAATTTCTCTGCTTTTCATGCAATATGGTATTTGTGTGGCAGCTCTTTCCCCTGCCCTCCCTCTCTCCTGTACCTATAGGTATGAAAAGACAAGTCCATCTCTCAGTCACACCTTAGCTGTGAGTGGGTCCCTCTAGAGACAGTCCAAGACAAATAAGGGGCCTTTGCAGCACAGATAAGGAATTTACTGGGTATGTCAGTCTGGGAGCCCCTAGCTGAGCCAGGGTTCAGCCTGATCCTAGAAGATGCTCCTGAAGGTTCTATGTGAGCTCCCTGCCCCAGAGCTCCTAGAGCTGCTGTGGGACCTGTTTGTTCACACCACTCTGCCCAGCTCTGTCCTACTTTCCCCTTCTGACACCAGAGGACCCCAGTTCTGTCAGGGGTGATGATGCACTCCAGTGTTCCAGCTGCAGGCATGTCACCCCAGGGTAGCCTGAGGACTGGCTAGTCCCCAGAACTTGTGTGTGGAAATGAAGCAGATCCACAGATTGCTCACCCCATGAGATGGATTCAGACAGGGCTTTGAGCCCCTTTTCCAGGAACAAAGGCTGACACATGGGGAGGTACAGACCAGCCCTCACACTCAGAAAACTGGAAGCCAGTCAGTTAAAGCAGGGCTGTGTGCTGGTGTGGGCAGAACTATCAGCATGCTTCCCACCAGGCAGAGCAGGATTTCAAGGGGGAAGAGCAGAGGACATGAAGTGTCTAAGCTGTGGTCAGCAAACCTGCCCTAAGCTGGAACCGAGGGTCTCTCCTGGAGCAGCCAGGGGAGCACTGACCCACCTGCCTCAAGTGCTGGCTCCTGCCTGCAGTGCACAGCCATGTGAGAAGATGTGGCAGATGAGGGCTGTAGGAAGAGCCAGAGTTAATTCCAGGGTCATCAGGTCTTCCCTCAAAGAAGGGAAGGCAAGTTGCACTTGCCTGGCTTCCTAGAAACAGCATGATTTAGAACACAATGCCTCACACGATAGCTTTGTTGTGGTTTCCTGTTGGAACCAGCATATTCCCACGTGTTCTGTCCTTGGCTCCTGCTGCAGCCAGTGGTCAGGTACCCTGGACACAGAGCCCATGGGACACTCAGATACTTACAGACTGGTTTTCTGGCATCCTCTGGACTCCTCAGGTGCACTGTAAGCAGGAGCAATATGCACTCCAACACAGAGGCATGCTCTGTGTCCTGTTGCCTCAGCAAAATTAATTATTGCTTATTTAGCCATCATTACTGTTGTCTCCACACCACCTTTGCTTCGGTGCCATTGTGTTTGTGAAGAAAGCACTGACCTGACAGAGGCACCAAGCCTTGAGTGTCCACTGGAGAAGCACTGGGAGTCTTGGGGTGTTCCAGGGCTCAGGGTGTGAGTACTTTGGCAATGCTGGGGCAGTACATCCAGCACAGAACACTGCACTGGCAGCATCTTCCTGTTGGCTGACCCTGGCTGCCAGTGTGGGTGCACAGGTCCTCTCCTGCCAGAACTCTTTCCTCTTATAAAACCCTGTTACTACCGTTGGGCAGGGCATTGGGAGTGAGCGACAAGTGGAGGTCTAAAGTTCAGACCAGTTGCACTCTGGTAGGCTTCTACATTCTGCTGTGCAGAACCCCAAAGAAGGTGAGTGTCCCCTGTGTCCCATTGTCTCAAGAGCCCAGGCAAACAGCACCTTCTCCCTGTCTCCACCCCAGACCAGGCCAACCAGACTCACAAGCAAGGCAGTAGCTGTTAACCACCCTTTCAGGGAAGAGATGTATAAACATAAGATATTGCGGCAGCTTCCAACATGTTCAACAGGTGCAATCCCAGCACCTCCTGACCTGCTGCATGTCAAACAGAGCAGCTGCTGTGAGCTGCTGGCTCTGGTAGGAAGGCAGCCACCACTCATTTGGGTAGTCTATTAAGGCTGCTTAATTTTGGTAGAACTGCAAGTTCTTCAGAATCAGAGAATCATTTAGGTTGGAAAAGCTCTCTGACATCACCAAGTCCAACCATTCTCCCAGCACTGCCAAGGCCACCAGCATGTCTCCATGTATCACTTCTACACATATTTTAAATCTCTTCAACAATGGGGACTTCACCACTGTCCTGGGCAGCCTGTGCCAGGGCTTGAAGTTTTTCCAATTTAAACCTCCCCTGGCAAAATTTGAGGCCATTTCATCTTGTTCTTCCTTCTTTCAGGGAGTTATAGAGAGTGAGAAGGTCTCCCCTGAGCCTCCTTTCCTCCAGGCTGAGCCCGCCCCCACAGCTGCTCCTTGTCAGCCTTGTGCTCCAGCCCCTTCCCCAGTTCTGCTGCCCTTCTCCGGACATGCTCCAGCCCTTCAGTGATTTTCTTGTCATGAGGGGCCTAAAGCTGAACCCGGGATTTGAAATGCCTCAGCGGTGCCCAGCACAGGGGACAGTCACTGCCCTCGTGCTGCTGGCCACATTGTGGTTGGTACTGGCCAGGTGACATTGCCCTTCTTGGAGACCTGGGCACACCTGGGCTCATGTTCAGCTGCTGTTGACCAGGACCACCAGGTCCTTCCCCACTAGGCAGTTTTCCAGCCACTCTGCCTCAAACGTGGATTGGTCTGTGGGGTTCTTGTGACCCAAGGGCAGGGGTTGGCCCTTTGATCCA
Source organism: Cinclus cinclus (assembly GCF_963662255.1). Taxonomy (NCBI): domain Eukaryota; kingdom Metazoa; phylum Chordata; class Aves; order Passeriformes; family Cinclidae; genus Cinclus; species Cinclus cinclus. The sequence goes on along the minus strand of NC_085073.1, from coordinate 1,258,775 downwards.
GCCTGTCAAACTGCCTTTGCAGAGCATTCCTTCCCTCCTGCAGATGAACATCCCACCCAGCTTGGTGTCATCTGTGAAATGACTGAGGGTTCCCTCAATCTCCTCTTCCAGACCACTGATGAAGATACTAAATGGGACTGGCCCCAAAACTGAGTCCTGGGGAAAACCACTGGTCACCAGCCTCCAGCTGGATTTAGCTCCATCCACCACCAGTCTCTGGGCCTGGATCATGACTCACACTGATGCATGGATTTTAAAAAATAATTTATTTTAATCACTATGAAGTTTTGTCAGATAAATTATAAAATGCTCATGAGCTCACCTTTACATTCATTTTAATCACAGTTTATAAATCTTAACTCTTTTCATGTTATTTGGAATTCATGGAGAAAATAAGGATGATGGAGTTAATGTCTTTGAGCCTGTTACTGTGCCACTTCAACAGCTGAATGGTTTACTGACATTATGGAGTGAACCATGTGTCTGTTTCTTTATCTTTACAAGCTGAAACTTCTTTTATCTTCAGGTATTCCATCAGTAGCTGATAATTATAAGCCAAAATTGTATCAGAGGTGGAAAAAAATGTATTTAGACTTTTATAGACAGACATTGCATCCCATTGTGTACAGCTGGTGAAACTTAACCAGGGAGAGGCTATGCTTACTTATGAACCTACATTTAGATACATCTGAACTGGAGTTTTAAAATGGCCAAAACAATCTGGGAGTTCACAAATTCAAACAGAGTTGCTGCAGTTTTTTTTTCAAAGAAAGGTTTGGGCAAAGGTGAACATGCAGAAGTAGGCCCTGGGAGCAGAGCTCTTCCTCTCTCACAGGGAATGATGGCCTCCAAAAGGCTCAGTCCTTCCTCCCTGCTTTGTTTTCCAGGAGGAGCTGGTTTCACTCGCCAAGCAAAGTGACCTGCTGGTCAGAAAGGTGGACCTGGTTCAGGCACCAGTAGGTCCAGGGCCACCCCAGGCTGATGAAAAAGTTCTGAAGAGGCCAGGTAGTTGGGTCAGCTTTTGGTGCTGGAGACTTCCAACAAGTGTGCACATCATCATTACCCTGTGCCCTGTCCTTACCCCAAACACACTCCCAGGGGAGCTGCCGTGGCTGTGAACAGAGTGTCTGTCCCACCAGGCTGGGTCCCATTACTGCACACACTGACAACAGAGCCCTGCTGCAGCACTGCCAGCTCCCTCCCTTCCTCCCTCCTCCCCCCCCTCCCTCCTTCTTCCCATTTTTACCTTTGAAAAGTTAAATTTGTCTCAACAGAGTCTACTGGCCTTGATGGACAACAGGGTTAAATCTCAGATGCTCAGACAAATTTTGAACACCAAAAGCCGCTTATAATATGTGTTAAACTTCTTTTCAAAGATGATTTTGATACAAAATTAAAATTTAAAATATTGTCAGCATGGATGGTTGGGCACAAAATGAATCCATGAAAGGTAGTTAGGAGATAGTGCAAGCCATAAAAGATGGAGGTTAAAACTGAACAACACAAGAAGGCACCAAAATCTTCAGAGCTTTCCTTTTCCTCAACTTGTTTGCTCTTATATTAAATCTTCCTGCATATCTCAGTAATACACAGAGTCAGGGTGGAGAGAGGAGTTATCAAGTAACTTGATCAAGACAAGTTATCCCTGGATCTCACCTTGAGGTTTAATGCTGTATGTACTAATCACCCCCATCAGGTAAGAGATCTACTCCTCTTCCCCCTCTGAAAAATAAATTATTCAGTGCTTGAATAATGTAATTACATTTTTAAAAAAGTATTCTCCACTTGAAAGCTGTTCAGTGCTTCCTACTGCAGCATTTCTGAAGTAACAAATCCCCCAGTATTGCTGCACCATCCCTGAGGAAAACTGGGTGCCTTCCACTGTCTGAAGTATATAAGAATTTGATAAGTGATCTACAGACATCCACACAAAGGAGATATTACTGTTAAAGCATTGTAGGAGTGGTTTGGAACTTTCCCAAAACCACAGGAAATTCAATCTGATAATGGGTCCCACTTCACTGCTAAAGTTGTACAGGATTGGGCAAAAGACGGAGGAATAAAATGGATTTTCCACACTCCTTACTACCCCCAAGCTAATGAAATTGTAGAAAGGACCAATGGTGTCCTAAAACGACTTCTTAAACTACAGGAGGGAAGCTGGATCTTCAGTTATGGAAAGCTATAAAAGGTCTAAATGATAAACGGGGGGTGAACGGGTGTCCCAAAATAACTGCCTGTACTGGTTTGAAAAGCAAAACCAGTGAGACTTCAAGTCAGTAATATAATTTTTAATAGGGAAGAGAAAAAAAAAAGAGAAAAAACAAAATACATGCAATAATAAAAATACAACCACTGACAGAGTCAGAATACAACCTGATACCCTGTCAGTCAGGGTGCTGGTACAGTTTTCCTCCAAAGGGTCCAGCGATGATGTGGATAAAAACCTGGTTCTTCCTCTGGAATCCAGTGGAAAAAGGCTGCCTTTGGCGTTCTAAACCTCAGTTTTTATCTAGGTAGGAAAGGCTTGGCTCGTCCTCCTGGCTGGAGCATCTCCCAATGGGATGATGTAATCTTATCAGTTATACAGTAGGACTCAATGGCCCATTAACAGAAGATACTTCCCACAGAGATAAGGATGATCACCTTTCTCAGATGGTAATAGAATATGTATCTTGTATTGTAAACCAGGACAGGAGGAACACAGCAATGAAAGTATTTGAGAAAGGAGAGAAGATCATTCCAAATTCTGCTGGGAGACGGTTTTGCCATCAAGAGGAGCAAAGTCAAAAGTCCTGCCCGAGAAATCCAGTTCCTGGGAGTAAAGTGGCAAAACGGGCAGCCCCAAATCCCCACTGAGGAAATCAATAAGATCACTGCAATGTCTCCACCAACCAACAGGAAGGAAAAACAAACTTTCCTAGGTGCCATAGGCTTTTGAAAAATACACATTCCTGAGTACAGCCATATCATAAGCCCTCTCTACCTGGTCACTTGGAAGAAGAACAAATTCCACTGGAACCCTGAGCAGCAGCAAGCCTTTGCCCAGATCAAGCAGGAGATTGCTCATGCTGTAGCCCTCGGCCCAGTCAGGACAGGAACAGAGGTGAAGAACGTGCTCTACTCTGCAGCCAAAAACAAGGGCTTGTCCTGAAGCCTTTGGCAGAAGGTACCTGGTGAGATCTGAGGCCGACCTCTGAAATTCGAAAGCCAAAATTACAAAGGGTCTGAAGCCAACTACACCCCAACAGAAAAAGAAATCTTGGCTGCTTATGAAGGAGTTCAAGCTGCCTCAGAGGTGACTGGCACAGAAGCACAGCTCCTCCTGGCACCCCGACTACCAGTGCTGGGGTGGATGTTTAAAGGGAAGGTCCCCTCTACCCACCACTCCACCGATGCCACATGGAGCAAGTGGATCGCCCTCATCACACAGCACACCCGTATCGAAAACCCAAATTGCCCTGGGATTTTGGAAATAATTACAAACTGGCCAGAAAGTGAAAATTTTGGTCTTGCTGATGAAGAGGAGCAAGAACAAGTGACCTGGGCTGATGAAGCCCCGCCATACAACCAACTGCCAGCAGACGTAACTCCCTATGCTCTTTTCACTGACGGTTCCTGTCGCATCGTGGGGATGAACCGGAAGTGGAAAGCAGCCGTATGGAGCCCCACACGACAGGTTGTACAAGCTACTGAAGGAGAAGGTGGATCAAGTCAACTTGCTGAACTCAAAGCCGTTCAGCTGGCCCTGGACATTGCTGAAAGAGAGAAGTGGCCAAAGCTTTACCTTTACACTGATTCGTGGATGGTAGCCAATGCTCTGTGGGGCTGGCTGGAAAGATGGAAAAAAGCTAACTGGCAGCGTTGGGGAAAACCAATCTGGGCTGCTGATGAGTGGAAAGACATTGCCAGTCAGGTAGAGAAGCTACCCGTAAAGGTCCATCATGTAGATGCCCATGTCCCCAAGAGTCGGGCTAATGAGGAGCACCAACACAATGAGCAAGTAGATCAGGCTGCAAGGATAGAGGTGTCACAGATAGACTTAGACTGGCAACACAAGGGAGAGTTGTGCTTGGCTCAATGGGCCCACGATGCCTCAGGTCACCAAGGCAGAGATGCTACCTATAAGTGGGCACGAGACCGAGGGGTGGATCTCACCATGGACAGGATTTCCCAGGTTATCCATGACTGTGAGACGTGTGCTGCCATCAAGCAAGCCAAGCGAGTGAAGCCCCTCTGGTATGGGTGGCAGTGGTCCAAATATAAGTATGGGGAGGCCTGGCAGATTGACTACATCACACTGCCTCAGACACGCCAAGGCAAGCGCTACGTGCTGACCATGGTAGAAGCCACCACTGAATGGTTGGAGACCTACCCTGTGCCTCATGCCACTGCCCGCAACACCATCCTGGGCCTGGAAAAGCAAGTCCTTTAGAGACATGGTACCCCTGAGAGAATTGAGTCAGACAATGGGACTCATTTCAAGAACAGCCTCATAAACACCTGGGCTAGAGAACACGGCATCGAGTGGGTGTACCACATTCCTTATCACACACCTGTGGCTGGGAAAGTTGAACAGTGCAGTGGCCTGCTTAAAACCACCATAAAGGCACTGGGAAGGGGGACTTTCAAGAACTAGGAGATGAATCTACCAAAGGCCACATGGTTAGTGAACACCCGAAGTTACACTAACCAACCAAGCCCTGCCCAGTCTAAGCCCTTAAAAACACCAGATGGAAATAAGGTTCCAGTGGTACACATAAAAATTATGCTAGGATAATAACTGTTTGAGTGAACTCTGCCTCCAGCAAAAACAATCCAATTCGTGAAATGGTTTTCACTCAAAAACCAGATTGTACCTGGTAGGTAATACATAAAGATAAAAAAACCCGATGCATACCTCAAGGAAACCTTGCTTTAAAGTGATCTACCTATGATACTGTGCCTGTATCTGTAACTGTATGGATGTCTATAATTTGAAGATTTTAATTTGATGTAGCATGATGGTTTGGGAAAATTCAGGGTGGATAATGTTGGGGATTTGGTTCTTTCCCTTTTCCCTCTGTGGAATTTTGCCCACTGTCATGCTAAAATACCTGTTGACTGGGCCCTAGTGGCAAGGCGGAGGGGAGAGAAAAGGAAAACCCCACGAAATTCAAACAGCCAGAAGAGGAAATGAAAGGCTCTGGCTTGGCCCATTTCCCCTGCGGAGTTCGGACGACAAGGACGATCGCCGCGTCAGCCCCATCCCTGCCATCCCAATGTCGGGAGCCATCCTCACTGCTGTCAGACCCTGCACTGCTGCCTTCTTGCTGTAACCTGCCACCATCCAGCACTCTGCTGAGCATTGGGACCCACACTGTGAGCGGAGGGCTCTCTCCATCTCCCTCTCTCCCCCTGGGACAGCTCTGCCATCACCCCCAGCCCTCCTGCAGCTCTGTGGGACCTGCCTGCCCCCAGCACCGGGAACTGCAGCTCAGGGAAAAGGTGCCTGCAGCCAAAAAACACTGGGACTGAGTTACTGTTCTGTTTGTGGGTAATTTCATAGCTGCTGTTGTTCTTGTTTGTCTTGTTAGATATACTAGTAAAGAACTGTTATTCCTACCCCCATATCTTTGCCTGAGAGCTCCCTTAATTTCAAATCATAATAATCTGTAGGAAGGAAGGATCACAGTTTTCAGTTCAAAGGGAGGCTTCTGCTTCCCTTGACAAACACCTGTCTTTCAAACCAGGACATGGGGTTTTCCCTCCTCCCCCCCCCCCCCCCCCCACCATTAGGGCCTAATCAACAGTAATCTTAGCATGATAATGGGGAAAATTCCACAGAGGGAAACGGGAAAACCAACCCCCAACAACGATTTAAATCTTATTATCTTTTCTAACACTGAGGCAATGATTTTCCATATGTTAAAAGGACAGAGAGGCACAGAGGTTAAAGGTCAGAACAACACCAACCTTTATTAAGCATCAACCCTAAGAAGTTTATGTACCATAACAATAACAATCCCCATTTTCAATAATGATCTGCAGCCTTTGTGTAGATAAGCTTTTCACTGGCTTTTGCTACAAGTTCATTTGTCAAGTAGAAAAAAAAAGGTAAAATTACAAAGGAACAAAAATTTTAAGATGTCACAAGCCAAAATTGATGCCATCTAACTCCCTTAAGCTGTAAAGCACATGATCTTCCACTCTTATGCCCACATATCAAATCTTCGCACAGAGACACATCCATGAATAGGAAGGGGGCAAGGTAGTTTGTTATCTATGACCTGGCACACATCAACGTAGGGATCAAAGAGGACTACAGTGGGGAGGGCACTGTTTCCCTTCCTCTGTCCAAGGAGATAAATTTGTCCATTCACAGTGCTGCATCCCATGAAGAACTTCTGGGTCAAGCATTCCTCATTCACCTGTGTCCATTCATCTGTCTCCACATCAAATCGAAAAGCTCCCCCTCCTACAGTGTACAGAGCCCCATTCAGGGATGTGATGCAGAGGTCATACCTGAGAGAGAAGAAACCCTTGATCATAATCAACAGAAAGATTTGACCCCTGAAATATTCAGGATGACCTTGACGCTCAAATCAGAAGACATGTTTAAACAGAGAATCACAGTTTTGCAGGAACAGGACTTCTGAATTTCTACAGTCTAACCTCTTATTGAAGCAGGACCAACATTAGAATCCTTTATCTTCTGCCAGGTTCCAGAATATTATTTCTTACCTGCCTTGGTTTGAAAAAACAGATGTCTGCTAGGGAAGGCAGAAGGGAGGGTCCTCCTCCCTTGGATTGGAGAATGTAAACCATCTTCTTCCCAGTTACTATAATTTTGAATTAAGGGGCTCTCAGGCAAAGATATGAGGATAGGAGTAACAGTTCTTTACTAGTATGTACAGCAAGGCAAAGAAGACAATAACAACTATGGAATTAATAACAAACAAAACCAGGGACCCCGTGACAGCCTTCTCAGCCGAGACAGGAAAGGAGGGAGGGGAGGCTTTGGGACAGTCGATCCCAGTGCCCCTGCAGGACTCTGAAAAGCACTAAGGTGGAGTGGCAGGAATGAGCAAAATATCTTGGGCTGGTGGACAAGATGTATCAGGGAACACCGGGACAGTAGTTGGAACTGCTGGACATTCTGGCAGGGCAGGAAGTGCGGGGCTGCAGCACAAAGAAACCCAGAGCAGTGCCGGAGGAGCGGTGGCACTGGAGCAGTAATGGGGGCTCAGGATTCCTGAGAATATGAGCAGCTGGGGATAGGTCCCTCTTTTAATGAGGTAGGTGTTAATAAGGTTCCAGGTCAGTGGCTGCTCTCAAGGAGCAGAGGCTCACCCCACAGAAGTAGAAGAAAAAACTCCCATCTGGGTTATAGCAAATTCCTTTCCCCAAGCCACAGCAGCTCCAAGTGTCCTCCTCCTCTGAAGTCACAAGAGCAAGAGCTAGCAGCTGCTTCCTGCCCTTCTTTTTACCTGGGCTCAGCTAACCCTTTGTTTTCTCAAGTACCTATAAGTACAAGCAGTGTTTCCCACCAGCTCATAGGAAATACCTATCTGTCTTGGCTTTCAAAGTAGGATGTAACCAAAAGTATGTATGTATGTATTCTATAACCATCTGTTGAAACCAGGTGGGGCAGTAATCTTTACCTCCAGGGGGGATGTCTTCTGCTAATGGGCCATCTGTTAAAAAACAGGTGGGGCAATGTTCCTTTTCCACAACCCATCCTTCCTCCAGGGAGATATCTCCTGTTAATGGAGCACTGAGTCCCACTGCATGACTGATAAAATTCTATCATCCCATTGTGAGATTCTCCACCCAGGGGGAGGAGCCAAGTATTTCCTACCTAGATAAAATCTGAGATTTGGAACATCCAGCCTTTTTCCACTGGATTCCAGAGGAAAAACAGACCCTTCTATATCATCACTGGACCTTTGGAGGAAAAGTGCGCCCTTCTACAGAACCACTGCTTCAACAGAACCACATCTGTCACTGCAGGACTGGAGGCACCATTTAATGGGACTGCTACCAACACCCTGACTGATGGGATGTCAGGTTGGATTCTGACTCTGTCAGTGTTTTGGGTTTTTTTTGTATTACTGTATTTTTATTTTTTAAATTTTCCTAGTAAAGAACTGTTATTCCTATTCCCATATCTTTGCCTGAGAGTGCCTTAATTTCAAAATTATAATCTTTTGGAGGTGGGGTGTCACATTTTCCATTGCAAGAGAGGCTCGTGCCTTCCTTTGCAGACACCCGTCTTTCAAACCGACAGTAAGAAGGAACAAAATAAAAGAACTTGGCCCCCCACATTACCTTGGAAGAGGGGAGAATGAGATGACATCCCAGCTGTCTGTCTCTGTGTTCAGCCTCTGCACTCCATCATATACGTGTCCCTTCTCATCCAGACCACAGACCACATAGATCATGGTTCCCACATTGACCGCATCGCCTCTCTCCACAGGCTGAGCCATAGGACTCATGCTTTCCCACTCTGACTCCATCAGAGCCATACGCTCCACTGCTGGGATTATCCCTTCATCTGTGCTCCCTCCTAGAACATACAGGTAGAGTCCTACTCCTACTGCACAGTGGCTATTACGGGACTTCTTCATGGCTGGCCCTTCCAGCCAGCAGTTGTCCAAGCAGTTGTAGATAAGCACCCAATCCACACTGTACCACACAAACTCATCCCGGAAATATCCTCCTGTCACAAAAAGGAAGCTTCCTGTACAGACAGCAAAGAAAATATTAGTCACATGAAGGCTAAAAATTGCTCCTGATAGCTGGGGTTCTCATTTCACCCTGGGCCGTACTGATAAGGTGCAAGATGAGAAGAGAAAAATCACTGGTCTATCAATCAGTTTGCAGTATTGAATTCCTCATCCACACAGATAGATTGGACCTACAGTATGCAGCCAGTCTTTCTAAGCCTGCTCCCATTTTTGAACTGAATCATAGAAACACTGGTTGGAAAGAACCTTAGGGATCTCAGTTTCAAACTGCTACCAGAAATGGGACTATTACCAACACTGCTACAGGAAGCCATAGTATTGAGCTGGCTTGAAAGTCTCCAAGCATTAAGATTTCCCAACATCTATGGGTAAATTTAATGTAATGGCAACTATAAATCAGAAATTGCCTGTCATCTGTCTAAACCACTAAAAAAGAGAAGGCCAAAATCACACTGCTTAAAGCTAAGTCCTTAGACTAATTCCAGATAAAGCCAAGGTAAGGAGCTCAGCAGACAGCATAGTTTCTGCTATATGAGAATAGTGTTGTCTAGCATTCTCCCAGGTCTAAGGAAAACAAAACCATTGTTTGAAAAAATATGACCACCAATATGAATGAGGTTTTAGCAATGCTGAGCACAACCGTTTTACAGCAAAAGCTGGACTGCCTGCATTTGGGACTCTCAGTCTCAACTTCTGTTTGCATTTCCTCAGTCTCCCTTTTCTGTAAGTTACCTACTGCTGCCACTGCATACTGGGTGAGGTTCCTGCGCTGCAGTGGAGAACAAGCCTGCCAGGTCCCTGTTTTAGGTTGAAAGAGACATAATTCTTGATGTTCCTTGTCATGTTTTCCTCCCAGGACATATAAGGTGTCATAGCTCCGACCAGCATAAGAACACAGTTTTGGATTTTGCCAGCTGGGTGGGGGACAGTTGTCTAACTTCTTTATTAATCTGGAAAAAGTATCTGTCTCTCCAGCACGCTTACTGCGTTTCACCAAGGTATCAAGGAAGGACAAACTCAGAAAAGTGACCCTGACTTCGCCCACCAAATCCAGAAATTCTTCCTCTCTTGTTGCTGGGTCCTCCATTATCCAAATTATAATACTGTCAAAAACCACATCCTCTCTTGAAATGAAGAGGTCATCACTTTTCAGGAGCTGCATCAGCATTTCCTTGGGTAATGCCTTAAATTCTTCTTGGCATATCACATCCCCCCAGTGAGTGAGAGCCACATTCATAGCAGACACGTACAACTCTGTAAAGGCAAATTGCTGTGAGTAGGTCATCAGGCCCAGGCAGTTGGAAACATGCAGTTCTCTCTCCAGAAATTTCTCACACAACAGTTTCACCCTGTCAAATTGAAAAAAATCAGCTGTTTCCAGTAAACTGATCACATTTTCTTGACCTATGAGCACTTGGGCTGTGCGAGTGAACTCAAGTAGTGCCTGAAAAGGCACTGCGTCGATCCCTTTGATCACTATGTGCTGTTCAGAGCTCTCTCTCGCGCCTCCAAAAAACATGGCTGCAAAATATCGACTATGTACTGAAAGCACCCTACGGCTGACCTGGAAGAGTCTCTCTCCAACCTCAAGAATTGTGTCTGCAATCATTTCTGTCTGAGGTCCCAGCTCCTGTGGCTCTTGTGCAGGCTCCATGCTTGTAGACTGCTCGGCAGTTAATTTTAACTCAGTCTTATGCAGCCCTTACCCCTGTAAGATCTCTGGAAACACTATCCCCCTAGCTAGGATAAATATGAGATAAGCCAATCTTGTCCTAAAAATAGAATGTTTCCTACTCTCCTGTTTCTCTCTTCTGTCTTTTCTGATGCTTTCTGAACAGCAACATCAGAACAGTTGTATAACAAAAAAAAAAAAAAAGCATCTGGCATCTACTACTATCTTGACTGGCATCTACTTTTACTGGGTAAGGCTACAGCAAATAAGGGGAGCTGTTGGCCAAGCAAAGAGTCTGGGCGAGAAAGAAAAAACAGGAGAAACAACCAAAAGATTCCTAAGCACTGAGTAAATATGAAGTTCTGGAAAACACTGAACCCATTTGGAAAAAAGCAACCATTACCTCATGTTTCATTAGTTCAACTTTAATCAAATACCAAAGTGATTACAGTTTTTCCTATGTATCTCACTTTATACTTCTCTAAGAGAGAAGAGGAAGGAGTAAGCCCCCATTCAAAACCAGATGGCTTCCCTTGTTCAGTCATCCTCAACCTGAATGCACCAAATACAGATGTAGGACAAGCAACAGCTAATGTCACAGTGAGTTTTTCTAAAGAGAAAACATGAAGAGATTTGCATAGTGACCTTGAAGTAGAATCCCTTACCCAGAACCTGTACAAGCAAGACTCACTCCCAGCTCTTGGTAGAGCTCAGCAAACAGGAGCTGTGCCAGTGCCTCTCCATGCCCATCATAAAAACTTCTTTATTTCTAGTCTGGATCGCCTGTTTTTTAGCTTAAATCATTATCCCTTGTCCTGTCACAACAGGGCCTGCTAAAATGTCTGTCCCCTATCATTTTCATATTCTTCATTTCAGGCACTTGACTCCCAAGTATAACCTCAACGTCTGTGCTGCAGAAAAGGAGTGCCATGCAGCTCACAACAATGACCAAACAACCAACCACCTGAGCAGGAAATGTTGGGAACATGCCTCTCTCCTGTTTACACACTTGACCCATGGCTCCAGGCAGATCTCCTGGCACTGAGAGCACAGGATCTACCCCAGAGCACCCTGGGCCTGTTTCTGATGCTATACTTAGAGCACAAAGATAGTGCAACATGTTTTTGGCATCAACAGCAGCAATCTTTCTCCCACCTCAAGGACAGTTCAAGACTCTGCTCACGCTGATGAGAAATTCTACTCCTAACACTCTAAATAAAAATTCTCTTTGGAATTGCGCAGTTTCACCAGCAAGTTTCATAGCATTAGAAAGAAGCTAGGTTGTGAGCAGCACAACTTCATAGACAGCTATGTGAGTCCCCAGATTAAAATCCAGATGCACCCAAATTCACACAGGAAATAAATCACACAAGACACCTGGTCCCCAGTTTCAGAGCCTCCTGGAAGTCAGATTCACTGAAATGGAATTTACTTTAAGATCCCACCCATTTTGGAGCTGACCCAGGAAAGGCCGTGCATGGGAGAACAATGCTGTGGCCAAAATAACCAATCCAACCTGTACTTGCCATGTGCTCTTGACAACCTTCAGGAACAAAACTGCTGGTGCCAGCAAAACAATTCACTCTGCCACAGCCTCCTCATAAAGGGTCCTCTATAAAGGCAAGAGCAGGTGGCAGAAGCAGCCTTTAAAATGCCTCAGAAGAGGGATGAGATATTCTCAAGCCTTTCCCATCAATTCCTTGTTTGAAACATGGCTTCTGCTCTGGTCCCTCCTGATCCTGCAGTGTTTGTGCACCTCCTGAACTAATTTAATTTAGACTTATGGCTGGAGAACTGTAATGTCAGCTGCAGTGCACTTTTACAGACTAAAAACCAGACATTTAGAAACAGATTAATTTGTCTTTATTCACTCAAAACTTCTCAAATACTGAATTTTCTGCAGTATAAAAGAAAAATGTTTACTTATAAATCAAGTTATAACAAGCAAAACCACATGTGGATAGCTACAATATAAAAATATGCAGTACTTCCAGACGCCACCTACTACTGAATCAATGTTAAGAGTATTAAATATTCTTCCCCTAAAATTCCAAGAAATTCTGTAGAAATGTGTGAGCCTGCTGATGCACAGATCACAACCTACCAGTTCTGGAACCACTGCTGAAAAAGACCTTCTTGGCTACATCCCTCGTAAAGGTAATGTACACAAGGAAGTAATTTTCCTGCACAAAAGAGACTGAACTCAACAGCAGACGACTACAACATGTTTCCCTAGCTGAGTACTGATATCTAAGAGGAAGAAAAACATGTTGTACTGTATTTAGGCTTTTAATTTTGATTAAATACATTTTAATGTATTTAAAAAATGGAAAGAATATAACCAATATTCAGGGCATTCTTAACTAATTTTATGGGGTTGTTTCAAAACTCACAAGATCAAGAAGGTCTCAGACAGCTCATGACAATATGTTCTCTTCTGTCAGCTCTAAACAACATAGTTACACACTATTTGGGGGTGGGAGGAAAACAAAAACATACTTCTTACATTCCCCATCCTCTCATCATCTATGAAAGCCACAAAAACAAAAGGTGACTTTTTTCACACTAACAAAAAGACATTCAAACTACCCCCCCCCACCAAAACACGAAGTTTCTCCCACACTGATAGTTTTCTCCAATGACTTGCACTCCCGAAGTTTTCAGAGACAATCCAAAGGAAGCATTAGCCATCTTGCTGCTGAATGAAAGGGTTTGGAATGGCTTCCATTCCATCCTGTGGACAAATCAGAACCACAGAAGTCCCTCTGCAAACCACAAGTCCCAGCTGACGTGTGTCTTCTGTTAATTTAAATTGATCATCTGGATCTAAAAAGCAGAGATCCATGTTAGAACAGGAAAATAAGAAACCAAATTCCATCAACTTCAAAAGGCATGGACATGCATGTTCTTTCCTGGCATAACTGCTTTGTTTTATTGAACACATGTGCTACACAGATGATGCAACAGTGCCATGTGATGTTTTCAAGACCTTACTGACAGTGAGCAAAACAGAAATTTGCCTTGTATGCATCAAAAAGCAGAACACATTTATTAAATAATTCAAAGGCCTTTTTATTTATCTAACCATTAGTACAGATGGAAGTGATTAAAAAAAGCTCTTGATCCCATTTCAAGTGTCATTGTAGACAAACACTTGGAGATTAATTCAAATCAGAAGAAGACCCAGACTTCTCAATGCACTAAGGAAGAGAGCACCAGTCCATTCCCAGACCAGGCCAAACAGGGCTGGAACGGGAGAGACAAACACAAATCAGCCAATTCTACCTTCCATGAGATATCTCTACATTCAATAGAGATTAACAACACATTTTAAAACTCTCTTTCAAAGAGAAAATTCAAAGTTCCAGGTGTTCCCTTTTAAGCAGCTAGGAGAATACTCTTCAAAAACACTGTCCTATCAAATGATACAATCAGAGAGGAGAAAGACACTACTTTATTCAAGCTTTAGAGGACAAGGGCAGTCAATGAGACAACACAGAGGAGCTCAAGCAAGGACTACCAAGGATGTTCTATCACAGGTAATAAGCTTAACCTAACTGCTGCTGTATAATCATCTTTAAAGGTCATCTAGTACAGCCTCCTTGCAATGAGGAGGGACATCTTTAACTAGACACAGTTGCTCAGAGTCCCATCTTCCAATGCTCCTAAGGATGGGGCACCTATGACCTCTCTGATCTTGTCCCAGTGTTTTCATCATCCTCATTATTAAAAAAAACAAAAAAACAAAAAAAAAAAAACCTCTTCCTTACCATCTAAATTACCCCAACTTTTGTTTAAACCCATTATTACCACTTGCCCTGTCACAACAGGGCCTGCTGAAGCATTCACCCTGTCATTTTCTTTTATGTCCCTTTAAAGTACTGAAACGCCACAATAAAATCTCCTCAGAGCTCTCTCTTCCCCAGGTGAAACATCCTCCACTCTTCCAGCCTGGCACAGGGGCCCCAGCCCTTGGAGCATCTCTGCAGTGCACCTGGACTCACGGCAGCAGCTGCACATCCTCCTGGTGTTGCTCTCCAGATTTTGTGGGGTCTCACCTGAGCAAGGCAGAGAAGCGGATTCCCCTCCTTGGGGATGAATCCCCCCATCTTGTAGGGATGCAGCCCAAGATACAGCTGGCTTTGTATGCTGCAAGCATATATTTTTCAGCCTCTCATCCACCAGCATGTCCAAGTCCCTCTCAGCAGGGCTGCTCTCAATCTGTTCATTCCCTAGTCTAGACTGATACCAGGGGTGGTCCCAAACCAGGACCAGGACCTTGTACTTGGGTCTTGCTGAACCTCATGAGGTTCCTGTAAGGCCTCTTCCAAAACTTGTCAAGGCTCCTCTGGATGGCCCCATCCTTCAAGTGTCACCTGCAGACTGAGGGTCAACTTGATCCCACTGTCTACATCACTGATGGACACTAAACAGTACTAGTCCCCAGACATCCCTGAGAGACACTCCTTATCATTCATCATGAAGACAATAAGATATTGACTACTACCCTCTTGATATGACCATTCAACCAGTTCCACAATCACCAAACAGTCCATTCATCAAATCCATCTCTCCTCAATTTAGGGAGAAGGATCCTGTGGGGGACTGTGTCAAAGGCTTTACAGAAATACAGATAAAAGACATCTGTAAGCCCTTCCCTTCTCCACTGATAGTGTCACTCCATCACAGAAGGCCATTGGGTTGGTCAGACAGGATTTTCCCTTAGTAAATCCATGGTGGATGTCTCAAACCACCTCCCTGTCCTTAGCAGAGCTCCAAGGAGGATCTGTTCCATGATCTTCTCAGGCACAAGAGGGGAGGCTGACAGGACAGTAGTTCCCAGGCTCCTTTCTAACCTTTTGAAGAACGGGCTCAATGTTTCCCTCTATCCCATCATCTAACTGCTATCACTTTTAAAATGCTTTAAAGTAACTTGGGAACTATATCAGCCAATTCCCTCAGGCACCTCGGGTGAATGGTGTCACATCCCATAGACCTGTCACCTTATCTTTCTTTACAAGATAGTTACCCCAAGAACGCTGCAGTTTGGGTGATGTTAGTGCACAGTTTCTACTTATTCACTCACAGAGATGTAAGATTTATGTTAAGAAAACCACCCAGGGAGGGGAAGCTTTCCAAAGACTGTATATTACTTACCTCGCATATACTCAATGGTACCATCCAGCACAAGGTTCAAAAGAGGGTCAAATCCTTTCAAGACACCACTTGCTATTGAAGACCACACAGAAAACAATGATTAGGAAAGAACAAGGCATACAGCAACACAAGACTTCATGAAAAGTATATTCAGTTCTCCAGCCCTGTTCCCTCCTTCAGGGAAGTCCAAATAAATGAGGCCAGAGATATTAAACAGTGTCCTCTTTATCTATGGCAAGTACACAAAAGTTGGTCTACATTGCACCAATTAAAATTATGGACTTTTCAATCAATTCTTCAAAGCACTCTTCAAGACGCTAACATTCTTGCTTTCAGCCAATTTCAAAGGCATTTTAAGAATACTATATCACAAATCAGTACAAGTCACACAAAGAGAAAAAAAAGACAACTCCAATATGAAATAAATATTCTTAATGAAAGGTTATGGTTAAAAATGAAGCAAGACCATGCTTTTAAGTTCTTTCCTCAGAAATTCTATCTTCCAGGTGCCCTCCTGGCACACCACGTCTTTAGCATAAGCACTGCCTCACGGGAAGGCACTGCAGACAGAGCAGCACTTCGTCCTAATGGAGAACGTGATTCCATAAAACTAGTCGCTAAATATATCGCAGAATGGCACAGAGAGACTTCTCAGTTTGACAAACACACCTAGCAGTAAGAAACTCAAGTAACTTCCAAACCCTTATAAGCATTAGGATCCAGTGGAGTTTTAATGCAGCACATGGTTAACTCAGACAAAGAAGTGCCTGTGGGTAGCCTGCCAAAATAAAGGCTGTTCACGACAAGTAATAAGAGGCGCACAGATGAGCCATAAAGATAAAAGTGCACGCAGGAAACGAATGGAACAGTCAAACGAGAAAAGCTTCACACCAGTAACTGCAACCACTAACTGCAACTACTAGTAAGTAAAAGCACCCCGCTACTCCTCGCCTTCCCTTGATAGGAAAGCAGCGTGAGCAGGAGCCCTGCAGCCACGCGCTGGGCTCACCTTCCCGCCCGCCCTGGAACTTCACCCGGATGGTCTTGTCGATGTACTTGGAGAGGTCCAATATGCTCTCCTTCTTCTTCTTCTCCTTATCCTACGGCAGAGCACAGACGGCCCAGTTAAAGCGCACCATCCGCGGAGACACAGTGCCGAACGCTCTCTGCGGGATCCCGCGGCGGCGGGACGGGCACGGGCGCGGGCACAGCCCCGGCCCCGGCCCCAGCCCCAGCACCGCCGTGCACGGCATCTCCCCGGCCGGGGCCGGGGCCGGGGCCGCCCAGAGCCATCCCGCTCCTCACCGCCATCTTCCCCGCGCCGCCGGCGCCGCCACCGCCGCCACTCGCCATTTCATTCGGCACCGCCAGAAGTGACGTCGTGCCCCGGCGGAGCCCGTTGGCGGCTCGGGGCGGTGGGGCGGGACATCCGGGGCGGGCTCTCAGTGCCCTGTGCGGAAGGGTCCGGCCCGGCCCAGGTCGGAACAAAGCGGCGGCGGCGCGGAAGGCCCGGCATGGCGGTGGGGCTGGCCCGGCTCCGCCTCTGGCTGCTCCTGCATCTGCTGCCGCAGGTCAGTGGCTGTGCCGGGCTATGCCCTCCTCGAGCCACGCGCGGGCACCCTGGCTGAGGGCGGGGAGCGGCCGCGGGCGCAGCCGGGCCCGGGCGGACTATGCAGAGCGTCTGTGCCCGGAGCCGCCTCCCGTGGGCGCTCAGGGGTGCTGTAGCCGCCCCGCCGCGGGAAGGCAGCGAGCGCAGGGATCTGGGGGCCCTGCCCTCCGCGATTTGGCAGTGTTGATATATCTGTGGGTCTGGGGTTGTTTGAGACTTTTTTATTCTTTCCATGGTAACTAGCGTTTCCCGCCTAGTTCTTAAAACTTCGGGGCTCTCGTGGGGCCCAGCCCAGCATCCTCACCAGGCAGCCCCCGGGAGGGGAGCGCAGCCGAGCCCCCGGGCCGGGTCCCTGCAGGGACGACTGTGGGTTTATTCCGACTGACAGACTCCCTATGAGGAACTATTCAGCAGAAAAGAAGGGATTTCTGATGACCCTGACTCTGTAGTCTATCTTGAGTCTTGTATTGTCATTGCTAAAGTATTAATTAGTTTTGTGGGATACATTTCTAAGGATGTGATGAATCAGGCATGTAATCCTGATACAGGAAAGAGTGGATTTCTAATAATTGCATTACATGCTTTTGCCTTTTAAGCTTGGTGTTCCGAAATTTTTGAAATGTCATTTAATGTGTCATTTAAACTTCTTGACTGTTTCTTAGGTAATTTGGAGCGTTCTATGTCTTCTTGAATATTGGTGGTGTAACATCTTAACATGGAACTCTAATTTTCCCTTCTTCTCTATCTGTCTCCTTAGTGATTTTATGCCAATAATCTTCAGTTGCAGAGTAGTCTGATTGTCAGCTAACTTCTTTATTTCTATATCCCTATCCCCTTTTTCCATCCGTTATCTGTATTTTCAATGTCTCTTCATTATGTTCTTGCATGCCTTGTACATTTTCTCCACTGATCTTGATCATCCCCACTGATGTTTCACACGAAATGGTAGTACCAGTGTAGGCCCCACAAATTAGTAAGATTTAATTAAAAATATTGATTTAATTAACAAATTAGCAAGAACAAGTCAAAGACTGGCATGGAGTCAGTTTGATCCATCAGTTTGGGGAAGGTGAGTACATGGAAGTGCTGAAGGACAGGGCATGAGATAGTTCACTGGTGGGTACTTGGAGGTCTTGCCTTCAGCTCCATGCACTGCAGCACATTTCTGTCTGTAAGCATTTGGTATATTTGCAGTGGAAGTATTAATGTAGTTGAGTAAGCTTGGACAGACTGGCCAGGCTGCTGAAACAGTCCTGCTGCTGCAGTGAAAAGCGGATGTACTGTGTGCTGCCAATATGTTTCTGTTAGCCAAGCTGGCATTTTAAAAATTTGCTTGAATACCTCGTATTGTGCAATATTCCTGCATCTCTTGTACTTGCACTTGTTGGGATGGTTTTGGGTGGTATATCCTCCTTAACCTGAGGCAGAGAAGAGTGCTCTGCTGCACTCATCCTGGTTTGGTACCCCTGTGACTGATGGCTGGAGTTATTCCAGGGGACGGAGCTGACAGCTATTGTCAGGATCTGCTGTGTGCATTTGCTGTGTAGCAGCTGTACTCATTCTCAGTCCTTATTCTTGCCTTAGTGAGCATATACATTTGTCTCCCTCCTTGAAACAGGATAATAGAAATTTTTTGTTTGTTTGTTTTCCTTGGGGCAAGAGGAGGTAGTGTCTACATTTACTTCTATATTCTGATTTAGGGAGAAGGATCAGCTTGGCTAGTGAAGCATGACTCTTCCAAATCTGGGCTCTTATCTAGGAACACTTTAGGAGTGGTGTTATCTTATAGGTCAAAGTACAATCTGCACTTAGATCTTGCTTTGGTATTTGAATGCTCACATTTCATTTAAGTTCCCATTTCTTCCAGGCATTGTTACCCCTCAGTTGTCCTATAACAACAGCAGATACCTGAGCCTTGGACTAGTAACAAACATAGTAACATGATCTGCAGCGAGTCTGTTGGATCTATCCGGCCTTCACTATAGCAGCTTTCAATAGAATATATTGAATTGAGGTGATGGCTTTGTATTAGGTCACTCTATGATATGGGTTCAAAGAATTGGACGGACTGTCTGAAATTCTGCATTAAGGTGGTGGCTGACAATTCAGTCTCCTGGAATTATTGCATTATGAATGTGTAATTCTCTGCACTGTACAGTGTTTGTGGAAGGAGTATATTACTTGTGTGCAGCTTCGCAGCCTGCTGTTGCTGGTCTCCAGATGGATCAGTGAAGTTCATGGAAAAGAATGACTTTCCAGCTCCTGAGAACTCTCACATGGTACCTACTATGAGAGTAGGATAGCTCATTAATTCCTTCTTCAAAGAACACAGCTCCCAGTGTCTGTGAAATCTCTCTGAGATGTGAGTGACCAGGTCAGTTAATAGAGCTACCGAAAGCAGAAAAGTTGTATAGGACGTCCAGGTGATGGTGTTGCCAGAGGCAGGGAGGAACAAACAAGATAGATGTTAGGTTGGCTCAGTCACTCACACTGAAGTTTCTTGAAATACAGGTGAGCTGAATTCTTCCTCTCCACCTTCTTCCATCATTTAAATTGCAGGTCAAGTGCTTGCCTCTGAGCTACATTAATTCACCTAAAAAGATTTGCACAGCAAAAAAACTGGGGAGTATTCTTTTTCTTCTATGCATTAATCTGTGGAAGGCCCTAATGAGAGTCAGAGCCAGCAAGTATGGCCTTCTACTACAACAAACATTAAATTAGCTTGTTTGTCTGTTAAATTCTCCCCTCAGATTTTACATTTCTGTTGTGTGAAAACCTTTTCCAGTTTTGCAGCTTTGTAGAAAACACTTCATTTTGTGTTAATTATACACTATTGTGTGCTTTTTAAGCCATAGGATCAGTAAGGAGCAAGGATTATAATATACCTTATTGTCACAGCAGCTGTTGTTTTTCTGTGTTTGAAAAAGGCTGGACTTGATATACAAACACTTGGAAAAGAGCCTTTGGGGTTGTAGGCACATTGTATTTGATCTGCACAGGAGATGACTTTTTCTCCTGGGTTAATCCTGGTTATGAAGTAGTCTCTAGGAATAAGGAATCATCATAAATATCGCCGCTATGCCAGTGCATCCGCAGACCTGCTTTGAGCTTTTGTTGTCCCATGCCTACTGACATGAATAAAACCAAAACTGGACGCATCAAAGTGGAAAAGAACAAACTTCAGAACTATGCTTTGATTCTAACTGATAATAGCTTTGTAAAAATGTCTGTTAATCCACGTTATCCCCAGTTTATATTCTCCAGAGTTCCTAAAACTCTGTGTTCACTCTTTTGCTTTTAGCCCTGCTTATATTGCCTTTAATTCCTCTCATGCTTGATTTTTACTTGGCTTTTGGCACATAAATCCACATAGCTTCTAAAATGTTTTGAGCACTTCACATTAGGAACCTTTTACTCCCTTAATACTTCTTTGAAGAACATCCATTAAATAGCTCAGAAAGCAAAATTGTGTATAACTGTCTTCTGGGTGCCTTTTAGGAATTATTCCTGAGTTCCAGTAATAGTTATCTCCATGGTAATGTAGCAACACACCCTGTACTTACTCTTGCTTTAAAGATGTGTTCTGTATATCTTATAGATATAAAACTTTTAACTGTACAGCTTGATTGTTTCCCATATGCATAAAGCTGTTCAGTTACAGAAGTTAGCTCCTGCAAAACTGCCTGAAGATTTTGGAGAGAGTTGTACATGTAATATTCAAAACTAAGATACTCCAAGTTTTGTTTGCTTATCTAAGCCCAGTTAGACCATGTACAATAAGCAGGGAACATTATTTTATTCTTGTCTTTTGTGTGTGACTGTATTTGCATCTCTGTTGCTTATTACTCTGGGAAGTCAAATTCAAGATAATAATTACAGGTTACTTTTCTAAATTACTTGCTTCTGTTGAAAGTAGTTCAGGTATTATGGTTGGATACCTGAGATATGAGTTAACAAGTCCACTCTAGCAGGGAGTTGGAGTTCTTGTTTCCTCACAGCATATGCACAGTAGTGTCTCCCTTTTTTCATAGATATCTTGGAAACTTGCACTCTGCTCAAGTGGCTTTAATCTGCACTGAGTTCACCAGTGTGACCTCCCATGTCAGCATGCTTCAGGACAAACATCACTGGTTCTGAAGGACTTAGTTAACACTAATGTTATTAAAAAGGGAAAAAGTTGCATATATTAACAAAGATAATTTATATGCAGAAGAGCTAAATATAAAAATCTCTACCTCCTGTGTATTTCTACAATGACATTTCTTTTCTTCTTTGGTGACATCTTGCAGCAGAATGCCATCATTGCCTCTGGGCACACTGTGTGTGTTAAAGAGCGATTTTACTATACAGGTGGTAAAACACTGGCACAGGTCATCCAGAGGGGAGATTGGTGCCCCATCCCTGAAAGTGTTCAAGGCCAGGTTGAACAGGGTTTGTCTACTTAAAGATTTCCCAGCCCATTGCCATGGGTTTGGACAAGGTGACCTTTAAAGGTCTGTGATTCTCAGAAGTTTTCCAGAAAAGACACCCTGAGTATCTCCTAGGGGTGTAAGGGTAACTTCTGTGTAGTAGGGTTTGAAATAAAGAGGGAGAAATAAGAGTGATGGATTCTTTTCATGGATTTTTGAACAAGCATGATACAACAGTCATCTTTAGCATCTTGCTCCTTGGCTGCTGTGTGAAGAAACAGATGTGTAGGGTGTATGTGTAAGAGTGTAACTGCATAATTATCAAATCATTGGTGTGTCTAGGTTATTAATGTTAAACTAGGTGTTGACAAATTAGTCTGTCACAACTTTCTAATTAGCAGCAGTGATGGTTAGGGATATGACGTTATATTTCTCTCCGGAACAAAGTTTCATCAATTCTGGTTGGCACAAAGTGATTTCCTAAAGCAGAGCAATTAAATATGCCTTCAGTCAATGACTTCAGTTTTGCTTGAGTGCTGGACAGGAGAAAGAGAGGGAAGAATGGAAAGGAAGGTGTTGGGTGTGTGGGTAGGGAGGAGTATGACACAAAGGGGGATGGTAGAAAGATAAGATGGTTGCAGGGAGTGGGGGAGTCTTGGGGTTTTGTTTGTTTGGTTTGAGGGTGTCTTGGTTTGAAAGACAGGTGTTTGCTGAGGAAAGCAGAAGCCTCCCCTTGAACTGAAAAATGTGATCCTTCCTTCCTACAGATTATTATGATTTTGAAATTAAGGGAGCTCTCAGGCAAAGATACGGGGGTAGGAATAACAGTTCTTTACTAGTATATCTAACAAGACAAGAACAACAGCTATGAAATTACCCACAAACAGAACAGTAACTCAGTCCCAGTGTTTTTTGGCTGCAGGCACCTTTTCCCTGAGCTGCAGTTCCTGGTGCTGGGGGCAGGCAGGTCCCACAGAGCTGCAGGAGGGCTGGGGGTGATGGCAGCGCTGTCCCAGGGGGAGAGAGAGATGGAGAGAGAGATGGAGAGAGCCCTCCGCTCACGGTGTGGGTCCCAGTGCTCAGCAGAGTGCTGGATGGTGGTAGTTCACAGCGAGAAGGCAGCAGGGCAGGGTCCGATAGTGGTTTCCTGACACTGGGATGGCAGGGATGGGACAGAGGCGGCGATCGTCCTTCTTGTCCGAACTCTGCGGGGAAAATGGGCCGAGGCCCGGCCTTCCGCTTCCTCTTCTGGCTGTTTGAATCTCGCGGGGCTTACCTCCTCTGTCCCTCCCCTCCCCCTTGTCACCAGGGCCCAGTCAGCAGGTATCTTAGCATGACAATGGGGAAAATTACACAGAGCAAAAAGGGAAAGAACCAACCCCCAACAGAGGGGTTGTGGTTGGTTGGTTGCTTGGTTTTGGATTTTTTGAATCTGCTGCTGTTTGTGAACTGATAGTCTTGTCCTCATCCTGTGTCCTGGGGTTACTAATGAATGACAGTGTTCCATCAGAAACTAAATGCATGACTAGTTCACATGAGAACCAGATAATTTGTGGTGTGTTTTAGATATTTTATGTATGTTTTTATACAAACTTCCAAGTGCTAAGTGCTAGTTAGGATTAACGAGTCTCCTCAATAAAATGGAGAAACGTCCTGTTTATAGGAATGGAAGGCTCTGGGAACACAAAAATTATAGTAGAAGAATCCAGTCACATTAAAGTGTTTGGTATTCCTCAGGACTGGATTTCCAAATCAATGGGCTGAAATTGTATTTTGAGACTACTGCATTTAATATATGGTCAATTTTTTTTCCTGACCATCTCATAGCTTATATGAAGCTAAAACACAGATGTGATTTGCATTTGGTCTCAGGATTGTCCTTTTATAATCTATTACCAGACAGCACTACTTGAAAAATTGAAGTTACTCTGTAAGAGCACTGTGAGGTTCTAAAGCAGCAACTGAAGATCAGCAAGACTCTCCTTCAAAAAGATGCTTTGATCTGGATTTGTATAATTGAATTATATTTTAGAAGTTAGGTTTTGTCCTGCTTTCTGAGCACTGTTTTGTATCTTAATGTAGTTTTATCTGAAGATTGAAATCTCTCTGCAGCAGCTGGTCAGATCTTAATCTGAAATTGAATTCTTAGTGTGTTGATGTTCAAACCTGACCAGATGGTCACAGAATGTATATGAGCAAGCTTCATACTGAGGAGCTGATGTTCAGTATTTTGTATAAAAGAAAGACTTCTTAACTTACAGTTTTTCAATGAGAGGAGATGGTGCCTGGCAGTCCTCCCAGGACAGCCTGCAATCCCAGTGCTGCTGCCATGAGGAGCTCAGAAGTGTCCTGTAGAACTTGATGGCTGATTGTTAAAGCGATGCTCTCTGATGCCTTTTAGTACAAGCAAGGACAAGAGCCTCTTGTCAGAGAGAGAAGCTTTGTACCTGTTTGCCACTTAGAAATGGCCAGGAGGATTTATTTCAGAATGTTTATTCAGAATACTTAGACCAGTATGAACAGACCTCATGATATACTTTTTGTTTCTTCAGTCACTTCCAAGATCAGGGAGGATTTACAATTATTTTGGCTCAGTTAATATGAGAATGAAGTCACTGCTAATTAGGGTTAAAGAAAACCACCACTAGTGATAGGGAAGTTGTATGTACTTCCACAGTCGTTTTGTCTTCCTACTTTCTGATTCCCTGGATAAACATCTACTAGGACTTGGGATACAGTCAACTGCATCGACTCCACAAAAGTACTTTATTTTGCAGGTTATGTATATACAGCCATATATATATGTAGTCTTGTAGGTGATTTTATTTCAGCTTTTTGGGTGGCAGATAAGGAATATACGTAGTACTCACAAAATTGAGTCATTATACAAAGGGAAGGAAAGGACTAGACATTTAAAAGAACAGACCTCATAATGAAGAATATGAAGATTTGTGAGAAAGTCTGTGTTAAGGAAGTATTTGCTAGTACTACTTGTGAGCCCTCAGATCTTTCAGTTTTGCTGGAAAATGGCCTGGTACAATCTGATATAACCAAAATAATGAGGAAATTACTGTGTTTGCTGTGTATTTTTTTTGCAAGAATGGGAAGCTGAAAATATTTCTGTTAAAATCAGCACATCTTGCTGTTAGATGTAGTGTGAGCAGTTCGCTGAACAAGCAGGTACATACTGTGTATCACAACTGAGATGCCTAAAACTGATAATTTGCTTAATGTTGCTATGTTTATTTTTGCTGTAGTTCTTGTTCTCTTTCTTGGTTTTAGTGCAGGATCTGGGCTCTGTTATCTCAGTTTCCTGGAGTTCTTCAGAAGAATTCTAACATGTACATGATGCAAAAAATAGCTAACCTCCTTATAAAAATGAACATGACATGCTGTGGGTATGGAATATCTTTGTTGAGTCATATGCCTGGTTGTGACCTCTTCTAAATCTCTTGGGCATCTGTTCACTGGGTGAGCAGGGTGAGAAACAAGGAAGGCCTTGATGCTCTGTATGCTGTTCAGCAATAGTTAAAACATTAGTTTGTTATCAGCATTATTTTGGGCACAAAACTGAAACACTGCACCATACCAGCTCTTATAAAGTAAATTAACTCCATCCTAGCCAGACCCAGGGCAGGACATTATGAATTGTAGATCTTCACTACTTATATTGTTGCAGTTGTTGGGGTTTTGACAAGTGGCAACTGGTCATTGAAGCAGAGATAAGTAAATGCAGTAGGTAGACTTGGGAGTCTACTTGTGCTACCTAGGCCAGAAAAAGAGTTGTTGTTGCTATGAGTCTTCTCACATCTTCAGCAAAGGTGTCCAAGGTTGAGTTTTGGAGTGATGTGAATCAATAATTGATCGTTATTTCAGGCTGTACTTCCAGGAGTTGGTGTCTTATTCGTGGCATTGTGAAATGGTTTGACTGGGAAGGGACCTTGGAGATCATCTAGTTCCAGGCCCTTCACATGGGGTGAGCTAGGCCAGGCTGTTCAAAGCCACATCCAACCTAGCCTTCAACACTTCCAAGGATTGGGCAACTCACTGCTCTGGGCACCCTGTGCCATGGCTTCTCCAGCCTCCCAGGGAAAAATTCCTTCCCAATATCCCATCCAGCCCTGCCCTCTGGCAGTGGAAGCCATTCCCTGTGTCCTGTCCCTCCCTTCCTTGTCACCAGTCCCTCTCCAGCTCTCCTAGAGCCCCTTATGCCCTGCAAGGGGCTCTCAGCTCTCCTGGAGCCTTCTCTTCTGCAGGTGAGCACCCCCAGCTCTCCCAGCCTGTCCCCAGAGCAGAGGGGCCCCAGCCTTTGGAGCATCTCCGTGGCCTCCTCTGGACTGGCTCCAGCAGCTCCATGTCCTCCTGGTGTTGGGAGCTCCAGAGCTGAACAGAGTTCTCCAAGTCTCATATCTGTTCTGCGTTAGTCCAGCTTCTTTCCCTTGCTGTGATTATATGTATATGTGCACCAGTCTGTGTTGTTTGAGGTTGGCTTTTTGGTTTGTTGGTTTTGATTTTTTTTTTTTCTTTAATCGCATCCAGTATTGTTTCATTTGATTCTTTGACCAATTGCTGTGTAGGAGGGTGTCCTGGTTTACAATACAAGATATATATTATATTACTATCTGAGAAGGGTGATCATCCTTATCTCTGTGGGAAATGTCTTCTGTTAATGGGCCATTGAGTCCTACTGTGTAACTGATAAGATTACATCATCCCATTGGGAGATGCTCCAGCCAGGAGGACGAGCCAAGCCTTTCCTACCTAGATAAAAACTGAGGTTTAGAACGCCAAAGGCAGCCTTTTTCCACTGGATTCCAGTGGAAGAACCAGGCTTTTTTTCCACATCATCGCTGGACCCTTTGGAGGAAAAACTGTACCAACACCCTGACTGACAGGGTATCAGATTGTATTCTGACTCTGTCAGTGGTTTTATTTTTATTATTGCATGTATTTTGTTTTTCCTTTTTCTCTTCCTTATTAAAAATTGTATTACTGACTTGAAGTCTCACTGGTTTTACTTTTCAAACCAATACAGAGGGAACCTGCCTAATGTGTCTGAAGTCTTTCTTTGAAGCGTGATGGAAACAATAACAAATTCCACTGTAATCCCTGCACAAATACAGAAACTTTGTAGACTCGTATGTTTTTCTCTAAAAATATAAAGCAGCACAGTTAACAGCAAGTTACTCCCTTCATTTCTGATATTTTATGTAGATTAAAATTCTTGTGAAATTTTTGTTACATTTTCAGGTATACTGTGAGTATGGGATGGTACATGTCCTTTCAGAGAAGGGGAGCAGCAAAGGAAAAGACTACTGTATTCTCTTCAACTCTCAGTGGGCCCATTTGCCACATGATCTGGGTAAAGCTGTAAGTACCTGGCTAACTTGATGACAAAAAATATATAAAAAATGTCTTTGTTATAAGGAAACTTTTGATTTCTTATTTGGATTCGTAGAATTTGAAGCAACTGCTTTGTTTGCTCTGCTCAGAAAATACTTTCTCTCTTAAGATCACTAGGCAGTGGTAGGATGACAGTGTTAATTTCCAGGCATTGTGCAGAGATAATGACTATTGCTGTTCAAAACAGAAATACTCTTTTTCAATTATGTGATCAGTGAAATTAAAATGACACGAATCTGTGCTTGCAAAGGAGTGTTTGTACATCAGCATGATACTAGAAGATACCACATGGCTTTTCTTATATAGTGAGCTGTGGCTTTTAGTGCTTTCTCAGTGTCAAGTGTAAGATTAAGAAGTCATAAACTGTGTCAAGCTTTTGCTGCATTAGCCAAAGCTGTATGAGCTGAAAAAATTGTAAATTCTTCACTGTTTTCTATGAGAAAAAGTTACTGGCACTGAAGGATGAAATCAGCAAATGCACTTTGAATGAGCTAGGGTAACATGTAGTTGACTGATACTTTGTTCATTTTATTCAGCCACTTGAGTGTCCCACAGGCTTATTAGAGTTCCTTACCAATGTGTAGACAAGTCTAAGTTACTTCTGGTGGCTTTATTGCAGCTGTAGTCCCTAGATACATCAACAGTTGTCTTTGCCTTGTATAGACTCAGCTCATAAACTCTTGCACTTGCCCTGACAGTGTAATGTAAATCAGCACATGCATGACTGACTGTGGTACTTAAAAGAGTTGGGGACTGTACTGTAGACACCTTGTTTAAATCAGTCTCATAAAAATTCATTAGACTCTTATCTCCACAGCTCTGCAGGAACCAGTTTAGTCCAGAATAGCTTGTGTTGTGTATGCTGTATCCCTTGCCGGTCCCTGTCTCCTCGATTGGTTCTTTCCTGCTTTTCTGTTCTTTCTCATTCTTGCTCCTCCTCCTTCAGTACTCCAGCAGTACACAGTTCATTAACTGAGGTGATGTAGTGCACCACTCTGAGCTCACTCTGCATTTGTGTTGTGCTCTGTGCTGTGAAACTTGGACAACCAGGAAGTGTGGGTAGGAGCATTTCACTGTCTAGTGCTCAGGCTGAAGACAGCAGTTTTCTGAATAAGGTTGAAGCTACTGACATCCTGGCACTTCCCTTTCCCTCCTAAAACAGTAGAGTCCATTACACAGGTACTGTGTATCATGTATCTACGGATTTCTAATACAAACTGTTCCATGTGTCATTTTTTCAGATTCAAACTTTACCTCAACTCTTCTCAAATCTAACAGCTCACCTCAGCAAGGGCTGAGACCTGCTTCTCTTAGCATAGCTTGGTTGTTCGGTAGATAATTGCAGTTTTCAGGTAACTTGTAAAGAGAACTGGGCAAAGATGCTGGTGTTTTTTTAAATTGTGCAAGGAACAATTTGTGTCAGTGTTATTTCTAAAACCTTGAAGTGTCTTTGGTATGTTCTATTGTAACACAGCAGATTAGGTGCCTTTGGGTCTGAGGGCCAAAACCAAGGAATTGGGATAGGCTTACAAAGTCTCTAGATCACAAATGGTGAGAGAAGTAGCTTAGAATCCAGTATTCAAATACTTGGGATGCAAAACCTCAGGTCAGTAGGTTTCAACATGGAAGTTTATTGCCTATGCTTCTGTACTTTTCCCCAGCCTGTGTTTTGGTTTCTAACTGTTCATACCCTCCATCATCCCAGCCTGCCACTGTGCCATCCCAGCAAGTATAAAACCTTGCTGTACTCCTTCCACATCCTGGCTGTGTGCATCAGAACAGCAATGATGCTGAAGAAAATAAATGCAAGTGAAGGTCATATGCCAAATTTTATTACCAGCAGAATTCTGTACAATAAGGTGACAGAAGGCAGGAGCCTACATAATAGAGAAGGCAGCACTTCAGTTTCAGCTTTCATGTTGCTTTTAGAATACTCTACCACTCCATTACTGGAAAGTTTTAAATTACTCTTTAGAAACTCTGGCTTCTGCTCTTGACTTTTTTATTATTTTGTGTTATATATATGTATTTAACTAATTTATTTTTTTCAGTCACTCTTGCAACTGCAGGATCAGACAGCATCTGTTTTGTGTTCTCCTTCTGATGTACCTGATGGGGGATTTAATAATCAAATACCTATGGTGATGAGAGGAAATTGCACCTTCTATGAGAAAGTGAGGCTTGCTCAGATAAATGGGGCTCGTGGGCTGCTGATTGTTAGTAGAGAGAGACTGGTAAGTTGCTTTTTATCTTTCTATGCTGCTGATACTCCTCTGATGCTAGATTTTGTCTTGTCTTCAGTGCACATTACTGGTATTTGATGTTCCTCTTTAAAGTAAATAGTGCATGTGTGTTTCTACATGTACATACGTTGGATAGTTATATGTGGAAATCATACATTTGACAGAAGAATTAATGAAACAAGAGGCACTCATTTAAGTAGGAAGAGTTGGCACAGAGGTCATGTGGCTTTCAAGTTAAGGGCTCAGAATTACCCTTGATCCAAATGAAATACTGGAATCAAAGGATGAGCTCGATTTGTGACTCCATCGTACTAGCACACTGAATCTAGTACTTTAGATTTAGCTGGAGCATCAACAGCATGTATTTTAAAATTAGTAGTTTTGAAAATAAAATTAGTAGGTTTGAGTTGTGGTCAATACTAGAGGCACACACCAGTCCTAAACCCATGACCCTGATGTGCAAAAGATACTGCTTGAAATTTGGTTGCTGCATTTTGCTTTTACAGTCTTACATTACTTTTGTTTTACTGGGAGCAGGCATATATTTTAACTTTTGAGTGTTAGCTGTCAGTAAGTTCCTTTCTAGATTATTTTTTAAATTAGCAGGAGCAGAACTTGCAACTTTAATCCCTTTGAAGGAGTAGAAGTACTTGCAGAAATAAACATATTTTTACCTGGTTTGACCTTTCTTTCAGGTTCCTCCTGGAGGTAATAGGAGTCAGTATGAAGAGATTGATATTCCTGTGGCTCTGCTTAGCTATACTGATATGTTAGATATTGGCAAGGTAAACTCGATACTAAAAGCTCTCATTTATATTATCTCACGTAAATGAGTCACTGCTCAACAGTATTAAGTCCACCTTAAGAGGTTTGAATATGTATAGAATGTATTCATGAAAATTGCATTATTGTGTTTTGAAAAAAAAACCTCAAATCTCTAGGGAGGTTATTTCTCAATCTTCGGAATAAAATCAAAATACAGCCTGGTGCTAGAAATAATTATCACTAATACAAGAATCAATAGATGGTTCTTATGTGTTTACAATAAAGCCTGATTCTGAGGTTGCTTAGTGAAAATTAAGTAAGTGAACCTTTGCTAAGGTGGCTTTTTGGATGTCCTTCCTAACTTGTATTTACCTCCACAGAGTTTTGGGAGCTCAGTGAAAGGAGCAATGTATGCACCAAATGAGCCTGTGCTGGACTACAACATGGTGATTATCTTTGTCATGGCTGTGGGGACTGTTGCAATTGGAGGCTACTGGGCAGGAAGCAGAGATGTGAAAAAGTGAGTATCTGAGTGCAGTATGCCAATTTTCCTGTATTATTCACAGAAAAAAAAATAGATGGTGTTTATTAAGCATCATCTGGCAGCTCTGCTAGTGAGGTTAGACTCTGTAGCCAGAATGGGAAAATGATGGTGTGATATTTGAAATGCCCTGAACCTTACATTGGTTTGGTCACTGTAGGAAATCAATGAAGTATAAATTGCATGTAGATCATTTTAGGATTTTGCCATGTCAAAGGACCAAACATTTGAAAACCTCAGAAAAAAATTATTATGTAATAGGCTTCCTGTGTGGGCTTTTGTAAAAAATCACCACAAAAATACTTTGTAAAAAAATAATAAAATTTGCTTTTACTAGTATAGGGGAAACCAAATTGATTAGATGGCTAACATATGCTGTGTTTCATACCAATTTTTAAATGCAATTTTATGGTTACTTTTTCCCAGCAAGTGGGACTGGGAGAAGGAGGTCATTGTGGCACACTTATTTCTAACTTTTTTTTTTTTTTTTGTGTACACAACCTGATTTGAGGATTTCTTCTGGAGTTAGTAAATTATGTGGTGGTTTTCAGAATTCAGTTGCATTTTTAGCAAATGAAATAGTACTCTAGATAAGTTAATGTAGCAGTTACTGGTATATGCATTGCATTACAGCTGGTGTTCATACCTCCATGGAAAATGTGGTATTCCACTGAGTTGAGTGGGAATCAAAGCAGGCATTGGTGTTGTGACGTTTTCAACCCCTTGTGTTTTTTGCTGAAGATTCAGCATCCTTGTGTATTTTGTTGCAGAAGGAGTGAACTGATTGTAGCTGTGTTACTCTTTCAGGAGGTACATGAAGCACAAGCGTGATGATGGGGCAGAGAAACATGATGATGAAACAGTGGATGTGACTCCTATAATGATCTGTGTGTTTGTAGTGATGTGCTGCTCAATGCTCGTTCTCCTGTATTTCTTCTATGACCACTTAGGTACTCTTAAGGTTGTATTTGTATTGGTACATCTTGAATATTGCAAGGCTGACATCGATCAAAGAACATTTTATTGTGAAAATAATAATGAAACATCTCTCTTCTGTTGTGTTGTCTTCATCCCAGTATGATTTAAAATACTGTAAGAAAACTCACTGATTAGATTTATAATCCTTCTTTTTGTGAGGTTGGTCATAAAGCTTCTTTCAAACATCAAAGCCAATTAAGTAAATACAGACCTAGTATTTTCCACCTTTTATATTTGTTAAAGGTGTTCTCTTAGGTATTAATAGAAGACCTGTTCTTTTCTATTATTGTCCAATTTGAAGTCAAGATCAAGGATAATTTTTTTATCTTCATAAAGATTATAATTTTCTATTGATCACTCATCAGATTGACAAAAAACACATGAGAGCCTAATGCTTCTTTGTATTTCTGAGGGAGCAGTGAAACATGCATCCCAGCTGTATTGATTCATTTTGCTACTTAGTAATTTTGATACTCCCTTATAGTGCTCCTATATACTCGTAAAGAGAAGATAAATGCTTCACCATAGGTTGCCTTTGAAGCTTATGACTTACTTTAAGAAGATTAGGATAGAGGTTTTTATTTGTTTAAGTAGGTATTGCATAAAGTACACCTGAGTAAAAGGAGCTAGAATTAGATACTTTAAAAGCACGGATCTAATCAATCATTTGAAGTCTCTGAATTTACCTTTCACTGTTGAAATGTAAACTTTATTTCTCCTTTAGTCTTATTGACTCTCTGTTCTGTTCTTTATTCAGCCAGGATATGAAAAAAGCATCTCATGCTTTGTCCTACTTGGACCTAATACTTTTTTCCCCCTCAGTCTATGTTATAATAGGAATATTCTGCCTGGCTGCCTCGATTGGTCTTTACAGTTGTCTGTCTCCCTTTGTAAGAAGATTCCCCTTGGGGAAGTGTAGGTATGTGGCAACTTTCAACATTTTAATGGGGAAACTTTTATTTATATTGTTGGGTAGGTGTAGGGTTTAAAAAGTGGCTTCATGCTTCAAAATGTTTATAAAAGAAGAGGCTATCTACATAGACAACTGTAGCTTTGGTGTGTTTCTTTTTCAGAATCCCAGACAACAACTTGCCTTATTTTCACAAGCGTCCCCAGGTCCGGATGTTGCTCTTGGCAGTATTTTGTATCTCAGTCAGCATAGTCTGGGGAATCTTCAGAAATGAAGATCAGTAAGTGTACATTTTAGTTTCTGTGCTAAAAATTGTAATATACTTTATAGTATGAGTAACTGACATCCACAGAAGTCTACATGTATCCAGAATTAGGAATGACAGGGAAAAAATGTAGAGACAGGCAGAAATTCTTAGTTATTCCTTATGTACTCTTATCTTTTTATTGTTCATTTAAATTACAGAAAACTGTCTCTTGTTAAGCTTGAATTTCTCTGAATCCCAGTCACTATTTTGATCTCTTTGACTTAAGACAGCTTTTCAGAAGTGATATGGAAAGTTGGACACAAGTTGTCTGACTTATTTCTTAATGAGAATAAGAACTGGTAAGATTGTCAGACCTTTAGTTTCTCTCAGCTTTCTTGTATGAGTCAGTAATTCTCTGCACCCAGTGTTACTGTAGTACCTAATGGTAGCATGTTTTTACCACTTTTGTTGGAAGTGGATCTTTTATGTAGTGTTGTGTTTTGGTTTTTGTTTGGGGTTTTCTACCTCTTACCTCACTCCCAGGTATTCCAATTTCCCCATGTATACAGGTTGTGTTCATCTTCTTGGTTCATCTATTGGGGGTTCAGTATTGGAACTGAAATGCTGTCTTTTGTTTCTGATGATGATACCAAAGATGTCTTACTTATGCTTTGAATGCATGTTACTGCTTTTGTGGGATCTGTGTTCTGTGTGGATCATCCAATGACAGAACTCAAATCCACGAATCATCAACTCTGAAAGACCTTTTAGAGAGATAAGTGTCAGACTGAGGCATACGGCAGAACTGTAGAGATGTTCCAACCTGAAATATTTAGGACTAGGAAATCCATTTTCTGCCTGAGAGCTGGAGTGGGCCTGAATGTCCCCTGCACAAAGCTCCATCAACAAGTACACAGGTATTGATCTAACAGCATCATCTCTCATTGTACCTAGACCATAGCAATTTTTGGGAAACTTTGGTGTGGTTGTCTCAGATCCTACTTCTCTTTTCCCCTAGCAGCTGAGAGTAAAACAAAGAGCACTTGTATACTCAACTTGCAAAACATAATTGAAAAACAGGCCCAGGTGTAAATTTGCCTCAGCACACAAGGGTGCACACCTATACACAGGACAAAGGAGCCCAGCATTTCCCATTTTGGTATCTACTGACCTCATTCAGCCAGTTTTCAGTCTACCTCACTGCTCATCCATCTTGTACTTCATCAGTTTTTCTGTGAGGATTTTATGGAAGATTGTCAATGGAATGCCTTACTGAGTCTAGATAGACACTATCACACAGTTGTTCCCTCATCTGCCAGGCACTTCTGTGTGGAAGGTTATCAACCTGATGAAGAACAACTTCCCATTTGTAAATTCATGCTGACAACAATGTCAGTTTCAAGCAAGTACTTTGAATAAAGGGTATTTTTTTGTCCCAAGCAGGTCCTAAGTGAGGACAAGGCTTGGTCTGCTTTTCCTCCTGTTTCCTGCAAAAATGTTGCTCTCCTCTTTTTAAGGTGGGCCTGGGTTCTGCAAGATGCTTTAGGAATTGCTTTCTGTCTCTACATGTTGAAAACAATTCGCCTGCCTACATTTAAGGTATGAAAGTTAAACAGAAGTTAAAGAATTTGAGAAGAAAGTTAAGGAGAAGAAGTTTTCATGTATGCATTTGAACAGAGGAGTCACTCATAATGGAGTATATTGCCTTGGAGATGCACTTCCATTCATATGTAGCATGGAAAAAAGGCATGCAATGAGTATAATGAAGACCTACAAGTGGCATGTAATTGTTCTGTAGATTCTGTAGAGTGTCGACTAGTAAATCACACACCATCCATTTATTTATGTATTTCATATTTGGGTATTTTATTTGGGTTTTTTGTTTGTTTTGTTTTGATTGGTTTGATTTTGTTTTTCAAATTGACATGCAACTAGTCCATCTGTCTAGTGGTTTTTTTCAAATCTTTCTGACCTTAGTCAGTATCCTAAGACAAAAATCATCATTATTCATTTTGTTGTCCCTAAGGCAGCTCTTCAAACTCTTGTTTCAAATTATCTTCACCTGTAAGTTTGTATAGACTGACAGTAAATGGGTGTATAGTGTTTTGAGCTATGCCTGGCATCCTCCAGATGCAGAGGATCTTCATATTTCCCAGTAAATTGAAATGGTACCATTTCCAGATTTTACATTATAATGAATTTTGGGCACTAGCATGTAACTTTGTGTTTAAGAATTACTTTCTTTTATATGGTGCATGCAAGACCCTTTTGATTCCTCTATCTAAAATACTTAGGAATTGAGAAAAAAATATTAATTACTTGGTTTAGTCTTTGTTAGCTTTTTCTTTGAATGGCCTTCTAATTATTAATTCTTTGCTGTTTGCTAATGCATAGTGTGTAAATATCAAGTACCTTGTCTCTTCTTTCAGGGTTGTACCTTACTCCTCCTGGTTCTTTTTGTGTATGATGTATTCTTTGTATTTATCACACCCTTTCTAACAAAGGTAAGTAAGGTGCTTCTCTAGTGCCTACTGCCCACGGAGCAAAGTGTAATGACT
Source organism: Cinclus cinclus (assembly GCF_963662255.1). Classification (NCBI taxonomy): domain Eukaryota; kingdom Metazoa; phylum Chordata; class Aves; order Passeriformes; family Cinclidae; genus Cinclus; species Cinclus cinclus. The sequence continues at coordinate 1,223,554 of NC_085073.1, read as the reverse complement.
TTTTCTCTTTGTGTTCCTAAATTATCTCAGAGCTGCTAAGTGAAATGCTGATTTACAATTTTCTTTTTTTTTCTTTAGACTGGGGAGAGTATAATGGTAGAGGTGGCTGCAGGTCCATCTGATTCTGCCACTCATGAAAAGGTACTGCATGTTGTCTGAAAATCTGGCACTAACTTTCAACTATTGCACTTTTAACTTCTCCAAAATTCAAGACCACAAAGCTGAAATTAAGATGTCAGTCTGAAAAGAAGTTAATGTGGGAATAAGTGCTCCTGAATGTGTTTACACTAGAGGCGCAAAGCAGACTTGTAGTGGTTCATCACACCAGCTTTGGTTTTCCTATATCTTTTTTTGACAGCGTTTCAATATAAGAAAGCTGGTTAGCTCTGCTTCACAAAAACTTGACCACATCTGTAAATATTAACTTGCTGCTAATTAAGCATAGGCATCTTTTCCTAAACAGATAAAATATAATCAGTCTGTCTCTTTCCCCTCCTTCCCTTTTTTGACATTTGCTTTGTGAAAAGCTGAGGCTATAGATAAAGGAAACACAAATTGGAGACAGAAGAAAACAGAAGTCAGTGGTCAGTGGGTTTGCACCGTTGGACAGCAGCCAATTGCAAGAACACCTTACAAGATGTGGCTGACTCAGGGAGGAAAGTATGTGAGATGTAGGAGACAGTGAGATATAGTGAGCAAAACAATTAGTCTGTAGGAATACCTAGTCTTGTTAATTTAAGGATTAATTTCATTTATTTCAGCAATGACTGTAATAGTGCCACGTGGGAAAATACCAAAGAAAATAGTTGTTTGCTGGATATGGATCAATCCATACACTCCTTACTAATTTCTTTGAGTACTTTTGTTTTCTCTCCTGTACCCCTTTGGCATCCTTTGGATTCAACTTTATGCACAGAATGAATTATATAAAACAGTAATGAACATATACGCATATAAAATTATTTTGACACTAATATAAGAAAACAAAAAAGAAAATGAAGTTTCTTTAATGTACTATAATAAAGAGAATACAGATTTTCAATGGGCTGTGGTATGCTGTGCCTCTCATTGCAAATTATGTAATAAGTAGGAGCGCTGGGGGCAGGGAATAATCTTTTGAGACTTTCATTGCACCCAGGTGAATGAACTGTATAAATTATTATTTTTTATGTATGTAGTAGCTTACCTGAATCGCTCCCATCTTAAATGCATTTTATTAGTTGTCAGTAATGTTGTATGTAATGAATGTGTTAAAAGATACATGTGCTGTATTTTAAGCCTGCAGTTTGAGTATAACAGGAGCAAGTTCTGGTAGGCAGTGTCATTATGCTTTTCATCAGAGATGTATCTCTCTCGTTCCAAGCTCCCAATGGTCCTGAAGGTTCCACGACTGAATTCCTCACCATTGGCTCTGTGTGACAGGCCTTTTTCTCTCCTAGGATTTGGAGACATTTTAGTTCCAGGTATTGTTTAGCATGTTAATAATATTACTTGCTGCATTGTCATGTTAGTTTATTCCTGTTGTACTTCTGCTTCAAGTGGTAGGTTTGATTTGACTATTGTAAACCTGATAAATTTTCAAGTATAGGATTTTTTTGTGCACTGTTCAGCTTTTCTACAAGAAAAATGCATATTTATCTTATGGTTCAGTTTCACACGCAGTGATGTCAAGAAATGTAGAGAAATTGCAGGAGTTGATTTAGCAACTGATTTTATACTATAAAGCATCTTTAATAGTGTGGTGATAGAGGAAATTCTTTGTCCATTTGCACAGGGTTTAAATACAGATGCCTGACCACTCTAAACTTCCTGTTAGTCACACTACATCCAGTATCTCTATCACACCTTCTCTCAAATTTGATTTTAGGTAGTATGTAGAACTATCCCTGGCATCACTGCAGGTGAAAAAATTATGCACCTTCTGGCTTTCAGTTTTCTTCTGAGAAATCATTTGTTTACTTTCTTGTCTTTTGGGAAATACGAACTCTGTCATCCCCATTAGTCTCCCCCCTCCCCCCAGCCTGCAGCAGGCACAGTCATTGACCATAAAATTCTACTGTCTTCAGTACCAGCTTGAAGGGCTCAACTTACTCTTGCTGTTATTGTGAACACTGTATTTTTACAAATGTTTAGTAGGGATGGGATGACATTTTTATCTATGATCTGCAGTTTGTAGCTGTTGATTTTACTTTTGGAGTGCTTCCAATATGTGGGGCTTGTGCCATCAGATAACTGGTTTGTAAATTGTGTAGCTTCCTGGATATGTTGTCGTGGTGCTTAAACACAGGGTGCCAAGGGAGATTTTTTGGGGAAAAAAAAAATTCTTGAAAGTTCTAGCTGGTTTGATGGTTTTGTTTTTATCATGATGTGTGTGACTAGGTTGAAAGCATATTGTAACTGTTCTTTCTTTTCCTAGGCTTACTGGTAGCCTATTGCCACAGATTTGATATTCAGGTGCAGTCATCCAGAGTCTATTTTGTAGCCTGCACAATAGGTATGTACCACAGTGCCACCTGAACACATGACCTGCAGGAGTGGCTCCCTCTAAAGGCATGTCCTCAGTCTTGCATGGCATTGTTTGGAGATTTTATTTTTTTTCCTCCTTTTATTATTAAACAGAAATATTTAGCAAAGTGCTTTCAATGCTAGATCCTCTATCACCAAACTATCTGATGTTGCTTTTCTGAGCTGTTTTGTCTGCTGTATGTAAGGGGAGCTTCTTGTTACCATGACTGCCAAGAGCCTCAGTCTACCCCTTGTAGTTACACTATCTTTACGTGTGCACAGTTACTCATTGTGGTTTCTTGGTTCATGAATCTTTGAGTTGATTGTGTAAGAGAATTCAGGTTCAGGGATATCATCCTATGACTTTGTTCTTAATTTCTTGTGTATTCTAAAAATCCATAACCTGTGATGCAGGGAATTTCATTATGATGACTATGATGACTATTATGAACCTCTAGATCAGTTTTCTTCTTTAGTTTGTAAAATCCACGGAGTTATGTGCCATGAACTTAAATATTACTGATTAATAGGATCTGACAGATTCGTGTTGCCTTTCTTATAATGTACTGCTCCTAGCAAAGGCTTCTAATGCTTGCAGTAAATTTCATGAGAAATTGTCATGAACAACTCTTTTAGAAATTATTTTGAAAAAATACCTTGGTTCATGGACACTTCTAGCAGGAGAGAGAGATCTAGAGAGATGCTTTTATTGATGTTCCAAATCATTGTCTCTCATATATAGTGAAACAAAATTGTTGTCGAACCTGGTACTTTAAAAATGTGTTTGCAGTAATAGGAAAATGTATTGATGAAGAGTCAGCAGTGTGCTATTGCAGCACTGAGAATGAGTCACGTACAGGGCTGAGTTAGCAAGATGGAGTCAGCAGTTATGAGAGGAGTGATTATTCCTCTCAATTTGTCACTTAAAACTGAGTTAGCCAGGATCCCTGGTGCCACACAGACACTGACATACTGGAGTAAATCCAGTGGAGACCATCAGGATGGAAGAACACTGGAGTACAGGGTTGTAAAGAGAAGAGAAGGCAAAGTGGAGATTCTGTTGCTGTCCACAGCTACCTAATGGGAGATTGCAGAGACAACAGAGATTTTTCCTACAGATGTGCACATGAGATGTGAGGCAATGGACTTATAATAAGAAACAATAAGAAACATTTTAATTAGATATAAGGAACTCCCAGTAATAACCGAATATGCCCCCCCAAAGACATTTTCAAGAATTGTAAAGAGTTATTGATTATTCTAATTACAGCTCTCTGAGATCATCAAGTCCAGTCAGTCCCCCAGCACTGCTACGCCCTCTAACCATGTCCCCAGATGCCACATCCATGCATCTTTTAAATCCCTGCAGAGATAGGTACTCCACCACTGCTCTGGGCAGCTGTGCCAGGACTGGAAAATTCTTCTGGGGAGGAAGGTCAGCCTAATATCCAATCTAAACCTCCCCTGGCAAAACTTGCGGCCATTTCCTCTCATCCTGGCCCTTGTTCCTTGGGAGCCCACCTGGTTGTATCCTCCTGTCAGGGAGTTGTAGAGAGTGAGACGGTCTCCCCTGAGCCTCCTTTTCTCCAGGCTGACCTCCCTCAGCTCACTCAGCTGCTTCTCTCAGACCTTCCAAGCTCTGTTCCCTTCTCTGGACAGCCATTCAATGTCTTTCTTGACTTTCCGAAGAAAAATCTGGAATCTGGATCCGAAGAAAAATTTGGATTAGCTTCATTGTATTGAAAATATAGTTGAAAATAATTACATTATGAGATTGAAGCTGCTTCTCTTCTATTAAATAAATTTTGCCACATCTATGCAGAAATTAAATAGAAAGTAATAAGATCATATAACGTAGAGCAGGCTGGCTTTTTTTTTTGGCTGTGTGGCAGGATAGTAAGAAACAGCCAAAGCCAACCCAAACAAGAAGCACATTATAATGGTCAAAATATTTGTCTGTATCTGCTGAATTCATTAATATAGTATGAGGCAAAATATTTAATATATTTGTTTTGCTTAAGGCAATTATTTCATTGCATGTTATGGACTAGGCCAATCACACTAATGTCCTGTATTATTATCAGTGGAAAAACTGTAGTATTCCAGGTTTACATGGTCTAAATAATGCTTCTCTTAAAACTTCTGCAGATGTTTTACACATTGCTTGAAAAAGTTCCAGTGAAAATGCTCCTTTATCCAATTATTTAGTTGTTCTTGAGCGAAACTATATCTGAATAACTGTTTTTTGCTGGGTTTGTTTTCTTCCAGCATATGGCATAGGCCTTCTTGTGACCTTTGTTGCCTTGGCACTGATGCAGATGGGCCAGCCTGCTCTCCTCTACCTGGTGCCCTGTACTCTGCTCACCAGCTTCGTGGTGGCCCTTTGGAGAAGGGAGCTTGCCATGTTCTGGACGGGCAGCGGCTTTGCGGTGAATACCAGTTTGATATGAGTGTCTTCAGGAAATACTAATAATATAAAAACCTAACTAGAATTAAAGTTGAGTAAAATATTGCAGTATTATCACACAAACACAAAGATTTTGGTTTTACTTGAGTGTTTGCTTTTTTACATACTTTTTTAGCCTCAGTAAGGTTTTTCTGGGTCTTGCAATGTTACGGCCACTTAAATCCAAGTAGTGAAAAGTAAAGTGTACCTTGTCTATCCTTGATTCTGCCAAAATGTTATTTCTTTGATCTCTCTTGGAAGTAGTAGTAAAAAGTTTAAATACTACATAAAATGTGGGGTATAGTACCATATAAAATAAACCCTTAAAATATTTTCTTCATATCTTTTCATAGCTTACTGTTTATGAAGGTGGAAATGTAGTTCAGTGTAGTAAATTATCACTTTGTTTCACTGTGGTGCAAATGAAATTAACTTGTTTCAAAAAGGAGTAATTTCTATCATGATGCATGATTTTAATTTTTGAATACTTATTTGGAGGTCAAATCTGTCAAGCTAGAGGTTCCCCCTGTGAGCTTTACTTTATTATTCAACTATTTGTGATAGTCTTCCAAAAGCTTCTAATAATCTTCTAAAAGCTTCCGCTAGAGAAATGAATTTAATTGTTAATGAAATATTTGTGATCAGCTGAAATGTTATGTAAAAGTTGCCAGTTCTTGTACGCTGATAGTAAAGGTGGGCAGAACTGGATAGCCAAGGACCAAGTGCCTGCTGCTGCCTTATCAGCAGAGCACATCTGAAACGGGTGAGGAACAATCACTCAGAAAGGAAACACTTTTTTCTGGAAGGAAGAATTCCCCTGGTGTCCTATAAAACACAAATAGAGGATAACTGTAAGCATCTGTCCACTGCTGGAGAATGATAACAGAGTTGGTGGGCCTTTGATCTGCAGCTTGTATGACCATTACCTCAGATAACTGGACACAGTAATTCTGGTTTTCCATCATTTTGACTGTGATCTTCCATTTCCAGAAAGACCTACCTCAGCCTCCTGTGGTGATAGCTCCTGTCAACTGCCCTCAGCTTCCCAAAGACAGCAGTGTACCAGTCTCTCAACAAGACACAGAACAAATGACCAATCCCACCCTCCATGTGAAGGAGCTGCACGGCTCTGCCTCGGCTGAAGAGGAGTTAGCTGATACCAGCACAAAGACAGACCAGTCAGAAATGTCTGTTGCCCACAGTGAGGAACCAACTGCTCAGAATAAAGATGACCTTGAAAGCAAATGCCTAAATGCAGAGCAAAACCAGTTGGAATAAGTGGTGTGATAGGAACTCCTTCTTTTCCCTCACGAACGTATCTGTATTAAACCAGTATGTATTTAGGACTGGTTTGGTAGGGTTTGCTTTCATTGAGGAACCTCACTAGGAGTCTGATCATCAAATCCAACAAGGAATGTTCTGTTTCCAGCTTTGGTACAGCTATATACTTAAAACATCTTTCTGAAATATGGTGCTCTCCAGGAGTTCTGATGTGTGGGTTTCAATGATCACTTGTTAGTGAATGCCTTTGACCATTTGTCCCATTTGCATTATAGCAGGGTAGCATCAAGAGTCTTTATTTACTCAGTACTCTGTGCTTGTCTGGCTGTTACGCTGCTTGACCATGGTGTAGGTTAACATGGAGGAAAAGCATTGAATGAGTCTCCTACAATGCTTACTTGAGAGAAATACAGTCTCTTCTTTTTTTTGGCACTTTCCCTATTGCCACCATTTACTTTACTTCTCCTGACTTGTCAAAACCATTGATATAAGGGAATGCATTATTATAAACTGACATTCAGGAAATGCAGAGAATGGTTAAATTACCATTACTCAAAAAGGCTTTATGCTACCATGGTGCATTAAATGCATCTCTTTTTTATCTTTGTTTTTACTTCTAGGTACCTGCACTACTAGTTTAGTTTAAAAGGCAGGGTGAGTAGAGCTCCAGGAAGCTTTCTAGGCATTCATGTGAACTCTAAGGGCTCTGACAATAAACAGGGTGGTCATAAAATGCTGCCTGGAAGCAAATGCATATTAGGAATGTTTAGAAATATAAGTCAAATAGATTTTTTTAAAAAATAGGTTGTAGCACTATACTAAGCTTAACAGGCAGTATTTTCATTGGGAAAATGTTAAAGCATAAATGTTCTTATGTTGGGGGCTTTGAGCTTCTTTTGTTGTTCATTCAAGGAATATAATTGTGATTTCTAATTCTGAAGAAAATAGTCTGTTTTTTCATTCCCCATGGAGCACATGTGGTGCTAAAGACAGTTGTAACTTACAAGCTGCTTGCTGCTCAGTAACTTACCAACTGCCTAATTCATGTTTTGTCTTTGTCCCAAGAGTGGCCAAAGGACAAAGAGTCTGTCAGGCTCTGTAATGAGCCTGTGAGCTCACCTATTATTTTGTGTCTCTTGGTACATTGTGAAGGAATTTGTGAATTTAAAAATTTTAGGGTGCAGCTGGTCTTACTTCATATTTCTGAAGTTGTGCATTTTCCTGTATAACATGATTGAGTCTTTTATGCATCAATTTTTGTACATAGAAAGATGATGAGATTTGTGTATTACTTGTTCCATCTAAGTATATTTGGCTTTATCAGAGGAGTCTGTTCTGCACTTAAGTTACAATTCCAGAAAGCCTCAAACACTTCACATGAAAACTGAAATAGAAAATTGAAGTATTATAGGATCCTCGGATATGAGTACAGACTCCATAGAAGAAATATTCTTGAGTATTTGAGAGCCCAGAATGTCATTTCCAGAAGTATTGTCACAGTGATGCAATCAGAGGCATTACTGTTAAATTGAGAGTCTCCTGTTGACATGTTGGAGTTGAAGGACTCTTTTCAAGTCAGTGTGTTAAATATCAACCCTTGTCTTTTTGGTTAGGTCTTCCACAAGTTTGCCCTGTGCTTGTTGGATGAAGGCTTCTGTAGGTAGTGGTAGCATTCTTTCTCTAGAATGTGATCAACTTAGCAACTTTCTCTAAAACCACACTTTAACTTCAGAGTTTTACCAGCTCCTGCTTAAAGCTTTGAACCTTATCTGGTAGGATGATTTATTAAGAAGTTTTTTTTGAAAGCCCCCTGAGTCCATTGACCAGCACTACATTTAATTTACAAATTGCCCTAGTGGAAGGTAGCATTGAAGTGATCTGGTTTTCAGTCTCTTTAATGGACTGTTACTTTGGCCAGCAGTAACCTGAACCAGTTGTTATTAATAATGAAGCAACAAAAACATTTTACTGAAAACTTCAGTCAGATAGATAATGCCGTAATTTAAGTCACTGTGTAAGTATGGTTATTAAGAAAACAATCTTGTGTTTAAATAATGAACTTGACAAATAGCAAGTTGGAGACTGACTCAAAGTTCTGTTGGTTTTGCCTTGCCTTGATCATCTCTTAGTTAGAATGTTATTTGGAGTAGCTTCCCACATATTTAAAAGCCAGTAGCTTTCTGATGACAAACCATTAGGTATTATAATCTACTTGAAAGTGTACTTTCACATTTGTTCTCCTATGTGGTTAGAAAAGAGTTTATTTCTCTGATTGTTCATAGCTGAATTAAAACAGAGCTGATCACACTGAACTAGGCATTTCACAGTTGGATTCTGAACAGGTCTGCTTCACCTCAGGTTTTGGGGAATTTCCATTTATTTTTAAGTGTAACTTCTTTTCTCCCCCAAACAACAAAGATTACAGGGAAGAAAAAAAACCAACAGCTTCTCAATGCAGTACCTCCAGTTAAAGCATGTGAAGTGGCAACAATTTACAGATCTTTACTATCTCAGTACTGTACAAATCAGGTGACCCTGGTGCTCCAGTTTGGCTGTGACTGTTTGGACTGATCAGTTCAATTTCTTCCATCAAAAACAAGGCTGTATTTTTTTTTAATCTTTCAAAAACCTCTCTTATCAGCTTAATTTAAAACTTAATGTTGTATAGGAAAATATGCATATCAGTTCAATGTGACTGACTCTGATTTTGCTTGAAGATTTCAGATAGACATTCCACACCAAATTTGAGTTTTAATATTTAAAGTAATGAAAATAATATTAATATTAAAAATAATGCTGATCAGCTTAATGTTTATGTCTTTCACATACTATGCCGTATCTATCTAAAAATTCAGTCAGGGTTCTGTTCCTGAGAACTTGTATATGTTCAGGGGAAGCATTTATTTTAGTCAAAAAGCCCCAAACAAATACAACAACCCCGACAGCAACCAACACCACTAAAACGAAAATCTGCTTGGGAAATCCTGATGCTGGGTCACAATAATGAGGATCAGATTCCTTCCTTGTTTTGGCCTGTTCCCTCCTGAAGAATTGCCCAAATTCAGCTAAAGGTAGAATGGAATATGAAAGACTTTACTGAGGGTGACAAGAGAAGGGTATCTGCAATCCTCTTCAAATTTTGTGGATTTTATTCTTCTTGTTACAAATGAGGAGCATTTTAAATTAAATATGTAAAAAAGAAACACATAGATTTGAAAATATATTCTGTTTCTACTAGTGACACTAATAAAAGCACATCCACATATATAAGAATTACACTTGTGAAAATGTTTTCTCTAAACTTGGACAGATGCCAGACCACAGAAAATCTGCAGCACAGCCTATTTTTCAAAAGGTTTATTAACATGTTTAATAGAAAGCTTAATTTAGAAAACTTTGTTTCCAAATTTCTTGAACATTTTCTATGGTCTTGGATAATTGGTCAAGCTTTTCCTTCAGACAGTGCTCTTTTCTTACAGTACTCCTCAGTATGGCTGTTAAGAATGTCCTGCAGCATTTTTCAGCCATGCACATTCTGTGTTTCAGCTTTGGTTTTTGCATTCCCAATGCATTGTTCCAATTGGGAACAGAACATGACTACCATGGTAGTGCCTGTTGACTTCTGAGCATGCTAGAAACTGGTGCTGACTGTGGAGCCAGACAAAACCCATCCAGTAGCCTGTGCTGAAGTAGCAGCATTGTGAGCTTGCAGACTGTGGCTGCAGTCATTAATGAATTAATCTGCCTTGCGTAGATGCTGTGAATTTACCTGCAGCTCCTTAAAAAGACCAGTATTGGATGTTTGAGAATAGTGTTACCTTGAAGTTAAAGCTTGTATGTGCAGTTTTAGTGCAAGATTCCGTACTTTTGTTCTTGTCTTTAGCCCCGTGGCTGTGTATGTGATTCCGGTTTGTTGCTCTACACAGGCTGTATAAGATGTAAAGCCCCTGATTCTTGTTAACAGCAGCTTCATTGACTGTCCATGAACAAACCAGAGTATTCTTTTACATGATTGCATCATTTGGTATGTTTTTTGTAGTACACTGTGAGCTGAATATGCTGGCCAAGCAGCAGTGATTGGCCAGCAAAACAATTAATGATTATCAATGTGTGGCACATAGCACATTGACACAAATGTGAAATACAGACATTCCAGTAGATCCAAATACTCATCCTAAGCCAGCAGAGATGGTGCCTTTTTCCATGACAAGTATAATTTCTGATGTTTTAAAAGGAATGTAGGGCTGTGTCTTCAGGCAAATGAGGACAGGAACTATGGTCAGAGGTCCAGAAAACATCATCAACAAAGAGCAGTGAATCTTTAGGTTTTTTAATCTTACATATGATTTCCCACCTGGGGGAGGACATGAAGAACAGAGCTGCACTAACAGCTTTACAGTTTAGGTTTTTGCCAGTGATGCTGGGTAGGGTGGAGAGAGGGAGGATAAGAAAAAACTGAAGTTGACTCAGAAAGCGTGAGGAGACTCTGAATAAGAAAGGCGGTGGGAGAGTTTACTCCAAAGAGAAGACCTGTGTGCATGATAAATATCCAGAAATCTGAAATGCTGCTGCAAATTGGGAAGACAGTTTGTCATTTTCAAGTAGAGATAACATTATAATTAATAGACTTAAATTGCAATAAGGAAATCTTGATGCTGGTGGTAGGAAAAATCTAGGAGTGGCTGACAGGTGAAGGGCTCAGCAGGACAGGGCAGTGCCCAGTGCATGAGCTCCTTTGGTTCTGCAAGGAGAGAATTGAACCACACCAACCAGAGTAAATTCATGCTACTGGCAGTTAGAGCCAGACAACAAGCCCTGGCCTACCTGTCTAGATACAGTCTTAAGGGTCAGGATTCCTGGGTTTAGTGATGTTATAGCATGAACTTTATCCCAGAGTACTCAATTTATATATCATGAATGCTGTCAGGGTGTTCTGTAACCACTGTGATGGACAGTTCAGCTCTTTTGAGACAAAGTCTGTGTTTTTTGCTACTTAAAAGTGATAAATAATCTGAAAAGAAACCACATCAATTTTTTTTATCTAATTTGTTAAATTGCTTCTGGCACCCTGTAACATTTTCAGAACAAGGCAGCTTTGTGTGCCAGCAGAAGCTTCCTTTGGGCAGTGGCATAAAAGAACTTTCTTCTCACTGTTCCTCTCTGTCATCTCTATTTATCAATTATATGCTCTTCTGTGAGGGTTCCACCTTTTCCAGTTTTGCAGTTAAATATTCAAGTTATGTGGAGTAAAGATGACTTTTTGCCATCTGTAGATTAGTGGTAAGTGATGTGTTTAAATTGGATTTTTTTGTATTGGGAACTAGTGCACTGTACACAGGTACCTATAATTTCAGGAACTAGCAGAGGATTTAGCTTCCTGTGATACAGAAGCTCAGGCTTGGTTCTGTTTCCCAGAAGCCGTTGGTGAGTCCAGCAGCCAGGGGTTACAGGTGCACATGCTCCTGCAGTTATTTGGAGCCACTGTTACAGTTTATCCAGTGTTGTCATAATATTTTTCTGCATGTCAGCTCCATGTGGCAAACTTCATCCAGGTGTTTGTCTCTGAGAAATTCTGAGATGATCTGCAAGCTAGATTTTTTTAGTTGAGGACTGCTTCCAGCTGACAGACTTGCACTGTATGTTGTGAACTGACTTTGAGTGTTTCATGTAAATATTGGTCATCTGAAAATATGCAGACATGGTTTCAAAGTAAACTGACTCATCGCCTGCTCTTGCCCCATCCCTGGAAGTTCAAGGCAAGGCTGGATGTAGCCCTGAGCAACCTGAATCTAGTGGACAGCATCCCTGCCCGTGGCTGGGGCTGGAATGAGATGGTCTTAAAGGTCCCTTCCAAACCAAACCATTTTGTGTTTCTAAGATTCTATTGTAACTCCTAAAAAAAATGGTGTTTTGGGCTGATAGGAGTCCTGCAGTAGCAGACAGCCAACACCTCACAGTCAAACGCTGCTGAAAGATCTCCAGCCCTGAGAATGTGACACTTCGCATGAGCAGCAACCCCCTGTTCAGTCAGGGCAGTGAGGCCTGTGAGGTCTTCAGAGCCTGACCCTTGGGGTGCACAAGAGTCATATCTGATGTTGTTTCCAATGCAATAACTTCTTCCTTAAGACAGGGGTTTAGAATGGATAGAAATAGTTCTTTCATCTGAAACATATATCTGAAGTCAGGAAATTGCTGCACTGTGGATCCAAGCCCTGAACCAGAATGGTGGGAAGCTGGTGATGTTTGGGGAGCAGCACTGTCCTTTACATGCATTCCCCAGCAAGGAACCAGAAGATAATTTTGTTGTTCTGCTCTGACTGAAGTTCTGATCTGTGTTTAACAAAAACTTCAGTGGTTCAGGTTTAGTTTGACAAAGTAAAAAACCCACAGTGGCATAATTTAATTTGGTTTGGGTCATAATCTACTTTCTTCATAATCAGTAGTGGAGACTTCAAAAAATATGTATCAGAGATGTTACAGCAGACCCTAAGTTGGCAGCAAGCCTGTGTGAGAAACAGGCTGATTGCTCTGATGGCCAGTTAGTGCAGTGTGTGCAGTGCCAGCCTGTGCTGGGGTGAACATGTCACCAGTTTGTTTTCAACTCATACTTTGCCACTTGTCTCCTCCAATGACTCTCAAGCTCTCCTAGAGAGTCCCACAGGCAGCACTGGTTGTGGGAGAGCAAGAAGTAATCTCTGTGTCACAACACACTCCTGGTGCTGTATGAAAGGCATGAAATGGAGTTGGCCACTGTGCTCAGCCTGGAGCCTGGGTCACAAGCTGTGCTCCTCATGGGGCTAAACTCACTAAACCTCTTTGATCCAAAAGCCACTGACAGGAGCTGTAAGCTCTGGTACTTTCAGCCTAGCAACATAGGAAAGCTAAACCTAAGAAAAATCTGAATTTACAGCCCTGCCTATGGATACTGTGCTCATAACCCACCAACAACCCATGAGCCCTGTGACCACTGCTAGTGTTACTTTACTAAAACTGCATCAGACATGCTTTGGGTGTGGATTGGTGGGAGGCTGGAAGCAAAAATTTCAAGCAGTATAAAGATTATTTACAAGATAAGACCATTTGCTTAAATGCTCATTTCTTGGGTGCTTGACAGTAGCTGCTTTTAGAGAGGAAGTTGATTCTTGGAGATAATATTATCAGTAGAACAGTCTTTTATGTCTGGTGTCTTTGTGGAAGGACTTTGTAATGGTATTCAAATAGTAGTATGTAGGATATTGTTATGAAGAATGCAAACTAAAAGATTATTAATTTTAGCACTTGCAAATGGATCTGTTTACCTCTACATATGTACACGTAAAGAATAAACTTTAAGCTCATTTCAGGTACTGAAGGTAAGATTTTCTCTTGATCCAATGTATTATGTTTTTGCTGGTTTGAAATCTATGCAGTTTGGCCCCTTATTTTTTTTTTTCAGAGAGAAAAAACGCACACTAAGCAACAACCCATTCCTCAAAAAAAAGAACAGCTAAGGAAGCTGGCCAGTGTAGGAGACTGGTATGAAAACTTACTTGGAGTATTTTTCCTACAAAAAAAAATTTCAAACAAACAAGCTATGGAAGTGAAGTGCAGATGGAACATAAAGAATGAGGAATTTAGTTCTCTGTAAGGATGTAGTCAGTGATACTGATGAAATTAATGTCCTTCCCCTATTCCCTGGTTCCTACCTTGTATTTCCTTTACCTTGTCAATCCAGTCTGTCAATGGCATACACCACGTGGATCAGGTTCACAGTTGTAGCTGATTGTGGAGCTGTCAGTTCCCCATGAGAAGAGGGCCCCACTCCCTTACACAGGCTACTACTTGATGACTTGCAAGATTGTGCATACTGCATGATACCTGCAAGGATAGAAAAATCAGTAATTCTGCGACTTTTGCCTATGATACAAGTATCTTCTGTCTATAGTACAAGATATTTTTTCTACTGTTACTGTTTGCAAGTAGTAACAAAGAGTTGACAGTCACCTTGTCACCTGGTGTGCTGACACTAGGGAGAGAGCCACTGTGAAGACCAAGTAAAAAAGCAAGTTTGTTTCCAAGTAGTGAAAAGCATTTTTGGCAAACATTTCTGTTTTTCCAAAACTATATGTCTTACCATAGTAAGATTTTCAGTTCAGTATGGGTGGCCTTTTCCTACCCTATGTCTGTATGGATCTTTATGGTTTTGATACCAGCCCTCCGTCTGGCTGCATTACAGCCTTGTATCCAAATGCACAGCACATCATAATATATATATTTTTATATATGTGAATACATTGTAATACATAGGTTTTCCAGTGACCAGATGTAGATTAGCTTTCCTTCTGTAATGTAACACGAAAAAACCCTATTTCAAAATTAATGGCGATGGCAGAATCTTAAGACAAAGAGATGAGAAATATCCCAAGGGTTTCTGCAGAGTGAATTTTCTGTGGAATAATGGAGCCTGTTTCAAGCATATATAGATACACTGTAAGAAAACAAACTTGAAAATTATTGGTTAGCTAGACAAATTGCAGTAGTTTGTTTTTTCCCTTCTGTTTTGCTTTCAAAAAAACACTGGAATTTTCTTCAGTCTGTTTTAGTTTAAAACTGTAAAAAAATTTTTAAAGTGTCAAATAAAGATACTTAATTTTTGGACTGAGTTTTGCTATTTTATGTCACCCTTAAGTTTGAAACACTTTTTTTATTGTTTGCTCCAGGATGTGATAAAATGTCTTTTGGAATTTAAAGATCACTGTGTACAGATCCCACCATGAGCTGGATTCCATGCAAAATTCTTAAAACTTGCTCCAATACCAGAAACCAAAAAATTGTTTGACATCACCACATGGTCCACACAAGTAATCTCTTTCCCTGGCTTTTGTAACCATGACAGAATCCCAGAACAGTTTGGGTTGGAAGAACCTCAGAGCCCATCCCATCCCACCCCCTGCCATGGGCAGGAACATCTTTCCAGGGTGCTCCAAACCCCAAACCCTGTCCAGCCTGGCCTGGGACACTTCCAGGGATCCAGGGACAGCCACAGCTGCTCTGGGCACCCTGTGCCAGGGCCTGCTCAGCCATTTAAAGCTGTGTGATCCGTTGTATGAATAAACTGGGTTTGACTACTCTGTTGCATGTTGAAGTGCTGTTGCTTGGGAATGGAGTTGTTTACTAACAGTCTCTTTTCTAAAAAATGCTGAGTATCTACTGAATTGCAAGGCAAATCACGGGTGTATCCAGAAATGGTACAAACTGACAGGAACAATTCTACCCTGTGTTTCTGCTTAGTATGTCCTGCATTTCACTTCTAATTGCAAAATACAGCTGAGAAAAGGGAAATTGAGAAATTTCTTGTGATACCTGATTCTAAAAAACAACAACAAACAACAAAATGAAATAAACAAACAAACAAACACACACAAAAAAATTCCAACCCACTAAAAAAAAACAGCTGCCTTTCTGTCTGGGCTGCCACTGGGGAACCAAGAGACAGCTGCTTCCTTTCAGAAAAGGTGGGTTCAAAACCAGAAAGACTGGGTTAATTTTAAATAGAGGGTAGTAAGTATTAAGATACAATCTGGGCCACAAACCTCATCCTAAAGTATTGTAAACCTCATATTATTTGAAGCAGTGCCTGGTGTTCTAAATCTAAACATACATCTGCATGCTGGAACAGAATCGGCTTAATCAACATATTGTGTGACATTTATATTCTTGTACTTGGTTATTCTTGTGACTGTTGAATAGATAAGGATAGAGCATGTGTTTGGGGTTTTGTGGGTTTGGGTTGGTTTGGGAGGGGGTTGTTTCTTTTATTTCGGGGTTTTTTTTGCTGTTTGTTTGTTTTGCTGTTTGGGGTTTTTTTTGTTTGGTTGGGTTTTTTTAGTTTTTGGTTTTTGTTTTTGGTTTTTTTTGGTTTTTTTTTTTTTTTTTGTGAAAAGCCCATATTATAGGTCTTGACATAAAGTAATGCTCTAATGGGGAATGGCACCATTCAAGCAGGAGCTATTGACTGAGCTGCTGGCCTGCGGAATGCTTGTGGTGGAGCCCACATTTCTCCTTGCAGTGCCACAGATGCAGATCCATCATTAGTGAAGATCTTGACATTCCAAGCCCATCCTGACTACCTTGTGCATTTGCTAAAGATCTGTCCTACGTGAGCAATTCTGCGTCTCTGCAGGGACAGTTTGTGTGGACTATTCACAAGCATCTTATCTCTGTGGCCTTGCTGAGTTTTGCCGCAAAACCCCCTCAGGCTGCCTGCCCTCAGGCAGCTCTGGAAGGAAGGGCTGAATTCTCCACATTCTCCACCCAGCACGATGGCTCAGTTAATTACAGGGATTGCTCTATGCACAGGTGCTGCCTGAAGGTCGGTTTCAGGGCAAGCTGGCATTCCCACCTGGAGGGCTCCTGTGCCAACTGCTGAAATATGTTTTCGTGAATATATTTGGTCAATTACCGAATTTCAAATCAGCTCATTGCCTGACACGTAGGATCTGGCTACGCTGCAAATCTGTCCTATTTTTCTTCTTGTGGGAGCTTTAACAAGGCATAGAGAATATTGTGATCTCTGTTTTTTCTGTTTAAATACAATTCCCATATTCATAGTTTCTCAGTCTCACCTCCAAGACAGATTTGACTCTCTAGATCACCTCAGCATACTGCTCTCAGTTACGAGAGTTCCTTGGAAAAAGATGCAGGTTTCAGAAGAGTGTGCTATATGTCTCCAGTGGCTCCTGTGAATCACCCTGTTTCCAGCAGACGATCCCGAGCAAGTCAGGTATGTCTGCGTCCTCTGCAATGCACAGCCACCCAGCCCAGCCATTCAAATGTTCATGTTTTCCTCTGTGTGGGGCAGGGAAAGGCCTCTTTTGTGTGGAGGACTACAATAAAACACTACCTGAGCAGCAAGAGTTGACCTGCTGCCCCTTCCTAGACCTGAACTTGAGGAGGTTTCTTTTGCCCTGTCAGCTCTACTCTGTTACATTATTAAAGTCTTGTCAGCCGCAGTAAGGAGCTCTTTAAAGCTGGCAAAAATATCCGCAACACCTACCATACAGTGATTAGGGCAATAGTCCTATTCACAATATCTCATAATTGTTTGGGTTGGGAAGGATCTTAAAGCCCATCTTGTACCAGCCCCTGCCATAGGTGGAGACACCTTCCACTGTCCCAGGCTGCTCCAAGCCCCAATGTCCAACCTGGCCTTGGACACTTCCAGGGATCCAGGGGCAGCCACAGCTGCTCTGGGCACCCTGTGCCAGGGCCTGCCCACCCTCCCAGGGAACAATTCCTAATTCCCAATATCCCATCCAGCCCTGCCCTCTGGCAGTGGCAGCCATTCCCTGTGTCCTGTCCCTCCCTCCCTTGTCCCCAGTCCCTCTCCAGCTCTCCTGGAGCCCCTTCAGGCCCTGCAAGGGGCTCTCAGCTCTCCCTGGAGCCTTCTCTTCTCCAGGTGAGCACCCCCAGCTCTCCCAGCCTGTCCCCAGAGCAGAGGGGCTCCAGCCCTTGGAGCAGTTCCTCTGGACAAGCTCCAACAGGTCCATGTCCTTCCTGGTGCTAAGGACTCCACAGGTAGATATAGTGCTCCAGTAGAGGTATTTCAAGTGAGAAATTCATTCCAAATTACCTCCAGAAGGCCAAATGAAGGGTATATTCATTTTGTCTTCGTACCCCCTGGATGAGGATAGAGAAAGGGTATAACTCTGTGGTCATTACAGGGCTGTTGAATGGCTGCATACTCTCAAAAAAAAATCCTAAGTTCAAGCAATTTTCATTTAATAAGAAGTTAGTGAGTCATTCAATATTTTAAGTGATATTTCCATAGGTAAATAAAAGAGAGAGGGGAACTCTATCCACATAATCATCGGTTTTGCATATTTATAAAAATGAATAGTGTAGAATTTAATTTTATTTTTAAAAATTCTTCTCAAATGTCTCTCATAAAGTTATGTATGAGTATTATTTTTTCTATTCTTATGTTCTCTTGTATTGATTGGTTTATCACCCTGAAATCAAGGTTTAAAATTTAATTAAATCCACCAATACTTTATTCCCCTTTAAGAATGAGAAATGTCTCTTCTCAGTGCAGAACAACAAAATTAAACAAGGAAATCTGCACTTAAAATGTCCTTTGAGTGTGGTGCTACAGTGTGTGTGACATACGTCTTGATGTGTCAGGATGGGGTTCTCATGATAAAAAGCTCTTAATTTCTAAACAGTTTTCATGTTTAGAAATTGTTTCTGTTCCCATTCCATTTCTTAGTTATTGTACCACAGGGAAAGAACCAGGAGACACAACCATTAAACTTCACGTTCATTTTTTCCATGCCCTCAGTAAAAGGATCTTTCTGGGAAGCAGAATGAAGTGAATGGTTTTTGAAATCCTTTCATGTAAAGTTCTCCTCATTGTGTGTTTTGCAGCTAGAAATTTTTTTGGCCATGGGAATAATTCCATATCCCATGCACAGCATTTTCCAGCATTCCAACAGGAAATCTAGCAAACCCACTAAATACTGTTAAAGACATTTAAATCCTTCTGGTGCACCATAATGTTTTCCTGATTGTTCTATTAAATTTTGAGTATTATATTGCTTTAGTGCAGTGTTCATTTTATCTGCACAGTATGACAGTGTGTGCAGCAAACATAATAGACAAGATGGTCCCAACTGCCCCTGTGAATCTGGTTACCAGAGACCACATCTGTAGTCACTTGTTTACTCACTTTGATGTGTTTGCTCCCAGCCCCTTCAGCAGGACCGCAGAAAGTGCTGCTCCTAATTTCTTACTTATTTGCCCACTGTTAGATTTTGTTGGTATCTTCTTCTATTGCAGTCCTCTTGCAGTCCTCCTCCCCTTATTATTTTTGGGCTTTGATTATGCAGTTTTCCATCTCCATTCACACAAAGATACATGCATATCCTCTTTATCTGATGAACTAAAAGAAAGATGTCAATCTCTCACTCAGCTCTTTCACAGGGATGTACAGCCTGTCTGAAAGGACAGGAGCTGCTTGTGGTGTTCACTGGCTCACAGCCAAACATGTTCAGATTCAGAGATTGCAGCATTTTTCTAGTTATTAGCTTGGTGCTAATAAGACCAAGGTTCTGGGTTTGGTCTTCATATGGGCCATTCACTTAAGAGTTGGACAAGATGATCCTTCTGGGTCCCTTCCAACTCAGACCAGTCTGTGGTTCTGAAACCAGCCAGGTCTTCATTATTGATGCTCAGCAGGAAACCTAAAACAGATTTGTCATTGCTGCTCAGTCTGGAGAGATCCATGGTACAGCAGATGTTAGGAATTAAGGGATACACTATAAACAGAATCAACTTTAGAGAAATCTCAATGATAATTTTATCCTTTTAGAATCCTATGTTCTTCCATTCCTTTGCCATCAAACACATGAACTGCTGACATTTGTTGTTAATGTTGAAGCTACTTAGTGTTATAGATGGGTAATGAGATGGTTGGCTCTTGCAATTAGGGGTGAATATTATGTGTAAGTTAAGAGAAGTTTTATTGATGTGTAGTTATGTTACTGTGATTTGCTCCCCTCATAGTCCCCTTTCCCCTCCCCCTTGTATTGTTGCCACTGCACGCCCTTGGTAGTCGGGGCGCTTGGGATTGCAACAGCTGCCCTCCAATCAAGGTGCAAGAAAGGAGTCTCCAGCAATGCACGGTGAAGAAAAGTTGAGTGGCAGAACTGGGGAGGGGCCAGGATTACCTGGTGCAACACCAGGGGTATGAAAGATGGAGCAGCCATAGAAGAGCATGTGGCAGAGGGTGACATGCTCCGGGTGCCATGTCTCTTTCCTTATTCAGTCTGTGATAATTGATAAAAGATTTGTGTTAATCATAAAAGTATTGGGGTTTGTATAAACCAGAATAATAAGGTCTGAAGTGAAGCATGGACATTAGATAGAGGAAATTATATTATTAAATCATTCTGTTTTAAATCCCCCTGTTTTGAATATTATATTTTCTAAATAAGTTGTATCTACTACCAGTTTGAAGAATCAGACTCTCCAATAGTCTGATAGATTTCGCAGAATCAGACTTCCTGCCTTCGTTTGATCAAACAAGACCAGACTTCCCGATTTTTCACGGTTTTTATCTGCCAAGACCAGATGGTTATCTATGAGACTGACTATCGCCCAGAGACTTTGCCGATGTCTATTCGACAACCACTGCTTACCTGGCAAAGTTATGACAGCAGAAAACCAAAAATTATTGACTACAACGAGAGGCCATGCTATAAGAAGAGGCTGCAAACCAAGGTTTGATGGAGCGTGGAGTGGGCTGTGACCCCTCATGCTCCTCAGCGCTGCTTGCTCTGTCTATATCAAATAAAGCAATTTAAATTTTGCTAAATATCGAGACTTTTGGTTTCTCATTTATAGCATGTCCTTTGTTGTATTGGTTAGAGTTTAATAAACCTTTGAAAATTTTAAAGTGAGTGTTGTTTTGCACATTAGGGATAGAAGTCACAATTGGATGAGAGATGACTGTGCGAAGCAGCAGGCCAAAATTCAGACTAAAGCAAAACCAGTTATGAGTTTCTCCTGGACTTTTTTTCTTTTCAAGATGGCAGAAGGGTCACCTGTGGGCTTAAATAAGAACTTCAACACAAGGAACTCTGTCCAGTTTTGACCTCTGGTATGAGTGCGTGAGATGTTGGATAATCCATGCCTGTTCCTGTGTGGCAGTTAACACAGAGATTGTCAGGATGATAAATACACTATGAACAGGAAGGTAGGTCTGTGGATGTCTGACTGAGGAATTTAGTAGGGTTTTTTTGGGAATACTCCCTTTACAGTTTCTGTGTGCGTGGGCCAGTGCTGGTTAACAGATCATCCCCGTGGCTTCAGTGTGGGGGTTGCCAAGTTCTGGTGATGGGGGAAATTCAGTGTTGTGGGTACCAATCACCCCACTTCAGGCCGCTGTTTTCCATTACATCCTGCTGCTGGAGTGGATGGGAGCTGTACAGCGAGCTGCAGGAATGTCTCGTGACTGGGGAGAGGTAGGAGCTGGGGCATCACTGGTCCACTTCCCAACGTAGGCAGCTACGGAGGGGGCAGGGGGGGCTAGGGGTGGAAATTGCTTAATTACGAAGTTCAGTGAAAGCAACAAACCAGCTCTTCAGGCTGAACGGTTCCTGTCTCTCAGCCTGTGCCTTTAAGCTCCGCCGCGAGCTCCCCCAGCGCCTCTCACCGCCCCCGCCGGCGCTCCGCGGGCCCGGGCGGGTGAGCTGCCGGGGAACGCACCTGGCAGCAACGGGAAAAGCAAGGCAGGTGAGTCCCTGCTCCTTCTTGGAGCCCTTTTTGCTTCCTTCAGTGTTCCGGGCTTTCTTGACTCGGATGGCAAGAGAAAAACCTGCACCTTTCCGACAGCTGCACCCACCCCGGGATGTTCCTCGCCTCGCGGTCCCACCGCCCATCCCTCCTGCCTGGCTGGAGCTCGGGCAGCCCTCCTCCTCCTCCTCTTGCTGCTCTTTTTTCACCTCCTCCTCCTTCTTCACCACCTCCTACTGTTCTTCCTCCTTGCTTGTCCATCAGGGTCAGAAAGGTTTGCTGCCTGCACCTGCAGATTTTCTGACAAGCTGGAGTTTGAAACTGCTTCTCCACGCTGGATTTTCTCTCATGCTTGAGGAAATCCCTCGCGCTTTACTGGCTCTGAGGAAACTCCCTATTTCTGAATTTATTGCCCGCGGGGAAAACAGCTCAACTCATCTTTTATTGAAAGTAATAGATGGAAAAAACTTCTGTGCTTCCTTTTAGTCGCTGATGGCTAAGTAGTTTTCCTTATGCAATTCTGGATTGCTTTTTTGGCGCTTTTCGATTCCATATAACTCTAACATGATTCAGGGGAGGTTGGGAGCACTTTGCAGGAACGGGTGGGTGGTACTGGAGGGCATTCGTTCTGGACCAAAGGAACCTAGTGGCTACAGAAACGGGCTCCCTATCGAATGTCTGTAGAAGTTTGACCCCTCTGCCAATTGTGTCCTGCCAGCTGTATTTCGGTAACACATTTCATCCCTTGCCTGTTAATCAGTGTGTGTTCAACCACAACACGTTTGACCTAATGGATGAGCCTTGATCAAAAATGACCTCTAGACTGTTTTCTGAAAGTACTGGTTAAGAGAAACATCTTAGTTTCTTAAACATTTTGGAAACCAAATGCAGAGGATGGTCCATATTATTTGAAAACTGTAATATATTAGGAAATATTCCAGAAAGAAAGCTCATGGTACTTCATAGAAAACAAAAAGTTCAACTTTGACAATAATGCAGACTTAAATGCTGAAAAAAGCAGTATTATCAGTGTAGGAAATACAAGAGTGAAACAGCCGTAGCAGTGAGCAGCCTTAACATAGGCACGGGACAAACTCTTATAAACAACCTCTATGGGCTTAAAATAGCACCATCATTTGAGCTTAAATAAATGATTCTGTGCTGGATGGTTCTTTGTTCCCATGGTTGAAGGGAAGGGCTTGAGAGTCGCTGTTTCTCACTCACTTGTGTTCCAACCCTGAGGCTGCCCTGCAAAGAGTTTCCGGCACAGCCCCTTATCCTGCCTAAGGGAGTCCCTGTAAGCGAGGTGTCAAACAAGGCAACACCGCCCAGTGCAGGACTGAGCGGTCCGTGTCTGCCAGGGTCTCCTCGGGCAGGAGGGCTGGCCAAAGCCGCGCACGGTCACACAGCTGCAGCGCTGCAGTTTAGCCTGTGGCACTATCCCGTATCCATGCACGTAGAGTTTCACCCTGTGGCCTCTCACTGACTCAGGTGCTGTGAATTTACTGCTTGACTAATATCTTTCATCGCTGGCTAGATGAAAGACACATCTCTCTGTGTGAATTCCTCCTTTGAGGGAGCATGCATTATTGTAGGTAACTGATTCAGGGTAATTTGGGCGTTTTTTGTCCATGAACACTAATGCTTACCTGACAATCTATGGTAACAGCTGAAGCTAGGTAAAAAATGCTTAAACGTTGCTTCTAATGTATGCAAGCTGGTTAGAAAGAATAAAACGTCATTATTTGCAAAATGAAGACCTCTACTTTAGCCCCTGTTCCACGAAGAACCTCTGGTCTCAGTATGTCCATCAGCTTCGTTGGGACTAAGATTTCTCCCACACCCTCTGCACTGGGCCAGGAAATGTACAAGGGAGGCAAGTGAATATCAGTGAAAGAAATGCCATGAGTTAAGCATATGAGTTTTTCTTGGCCATTCATGAGCTGAAAAGTATCAAATTATATAGTGCTCCTATTGTGTGGAAAATAACCAGAAAAACATGGATTTCCTGGTTTACTGATTACTCCCTATGTGTATTCAGTATTTACT